>NC_058122.1:22865000-24335000 GCF_914725855.1 Thunnus albacares
TTCTCAAGACAGCTATGAAATATGCCCTATAGTCAGTGTTTTTTGGAATATTTCCAAATTGTTATTCATGCACTTATTCTCATATTTTTCTTGTGAGTTCATAGTAAATCAAGTCAAACATTTGATGCATTTTGAGTTGATTTTCTCCTGTTTTTACTCTACGGATTGGGCTGATTTTTGGGAACAGCAGGTGCAGCCACATTTAGCCTGTCAGTCACCATATGGCAGTGAGGACGACTGAGATAGAAACAGCAATGCGGGACGGTAAACTGGAAGAAAGAAAGAAGGAACCGCTTCTTAATAGTCCACACAGATTGTTCAGTTTAGGTACAGCAGCATGTGAGGTGTACAGTTTGCGTATATACCATAGTAGTAAATGAAAAGCTCTCACAGTGAATTACAGGCTGCTTATCCATAGAAGGGCTATAAATTTAAGGCTTTGTGATCCCACCCACTAGAACCACATCTTGACTTTTCCAACAGACAATCACTAGATGTTGTCATAGTGCTTTGTTTGCACGAGCAACAAACACGGACTTGTTTGCGTGACAGTTTTAGACTGAAGGCCCTTAACCTTCAATCAAGTAATTTCCTTGTCACGGCTCGCTCTCACAGCCTCTCCCTCTCTCCCTTTTGTCATCCTCGCAGCTGCCGAGTCAGGAGCCCACTGGGAGAAAAGGTCGAAGGTCAAACGGTGATGGACAGGAGGGTAGACCAAGAAAGAAGCGGAGCGAGGCAAAGGTTTGTCATACATATATATCTAATATGTTGTCAAATTTAAGCATTTCAAGTCCTTCAGTTGTACATCAGCAATTATATATCACCACAAAGAAAAGTGTATTAATAATTTCCTAGAGTAATAATAATTTATATTGTTAAAAATAATCACTTCTAATATTCAGATTTTTAAAAACAACATGGATAGTTCTCATTATACTGGTGCGTTCCACAGAATATAAACATATGATACTTCTATATTCAGATGACGTAGAAGAAGGTCTGGACTGAATCTGACCTCTCTGTTTCTCTCGATATTGTTCTACAGCAATCAATGATGCTGGACGCAGATGGAGGCAGCCTGTCACCAGGAACCAAGCCTCACATCTGCGAGCACTGCACCGCATCCTTCAGAAGCTCCTATCACCTACGCAGACATGTCCTCATTCACACAGGTATTGTGGCATGTTGGGGGGGTGGGTTGTTGTCTTCAGATAGTTCAATGTGTATGAGCTTTGAAATAAGCACATTTTTGGGTGTAATATTTAAAGATAATTGAAGTTATCCTGGGTTTTGAGCTCATCTGCTGTCCTGACACTAAAAAAAAAAAGCAAACAGTAGCTCATCCATAAAGACATATCATCAGTTCTGGTCTTTGAGGGACAGTTTTGTTTCGTTTGGATAGTTATAAAGACACGTGTGGTCTCAGATATAGACAGGCCCGGAGTGGATATTTAACTACTAGGATAATGTGTTTTTAATACACTATTAAGTGTAATTTTTTGTTAAGTTTTGACCCCAAATTGTAAGTCTGAAATCCGTCCTTGGTCTGGGTCAGTACAGGACTGATGTCGTTATTTTAAAATCAGTCTTTTTAATTTTAATCTCATCTTTCCCGTTTGTGTAATGTGTCAGAATGATGAATTGTTACATGATAATTGCTGTTGTCACAAAAGAGTTCAGTGATCTAGAAAATTGATTTTGAAAAGTGGAATATCAGCTGAAGGTCATGCACAATTGATCCCTTTATGTACTTGGATATTTAGACTGATGAAGGATATGCAGCATGTTTCATTTTACTTAATGCTCTTTTCACAAATTCCTTCTAACTTATACAAAATAACTTTTATAGTCATGAAATCCAGTCACGTCGTGAGAAAAAGAAAATTCAGACTTCTATGTTGGATTAATAGATTCAATACAATGACATGAAAGTATGTGAAACACAACGCAACCCATTGCAACAGCCTTGCAACATGTGTGTCAAGTTTTGGTAAAGAACTACCATAGAGACAAGTCATCCCATAGTCCTTATTAAAGAATATGGTATTAATTATTGCATTCATTACATTCTACAGATGCTTGTGTTATTTTGCACCTTGTCACAGAAGCGTTAACGTCCATCTGAGGGGTTCAACCTCGTCACCATATAAATCTCTGTGGTTTCATTGCAGGCGAAAGACCCTTCAGATGCAGTCAATGCAACATGAGTTTCATTCAGAAGTACCTTCTCCAGAGACACGAGAAAATCCACAGTGGTGAGTGATTTTTAAAAAAAAAAACAAAAAAAACAGCAACAACCCATTCATATCACCGAAGGGCCTGACGCAACCTGTGAGTCACGCCGTGTTTCCAATCAACCAGAAGATAACTAACCTTGAACGATGCTGTTATTATGTGTCAGGAGAGAAGCCATTCAGCTGTGACCAGTGCAACATGCGATTCATTCAAAAGTACCACATGGAGAGGCACAAGAGGACGCACAGCGGAGAAAAGCCGTACAGATGTGAGACCTGCCAACAGGTTAGTGAGACGCTTTGTATGAAACACACACACACACACACACACACACACACACACACACACAGGGCTTTTCAATGGCTATCTGTTATACTGTACATCAAGAACTTTAAGATCATTCTTCATTATTTGCTTTAAAGACAACATTTGGTGTTTGTTCCGTTCAGTATTTTTCTAGGACAGACCGATTGCTTAAGCACAAGCGAACCTGTGGAGAAGCCATAAAGAAGGGGCTCGATCCCGGGATGATGGACTTGGGTTGTGTAGACATGGGACACGGCAGCTATGGAATCACTCAGGGAAACGCAGGGAATACCGGGAGAAAGAGAGGAAGGTCCAAAAATTCTGGAGAAGGAGGGGAGCGCAAGAAGAAGAAGGGGGATGCGGGAGGAGGAGCAGCAGCAGCATCAGCAGCAGGGATGAGGATACCACACATTCATGATGCTGTATCCGGAGGCTACAGCATCCACGAGTACTCCGTGGAGAATCAAACGGTATCTTCCTCCACTGAGCCAGGACCCAGCATGCAGCACGGCCACCACGGCCGAGCTCCAAAGATGGCGTTCAAGAAGGCCAATCGCAAGAGTCTTGATAAAGTGGGTCTCGGGCAGGCCAAAGCGGGCCAGTTGGAGCAGAGCGGGGGCATGGACGGTCTCGGCCTCATGCAGGGTAACGGGGCTAAAGTCGGGCCCACCAGCAGCAACTACGATGACGCCATGCAGTTTCTCAAGAAGAGACGTTACCTTCATGCAGCAAACAATGCAAACTCATCAGGGCCCACGGTGGCCGGAGGAACCAACAGCGAATACGATGTCAGCGTCGGCCACTTGTCTTCCCACCCGTCTGTCATTCAGGGTGTCGTCTCCAGCGTGTTGGACAGCGACGCGCCTCTGAGTCTGGACAAGTCAGGGATCCCCGACGAGGTGCTGCAGAGCCTCCTCGACCACTACACCCAGAAACCCGACGGCTCGCACCACGACGTCCACTTCGACATCGGCGACCATCACGTGGAGCTGAACCCTCACTCGGCCGACGGTCCCGACATCGGCCACAACACAGACGTCCCCAGCCCGTCTGGAGACAAGACCGTCATGATGCACGAATACTCTCGCTTCCTGCTGCAGGCCCTGGAGCGCACCAGCCACAGCGCCAGCTTCCCTCTGGGTCCCGGGCCCCCCAACTCCGGACCATTCACCAGTTCCCACCCAGGCAACCCCCTCTACTCTGACAAAAACATCTACACTACTTCCCCACTGGAGTGTGGGTTCGGCCACTCAGCGGCCTCGCCTTCGCTGCCCTCCTCTGTGCCAAAGTCTCACTTCGCGATGCTGACGGGCTCCTCACCACAGCACAGCTTCCACCTGAGCAGCCTGGAGGCGTCCGCACACCAGCAGCTCACCCCTTCTCAGGAGCTCACCGACCAGATGGAGAAGCAGCACTCCTCCACTCCCCCTTCCTCCTACCAGATCAGCCCATCTGACCTGAGCAGCCAGAAGGACCAACCACCCGTCAAGAACGGCACCGCGGTCTACCCTCTAACCCCCTCGCAGGATCTGGCCTCTCTCGACTCCTCCAAGCCTTCCTACCAGATAGAAAACTTTGCTCAGGCCTTTGGCTCCCAGTTCAAGTCAGACGGCCGCGGCTTGTCTTACGGCACTGACTCTAGCGGGGAGGTGGATCATCACAGGATAAGGACGCCTGTGTCTGAATTCTCAGGGTATAGTAGTTTGTTATCTGATGTCAATGAGCCAGTAAGTACAGGTTCCAAAACTCCAACAAGCCAAAGCTACAGATGAGAGCCTGAGAGGGAGAGAACACTGTCATTAAAGTTGATATGTTAATTGTTTAGTGCTCCTATTTTATTATTATTATTATTATTATTATTGTTATTATTATTTTTTTAAGTGACATCTTTATTTTAATTATACTGATGCTCTGTTTTTGTGCCCACTCCTCTCCCCACAATAAGCCTGCAAGGCTTCCTGCAAATGCAATTTTTTTTTTTTTTTTTTTTTTTTAAGTATCTGTCATTTTTAAGTTAAATATGTATTGACTGTTTATTCATGTCATATTAGTGACAATAGGTCTGGTCATTAATCATGAACTGAAAGTACTTTTTAAAGTAAGCGTAGAGTAGCGTCGGACATATTTCTTTTCCAATGAGCTGAAGTGTTTGAGCAATCAACTTTACAATTGTAAAAAAAAATAATAATAATGGAAATAACCATGATGGCAGGGAATAGCCCAGAATTGAAATAGCAAAAAAAAAAAAAAAAAAATAGAAGTTATTGTCTGTTACAAGGTTAAAAGTATTACTCAGGAAAAAGTGGAAAAGAAGAAGAAGCATATGAGGTTCAGTGTAAGTTTTGCGACTTCAAAGAGGATTTTTCTTATGTTTTATTACTTGTTGAATGAGTGTGACATAAACAGACTGCTGCCAGCTCACTTGAACACTGAAAACACTTTCTACTTGGCTATATAGAGATTATGGTACTTTCGTGTCAATGTGAAACTCATGTTTTCTTCAATAAGGGCCATATATATATATCTATATATATTTATAAGAATATATATTATGTAAAATAACAGATTTAATCATTCTGGGGAACTGCCAGTTGAAGTAGAGGGAGAGTGAGGGCTGTTTCAGGGGGTAAATGTTGTCCTTGTTATATTTTTGGAGAACAAAAAGCGATGTTAGGGCTGTTCTTTGGCCAATAGAGGTTGCTGTTGGACAGCGATAGAATGGCCTTCCCCTTATCCCGCCCTCGTCGTCTTCCTCATTTCTCTTATGTCTTTAAAAGAATCCAATTAGCACTTTGAGCCGTTTTCTTACATTGTTTAAAAGTACCCCATCAGATCAAGGAAGCTCAAACGTCAGGAATGGACTGGCTTTTTTTTTTTTTTTTTTTTTTTTTTTTTGAAAGAGGCGTGTTGCTGTTTGGGCATATGCAGATGGGGGGTTTTCTGGGGTTGAACATATTCTGTATGATGGGAATACCCTTTTGTTTGGGTAGCATGGTTTATACGGGATTCGGGGGGGGGCGGGAGGGCATGGTTGATATGTGAAAGTGGGATTTTTCATTAACATTTTCTCTTTCTCCTTACTTTTAGGGAGGGTTTAGCTGGGAGGGGAAGGGAGGGAAGGGGAGGGGCTTTTAAAATACAGATGTTTAATCGGGATAATGTAAATGTAATTCAAACCCCTAGTTTTAGTTTGACTTGTTACCCAACTTAGAAGCTTTGCTTTTTTTTTTTTTTTTTTTATCGATGAATTTGATGACAAATGTGTTAGTGATCAAGTATTTCTTCAGCTGTTACTGAGGCAGCCATAAGCAGTATGAGCAAAAAAAAAAAAGGTGGCTGACCAGAACTCGTATGCATTTCGACCTTTTCATGTGTGCTGGCAGTACCGAGCATATTTGTCCCCAGTAGAAATTGGGTGCCTATTCCTGAGAAGTACAGGTGCAAGATATTGTCTAGTAAATGTTAGATGTAATCTCTTGCTGATTTTTTAAAAAATGTATTTATGCTGTACGTTTTTTTTTTTTTGTTTTGTTTTGTTTTTCTTTGTAAAGACAACAATAACTGCGCTGTCTTCCATAGCGACAACTGGCCACGAGTGCTGGAAAAAGATATCACTCTGCTGAATGAGTCTTTTAAACCCCTTTATGCTCCAACGGCCTGTTGTTTTTGAAGCAATCATTAAACATGGCGGAACGAACGCAACGCTTGTAATATCACATTGACTCGAGTAATACGTCGCCATGTTGAACGGTTGAGGGGGTGAACAAGGCCTCGCATATACCTCATATCACAGTAAACCAGGGACAAAGGAGTGAAGGTTTGATGTATGTAGCAGATATACTGTTGTATGTAAAAGGAAAAAAAACACACAAAAAAAAAAGAAGTCATGTTTTTTTTTGTGGGACTATTTTTGAGCATTTGTGTCCATGACATTTATGTGACCCGATGAGACGACGTCGCTTAAGGGTTTCTGCAAATGTCTCACGCCAACCAGTGTTTTAGTCCCTTCAGTTCGACCTCCTCTCCTCCAGATCGTATTTGCCATATTGTTTCAATATGCTTATTGTTTACAACAACTGTACAAAACACTACATCTTACTTTACATAATTCTGACCCCTGTATAAATTTTATTTTACTATCTATCTTTCCCTTTTTTTTTTTTTTATCACCGCCAAATTTTGTAGCTGATGATATCCTCCATTTTTATGTTCTTTTGAAGTTCTTGTGACATGTTTCACAAGACTGTACTTGTCCAATGAATTTAAAACTGATTAGGGAGAAAACAAATAAAAAAATACTGTTATCAAAAACTATCACTGTCAATTCTATATGTGATAAAGATGTCGATGCGTTATTTCAATGCATTTTTACTTTGAATCAGATCTTATCAAAGGTGTTGATGGGTTACTGTTAATGACTGTGTGCTTATCTACTCTGCATATTAGTGCATAAGAGGCTTACTGAAGCTTAATGTGAGTATTTATTTTCACCACTGGGTGGTGGTGATGTTTTTCTAGAAGTGGGATGCTGCAGGACTTTTAGTTAATGCTTTAGTGCTTCGTCTCTACATTTTATTGATCATATATATCAGGTTTTCTTGGGTGTTAACCTCAGCCTGGATTTGTCTCTTAACAGACAGGCTAATTGAAAAACACATTAAAGAAATGTGGCAATTATTTCTTTTTTAAACTTTTCTCACCAAACCAGAGCTGGTTGAGGATGCAACAGAAATACAGAAAAATTCAAATCTAATTAGTCTTTTCCTGTCCCACTCAACAACATATTAATTAATAAATAGCTCAGATACCAATTTTCCTCATTACTTGGTTTTTTTTAAATCAAATACAGCCCCTTCAAACCAGTGTAAAATAACTGTAGTAGTATACATTCATCATTGTAAATTAATCCAACCTTCAAACATGAGCTTTTCCACATTTACCCACTAAACCACCACCATAATGCTCCATCTAAGTTTATCTTCATCTTATCTTATAAGATGGTGCAAAGTGAATATATAAACAAAAAATACCCACCCCCAAATGGACATGACAACATTTTCACCACAGGAAAATATGAGGGTGTGAGCACACTTGGAATATTTAGCCATCTATCTATCTGATCTGTGAATTACAGCAAATGGTAATATGCATGTGAGAACAGTATGCCTTATTGTGCAATTACAGGGACTGATCCCACACAACCCATATAATTATCACATCATCATTACATTAAAACTAAGGCATTAAACCTACACACAATCAATTAAATACATTTAAACATAAAATGCCGTTCTCTATAGATTCATATTATGCAATACAATAAAACTAATACAATAAAACTAAACTAAACATTATAAGAAACCAGTTTACATCCCTAAATATGGTTCAGGGCCTGTACACTCAACCACATTGGTCTTCACAAGCCCTCCAACCCGATTACACAACAGCACCACCGCTCGTCCGGATAAATTTAACCTCTCTCACAAACACTGGTGACTTCTCATCTGCTTTCAGTGCTAGTATGAGGAATTACCTTCTTCCGTAAATCGAAAAGAGAAGTCGTCTGTTTTCCCGTCACCACTCAATAAAACCTGCATTTCATGTGTGTTTTGTGAGCAAACATGAATTGCATCTTTACGCATTCGGCATACTTATGTCCACACCTAAAAACTTTTGTGATTCAGTGCCTATCCCATCTCGTTCAGTTAATACATTACTGCGTTTTCAATGAAATGGTGTGACGAGCTTAAGTTTCTGTTCTGTTGATTTTATCCAAATGTCTTTACGTCGTCATGAGTCATTATGGATAAGCAGGTATTGTACTCAATGTTGACTGGAAAGAGGAAAAACCATAAAAGTTTAAGAATAGTAAAGGTGTGACCAGAAGGAATGTGACGTGATTTTATTAAGTAACCAAGGAGTTGTGTTGCTTAGATGGAAGCAGCTTTTCTCAATAAAACAGCACTCCATATTCTTTGAGCTGAATGTCAAAGAGGTGTATTTGGCTGAACACGCCACAACAGACGCTGAGGTTAACCCTACGGGAGACCTGCCAAACAATTAGTGAACTTTTTGTCCTCTGATTTTCTCTTTCTCCTTGAATGACATGCATGATGTTTTTAACTTCAAAGCAGGAAAGAGGCTGCATATTCGGTTTGTGTACACAGAGAGATAGGGAATGAGGAACGTTAGCAATAAAAGAGAGGAGCGAGTTTTAATGATGCTGTAATATGAGTCATATGAATGCAAATAAGTCTTTTTCATTTGCGTATCATAGCAAACGGGCAGTAAACACACAAAACTGTGAGTTTGTCATTTGTCACGTTTGTCACTTATTATTAATATATTCGCTCATGGGTACAGCTAGGAATGGAGTAAACTATTAATAGCAGAAAATAAATAAGCTGTCCTTGTACAATATTAAAAAACGGCAAACCCTTTCATCTAGAGTCCAGTCCTGAAATAAGACACTTGGGTTAATCTGAAAGGCCACTGGAATTAGTCTTGGCAGACGTCAGGCTGAAAATAAACACAAGATATTGCAAAATGTTGCAATGTCTCCACATATTTGCATGAGATAAGAATGAGGTCAGCAAGGTGTATTTGTTCATACGCGGCTGCATAAGTTATGTCTCGGGAGCGTCTCGTAGCAGAGTCATAAAAGCTGCACTTTTGCAACATAGATAACGCAAAAAGATTTGAATTTTTTCTAGGAAATGGAAAATGAAATCATGAATATATCAGAAAGGTAGCAATGAGAAATGAACCATTAATGTTAAAATGCTCAGATAAAGTCCAAACCTTAGTTAAACAATACTTCCTTGATAATTAGTTAAGATCTACATTGTAGTTTTTAGTTTTAAAATACGTACCGCCACGTGAGTACAGGCTGCACCATTAACTGTAAAATACTCATCATTCACTCAATAATATTGTAGACAGATTGTTATGATAAGGATATCAGGAGTTTTATTGTTGTTATTATCTGTTATTAAGTATCAATTCATGTACTCAAGCCTCTTCCTGATATTATTGTCATTTTTGACTTGTACACTGTGTCTGAAGTGTGTGCAAATACTAAAACACGAACTAATCCCCTACTGTCACCATCAATGATTCATATATTTCAGCCTCAGAATAAAACAAACAACAATATGAAAATACTTCCTTGATAATTAGTCAGGTTGACCTAGTTAGGAGACGTCGACTGTTTTGTTTCAAAATGAATGGCGCCACATAGTTTCAGGCTTCATTTAATCATTTGGTCATCTGTTTGCTGTTCTTCAACATGTGCACTGAGCAATGTGTCATCCATAATCAAACAATTGTAAAAAAAAAAAAAATGAGTCAGTCACGTAAGAAGAGAGTGACGTTGCACTATTTCCAGAGAGAAGATACAGAAATAGTAGTCGCTGAATGTTTAGGGTATGTTGTTTACTGGTGCGGAAAAAGCAGAGAACAATACGCATTTGTGGTGGTAAAACGAAGCGTAAATAAACTGTGTGTGACTCTATTATTCACACTTAAATCATCGGTTACAGTTCTGTCCTTGCAGCAGGAGTTGCTTGTGTGAGGATTTGAAGTGTGAACAACAAATACAGGTAATAGCTCTGATAATAGTGAGGTTATGTCCCTCCAGACCTTGGTGTGAACCAGGATCTTTGACCATAAATATTATTAGCCATAAAAAGCTGGCACGGTTTGGTGCACTTTTGATAACGAGCTGATTATATGTGCCTGGTGGTGGAAAAGTTTTCTCTCATACTGTAAGTCTGGTCTGCGCAGGATGCCCTTTACACTGAAGGACGCAAGTATGTATGTCTTATTGGAGATAGATTCATTCCCCCCATATAAAATACTCTACTTTGAATAATAATTTGTGTCTAATATGTTTTTATCCACAAAAAAAGTAAGTAAAGTCCTTAAATTTACATCTACTCCTCCTCATTCAATAACATTGTGCATTGGTCTGAGGAGAACCACCTCCAGCTCAATATCACCAAGACCAAAGAGCTGGTGATGAACTTCCAGAGGAGCAGGAAGCCCTCAACCCCGTTTACCATCCAGGGGGACGAGGTGGAGATAGTGGATTCCTATAAGTTCCTGGGTGTGCATGTCAATGACAGGCTGGACTGGAAGAACAATACAGAGGCTCTATACAGGAAGGGAAAGAGCTGATTGTACTTCCTGCAGAGACTCCGATCCTTTAATGTGTGGCTACTGGGGATGTTTCACCAGTCGATGGTGGCCAGCACATTGTTATTCCACTGTGGTGTGCTGGGGAGGTGGTATCGAGGCTGTGGAGCTGTACAGGCAACAACAAGCTGGTGAGGAAGGCTAGCACTGTGGTTGGACTGCAGCTGGAGGCAGTGGCGGAGAGGAGGATGATGGACAAGATCAATAAGATCCTGAGAAATCCCTCCCATCCCCTCTATGAGGAGCTGTGGCTGAGGGGGAACATCTTCAGCCAGAGTTACATGCACAGTTTTTATTACTATACTTATTACTACATGCACTTGATCTTGTTGTAAAAGGCTACTTTTATCTTGCTGTCTGTCTTTGCCGCTGTTATATCACAAAATTCCCCCCTTGGGTGATCAATAAATGGTCTTATCTTATCTTAAGATATCTCCTTTATCAATGAAGAGTCCAATCTCAGGGTATAAAACTTTCCCTTTCAGCTGATGAATGTGAAAACAGCTTCCTAGTGTCACACTCTTCACATATGTCATTCTGCACAGTGACGCTCAAACATCCAACTGAAGGAATAAGGAGGAAAACACATTTTGAGTGTTGGAGGACATAAACAGACTTTAGATGCTTAATGAGCCACTGTTAAAGAACTTGCAGTATATTCAACTTGTTTCATCCCTGAAGTAACACTGATTTGTTGATCAAGGATGTTAACTGCAAAGATAGGGAATCGTTTTTACTCTAGAAAATCAGCTTTCACTATATGCAATATAAGTAGTTCTCAATGACAATTGGCATGAAGGTCTGTAGAGTAGAATCATTGTCTCTAAAATGATCAATTACTAACAAACACAAAAATGAATGAGTGCTACAAATGGATTGTCAGCAGCAGAGAAAACATCAAATAAAACCAAATACGTGACTAGAAGCTACGGAGGTTAAGTGGGGAAAAAAAGTTATGGTGAAGTAAACTTTTAAGCACTGAACTCAAGTGGAGCAAATAATAAAGGTTTGGAAGAAATTGCATGTTACCTTCATAGCATTGTCTCAAAGGTTACATAACCGCTGGAAATATAAGAGGTTTTTCTTTCTTTTTTTTTTTTTTTTTAGATCTGTCTTTGCTTTTCTGAACAAAGCCAATTTTGCCTGATACGGTGGAGCCCATTTAGAGATCCACAATAATAACAAGAAGAAAAGCAATGACATTGTGGAGGGTTTGTTAAGTTTTCATTCTAAATACATTTTACTCTTGTGTTCTCATTTTCAGACAAGTCTGACAAGAGAAGTTACTGTTATACTTGTAAAAAAAAGAATGAAATCTTCAAAACTTTGTCCAAAAAAACCATTTTGATTCACCTAATTATGAGACATGTCTCATATGTTCAGATTATTCTTACTGCAAACCACATCACCTTCCATAATAATAAGCTTTGCATGGTTTCACATCATCATCATCATCATCATTATCTTGATTTAATATTAAACATCATCAACATAATCTACAGTATGTGCGATAAAGTGAGTTTGCAGTTGTGCTGCATCATGTTTTGGGGAAAAAAGAATTATATTAAGAATCAGATGTGTGCCATTATTTTTCAAAAATAAAGTAGTATAGTTGTATGGAAATATTCTTGATAGGTTTTATTTGATAAGGCGCCATATTGTTTGACTTTTGGGTAGGTCACTGGGAAGTCCATTGTCAAAATCATTGATAACCACCTGAGCAAATATGATAGAATCTGCTAAATATGAATGGAATTTCCTTGGTGTGCATAGTGTAACAGTATCGATATATTTTTACTTTACAAGCATTCAGTACAGGTGTCTCTGGGTACCCATTCGTTAGTATTGGCATGACTCTGGGGATGGCGGTCCACCACCTACTGTAATTTTATATACAGACATTAATGGTCCCCAGAGGCTATATTCTTATAATGTTGGTGATCTGACTTTATCCTCTCGCACTACCATCAAGGTGACATTTTTGTTTTTTAGTGACACATCTTGACATTTAGTGGAGATTTCCAGTGGGGTGAATTTTCCTCTGTAGCGCCACCATGAGGTTCACATTTGTGGTTTTGATTGAAAGGTTTGACAACAACCGAATGGTGCAGACGTATTCGTGTCCACTTCAGGATGAATGGTGATAACTTAAAGGATAAGGCTGGTGATTTTCTATGTTTTTCTTATTGTCAATAAATCTCATGTGTTATCCAAAGCCTGATATACAGTATCACATTCCTCTGTGCCATAGACCTCCGTTGTTGTCCAAAAAATATCAAAATCATGTCAGTGAGCCACACCGTTGCACTGAGTGACATGTTCCTTGTCCTAGAAGAGCATGGTTACTTTTAGTTTTTTTAGAAACAGCTCCAAAGACTAATAACAGCATCGACTTGTCGTTCTCTGTACATGCGTTATGCAAAGATATGACATTCCCATCAGTCATATCTGTACTTGCTGATAGCAAATGTTCCATATAATTGTCACAAAAGAGTTTACTGTGTACCAGTCTATCTCTGTGTCTGATCGATGATACAGTAAAACTCAAAATGCAGGATGAAAGCAAGCATTAATTGAACATTGAATATATAGTAAATATTGGATCAGTTTTTAAAAGGGTCATTGGAAGGTTGTTTTTTTTTTAAGTTTTAACTGGGTGATGCTTTTCTGCTTAGCAAAATTATAATTGTCTGTCAAAACTACTGTAATAATAGAAGATATATGGGCTCTTGTATGTAAAATGTATTTTAAAAGGGCTTTTCCTTGCAGGGATACATACAGCATATAATATTCTTGTGAATTTGTTTGTCATCCCCACATTTGAAGTAGTCACCATCAGGATGTTCAGGGTTTACTGCCCCTCCTAGTTGTCCTTGAATAAGGCATTATTTGCTTCCCCTGAGTCTAAACACACACAAAAAATCAAGGTAACAATCAGTTAAAAATAGACCTTTATTGTACAGTAGTTTTTTTTCCGTGCTGTTGATGACAAGTTTACGGTCAAAGCTCTGGTCCATGGGTGGAGGCGCAGTACAGTAATGATGAACGACAGCAGAGCTGAGCCAATCAGAGGAGAGACTAAAGCTTTTAATGCTGTCAGAGGCTGCAGCCCTCAGCCACCTGTAGCAGGCAGCGACTCTAGAGCTCTGTTATACCCCGTTATACTGGCAGGACACGGGACTTCATAACCTCCTCAGAAAAAAACCCCGTTTCCTTAAAAGTTACCTCTTAGACCTGAACCATGTTTCTCAGATGTCTGCCTGTCGTGTTTCTCCTGGCTGCTGTCGTCAAAGGTGAGTGAAGTTTACTTTACCACACTGTATAAAGAAAACGGTTTGTTTGTTTGTTTGTTTGTTTTACCGTACATACCACGAAATGTATTTGAAAAAAGATTTGGATATTGGGACATTATCGAGTTACGTTTTACAAGTGTGTAAAAAAGTGCGTTTGTCAATGTCAAAATAATGTAGGCTAAATTTGCATGTCTATAAATGATATTTTAGGCATGTTCACAATACGTTTTTGACTCTTTTCTGTCCTTTTTTTCTTGTTTTGGATTATATCTTGATGCTTGATTCATGTTTGATCCACAATCAACATATTATGAAGTTTATCATGTAGCCAACAGGGTTAAAAACTATTCTTGCAAATAAAATATCTATAATATGCAAATGAATATCTCAAAATATTTAGCTTATGAAGCAGCTAGTTTACTATCATATGTTGTTATGGTTATGATAGAGATGTCTTTTACACATAAAATCACACATGATAAGAATACAATTTGTTATATTTGAAAACAATCCTAAAACATATATTTTGGCAATATATATGAATATTCACAGTGATAACGGTGACATTCTTGACAATATCTAAATATATTTATAAAAAAAATACAGCATATCAGATTTTGTCAAGGATAAAATAATAAAGTCCTTGACTAAGTCCACCAACCTTAACTGAGACAAGGACAGGTATTCAAGGTCTGACATGCTAGAAACTAAAAACCGAAGAGCAAGTAGCAGTAGGTTTTGTTTTTTTTTCAGAAAGCAGAAAAGATAAAAGGCATCATGAACATCCAAAAAAAGAAGTCACATCATAAAAGATGTGTGGCTAGTCCAAGATGCAAAAATCAGTGAATTACTAAATAAATCATAAAACCTATATTACAGTAAGAAATCCGTAAGTGCTTTAAAGGCATCAACCTTTCTTCTTTGTTTTCGCACACTCATGGGGGGGTGTCCCTTGTATGCGGCTCTAAATAGTCTTAAACCCTGACTCACCGCTCCTCCAGGGTGACTCAAAGCTCTTGGGGTGGGCAGATGCGAGGGAGGAGGCATCGGTCAAACGACAGCCGGCTCCCTGAAGCGCAGCACACTCCACACACAAAGTTTACTCTGTGTGCATAAGCTGACCCCCTTGATGGCGTGGTGAAGCTGCCTGAGGAATTTTGATGAGACCTCCACTGTACAGACTCGCTCCAGTTAAATCCATTGGTCACCCTTGTATTATTTTGGACTATCCTGAAGTGCATCACTGTTTAAAGGTTCACATGAGTGAAGGGTATGAGAGTCAGTCACCGTCATGTGGCAGAGCCTCACTTGGGAGCCTGCAGGCTGTTTGTGTGTTTCACCTCTTGTGATGTGTCTGCTTGTATAGAAACACTGAGTTGAAGGTTGATAGTGGAGGGGGGGGGGGACTGAGGCTGCAATTTGGGGCATGACTGAGTGTGTCTGAAGTAGCAGTAAAGAGGTCCAGATGAAAAGACCTCCTGAGGGTCACAGTCCTCCTCCTCTGAGTCTGGCGCCACATTTTCTTTTGCCTTCTATAAGAAATCTTCCAGACAGAGGGGAGCAGAGCACGTTTTTCGCCGGCCTCTCTTCTCTCTCCTGCTGTTTCCTCTCTGAGACCACAATCAGTATATCATGAATCATCCATATGTGTCATGATTTGCTGGCTAGTCATCATAAGGTCACTACCAGAGCAGCAGAGCAGAGTCTGCTCAACAAGTCATCAGATGGCTGCGTGAATGTGACAACCATTCAACCATTGTTTTTGAGCGATTGTTCAGTGGGAAAATTTTCTATTTCATTTCCTCCCCTTGTTAACTTTACTTTTCATAATTGCATGCTGTACCTTTAAGCTTCCCTCTAACTGCTGATTCATTTCACAGTGTCACCTTCCTCATTTCATGCACTCTCACTTACTGGCATGAATTGTTTTCTACATCCCCTTCACATGCACACTTGTTGCTGTTTCTTCTCTTGTCTTTTCCACCCTCTGTCGCTGAGTCCCTGCTGTATCCTGGTGGATTAGACCTGCTCTAGGGCAGTAAATCTCACTCGGTAATTGGAAAGCATGTGCTGGCGGAGCTTTAATTGGATATGATATGTGCAGAGGCCCTGCGAGTGAGCTCTGCTTCAGGGAGCCATCTGTTACATCCCAGTAACAGTATGAAAGCTCTGTTTGCTCGGATAGAGAGAGCTCGTCTCTGTCTGACTCCTCCAGTTGAGGACGCCACTGAAATTGCAGACTGTCTGATGAGAGCAAGTTTATTTATATAGCACCTTGTACAGACACCAGTCACAAAGTGCTTCGCAATCAAAGAAGTAAAGTCAAATACAATCAAATCAAATAAGTAAAACAAAGACACCAGATGTAATATACAAGGGGAACAGACGTAAGAGACAAATTAAAACATAAAGTATCACATGCTACCTAAATGCCTGATGGGTTTTTAGCTGCTTTTTAAGAGTCCACAGTGTCCAAGGACCTCAGGCTTATTGGGAGACTAGTCCAAAGCTTAGGGGCTGCTGACTGGTACACTTAGAAAACTCTGGGTAGAGGACCGAAGAGCTTGGCTCGTGGTGTGGGGGTGCAGAAGGTGTGTAGTATACTGTAACAGGAACTATAACAGAAAGCCAGTGCAGTGAGGTTACAATAGGTGTAACATGTGACCATCTGTTGGATCGTGGATGGTTTGTAAGCGGTGTAAGGAAGATTTATTAAGATAGGTAAAAAAGAGAATTACAGTAGTGCAAATGTGATGAGACAAAAGCATTATTAGCATCTCATGGTCAAGTAGGCGTCTTAATGTGAACTTCAAAACTCATCACACCAAGATTACGCAGAGAAGACAGAGACGATGAAGATAAGGCACCGAGGTTCTGTCTGATCAATGAGTGGACACATTGAGAGAGAGGACGCGTTGAAAAGGATCTACAGTTTGACGTTATCAGCCGTAATAAATAGACACTGACATCAGATATATGATCATGCTATCCTGAGCACATGTAAAACAACTGTGGCTTTCTATGATGAGATTGTGTGTGGGTGTGTGTGTGTGTTGGGCTGTACGTGTGTGTGTTAGGCATCAAGTCTGTCTTATCAGTAGCAGGAAGAGGCACATTCCTGGCCGAGATGAAGTTTGTGTGACAGTCCAGACGGAGGAGAGCAAAGTCTAAGCAGGACAGAGTCATGTCTATATTTTTACTAATACTCCGATGGTGTGACTTAAAGCATATCACCAAACCGTTCACCACCACTGTTTAAGGCATCAGTGTTTCCTCTGATCGGGGCTGTTGACATGAGACACTCAGCAGGGTGATAGACCGTTGGTGCAGCTTCCACTCCGTCCTGTGAGGTCGGGGAGCTCCTGGTGAACTGGCGTCAGCTGTGTTGCTTTGATGTGACAGCCCTCAGGCCTGGTTTCCCCCCAGCAATGAACGCTGAAGGAAGCTGACCCGTGTGTATCTGTGTGTTTTGGTTCACCACGAGGCATAGGGACGGGGACCTTTAAATACCAGGAGGTCATAAAGAAGTATGTAAGAAATGTTCGCTCTCATTAGCTGGCATAGGGACCCGAAGTGTGACCAGTAATTAGTTGTGAGGTGCAGTCCAGTATGCCTTTAGCATTTTTTTTCTTTGATCAGCTTGTTTCAGATGTCATACTGCATGATTTCTGAAACACAGGCACTACACACACACACACATCACCATAGGTCAGCTCTCCACATGACTCCTCTGTCTCCTAATGAGATCCTGCCTCTTGGCCTCAGGTTCTTCCTGACTGTTGGGTCACAACCTGTCAGTTCATCTCCTGCTCTGTGTGCGTTCTTTAATTAGGTCCGTCTTTCTCGCAGTGCTGCTGGATGCGATAGAGAACTATTTCAGGAACGCACCTTCCCCTAATCCCAACAATAAGCTGGAAATGTTTCATGGCAACAAATGAGGAGAGAGTGTGTCTACAGCTCTCAATAGCGCTCAGGATTCCCTCTTGGAATTAGTAGCCCTCACCCAGAGGCGTGTCATCAATACAGACAAGGATTTAGTCCTGGGCAGTGGCAGCGTGGACAGGAAGTTGAGGATGTGTGTTAGGGGTGCTGGATCTGACAGTCAGTTCATGAACAGGTACTTCACTGGAGGGCTATTGTGTCGCATGAACAGAAATCCCCTGAAGCGGGGAGCAGCTCTGAAACACGAGCATCAACGCCAAAATTGTTGAAGTGAGGCAAAGCTTTGACACCCGGAAGCAGACGTCCCCTTGGCAACGGAGACACTCACATGGCGCTGTGCTGCTTGTTTGGTTTCAGTGTCGAGGAGAAAAAAAAGGGAAAGATTTAGGTGGAGAGGCGTGGGGGCTTTTAAGTGGCTTCGGTACTGTGATAGTACCGAGTAGCAGGCGTTCTTACTAGGACCAAAGGAGTTGTTCTCGGTGGGTAAAGCCGGATCCACATCCTCCTGAATGTGTGTGCTTGCAGGCGACCTTAGACCCACTTGTCACCCTGCCTGACCCAGTCATCCCTTTTGTGTCTACGGGGGATTATCTGGCTGTAGGTTAAATCCTAAGAGACAAGGCTCACTGTTCGGCATGCAGTGTGCTCGTAATAACTCCACTGTTTCAACTGCCTTACACTAAGTGACTGTCTGTTTATATGGTCTCTCATGGGTTTCATAAATATTTCCAATATGGGTGACTTCAACATCTCACAAGACCAAGAAACTATTAGCAGCTCTGTCAAAACAAGACCCAAACAAAGTCCTATAGTTAAAGGAATGCTGTGGTCTGTGGTGAAGAAGTGTCAACATTAATAATTGCAGCTATTGCTATATCAATCTTTGACTATGGCGTCATAGATGCACTGTGGAACTAAGTCATAGTTGATTTACTTAGAGTCTATTTATATCATTTGCATGCATTTGGCTGACATTTCCATGCCAGTGGAAAATAGAGAAGCAACGCTGAACTTTGTGTAAACAAACATCACTATGAAAATGAAATAAGAACCACTGTGTTTGTGCGTGTTTAGCCAAACAAATAACATTCTTGTCTGTAAAAATTTTCAGTTTGTCCGTTATTTCCTTCTGTGTTCATGAATACACATGTTTTTTTTAACTTATGAGATCTTTATCTGGATTATTATGACTTCTACAGGTATCAGAAATTCCAAAGCATGCCAGGAGCATTTGTTCATTATGATATTCTCAAGGTCTCAGTTTAAGTATTCCCACAAGACTGACTAGATTAAGCAAGGACAGGTGAGACTAAGGTACATCAGACAATAATCATTGCATGAGAAGGCTATACGGAAAAACCTGAACCTTAATTTACAAGGTCTGTGTAGACATGTGGATTTATTGTAAATGACATTGTGATGCTAATGTTATATCAGAACTTGCATCAAATGTATCACAGAAAAAGGAACTTAGTAAATGTCATCACACAAAAAAGTTTGTTTCCCATCAGTGTGTCTATGCAGACAGGTGACACTGTTTAGTTTGTGTAATTCCTCTTGACAACATTCCTCTGTTTTGTGCTCTACTTAATAATGGTCTCAGCTGTATTTTAGAGAAGTGATAAACAAGATATTACAATAGTTTATAAATGGGACCTTTAAAATTATGATAAAGTGCATAATTGGATTTCATAACACATCACTGATGCCAAGACATTTATCTCTGCATTCCCTAATGTTTAAATCGAAATAAGGCTTTGTCATAAATGTAGTTCTTGCCAAATCTATAACCCTCAAACACATCAGGTAACAAATAATCTCCACCATAAACCTGCATTTTCTTTCTAAATAAAAGGCCTCTATGAACCGTTGGCTGTCAATCAAATGTGGTAATGAAGGCAATCTTCTCGCATACTGATTTAATATTAGTACACTCATATTAGTTCTCAGAATATTTTCTAAGACATTAATATTTATAATAATTTAATTAACAATGAATAGTTTGTGTCATGTACTGGCCAAGCTTTTGTTTGAGAGATAATTCACCAGCAGGAGTCTACAGTCAAGCTAGCAGCTCTGTTAGGCTGTACTTTAAGTGTACTGCTTTGAGCTGAATGCTAACGTAAGCATGCTAACATACTCACAATGACAGTAATGCTGTCATTGTGTAACATGCTGATGTTTAGAAGGTATAATGTTTACCGCATTCATCATCTAAGTTTAGCATGTTAGCTTGCTAACATTTGTTAATTAGCACTAAACACAACATACAGATGAGGCATGGGGGACAAAAATCAAATTTTGAGTCTTGGGCTGCAACTAACCAATATTTTCATTTCATCTGGATTACTCAATAGATGTTTAGACTATAGAATGTCAGAAAATTGTGATAAATGTTTGTTTCCCAAAGCTCAGATGCTTTGTTTTGTCCCGAACAACAGTCCACAACCCAAAGATATTTAGTTTACTATCATAAAGTAGTAATGAAACCAGAAAATATTCACAGCTGTAGTCAGAGAATTTATGACTCAAAACGATTAATCGACTAATCGTTCAAGAGTCCAATATCTCCTCATATTACGCCAATAGTTTTGACAGGAAATAATTTCGCTAAGTAGAAAAGCATCCCTCAGGTACAACTTTGGTCCCCTTTCCAATACTTATGATCTATTCAGTGTTCAATTAATGCTTGCCTCAAATCTGAATTTTGAGTTTTAGTGTGTCTTCAGTCAAGACAGAGATAGACTGGTTACACAGTAAACTTTCCAGTGTGTCAGTTATGTGAAGAAAGAAAGAAAGAAAGTGGTCTCTCCACACACACACACAGCTGATAAGGCTTTGAGTCCACACCAGTAGAGTTAATGTTACTTTTTTACTTCTTAATTTGATTGTTTCTGTTAAAAACAATATTTCTAAAATGTTACAGACCTCCACTGTTATTCCGTCAGCACACAGATCTACAGTAGGCCTACCTGCTGGCACTGATAGCGGCTTGGCACGAAGCGACTGTAGTGAACCAAGTCACACACACATGACTGATTTACGGGATGAGGTGTAAACGGAAACTGGCTGCCCAGTTTCGATAAAACAATGGGAGTCTAAAAAAAATTGATAAAATGCAGCAGATAAAACTAAAAGCCTTTAAAAAATTTTAAGAGAATGTAAAGTATGCACGAACAAAGTGAACCATGAAATGCTTAACCTTCAACTCAGTCGTTCATGGAAACTCACGAGTCTTTGCAAATGATACAGTGGAATCTACTACAGTGAGAATGTAACACGCAAAGAATACAATGACGCTAATTAATACAAGGTCAGTTGGATCTGATTTAAGAGGTTTTTCCATTAATCTTGATCTCTGGGCATCCAGTAAGATTAGTCCATTGCCCTTAAGTCTTAATCTGAACAAGCCAGTCACAATATTATACATGTGTTTTACAGCAATAATCTCACTCTGTGCTGCTTCACATATAGGTCCAGCCCAGCTCAACTCTGTCACCTCTATACTATATGATCAATAAAAACATCATCTGAGATGATATACATTTTTACAACCTTTCATCGCTCACATATCTATCATCATTGATTGCTTCATGTCTTATACCACTCCCATAATACATAATCTTTGAGGGAGGGTATGGGTGCGTGTGTGCACGTTTAGTACATCATATCCATAAAAGTCTGCTGTCACAGGGTGTGTTGAGCCTGTTGTTTTTCATCTCTAAATGAGTCCTTGTTACCAAGTGATAAAGAGATTAGGTCCCGAGGGCCATATACACACAGAAAATAATCAAATCAAGTTCAGGAACTGATATTAGTCTTTGTTTTCTCACCACTTCCTTGTGCTTTTAAGATGCCTTACTGGAGAAAATTGTGTGTGTAAGGCGTCTACCCATCTGAGTCTTAGTAGTACGTTCCCTCTCGTGTTTCTGAAAAGGGGCGTTGAATGTAATCATTCAGTGCATACAGATGAGGAGCTGAGGTAAACAGGCTAAAACCATTATCAAAGACCTCCTACTGTTTGCGCCGCTCCTCAAGCTGCCCTCTGGCTTCCTCTGTTCCCCCATAAACAGAGCGGAGAGTGGGAGCACGCTAAATGGGAACAGTTGCATGACAGCACACTGACCAAGTAGGAAGCAGCTCCTTCCTTTAAGATGCTCTAATGAACTTTATGGTGCTTGTGACTGACACATCTTGGTTTTGTAAAGATAAGCCACTTATGGTAGTTCTTACTTGCTGAGTCACTGCTATCAAGTTTTTATGCACTTGGTGATGCATGTTTATTGTAAACACAGCTTTATTGCTCTCTGTGACTACGGCTTAAAGCCATAAATGTGTCTTCAGTTTTTACCAACTCGTTAGTGGTTCGAATTGTTAACAAAGTAATATTTTTGGAATGTCACATGGCTGAAAAGAGATAAAATATGTACAACAGATATCTAATTTTGGTTACAGAATGTCAGTGCAGCCATGTGAAAATACAAAAAACACACTAGTCATTTCACTTTTTGTATGCCGTGTAACTTTTTATAATCACATCTCTCTGTTTTACATTTATGTTAATATTACAGAAATTTACACAACAAGCTTCCTCTATAGAGTAGATGATCTGATTATATTTTTAGCCCTGAGGTCATATTCATACAGTATCTTCTGTTTTCTGTGAATGTGAATACTGTTTTGTTTCACTCTCATCACTCTCTTTAGTGTTGTTTCCAGCAGCAGCAGGCAGCTGTTCTCAGACACATTACATTACCAGCCCAGCACCAAATGGCAGACAGACAAAGTTAGCAACCAGCTGGTGAACATAGTGGAGTGTTTAGCATCTAAAGGGCTGGATATTTCCCACACAAAAAACAAACAAACAAACAAAAAACAGAGCTAAAAGGAGAATTAATACTGAACTTACATTCTTCAGTTGGATGCAAAACAGGACTCCAAATGAATGTTAATGTTCCTTTGTGTCTACTGGATGCACAAATAGGCAACTGTTTGTTATACGGTGATAATATGTCAATGTTATGTTAACAGCTTGTTGTGCTGTCCCCAAGTGGCCAAAAAATATTGCAGGTTTAAAGCCACAGAATTTTATGTGATCTTAGTATTTTTCACATTTATCCTGATGACATAAATTTTTCTTATGTTGAAAAATGAGACACCCTCCCTGAAGATTGCATTTGCAGTTATGAGTTGCTTCTAAAACATGCATCAGTGTCCGATGTGTATTGTCTTTCTACAACATCACTTGGGGACACCAATGTCAGATATTTTCTAATCCTACACATAGCGTAAATTCTTATTTTTCTTGTGGCTGTCATCACAGAATTGGACTAACATTTTAGCAAGCTGTGCCCAGGAGAGAGAAGGTGATGATCTGATTATTTTTTTGTGCTTTTGTTTTGACTGTAGGAATGGCAACGACAGAGCCTCAAAGCTCAAATTCAAGCAGCGACCACACAACCAAGAATTTTACAGCTTCCACCACAGAGACCGTCACAGTATTCAACAGCACCACGACAGAGAACAGTAACGACACCATCAGCAGAAGCACAACTGACTCCCCGTCAGCTCCAACCAGTGGTGATGTCACATCCACTGCAAACCTAGAGACAAACCAACCTACCAACGCTAGTGAGACTACAAATACAACCACCACACCAACCACACACACCAACAATGACACAACTTCACTGACACCAACCACACACATCAACAATGACACAACTTCACTGACACCAACCACACACACCAACAATGAGACAACTTCGATCACACCGACCACAGACACCAACAATGACACAACTTCGATGACACCAACCGCACACGCCAACAAGACAACTTCGATGACACCAACCACACACACCAACGAGACAACTTCGATCACACCGACCGCACACGCCAACGAGACAACTTCGATGACACCAACCACACACACCAACGAGACAACTTCGATGACACCAACCACAAACACAAACGAGACAACTTCGATGACACCAACCACACACACCAACGAGACAACTTCGATGACACCAACCACACACACCAACGAGACAACTTCGATGACACCAACCACACACACCAACGAGACAACTTCGATGACACCAACCACAAACACAAACGAGACAACTTCGATGACACCAACCCCACACACCAACGAGACAACTTCGATGACACCAACCACACACACCAACGAGACAACTTCGATGACACCAACCACACACACCAACGAGACAACTTCGATGACACCAACCACACACACCAACGAGACAACTTCGATCACACCAACCACACACACCAACGAGACAACTTCGATGACACCAACCACACATACCAACGAGACAACTTCGATCACACCAACCACACACACCAACAATGACACAACTTCGATGACACCAACCACACACACCAACGAGACAACTTCGATCACACCAACCACACACACCAACAATGACACAACTTCGATGACACCAACCACACACACCAATGAGACAACTTCAATCACACCAACCACACACCCCAACAATGACACAACTTCGATGACACCAACCACACACACCAACGAGACAACTTCGATGACACCAACCACAAACACAAACGAGACAACTTCGATGACACCAACCACACACACCAACGAGACAACTTCGATGACACCAACCACAAACACAAACGAGACAACTTCGATGACACCAACCACACACACCAACGAGACAACTTCGATGACACCAACCCCACACACCAACGAGACAACTTCGATGACACCAACCACACACACCAACGAGACAACTTCGATGACACCAACCACACACACCAACGAGACAACTTCGATCATACCAACCACACACACCAACAATGACACAACTTCGATGACACCAACCACACACACCAATGAGACAACTTCAATCACACCAACCACACACCCCAACAATGACACAACTTCGATGACACCAACCACACACACCAATGAGACAACTTCAATCACACCAACCACACACCCCAACAATGACACAACTTCGATCATACCAACCACACACACCAACGAGACAACTTCAATCACACCAACCACACACACCAACAATGACACAACTTCGATCATACCAACCACACACACCAACGAGACAACTTCAATCACACCGACTGCACAGACGAACAACAACACAACTTCGATCACACTAACCACAGAGACCACCAATGGCACATCTTCCATCACTCCGACTTCACAGACCAACAGCAGCACAACTTCGATCACTCCAACTGCACAGACCAGCAACGGCACAACAGCTACAAGTACAGTAACCCCAGAAAACTCTACATTAACTACAACCGCACTAACAAACTCTACTAACACCTCTCCTGAGTCTCCCACATCTACCACTGCACCCTCAACTATCACCACAAACACAACCAGTAGAACAGAAATGACCACACTCCCACCTGGACCCCCATCCTCTTCACCTACCTCCAACTCCACCTCCAGCTCTACCCCTCCACATCCCCCCTCAGGCAATAGCACCGTACCCCCCGAAGGAAATACCACCACCACCCTAACTCCCTCAACAACAACCTCAGGAGGTAGGACTAACAGGGTTGTGTTCTTACAAAATAATATGCTGTAACATGCAGGTGAGAAAGAATTTAATGACAAACTTGAGTAAACCTTGAGTTAAAGCTGCAGCAGGCAATGCTCAATGTTAGAGACCATAAAGGCTAAATGCAGAGCTGTTTTTATGTATTTAAATCAAAGATCCCCATAAGCAAGTTGCAAGTCACTGAACGTTTTTCAGGCCTCTGTATTTTTAATGACTTTGTGATATTAAGTCAAGTCGTTACCTCAATAAAGTCAAGTCTCAGAGCAGTAAATTCTCAGTCCTCAATTACACGACAGCAGCTCAGTCTGCTACAGTAGTTTGGATGTTTTAGCCAATAAAACTAAATTGTGCATACTTTATACACCTGCTGACCATTGTCAAGTTTTAAATTGATTCCTGACCTTCTGGACAGCTATGGTTTTATGCTTCTCCTTGTTTGGAATTGGTAATCAATCACAGTGAACATAATGCCCCCTTTATCGCCAAATGTTCATTATCACCTGTTTTGAAAGCTCCTCTGCATAGGTTTTTTAAGATTGATTCTGAATGCAAAACTTTCTGGGGGGGCTTCAGAATAAATAAAATATTAGCGGTTGTAATTTCTGTGAACAGAAGTGTTTTCAAAACCGCACAATCTCTCAAATTACTATGCAGCGATACATTTAGAAAAAATAAATAAACAGATAACAAAGGAAACATAATCTTGAATTACCTATCTCCTGCAACTTTCAAGTCTCTCCATCTTGATTTGTATGAACTGAACCCAAAAGTGGCCTCGAAGGCAGGAAATCAAACCACCAGTGTGGCCCTATTAAGACTATAATCCCATAAAACGATTTAACGTGTTGTCAGCAAACTGCACACAATACAAAAGCTAAGCCAGTCTATGATTTGTGGTGAATTTACAGTTTTTCGTGGGCATAATTTGTGATATAGGTAAATCATAATAGTATAATACTTTTGCTATATAAAGCTTTATGGAACACCTACTGTATATAGAGTTAGTTGCTGACATTGGCTTTATTATTTGATTAAATGTCTTTGGACTGATTGTTACATATTTTTCCACTCAGTAGAAACCACAACTGTGACTCATTCCACTAAACCAGTTAGTGGCATGACCACAACCTCGCACAACACCACTAATCCGACCACCACCACCATGAATACTGGTACCACCATCACTGCCACCAGCCTGAAACCAACAGAGACCACCACCAACTCCACTGTAGCCCCACTCATCCCTACCCAGGGTCCAGTTATAGGTTTGTACCTTTCTCCAAAGTGTTTGATATCATTTGTTTTGTCAGATGTCTTGGTGAGATCAAGAGTGTATGGTCTATCAACACAAAAGGCCTCGTGCAAGAACCACTCCTACAAAGAGATTCATTTTTAAGAGGCACTTGTGGCTGATTTAAGAACATTCATCAGTTTTCTTGTACTTAGAATATATGAACAAAATTTATGAATTCAGACCTGTCATACGAGTCATGAATAGATAATCTTTGCATTTATTCACAAGGGGAGAAACACTTGTTTGACTTAAAATCTTAGTGCCCTATTTTTGTGCAGGCACAAGGGCCGCGCTGGTCCAAATGCAGTCTTTATGCAATTTTAACAAGGCAAATCTGGGTCAGATTTGGTGACCAGTTGTATATGATGGCTCAGATTCAGTTCTCATTAGAAAAAAAAATCAGATTGCTGGGTGGTGAATGCATCATTTTTCTTCTGTCCCTTTACTAGAGTGTCATACCATCCCATGCCCACCTGACAGCGTCTGTCTTAATGGTACCTGCCAGTGTCTCGGTGGTAGCTTCTTCCAGAATGGCCGTTGCACACCCGGTAAGGACATTTCAAGCAACAGAGATCATAATAGGGTGGCACCAATGAGTCTTCTTCTAATAACAATCTATTTCCCCTTTTTCTCCTCTCCTTCTTTTCACTCAGCCCGAGTGTTCCCAGGCCAGCTTCATCTCACCTCCTTGACATTTCAAAATCAAATGCTCGACAGGTCCTCAAGTCTATTCCAGCAGACGGCAGCTAAGATCTCAGCAGCGGTACGTCCAGAGCTGAGAAAATATGTTTAATACTTATACATCAATACACGCTCCTGTCTCATTAAACCACATTTTCTGTTTTTTAGCTCAGAGATGTCTTCAGAAATGACGTGGGGTACATAAGATCTGATGTTGTTGAACTTCAGTGAGTATTTTCTTTTTCTCCTGCTACAATAAGGGACATTATGCCAAATAAAACAAAAGATTTCATAGCTTTTTTGGTGCTTCTCTATAATTCTCCAGACCAGGAAGTGTGCTAGCAACTGTAAATAACGTCTTTGAAAACACCGCCTCCGCCTCTCAAGACTCTGTTGATAAATCCATCAAAGAGGCCATAGCAAACTCAAAAAATCCAGCATTGTTGGCTGATGCTTCATTCACAGGTAAGTACTGCTAGAACACTGTGAAAGTTAAAGGGAAGTTTGATTTTGGGAAGGGGAACCTGACATATATGAGCCACAGGCTACGTTATCTCAAGTAAAAGGTTTGTCTTATACACCTGTTTTAAACCCTCTCTGTCTTAGTTACAAAACTGTGTGAGCAGGAGCCATTACCTTGTGATGTCTTCACTACAACATGCTCAAGTGCAAAGGGCCGGGCTACTTGTTCCTGTAAGCCAGGCTACATCGCCATCGTGTACTCAAATACCAGTTGCAAAGGTAATAGCAACTATTTATCTCTTTATGGACTGATATTCTTTTCTTTTTTATCTCATTCTTTAAGACTAGTGTTAGTTTTGAATAAGCAGACTGCATTCTTTACTGTAATCGGCTGCCATATACATATTAAAGCCTCTTGTAAAGACTTTAAGAGCTGATGACCCGCAGCGTCTGAGGACAAGTTCAAGTGAAATTTTCTCAGCTGATCTTAACACAAGAAAACTGTAACAAAACCTTCTTATCCCCACTGACATACTTTTTGTATGAGAATGAGGGGGAGAAACAACAGGGAGCGAGACTCAGAGACAAGGTCAAGAGCTGTAGCCTTTTCTCAACGCAGACCTTTGAACCTTCCTTCATTTATCTCTCAAATTTATTTCTTTTTAACGGGGTTGTTTCCCTGGAAACAAGTGGAAGAATCACAACCTTCTCTCTCACTCTCTGTGGAGGATTGTGACCAAGGAGAACAAGCTATAGGAAGAACTAATAAAGACATTAAGCTGCATACAGTTCCTTTCCCAGAAAAAAACATAATGTACTATTATGCGCTTGTTTGTAATGGTTATCATGCAGCCTCCATATGATGAGGCTCCCATTGTTTTCATTGAATGCTCAACCAAGCGTGCAGTACTCCTCCATATATCATGTCTGAGTCGGAAACTGTAGCTTGTTATATTCTCATTTCAGTTTCTTTGGCTAGAACATTGTTTGTGTGTGTGTGTGTGTTTATGTTATGGTGTTTCTCTTTTTAGCTTGTCCAAGTGGGCAGAAGGCAGCGGGAGACACCTGCGAACCGTGAGTACACACACTTTTACATGTTTGTCAGGTATTATAAGGTGTCAGTGTGTAATGCTGTGTGTGTATGAGACAGGGCGAAGCACAGCCACTGGCTCCCTCGTGTGGATTCATTGTTAAACTTCATTAAGATGCTACACGACGAATCCATGACATGTGAATATCGCGTGTTTTAAATCTGTTTTGTCCTCTCAGATGTCCATTTGGATATGCTGGCTTCAACTGCAACGACTGTGAGTAACCAGGCTGTTACAGAGGCAAAAATAATCTAGCACTAGTTATTTACTGACCCCAGAAATTCATGATGTGTGTGTGCCTTATGTGTGTGTTCACAGCGGCTCTGCTGGCAGTGGTGGTGATCTCCTGTGTACTAGGAGGAGTTCTTCTCATCCTTGTCTTGGCTTTGCTTATTTACTGCTGCTGGTGAGAATAATTAAAAAAAAAAACAAACTTATCCTCCCAACTTTACACACCCTATTGATTTAATTGCACTGATTATAATCAGCACATGTATATTTACACATTGCATCAATAACTATGACCTACATTAGCCCTGTAAATATGGCTTTGGTTATTTGCATGTAAAAAATATGAAAAAGTAGAGTTAACTCAGCGGAGACATCTAGAGATACATAAATGTGTTTTTCAGCATCATTTTAATGCTTATAATTCAACATGTAATTATGACTGTCTCCACACTCAGATGTTGTTGAATCATGTTAACCTAGGTGTCCAGAAACCTAACTTTTCAACCAAATTCAACTGTTGTAATGTAGATGTCTTTTGACTCGCAAATCACCAAATTAATATATTATGTTAAAGGCTAATAAGGTTGGTGTTATGCTGTACTTTTCTTATTGACAACAATGTGTTGGTTCTTAAGACTTTCCAACATCAAACAGGTCACAAGTATATAGTTTAAAAAAAAAAGCCCAGCTCAAAAAGGAGGAAGTATAAGAATTATCGGTACTATTTACAGATGTGGATTTATTTGGTGCTCTAGTAAGTAATTGCACCAGTGGGATGGTGTGTGATGGACTGACTAAAAAATAAACAATGAGTGACCATGTTCATGATAATAAAGGAACCCAGTGCAACTATGTAGCTCATTTATGTGTTTTAAATTGATTTTGGAGCTCTATGGCACAGAGGAATAAGCTATATCAGACTTTGGATACACATGCAATACTTGTTAGAAGCATCAATTCATTGTTGGAATTAAGAAAAAAAAAAAAAAATAGAAAAATATCAAATAGCACCTCCTTTTCATATGGTCATTCATACTTTACCCTCTCTCTGTACATTAGTAGGACATGCTCAAAGAGCAAGCAAGAATACGGCAGCAGTCCTTACTCATCAGGTGAGGTAGATCAGCCCTGGCCCACTGGCATCACACCCATCCCTCGTGCCTCCACTAACTGGGATGCAACTCCTCCCATCGAGATGACAGAAGGGGGCAGCACTCATACCTTGGTGGACAAAAAGCATCAAACCAACGGATTGGTGAGTTATCGCAGACGTTCTGTTGTCGCCTCTGTCGTCTGAACTACTTACTACTAACCTTTTTGATCATTCACAAAATCAGCCTCCAGTTTGTTAAATGTTGCCCCATCCTCTCGCATCCAGATTGCATCTCCTTAGTATCAAACCCACCCAGTCAGCATGGTTTTGTTGGTGAAAAATAAGTCTTGTCTGGGTTAAAATCTGGCTATAGATGGAAAAGTGAGCTTTTTTTAGAGGTCTAGGCTCCATATAACTGTTGTTTCAATATCATTTGTGTTGGTAGGAGCTACTTTTAAATGCATTTCTACCTAATTTAGCCCCACTTTTAACACCAGACAACCAGAAGTTATTTGACCTGCAAATCAACAAATCCATGCTCACTGGGCACATAGCTACCTTGTATCATTTCAGAGACTGATTACATGCCTTGATAATATGTTTTCAATCCAATGCACACCAATATGTTACACCCAATCATCCAGAATGTTTAGAGTGCTAAGACGTAGCTCCCTCCCATGCTCCCTGCTTTGCCTGACTCCCAGTGTGTTGCTTTAGGGGTTTCATCCGAAGCAGAGAGGATGGAAAAAGGTAAGGCTTTGCTTTAGATTCTGATTTTCCTGATGATTTAAACTGACCACAGTGAAAATTACACTGACGGGGGTTTGTGGGTGATGGGAAGCTTCGTGAGAGATGGATCTCTTGATTGTTGTGGAAAGCAGTGTGCTTTCATCCTCATGCTTCACCTAGTGAGTGACAGTTCAAAGGAACTGATCCGATGCTAGTTTGGGAGTAGTCATGCATAGTTTTTCATTCTCACTGCACGTTGGTGACTGTGGTTACTGGTGTATGTACGCTTGGCTTGTGTGACTGAGTGAATATGTGAAGCCTCTACGTCTGAAAGACACTAACACATTGATTGGTTTCACTGACATTTCAGACGGGATCATATGATCTCAACCCAGATGGAATGAAAACCTTCAAAGGTAAAAATCCATCCCGTTATTCATATCTGGTTCAAGGCCACGAGAACCCCTACTTCTTACCAGGAGATGACAAAAAAAACTGAACATCTGGCCAGCTGGAGATCCGTGTAGGAGTTCGGAGCAAATCAAAAAGAAGTCACTTATTTGAAACTCTGGGACCACATTTCCTGAGCATGATCAGGTTGTTTATAAAGGTACCACAGTTTTGGACTTTCCTGGTTTAATGACAAATCACAAAGGACATTTCTTAAAAGAAAACTCGGAAACAGCCACCAAAGAGATTCATTAAACACAAGCAAGAATTCCTGTACATTATTTTTTTTAAAAGTGAGATTGTATTCATCATGCCTGCTCTTTGCCGAGAGCTAAATGTTGCTGATTATAACCAGTAGATGTCGCTGTTGCTCAGTTTCATTCTCCTACTGTTTTTAAAGGTACGGTTGACTTTTCTAAGCTTTAAAGAAATCCACCTGTAGTCTTTTAAAATTAAGCTTATTTTGCTAATTGCACTTGAGTGTGTGTTAAGTTTACCACCAGTTTCCCCTTGAAATCATGGGTAAATTGAATGTGGGCTTTCTGGGGCTACTATATATTTTTCTTATGATTATTTTTTAGAAAAATAAATAATCTTGAATGACTAAAGGGGCTGGATCCCTGGTTCTGGGTATTTTTAAAGGGATTTATACTGTAGCAGTACTCTGTATTTGTTGAAGCCACACTTGCAAAATGTGCCTGTTTTGATGATCTATTTGACAAATAGGAAACATTATGCAAAGCTGGTGATAAAGCCTGTCTGCTGGATGTGCCAATTATCACTTGAATACATTTCTTTTGAAGACTTATATATATATATATGTTTATTTTTTCGTGTCTGAGACAGTGCACTATTTTATAAGTGTGTCAAGTTTCTGTAAATAATTGAACATCTTTTTTTGCAGAAAGTGTGTTTATGTGTGGATTGGTAATAAATTAATTTAAACACAACGGCCTTGTTTGTCATCATTGATGGATGCACTCAGTGTAACTGCCCTCTGTAAGATCATTAACAGCTTCATTGCTCCCTAATTCAATATTTTGTGCCTTTCCGGGGTTTTTTTTACAGCCTATTTGTGTCACTAATCATTATCTGTGTAGAGTAGAGCAGACATCTGAAGAGTCAGGAATATCTAAACATATGAATTGATCAAAGGACTGTAAAGTGAACCATTGCAGCTTGAAGTTACAGACACTGAACTTATATATAAATATAAATTAATTAAATATTACATCCACTTAAATGTTAGTAAAACCACTTAAATACCATTCATACATGAAATGCAGCTCGAATTACTTCACATAAATTGCATAAAACATTTAAAGCACTTCACAAATCAAAGGTTGAAAACAAGCAATAAAATACAATAACTGAAAAAAAAAATATTTCAATGAGATTCAATAAAATAGGCAAAGCAATAGAGAAAGAAAATGTATGCTGTGACAGGATTATGTCTCACTTAAATTCTTTTCATTATTATTGTGTGATTGCTGAAAGCAATCTAATGTTATCCAAAGCTTTATAATTCTTTTTCTTCCGCACGCACTAACTACTTCTGCATACTTTCATTTATAGAATCCATTCATATATCAACACGTTCAGTTCGTTAAGGACATCTATGCTATTACTCTTTATTTTTATAACTTCTATAGTTTGTAAGATATTAAGCTTTTTTCAACATTTGTTTTTACAATGTATGTAAATGGGAGCAAATGACACATACAGACTTACACATGCATTCTGGCCCTCATAATATACATACATACATACATACATACATACATACTGTACATACATACATACATACATAAATGTGACAAATTAAAGGAAAAACCAGTACAGTCCTGAATGCTTGACCCCTACATTGTAGGGATCTGGTGGCTCTATTACGCTTAAGGCGGCATTTTGTTGGTATTGTTTGGGTCCACTTGTCCCCTCAGAGGGAAGTGTCACTGCAAATCAATACAATGTTGTTCTGAGTGATCATTTTTATCTTATGATGAAAAATTTCTATCCTGATGGGAGAGGTCTCTTCCAGGATGACAATGCCTCAATTCACAGGGCACATGCATTTTCTAGTTTGTGTACATTACAGTCCTAATTCCTAATTATTCCAGTTAACAAGGACTTCACAATGAAATGTTTAAGTGACTTTTTAAATACAAAATGTAACTATTTATCTGACATACCAATACAATAGCTGTTTTCTGGTGAGTCACGTGATTTAGGCCTCTTTAGTCCTAGATGTGTTTATGGCCAAGTAAAAATGTCAAAAATGTAATATGGTGTCACGTCCTACCAGAACTTTTTCTGTTTTTTGGACTCTTTGTGTTTTTGTTCTTTTGACTTCCTTGGTTTTTGTTATCCTTCTGATGCCCTCAGACTTTTTCTGTTTTTAGTTGGACTTTTTGAGGGGCCCTTTCATTTGTTTTGCATTTGTTTCCTGGTTTTGGTTTTCTCTGTTCCCTTGTGTGTTCCTCCTGTGTTTTTTGCGTCACCTGTTTGTTTACTTTAGTTCCTGTTTTTTTTTCTAATATTTCCTCCTTGTGTCTGGTCACTTTACTTCCTGTGTTTGATTATTTCATGTGTCTCACCTGTGTCTTGTTTCCCTCACCTGTGTTTCATTTGCAATCACTCCCTGTGTATTTATAGTCCAGTTTTCAGTTCAGTCTTTGTCGAGTTGTCTGCTTCTGTTCGTTGTTCCTGTGTCGCCTGCGTTCTGGTTCGTTCCCATGACCTTTTTGCTTTTTCATTAAAAAATATCTGCATTGGATTGTCCCTGCCTACCGTCTCTGCATTTGGGTCCACCTGCTCCACTCACCCACCCTGACATATGGGCAGATTTGAAGTAGAGCTACAATGTTTAGTTGATAAAGATGATTGAAAGAAAATAAATCAACAATTATATTGTAATTTTATATAATTGTTTCACTATTTTTGTTACATCAATGTGAAGTGAATATCTTGGGGTTTGGGACTGTTGATTGGACAAAACGTGACATTTGAAGAAGTTCCCTTGGGCGTCATTATTTGTTGTTTATTGATTTAAATACTGAGTTTCTTGAGTTATAGATTAGCTTGGATTGTAACTTACCATATACCCACCATACTTTCCAGGAGACAAAAGAGGGAGGCACTGAATCACTTCCTGATTTTAAGATCTTGCTGACATCACCAGTGATGTCATGAGTTAGACCAAGTATGGGGAGATTTATTTTATTTAGTTAAATGTTTGGTTTTGTATTTATGTTATTTGTAGTTATTTTGGTTTATGTTATGCATGTTATATTAACTGATACAAGTGACATTGTCATATACTAGTTCTTGCTATAAGAGAAAGGACAACCCTGATAGAAATATGGTTCTGCCTAGATAGATTGGAGAGTTGTTGGTTTGAGAAAGAGCAGAAACGAAAGAGGATGTCAGTGTAGTTGTGTTAAAGTAAGTTTGATTATGCTTGATTTCATTTGGTAGTCTCTGATTCTGTGTTTTATCACCTTCCTTGACACTCTGGCTAAGCTTCCTCACAGTAAAACTTGTATTTTATAATTGTAAAAAGCAAGAAAGGGTTGCAGAAATGTTTCTTTTTTTTGTTTCCTATCTTGTCAATCGTTTCTTCAACCCAGAATCCTTGAGGTTTTTGGAATATAGAGGTATGTTGGTGGTTTCACATCCTCCTTATGAGTTCAAATTTATGACAACTTTAATTTTATTTGAGAGCCACAGTCTAGGGGCGTATCCGTGATTGTTATTCCAGATGGCAGCGAGAAAATTACATTTGATGGTTTTATTACTTTTCATTAAAACAGTAAGATTCGCCAATGCTGTCTTTGCCTTCTCACTGATGAGGCTGACTGACATGTCGCCGTTCCCTCCATTTGTCATTGTTTTAAAAGATCTTAACTGTATGACATGCAAATGAAGAGGTTTGCTTTTTGCCTGTTATCTATTCATAGAAGAAAATGAACAGAACATTAGTGGGTCACCAAATGACGGACGGAAAAGGGAGAGGAGGGGTGAGAGACAGATAGTGATGATCAGCAGATACAGAGTAAAAGAGAGCAGGCAGCTTTACATTACTGTGCTGTAATGTCTCTTAACTCCCCATATCTTAACTGCATATGTGAGTGTCAGCATATGTTTATGTAATACTGTAGATCAAGGCTGATAATTAATGTGATTACTGCAAGCAATAAAAAAAAACAATATTGTAGCAGCTTGCAGCAGCTAGATTTTTTTTTACCCATCTTCATCCGGCAAATCAATAAGTGAGTTCCTTTTCGCTTTGCTGGGTAGCACAAGCAAAATACATTACATTTCCAATCAATTTGAATTAATTAATAATTAATTAAGTCTTCTAAAGAAACTTTTTTTGCCTCTGTTGGCACATATTCCATAATTCCATAATCTTCACCAAACTTGGTAAATACCATATTTAGATGACCCCGGACAAAACTTATGAGTTCATTTCTGGGTATCCCTTACTGTTTGTCTGTAATTGGTTGCCAAACTTTTGAAGGTGTGGATGATGCCCTTAACTAGAACAATTCATTGCTAAAAATGGACTAAACCAGATTCTGCAAAGTTGTACAGATGGGGATACTGAACAAGAGTGTTGTATTTGCAGCAATGCTTTGCAAGTTGTCAGCATTCATATGCATTTTCCGCAGGAAATGCATGTCTAGTTTTTATTGTGGTGTGTTTTATTTACCTCTGTGATTGAAAACATATCTCATTTAGATTTTTTGGGGGGGGAGATAATTGTTCTGTATGCATGATTTCTTGATTTGTTCATATTTACACTTGTGTGGTCCACTAGTGTTATAATACAGTGGCTATTCTCAAGTTTAGTATGTATGAAAATCAGTATATGCAGAGTTCAACATTTCATTTGCTGTATTGCTTTTGCAAACACCACCACTCTCATTTTAAGAGAATGATATTCAAGTATGATGCATTTCATTATGCATATCACAGCGTCAGTCTGTGGTAAGTAAATGGCCACATGAATCACAGAGTTTATGGAACTGTTTCTGTAAAAGGAGTTAACTGTGTATTTTACCTAGAAACGCTCCATCTCCCTGTCTGGTGTGTTGTGATATTTCACCCTGAGGGACGAAGATGAAGGTGTTAGAAAGTCTCAGAAGTTTCATGTTGGTGTTTGTGCAAAAGTTGTCTGGCAGTGTGCTGCTGTGGCATTACAGTTGAGCTCCTCACAGGCTCTTAAAAGCTGGATTTTGTTTGCTGGGAGGCTAAATCTGGCTTTGCCAGGCTTTAATCTTGGGCACTGGGTCACTGGAACACTGCGACTTGCATGCAGGGGGTACAAATCAGATGGACATGTTGATTTATATTCATATGTATGGAGTGGGTTTATATATTTGTGTACTGTGCAGCATCCTGATCTGTGGCTTAAAACCAGTGCCAGTTGCAAGGCTGGATTTTAATACTCATCTGCCTGTGAGTGAAATCACAAAAATAAAGCAGCTGCAGAACTTTACAGGGATGGAATCTGCTCAAGTAAAGTCAAGGTGTTTTTATGAGGGAAACTGAGGAATATAACCATTTCAATTTTAACATTTCACTTTGTCCATTTGACGATTTACTGTCTTTACTGTTTACTATCCACTACTCCCTCTGTTTGGCTTGAAGCCTGTAGCAGCTGACAGTGCTATAAGTACTGCTTATATCATTTTTGATAATCTTCCTTTAAATTGCCCTAAATGTTACAAACTACTATTGTAATCAATGTTCTGATAATATTATATTAATGAGAATATAAATTCTCAAAAGCTGTGTCATATATTCTGATCGATGATGTAATAATAACAGCAACTGTTTTTACTCAAATTTACTTCAATTCACTTTAATGTCCATGTGACCAGAGTTGCTGGAAATCATCAAATTCCTTTTTTTACAAGTTAAGATATGAAAAAAAGAATGATTCTGTCAGTAAGTTTAGTTAAAGCCGTTAAAGCATTTTCTCAAAACAACAGCTACTAGACTGAAGTTCACACAGACATCAAGTCATGGAGCAGCTGAATATTTGAATGGTATCACAGATGAGGTGACTAACTGAACTGCTGTTTACCATTTCATGCTGTAGGAACAGTACGTTTTCAGTAAAGTGGTTGGCTTTGGTATAAAATTGCTGATTGATCTTAAAATGCAAGAGAAATATATTACTTTTGTCATATGAAAACTTTATTATCTTTTGGGTAATTTCCTCTCTTACCTCTAACATGCCAAAAATAATTTGCATTTTTTTAGAAATCCAATTTAAAAACTTAAAACTGTATCGTTGCAAGATTAAAAAAGGGCTTCTTGTCCAGATTTGAGACATTTTCAAGATACACTGTTTCCAACAGCAGAAAAATACATATGTAAAAACTCTGTAGCAGAATTTAAATTATACACTTCATATTCTAATTTGTATATAATAAACAGCCGGTTCTGATCTATGGAGGAATGCATCATATTTTGTACCTATTACCAACCTGCCAGGTCCTGGCTCTGTCTGCTGCAGCACATCCCATCAGCCCACAGGCTCGGCTCACTGATCAATAGACCACTTAGCGGCCGTGAGCTACACATCCCAGTCATTTGACCTGCTGGAGCTGTGGGAATGGGCACGCAATCCAATAAGCATCGAGCTACTGAGACAAACGAGCTGGACTGCCAACTTGAGGAACTTCCTCCTCCCTGAGAGGCTGTTCTCCGGGTGGGAGGAGAGACGGATGCTGGACTCTGCAGACCAAGCTTGTCTCAACTAGTCACACTTTTTTGATGAGATAAAGACCTCCTATAAGAGTTATTGATTCTTTCATCTGAAAAAAAAACAACTTCCACTAAGAGGCGTCTACTATGTCTACAACCTAATTCTTCATAATAAGTGCAGTGAAAGATGCACAATACACAATTTCACCTTATAGCCTCCTGCAGAATTCTTTTTAGAGAAATGGCTTAAAGTATTTACAGTATTTTCTGAATTTTTGCCAGAAACACTGACCAAAAGACACATGAGTTGGTATCAGTTTGGAAAGACTACAAATTCTGTTAAAATATTTATTTTTCAAGTAAACTATGTATAAGAATCTGGGAGAAAGCTGCTTTGGCATCACAACAATAGAACAATTATAACAACAGGATGCCTACAGCAACATTTAAAAACTCTGAAAACGTTATAACATAAAATATACATGACTAAATAAGCAATTTAGAGATAAAGTTCTGAAAAATATATGATTAAGTGTCATTTATTGAGAGTTTAACACTCAAAAACGCTAATCTGCTTCGTCAGGACTGTGCAGGTGCGATTTGATCAGCTTTGATTGATAGTACCTTTTGACACAAGCAAACAACCTCACAACTGTCATTAGATCTTATTCAAATTTTGCAAAATCCCAATTCTTGCATGTAACTTTTGCAGAAAATTTTAGACCTCATTGCTCATTTAAGAAGGTCATCACGAAAATATGTTTTTAGAGCCTTTTAACGTAACAGACAAGACTTTTGGGATCCATTTTAAAATAAAAATACATGTAAAAATGTGGTGTGGTCGAACGGTAAAGATCTCACTCAAAACATCAAAGAACTGGGCTAAGTATATTGTCATGTGTCTACAAATGTAGTCACCAATGGATTAATACAGTAAATGCTCCTTTTTGGGTAAAGAAAATAAGATATTTACGCATTTTGCATCCAGGCTACTACACAGAAACTACCACATGTGTTTCCACGTAACAAATCACAGCAAGTAGAAGTTTTACAGTATTACTTTAAAACAAAGAGGCATGTGTGGAACATAAAGGAGGTGGTATTTCAGCACCATAAACTAATTAATTAATTATCAATTTTGACTTTTCAGAGTTGTCATGTGATTTTGAAAGTATTATTCTGATAGCAGCCCATAATATTTTCAAAATATGGACCATATTACCTAATTATTATTATTATTAGGTTATTAACATATCAGCATATTACCATTGTATATCAAAATATGACATAACCTTATTATTATTATTGTTACCAAAATTTTACTGTGCTATTACTGAATGTTATCTTTCGATGTGTTTCTGCATTATTACTCCTTTATTTTTGACCCCTTATTACGCTGTTACAAAAATTTGTGTCTAATATTAGCTAGTTATACTCATTGTTAATACCACACTATTACCTGTTATTACTTTGCAATTACATTATATTACATCATTACTCTTAATTATCAACATTTTGCCCCTCTATTATCATGTTATTAGTGAACTGGAATGTAAAGTGCTACCGAAAAGAAAACCCATCAAATTATTGAAAAGCATTGTAAAGCTTTAAAATTACGGCAGTTTTTCTTTGTTAATGAAAATGTTGATTTTAGAGATACACAGGACTACACTAATATAATAATATCACTTTCAAAAAGGGATAAACTACCACTTCCTACCAGTTCCTCAATACTTACAACATAAAATTTAATGATCCAAGTTTATTTCCAAGTTCATAAAAATGACAAAAATTCTCTCTGAGAATATTATATTGTTGGTGTGATGCTGAGCTCACAACCAAACAAGAGAGAGAGAGTGGCATATGGAGCAGTCTGAGGCAAAGATTAGAGCCTTCTTAACTGCAGCAGATGGAGACGATAGTATGCAAACACTTAACAATGCACGATTGCCAACAAAACAATCTAATAAATACCTGCCAAAAGGTCCACAAAGGAAGCAGAAGCCACCTGTTTTACTGTTTTATTGCTGTGAACGAGCAGATATCCGCCTGTTATTCTCTCCCTCCGGTTCTTCTCAGCTCTCTTTCCCTCCCTTCTTCCGTCTTTATTAAGTCACACAGACGGCTGTAATTCACTTTCACTAATGCAGCTCCGCAGCAGCCAGTGAAGTACATAAAATTATGAAACATTTCCCAGCAGCCTTATAGGTCTCGGCTAACAGCTGCCAAGAACACCCCACGGTCCTCCTCGGACTTACACCTTCTTGTATTATCTTATTATAACTGGTGATGTAAAGTCATTTAAACTCAGCTCAGCAATCATTCTTTATTTGGAAAAGAAGGAATATTCAACTATTAAGGCTGACATGAATATTTAATGTGTAAATAAATGAAATAATTTTTAAGTGGCATTAATGACTGGATGTTAAAATTGGATTTTTAATTGCATGAGAGGAAGCAAATAAATGTGTTTGTTCTGAAATTATGAGCAAATTTGGTCTTTAATGGTTGCTGCTTGTCTTTTGATGGCAACTAACTGGAAATTTAAACATCTTTTTTTTAGTTATTTATTTGTTGTTCTGTTTTTACCGCATTAATTGTTATTTATAGCATCAATACTGAAGTCACAAACTTCATCTTGTTACTTGTGCAGTGACAATGAAGATATTCTATCCCATTTCTATTCTGTTTGTCATTTCCACTGATTACACACTTCCTCCTTTCCATATAATCATCACTTCATACTTTCTATCTGGTGGAACAGCCAGGTATTTATATTAAATGAACTATATCAGGGTTTAATTACGTAAGAAAAGAATAGAAGTGGTCCAAAAATATGGGCTCAAGCTTCTTTTGTATCCCTAACTTTGCCTTATCAAAGTGGCCTAATCTGATTGGCTGCAACCTGATTTGTAATCGTCCCATCTCCCCCACGTTATCTCAGACGGTGGAGAGGAGGGGGCAGCCGGAGGCCTTGGAGGAACCTGAGTGCTAGGAGATAATGCAGGGAAGGCCAGACAGACAATCATATTGATGACTCTTGGAGGCCGAGAGAATGGTGAGAAAGACGTGGCGCCGGGCAGGCATTAGTCTGAGAGGACATTAAGCCTCCTGCTTCCAGACAAACAGCAGCGATCTGATAAAAGGAGGAAGAGTAAATATGATTGCAGTTACTATTAGAGAGAGGCGATACCTTCAAGTCTGTTAATCCTTATTCATTTATAGAGCAAGCTGACACCTTAAGATCCACATAAATGGGATGAACCAAATAACAGGAACACTTACACTGTAATCCTTTGGTTCCCAACCTTTTTGACTTGTGGTCCCTTAAAATAAAGCAATTCTTCTTGCAAAGCCTCATCACAGATTATAGCCTGTTGTAATCCGTTCAATCACTGACCGGTTTTTAGAGGCCTAAGAAAGGTGAAAATATCTATTAAATGTCCTTTGATAATATCTAATAATTTGAGAAAAGTAAGAAAAAAATACTTTCTATGTAATATTCTTTCATATCCCTATCTGGGGAACCTCTAACTGGTCAAATCTAAATGAAAAACTCCTGTGCCACTGATCAAGTAGTTTTTAAATTACACTCTTATTTATTGGGGTAACTTATTATACTGCACTGCACTGTAAAAAAAAAAGTTATTTCACAGAAATGTACTGTATTATTTTAAACTTTTTTTTGTTTTTTCTACATTAAGTGTAAACTGGATTATTCAATTACTTAATGATCTTGAATGTAAAATTACATTGAATTCTATGTAAAAATACAAAAAAATACACATCTATTACTGAATATAAAATTAAGCAACTTTCTGTTTTTTACAGCAAAACTTTAAATTTAATGTAAAAAAAAAGAAAAGTAAAAAAAACTGTAAAAAGATTTGCTTTCTTTCTTTGACCTGTGCCCTTGCTTTTTATGTTTTTTTATTCAAAAAAAAAAATTCTATTACAATTTCCTTTTTCTAATTTACTGATTTGTCCACTTTTCTTTGTTCTTATTGTTTGGGAGGTAATCCCACAATCAAAGCTTAAAAATGGAAGAGAAACTATGTAAAGCATACAGTAACGGACGGTATGTAAGTATACTGTGTGTATCCCACATAAATAACATTATTTAGGAAACAAAAAACTATTGTATGTCAAAGATTTCCACTTGCATTATTGAAAAAGATCAATTTATGAAAAACAAGTTGGTTGGGTGGAGGGTTCATCATCAACAAACAAACAAAAACTATTTGTGAAAATGCAAAAAAGGGCTATTTCACTGCTTTTTTCCCGTCCAGACCACATTAGACTAGGTCCAGATCACAAACCATTATACTTAGAACTGTCAAATCTGGACTAGATTATCATGGAGACTCCAGAGTCTCATTAAAACACAGTTTCTTATTTGTGAAACCTTTACTCTATTTGTGAAAATGCAAAAAAGGGTGCTTTCACTACTTTTTTTTTCTACCAAGACAATATTAGACTAGGTCCAGATCAGAAACCATTATATTTAGAACTGTCAAATCTGGACTAGATTAACATGGAGAGGCTAAAGTGTCTTAAAAACACAGTTTCAGAGTTGTGAAACCTTTATTGTATTTGTGAAACATGCAACTGTGATCAAACAGTTGTAAATTTAACTTTAATTTTTGTATTTTGGTTCCTGCAATCTTCCATCTTGTGTAATGGGATACTTTCATTGGTTTTGAAATGTTGTTGACTCAAAACTGCTCATTTTTATTGTATTGTATTATATTGTTGCTGTGGATAGACAAATAGAAGCCATGAATTAGATCATCTTCATATCATTTGTATTTGTAGATTGTCTAGGTTCAGTAAAACGAAGAAACCTTATCATTCCACACCTGTCCACTAGTCTCTTAGAGTTTCCTGCCTTTGTCAGTCATGTGACCCTGCTCCTCCCTGCACAGCTGCCTCTCATTGTCCCATCAGCTCCACAGTACATATAATATATATGTTACACCAATTCTCTCATTAACCTCCAGTCACAATATTCCCACCTGCTACTTGTTCTGCAATCTGCTACCTGTGATTTGACTCACAGCATGTCTCTGACCTGCCTGCCTGCATGTCTTGCCTGTCTGAAATAATTCGCCTGACTCTTGACTGCCTTCAGTTTGTTGATTTCAGTAAAGCCCCTTTAATTCAACTTATTAGTGTTGTCGGCCTTGTTGCCAACTACTTTGGACTGTGACATCTCTGGCGCACTAACCCGTCTGTTTGTTTTTTTTTTACACTTATTTGGCTGTTTTAGTGTGTCACGTCTCTGCTGGTAAGTCATGCAGCTCTTGGTGGGAAGGATGTGAGTCATGCTCAATTTAGGGCTAATCTTTACAGATAAGGCATAAATATCACATCTATTCCATGTGTGGAATACAACTGTATATTTTATGAGGCAGTTATTAGCTTTTGTCTCCTACAGTCTTCCATCTTGTGTTAATGAAATACTTTCATTGGTTTTACAAAGAAAGATACAAGACACAACCCAAGAACATTAGCATTCACTTTGAGCAGAGGGGATATAGTGTGTGTGTATGTATCAAAGCTATCTTATGTGAAAACCATGTTAATGGGGTTTTTTTGCATCATTCTTAAATCACTGCAAACAGAGACAGTACTGCAGTTTAGCCGTGAGCAGATATTTTTACCCCCCAAAACATTTATATCATGACAGAATAGTGACTACATAGACATGTGGCTGCTGATGCACTAATTGGCAATCACTGTGATTACAGATGACCCTCTGGCAGTGAGTATAATACATTGCCATCCAAGGGCAAAAAAAAACAAGAATGTCTTCTCAGAAGCTATTATCCATTTATCAGTTCTATAAATAATCTATGTCTAATAGCGCGCATACTTTTGGCGCACCAACTGGGTTTTGTTTCGGCATGTTGCCCACCATGAGAAAACGTTTAGGCACCACTTAAAGTATTTTTTTTTAGCATTTTCCTTGTGCACAAAATGCTTTCCTGTTCTGTGATACAGCACAGCAAGTTGCTCCAGCATTGCAGAAAAATGATTCAGAGCGGCTCATCCACAGTATCTAATGTATTGTTCTACTATTGTATCTGATTTCAGGTGTATCCACTTCTATAAAGATGGATCTCCACAGACTGAGATAAGAGTACAATAAGAGCATGGATGGAAAAAGGAAAAGAATGACTAGATTTTTTTGTTGTTTGTTTGTTTGAATAAAGTAATCACCTTTTTAGGTCATTTCTGCTTTGTCATCCTGCACACAGAGGATGCACGAGAACAGAGATGCCAGAGGCACTGACATGAAACAAAGCTAATGAGGCAGACTTATTTCACTACAGGGTATGTCTGGCTTTTGCTGCTTCGTTAATAGTTAGTAAGTACTTGGCTTCATCATTTTGCGCTGCAGCATCATCCTGTAGTACACATCTGCTCACAGAGTCTCCAGCATTTGGCCTATTATCTGATTTCAGCTCCATCCATGTGGTCCCTCTGGAGCTGACCGAACACACATAGACCCAGTTTATGACCTATTTGTGGGGTCAGAACACAGCTTGGACCTCCTGCTCCACCCCACACTGTGGACATCATTCCAGCCTCTTCTGCTCCCCAGAGGAGGAGGTTAGCAGATGCTACTGAATCAATATGACCAAAGACCCATAACGACCTCCGCTGGAACTGATGGGGATGTTTGGAGTGTAGATACTCCCTCTGCACAGCTGACCTGCTGTCACTGCACTGACTTGGCTGTATCAGGTCAGGACTCCCCCAAGTTTTTTATTTGTTGATTAGTTTATTTTACATTGACAGTGTATATATTAATAAGCATTTCTATAAAAGTGAAAACAACATCTCTGACCAGAAATCATCTGAAGAACCGGGGATACATGAAAAAATTAGGTTAAATATATAAATATGTGTACATGTTGTCACAATCTCCACTATAAATGACCATTGACTAAATGTAAAATCTAATCTGGAACGATAGAACTACAGTAAGTAAGTACACTACCAGTTTAAACAAAAATACAATACAATACAAATAATTAAACATAAAATACAACATTGATATATTTTGCACATACTACTGAGATTATATGGGTTTCCCTTTAAATGTGAGCTTAGCAATTTTACACTCTGATCAAAGAAGCTTTCTAATTTCAGAAATGTGACACTTGTTTTGATTTTAGCTTCAGGAAACCATGATGCAGTTATACCCTTCATGCAAAAACTATATATTTTTTTAGCAATAATAGAATATTATTAGTTTTTTTTAACCTTTACCATTTCCATGTCTTAACACACAGCGTTGTGAATTCCTACTGTAAATAACAAGCACCTTAACACATAATTTTCATGTTATCTTTTAGGAATTTGCACAGTTGGTGCTTTGTTTACTTTCTCACTGAATTTCAGCTTTACCATCCATATAAGATCTGTAGATCAGCAGTATTTGTTGGCTTTGAGCAGAATATGTAACCAACTAAATGAGAAATAACCAAAATGTCATGACATTTTCCACAAAGCCATCACCTGGCCAGTCAGGGAAAGTCTCTTTCTTGTTTCATCTGATTTGACTCTAGTATGTACACACACATCAGTATGAAAAACATGTAGATCCTTCTTTGAACTCACAATTGAATGATTTCTGTAGTGTCTGCATACTCAGAGCATGTTTTCATGTGCCGTTCAATTCTTTGTATCCTGAGGTCCTCAGCGGTCTGGACACGAGGAGGGGGCATCCAGGCACAAAGACAGACTGGAAACACCCACAATTATCATGTGAATGGAGGGGTGAGGTGGAGGAGTGTGTGTGTGTGTGTGTATGAAGGGGGGGGGGGTCAACCCATCATTAAGATGCTGTGTGTCTGCTGTGGGAGCTACATGTGTGCAGACAAAGAGAAAGCAGCCGCTACATAGCTGGATGTGGGCTGCCACAACCTCAGCTTCAGTCCTGCCAGGCTCAGGGAGGAGGGGGAGGGGAGGTCTCTGTCAGAGGCAGAATAGCCACCACAACATGCCAGAATCAGACCAAAGTGAAAGGGAAAATGTATGAGTCTGGTGACCATATCTATAGAATCGTATGGCCCCAGTTTGTGCCTCTATTATCAATTACATTTGAGTCAGAGATAAATATCTGATTTTGTAAAAGATAAATCCTTCCTGATCTTTGAAAACCAAGAAGGTAATATCACAACTTTCAACCCTAAGGATGAAAAAAAAACTTTTTTTTACCTGTTTCCAAAGTTGCGACTGAATTTCCTGATCCAAACAAATAACTACCTTAACCAGAAGTGCACAATAACAAAATTTAAATGCTTTATTATCAAGCATCTTCATGATCTGGAACAAGCTTCATATACACAATATTGACTGAAAGTTGATATAGTTGCTAACTCATGTTAGGAAACTATTGCCTGACTGCAACTTTACTGTTTTGGTTCACTCTCAGCGCTCTCCTAGTCATAGTCACACTATCTGCTCAGTGCCAAACAGCAAAAAGACATCGTTATCTGTAGACTAGCTGGTGAACGTAGTAGAACATTTAGCAGCTAAACAGCCAGATATTTCCCTCAAGAGTTAATAGAGAAGAAAAACACAGCTATGAGTGAATATTGGACTTACATTCACCAGGTGGACAGGTACACGACTCCAAATGAATCATAATGCTGCCCCATAACTGCTGGATGTGTAAATAAGAAACTGTTTGCTAACATGTATATCATATCAACTTAAAAGCTGATGATATGTCAGTATTGTGTAACAACTTGTTTCGGCTGCCCTCAAGTGGCCAGAAAAATCAGTCAATGCGGGTTTAAAATGTTAGTCAAATATTCACACTCCTTTTAGCTCTGGTTTGGTCTCCACCAACTTCTTAGAGATAATATCTGACTCTTTAGCTGCCAAATGTTCCACGATGTTCACCAGCTAGGAGCTAACTTTGTCTTTCTGCTGCTTGGTGCTGGGCAGGTAGACCCAATCAGAGTGTTTTGCCAGAAAACAGCTGCCTGCTGCAGTTAAAAACAGAAAGCTGTGAGACTGAACCAAATAGTTAAGTTGCAAGCTGTAACACCCAAACAATGAGCCGAAAGATGTTCATCGATCTATATGTGAGTCAGGTGATAATTCTCAGTTGGTTTGTCACTGTGAGCGACTCCTTTCACATTACATGTAGCCATTTGATCCATTGGTATTATAAAAATATAGGTTAATATATTTGGGGGCTCATTCCTGAAAGTGATTTTCAGAATAAATGTTAAATCCCCAAAAACTACTCACTTATACATCTTTTGTGGTCTCTTTTGTATAACTTTAGTATAAATACATGTTAATTTTGACTGATATGTTGTCTGCAATTTTGCCTGTTTTCCCACTGGAAATAGGTACATTTCAAAATATCATCATCCAGGTCACAAAAACAAAGTTTGAAGAGAATAATAGCCATTTTCTATAATTTTTAGACATAAGCAATTAGGAAATAACACTTAACTACCCAGGAATGAAAATTGTTTTACATAGTATAAAACATAAGAGGCACAAACTGGGATTACAGCATCATGTAGGCAGTAAAATACAAAACCTCAGCCCTTCCATGGCATTCTTCATCCACTGATGTTGTGGACAGAGAGCGCATCAGAGATGTAAAGGGAGGAGAGTGGTAAGGGGAGGGGCTGAGAGAAGCAGAGGGAGAGAAAGAGGGGGAAGAGGAGGCGGACACTCAGCGGCAGCAGGTTTGTGAGAGCAGCAGCCAGAGGAGAAGGAGGAAGAAGGAAGGAGGAGGAGGAGGAATCAGAGCGAGAGAAACAGTGTGGCTGCAGTCAGGAGGGACACAAACACAGAGAGAGAGAGAGAGAGAGAGAGAGAGAGAGAGAGGAGGAGATACAGAGAGAAGAGAAGGTAAGAAGGCAGTTTCTACTCTTTTCTGTCCACATTCATCTATCTAAACATCTTTTTGTTATCAGTGTGAACACGAGGTATCAGCTGGAAGACAGGATGCTCTGTTATCCGGCGTGTGTTTTCCTTTTTTCCTCCATCTGCCAGCTGACGGCATGCTGTATGTGGGGAGACCAGAGCGCCGTAGCACTGCAGAGTGATGCAGAGAGACTGAGGAGAGAGAAAGAGGGTGGGAGGATGGGACGGAGGGCCGGCATTATGCTGTACAGACATGAGGAAGTAAGAATAAAGAGAGAGAAGGGGAGAGACAGAAAGAGATAACAGACATCTGCCTCTGCTTTGCTGTGTAGCAGTGTGGGGTGGGTGTAGGGGGGGATTGGGGAGGGGAGGGGGGGAAGCAGCATTTCAGTGACACTGAGTAGGAGTGTGTCAATTGTCAACATCAGTAGTTTCCCTCCATGTTGAAAATGTTACAAGTTTCTATGTGACCACACCCTCTGCTCGCCCCTATGATATGAGATTAGATGATGGGTGGTGGTGGTGTGGTTGCATCTGTATGTCGGTGTGAGTCTGGGGAAATGTGTGTATGTTTGTGTGTGTGTGTGTGTGTGTGCGTGTGAAAGGCATATTGGATGCTGGCCAAACATGCTTAGTGTTGCCTCCCATTACTGTCAGGGCAGTGGATTAGCCTGCATGTGAGTGCTGTGCATTCTCGAGGCGGTGAGGAGTCGAGCCAAGATGCTCGATCGTGTACTGACCGAGATGTTGTCGCTGTCAGCTGTGTGTGTGTGTGTGTGTGTGGACACTTACATAGATACAGTGCGTGACAGTGTTTCTCTGTCTGTACTGTACATGCAGAACGCACATGTGCAAACAGCTTCATTCCCTCCGCTGCTGTCGTGCACAAGTATCCAGCTCTAAATACTCAGCCTGCCTTCTGCTCCTGGCATCAATCCTTGGGTTCAAAATTCTTCACTACCACCGTTTGGAGACTGATGCGGAAATAATATCCTCCACCATATTGTAAAGGCACATAGCTAAGAATGAGAGTGCACTGTCCTGAAGCAGGGACAGGAACAGGGTTGACCCTTGTCATCTGGCAAAGGGAAATACTCAACAGTCTGCTTAGAACAGCTTGACTGAGCATTTGTTGTTTTAGTGCCTCAACGCCAAGGCATTCTCACAGCATAGCAGACAATACATTTTCATTAAGAGCTGTTATGTTCAAGAGGGTGTTTCTAATGATCCTTATACCCCCACACAGACATCACAATAACCCCTCCAGATGCCGCGTTTTGTGTGTAACATCTTCAGATATACATAGAGAGCTAGAAGTGCATCAACAAGGATACTCAGCACTACAGCATTATTTGTATAGGGACAAGTATAAAGCATGAATTTATGCCACATATCACAGCTTTAGCCTAAGCTAGTTTGCGATGCTGGATTACTTACCTCTGGAAACACTGTGGGAGAGGAAAAATCTTTAAGTGTCCACTAAGGTTTCCAGATGACAGAACAAAAGGATGTATGTATCTCAAATAGACAAATACACACAATGGTCCCCTTTTTTCCCAGACAAAGACTGACAGTAAATGACAAAATAGGTTGATTGTCCATGCCTTCCCAAAAATGACTAATCATTTTTGTGTTTTTAGGGTGTTAAGTGTTTTTTGATCTGCCACCTCTGCAGTTAAAGGTTGAGTTTCTGGCGTCTAGTCACATTATTGAGAAGGAAGCACATGCACGCTGGTGACATGATACACAGTCCTGCCTTCATACTATTCCAGTGATCTACAGGTGGCTGTAATGCACCAAGAAATGTAACAATGTGCCAGCGAAAGCAAGAAAGAAGAAGGTTGCAAGCTACACTGCATTGTTTACATGGATGTAAACAATGCAGAATTGAATTGGCTTTGCAAATATGAGGAAGGAATACATTCAACACATTTATTAGACTTCAAGAATACACATTGTTTGTTTACAACAAAACTCCACAGGGCCTCTTTAAGATCTGGTTAAGGCAAGGCAACTACTTGACTACTTTGTTTAGGTTAAAAAAATTATCATTTTGACAGTTAGTAGGGTACAGGGTGTGTGAACCCCAGCCTCTTTTATACTTATACATCCCAAACTCCTCCCTAAAATGTTTCATGGAGCAACGTCACGCTACAGCACGCTACACCAAACATAAACAAATATCTTTTTTCTGGTAAATGAAGTCATTATTTGCATGACCACATGAAGACGCATGTCTAGAAAATATAAACACAAAGACGACAGTCTCAAGACCTTTTTTTATTTCTTAGTATGTCCTGTCCTATATTTTCACATAAAATAAAAAAATAAAATGGCAGCAGTAGAAGAACTAACTTGGGCTGAAACAGTTAGTCTATTAATCAATTAGTGAAGAGAACGAATGTTAAATGTTAAACATACCTAGGCTAACACTGGGGTTGGAGTGTTCGGCAGACAAAACAAGACATTTGAAGACATTTACATTTCAAGCTCTGGGAACATGTGATGGACTCTTTTAATTTTCTGACTTAATTGATAGATTAATGATGAAAAGAAGTGATATTTGCAGCCATAGCATCAACATCATTCTTGAAGAGACAGGGAGACCTTCATACTTCTGGGTTTTATAACCCTGCTTAGCAGCTCAGTTGCATCTTCAGAAGCTCTTGTGGCTAATGCCTCACTGGATGAAGCATCAAAAAGAGTGTCAGAGAGATCTGATGAAGCTCTTGACAGTGTGTTGATGGCCGTGAGGGCCAACTGCTATCCTGCTGAACCTGCTGACGTCACGCCACCTCCAGGGCTTGTGAGTGAAAGCAGGCGAATAAAGGGGCCTGTGGAGGAGCTTGTGTGAGTGTGACAAAGGAAAAGCTGAAACAGGGACAGAGAGAATGTGGATAGAAACAGAGGAGAAAAGAAATGAGAGAGTAGGATGAAGTAGGAGGAGCTCAGAGACATGATGTCTGAGTATGTCGGCTGTGTGTTCGTGTGAGTTTAGTCCTGTGAGTCCAAACTACTTATCTATTCATGAATGAGCGAAATGATGGCAAACAACTCTGAGAATTATATTTAGTGTTACGTTGGTTTATAAACCTCTTATTTAGCACGAAATGATGTAGCTAAATGTGTCTAGATGAATGTTATATGACCAAGGCTGTTATCTGATCAGCTGACGTCTGAGCTTTTTCAGTGACCTCACCGGGACTCCATTATGTTTGTGTGATCTGTGGCTAAGCTCTTAACTAGATTTGAACCGCAAACGTCATTTTTTGCTGGAATGAAATGCAAAAAGTGTGATGTCTGCGGTCTATTTCTGGATGAGTGACGTTTGGCGATTTGACGTTAGTAGTCGTGTTTTGACGTGATGCGAGATAACAGGAATCTGGTGCTTTTTGAACATCTGTTTCGCTACAAGTACTTGCACTGATCCCTGCAGGTTTTCTGTGAGTTGTAAAGCCAGAGGTCATGTGTAAGAGAACTTGCTAATACAAATATTGTTTGTTCATCTGAAGGGGACAGTACACATTAATAAACATATCTGTTTAGACTGTTTATCATAGGGCTGCTATGGCTGTTGTACTAGCTTGCAAACACTTAAATAAAAAAGTAAAAGATATTGAAGCATTTACTGATGGTTTTACATACAGTAGGGGTCTGTGTTGGTTATCAAATATACAGATACCAAACTAAAACAATGAGCTGAAAGACTTTGGTGCTGATTCTCAATCGGATTAGTATTTAGCCATATGCTAACAAAAATATTGCTAATGGAGCTTTATTACTTGACTTAAATGCCACTGATTTAGCGTTGCACTCCGATGACATTGTTGGACTCATGGTTGACAATTTTTTTTTAAAAAAAGGATCAAAATTGGTGCCACAGAACCAGAGATATTGGTTTTTAAAATTCATCTTCCTTGTCAAAATCTGTCAACTTGAACGAATTTGTTGTCTTTAGCCCCAACTGATGCCGACTCAAGTGACATCATTTGAGGCAATATGTCAGCGCAGGTCCGTCTGGAGCCACAAAAGACTTTATACAACTTGTTTCACACATGTAATAGATCTGAAAGCAGACTGTGATGTGTAAAATCAGAGTTCCCCTTTAATACTCGCTATTAGATTGAATTTTCAGTAGAGTCAATGTTAATACTTTGACTTTTCCTGAGTACTCAGAACAAACTATTACTACCTATGATTAGAAACTATCCCTAACCGTAAGGGCACACCAGTATTTATAAACAGTGAAATTTCTGACTCAAATCACTTCATTTCAAAGTATCTTGCATAGTGTCTTGCATAGAGCGTCTTCACAATGCTGACCTTTGAGGGGATGGAGTACAAGAGTCCAAAATGGAGGAAGGTATCATATTAGTGGTATTGCACAATAAAATTTTAAATAACCCTGCTCTGCTGGGCTATAAACTACAAGAGATGCAGCATTGTTTGTAATCAGCTGTGAGACAGGAGTTGCCTGGATCCAAACCTTTGAATCCGCCCGTTCCACTGAATTGAGTTGACTGACTCGGTCTGGCATCATGACATTAAACAGCGGTTTCTCAGTTGGAAAAGCAATTGATCCAATGAGCGCCACAGGGGGACTAACGATTAGCCAATCGGCGCCACGGGTGGGACTAACACCATTGTCAAGCTGTTGTCAAGTGTTGTCAAGCTGTGCACCAGAACCAAGGAGGAGTAAAACTGGGCAGTGCTGATCAAATATAAATCAAGATGCTGTTACTGTGTTGCCTATTTCTCACCTCAAATGTTTTCAGAAACATATTTTAGTGCACTGTTTAGCTGTAATATGAGAAAGTTTGTGATCCAACCGCCGTGTTGAAAACCGACAAGCCAAAAACCAAGCATCGCCCAACTTGCAGTACGTCACCCACTAGCTGGAGCATTTAGTGGTGATCGAATCCCCTTCCCCGTGGAAATGGGTGGAGTGGAAGCAATGTCAGACTGAAGATGGAAACGGAGTGTAACAAGTTTGTCTGATATCAGGCAAAGACAGGAGTGGATGGTACAAATATATCCCCTTGAATACATTGTGTTATTTCCTGGTCAGTGACCGAGAGCACAGGTCACCATAAGGTCTCCCTACGTCATCCAGCTTAATGACTGAACCCTACATTTACCTACATTTTATCTTACATAACTGTAAGTATCACTATACTCAGTATTATCATTAGTTCTGACACACTGATGTTAAGTATTAGCTAGCTTGGGGGGGCTAATATGTGTTTATACACCAGTCTCTTTTTAATTTGAATACCTCTATGACCCATATACACAAAAGAGATCAATGACAAGATTATTGGTTCTTTCTATAATGATTCCCAATGTCTGCCACCAAGTCAGCAGCAAAGACCACTGGATGAGAGCTTCATCAGCATAATTTTATATTGCAGAGCAATCAAGGCTAATTCTTACAAATCTAAATTTTGCTTTTGAGACACTGGTGATTTTTAGGACAAAGAGAAATAGAGCTAATAACAATGTGCTTTAATTCCATTATATATAACACAACTATAACGTATATGTATTACAACTTCAATTTTGAAAACTTTGCAAATACTAAAGCCCCCCCATGGAGGTGCTCCAGTAATGACTCTCTGTGATGACCTCACCACGTTAATGTGAGAGTAGCTCAGCAGATGATGTCATCCTCGCAGGATTGTTAATGAGCTGCTACAGAGGGAGATGTGATGAACCGCACTCTTTTGATTGTTTAAAAGCTACAATTTCCAAACACATCCGTCCCTAGTTTAGAAAAAATATCATTAAACTGCAGTTTTCAGCTAATTAATCTTACATAATTGTTTGTTGTTTTCTTTAAGCTGACAGCATTGGTGGCGGCAATAACAAAGAGGCCGATGATATAAAAAAGCTGATGATGCTGATGATGAAGAGATAAGGAGGCTGTTTCTTCTAATCCTTCATCAACGGGAGACTTACTTGTCACGTTACATGTGACAATAAAACAATGAAACAGACACAACATGACACAAAAATGATCAACTGACACAAAATATTTGTTTGAAGTCAAACCCAGAGACAAATGATAAAATGTGTGAATGTTGTTGTAAGTCCCCATTAGGTTAGAAATGTTCTACTTCAGCTTCAGTCCTCACAATCATAAGTCATTTTAGTTGTAATATAATTCTGAATAGCTACATTTTTTCCTATATCAGTTCCTCTGATTTGTCTCTAAGACAAAAATAAAGAGGGGTCCCCATATCCCTGTTATACTGGTTTGTTTGTGGAAAATGTTTAGTGCACCTGAATCTGACAGTTCCATCTCCAGTTCATGCATTCTTGAGTATTTGAAGACCAAACTATAGATTATAGATACAAGCTTACTGTGTGTATGTATATATATATATATATATATATATATATATATATATATATATATAAATGAAGTTGGTGTGCTTAATATACTCAGGCACAGAAAACTGCAATTTTGATACTGTCCTCCCGAGAAAAATGACCCAAAACAACATATATTTACACTCAAGTGACTGAAGTCTTCTAGCAGCCAAAGAGAAAGTACTATAAGTTGACGTTATTATATTGTGTACACGTAGGGAGGAGGTCAGAGTGGATCGACTGGTCAACAAAACACTAGACCTTTAACACGGGGCACTGCTGTTTGTTTCCTATTTTTTTGTAAAAAACATCATCCTCTAACATTAACCAAGTGGTTATTATTGCAGCCATCAAGACGAAGGTCCCATAATATTAAGGAAGAAGTCTTTATAACCCAGACCACAATGTTTTCCTAAACCTAAGTCATTTTTGCACCTAAACCTAATAAAATCTTAACCTTATTGTTGCCACATCATAAAACGTATTTATTTTTCCAACAGTGATTTGTAAAAGACTTTGGAAAGTACAGACAAATGATTTTGTCCTGCTGATGGGGGCGTCAGATCAGAAAACGCTTCTATGTGTCACCAACAGTATATTTTGTCATTTAATTTGGAGAACTGAAAAACAAAATAAACTCAACGAAGCAAAGCTGAAATGAAAATTAAAATCGAAACAGAAAAAACAAGTCCAAACCTTTGACAACCTCATACCTTGTATCCCTGCACTGCTTCTACATGAAGCCCAAATCCTTTCATACCATATCTTTAATATAAATCTCTTTGAGAGAGGCATTACATTTTTATTCGCTCATTAATTCTCCCTGTCTACAACTTCTATCAGTGATAATATGGACGGGAGGAGCTGGGAGGAAATTTTCAAAGGTTTTCTTCGTTGAAGCCGGTTGGTTGCAAATTCATCAGTGAAAAGTGAATATTGATGTAGAATACAGAATGAAGCGTGCACTTTACCATTCCCAGAGACATGTTATTGATAATGATGTTTTTTACTCGTCTGAGTTAAATATAGTGGGGTTATAGGGAGGAAATCCCAACTGACACCCTTGAGAATAAAGAGACTGTCACTTGTGTGTTGATCCACTGATTCTCCTGACAGTATAAAAAAAAGGTGCCGCCTCCCTCCTCCCGCTCAAGTTGCTCATATTCTCCTCATCTTCCTTTCTCGCGCTGTAATATCCTCTCTGTTCATTATTCATGAGCTCATCGCCGTCTCTGTCTATGTCTCTGCTGAAGTTAATCATATTCTTATAATGTACCATCAAAAAACAAGGATACTTTTTAAAAATGCTGTAGCAGGAGTGAGAGAATTGCACTCTTGCAATATACAGTAGAAACAGTGAATTCGGACTGACGCACAGTAGGTTTTCTTTTGAAGAAGCGCACATAGATATGAAATAACTGCTCAGAGTTCGTGTACATATGTGGTTTGGGTCTGTTAAGTCACATATCTGAATGTAGTCAGTAAAACTCTTAAAGCTCGTAGAATAAATTATTACAAAATCAGGTCCCAGAGACACACACTGAAAGAAAGACAACCCTCTGAAATGAACCGAAGCTGATGGATGATCAGTCAGGACTGACATGAGCTTTATGTCATTGTAACAGCCACATGGATGAGGACAAAACTATATCAAAATTTGTGGATTCAGACAGCTGCAGTTTGTTCCCCTCTGTCCTCATTCAGGGACTCTTCACTTGCTGCACTGCATATCGATGTTGATGTTTCTAGGTTAGAGACCCTAAGGATACTTTTCTGCACTGGTAACACATTTAAGAGGAATCCCAGCTTATGTCACGAAAGAACAAATTCATACACTATGGTTCAGTGCTGGGTATACATGAAATAGGGAATTTATAATATAATATATGGATCAATGATAAGAGGTCGAGACTATGACTCTGCCATGCAAGAGGCTCTGAGGCTGCATTGCAGTGCTTTAAGCTAAATGCTACCGTCAGTTTGCTAACATACTTACAATGACACTTTGCTAAGTAGCACCAAGTACAGCTGAGGATGATAATAGTGCCATTAGTTTTGCAGATTTGTGAACGTAAACTGTTGGACAAACTGGAATTTTAGCCTGATGATGACACAGGAGGAAGTTATCACAATTTGCCCCAAGGGGAAAAAGGAATACCTGTTCCAAATTTTGTGGGAATCAAGAGACGTTTCATTACAGACCACACACAAATGTGAACTTCATAGTGGTACTAGAGGAAAAGTCAGGGGATCACTGATAGGATCAAAGATCTGAGTGGCTTAAAACTTGAACAGATTAGTGTTAAGGGTGGTAACACGAACTTTAAAAGTAATTTCTTAATTATTAAAATCATCTCATGATTTAATTATATAAGGTTCCCACCCAGTTCATTTCACTTTGACTGTGTGGGATAATCCAGTACTTTATTCCTCTGGCTCCTCTTCCTTTGTTTAGCCTCTCTTGATTTCAAATCTCAGACCTGCCATTCCTCACCTGTCCTCTAGCTGTCACTGCAGTTTACTACAGCTGCTGCTGCTGCTGCTGCTGCATGCCACCTGACCCAATAACCTGCCTGCCCAGCTGCTTCACATTAGCCATTAGCCCCAGTATGTAAAGTGGACTGGACATTCTCAGTTTATGTTGTCTCAGCTTCCTACCCTTGTTCCTGTTCAGACGACCAGCTGCCTGCCTGCATTCATACTTTGGTCTGATTTACTACCTTCACATTGCTGACTGTGAGCCTTTGACCAAGTAAAAACTGCTTTTACCACACTGATGTCAGTCCAGTCTGTCCAGTCTGTACTCGTTTCCAACCACCTGGGCCAGTTGTCAGTATTGTTTGTAAGTGGATTACATGCTATGCTAGCACTTTACAGGCTGTTAAGGTAACAGTTTAGATTCAGTGTTGTCTCAATACTCTTTGTCTCCTTCAAATGGTGCTAGTGCAGGAAAATAACCTTGATGTTTTCTGTGTTTTTGCTTGTCTGCTGCAGAGTTAGTTTCTCTGTCTCTTTTTGTAATTGTGAGTCAGTGTTTCCAGATTGTTTTGACATATTCTTGCACAATAATTGCTTAAAATATTACAAAGAGTGAAGAGAAAAACTCAAACTGCAGACTTATGCACTTAAAATATGAAATTAACCGCTAAAGAATGTTTAAGAATAATTCTTATCTTCATATATCAACTTTACAATCTCTGTGCACTATAGTTACTCACGATAAGTTGCATCACTGTGGAAGGCCCCTTTAGGGTGGTGCATACACTAACATGAACAGCCCCGTAATAAAAGTATTCTTTGTAAAGCTTCTGTTTGTTTTACACATATTGTACAGTACAAAGCAGATAAGCACACGGACGTCAGACAGGTTAAGGGATTGCGCATCTACCCCTTTTCCAAACAGACTGCATAGAATTTCTATCAATATTTCAATAGAGTAAAATGGGTAGGTGGTATGATTATATAAGTCAGTATTTAGATATCATATTGTTGAAGAGTTATCTCAAACAAGCCCATATTTACCTAAACTCATACAGCCTGCCTCCATTATTATATAACATTATTGCAAAGGCAAACTATTCTGACAAAGGTCAAGTGACAATGCAGAATATAATTTATATGAAAATAGTAATATTTATCACAGCTTCTTGAGAGTTTTGTCATCGGATCATAGTGGGACAGAATTGTCTGTAGTTATTGATGTATTGAAGTATGCAGAATATTGAGTAGAGTAGCAGGACTATTGATCAGTAAAAGCTGTAGCAGTCTGTCCAGTTCTCCTGCCGACTGCACTTTGAGTCACTCACAGATCTATCAGTATATAATGTATACATACTGATATTATACATTGTTGTCTATGTGTTATTTAATTCAGTCTGTGTATGTATTGCATTGAGAGAAAAAACATGTAATTTAGGCCTAAAATCTGTTTTTCTTAAAATTATTATTTCAGCTATTTTCCAATATAAATTAATTTAAGCTATTTCCAACAATAAACTGCCTTGGTTTGTTATTATTTAACAACACTGACACTTATTTATACAAAATTCCTGAAACAAGATCATCTCAACCATTGGCTTATTTTATTTTATTTAAAATAAGCATTGAAGGTGCAAAATGAGACTAAAACACGCATTAAGATGGATGTTTTTTTTCCAATATAGTAGTCCTCGTATGATGTAATTGCACAAATATATTTACCTATAGAGTTATTACCTCCCCCCAACCCTTCCCCATCAGAAAGAGGAAGTCAATGTTTCACAAGTAGCGTTACTGGATAGGGCCGAGAGGTTAGATTTACTACACTACACACTGTACACTACGCATACATCCTGCAGATTAATGAGCAGTCTGTTAAGTGAAAGGCTTCCTTTCTGTCCTATCGGTGTTTCCTCAGCTTTTCCATTACTCAGAGTGCTATGACACGGTGCTTCAATTATTTCGCACGGGTTTGTGCCAGAGCAGCCCACTCTCCTGCTCTCTCAAACACCAACACAAAGCTCAGTGGGCCTGATGCAAGCCAGCGTGATTAAAAGTGCCAGCAGTGACTGTTTATCTCACTGGTATGGCTCAATAATGCAAGCAGACTTACGCATACAAAACCTACACATTCACACGTGAGGTAACTGCGTGTAAAATGCAGCCTGGATTTATAGCATGAAACCTACAAGGAGATGACGTATGGCTATGAGCGCTGCACATGGGTCCCAAGATGCTTTTACATGCTCACACAAACACAAAAACACACTTCCATTTTTATGTATGAGAAGTAGAAACCCCTTTTTTTATCCTCCCAGACAGTGAAAGCAACAGTCAGCATCCATATGAGAGTGTGAGGAAATGTTTATTATAATTTCCCTCTTTCTCCACCTCCCAGGTTTCCCCTCCTCACCTCACTGACCCATGAAAGAAGCCATGCCGGTCCTCACAGCAGGAGCAGGTGAGATGAGTTGGCACAGATGCTCGACACATATTGTCCATACTGCTCAAAGCTAGCTGTGCTCAATCTGTTTATGTTAATATACTGCGCATGGTTTCGTTATTCGCTCTCCTCCGTAGGGCTGCATGAAACGTTGGCCCTGCTGACCTCTCAGCTGCGTCCTGATGCCAATCACAAAGAGGACATGGTGTTCCTCAAAGATGTCTTCAGCGAGAGGAGCTTGGGATACCTCATGAAGGTAAGGAATTCTTGTTATTACTTGAGAGTCTGATTCCATGAGTAAACGTAATATTTACATGTGGATGTAATATGCAGCTATGTATTGTTAATTTTATATATTATAAAAGTTTCTTGGTTTTGGGAGACTGGCCTGTTCATGAAGTTACCCTCAGTGACAACACTACAAGTCCTCCACTCTAAATGTTAGAGCTTTTTAGAGCTATGGTTAAGATTTAATTAAGTTTAGGCAACTAAAACTACTTAGTTATTGTAGCGGAAAGGTTACACCCATGGTTAAAATAACTACTTGATGAAGGATTGAGGACTATTTGTAGGAAATAGGATACAAACAGTGGTCTCCTGTGTTAAAGTTAAAGGTTTTGTAGCCTCCATCAAACTCATGCTACCTTTCCCTCTGAGAGAAAATTATTTGTGCAATCACAAGAGGTCGCTCGCCAGGAAAACGCAAAGATAACTTGTTTTAGGCAGCGGGAGAAACAACCAATACAATGTTGTTTTTTTTGTGGTCAGAACAGGTTCTTTAAGTAGTAAGATAGTAGCATCATCCAAGATACTGTGAGAATACTGTAGCAAGTCAAGCCAAGTCAGTTTTTATTTCTAGAGCCCAATATCACAAATTTCAGCCTCGGGGGGCTTTAGAAATCTATACAGCGAGACAACATCCTCTATCCTTTTAACAGGATAAAAAATGGAGGAAACCTCAGGAAGAGCGACAGAGGAGGGATTCCTCTTTCAAGACGGACAGACATGCAGTAGATGTTTGTACAGAATGGAGCAAGAAAACAAAATTATAGAAATTACAGCATGACAAAATTATAGATGGATTGATAACATCTGGGCAACTTTGTAGTAATTTAAGTTTTAGTTTGGCTTGTAGACTCATAAGGTTTACAAATTAAAAATGACCAATGCAATATAGTCAATTAATAGGTTTATTTTGATATGTGTATCAGGTGAGCCAAGCAGCTCATGTCTTTGGTCATTGTTTGTTTGATTTTTTTTTTTTTTAGTATGATATCTCAGATTTAAAAGTTTTTGGTAAACTTGGTGGAAAATGAGCCCAGGGGCATTGCAAAAATAATTAATTTTAATACTACATTGACTATTTTCTCAGCTGCGACAGAACTTATTTGAATAAAGACAAATATAGCACAAGAACCCTTTCTGTGTCATGCATCTCAATGAGATCAGGATCCACACACAGATTAAAAAAACGTCACGACACATTTCAAGGATTGTGCAGCCTGATGCAAAAAAAAAACACACCTCTAGACTCGGATGCATATGTACAGTATTGTTTCATATCACTTGACCTTCGGCTTTTGCAAACCTTTTCCAAAACCTCACTTTTTAAAAGAACCAAATGTGTTTGTGTTACAGATTCATGAGAAGCTGAGACAGTATGAGAGACAGAGTCCAACACCTGTCCTCCACAGTGCCTCATCCCTGGCAGAGGATGTAAGTTCATCACACATGCATAGACACACACACAATCCTCCCACACACACACACCCTAAATTATTTTTCCATTTGGGCACAGCAGTCAGTCACAGTGTGTTAGCTCCGACGGAGAAGCAACGCAGGTATCAAAACTGAATTTTAATGTTCTCAAAGTGCTGAATCATCCCAATGCTCATCTAATGAAACTCCACATCCTGCTGCTCTCTGGCTCTCAACAGTTATCAGGAGGAGAGAAACTGCTGACCTTAGCTGCTCGTTACTTATCTTCCTTGTGTGCATATCTGTGTATCTGTCTGCATTCCTTCTACAGTAAACTGCAGTGTGCATTACCGTGCAAACACATGCACAAGTTCATACCAGGTGCTCATGGTTCATATGTGTGTTGGCAGGTGGCAGAGGAGCTGCAGAGTGGACCGATGAGCACAGAGGAGAAGGAGCTGCTGCACCTGCTGACCTCACCACATCTCAAGGTAAACACGTGAAAATATTTCAAAAAGGATCCATCAAAAAATAATTCAAGTCATGTTTGGTCCTCAATACAAACAAATACAGTACCACAGCTACCACAAATCCAAAGAATGTTTCACAAATAATAACATGAAGTAGTAACACTATTGTATGTCCATGTGGCATTTGTCCTGACAGAGATTTCATTTTCCGTGACACTAGACATTCACAAATTCATCTCTGAAGCTTGTTTACAGATTCTGGCAGACATGAGGCTGCTCTGTCAGCATTGTAATCTCAGCATGTCTGTTTTCTGTCCCATCAGGCTGTTCTCTCGGTGCACGACACCGTGGCTCAGAAGAACTTTGACCCCGTGCTGCCGCCGCTGCCGGATGACTTTGAGGACGATCTGGAAGAGGAGTCGGTGAAGATTGTCAGGCTGGTGAAGAACAAGGAGCCTCTGGTGAGTTGGGACAGAAAGACGGGGGGTGGAAATTAGAGCATAAAATCCAGTAGGAACATTGGATGAAAAAAGAAGGGATGTGGGATGAAACATGGAACTGAGACCTTTGCTTTTTTTCTGTTAATGATCCTATTCCTTCTGTCTACATGTACTCCAGGGAGCCACCATCAGGCGTGATGAGGCCACGGGGTCAGTGATTGTGGCTCGGATCATGAGGGGAGGCGCAGCTGACCGAAGCGGTAAATTTAGCTTCTTTTCTGTTTGTCATTCTGGGATTTCGAAATGAGGTCATGAGATGAATTTTAAGGGTCACAACATGATAACCTAGGTATGAAATGAAGAAAAATTCCCCCTCTATAAACAGTCAATTAAAGACATTGGGTGTGATATCAGAATCTGCCATAACAAAACAAAAACAAATCATGTTTATTATGTGTCTGCATATTGTTGAATGTAAACTCACTGTGCTGTACAAACCCCCATATTCCTAGAAACAATACCAAAACATTGACCTAGCTACAACCTGCTCACAACTTGAGGACATGCTTTCTAGGACGAGTGGTTGCAAGTAGGTATTGTTTTGTATTAAGGGGCACAAGCTACAAAAATTGGGATTCACTGACCTATATAACAGTGTTAATCATTTTTCCCCTTCTGATGTTAAAGTCCCTTCCACATGTGCAATTCATGAACAACTGAAGCTGGTTTGCTAATGTTATGATGATTTTTGGGGGACATTTGCTGTTATTAAATAGTTATAGAAGAGTCAAGGATGACATGCAAAAAAGTTCCCAGCGTGGATGTGAACCAGGACATTGCAGTTATGTAGCACAGCCCTGAGGCGGGCTGAGCCACCAGGACGCCCCAAGAGGCTTCTGGTTTTCACAGTGGTGTGAGAGCATTTGGGTGTTTGGTAACCAGTGAAAATGAGGGAAACAGTTTCATAAAAAATATGCGTATGTGTGTGGGATAGCAAATCAGAAGCTGATACTGTAATGACATTGAGATCAAAGCCACAGGGAGAGAGAGAGAGAGAGAGAGAGAGAGAGAGAGATGCATCACAGCAGTGAGAGCAGGAAGAGAAAAATGAGAGGGATAGTGTGGTGGTTGCTGTTTGAAATCCAAAGCTCCCCACAAGTCCCCAGAGAATCAATCACACATAATATAGACTCAACAAAGATCCTTTCATGGATGTTACCATGGAAATATCAGCCACACATAGGTGTGTGTGCGGTATTTGGCATTAGAAACATGCTGCGAATGTAAATCAATCAGACCATTAATCATTGATGTCTTCCTCCCTTTTCTTGCTGTGTCAAGTGATGAAAAAAAAACTCTCATCAATGCGGAGACAGAAGCTGTAGAGAGACTCCGGATTTAGCCTCAGGCCTCTGTCTATGTCTGGTAAATGCATGCATGTTCATTATATGAGTGGGATAGCACAATGGTGTGTCTGCTATGTGCTTCTCTGTCCTGAGGGGAAAAGCGTATCGATCTTACCTCTCACAGTCTTTGGTTTCATTGTTGTGGCTGCGGCTAAAAAGATCACAGCCGAGGATAGAAGCTGCCCATATCTGTGTATCTGACAACAGTACTGATGTTAAGATACGACTGATAAACCCCGAAGACCCGGAAAGCTCTGTGAAGCTTCTTTGATTGTCATTGATGTTTTTCTGCCCACTCAATCCGTGCCTTAATAGCATCTCTCTTCTCCTTATAGGTTTGGTCCACGTAGGAGATGAGCTCAGGGAAGTCAATGGCATCTCTGTGATCCACAAGAGGCCTGATGAGATCAGTCAGCTGCTGGTAAGACAGACTTTAGCTGCTGCTACACATTTAAAGGCATGTAGATACAAGAATATAGAGGTTCTCCATCACAAATCATTTCATCTGTAGTAATACTTTTTGGAAATTCTATTTTCCAATTAATCGTGATTTTCAGTTGAATGAATTCTAACATAGATCTTTATTTCTGCGTCTTTTCTCAGAGAAAATGTGCACATTTGTGCTAGATTTTATACGTTGATATTGTTGTTACTTGTCATATACAATATGGTAGAATTTTATTTTCCCCTTTTGCCTGTTTTGTAAACTGGGAAATTAACTATACTCTGCATGTTTTGCAATTTTATATTCACAAGAAAACTCATGCTTAGACATGACTACAAAAAAAAAAGTGTCTTCCCGGAATAAATTCTGAGAAGCACTTTCATATTTATGCAATATTGGTATTCATATTTATCTGATGTAACTGAATCTTCAAAAACTGAATCTAATTGAACAAAATCAAATTAAACAGAATCTGGACTTTGTGAATCTAATTTAACTGAATCAGCGGTGCCAATGTCCTCTCTAGTTTTTAATTATAAAGTCTAAACCCAGTGATATTTTGCCCCGGACAAAAACACTGATGTGAAAAAATGTGAGCTGTAAGGCAACCAACCACGATTTTTTCCCCCCAATATACTCATAAGATCTTGCATCAGTTCCACACAATGTGTTATGATTACTCTTCTAAATAAATGTCAGTAGTAAAGACAAGTGCAGTAAACTCATGTGCATTAGACTCTACTGCATCTCTGTATTCAGTTGCATGGACTAGAACTACACAAGAAATACAATAAGAAAATATATTTTTTCTAGGATTATGACAAAAGTGAATCTTCACCTAAAATGTTCTGTATTCCCCCCCCACTTCACCCCAACCCCCTCTGTCTATCTGTGATCTAGTCCCAGTCCCAGGGCTCCATCACTCTGAAGATAATCCCTGCCATTAAAGAAGAGGATCGGCTAAAGGAGAGCAAGGTAAGATGAAACGAGAGTGAGTGAGCATGCTCAGTGAAACTGCAGAGGAAGCACAAAATATGCTAAACATTGCCTTAATGTACTGTGAGATTTAAAGTAGAGTAGTGGTCTTTTAGTGTACACTGCTGTGATCCAAGATGAATGGTTTCCTTAAAGATGCAAAACACTGAATAAAAATAGTAGTTTCTTATCAATTCCAGAGGGTTAATTTGATCCTTAGACAAACTAGTCAGAGACAGCTTATTTACAATAATAAATATCAAAATAGGGGGCCTTTTGCTCTCCGTAATTCTCACAAAGACTTTCCTATCACTCCAAGATATTCATTACCCAGATCTGGTAGTAAAGCAGCCTGTATGTTTCATTCCAGGTGTACGTGAGAGCCCTGTTCGACTACATCCCCTTGGAAGACAAGGCCACGCCCTGCCAAGAAGCAGGACTCCCCTTCAAGCGGGGAGACATCCTGCAAGTCGTGACCCAGGATGACCACACATGGTGGCAAGCGAAGCGCGTGGGAGACAGCAACCTGCGGGCCGGGCTCATCCCCTCCAAACAGTTCCAGGAGAGGTGAGAGTACCGTGCATCATGTGTCGGTAGACTTACATTAAAGGAACAGAATTAAAATGAACTTGTGGTGTAAACTAATCAGTGCAAGGACTGAACGGTTCACCCACACAGTGTGGATATTTCTTTTATCCAGCCATTTGTAATCTGTTAAATCCACATTCATGTGTTCCATTTTGAGGGGTCAACTATGATTAGATGGCGCATCAGAGCAGTGTGGAAAAAAATAAATTGAAACACAGCCTTGAACACGCTGATACTGTGCTGTAAGTGTCATAATCCGTCAGTAAGATGATCTCAGCAGGCTGTAAGATTCGTACCAAACACTGCAGCATCTGTTGGATTAATAAACAAAGCTCAAACACAGAGAAAGACACAGGTCAGACTGAGAAAACCTACATGGGGTCTTTTGCAGGTTAAATCAATGTTAAGGATGAACACACTTCTGTTGATACTGTGGATTCCTGCTGCACTCTGAACTCTGGGTAACGATAGAAGAAGTCTTGTCTTCTGTGAATGTTTTTTTTTAATGCATCAGTATGACATACAAAAGTAGCATAAGCTCAGTTCTGCTTGTTGACGGGCATCACACACGGTTGCATGATCCCCCTGGCTTTTCATGTTTTGAATCTTTTACTCTGCCTCACTGACATTCCCTCCTCACCTTTCGCTCCTTGTGTATTTCGGACTTGATAATTCTTTTTCCTGCCTTCATCTTCTATGGTTCTTTTGTTCTGCTGCACATTCCTCCAGGCGACTGGCCTACAGGATCAAAATGGGCACGCTACCGAATCCAAAATCCCCTAAAAAGCCTATCTGTAAGTTTCTGCCTCCCAGGATTCCACTACATTTTCAGCATTATTTCACAATTACAGTTTACAAACTGCAGCTCTCCGCTCCCTACTAATGTACTCCATCACTGTCATTAGAGGACAATAATTTCTCCGCCGGATAAATGCAGCAATGTTTTCATTGACATTTATTGACCTTTTTTTTGCTGGTAATTGGCATTCTCAGAGGCATTAGTAATCATTGTCTGTTCTTTCCGTGCTGCTATGTAGACATGTTTTTAAAAGGGATGAGAGAGAGATGGAGGGGCACAGAGACGGAGGGGAGGGATCACAGATATGAATTAATCTCTTTCATGTTTGGTCCATCTGGCCGGCGAGCAAGGCTGTAAGTTCAGCTTAAGTAGATCCACACGGCGTTACGACAGGCGCCCGTTGAGATACAATGCCTCAACAATATATTACACTTCTCACTTTCTCACTCGATGCTATAGAGGTGGCGTGTAAACAGCCAGGTGAGAGGGTAATATGAGTGGTGGCTCTTCATGGCGCATAAGCTGCAGGCGATCCGATTAGGCCTGAGCCACGGGGAGACAACAAGGGCTTAGCAATATGGCAGCTAGCCCCGCTACGCCACACAGCAGCAAGCCTGTGGGGACTCTTCTGTCTCAGCCTCTCTCCACGCTCCTCCAGCTCTCTGATTAATTCCCCTAAATCCCAGCTGGGGCCCTTTAAATGCAGTCCCCCCCCCCCTTCTTTTCCCGTTAGTGACGTCATTTTGACAAAAGTACTTATATTTAGAATGCTTTGCTTTCATAAATATACAAATCTCATCCTCTTATCTGCCATCTACACAAAAATAACCTGTCCTCTACCTACACTAATAATGTTTTACGCTATCTTCTTCCTTGTTGCACACTATATCAGACGACCAAGGATGTGATAAAGGTGGGTACATGTGCGGCCACAAACGTGATTCATCCAGAATACGCAGACACATTCACACACACAAAATACACAATAAGAAAATGTTCATAGAGGACTCAAAGCCTGTGTGTGTGTGTGTGTTTGTGTGTGCGTGTGTGTGTGTGTGTGTGTAGCTTGCATGTGTGCTAGTGGGGTGTGCATTTGGGATTTCTACTGCTTCTAGCTTAATTCCCCCCCCCCTCCTGCTGTTAGTGTACCAGACCAGAATAGAGATCCTTTGCCTGGCTTGTTTGTGTGCGTGTACTGTACCAGGTGATGTGCAGGCAGAACAGCATCTCTGGAGACTTGAGTCCAACCAAGCAGAGGTTGTTAAAGATAACAATAGCTCCTCTTTTCTTTTGCGTCATCCTCAGTCCCCCTATTATCTTTTGTTCTGATTTTCTCTCCTCATCTTCCACTCTGCTGCAGTTTCAGCAGCTGTTCTGTTTCTGTGCTGTAAAAGAATATTTTCCACCCATCCTTTTGTCTATTTTCTAAAAAATCAGTGCAGATTGTCACTCGTTATATTTGATGAAAGGACAGAATATAGATGTAGATGAGGAAGAACACATATTTTCTTTTGTTTTGGGAATTGTGGATTTGTAGGTTTCTGTATGTGAGCACGTTGTACCTCAGCTGTGCATCTTTGGAAAGGCCAGACTTGTTTACATGAGTGTGTGAGTCACAGAGACTCAGTTCACAGCTGGCTCCCCTCCAGATGAAGGGTAGCCTCCTCTTTCCTCTCCTCTCCTCTCTTCTCCTCTCCTCTTTTGTCCTCTCCTCTCCTCTCCTCTCTCATCAAGGCTTTGTCAGTAGCTGTTCCTCCAACAGCGTTCCTTCATTATCTCTTGGCTGCCCCTCCACTCTCGCCTCCTGCTGTCTGCCTGCCTGCCTGCTGCCTGCCGGCCCCGCCTGCCCTCTCCAGTGCCCACGGCCCGCCCCCCCTCTTTAACTCTTCCAACCCCTTCAATTCCTTTAATTAATTCCTCTTCCAGGTCTCTTACCCTGTGCTTACCCCTCTTTTCCCTGCTTGCCTCCCTACAGAGGACTGTGACTGTGAGGGCTATTTCAATGGACAGTACATAGGTGAGACCGTGCACATCTTTCTCCACCTCCTTCTCCCTTTCTGCTCTTTGCCTGTTGCAGCCTGGCTGTGCGCTGGTTTCCTGGTTGCTTTGGGCTTGGGGATCACAATGAATGCTTGCAGGGTTGACCTGTCTGGGCCCAGGGTTGAAGGATAAGAGGAGGGGTGAAGGTTTCAAAGGATCAAGAGATGGGGTCAATGCCAGGGGTTTGGGATCTGAAAGGATGAATGAGGATCTATATTATATATTTTTTAACATACTTGACAAGAGAATAAATGTACAGATGTAGAAAAACATTTAACTACCACAGTGTTTGTCCAAAACATGAAAGGAAAGCGATGTAGAAAAAACATGTAGGAAGTATTGTCTCACACATCTAGAGGTGCCAATAACAGATCTGTCTCTTCAGCGACTCCAATACATAATTAGAGGTAACAGATAGTTCAGTGATGTGTCAAAGGGTCGGATATCACAGTACAGACGTAGACTGTATTACACCAGCACAAATTACTAGTTCTAATCAAATCATTACAGAAGAATATGAGGTAACACTTTTTCTGAGTCTCTAATTTGTATCTAATTTAAGTGTAATTTGTTACTAGGGGAAAAAGAGATAGTGTTAACTTAAGTATTACACCTGGTACAGTTAACTCAAAATAATTGTTAGCATAACTTTTCAGTTTTTTTAAAGAGTGCACAGCAGGTCAGCTGGACATGCAAGAATGTTAAATTTGTTTGCTAAAAGCAAGGTAAAATTTCAATAACAAATTAATGATGAATGAATATTTATGTGGATTGATTTTCCAGAAAATTCTCTGCAATATTCCCTGTAATTAGTATTAACGTACATACAGACGGCTGACAAATTAAAGGAAAAACCGGTACAGGTCTACAGTAAGGGGATCTGGTTGCTCTGTTATTCTGTGGGGGGCATTTTACTGATATCGTTTGGTCCAAACATCCCTTAGAGAGACGGGTCGCTGCAAATCAATACAAAGTTATTCTGAGTGATCATCTTTATCCTATGATGAAACATTTCTATCCTGATGGGAGTGATCTCTTCCAGAATGACACGAGGGTTTGATAAGTATGAAAATTATATGAGTCATATGCTATGGCCTCTGCAGTCACCAGATCTCAACCCATTTGAACACATATGGGAGATTTTGGACCAATGTGTTTGACAGCGCTCTCCACCACCATCATCAAAACACCAAATAGGGAATATCTTTTGGAAGAATAGTGTTCATCCCTCCAGTAGAGTTCAGGGACTCGTAGAATCAATGAATCAACACCTTTCTAAGACACTTTATGTTGTTTTTTCCTTTAATTTGTCGCCTGTCTATAGCTCTATACAGGAAACCTAGGAATATATTAGGAAATTATGGACCTGGAGAGAGAAAATAGCAAATATTACTGCAGAAACTGTAAAATATTGTTATTTATTGCAAAGTAGGTAGCCAGGCATGTTATGTTTCCAACAGGCTTTACTGAATTCAAATTGGGATGGAGGGAATGCATTAGTCCCCTTTATCCTCAACCCGTGTCTAGCCTTCCACTGACCTCCCCTCCCTCACCCTTCTACAGCCCAACATGACCCCCTCCCCCCCCTCCCCCCTTGTTTGCTCCCTCACATCCTGTGAGCTGCTGGAATGACGATGTGCACACAAGGAGCGATCGAAACACAGCTGACAGCTTAACAGCGCCTTCTCACTGTAACATAAGATAACTTAAAAACACATTTGTGCTTCCTATGAACCTGTACATTCAGCAGTCTGCTTGGAGCTGTAAACCCGCCCCTTCCCCTCCCTCCGCCCAACCCTGCTTCCTAGCAGTGTTTGGATCCTCCTAACCTCCTGCCCTCCCGCCCTGCATCTAACTGACTACCATTGCTGCTGTGGCCAGTGCACTGCTTCCCCTTTTCCCCAAAACACCCCTCCCTTCCCCCTCATGAGGGCCTGCTGCGTTGGACGCATTGCACACTCAACCAGGCACGTTTGCTGCTCGTTCACCCTGTGTGGAGGTGTGAGGCTGGGTTGTGTGATGCTCTAACGCCAGTTATAGTCTCTCCTAAGTGTAAAGCAGTGGCGCCCTCCTGTGGCCAGGTGTTTTCCTGGGAATTTTATTCAGGTACAGTGCCCGGCTTATTCCCTCAGGTACACACCACTGACAGGGGGATACAGACAGTCCTGGCAATGGGAGACCATCATTTGCCGTCACTGACGTGGTGTTTCCCAGGGCCAGGCTGTCCTGTCTGTCCTGCCTCAGCACTGTAGCCTTGTTCAAAGCAGCATGCCTTGTTTGGACCATAATGATAGAAAATGATGTCTATCTTGGGTAAATGGAATTTGATTTCAACTGCTGAAAAACTTATCATTTAACAAATGCATCAAATATGCCTAACAATGTTTTTGCTTAAAATGGAGCAGAGTCTGCTTCCTTCTCAGGCCATGTTTACAGCTGCATGTGATTCAAGTTTTGAAGTCTAATTGGCTCTAAGTTCCACTAATATCTCACACTATCAAGTAGTCCATTTATACTACAGATAAGAGTGAGCTATTCTAATCCATGTGCACTGTTGACAAATGTTTTTAATGCATGATTATCAGTGGGTTGGTCTTGGATTTATTCAAAACATGTTCACTGCACTTAATCTAATAACTATATTAAGAGATTATGTTTGCATCATGGAAGTTGTGCACTTATGTGATATGTAATATTGTGAAAGCATGTTTTAAAGCTCATGACATCTAACCCGAAACCTTTTATATTTTCTGCACCTTTGTCCCTTCTCTCTGGCCTCGCTGTAGCTGGTCTGCGGAGGAGTTTCCGGCTGAGTCGTAAAGACAGGCAAGGATCTTCCGGTGAGGGCTCAGATCCCGGAGATCCCGACTTCTTGACCTATGAGGAGGTGACTCGCTACCAACAACGGCCTAATGAGAGGCCCCGTCTGGTGGTTCTGATTGGTACGACTGAGTCACTGGATGATTCAAATGCTCTTATATGATGATAGTGACATCAAGTGGATCAAAGCCTGTGGTGCAACATACTGATGATCTAGTACTGACATTATTTATCTTTTCTTTTTTTTTTTTCTTTCACACACAACCGGCTTCAAAAGGTTCTCTTGGAGCACGAATCAATGAACTCAAACAGCGAGTAATTGCTGAAAACCCACATCGTTACGCAGTGGCTGTACCACGTGAGTCACCCATGACATCAATGGACCAACATTTATTATGCACCATGTAGTCACATTCACTTAACTTACTCTTTTGTCTTCCCACAGATACCACCAGGCCTAAGAAACCTCATGAGAAGGAGGGTGTAGAGTACCACTTTGTAACCAAACAGCAATTTGATGCAGATGCACTGAACAACAAGTAAGTTTCTAATGACACAACGTCTCTTTTGTGTAAACATTTATGATTTATTTCTTGCTGAAGTTAACGTTTTGTTGTTTCTCCTCAGGTTCATAGAGCATGGTGAATACAAGGAGAACCAGTATGGCACCAGTATAGAGGCTATTCGCTCTGTGCAGGCCAAGAATAAGATGTGTATAGTTGATGTGCAGCCTGAGGTAGGGGTCATATTGCAGCCATTTGAACCCATCTTGTGTAATGTACATCCAAAAGTATCACAGTCCACTATCATAACATGTCAGATCCTGCAGGCAGCAGCAGTTTGCTGAGTGGATGAGGGTAGGCAGTCATACTGTATCTGCTCACTGTGTGGAGAGTGATGCATCATTGTTGACTTTGTCCTTTGTCCTCTGATTTTTGACCTCTGCTTTTGCTCTTTGTTCTGTTATATACTATTATATATATACTCCAGGCCCTGAAGAGGCTGCGAACAGCAGAGTTCAAACCCTATGTGATATTTGTCAAACCCCGCGTTCCTGAGAGCAGACGTCGGCGCAGTGCCGCCACCTCACCAGGAGGGGGAGACCATGGCCGCATAACAGTGAGTGTTAATTTTTCTCTTTGCAATAAAGCTATGCCGGTTCAGAAACTGGATCCTCTGGAGTCCCATTTCAAAGGCTTTGCCAAATGTGGCTTTGAAGTATTCCTTTGGCTGAATCTGAGAGTACACACATCTTTTGCAGTCCTAAATATTCCATAATCCACTGTGCACCTTTAATGGAGGCTACTCTTGCCAATTTATTAAGCTGGAGAATATAATGTGACCCCCCTCATATCGACTTGGTATTTGTGTTCAGGAGTCACTAGTAAATATTAATACATAAACTGGAAACACTTGAAGGTAGTTGAAAGGTACAGCAGGGTGTAAATATTGGATGCCAAACTTTACTGTTTGTTATTGTTGCCATGCATGGTTAAACTCCAAGCATTATATTAAACTAAATGTTATGTTATAGGGATGTATTTACCAAGAGAGACAATTATAGTTTTGCTCTCTGTGAGGAGGAGCATGTTCAGCCTTTAAATCCTATGAAGGTACGTCCTACAAAGGACCTGAAAGCAAACTTTGATTTCTGGTACCCACCTTCATGGTCCACATTCTTCAGAAGCTACATCCTTTAAAGAGGGAGAATCATGCACATTTGCCACACAAGCCATTTTATGTCCCCTTTAAAGGATGTGGGCCATGGAGGGCCAGCAGGTGACTGCAGATGACTCGCTCAGAGGATCCAGCCTCTGTACCAGGGCACAGCTAGTTTAAACCTGTATTTCTTTCTCTAACAGGATGAGGACCTCCAGGAGATGCGTCAGTCTGCCATTCAGATTGATCAACAGTATGGACACCTGGTGGACCGGGTCCTGATCAAGGAGGACTCAGCCAGTGCCTGTGCAGAGCTGAGAGGTATTTTGGAAAGGCTGGAGCGAGAGTCCTTCTGGGTGCCTCTCAGCTGGGTGCGGACCTAAACCTATCCTCCTGCATCTTCCAGAAGAGCTTCACAGCCAACCCACCAAATTCTGCACTGGTCTTCTCCTCATGAGCCGATTCCCTTTCCCTCCCAAAGGCCTTCTGGCCAGCCTGGGAGTCCATTGAACTCCCTCTACCTGACTGACACAAGGCTCGTCCGGCAGCCATAAACTGAGGCACCAAAGGGAGAGGATGATGTCAGAGGAATACCTCATTGTCTGGGGTGTTACAGCAGATCTACAACTCTATTGGCTCAAGGCCAGTTAATTGCCCAAAACTCAGTTTTACTGTCACTCAAATGTTCGCTACATTCTCATGTCATATTTATTCAGGTTTGGTTTGTATTTAATTTATTAACTTTAAAGATGAGGGAAGGATGAAGGATGTTTGTAGTTTAAGTGTTTTATTCCTCACACTGTCACTCTTTCTAGCTGCATCGTTCACTAGAGCGTGTCAGGTTTGGGATCCTACTCAGAGGATTGCTCTGTCAGTCAGCTTTAATGTGACTCCTGTTGGAGTAGTTTTAGTAGCATGTTTTTTTTTTAGCTCCAAATTTTTATTTAATTCAATGCTAATCGCTGAATGCTTCCTGTTAAGTCCTACTCCTTATACATCCTGGACAGCATAAGAACCAACCCATACATTCAGCAGAAATAGAGTAATTAAGATTTAAGTGAATGCAATTTGAAATTTCTCTTTTTGCTAAACCATAAATAGAGTTTCCAACAAATGGACAGAAACAAAAATATTAAACTGGAATGTGAGAATCTTATTTTCTACAAAACATTGTTTTTAGGAAACGCATGACAACTGATTATTTAATCTCAGATGTAAATATTGTAAATGTTACTCCTTGTGTGCCAACGAAAGATCTCGTAGCACTTCAATGCAACCTGTTTACCTGTTGATCCCTGGAAACCCACATCTGTTTGTGTGTAAAATAATACGCCGTCCACACAAAGTGTGTGTGTGTGTGTGTGTGGATGGATGTCACAGTGTATGTTCATACACCAACATGTGATGCTCCAGGAATGGATTTTGTACAGTTTCCTTGCACATATCTGTATTTTTGACTCCAGAAGAAGAGATGATGTCTGTTTCCTTAATAATCAGGGTTTTGCTTTATTGTCGTACTGTCAGACTGGAGACACAGTGTGGGCACGGGAGGCAAAATATCCACAGATTTCAAATTAGAGCAAAAATTATTAATAGAATATTAACTATTTGATAAAAAAAACTATTTTGATGATCATTTAAGGCATTTATCAAACAAATATACCAAACATTCCTTAGTTCCAGTTTCTCAAGTGTTAGGATCTGCTGCATTTCTTTGTCGTTTGTGATAGCAAACTGAAAGTCTCAGGGTTTTGGACTGTCTGGAAAAAAAACAAGCAATTTTAAAGACATCACCTCTGGCTTTAGGGAATTTTAATTGGCATTTTTCACTACTTTCTGACATTTTATGGACAAGATTAGTCAATTAAACATTCGAATTGGCAGATTAATGATAATGCAAAGAGTTAGTGGAAGCACTATTTAAAATTAAAAAGGTTTGACAATATCCTACATAGCTTTAAAATTTTTTCGGATTAACTATCACTCCTACACTGACAAGTGTGTGATGAAAAACAAAGCAGCTTCCAGATGCCCTTTTGTTTTTTATATGCAATGTTCTCAATCTTTTCATGTGCTGTATGAAACAAGAAACCTAGAATGTTCAATTTGTAATGTGACATGTAAAAAGTGCCATAATAAAGCTAGCTGAATCTAACTTTTGGTATTTCATTTGAATAATTCTTTTTTAAAAACGCCTCTAGGTTTGTAACCTCTTATACGGATTGCAGTGAACGTTTCAATGTCAACGTGTTAAATGTGTGTGTTTACCTCAAAGCTGTTGTTGACTCTACTGCAGTTCATTTCAGTGCAGCTAAAACACCGCTAGGAGTCCTCAGCTTTGGTCCACAAGAGTAACCACACATCTATCAGCCTTGTTTTCCAGGTGGACTGCACTGGGAAGAGATTATTGTCAAAGTGATGGATTAGTTGGGTACAAACTGAGGTTCTGGAAAGGGATTTCAATGCACTTTAGAGGAACCTGAGTGCCATAAGTTAAAACAATTTCATTCTGTGGCTGTTGTAATGTAAGGAGCAAGAGATTTAAGAGGATGACAATAGTCAGCAGTACCCCCCAAAATGGACCACCCTGCCTGGTAAACACCCACAATGTTCCACTTGTGCAGATTGGTTATAAATGAGTAGCTTCTAAGGCCAAGCTGACATCATCAGGAGGCATATTTTGGAGCCACAAAAGACATTATACAACTGTTTTCACAGGCTGAGTTGCACTCTACATGACTAGTAAACTGATCTTGATGTGACAAAAAACTCCCTTTAGTCCAAGGAAAGCACAAGCTGAAAAGTTCAATGTTCAAACAAGCCTTTCTGTGTTTGTCAGGTGATCATGATCAATGAAACGCATACAGTAGAGCTATTTTACTGCTGCATTTACAAATATTACTGATACAACATTAACACAAAATCTAATTCCAGCTGTTGTTTAGTGTTAATGTAATAATTTAAAAGACATTAAGAAATCTGAGCTGATTCCAATCCTGTATTATTAAAAGGCACTTTTGGATCACAGATTGTTCCTTTAAGCTAAATCTAAATATGACGACAAACATAACATATATAATCTTAATCCACCCACCTAGTATATCAATAGACCTCTAGATCACCAAATTCGAGGGTAAAAGGAAAAAAAAAATATCCCAGTATTTTAACTAAACACAAAATTGGATTCTGTAAAAAAAAAAAAAAAATCAGACACATCAGATTAATGATTTATAAAACACAAAATTAAAGAAACCCCCTCACCAAAAAAAACAACAACCCTGAAACAACCAATGTAAGCACCTATTTCCACATTCCTGTAAACACCATTGTGAACTTTGCACTTACTTTTCATCACCGTTCCTATTCAGTTTCTGTAATTGAAAAAAGATAGGACCATTATTCTGCCTGCATAGTGCAGGTTTTTGGTAAGTTTTGTGAGGGTTGATCATCAGTTTTTTTTCCCTCTCTCTCTCTCTTTTATGCAATTAACTCTCTGAACATCCTGCAGCTCCTGAGACTGCTGCTGGCAGAGCCAATTAAAGTGTGTAACAATCATTCTAATTAGTGGAGCTGCTCCGCAGAGAAAACAGAAATATGTTAGTGTGAAGGTGTGCTGAGGCTGCACTCAGATCCACTAACAGTCATTATAGACACACAGAATTTGCTGTGATTCATGGCTCAGTGGTTAATACAAAGGCCACACATCTCCTATACTTGTACTATCAGTTTTGAAGAAAAGCATATGTAAAAAAGATTTAAGTCGCTGCCCCAAACCTTTCTTTGCTTCAGCACTGGGTTTACTACAAAAAAAAAAATACCCATTGCTGAATATATGTGATTACTCTCAAAATTTACATGATAACTTGTCAATTCCTGGAAACTTTGCACACTTTGTGGTTTACTTTTATGTGCTTTCTTTCCAAAAATTAGATGAGAGGATTGATAATCTTATGTCTGTGCTAGAGTGAATAAAGTAAAACAAGACTACTGCCATGCAAGCAGCTGTGTGACCCTAAAATAAGTATGCTAACATGCTAATGTTAACATGCTGATATTTAACAGTACTGCTGGTTCCAGTTTTTTGAGTTGTCTCAGTTTACTCGAGTCCATACTTCGAAATGTATTTTTAAATGTGTGTATTTTGAGTTTTCCAGTACTGGGTGATGCGCACCTCTCAACAAGTGATAGTAAATCCATTTATGCTTCATTATCCTCAAAAAATATCAGGCTTTAACATAAAGCTGATAAGTTGTGAAACCATTTTTATATTGTGTTGATGCTACATGTGGCACTAAAGCAGTCTAACAATCATATCAACCAAACTACAGCAGTGAGTACCTCCAAAGTCCACAAGTAACAAAGTATCCACAGGCTAACAAGTACTGAGTCTCCAGGCTAACAAGCTAACAGGCTAACAATCACTGTCTGACTCTGGTACATGAACGAATCTGGCTAACCTTTTGCACATTGCTAAGCAGCACTTTACAAACTGATCACGAATCCCAAACTGTAATTTTTACATTAATGTTCATCCACCTCTTAAGAAAACAAGGTACATTGTGTAGAGATTAAGGTTTTGTAGTTTGTAGTAAATACATATTATTTTAGACAGAGGAAAGCTAGCTATTTTGCCTCAGTCTTTATGTTAAGCTAGGCTACACATGTCCTGACTCTATGAAGTTATATTTGTGCCTTATTCCTCGGCAGGTGTTGGAACATTTTGAGCACAAAAAAATATTTTTTGCAAGGAAATAAAATCTTTTTTGTACAGAAATAATCATCACGCAAAGAATGATTTAATTTGAGCAAACAAAAATCTATTTTGCCCTCAATAAATTTAGTTGTGTGTTGGCCAATATCCATGCAGGTCAAACACTTTACAAGCACACAGAGCAAAGAAACTGAGAGGGGAGTTGAATAAAACTGTATGTGGATAACAGCAAACACAAAAATGTATTGAACACAGAATAGGTTTGCTCAAATTCAATTCTTTACATGATTATTTTTATACAAAATATATTTTATTTTTTCAATGTTCGATTGCACACTCAGGAATTAGGGACAAATATATCTCTATACGACTCCAGCTCTGCCCTCATCTCGCAGACGACATTGGCATCAATCTTCTCATCTCAATGACAGAATGAAAGCAAATATGGAGTTATCTTGAACAATTCCTTAGATAACTCTAGGTAACCCTAGGTTGCTTTAAGTTTCTGTGTGATTGACTGTTTAATTACCTTGCAGTCTTTTTGTTCAGTGTAAATGTAAAGAATTATTTCTATTAAAGCTTTAGGTTAATTAAAGAGTTTGGGCAACTGCAGGACTATTGAGTGTTAACTCAAAAGGATTCTTATGTTTCATGATATTCTTAGCAAACAAGAAATAAGTGACTGTCGTCCTTGCCTGCCACACATCAAGGCCTATGAAGTTACATTACCTAGTTTGTTCAAATGGACCGAAGATTTCCTCAAGGACGAGACAAAATGAAACAAGATAGGAGAGGACGAACACACAGAAATTGGAAAAGCAGAGTGGAATCATGCAGGGAATTCAAATTAGCCTTATGTTGTTTAACTTAATGATTAATGATATTTTCTAGTAGTTTCAGTTTGAATTGTCTTTTTTTTGCTCATAATGACACTTTTTAAATGTTTTTTTTTTTTAATCATTGTAAACCTAATTAACTGAGGGCAGAATGTGGAAATCAAATGGAGGTTGCTGACATCAATAAATTGATAAACAATAGAGTGAATGAAGTACTGACAGTGTGTTTTGAGTTATGGCTAGTAGAAGAATAAGAAAAAAAACCTTGTACAAGGCGAGCGTTTGGGCTTGTGGGCCTTGGAGGAGGCTATAATGATGATGATATATTGAGCTATAATTGAATCTGAATTCAATTACAGCTATATGGTGTTTGGCACAGAAGCACTTCTGTATTAGCCAGACTGGATGTAATTCAGCTTTAGAGCCCTAGCTCATGAGTAGAAGTAAAAGAACAGCTCTCATCCAAAAGGCTTTTTGCCTGAGAGGAATGAGATGACCTTCAGATTGAAGAAGAGGGTGAACTTCATGCTCTTTCTGCTGTATGAATCATGGGGTCAAGATGCAAATCGCTCCAAAAAAGAAAAAACTGTTCACTGAAGCATGAGAGAATTTCTTAAAGGGTGAATGAGGGAAAATTGACATCTATAAATAATCTGAGGAAGATTTGAGGGGTGGTTGTATGACAAACAGTGTCATGTATTGCCAGTTATGAAAGAAGCATTCATATTATTTCTATACAGTTACATCATTTAGTCCAGAAGCTCCCAACCTAAGGGTCAGGTCCCTCCGAAGGGTCACAAGATAAATCTGTGTGGTCATGAGATGATAAATGGGAGAGGAAAGAAGAAAAACATAGTTCTGGTGCACAAATTTTCTCTTATCTTTTCTGTTTTGTGAAATATTGCAGAGTTTAATATCCTTGGGCCTCAAACAGTTTTTGAAATGAAAAACCATGTCAGAAGTTTAGAGGGGAAATGTCTCTTTGGTGGAACTGCTAACAACTCACAGACATCTGAGACATGAAAAAGGAGCCCAAAACTAGACAAAATAGCCCAAAAGGTTGGGAACAACTGGTTTAATCTTTAACAACATGTTGTATTTAATAATCTTCTCATAAGTTTCTATGTTAATATGAAAAGTAACTACTAACTAAAGCTGGCAAATAAATGTAGTGCAGTAAAAAGTGTAATATTTCCCTCTGAAATCTAGTAGGGTAGAAGTAACAAGAAGCAGAAAACGGAGAGAACAAGTACAGTACTTGATTAAATGTACTTCATTACATTCAACCACTGTGCATGATCTAAAAAAAATCATCATATGAGGGTTTTGTCTGAGAATTACATGTCTTCTAAATGTATAAAGAAAGTCTTCTCTTACCTGTTATGTTGCTTCTTCTGTCTCTATGCAGAAGTTTGTGTGTAAAGAGCAATAATTTGTCATAAATCAAGCAATTACCCATCTGCTTCCTTTGTCTGCGTGTTTGTTCTTAGTGATCAGACTCCGATGATGACAGGTGTTGCCAATGAGTTGATTTGTCAGCTGCAGAGTGAGTCACATTAGTTCAGGGACTCGCTGCCTGTTTTAGGATCCACAAAAGCTGCTGCCAGATGTTGGTATTATATTAAAAAAGTTTAGCATCAAAGTGCTTTTTAAAAAATTTAATTAAGAAGTGTTAACTAGTCTGATAACTTGACAACAAATTAAATCACACATGCCTCAATGCAACTAACTCTTTAAATGGTAAATGCACTGTACTTGTCTGCCCATCAGAGGAAGCTAACCATTCACACACTGATGGCACAGGAGCAATTTGGGGTTAAGTGTCTTGCTCAAGGACACATCGGCATGTGAACTGGAGGAGCCGGGAATCGAACCACCAATCTTCCAATTAGTGGACGACCCACTCTACCTCCTGAGCCACAGCCGCCTTTCAATATACAAGAAAATGTTATGTTTGCCACATCTGGGCATTTTCATTGGTTGAAAAAGATGTGCACACAGAATATTGGAAGGGGACATAAAACACTTTTACTATATTGCCAAAAGTATGTGGACACCTTGTGTTCTTTTGGTCTGGGGAAGTTTTTCATGGTTTGGTCAAGGGAAATCCTAATGCCACAGCATATGTTGATATTTTAAACAGTGCGCTTCCTATTTTGTGTCAGTAGTTTAGCGATGGCCCTTTAATGTTACTATTTTAATTACTGGTAACAAAGCTCGCCATTATACTAGCTGTCAGGCTAATGTGTTGTTAATATAAGAATCAAAGTAACTGTTCATTTACTGTACTTTTACTCTTAAAAACTTTATGTGTATTTTTACTAGATTAACTATTGTGTTGAACTTGCTATGGGGGATTTATATCGATATTTCACTGGTGACACTTTGTTTCTTCCTGGCAAAAGGGACATCAGAACTAATCAGACCTCTACTGTCGTCTATACTTTTGTGAATCCAGTTTCCTCGTCACTGTACTGATTGATTTTCACAATACCTAACTATTGTATATGGCATTTCATATCAGTATCATCAAATCTGTTGTCCAATACTGTTTTCACACTGTTTTCACATAAGTCAGGCCTTATTATCCAACATCAGAAACTGACCTGACTGATGCTCTTGTGGCAGAATGGGAGCAAAGTGGTTCCAAAATCTTGTGGAAAGCCTCCCCAAAAGAGTGGAGGTGGTTATAGCAGCAGATGATTAATGCCTGTGGTTTTGGGATGATATGTTCTGCAGTCACATATGGGTGTAATGTTCAGGTGACAAAGTGTAGAGCACTAACAACCAAACTGTGGTAAAGATCTGGTAAATTAACTTCACTGGGAGATATCAGTACAGATACTTATGGTTACATAAAAAGTAAAGCTGCAATGATTAGTTGATTAATCATCAGATCAATCAAAAGCAAATGAATAGGGCGACTATTTTGATAACTGAGTAATTGTTTTTGTTATTATTTAATCCAAAATGCCGAATGAAATTTTCTGGTTTCAGCCTCTCTCAGTTTTTACTATTTTCTGACATTTTATAGACCAAATGATCAATCAGTTAATTAGGGAAATAACTGGCGGATTAATCAGAAATAAAAAAACAAACATTAGTTACAGCCCTAAGAATATGACAAAAAATAAAACTGGGAAACACTTCAGCTGAGGTTTTGTAAATAACCTCTCTGAAGTTGAATGTTGGATCATTTTTCCATTAGATTGCATTAGTTTTTATCACCAAACTGACCCTGTGAAGGTTTATATGACCTCTTCATGATGTCCCCAGGGGAGACATTATGACAGTCATATCAAATGTGCTGCTGTGTCACCACTAGATGGCACAAGCAGAACATGACACAGCCCAGTGTGGGACAGATATTGCTGGAAGGAAATGGTTTTAAAGATGCTTTAAAATTGTTTTCTGATGATGATGATGATGTTAACATCCTGATTCTGATTGTTTTCAGGGACTGAGAGGCTGTGTCACACTCCACTGTGTTTACTAGCTTGCACTGCAAGATATGAGATAAAATAAAAAGCCGGTAAACACATATTCCTCAGGAGTGATACTGATAAAGGCCACGTTTTATTGAATCAGAACTCAACATCTAGTCATGATAGCACACAACAGTGGTCCACTTCTCCATTCTAATCTAATCTGTGCAAACTCTTAGGTACTGTACAGCACAAAGGCCACACAGTTATCTCCCCAGATGACTTTTTTCATAATGTAACTTGTACCAAGTAGATTTCTCAGTGATGGATGAGCCGGAGAACAAATGATTGCAATTGTGGTGGCCCTTCTCTAAAGGTTTCCCTCACGTCGTCTGCTTCATTGCTTTGGCCCACATTTCCCCGCAGGTACTGTTATCTATCACTGTTTGGCACAATACATTTTACTGAGGAATATACACACACCCAGACAAGAACGCACACATGCACACACACTCCCTCCCTAATCTGTTCCACCATTATGACTGTGATTGTTTTGGGATTTGTGGTTTCTTTTATTATTCATTTGTCAATTTAAATTAAAATCACTGTTATAATTTCTTGTAGAATATTTTATTTGCACTGGCAAGTTTTAGATTGGATTCTATTTTGTGACAAAGTTTTATTTGTTCAGAATAGTTAAGCAATATTACCGTCATTGTTGGCACAACAGTGATGCGGTCAGCGGTAAGCATCACTGTGCCAACAATAAAGGTAAAGCACACCTTCTCCTGTAATATTGCGATTATACAACATTTACCAACAAAATAAAAGATATAAACAAAATGTATTCATATTGTGAGGCAGTTCACTCTAAAAATAAAAAACTTTTTACTTGTGTTATCTCCATTTCCATGGAAATACATGGGGTATGACTAATACCTGGAAAACAATCACTCACGTCAGTAGAATCCTATGTAGTAAAATCTAGTTAACTACTCCAGCAAGTAGGCCGACCCTTAGTAACGACTTCAGCTAATGCTTTCTGGAGATTGTGGCATTTCCCAAACTGAATAAATACATATATAAATACATATATAAAAACAAAACTGCTTTGCTAGCTTTATCTCGTTGTAATTAAGATATCCGCTGAAAAAAATATTTTTCAGGGACAGATTTAGCTACTATGTCTGCAAACTTCACATACAGTTTTAAGCTAGTAGCGCCGTAGCACCAGCACAGCTGATGGAGGATGCCAGAGTGGGAGCAAAGATATACTCTCTCTACTCTATGGGGGTGCCAGGTAACGATTAAGAGTGAAGAAGGGTTCGGGTTTTGTGTGTGTGTGTGACTGTCTGCATGTGTAACTCGTGTTCAATCCACTCGGCAAAGGGTTTGCTTTGTTTTCCCCACAACCCCTAATCAGTTCAGTTCAGTTATGCTGATTTGAGCACATTCTAAATGTCTAGTTGACCAATCAGATTGCTTGGTCGGAACTATGTATATGTGTATAATTTAAAATAACATGTCTGATAATGTTCAATCCCTACAATCTGTTGCATGGTTGTCTTTGTTTTCTAAGTACGGTTGTGAAAATGGTCAATAGCTATTATCACATCCTTACTTGTGTTATTTCAAGGAGAGGAAATAATCCCTTCAGCTCAGAGTAATTTCTTTCCCACACATAATTTTCTTCAGTTAAATCAATTCTCAGTATTTTTTTCAACAATTGCCATGTTCTTTCTCTGGTATTTTTTAGCCATGTTAGCAGCGCGGATGTAGGGATTGCAATGTTGATCTGTCAGTCAGTTGGTCCATTTTTGCCCAGATTGATGTATCTCAACAACAAAAGACCCTTTTTTATGGCAGAAACTTTTACTTGTCAGAGAAGGAAAAGCACAGCTGTAAATAATAACATTAACGGTGATCCTGTTCCAGTCCCAGTAAGTCACATCAGTAAGTGAGCATGTAACTTACTAGAGTCCTGGAGCTGGCTCACCTACATGTAATGCAGCCATCATTAAAGGTGACCATTACTCTAGAGTAGACTAGAGTAGCTTTGCATCATTCACAGTTCGAAAAACCTCCTTATTTATCCTATACTGGCCCTTTATGCAGCCCCTCAGTTCAGCCTCTGTTTCAAACAGGCAGTCTTAGCTCTTGTCTCTTTAAGGCCCCCCTCCTGATGAGCCCACTCTGTTCTGATTGGCTGGAAGCCTACCGAACGGCAGTTGTATCAGAGTCATGTTAAGTTACTGCTGCTTTTGCCACTTCATAATAAAATCTTTCAAATGACTAAATAACAGGAGACTTTTATTGTGAAGAATTTACAGGAAATGAAACATGAATCTGAAGGACTATTGCGCACTGAAGAAGGCATAGCTGAAATGTGCGTGCATTTTTCCCCTGTGATCATAAGGAAAACAAGAATACAAATGAAGAAAACAAAATAAAAGGAACAATCTAAATTGTGTGGGTGTGCAAACTCCTTTTTTGTGCTTTGGACAACCATTGCATTGCCATGAAATTTGGTACATATATCCATGGTGCCCAGTGGACTCTAATGACTCCAGTGATCCTGACATTTCATCTAGCACCACCAGACAGTCAAAGTTTCACTCATCCAGTCAAATGTCTCAACATCTACTTCATGAACTGGCACCAAATTTAGTACACACATTCATTCACCCCTCAGGATGAACTGTAATAACTTTGGTCATCCTTTAACTTTTCATCCAAATTGTATCCCATACTTTGGTTAATGACCAAATACCTAATAAAATATTTGCCATCAGCCTCAGATGTATTTTGTGTTTGATGCTATATAGCAAATGTTAGCATGTAAGCATGCTAAACTAAGATGGTGAACATGGTATACATTATACCTGCTAAACATCAGCATGTTAGCATAATCACTGTGATATTGGCATCCTGCTGTTAACATTGAGCACTACCATACCTAAGTAGAGCCTCTCTTTTTTAGTTCCAGTTTTTATATTAGGTATTTTTCTCATCTCTTGGCTGAAGTGGCATTGCCTGGAGTTGCAACTGTAATTTGGTTGTCAGTGACAATGAAAATTAAGTAGCAGAACCTCGAAATAAAAAAACATTATGATCACTACAGATGCCAAAAGTTGTAATTCTCAATCTGACCAACCTGATTTTATAAAACACACCCATGAGCAAGTTTAAATGGAAATCTGTAGGTAGGCTTCCATTGTGCACATGAACACCGCCGAGCGCACCGTTTTATAGCTTCAGTTTCAAAGTGTACCTGTAAATGTCTTTAGGGGAATTTGTACCGCCTTTAACTCATCAGGCCATGACTATTTGCAAGACGTGGGATGTGGAAGCCTTGTTTCAGTAATTATCACAGCACACACAGATTCCCTGATACATTTGCAAAACTGTCCTGAAGGATCTCAGAAATGTTGACACACGACTTGTTAAGAGAGCTCGTCAGATGGATGCATATGTATTTTCATTAGCTGAATGGATTATTAGCCCAGTTAACTATTCCGAATGTCACTGATTTCCCCAGAGGCTCGTTAGGAGCACATGGAAAGGCGTCCCGATGAGTCTATGGCTTGTGATTAAATTGGTAATCAACTCTCTTAAGCAATAAACAGAGTCAACAGGTAATTAAATATGATTCAGCCCCAGGTAATAACCAGCAAGTGTTGTATACGTAAAATAAATGATGCAGTCATTTCCAATGTTGCGTTACACCGGCCTAGGTGAGTACATTTACGATACCTGTTTCTCTAATGTGCAGCAGAACAAACATAAATGCAACCTATTTCATTTAGTAAACAGACTTTTCCAATGCTAACACATATCCTATTCAGTAAGATTTGATCTACAGCTCTCCATCATCTGTGTCTGTTTTGAGCAGAAAATTCAATTATGCTTTGGTGACATTATATTTGCAAGTTCATGAATTATAGATCTCAAGGTTAAATGTATCGTACTGGATGTGGCCTGACTGAGGTTTCCAGACATCAGGTTAGGATAATCAAATGGAAAACCCTTTGTTCCCAATTGGTCAATGACTGGTACAACTGGTGAAAAAGAGAAAACGAAGCCTCTGTTTCAGTCTTCCTCCCTGATATGTTTTGTTCTATCTTGATTCAGTTCTCCTGTGGCTGTCTTACTGTCAATGCATGAGTGTCTCTTTGTTCATATTCCAATTATCTCTCATTTTCTCTTTAATCTGCTCACTCTGCACAAACTGCTTTTCTCTCTCTGACATGAATGAAGAGCACAAGCGTGTGATGCCTGAATAACTGCAAAACATCAAGCTGGCACCAAATCCAGCTTGATATTCTGTTCTTTGGGGATGAAAATACTGTCAGTATTCATGGGGGGATGAAATAATTTACAGTCTAAAATGCAAGTATGCTTGCAGAATCTCATAATGTAATAAATGTGTGTGATGTAATTAACAGAATGTGATGGAAAACTCAAAGTAAATAGTAACCTAGAATGCATTCAGTCAGCAACTACTCTATAATCCAATCCCCTGCATTTATCATTTAAATAGTAAAACATGTTTATAAGTTTTCAATCTGCATCTGGGTGCATAGCTGTATTAAAATCGCCATGGTAATAAAAAATTATTATGGCTACTGTAGAAACATGGCGGTGCAACATGGCTGGCTCCGTGGAAGAGGACCCGCTCCCTGTGTAGATATAAAGTTCTCATTCTAAGGTCATGAAACGATTCTTATTTTCAGGTGATTATACACTGATTAAAACATACTGACGAATATTATATTCCATTTCTGCAAAGTCTTTTCTGCTAGATGCCACTAAATTCTACAAACTGGACCTTTGGTTGCAGCTGCACAAATTTATGTTAAATCATCAGGCCATTCGTACAAGAATTTGGCAACCAAGCATAAGCGAATGGTATGGAATATCAATGAACTGATTAATATGTTCGGTGGGTGATCTAAATATGTTATGTATCAATTTTGCTGAAGATTAGATGAAATATGTAGAAAGAAAAAACTGAAACAGTTGAAAATCTGTTCAGGTTGAGATGTGATGCACGTTGAACCAAGGAAGCCAGAAAAAAACCCAGACAAACTTCTACACCTCAAGGTGGTGCCCTCGGTACCAAAAACTAAAAAGGTCTTCCTTGGTCCATGGCCAAACTTTCCAGTTAATTTCAATAAAGTCTGTTAACAAACAACAAAACGTCCCTGTCTGAAAAGATAACCCCCTTAGCAGAGGTAATAATGAACCAACATAGAATAAAAATGTGGAGTGCATATTGAAGTAACTGCTTTTGTTGTAATATAATAATTTACTGCATTTTGCATTGGTTATTGGATTGAAACTGATCATGTTCATGAAAAATGTTATATCTTGAAATATGTTTTGACAAAAGCTAAAATCAAATGCACAAATGTTTCATGGTTTATGATCTCTGGGTGTCTTCTTTGCTGTCAGGTAAACAGTATGGAAATACATGCTAGTCTACATCCTTCTCAGACTGACAGTGGTTGAGAAAAGCAGGAACTATGATGCACATAATAATTAGTGATGGCTAAATTAGGAAGCAAATGGTTAAAACACAAAAACTGCCTGGTTAGCCTGCTCCAAGTTCTACCAGATATCTTTCCCTGCTTAATCAGTCAGTGTTTGGCCTCATCTCCATCTAGCAGATTTTTGACATGTCAACTCCTGAAAGGTAGCCAGAAATCCTGTTTCTGCATTCCTGCATTCTCAGAGAAACACAGTCTTTGGTCACACACTGTCTCATCCAGATCTATTCCCTGACAAGTTCCAGCGTACACAAGGACAGATTTAGGTGTTGCGGGTTTAGTAAGAGATCACAAAATAATGTTCTTTTAATACAATTTTGGTTCTATCATGCACAGGGAAGTAAAATGGACAGATACACAGACGCTTCTGCTATGCCTTCTTCAGTGTGCAATAGTTATTTACTTTCAGGACTGAGTCTTTTCAGCCTGTCACATACAACCACTCTCTTCCTCTTGGACCTCAATCTAGACCTTTCTGGGCCCTGCAACATGCAACAGAGTAAGAAAGCAACTACTAAATAACTTGTGAGCAGAAACTAAAAAAAAAGAACTAAAATTAAGTGTACATGCTGGACTTTGACATTAGTTACCCACACCCCTGCTCTCCTTTTGTCTTTGGCTGAGCACAGAGTGTTTTTTCGTCTTGCTTTTCCATACAAAACTGGTTCATAAAACACTTAAATGCCCTGAAGTGTTTGATCTATTGTTTCTACAATGCTGTTTCAAATACAAATGCAACCTCCAATGTGTGTGAGTTCCTACTCTACCAAAGCAATCAGTGTGTTTACAATGAGTTGCTGATGCACTATGGCTGACCTGCAGGCAATTTCTGATGCCTAAATATCTGCTAAATGAACTGAGACTGAACTGAGGCTGAACCTCAGCCTGCAGCAGCTCCAAGACAAGAGTCTCTGGCAATAGCACAGAATATTAATATAAGTAAAGCAAAATCAGGGGTCCTTTTCTATATCCGTTTGCTCAAAAATTGTCATTGCTGCTATGCTCTGAGATTAAACTAAACCAAAAGTCTCAATGTGAACAATCCCCTTCAGCCCCTGTGTCCATTAACTACTACAATCATTCCTGCCTCCTCTGCTTTTGAAGCAATCTTGACCTGAATGTCATTTCTTTCCTTATTTCCATTCTTTCATTCAGTAATATGATTTGTGCATGTCTGAGCTGGAGGAGAAAACATTATTACTAAATGAATGAAACAAATGTGTAGCCATGGAGGAGTCTCTGGGTTCCAGTTTTCACTGCTACCACTGTTGGATGTTTTTAAAAGTAGCGACGCTTAATAAAACCTGACCAGCAAGCTAAATCAGGTTTCAAGTGGATTTTTCCGCCGCTATGACGCGGGTTCTGCATTGTCCAAGCCGCTGTAATCATTTGAGGTTGAACAGAGGAACACTTCAGGCAATATTAAGAGCATATAGCACATGTGTCAGAGGGAAATTGCACCTTGCCAAGATACTGTACATTTGATCAAGCATGGCATGCTATTCTCCAGTTCTTTCTGCAGGAGTTGTCAGGTGCTTTGTACTGACTCACTCTTTGTATTATTTTCACCTCCCACATATAAAAGTTGAGACTGTCCCTGAGTGACTTCATAGGTCACTGTCCAGATCTACCAAGAAATGACACATCAATTGAGGACAACTGCTAGGCAACAGTGCATCAGAGTACCTCCAAGCTAGCTGTTTTCACTCTTTAGGCTAAGCTAAGCTAACCACCTGCTGGCTGTATTATGCTTAATATTTAATGAACAAATGTAAGAGTGTTAGTGTTAGTGTGTTAGAGTGTTCCCACCGATAAATTCAATTCTCCTATTTATTTGTCTCCCTATATTGCCAGGTGTTTATTTATATCTTTTCTTAAAGGATATGGCTGCCGAATTTATGTATTTTTCTTATTGTCAAAAATCTCATGTAAGACTTATAACAGTGATCACATTTTCAGTCTCCGGAGAGTAGTTCTGTGTTAGGCAGACACCCATGCGAATGTGCAGGAACGCGGGCCTGTTTACAGTGCTCTGCTAGCTTGTTGTGCTACATATCACAAGCTCTTGACTTGCACAGCTAGTGAAGCTCTGTAAACAGAACCATGTTCCCGTGCTAAATGGTGTCTGCCTTACACAGAACTACTCTCCTGAGTCTGAAAATGTGATTGCTGTTATTAATCTTTGAAGCTGTTTCTAAACAAACTACTGTAACTGTAGTCTCTGGGTAAAGGAATATGTCACCCTGTGCGACAGTGTGGCTCGCTGATGTATTTTAATAGTTTTTGGAAGGAATAAGATATATCAGGCTTTGGATACACACATGATACTTGTAAGAAGGATAAATTCATTGTTGGTTTGGCTCTGCACATGAGATTTGTTTAACAATAAAATAAATATAGAAGATCACCAGCCTTTTTATTAGGCCTTTTTATGTCTTATGTATAGCTTTGAATTGCCTTGTTGTCGAGACAAACTCGCATCGCTCAGCCTTGCTACAACAGGACGCCACCACTGCAAAACAACTTTTTCATTTTATTGTTTCACATTAAAAACACACACTGTATGCTGCATCACAAAATGAGAAAACGCTGTCCTGCGATAGCGATTGAAGCCAAAGTAGAGAGAAGAAACAGCCAGTGTCGTTGCCACCAGGAGTCGCTAGACACGTTTTGTCTCACACCCCTGCAGGTCGACTGAGGATTGTGTTCGTCTGAAGCCACAACATGAGATAGTACACAGCGACGGCAGTTTGAAGCACAGATGGGAAATCATAATTCAAACAGTCTCACAAAGCACTTGAATTCATTCCTACCTGTAATGTACATTACCATGATGACAGAGACCATGCTAGGATGATCATGGACTAGAAATAGCAAACTCAGATACACTAAATCTTCCAAATGGTCTCAACACAACCATTTGGTGTAAAGCCAACTGTTGTTTCTGAGGACACTGTAGATTCAGATGTTTTTGAAAAGGATGCCAGGTGCTCGCTTGACATTCAAATACCCCAAAATGCTACTGCCTGTTACATGACATTCTCACCTACGGAGAGCTGCAATTTGAGTAATATTACAAAACAAATGTGACCAATATGTAGTCACTTGTGGACCAGGTGTTGATGTTTCACCAAAGTTCTTTTAAATTAGATCTGCTTCAGGCATGTCTGCATGGTACCCGTTTTTATGAGAAAAAAAAACACAGATATTTACACCATAATACAGCAGACCCTGTATCCTAAAAAAAAAAAAAAAATTCTGGCTGAACCGTCCTCATGGTACTTTTGCAATCATTTTTATAATCATGAAAATTATTTAAAATAGTCAAGCCAGGGTTATTGTTTTTGGTGAAGGACAAAATGATGACATCTTTGATAAAATGGTATAGCTGTCCAAAATGTCACCCCATTCTGTTAATGAAATATAATGGTTTGACAACACCCTGGGCATATTCTTTCACTGGAGCGTTTTGTACACGGTTTGCTGTCTGGCAGGCAAATAAATTCAGATTCCACCTCACTTAGCTGGGTGTTGTGGTGAGGTGCAGCAACCAGAAGCCAGTCATTTATTCACATAAATTAACAGTAAGAGTATGACATCCCTTTAAAGATGTCTGTCGAGAACAGCTTAGCACCCCGGGAGTCACATAGTAAACATGCCTTTTAGTAAACTGATTAAACTGAAACTGACAGGTGAAAAAAAAAAAAAAAAAAGCAAAATGTGGCCTACAAAATGTTTAAGATTTCACTCTGTTTTCAGTAAACAAAACAGAAAGTTCAGGTGTTTTTTTTTTTTTTTTTCCCTCAGTAATACTCACACATCACCAGCCCCCATTTTTTGATAAATCGCTCATTAGAATAGATTTTCAAAGATGGATTAGTCACATCTGAACTATGATTTTAAACAACCATATGTTCAATCTGTACATTCGAAGTTTGATATCTCACCTGGGCCCTTGTCATGGGCCGGTCCTGCAGATAGAGAGACAAATGGCACACATGTACAGTAAAGCAACACTGCAGTCCAACGTATGCATCAGCAAAGAGAGCAAGATAGATCAACGCATGCAGTTTGGACAGTTTGAAACCAATTTTTGTACAGTTCATTTTGGCAGTGAGCGACATATGAATGTGTTTGTTACATAGATATGCTGCACAGGGATGAGCCCCCCTCTGGGTAGTTGCCCCACCCAGTCTCTGAATTTCTGTGTGTGTGTGGATGTGGAGACACAGACCCCAATGCATGTCTGGCACAGCAGAGGCTGCCCTCCCACTACAGTACAGTGCAGGGTGACAGAGAGGGCTGATAAGTCCAGCCGACAGCTCCTTAATCCCCATTAGTGCCTCAGACAGGGCGGTGTGACAGAGCACAGCGCTGTCCTCAGACCAACCCTTGTATTTGTCCTTGTCTCTTCCCCTCCCCTGTAAAGGTCCTGCAGGGTGCCCAAACAGAGGACATAGCACCACCCAATGGAGGCAGCCTCTCGGTGTGTGTGTGGCTCTGAGGGGAAGGAGGGAGGGCCTCAGCAGGCAATCTCCTCCAGGGTGCCCAGCGTAGTCTGCAGGGGCACTGTCACAGTGTGGCTGATGGACTCAGAGTGGTTTGCCACCGGGTCACAGGAACTCTGGGAAGCAAGATTAAGAGAGTCTCAGTCCTATGTCAGACCAGAAAGTAGCACAGCAAAATAAGGGTAAATAAGGTAGTGTTGGCTCTCTTGGTGACTACATGTGGGGCTGGTAGAAAAGCTACTGTGGTTGGCGAGCTTTAGCTACTAACATACTAACAGCTTGGTCATTATCAGGACAATAAAATAACATGGTTGATTCAAGAGACGCATTTGTACTATTGATTTCTGTCTCTAAACCAGGACTCTTAAGTAACAGTTTATACTCAGGCAGAGCAATGCTGTATAAAATTGGATGGTGTGACACAGCTAATATGATATTGTAGCTTCCTGGATTTTAGATTCTCTGCCTCCCCTCTGCCTTACCCAAAAGGTCAGTGCTTTCGAGCTGGTTTGCATTTGTTCAACAGCGAAAATTTGTGTGTCTAAGCTCTGCGTATGCAAATCCACTGATATCTGGGATTCAAATGTAGTGATTTTATTTTGGTCCTCAGGGAGTAAAAAAAGTATGCAAGGGTTAGGGGGTGGTTAGGATTAGGCTGTGTACAGGCCGACAACAGTCAAAAAATGCAAAGAGCGAAGCCTTTTTCTCACAAATTGCCGTTGTACTGTCGGTCTGAACACAGTCTTACGGTTGCTAGGGTGCTCCCTCTATGCTTGTGTGGAGGGGTAAGAATGGGGCAGGGTTTGATAAGCATGATCAGAGGGAGTGAAATTACTCTCAATCTACACGCTCCACTTACACAGAGCACTCTGTGAAGGAGATTGACAAGTGAAGGGTTAAAGGCCGCTCTTACCACATCCTCTCCATGACTCTCCTCCTCCTCCTCTCTGCTCAGTAGATCCAGTAGTCTGTCTTTGACTACCTGCGCGTCAGGAAATAAAAGTCACACAGACGTCATTCAGTCTGTAACAGACTATCTCCATGAGCTCTTCTTGTAATTACTGACTGCACTGCACAGGAACATTGGAGTTTAAGGTACAAAGTAATAAGGTGGCAAAATTATTTCAGCTTGAAGGTTGATAAAAGTTGCTTAGGAACTGCTTATGTTAGTGACATAAAGGTTTTGGATACCCATAACTCCATTATGCCCATTAAATTGAAAAAAAAAAAATCAACCTTGAAAATTACTTTTCCTGTGTATTTCCAAAACCCTAGGGGATGTGGAGACTATTATGTGCTTTTCAGAACACTGTGCAGCTGAGAGCAGCATGAGAAGCTCTAAGGCTCACAATGGAGCAAAGGTAATGGAAAAGTACCATCACACAGTCCTTCATCTCAGTAAGGTCTGGGGTAAATTTACTTCTTTATCTGCTTTTTGTATCAGTGATACCATTTCTGTTGTCAGAAATCAGTCAATGCTCTAGCTCCTCACTGAAAAACAAGAGCTATCAGGGTTTATTGCACCGACAAACACTGCAAGAGCCTGTAGAGGAGTTGTGTGCATGTGTTATTAGATGTTTCAACAGGTATATGAGAAAACAAGTGTGAAAACAGCAACTTTAGACTGACCTCATAAGCATAGTCGAACAGTTCTAGGATGGTGAGGATGCTGGCTCCAATGAACAGACCCATCTGACCCCCAATATCACCTGTAGAGGACACAGAGAGCAAGATATGTAGAGAGAAAGACTGAAAAAAGCTCAGTTGTATACAGCATTACACCAAGGCCAAGAAAAATACTTGATTCCGACCGGCTGGCAGATGTTTGTTAAAGTTGTATGCGGTCAACTGTGGTCTGTGTGGTCGAGATGTGATCAACAGTCTCGGCATGAACATAGCTTCCTTAGTTTTCCTTTGGTTAGTGGCCACAGTACGAGCACAATAAAATTGCTTGAAGGTGTCCTTATATATGAAAATAGCAATAGCAGACTTGTAAAATGTCACTCAGTTTTGTGTCACGGTGTTCTCTGCCTCCAAATCATCTGCTATTTTCATTTATGTGAAACACCTCGAACCCGACAAGTACATTTATTTTTAAGACCTGACCTGTCTGGACCCAGCTGGTGCTGCCAAACCCAAGACCTGAAGCTACAGTTTTGCCCTATTTCATCCAATTACTAATCGTTGCTGGCAAGGCTAATGCAACACAGTGGCTACACTCTGTCTCTTTCCCTCTTCCCAATGGGCACTGCATATCTACTTGCGACTCAGACGACTGGCACAGTCAGAAAGAAAAAGAGACATTTCCCGATACATTTAATAACCAACCCAAAGTCTGGCTAGAGCCCAAAGCTTTACGCAGAAAAACAATCCAATCCTGACCCGAATCTCCGTACTTCGGCTATATTTGTTAGGCAATTTAAAGAGTCACATTCAAAAATGAAAACAAGCAAGTGCAATAACCTTATTTCAATTGGAGCTTATGTAAAGGCTAATATCATTTATTGATGGTGTTTGTCTCGTAAGAACTGACAAATTTATCTTGCTGCATAGCATTTCATCAGCTTCGTGTGGAGACAAATCTGAATATTTTAAAAACTGTTTGTTTTTGGGAGGAAAAAAAAAAAACATGTCATAGCGAGGTGTCTCCATCTTTCTCCTCTGTTCCGCTGTGCTGTCTATCTCTGTGTCAAGGATGTATAAATAGCTGTAGGTCTGTAAGTCTGGTGGAGCTGAGCTATGGCTGACTGGTCGGTACAGTTGTCTGTGGTCAGGAAGTCCAGGGTTCAAGACTTGGAGTGGGAATTGTTACACCTATTTCCACTTTTATTCAAATACGAATACAAATAATTTTGTTGCCTCAACAAATACAGATACAAATAAAAATACTGGGCTTTCTGTACATCCCTAGAAAAAGCATAGCTGATGGAGACTAGATTCAGGCCTGTAAAATAAGAGTAACATGGAGTAAACCTACCCAGCAAGCCTGCCACCTCATAGGCTTTCTTCTGCTCGATGGTCTCATAGTTCAGAGCTTCAAAGAACACGTCCAACACCAGGATGTTGTCTCTGAAAAAGGTAAAATGAGACTTTTGGCCGAATGAATCCCACAGCATCAGGTGCTCACTTGGCAAGCAACACAATCATCAACAGTTTATCCATTTCCAACAGAGCTGTACAACCACAGAAACACCATCACTGCGTGGGAGGAGGACATGCTCATTGCAGTGGCTCGGCTTTTCACAGCCAGTCAAAGATACCCAGGCCTTTAAAACCAATATTTACAAGGGAAAAAAAAGATAAAAATGTGGGCAGCAAAGAAGCTCGGTGGTTCGTAATGTTATCTGAAGGGAAAGCTTGATTTTACCTGGGTCATATTTGCATGGAGTTTGCTTGCTTTTTTCCCTTTTTCCCTTTTTCATATATTAGTTTCCTGTGGATGCTCAGCAGTTAAACTGGAGACTCTAAATTGTTGGTTGGTGTGAATGTAAATAATGATGTGTTTGCCTGCCTTAGTGTAAGGATGATGTCTGAATATGGTAAAAAAAAAAAAAAAGAGAGATCAATTTAACTCACTGGGTGTCATTAGTGAATGGTTTCTCATTTTCTGTAAAAACAAATTAAGAAAAAAGGAGAAAACCCTACGTCTGATTTATGAAATGTGTGCAGGCCACTGATTTGTTTTTATCTCAATGATAAATTTACCATTTACTCATATGCTTGTCTTAAAATGCACATCTTTGTGAGTCAAGATTGTTCTTAACAAGCACTGTAGTGATCTGAATATTTTCTGGTATTTTCCTTCCATCAATTGTGTTTTTTTGGTATTTCATGAACTATGACACACAAAAACCATAATGAGGATTTAATGAGAACAAGACTACAGCCAATCATTTTTACCTAGGTACATTTTGGAAAAAATAAAACACTGATGAATCCCCAAAAAAGAATCTATTAATGAAGATCAAATCTGTGCATTTCATTAATTGGGCCCGTTGATTGTGTCAATGTATAGGTTTAAAGTACAGTAAATTCTACTGTACTAGCACTTGAGGAATTTTATGCATCATCCTAACATCATAAGCAATACCATTACATAAAAGTATCATTCACCTGTTTAAAACTTCATAACTGCAGACCCATAAATACAGCAGATACATTAGTATCTCTTGCACCGCCTGCTGGTTGTCAGAACAGAGCAAACAACAAGACTTACGTAATATACTTCTCCGACTTGTTGAACTTCTTCTGCAGGTAGCGGGCTGAGGTCTTGCTGGGGATTTTGACCATGGACAGCTCTTTGTTGTAGCGCGTCATGTTGCATGGTGTCCTGCACATGCAGTTACTGCTCTCCAAAGCCGACAGTTTAGCTTCTCACAGGGAGTGATGGTGGGAAAATGGAACGGGGACGTGGGAGGATGAGTTGAAGATGATGAACACAGGAGAAAAATGTGATAATAGCTCACATTGGTTAATGGTTCAAGATACCCACCACAGCTAATTACTTTTAATTAACCTCATCTTTGCAGTATGTGAGCGCCAATTATTACGTGAGCTCTTCTGGAAACAACATACACATATTCACAGACATACTGAAACTCTAAGGCAGAAAACTACCTGCAGAGTGTAACAAAATATCCTGCTGGCATTGTGACTCGCAAGTAATATACCACCGCTTTGGATGGGAAGTTCCTGGTGTGGTTATGAATATTTTGCTTACAATATTCAAGTTTGACTAAAGCCTTAATCCCTGCGACAAGCCATATCCAACTGGCGAACAAAGTATCTTCCCTTTTATTTGAAAAACCTTCAAATAAAAGGCTGGTGAAATAATAAAATGCAATTAAATGATCAACAGGAGAGCCTGCTGCACAAATGAAAGAATCTGTATATTAATTTAATAATAATACTTGCTGGTGAGACCACAAATGACATATGTTATTAAAAGCACAGGAAATGAAAAAAAGACTAAGTCTAATAAAGTCAGCAGGTAAAATTAATCTTAGATGATAGAGAAACATCATGATATTTTAAAATATGAGAGTGATGTCTTGAATAAGACAGGAACTGAATAAATCTCAAGGTAACTGTGAAGTCAGTATAAGCTTTTGAACTTTTCAAGTCTCTATAGAAATGATTCATTAGTCAATTAGTCGACTGACAGGAAATTAGCCCACAACAATTTTGATTTACTTTCCAAAGCAAAAATGCAAAATATTTGTTGCTTCCAACTTCTCCGACATGAGGATTTGCTGCTTTTCTCTGGTTCATTGTAAACAGAATATTTTTGGGTTTCGGAAAGAAAAAAAAAAAACTTGGATGTCACTTGGACTCTGGGAAATCGCATCAGCCATTTTTTTTTATTTTTTAACTTATTTTATTTCCTTTTCTCAAGTGCAGTTGTGCAGTAAAATCAGCTTTTCAAATATTTACATTAATACAGGTGTAAATGAAGCAATGTTAAGGGTCCGTTCATGATTTTTGACCTTCCATCATGTGTCCATGTGTCCATCATCCATACAGCCATTATTAGTGCATGGGAGCCATTATTAGTAAATTATAAGTAAATAAAATGAATAATAATAAGCATCAGCCATTTTAAAAAAATTTTGTAGACTAAATGTCTATTGGAGAAATGATCAACAGGTTAATCCACAATTAAAATAATGATGAGTTGCTTAATATAAATATTCATTTCATAATTTTTTCCTTCTTTTTTTGTGTTTCAACAAGGCCGTTGTGAACTAAAACCATACTAATCTGAAACAACATGTTAAGCTGTGATAACGGTTCAAGATACACCACCACAGCTAATTAGTTTTAATTAGCTCCATCTTTGTAGTATGTTAGTGTCAACTGTATGTGTCACTTACTTTCACTGGTGATAAACAATAAAGCTTATTGCTCTCAAGCTGAAGTGTGGGTTTTATACATCTTCTGAGAGTCAGGAAAATACATCTGCCGTCTCTTTAGTGTGACTAAAAAGAGAAGTCGCTCACACTGTATCATACCTCTCTGCATACAAATAACACGCACGATTTCACACGTGGCCCATTCATACTGCGGCGTCTTGAGTCCTGTAAATGTGTGTACTCCATAAAAGACTGAACAACAGCATAAAACAATGTCACTGTCAATGTCAAAGGAGGAGAGAGAATGTAAAGCATTAAACACCCTCCAGCAGCGTTTGTGAAACAGCCTGACAGAGACAATGTCCTGATGTAGAAATGCCAGACTCTATTCAGGGCTCCGCCTCGTCAGTTACACTTAAATCTTGAATGCTCTGGATGATTTTGCGTTAAGCCCACAGCCTCCTACATAACACCAACTCTCTCGCGGTGATGGTAATGTTAAGCGACACAAGCTTTTCAAATATAGCTCCATCAAAAGCTACTCTGGCGCCGAGGCCGCTCACATTCCTCACAAATAACTTTCTTAAGCTGAAGTCTTAATTTTTGAAGTTCCAAAGTTTAAATGCACTGAATTTCACCAGAGATTACCGAAGTAGTTTCTCACTACCAAAAAACTTCTCGATTTTGGACTTAAAAAGCTTTTTGGGATTTTAAATCTCCCCATGCATCCCAACCCTTATTCTCTGAAAGGAGAAGTTAATGTTATCAGCCTTATTTCTCACTGAGACAACTCTGTGGCAGACCCGCAGATCACAGAGCACGAGGCAGCTATCCCCCACGGTGCACTAATAGCCGGCGGGGCCACACAGTCACGTAATTGAGAGAGGAAATTCAATATGGCCTCTCAGTGGTCTCCCATTTTTATTCAAATGAGACGTTATTGGATACACGGGAGCAAGGCCTCGTGCATTCAAATGATTGATTTCTTTCTCTAAGCCCTCGCACCTTTATCCACCGCCTGCACTTTTTCCTCTCACACACACATTTAAAGCTAAAAGACCGAATTATCTCATTACATTTGGTCCTGGAAAGTTTTTTTATTGTATTAAATGTTAATGCAAAACTAGTTGTTAATAATAACTGTGTAAAAAAGTGTAAATAAATATCTTTTTGACAGGAAGACAACTGATATAACCACTTATTTAAGACAGTTTTGGCAGGATGGATTTCGAGTTCAGCACCTATAACAGACACTGAAAATAATTGTGTTTTCTCTCTGTCTGGATGCGTAATTATAAGCTGTCTGAGTTTCCTCAAAATCAAATGAAGAGATAAGCAAGTTGTTCACAAACAGATGCAGCTGTCTCCTATTAAAAAATATTTTTCGGTGCCGACTCCAAAACTTGAGTGACACAGTTATAGAGAGAGGAAAAAGCCAATCAAACTTTACCGTCTGAAATCTTCTCTGATGGGTATAGCAAATTGGCACTGAGTTTAAACTAGGATTCATTTGCATTCAATGATCCAGGCTGAGTGTGTGTGTGTGTGTGTGTGCGTGTGTAGGGATTGTGAAAGTCTCACTGTTCCAAAAATGAAGCCAATTACAGAAAAAGAGAGGAGAAGGAGCTGCCTGGAATAAGCACCAAAGCCATCTCACTCAGGTTTTAGGAGTCGACACTGAAAATATTTTTCGAAACTTGTGGTTTCGAGTGCATGTTAATGACACATTGGTGACTTACAATGAATGCTCTTATGGTGTGGGAGTTTACAGCCGCCTTGATGCTGATTGCCTGAAAGTTTTGTTGCCCTTGGCTACATTCTTCTGGCTCTCCAGAAATAAATTTTCCTTTAGGTGGGAGAAGTAGGGGCTGAGCGAAAGCTGGTGTGGGAGGAAAGAAGGTTTTACTGATGTTTCTGTGACTCCTGCTGGTCGACGGTTATTTCTGTGGTAACGTGTACGTGCGTCACCGCTTACTGTAAGTGTGAATAAATTAAAGACACGGTTACAACGGAAGAGCGTTGAGCTTATGTTGTGAATATGTTGTTTATTTTAGTAGTTACCCAATAAAAAGTGAGTGAAACTCATGACACGACCACACAAGAAGCTATTTTTTTTGTCACTATTTATGATAAACAAGGTCCGGCTGCAGTTTTGACTCCTGATTTTTTATAGTCAATGATTTCTTTGTGAACTCTTATGACACCAGAGAGGATAAATAAACACTTAAGGTGTGGGTCCATGAAGTGCTAATGATGTTTTGAGATTTCTGCCTTTATACAATTCAATGTGGTAGAGGTCTTCCCTTCATGGGTTCAAAGTTTTGGAGTGAAAATAATCTTCCAAAATGTTCACACTTTCTGCCTCACACACACACACACACACAAAAAAATAATTTCCCCGGCAATTGTTATGGTGCAATACTGGATCAGAGCTGATAGAATGTTTGCTCAGATCCGCTCGGGTTACAAGACCTATTGACATACAGACTAGAGAACCATAATACAACAGGACCTTGCTTGACCTGTATTGTCTGACTGAGGTCCCGGGTCTTGTTTACTGAGTGGGCGCTTGAAGACCTTTGATCTATGTGGTGCTCACAGAATTTAAAAATCAACAGCAATGCATCTTTCCAGTAAAAATGTCCTTTTTGCTCTTGATAATCCGCAGGAAATGTTGTCAATAGTTTTTATACGGACTGTTCCTTTAAAACTCTTTACAGCCAAGTCTGTGGACTATCCAGACTAATAGGGACGAAACGCAGTGCTCCCTTTAGGAGGAAATGTAAGTGTGTATGTGTATGTAAGCCCTAATACAGTAGACCAGCGACCTGCCCAAGGGTGGATCATACCTCTCACCCAATGCATTCTGGGATAGGCTCCGGCTGTCCTTGTGATCCTTAATAGGATGGAAACGAATGAGAAAACACCTCTTTATGATCCCGCTGCTTTGTAAGGCTAAAACCTAGACTTTTAAACACTTTCCAAGGAATTTAATTTAGATAAAATCAGAGAGAAACCGTCTCATCTGACTTTCATGAGCCTCTCTCAAGTGCACGGCCACGGCAAAAGTAAAATATTACACTTAGGTATCGGGGCAAATTCATAAAAAGTCAAAACCACGAAAATCAGATCAATATCTTAAAACAGCTAGATGAGGAACATTTAATAAAACTGACAAAGTTAATATAAAATTTTGAATTTTGAAGGAATGAGCCAAGGCTGCCAGAAACCTTTTACATGGTTGTATAATTTACATCAACGCAGGAAATATGACACATTATCAATCTGACTATCCATCCATTAAATTGAACTGTAATACTGCAGCCTCGATCCGCTCTGACGTCGGTTATTTACTTGATGAGGCCTTCACACAAGGGGGAATATTAAGATGACTCCTGTTCTCTTGATTAACCAGAAAGTAGTGACACACACACTTTCCACCATAAAAAGAGCACTCCTGTAGCCTTATTAGTAGAACAGTGCCGTGCCTACGTGCCGAGTTATTCCTTGACTGTACAATTCCCTTTTTAAATGAGGTCCAATTACAGACAGAGAGGACGTACAGTATGGCGGAGGCTGTCACTCATTTCTGAGTTTTTTTCTTTTCTTTCATCAGTGTTTTGGCATTTACGATGATAAACTGTAACTGCTCTTAAGTCGAGCCGTCTCAAGGTTTAAATTCTCTCCGATGTTGCTCGTTGATCTTTAAAGCAGGTTTAGCGTTAAAGCTCTGTATCAACAGGAGGAAAAAAAATTATCCTAATCCTCGCCGAGGCAAATAATGATATGTAAACCAGCGTACAGTATGTGAGTTTCGTCTTTGTGAGGTTGTGTGTATACATGGACTTACCAAGGGCAGGCTCAGCGCAGTCTTTGTACTGCTCGGGCGTACAGTATGAAGCATCACCTAGGAAGAATATGAATGAAAACTTAATAAGAAGAATTCAGTCAATGTTAGAGTTAAAACATTAAGTCCTTGGAAGACTCTCCAAACAAAGTGTAATCAGTTGGATGAATCTAGAAACAAATGTGAGGCGCAGCACCTTTTTCCTGCCAGGCACATAATCCCAAGGCTTTTTTAAATGCCGACACCTAATCCAGTATTGACTTGTCATATCAATATGAGCCTTCTCAATGCCGTTTAATCTCACATAAAACACTGCAACCTTGCTGAAAACTCCTGTTGATGAATACATGCTCAATACACCACCCACAATGTCAGGATGTTCCTTTTTTTTTCTGAAGTTAGTACAGCAGCGGTGGTGCTTACCTGGCATGTGCACCATCCTGCAGTTGCAGTTCTCAACGATGTAACGTGTTTCACAGTCAATCCTACAAGCGGTTACGCTGTAGACCTGGAAGAAGCCAGACTCCAGAGCCTTCGACTCGCACTCTCCCCACGGGGGAGGCAGGTAGGTCAGCTATAAAATGAAAGAGGAGATTTCAGGTTAGTGGGGAAGCAAGATGGATAACTACAAAATATAATAAATACATAGAGAGTATATGTATTAAATCCAAAATGTGGACAGCAGCTCTCAGAAATGCGTTCCTTAGTCCTTGAAACGCAGCCAGTGTACCAGGCGGTGCAGAAAACAATTCAACAGATAGCCAGACTCTGTTGGAAAAAATCCCATAACACCCAGCTACGGGAGCACAAAAACTCCAAATGTTCTCCTAATGCTCCTGCCGCTCTGAAGACTGGGACAGCAGATGAGGAACGAGGGATGCCGGGCCGAGCAGTGTGAAGGCCCATCTGCTCTACAACATAAGCAGAGCGCACTTGCCACGCACTCAGTATCTATCACCCACTCTGTTCCCCAGTTCCCTACGTTGTCATCACAATGCATCCCGAGCGAGGCAGCTCCCTCTGCCAAAAGAGCAATTTTTTTGGATGAGGCATAACACAATATCCTGCCAGGTGAAATTTGGCAACGGTTTACTTGTTAGTACTGACAGAATTTGAAACCGTACCCCTCCTATCGAGCGATGTTGTTATCTATGCTTTCGAAAGAGTTTGATGCTGTAGGTCTACGGATGCAATCACTATCACCGACACTCGGGACAATAAATTCAAACACAATCCAAACAGCAATCAAGTATGCTGAATATTTGAGAGTCCCAAAAGCCTCTGGCCATTTCTGGGCAAGGCTATAATGTCTCCTGTGATAATTAAACATGCCCTCCCTGATGCCAGCAGCAAGCGCAAGCAATAAATACCGGCATCTTGACGCTATTAATTTTATTAGGGACTTAAGAAAGGTGCTCTTCAGCAATCCTTAACCTTTAAAATCACCTTCACACCTCAGCTAATCTTCTCTTCTGGCCTAATTAGAGTCAACTGTGGCTGATTCCAGATCTGATTATTTCTCCGTAATCAGATAATCCGAGGTGCTCAATATCACTTTTCACTGTGTTGGGACCTGCTGACCTGATTATGGTCTATCTAATAAGAGCTGAGGCCTGTGCCCCACTCAGTGTTTTATTAATCAATATTTCATTCCCATTATACCGCAACAATGCTTTAATTAGGCTTTATAATTTGGTCAGTAAGGGACATTGTTCAAAAAGTTGGATTTAAGAACAAGGTGGTGCTTTAATAAGGTCATTGTTTTTGCATTGGTTGGGTGAGCTGAGACTGAGACTTCTGACTGCAGGTTGGACCTCAACATGAAATCACAAATTCAAAAAAAATGCCCTCTGCTGTGGGTTTTTTTTTTTTTTTTTTTTGTCCCTGACAGCACAGAGCTATACTGAAATACAAAGACCCTGAGCTTGAATCAAGAAGCAGTAAAGGAATAATGGTATAATGGAGAGTTTTTTTTTTTCCTTGGGAAGAATGACTTTCCAAGTAACCAAGGGAGCACCCTGTCTTTTAGCTTCAGTCAAAAAAGCCCACAGAGAGGCAATTTCTATGTCTGGAGAGCTTAAATCTAAAATTGTCTGCCTACGCTTGAGGACTCATTCAGCCTTTACCACAGGCTTTGGAGTTTTGTGCCTTACATACTTGATGAAGCATCTTTGATCTAGGCCTGATATTATTAGCCAAAATTAGTTCATTTAAACTCTTTGTCAAGGTCATTTTCACAGGCAGACTGATTGGTATCCATTATAAAGATCCGATAATCACCAGTTTTTTTTTTTTTATCACTCTCCACAAGGCCCCATCTCGAATCTCTGCCCCAGATACTCTACCCAATCATCATTATCGTGATTGTTTTTGGACATGTTTGAAAGTGCCCTCAGGTTTTTTGCAGAAGAAGAATCTTGAAGAGACAGGTGGGAGCTTCTCACAGTAAGAGGGTTTTCTCAGACTTTACACAAAGTGCAACTCTGCATTAATTAGCCGGAGCTAAATTTACAGTCTTTCCCGCTGTGCGTGCTTGTGGAGAGGGGCAGTGTTTTCACAGCAGGCAAGCAGAGGAGGGTCTGTCTTCGCCCTGCCAGTCACAGAAGTGGGCTGACAGATGAGCAGAGACTGAAACCCTGGAGGCTCATTACCCAGGAGGCCTAACCACATCTCTAGATCTCACTCTGCTCCTCCCTGGCTGCCGCTGAGGCGACTCTCTGTATCGCAGCACCACATCGAGCTGTCGTGAGGCGAGATTTCACCTAAACTGTGTTGAATTAAAACTGAACTCCTCAATATCTGTATTATATTATCTGCTATTTCATTCACCCTCACTGAAAGCCAGAGTTGCCAAAGGAAAGGAAATGTAATTGTTATGCCAGAGGACATCTAAAAAAAAAAAAAAAAAAAATAGAGGGCAATAATTAATCTTGACAGAAATCTGTCTCCTCAGACAAGGACAAGGACTGGTGAGCCAGACAATACCTCTCCCAAAAATTAACTTGGAGGCAGAAAAACAGAAAGAGGTAGACAGAAAGAAAATAGAGACATAAGCAACGGCAGAATTAATAACCTTAGCAAAATGACACAGCTGAGAGGAGTCAAAACATAGGGACACTCAGCTCGGCAGTTTAGAAACACATTTTCCTGTAGCTTGCTCAGGATGGAAAAGGAAAAAACCACCGTGTGAAGTGGAAACCTCCAGTGACAGAGAAAAAAAAGGCTATTTACATCAAAAATGTTCAGCTGTGTATATTTGTGAGACCTGCAGCCTTTAATATCAGCCTTGTGTGATGGAACAAAGCTTCAGTGTGATTGAGTGGGGCTGAGTTAGAGTGAAGCACCTCTCTATCAGCAAGGTCAAAGCCACTGACAGAGAGGGAAGTTATCATTTGTCAGTCAACAATCACCAAGAGACCACAGAGGCCAATTGAGGGTCCAGAGGGTATTGAGACACGCATACATGCACACAATCCCATCATGCCTGTTATGGCAAGTTATTTATCACTGATTTTTTTTTTTTTTTTTTTTTATCTCTTGAGCGATAAGCCGAACGTGAGGATTAGTGGTGAAAAACAGCACAAGGAAGAGAAATGATTATAAAAAGCTATTAACCGTGTATCAGACAGGGTCACCTACCCTCTGCTCCTGTGTGGCTACAAAAGTCTGGAAGCCAGGGGCCACGCCAAAGCCCAGCTCATGAACGAACGGGGGCTCCACCTGGCTGTGGATCTGCACCCGCACACCTGCCTCGAAGGCTGTATCCTCTGGAAAGAAGACAGATGGAAAGATCCGGTTAGCTGATTTATTCAGTCAATAAACAAGAAGAAATGTGCAAAAAAAAGAAAAGAAAAATATGTCTTTGGCTTTTTGACTGGTTCATATGAACTGCTTATGGAACAGAGGCACAAAAAAAGCTATTTACACTCAGCAGATGCTGGTACACAGAGTCAGAAACTGAAATTCATGTTTGAAACCTCTCAGCACCTGGGGCTTCTGGCTCAAGGATTGCTTTTAAGAAGTCTTTATTATAACACACAATTTCTTAGATGTGCTATTTGATTTGTCTTGACATCAAGTACAGGTAGTGAGAAAGGCTCGGTGCTGACTCCAAGGACCTTTATCCTGCCATTCAGAGCACTCATATGCACACACACACACAAGTGCGTGGGCAAGGGCGAAGAGAGACATTACATTTATGGGAAAAGAGAGAGCAGTCTTTGTAGAAATCGATAACGTTCTCTCTCCATGTCCTCACATTCACTAGTGTGCTCTCGGACATTCAAGGCTTCCCCAGGCCACCTGATCAGCCAGACACTTCAGGGTACTTTGGAACCAAGACATCGTAACCTTTCAGCCTCACAAGATATACACACACACATACACAGCAGTATAAACCCACTAGGACACAGTCATCAATCAAACATCTACAGCAACTGATAAGGCAACAGCTTGGATGAATTCACATGAAAAAAAAAAAAATAGAAGAGGGATAGAAGGGATGAAACATACTTTTTTTGGGTTGTGTGTGTAAAAAGGAGAAGAGAGGGCATAAAAGAGGGGAATTAATCATGTTGTGTCCTATTCTATGCAGCGTCTGTTCCGTCCTTTACATTTTACTATCATGTCCTGTGTATTAATGAAGGTCTTGTGCTGTTATGAGGTTGTCAAGTCTTTGTCCTTTCATTTATGTCTCATTCAACACTGTCCAGCTCAGGGACTTGGCCTTTTTAACATGTTCATTGTACCATTATGAAGCCATTATCTTCCTGTGTATTTATAACAAAAAAGGAGCCATGGTGAGTTTTGTGAGTGTTGTGTGCATCCTTGAGGTATAACAAATGTGTTATATGCTTTTCCTTCCTCATAAAACATTTCCAAAGCTGATTTTTTAAGTATTTTAAATCCTGCGTTGTTTACATCCGTGTTTACTAGCTTGCAGTCTTCCTCTTCCCTTCCTTCGTTGGCACATTGCTGCATTTCTTGGCACATTGCAGCCACCTGTACATCAGTAGAATAATGTGAAACAATTGGCAGGAAGGTGTATCGCCATCACCCAGGTGCACATGCACATGTGTTTGCATCCTTGTGCAGGTGCATGAGACAAATGAAACTATTAACTAATGTTACTAGAGGTCAGAAACTCCACAGGGTGCCTTTAAGTGGACAATCAAAAATTACACCCATATGTCATGTCACTGTTGTGCCTCCACCTTCTGGGAGGGCTTTTCCACCAGATGTTGGACCCTGACTGCAGAGATTTGCTCCCATTCAGCGACAAGGACATTAGTGAGGTTGGCCACCGATGTCCCGCAGTCAGTGTTGCAGTTCATCCCGAAGGTGTTGGGTGGGGGTTGAGGTCAGGGCTTTTGTGCAGGCCGGTCAAGTTCTTCCACATCAAACTTGGAAAACCAATTATTTCTATGCCTCGCATTATGCACAGGGGCATTGTCATGTCGAAAATGGAAAGCGACAAACACAAACTGTTGCTGCAAATGTTGGAAAGGCGCTATCCTTTAAATATTACTGCATGGTGAAGCTTTAACATTTCCTTTAATTGGAACTAAGGGACCCAAACCATGAAAAACAGCCTCAGGCCACAAGTACAAACTATGTGAACAGGGTCGTTTCTTATTTATAGTTGGTTGACTTAATCCCACTGCCATTCAATGACACTTTGTCACATGATTTTGCCATGATTTATTGTTAATATAATAATATAGCATGTTATAGGAAAGCATATGATATTCAAGAATGTGCCCTTACAATGCTTTTTGGCATGATGCTCCATTAGCAGCCATAACACAGCTAATGTGGATCTCATACAATTAGCTACTGTTGTCCAAAAACTATTAAAAACACATAAAAGAGCCGTATTGTTGCACTGGGTGACATATCCCTTCATTAAAACGAACACTAGACAGTGTAAACAAAGAACCACGTCCCTGAGTCTCCATAGTGATGTCTGTAAACACAAAAATGATTCAGAATCAACTACGACAGCCTTGTTCATTGTTATAAAGGAGAATGTCGCCCAGTGCGACTGTGTGGCTCTTTTGTGTTTTTACATAGTTTTTGTTTGAGAGCTCTATGGCAAAGAGGAATGAGCAAATACAATAACTTAGTAGCAGACATTCATTATTGGTTTTGGTTCTTGTCAAGGAATTTGTTGATAATTATACAAAAATAAAATAACAACAGTTTTATCCAAGTTTGTTTTTAGTCAGAAACTCAATAACATAACTGCTAAATGCAGCTTTTACTACCCTTTATGACCAATAAGCAGCACTATGGTCACTGTTTCAACTGATCCTTCCCATGTTGCAAAAATATGCATGTATTTGTTCAGCTGTTGAATGCTGTAATGTTAATGCCAAAAAACATCAGATGTGTACATTTGTAAAACAAAGTGCTCGCTGAAAGATAAACATTCACACTCTAATTTATTGGCTGCATATGTAATGGTCTCAATCTCTGAAGTTTTGAAGGGAGTACTGGATAATATTAGAACAGTTGAGAACGGACTGATTATGACTTCATGCAGAAACTTGGCATTTTTCTCTGCTATTACTGGCTGCATTTAAAAAAGCTTTTTGCTTTTACCAATACATGAGACATTCAACATGAACAAACTGCCAAAATAATGATCTAAAATCATCCACTGTTATTTATACACTGTACTACATGACATTAAACAGGACAAAGAAGAGGCATGTAAAGACAGAGGTCTAATCAGGTGCAGGTTGGGTCTTGGGTCGGTAGGTCCAACACCTGAGTGGATCTGCTATCAGCTCTGATTACAGGGTGTATCAAAATCATCACAGGAGAAAAATATGTCTTTTGGGGTGATTTTACATTGATTTTTAAGACATGTGTCTACTCTTTCTGACTGAGGCTGCTTGTTATGTTGTTTGGCATCATGCTGCTGCCAGTGTTGGAGTTGCTCTGTTTGGGTCAAAGGCATTTTGGATCGGGTCTGATCATCTTTGGGTCTATTTTAGACATATATTGACTGTCTTCAGATCGGGCTTCATTTATTGAAAATACTTCTATGTACGAGGAGGGACCCTATGATTCCTGGAAGCCATCGATAGCACGGGAGTAGGGTGTAGTTATTAGATTTGCCGCTAGGTAGTGTATGCCTACAGCCTGGTTACATTAAAATTGGGAGTGAAAGACGGAAGATTCACCACCGTGAAAAAAAAATCCATGAAGAGAAGCACTGGGACAAGTATATCACATCTCAAAGAGAGTACTTTGAAGGAGGTTAGAGAGATACTACTGAAAGATTCATACCACAGTTTTCTCTAACAATTCTGGGATTTTTTGGGTCCCCTCTTTATGTCTGTAGATTTTTTTATCAGTCTGTTTTAAATGAAATCCAAAAGTTTGGACCAATGTAGACCTCTGGTCAGGACAAATGGGGCATTAGGTATTGAAAAGAAACAAAGCCATGGGTGAAATTCCCACTAGGGCTATAACTATCTATTATTGTCATTGATTAATCTGCTGATTCGTTCTTTCCTTTAATTGATTAATCTTTTGGTCATTGAAATGTCAGTCAAGTCCAAAGTGATGACCTCAAATGTTTGTCTCACAATCATATAAGAGTATCAATTGAGAAGCTGGAGGTACATAACGTTTGACATTTTGCTTTGAAAATTATGCAAATGATTAATAATAGCAATAATTGCCAGGTAATTTTCTATTGATTGTCTAGTTGGTTAATTGACTGATTGTTTCACCTCTAATTATCACCCAATATTCCTATAATACACTAGATTTACTACTTGTTACACTCCAGTCAGATGACCAAATTGATTATTTTTTTCAGTGTACAATCAGAGACCAATCAGTGATGATACAAACATAGAGAACACTGAATAAACTGATATCTGCAGAGTAAATAGTGATTAATTGAGACACTGGATTGGGACTGTTTTATTTCACACAACAAGACATTCATTTACCCAGAACAAAATAGCAACGACACAATGATATCTTACTTAGTGGGGGTGAAAATGAGTATCTGTATTTGTGCACTGTGTGTTTGTCTGAAGGAAACAATGAGAAAATGTGCATGTGTACGTGTTAAAGATCAGAGCCAACGGGGCCTTGTTGCACTTGTTTTTGCTCCAGTCAGTTCAGTTCTCCTCATCAAAAGATGATCAAGAGGTTCATGGATAACAACGTTTGTTATGTCTGACCGTAGTTTCTATGTGTTTCATCTCCGCTATCGCACTCATTTGACTTAAAATCACTCAACAAAGTAAGAGCTGCGGACTACATTATGATGCTATCTGTTGCTACGATCCTAACTTAGATCTTGCTGCTTTGTATGAAAGTGAATAAATTCAAGTGGTGTTCTGGTTTCACCTCTGCTCCCCTTCAGCATTACAAGTATTTCTTAAAAACATGAAAAGGGAGAGGAGAAGATCATCTGGGGTAAATGAGAAAATATGTCTGTGCACGCATGAGTGTAGAAATGTTTGTCAGAAACAAACATTTTTCCCCAGTTTCTGTCACATTCAGGACTGGGGCATGTCAGGCTCGGTTTGTGTTGTGGATTTAATGTGTGACAGTTGAACATATGGAGATCAGAGTCAGTTGTTGGCAAGCTGAAGCAACATTTCAAGCGTATCCTCAATGGGTGTCTCTCTTTATGTAAAACATACGTTTGGTGATATTCTCTGTTTTTCTTACTGTTAAAAAAAAACATGACCAAAAGCAACAATGAATTGATCCTAACAGGTGTTATCTCTGTGTCCAAAGTGTTCCTCTGTGCCATAGAGCTCCATTGTTATCCAAAAATTATTAAAGACATCAGTGAGTCTCGCTGCTGCACTGGCATGATGTGTTCTTTCATTATAGTGAACACACACACTGTAGTTTATTTGAAGTCACACATCATCCTGCTGCCTGAAATACTCACTAAAGCACCAAACGTGTATTAATCCGCTACTGAAATTGTTCCCAACAAATACACGACTTAATCCTGTTTGAGTAACGTTTGCTGAGAACAGTGCCCACCTGTTTTTTGGAAATTTCTTAGCCTTTTTATTTTTAAAGAAGCTATAATTAAACATCTATTTACATGAGATATATGGAGGAACAGCATGTAAAGTGTTTCATTAACTGATATCTAATTGGACAATAGAAACAGGAATTAAATGATTTTACAGATTAATTAATTAATCCATAAATAAATATTATATAATAATAATAATAACATATTATATATATTAATTACTCTAGATATCTGTTAATGAAATGTTTTGTAACTATTTCCCTGGCACATTTGGTCCTCCGTACAGATAGGATAGGGAAGTCTAAAAGGTCTGAGATGTTTTGACAATAACAGAAATATAAAATAATTTCCAGCCTTATACTTTAATTATTAAAAATGTTAAATACCTAAGAACTGAGAGCAAATGTGTTTGATAACTGCATTCACTCATTTCTTATTTATTTTATCTTTTTATTTTCCTATCACTATTGAGATGCTTCTTTCACTATTATATTGTCTGTTGTAGCTATTATAAAACTCAATATACTATTTTTCACAAAACAAACAACTCAACATGTCCACACTTGACCTTCAAAATTCATTCTTGACCTACTGTCAACAGCAGTTAACAAAGCAGTCTGGCTACAAGGACCATTTAGAGGCTGTTCTGGATCTTTCCATCCTATCCACCTAGTTGTCATGGAAATTTCCATTTTTTTCTGAACACTTAAAGGACTTCTCAACCATATTTTCTTAGAAGATTATGCTTAATGCTTTTGGATTTTCTTATGCTTGCTCATATTGAGGTAATTTTGTATCCTCAATTGTATATTAAGCACATTTGTTTGACATAGAAAAACAAAGGGAGGCTGCTACAGAAGAAGAAGCTCCAACACCATGGCAAGCTAAGCTGTTATATTTGCCCAGTTTGCACAAAATGTTATTATTGTAATTTCGCTGTCAAGCACAAATGTACTTTGCGAAGGCACAGAACAAATCAAAATTTACAACAAGACTGAAATTGAAAGAAAAATATCGTCTAAACAGCAAGTAAATGAGCATTGCATCCACAGACGGCTTGAGTCACCCTCCTGTGTATTGCTGGTGTTCACCAACAACAGCAATAATTAAAGTTATATCCTCGCCAGTGTAAGAAAGTCTGATCCACAAAAAGGAGAACAGCTCTCACAAGTTTTCAGGAAGCAAAAGCAATTGTTTGACACACACACACACATAGAATATTGACGCAAACATAACACTGACCGAACGCCACAAAGGGAAATGACACAAGTTGAAAAGATAAAAGGATCAAGGACTTTCCACTTCCACTTTGCACTCGGTTTAACCTGTTGTTGAACAAACATCCCTCTGCTCCTTTCAGACACTTCTAAGAGTGCTTTTTCTCCGTCGCTTTGATTAATAACAGCAGACATAAAGCACGCAGAGAGCATGGTGAAAGTCTAGCACTCAAATGCTTGTCTGGCTTTACTCGCCTGTTTGCCACATAAAACGGGAGCTAAGATTTAAGATGATGGATGGCACACTGATGGAAAACAGAAAAACAGAAGACAGAAAGCTCAGACTGGTGATAAGTCCCGCCAGTGTTTATCTACAGAGTGATGTAGCTGTAAATAAAATCAAGGATAGCAACTAATAAAAAGATTTAAAAAAAAAAAAAAAAGGGGGGTACAAAGTAAAGAAGCAATCAATAAGAGGAAGAGAATCAAATAAAACAACAGACAACAGAGCAAAGTCAGCCAAAGAGACACAAAAAAAACACGTATCATGCTTCTCTCATTTTCAGGGAGAAGATAAAACAGAGGTCAATATCTCAAGAAGTCTTTGCATATCTCTCAAATTATGCATTACTCCATCAATGATGCTGTTAAAAATAGACATAGTGGTTGAGCACAATGTAAATGGTTGCTTGGAAACTCTGAAATGTCAGATTTACAAGTTTAGCTTCTGTACATGAGCGCTGATACGATATGAAGCAAAACTCTGTGATGTGTACGATGAAGAAGAGACGACGTCTCTGATTTAAGAAGAAACGGAACTTGAATGTTAATGCGGTCTCACAGGCGGTGATGTGCTCGAAGGGCTTTTCCCCACAATGCAAACATTTTATAGCTTCGCCGCTGAAGGAAAACATGTGGTGGGTGCCGAGTGTTTAAACAGACTACTTTGATCAAGACTGTCGGAGAGGCCTGTCCAAGGCTGAAACACCAGACAGATTTTTTAAAAAACAGGTCAGGCAGGACTTGATCTGATTATTAAACATATTAAAATTTAAAACATGAAATATTTCAATAGCTGCGCTAAGTTCATAGATGTGAAAAGGGGGGCATAACGAGAACTTTTACATTATGAAAACCGTCAGCGTTCGACGTGCTGGAAGCTATTTTAAATGAATTTTAAATAACGATTCTAAGCATTTCTGAAATGAGCAATCCCAAAAACAAAAAGGAAGGTGTGGGGATGTTTTCCCTGCTACGGAGATCTGTGCAGCCGGCGTCTATGGGACCAAAGGTTACACTTTTCCCTGCTCCGGTACATCTCAACTAACAAATCAAGGAGCAGAAACAACACTTCAAAACCATTGATGGTCTGATATAGAATCCTAATGACTCAGATTGATTTCCCTCTGTCTTCTGCGTTAATATTTAAAGTAAATTCATGAAAATATCTTCCAGACAGCCACAGTAAGGATGGAAATAAGACGGACAGACACATGCAATACATTTATTATTACCATCACTGAGTAGCTTGGACAGCAACACTGTGAGGAGAACGCTGGGTATCCAGGCAACAGGCCATCTGTTTTCTCCCACCACTCAAACATATATCAGTCCTGTTCATCTCTCACACCCTGAAACACGTTGTGTTTTCAATGCTTGTCCATCATGATAAAGTGAGGAGGAGTAGTATGGCTTCCCTACAGCTCCCAGGAGAGAACAGTGTGCTAATAGAACCTCGGAGACCACCTGCTGGCCTCTGGATGATGGACATTAAGAAACGCCAAAGGAGGGGAGAAAGTTTGGGGACTGGATAGAAAAAAAAGATAATTGGTGGGCAGAGATGGAGGAAGAGTCGTCGCGCTCATCATGTCTGCACAGCTCAGGGACCTGGCTCGGTTGAGGAGACACTGCGCTCCCTGCTGAGGCTGACTCAGCTCATCTGGGCTAATTAAACCACACAGGGATAAACAAGGGCACTGGAAACCGGAGCCTGCTGGGAGACGAAGCTCCGCATGCTGTCAGGATGGTGGCTGGAGAAGAGCCTGATCAAACGGAAATAAAACCAGGAGGAGCTCTGGGACCTGCTGTCCATGGGAGAACATGAGGAGGATTGATAAGATGTGGACTTTTTGATGATAGATCTTCTTTAAGTTAGAGCCCAGAGTAAATAATGTCCATCTGCTGGGCAAGCTCGTAGCTTGACTAGCTGCTGTGGGAACTCCCCTGTCTGCTCTTCCTCTGGTTTAAGACGTGAGCCAGCCATTCAATGAGCTTCACTGTGGAACCACTCAGACATCCAGCCTCCCTAAAATACACAATCTGAACCACTAACAAGATCTGTAGTACGCACATCAGCATGGAGGATAATGTAAAACTGCACCACTTTATAATAAAGATTATCAGAGAGGCTCCAGTACTCGAGTTGGAAAGGTTTTGAATGTGCATTATGATCACTAAGGAGGCTGTATTCACTGAGGAATAGTCAGCTGGCCTGAAACACAATGTATTAGGCAACTTGTTGAGGCACCTATTCACTGCGACTTACAGTGAATACAAAGCAGGAAAAGCTGGAAGTCCACAATTATTGCTGTAACAAGTGCTTGAAGTGGACTGAGGCCATATTCAGACCAAATCAGGCGTTGCGGCACACCGCCACAGTGTTGTGTGGAGGTGTGCGGGGGTGTGGCCGTGTTTATTTGTGCTCTAGATCGTAACCGCTGTGAAACAATCTGAAAATAACATTTTATTGATCCGATTCACTTTCTCGCGATCACTGCTCCCTCCCTTTCATTCGCTCTCTAGCTCACTCGACCATGGCTGCTCTCTCTCTCTCTCTTTCTCTTTTTCCTCTCTTCTTTTTTAAAATGAGTCGGGGAGCCGACAGCAAACTCTAACTTTACTTTTAACATTATCAAACAAAGAAAACTGTCCTCCCCTCTTCCCAGTCACGTCTTTGTACTCCCTCAGGTGCATCACCGCTGCAGCCAAAGTCCCCGTAGTGCTACCCCCATTCAAATGAATGGTAAAGTTTTCGCTGCAATGTCTGATTTGGTCTGGATACAGCCTAAAAAAGTTGCCAGTGCTCTAAAAATCCACTTTTAGTAACTGTGTGGATAAAGCTTTGAGTATTAGGCTTAATCATAGCATGTTAATCATAGCAATAACAATAAGATTTTACCTGATGTGCATGTAATATTCAAGAAACTACAGTATCTGTAGCTGTTAAGGACAATTTAATAACAAAACAATGTGGTAACGCTTTCTAAGTGGTCAATGGGTGCTTTAAGTAGGAGGGCTCCCTCACTGGGTCTCAAACCTCAAACTTCTAGACCACAGGCAGCTACGCTAACCAGTCAACCAAAGAATTACACTGTTGGCTAGGGGCCAGCACATCTAGTCATCCGTGGTCACTCTAACCACTCCCCTACTCTCTGGAGGGCACGGGCCTCGTCACTATGCAACAACAAATTAATTTATATGTTTAACAGGTCATAACAGAAATTGAGTATTCCAATCTGATACAACTTTTTGATGATGAACAACTGAATGATGGACATTTACATTACACTAAAAAACTCACCCTAGTCTAAACACTTAATTGACTCAAATTATAGATACAATGAAACAATTATACTTTACTTGTAGCTGTAAATTTTACTTTATGTAAACATTTGATCAACAAAAGTGACTCAGGTGCAAACCAGGCACTGGTGTTAACACTTGGTAAGTCTCAACCTTGGTAAGGGCTTGTATTCATACAGCGTTTCTCTCTGGCAGAAAAGTGCTGGCAGGGCGCTGGGATGAAGCGCTCGTGTGGTGAGAGAATCAAAAAGTTGTGTCAAATTGGAGTACTCAATTTCCGTTATGACCTGTTAAACATATAAATTAATTTCACAACGTTTTGTTTGTGTGTTGTTCTTGCATAGTGTCAATGTTGCAGGTCCGTGCCATCTACAAATAACGACCACGGATGACCAAACGCCCTGGCCCTTCACCAATGGCTCAGTTCTTTGGCTGACTGGTTAGCGTAGCCATCTGTGATCTGGGAGACCAGGTTTCCAGACCTGGTGTGGGAACCCTCCCTCATTACACATAGATTTAATTATATTTTTCTCACTTTACTTAAAGCACTCACTGACCACTTAGAGTAACTTATAATAAGTAAGTAAGTGACCAGCAGTTATGAAGTATTATGATACTCGACCATATAAGTCGTTATAAAATAAAGATTATTGTTATAGAGCATTATGAATATTGATGAGTGCTTATAACTATAATTATACAGTGCTGTAAGCAGATTATAACACATTATAACTTTGTTTATAATGCATTATAGACATGGGCGTCATAGAAACGTCAGCTCACACATCCTAAAACCTTGCACAGCTTTTATCCATTTAAAATTTAATAAGAGTTTCTGGGTGTGAAAATGTCCCTTAAATGATTTCATCAGGACACTGAATCATTGCTGTGTTAATTAGGGATAAATTAAATAATGTGAATGGAGAAAAAAAAAAACCTCCCATGGCCCAAAGGCTCAGTGTGGGAGAAGATTGGGAAAATAAAGTTTTAAAGACTTTATTTGATTTGCACAGTCTGAAATTTGCTTTGTACCAGAATTTTTTTTTCCTGCAGTAAGGATATATTCAGTTCTCATGCCAATATACTAAAAATAGGAAGAAAACAAAAAAGAAAGAGAGAAACAGAGAGAAGAGAACAAGGCAGCAGTGTATTGGACCGCAGTAGTACACCAGGTGTTTCAGTTTGGGTAAAAGAGGCATTTTAAAAGAGAGCATTATGCTAGCATAGAGGTAAATGGCTGTCCAAAACAGGTGCTGACTCATATGTGGAAATACTGAAGTGCCAGAAAACAGCCATGGCCCAAAGGCTCAATGTGGGACAGATACTGTGTGTATCCACGCGACGTACCAGCTGTAATCCACCAACATGAAGTGCCGGAGTAAAAGACACTCAACGTAACAATATATTCCTGTGATCCTGGTGGAACAAACATATAATCTTCTATAATCTTCTCTAAGTTTTCTGAAATTTTTTGACTTCCTGAGTTACATATGCGGTGTTTTCACTAATTAACTTTGATGGCGTACTCTATAAGCATGTCATGAGATGTTACAAACACACACTTCGCATGTGGATCTGTTCAAAGCCTACCCGTGTCCCCCCACACCGGCAGGTACTCGTCCTGCTGGATGTCCAGCATGATCTCCAGGCCGTTACCCGTCCCTCCCTTCATGGTGGTGCGGAGCGTCTTGCCCTCCTCTGCGGCGTTGAACATGTAGCACTTGCCGTACCTGGTGAACACCTGAGAGGGAGGAGACAAAGTTAGAGGAACGATAAGCGAGGACTCTTTACCTTTGATGCTCAGACACACACATTGCAAAGATAACCCTGCAGTACGTACACCTGCTAATTGCACGTTGATGGCGCTGCATTGTTTTAGCCAACAGCACCAATTAAGAAATCAATCTTTACTTATATGATAATGAGTTACAAGAGATTCTCACATTATTAGGTTTCATGAGTTAATGTTTGAAGCAAAATAGCACTCCAACAGCAAATAATTATCCATTAGTGTTATCTTCTTTTGCATATAATTCTTTGAATCTTTAGCTGTTTCTACTTGGTTTTTTACTCCCTTTATTTACAGATTTATGGCATTGTCACTACATATCTTAACTCGGCATGCCATATAAAGTTTTGTTATAAGTCAGGTTACTCAGAAATGCCATCATTTTGCACGTGAATGGCACTATACATGTTGTAGGATTGTTTTGTGGGATTTTTGCTGGTATGTCCACAGGTCCTCAACACATCACACATATCTGTATATGAATGAATAGAGGAGGGTGTCACTGTTACAAAGATATAAAAAAAACATGTTGATGCCCCATTCTGAGCCTCAGTAATGTAAACAAACAAACAATCCAGTATAAAAAAATCCAGTATAAAACAAGTTCATAACTCCTGATGTTTTTGTTTTTCTACTTTCTCTTTGGGATTGATCGATTATATTGAGTACCACATCTCTCGTTATGCTTTGGTTATGTACACTGAAAGTGTCATGTTGTCATGCACTGTAACCATGGATGTACAGACATTAGTCTGCTGGGTTTCCTTTGATACTGGGGAAAATATCTTAATTCTGCTGATTATGTGATAAGATTTAAAGTAAGAAGGAACACCTTTTGGTTTTTACATGATTTCAAAGCATATTTCTTATTCATCAGCAATGGACACTGAATACTGATATCATTGGAGAGTCGTGATTCCAGCAGTATGAGCATGATGTCTGTGTGCTCTTTTTTGATTAACTAATCTTATAAAGAATAACTTTATTACACACACACACACAGAGTCATGAAGGCTACAGGTGTTATTTTGAAGTGAGCGACAGGTCTGGCTGCCAGAGAGGCACTCTCCTTCATTCTCATATTATCAACCTCTCTCTGCAGAAGCCTTCAGCTTTTGAATTGTGAGCAGGTCTCAGTGGGTCAAGCCAAGAAACTGTAGAGCCCACAACAGCAAGCAACAAGTAAAAAAACAGAGGCAATTTCCATGTAATGATTTAGAAGCAGAGAGCACCCTACCATTACCAGCCCAGACTTCAATAGGGCCTCACCAAATATTACAAGAACTCTCCATTCCTTCCATATTGTGTGTGTTAACAACACAAAGACACGCTCCTATTAGAGGTACTGTATGTGGAGAACTATTTCTTTCTCTACTACTGTCTCCTCTGTTCCACCACCACCTCACCAAGAGCCACCAAATGGCTTTGAGGCATTTTTGAATAATAGATTGAGTTAAAATTGCAGAGTGCAGCTTATTTGAAAAGTATAAGTGTGTGTATGTGTAACACAAGCAAACATGTAAATGAGACTGTAGTTTTGAGGTCCCTACTCATGAATAGTAATCATCATACCAACCATCCACTTCAGTGCTGTGGTGATTGAAAGGAAGTGAGTGATGGGAACGGTTTAATAAACCAAGAGCAGTGGTGCTGTCTGGACCCCCAGCAGTGAAATGAAAATTTAAACATCAATATGTTGTTTTTATACGAGCTACACATCACAATCCATAACATATGTTCTTTGATCATTATCTCACAGTATTGAGGAAAAAAACGCAATAAGGTACAGTTTTTGATGCAATGCTGTAATTTAATGTGATCCATACACACATTTACACCTGGTAGCTTTTCTGTGTAAGAAAAAATATGTTTTAATCATAGACTGTATGTAAAGATGGACGTAGCGAGGAGCGGGTTTGAAACCTAGAGTTGCTGCTCATGGTCGGCGCCATCTTTTCCGTTTGGAGGCAGGGCATTCCAAATAAGGAGTGCGGGGTGTTGCCAGGCCCTGCTACTGCAGACCAAAGCAAATGCTAGCTTACTGGGAACACCCAGCGCTGCACACTTGGTAGCAACTTTTGCTAATCAGGTAACATTAAACTTACTGAAATATTGCATCAATAGTCCAACTCAGTGTGAGTCACAGAGCCAGGAGAGCAGCAGGTGAGAGAACTGTAAATCACAGCAGTCAATCAACGCCATACGGTAGACATCAAAACTACTGTAATACTTCAAATCTTATTAATAGAGCCAAAATTTCTAAAATGATCACCAGAACAAGCCTGAATTTAGTGATTGAGACCATAATAACTTTTTTTCTTTTCTGTATTTCTAGAGAGAAGTTGACACTTTTTGAAAAGGAGCCAGGAATTTTTGTCATCATCTAGTCTGGCGCGTAGCTGTGGGCCTGGGCGCACCCAATCAGAAGGCTTCCTTTTTTGCTAGATCATCCAGTGAATAGCAGTCAATGAGCACAATCCTTGTTTTTTGCTTGTTGTTTACCATATGATGATGATGACAGGTCATTTTGCAAATGCCGGACTGCATGCAGCCCCTCCTCTTTCACTTGGTGTACAGCTGCACATTGCACAGAGGAACAGAAGCCTACTTTCTGCTAGCTAGCTGCTTTTAATGTAGGTTAAGATAAGAAACCATGGCGAAACAAAACAGTCACAAAGAGACGTCATGAGGAGCGGAAGAAAGAGAATTCAGCACAAGTTCAGCCATTATTATCAAGCCAGACACCTACTGCTGCGCCAGTTTCTCCTCAACAAGTGCCAAACAGTAACGACACGTATGTGGCTGCCAATTTAGCCCTTTCCCCATCAGAGGCAGCAACGGGCGGCACTGTTTAAAGACTCTTTTCAACTGTCAGTCGGATAAAAACTGGCATCAGGGCATCAATGATGACGTACTCTCTGCTCTCTCTGCTCTCCTTTGAAAGAGAACTGACTGAAACTAAAAAAAATTCAGTGTTCAACACTGAGCCCCGCTGTCTCCTTCTATAATCATCAAAAGTAAGCTAATTTACAATTTTGGACTGCCTATTCCAATATTATTGTTTTATGGGTAGAGTTTTTGTTGGGTGTACGATTAGATTTAATGCTGATGTTGTTGCGTCTGCAATCTTTGTGTGTGTGGTTTATGTGGCCGCTGTGCCAAGCCATGTTCAGGTGTCATTTTTAACTTTACTGAGCATGGTGCTGGTGTACCTCTATCCATACACTTGATTAATGATGCTGTTGCATCTGTCAGCTGTGCGTGTGTGTAAATACATGGCTGCCATGCCATGATATGTATAGGTGTCATTTATAATGTTACTCAGCATGTTGGTGCTTGTAGAACTGCGCTGTTGCATATGTCAGCTGTGTGTGTGTGTGAATATGTGGTCACCGTGCCAGGCTATGTTGCTGTCATTATTAACGTTACTCAGCATGTTGGTGCTTGTGTACTTCTATCCATACGCTGTGCTGTTGCGTCTGCCAGCTGTGCATGTGTGAATATGTAACTAGAACATAACTAGAATACCTTCTAGTTCTTATGGCCTTCTTACAGCAAGAAGTTTTAGCCTAGTTAGCAAGGCCAATCAAACATATCCCTCGCTGTCTCTGTCTGTCACAATGTGGCAGTCCTTTGAGAGTATCCAACAGTGCTCCCATTTTTGTTAACAAGTTTGCCAGCTCTGCCTCCCTCATTTGCATATTGAGATAGGATCTCAATGCAGCAGAACTGAGATAATGAGGATGCTAATTTTTATTGCATGAAAACATTAATGCCTGTGATCAGATGTCAGTACTCAGACAAAACATCTCTCTACTAAAGGCAGGAATCTTTGTATGTATGTATATATGTATGTATGTCCTCCATGTATCTCAAGAACCGTTCATCCAATCGACTCCACTCTTGATGGGTGTATGGCTGGAGACCAAAGGGAGTGCAGTGTCAAATTTGGTGCAATTTGGACATGCAATATGTTTAATATTAATAAACTTTGAATAAACCAGCTGCTCTGCTCTGTGCAGGGGCAGGGCAGAGCTTCAGGGCTCTGTCAACTGACTCCAGCATGTCAGGGAGAGACCAAAGATGAGGTTTAACATGAGTCAGAGAAAAGGTGCTCTAAAAAGAGAGAAGTAGACAGCGAAAAACAGAGCTTTTGATAAAGAATAGACACTTACTCTGTGTCTAGACAGAAAGCGTAGTGTTAGCAGCATGCTTAGCAGATCAGCAGCAGCAGCATTTGACTACACAGAGAGAATTCACATACATTGCTGAGCGTAGGTCACCCACGTTTTGGAAGCACTCAGAGCCCAATACACAATGACTGTAGTCACACAAAGCCGAGCAAATACTTCCAGGAGCAGTTCAAAACCAGTTTGTCTCATATGTTCCAAGACCACGCCGATTGTGAAGCGCCACCACAGAGAAAGCACAAATATTTGGAGCAAACATAGCGTGAGCAGCATGTTTAGCAGATAAGCTAAACTCCACAGATCTACTGCATGTACTGTTACCAAATACCATTCACTTCAACATCTAGTCAATGAAAACCTGATTTTTCTGAAAGCTTCAATATATCCAACTTGGAGCTAAACATTTCAGCACTTCATGAAAAAGCAAGCAAATTTTGATGCCTCATGTCAGCAAAGGTCTGTTATTCAAGGTGATTAAATGGTTACCGTGACCAACTCTACAATTAGTCCTGGGTTGACCAATTAATAGAACTTCCATCACACATGATGTAAACACAGCATTAGGCTTGTTGAATCCAGATGTTTGTTTTATATGTAAATGAAGAGAGAAATGTTGGAAAAGGACATAACATGCTTTTTGTGATTTACAGTCGTTTATATACTGTTATGTCAGAGATCAAAAGTTCCAAAACTTAAGGTGAAAGTATATAAAAATGCTGCCTTCAAGTCAAAAGTTCAGGACTGCTTTGAATGCTCTGTGTCGTCCACTCACATATTTGGGATCAGATTTGGGCTTTGACGTGTGCAGATGTATTCGAGAAGTTTATATTTCAAGTAAAAAAAATGGGAAAAAGAAGTAACAAAAAGATCAAGAGGCTCTCCAGTCAGCAAAAAGCAGGATTAGTGTCTCTTACCCCAAAAAAATCTAACAAAAAACTTTTGGCTACCAGGGGTGTGCTGGAATACAAATATGTTATTCGGCGAAGCACAAATAGTGGGTTTTTTCGGAACATTTGATTCATATAAATATTTTAAAAATGTCAAATACCAGCACACAGGTCAGTTACATTGCTATCTTAGTCTCTGTCCTCTGCTCCACTGTTACGTCTATCAGTAGGTCTCAATGAAAGGAGTCACATCCACCTGCTACATGATCCACATTTCCTAATTTGGACATCACTCCCGAAGTTGGGGTTGTTCCCCAGAGATAAAGCTGAGCTACTGACACATGCAAAGTGCTCCCAAAGGACTCTCGACAACCTGTTGTTCCCCTTCTCCCTTCCACAAAGTTAGGTTGTAAAAAATAGGCAATAAATGAAATGTGCAAAGCAATAATAGCCTTTAAAGTTCTTCCCTACACATTACACACTGTATTGTCTCTCTGTTGGGGGTGTATAAATAGGTAGAGGTCTGTCTACAATGAGTCATCTATGATCTGGGAGACTCCAGTTCGAGACCCGGTGTGGGGACCTCCTTCATAAAGTAGTTTATTCATGAACACTTATTGTAACACTTTAATTTTCTGAAATTAAAAGTGTAATAAAAACAAAAACAGGATTTTCAAGCTGCTTTCCACTTTTACTCAAATACAAATACAAATACAAATAATTTTGGTGCCTCAACAAATACAGATACAAATACAAATACTGGGCCCTCTGCAGATCCCTTTTGGCTACACTGCATTGCGGTCTATCAAGGTTACTCTTGGTGAGATTCTTATTAATCTCTGACTTCTCTGAACTATTTCTTTTCCCTGTATGATTTCTCAGCATTGGTTGAAAATTCTGAGCTAAGAAAGAAACTTAATGTCCTCAACTTTGAGGACTAAAACCAAACCCGATGTTTACCGCTGATGTTTAATATTGTTGGAAAAAAGGCAACAAAATGAGAAGCAAAGTGCACTGCCAATAGCCGGCTTTTCAGTGCTGGAGTGTTTAAAAATGGTTTTCTATGAAATGAAAAATCCATCTCCATATCCAGCTCCTCCTCCTTTATTGACACCGGCTTTCTCATGGATGGTTTACTGACGTGATTGATTGACTAGCTAATACCATGCTGCCACAGAGGTGGTGCGGATCGGAAGAATATGAAGTACCATATTACAGGTTCATTCACCTCTGCAAAACAGAGGTGCTCCTGACAGATATGTATCTGCACAAAATAAATGACACACTAGGAGTTGCTGGAGCATAGTGAAGAGGACGGCGGATAAATATTCATGGCACCATCACTCCTCGTTTGCGGGTACAAGATGTGGCTGGGTTTTCTTTTTTTGTGGATTATTCTGCACTCACCAGACATCCCCGCACAGAGAGGAGAAGCACCACAGAGGGCCCATATGGTGGTGGTCCAACATCTAACGGTCATTTTTCATGTCTGCCGAGGCCTGGCAATCTCACCATAGCTTTACTGCATAGAACCCAGTTCATTAGCAGAAACAGTGTGTTGACATGCACCACATTACCTTGACTTCTCCTGAATTAAAGCATTTTCTAATGATGCCTCATATAAACTTCATTTACACAGCTGTCCAAACCCTCTAGAGATTGAAGTGTTCCATTTAACCCTCGCCGGCTAATTGGTCGGATACTATAGCATTAAGCGTAATTACCCAGCAGTCATTTGCTATTCCATTATATATTTGTGTGTGTGTGTTTGAAGCTGCCACAGATAGCTAAATTTCTTTTTTTTTTTTTTTTTTTGCCTTTCTGCGCAAATGGCTCCCAAGTGTCTACTGTCAACATCTTTCTCGCCCCTGGCCTCCTTAGGGAAGAATTGCTTTCAGGGGGACACTGCTAGCCCCTCTTTCACTCCTTTTGTCAAGACTGATGATGTTTGACAGACAGGTCTAGGGCTGGGTCAACATCCCATTAGACCTCAGCCAGACAGAAAGGCTCCTCTTGAGCCATTGGATGACAAAGACGCGAACAAAACCTTGACAGTAGGGTTCTGTTATTTTGCAAACCCTCGCCCCTGACCCTGTCTCTGTCTCTCTCTCTCTCTCTCACTTCCTTCCTGATTTGCCGCCTCAGGTAGGGCTGTCAGATGGGAGAAGGTAATGAGTTCTCAAAACTGTCCAGACATGTAGAATAGTGCAGGAAACACCGCTCTGCCTGGAAAATGTGCAATGGGGAAAAAAAAAGACATCAATTCTCATTTAACAAGTGAATTGCACCTGTGAAAAGGAAAATAGATAATATCGACTATAACTGTCTGTGTTATAAAGTATGTCCCAGTTGTCGTCTGTCAGTGAAAGAAAAGTTCCCTATAATAAACACCACCATGATAACGTGTGCTTGGATGTGACTTGATCAATGCCAGTGAGCCAATACAGATTTCCAGCTATTATTTGATTATTTGGTGTCCACATCACCTGCTGTGAAATGAGGTGTTATGTCCTACATTGTTAAGACTGCACTAATCAATATTTCTATATAAAACAATGGCTCAAATGACTCTGTATGAAATGAAAGATGTCACTCATCATGACAAACCCACAGGAAATTATCCCTTGATTCTGCAACATTTTCCTCATCTATACAGAGCATTTTGGAGTCTTTCAGCTCATTGTTTTGGTTTTACATGCCACAACTTTGCTTCACTTTGCTCTCATCAACCTGGTTTACAATGCAGCTGCTTTTAGCAAAAAAACCTCTCACTATGCAAAACCTGCCCAGCACCAAACAGCAAACAAACAACGCTCGAATCTAGCTGGTGAACATAGTCGAGTATTTAGCAGCTAAAGAGCTTTATTTCCCTCAGGAATTGGTGTAGACCAAAACAGAGCTAAAAGCAGAGTGAATATTGGACTTATATTAGTAAGGTGGCTAGAAACATGACTCTAAATGATTGCTAATGTTCCTCCGTCTCTGCTGGATGTGTAAATAAGCAACTACATGTCAACTTCAAAGGTGATGATATGTTAATGCTGTGTTTAAAGCTTGTTTAGCTGCCTAACAAGCGGCCAAAGGTTACCTTTTCATGACAAAAAATAACAAAAACTTTAATTCATGGTAGGACTGTGTTTGTTGCTCCTTTCTGTTCTTGTTGTTTCTGTTAAATTTAAAACATTAAATATTTTAATTGAGTCAGAGTATGAAATGTCAGAGAAGTCAAACTCAGTTGCTGCCAATATCACATTAGTTTCCCTCATTCCAAGCCAGAGGTCTGAGAGCCGATCTGCCGCCAATTAAAATGCCTTTTGACCAACAAAACACGTCTCATTAGTATTCACAGCTGCAAGTGTGAATGTCTGGAAGCGCGAAGCTGCAAACATGGCATGACCTTGCCTGTTTGCCGTGAAGTGCCTCCCACAGAGTGGAAGTCAAAGATGACATGGCCATTAGTGTATATTCCTGTCATGATGAAAGGTCAGTTGTTTAGCCAGCCACCCACAAATAATATTCCTAAAAATGTTCCTATATAATGCAAACATTTGGAAATAGATGTGGTCATGAATGGTGAAAAATTGCAACATTTTAAATAAATGTATCCCTGATTATCTGACCTTGTTTAGAGTACTTGATGAGCTCCTAATGTAGGACTCTCACAGACCCCTACCACTCTGAATTCATCTAGCTTTCTTGCATACAATCCTATTTTCTTATCACTGCTTTGCAAATGGCTTGCTGATGTAATGCCAAAAAACTGGCAGATTATTGCTCCTGAAAGGGAGTGCTATCTTTTCTTTATTTTGTGCTCCCATTCCCATTGGCCCCTTGTTTATCTCCTTCTGTCCATATAGCATCCGAGCCATCAGAATACCCTGAAGAGCACACCATATTTAGAAAACCCACTTTCAATGTTACTGACACAGCAAAGCTTCGTCTATCATGAGAAAGAGCTTTACCATATCTGCCATGTTGGCTCCGGTTCAAACATTTACCATCTTTTCATTTCATTATTTGAGTTGATTCAGTGATGCAGGCAGGCCATTTCGGTTAAAAATCAATAAACAGCAACACCAGATGATGAGTACTTTGCATTTGTAATATTACAGCCTGTTTGAGATTGGACATAGCGCTGTGAAGAGTTTGTTCCTCAGGTACTGCATGCTGACTCTGCTATTACTTGTCACTTGTAGTATTCATGCACCATTATGAACTGCCAACTTTCCCTTCCACAAAAGTACAAGAGATCTGTATTAATTTTTTGCTCGGTGACATTCCACTGTCAACCCTTTTGTATCTTTCCATTACAGAATAAGCAGGTAATAAGACAATTCTCTTGTTCGTCCCATTTGCTTTGCTGGCAGGCGGGACATAAAGTGAAAAGCATTGAAGATTAAATTGAAATAAGCATAGCAGCAGAAGCATATAACAGTCAGCCAACCAGTTTTATCAGTTCTCATAAAGAGCCTCCAAGTTTCAAGGTTACACCGCGTTTGCACAAGCTGTCTATGGTGATCTGCTGTTATTGTTTGACGAATCAATATCCATTATGGGAAAATTTAGAAGGTGTTTTATGATAAAACCAAAGCAGATGGGAGCTCGGAGGTTTGAAGAGAAAGGAGAAAAGAGGCCTTTTATCCTTTAGGCTTACTAAGAGAAGAAGAGAGGAGTAAAGTTTATGAAAAAGGTCTTTGAGTTGCAAGGTGTGCACTTTCTCCATTGCCTCCTCGGCAGTGGCGGCAGCAGTTAAAGTGGTTGTACTGCTGTGGGGATAAATAATGCAGAGGGCTGCTGCGTTAGCGATAGGGTTGGCACTGAGTATGGGAAAGGAGGGGTTTAAGCACACACACATACAGCTGCCTCCACTCATCATTATGGCTTTATGCACGCCACTCCACTACCTGCACGCTAAGCTAGCTTCCCGTGCATCTTAAACACCCTCACATCCTAAACATACCCACGTCACATTAAACAAATTCTGCCATTTATGTGACATGTTAAAGTCACGGTCCTGGATAAGTGGCAGAAAATGGATGGATGGATAGATGGATGGATGGATGTGACATGTTGGGAGTTTTATGGAACGTATTTATCACCGCACCCTAACGTAATTTTACCATGCAAGTCAATAATTTTTATTTTTACAAGACAGCACATAAGTGAGTCTGGGCTGCGATGGGACACAAAGGATTGCAGTCACTGCTGCCAGCATGATATTTATGCTGTTTGAGAGGAGGGAAAAGGGAGGGTGAAAGATGAGCATAAAAACTTCAAAGGGAGCAAGAGAGATAAAAATGAGAGGAGGGAAATAGAGGAAGTGAGAACGTAATGGGGAATCAAGAGACAAACACCTCCCTTGAGTGTAAAAGTGAATTAAATCCCCGTAGCTGAACTCTGACCAAGGTTACTGTCTTGAGTGTGGATTGTGTGTTTAAGAATTATTCTGCTTAATGGAGTTTATTCCAAGGGGGTGTTGCAGAGACACAATAGCTTTCACCTCTGCTGGAAGGACCTGATCGATTAACATGCTGCTTTTGGACAGGTCAGTTGATCTGTTCAGCAATGCCTTCCATTCCCAGTAAATTATAGTGATTTTCACTATTCACCCATGCAGCTACATTCAGGAACATTTCTGTTTGGCGCCTTCTCGCACATGCCATGACAATGCCGGAATAGTTGGGGCAAGGGATAGTCCAGCACATGGTGGTCATGTAACACTTATGGATGCCAACTAAGCCCCCAGGAACAGCACCAGGCTTTGAAGCCAATTTGACATAGTGGCCAAACTGTGCAATTACAATTTCGGTGTCCATCGCGTGAAGCACACTGGCCCCCCAAAAAAATTTTTCCCATCGACTTACATTGTGAAAGAGACATCTGTAAATCAGCAGATACATTTCTTCAAGCATCACACCCCAGCAAAATTACTCTTTCACTATAAGAATTTGATCTATTCAGTCCAATAACATTTGGAAAGTCTAGTCTAGTAATCATATACAGAGGCTCCTAGTTGGCCGATGTGGAAATGCCACACTGTCAGCGCCAATGGTGCTTTAAAGAAATAGCTCAGCAATTTTGTAAATTTGCTTTCTTTCAGAGAATGAGATGAGAAGATCAATATTAATCTTATGTTTGTACATTTAATACAGAGTTGGAGTCAGGATGTGCCTTAGTATAACAAAGGGAAACGGGGAAACAGCAAGTCTGGGTCCTTCCAAAGTGAAAAAATATATCTACCAACACCTCTGAAGCAGACTTATTGTTATGGTAAGTCTTTCACTTTGGTGGATCAGGAGGAGATTGGAGGGTCAACACTGGTGTCACACAGGTGGGATGGGTCCAACTCATTTTTGGCCACTGACACAGCACAACAGGTAGGTGCCAGAAGAGCAACCAAGCAGCAACTACCATGGCTTGAGTCTGAAGCCAATGTGGACATACCTTAAAGTATGCAATGCAACCGACAGCCACTAGATGCTGGCTCCTAAAAATCCCTGCCTCCCATTGATTCACACTCATGATGGTGTCAATCACTAAATCCAGGCCCTCTAATAGGATCTGAAGACTTATAGTAGCACTGATGTCTCATGTGTGGGCGTTTATTGGCAGCTGTGATTGACAGTTCGCTCACCCGCTGTTCTCCCCTGCTCTGACACTCACACTGAGTCTGACTATTGTTGCGATATTTTGGTCACTTTAATGTTGTTTGATCGTGATACCTGCCTTGTTAGCATAATTTAGCTGTGCGGGAAAGATGCCACCCAAACCATAAGCGCATACAAACTAATGAGTGATGAGATTTTGATTTGTACCACATCAAGACAATCCCCAAAGGGCAAATTGTTTGATTTATGTCTGTGCCATCCACCCTTTTACTAATCAATTAAAAACTGAGCTGCCAACAAAAAGAGTCAAACCTGTTAGGGACTAATGTGAACATCCTCACATCAGTGTTGCCAAAGTAGTGTTCTGCTGATGTACACAGCACTTTGTTTGCATTATATATTTTGTTATTTTAACTCATACATGACCAGAAATGTAAAAATGATAAATTGTGATTTTTGAGGGAGTGAGGGAGTAATATACTGGAACTATTTCTTTACTTATTTCCTTACTAACAGTTCATCCACTCACTCAATACTTCTGGTCTTTAGCTATTGCACAGGTTGCCGGATACAGTCGGTAAGCATAGGTTAAACCGGCTAACTTTCTCAATACCAAGTTAGCCAAACCACATCCTGACTCTGGTTTAATACCTAACACACAGACATGAGATGGACATTGATCTCATCTCACTCTCAAAAAGAAAACTAATAAGTGTTATCTCCCGAATCGTTGAACTATTCTCAAAAGCCAATGTCACCTCTACCTTGAAAATATTCCCTTTTGTAAAGAAAAAAGGTGTCAGTCTTCTCCCTATTCAGTATTCTAGAGCAGATGTTAAAAGTTTCCTCAATGAACTCCACAGTCCATAACTTTCCCTGCAGTATGTCTCTGATCAAAACAGAAAAGGTTTATTAAAATGTATTTATTTTGGGACATTGTGCCCTGTGGTACTACATTTCTTGCCTTATTATAGCATGTGCTCACATTCAGACAATGCCTCAGAAAGACAATAAATAAAAGAAAAGTTTGGGTCGAACATTATGTACTCTCTGAATAATAATTGTATTGCTCCCTTTCCCCTCAGTCACCCTTTCTTCTTGCAGGTGAAGGAAAATTAAAATATTGAAATGGCATGTTCTCTTTCACTTTCCGTCTCTCCTGGCATGTCAGTCATGTCAGTGCAGAAGGTGTCCAGATATAGCTATGGACTATCAGCTGTCAGCCCAAACTCATCAATCATATCACACACACCCATTATTTTTAATAAGTCACCTCTCGCTGATGGCCAGTGGGGCTCTATCTCACCTGTCACAGTCTGGCTGACTCTGCCAGGGCTGATGCAAGGTTGAGTAATGGAACAGAGGTGGGGGACCTGTGGCAGCTCCTAATCACCGACAGGAAACCAACTCATCTGACTGGATGACATGTCTTGTCTTCCTCACAATGGTATGTGGAGGGGATGTCACCTCTGCAAGGCTAAGATGTGCTTAATGCACTGTCAAGATCATAGACATTGTTATCCATGCCCTCGTTTCCAAAAGGCCCTTTTGAAGAGGGCAGGGACCTCCAGGAATTTCAAGAAGAATCATCTGAAAAGGGTTGGTTGCACAGAGTAAAGAACTACTCTCTTGGTCTGTGTGACTAGTGACTCTGTTCTTCACATCAGCTCTTATCTTCGACAGACACTATTGATATATAAGACTTGGTAACATGGTGGAGCTTCCTGAAACCTTGATATGATCAATACCTGCAGCAAAGCCTCATTATCCCTTAATATCCAATGAGGCTTGAAGTCCAATGGAGACAAAATGTCGATAAGAAAATACCCATTAACTTGTGTAACAGTGTGGTGACTACAGCAGAATCCAAAAAAACACCTTTTTAGTGGATGTTATATGCATTGATTACCCAGTCCAGAATTCCTAGTTTGCGACCAGTGTGTGACTTACATCCAACACCAACATTCAGTGCCAATGCAGGCGGTAGTTTGTCCTTCTTGTAGCGACGCAGAATGCAAGGTTGTAGAGCTCAGGGTGATGGGTGGGCATGTAACATGTCTGACTTTTATGCAGGAAAAAGGAGTTCATATCCTATCACAGACTTGCAATTGATGCTTAATTTTGGAAAATGAAGGCATTGGAAGAATTGAATATAATCCAAGGTTTTGCACAATTGTCTGATACCAATGTTCTTTTCTAGTGGTAAGGTTACAGTGACCATGAACTTCAAACCAACTATATGTTAAATAGCATTCTTGCTAGTCTGTCAACTCCCATGCTGCACCCAAAGACTACAACTAAAAACACATCCAATCAGCTGGTCAAACAGGCACATCACTTCTGAGTTTGATTGTGGAGGTTTGGTCCGTCAAGTGTTCCTGTTATGAATACACATCCATGTTTAGAACTAAGACCCTGCAGCTCTTCGTATGTGGAGGCGACCGTGCGTAACATGCCTCGCAGGGAGGAAGATGAACACGTTTATAAACTCAACGAGCCTTAACTTGACAAGCGGAGGGAGCCGTGTGAAAAAGCACAGCTTGAAATGTGTCCTGCGGTCTTTCTGGTAAAAGATTTCTGTTGGAGAAGAACAGCAGTCAATGTCCAGACAATTAAGGTCAGAACTGGAGATGTAGCTTCCCCGCTTGTCAGAGAAGCAAGTAAAGTATACTCCTAAAATTGTTCTTCTCCAGCAACTTGAGTTATATCTAAATACTGAAAATGTCCATATTTAAGCTGTTATGACATTGAACAAAAGTGTTTTCTTCTCTGTGGCTGCACATGCGCCCTTGGTTGTTTGTAAAGGCCCCATACTGGGGTTTACTAAGGGCCTCCAAATCAAAAAGCCTGCCTTTGACAGACATAGCTCTCCCAGAATGGAGGGAGTAATGCGTGAAGTCAAACTTGAATCATTCATTGATTTATTCACTTATTGCATTTTCTGTGAAAATTCAGGTGAAAAATTATAACTCCCTCTGGAAAAAATATTTTCCTCCTATTTTATCTTACTCAAGGTGGAACAGAGACACATTGGACACACACACACACACAATTGTACACAAGTGTGAAAAAGAGTTAAGATTTTCTATGAGAAGAAGCCCAGCCTCAAAAAAAGGATCTTATCTTGACATTGTGACAAGATGGTGTTTTTTTATTGAAAAGGAAAAAAAAAGAAAAATAAACAGTGGGCCAAACGAGGATAAAACATCTTTGGTGAGGAAGGATCCAGCATCCATTAGTTTCCTCCTTGCGTAAGTGACTTCCCCTCATGAATTAGCGATTTTGGCTTAGTCTCCCTGAGAATGAGGACGAATAACCCTGGGATAATAATCCAATATAATATACTGTCCTGACAGCAGCTTGCAGCCATGCCGGAGCAGCATTTCATATCTGCTGTGCAGCGAAGCCACTGGTCCGTGAAATAACAGACAGAAATGAAATAAGCACTAATCACAGAGATCGCTAATGATTTTGGAGCCACAATTTAGAAGATTAGGTGTGTGTATGACAGTAATCAGGACAGAGAAAGCAAGAGAAGGTGTGTGTATGGCCAAATTTGTGTTTGGCTTTTGTTTATCACCAGCAGAAAAGAAAATGCAGTGAAATAACAAATCAGACCTTTAGCTGGAAATGGGAATATGACATTAGTTTTCAACTTTGGTGAATTTTGCTTTTTTTGTTTCTGTCATTTCTGTAAATGAATGGAAAGAGAAGGGTAAAAATTATGAAGGAGTGGGCTGATCAGAGCATCAGGAGTGGGAAGATTCCCTGCTTTAGAGAAGATCATGTTTAACGCCTGCTATTGTGTGAAGCTATAATTACCACAACATTAGCAAAAATAATAATCAACCGCATGTCAACACCATCTATTTACAAGTTAACAACAGAGCAATTGGGCGTTTCCCCACAGCCACTTAATCTGCATAGAAATTAACATAAATATAAAGCTGTCAAGAGCTAAGAGGGATGCTTGTGATGATGCTTGCAAAACGAGGTGGTATTCTGTCAAATGCAACACAATAAAAAAATCACTGCACCACATGAAGGCTATGGTCTGTCTGATTTAATTAATAATGTCTAGCCTGATCTATCTTATTACTACAGTCTAGGTCTATGTTGTAAAAAGCTGTATTTTAATTAAGATAATCTCTACATTTGTTTAAGTTTTAATGCAGAGTTAAACAAAACATGAAACCAAAATATACAGCAGTGTTTTATACAACACCATGGAAACAGTAAGCCCATACCTGCTCCTCCAAATGCACAACACCTGACTCTGAAACACTGAGACATCTTGTACTGTTCTTCCTGTTCATCAGTTTGCTTCCATCCCCACAAAACAACATACTGAGGAGAAAGATGCTCCCATTGTGCTGAAACTTTAAGTGGTACTCCACCTTTTAGACTCCTTCTGTGACATTTATAAAGCAGCTCCACTGCTTATCAAGGCCGTATTCAGCTTAGATTCACGGCGGTTATAATGGATTCTAACCATGGCAGAAGAATACAAATGTTAAATGTCTATCCAAACTTCTCAAACCACTCCTGCAGCATGATTAAAACCAGTGAGTTAGCAGTTCCTTCTGACCGACAGAAGAGCAAAGACGAGGATGTTTTAACATGCGCAGAACTAAAAAAATAATCCTGCTTCTAAGCTTTACAGGGTCATGCATGAGGACTGAGAATGGTAATGTGTATTTTGGTGAAAATATGACTGTTGGTAACATACATATGCAGAGTGGTAAACTGGATTATGAGATCAGTTGAGGTTTGATAAGTTTCTTTGCATTTTTTTGGATACTTTTTGCACCACAAAAACCTTTTACTTGTCGGGATAACCGCCACAAGACCGAGCTGATCTGAACTGGTTCCAGACTTCTACATCGTCACACATGTCTGATTATTTCAGCAATAGTTCTGGCAGTTGTTGACGGTTGTTTCCCAGAGTGGAAAAAGAACAAAACCAATAAGAGCTTTGTAGGTAGAATAAAGAAGAGGGACATTTTTCCTGTGCCAGAGCCAGAAAAATGGTGACAAGCGAGGATAAGATCGACCCTACCACAGCTTTAAAGTCAACTGAAAATTACTTTGATGTGACAGATATGTAAGTCACCACTGAACATGAAAACAATTGGACTGAATAATGATGTAAAAATGAAATGGTGATTTAGTCCAATTCTCAGGCTAAGCTGATCACAGCCTCCGTCTTCCATGAGGATACAAACTAAAAACTGTAGGGAGTTTTGCTTCCTGCTTTACAGCGGCTGACGCAAAAGACAGACATTTTTAAGGTGAGGCTACTGTTTGCCCTGGAAAATCAAAAGTCATATCCTGCTTTCACTGTCACAGAGAACTGTTGGATAGTCATGTAGTAGATCAAAGGAGAAGGACACTCAGAAGCAATATGTCTCTTTCTGTGATGTTACTAATCCCTGCATGCACTCACAATATCTGTGTGTATGGAGAATAAACCAGCCCTAGTTGTTGAGGGCAGGCGGGCTTGTACAAAAGGAGCATATGATTTGCAAAGTAGTGAAACAAAATAACAATATGGCAATGGGTCCCCTCTGCTGTACAGATAATATTCCAGCAGCAGTGAGATGACAAGTGACACGGACAGCTAAAGTGAAACTGGGGAGCCATCTGCAGAAATGAATATAGCTGATATTGCATTTCCAATATGTCAAAACTGTGCAATGTCTCCCTCCATTACGATCCATCACGCGGGAGTTCTCACCACAGAAGCTTTGGCTTCCTGTGAATCCATGGACAGAACAGTAAAAAAAAAAAAACGGATAATGTCTGCATTGTCTCATTCGGGCTGTATGAAATTGGATAAAGTGATGGGAAACAGATGAACTGTAACGCTGGGAATTGTTGGGAACAGATATGCCAAACGTATAAAAAGACATTTCCTTTAGTTTGTCACATTCATATGCGGGGACAGAGAGAGTGGGTGGAGGGACACAGTAACGCGAAATCTGATTAAATTACTGCCAGCAGTGTCAATGCGCTGTGTGTACATGTGTGTGTTTTCGGTATAGATGATCAAGCTAAGAGAGAGGTAAGAAGAGTGTATTGGCAGCGAGAGCCTCAAATTCCCTAAAAAAAAACATCTAATCAACAGATTATCAGTCATCTTGCCCAGCATTGTTAAAAGTGTGTGTGTGTGTTTCAGTGTGTGTGCACTTGTGTGTGTGCTTCTTGGCAGAGACTGGGTAAATGGTTTCAAAGGCATCTAATGGGTAGATTAAGATTGATCTTTTCTAAGTTACAACCAGAGCAAAGCGCTTCTCTTTTGTTTGTTTACACTTGCACTTTTTTTTTTTTTTTTTTTTTTTTTTTACTTTTGAAAGTGCAGCAGCCTGATATTCAGACTGAACAGCCATTTCCTTTACCACTGCATTATTCAGCCTTACATTTCCTTCTTGTTAACCAGTTGACAGGTTGAATCAGCCAGAACACAGCATAAAGGAATGCTGTGAGAGAAAACTGAATAATTGGTTATCATTTTATAAATATTGTATATATATGTTACAAATTCAAACTAAGGGGTCAATATTTGTTTTCAACTGAATGTGATGTAATGTCCTTGTCATTCTGGTATACATGTTGGTGAAGAAATCCTACTCCTGAGCTAGTTGAACTCTTGAACTTGTTTCTTAGCTAGAGATATCTTTGTCTTAAGCCGTCTGTTTTAGAGACTGTGCGGATCAAGAGGTACCTAGACGAGCTAGAGTTGAAGGATGTCTTTGTTTGAAGTTATTGATTGACCATGAGGTCTCTGTGGGATCATCGTATGACCGTACTTGTTTGTAAGAAGGTGTAACAGTTTGTAGAAGTGTTAAGGGACCTGACTGAGAGGTATAAAGCTGTCTGGTTTGTGTTTGCAATCTTTAGAGAAAGGGCTGGCTGAACAACATGCTTCCTCTCCAAAAATACAAGATTGTATTTTTGTTTGGACATTTTTTATAATTGTTATTGATGGTGTGATGTATTATACAGTATCTACAACTACTTCAACAGGTAACAATGTTAAATGCTCACTTTATGTCTCTGTGTGGTTCTTGAGCAACGATGAAAAATTTCCATGACAACTGTAATGGGAAATTGCTGATCACTCAATAAACACACAAGGAGAGCATTGTTAGATTATGAAATAATGTAATCAAATAATACAATCAGAAGTATAATGCATCATAGTTCTGGAGACAAAGATACATACCACCTAGCTACCTTTTCTTTGTCTGAAAGGTTGGCACTTAACCAGTCCCTTAAATACTACTTGTACAGAATTTAAGACATCTGTTTACTAACCTTACAGGTCAGGAACCAACCCTCAGATAGAAACACAAGTCAAAAGTTAAACTAACCTAGGGACAGTCTTTCTTCACGACCTTATATGTACATAAGCATGCACCAAGTAGCATCACAAAATAACATTACTACTATATTAAATTAAGGACAAACCACACTATCCTCTAAAAGCTTATCAGTTTTACACATAAACATCTACATAACTATAGTTTATCTTATCACTGGCTCAGGTAAGGGTATAACAGAATAAACTGTTAAACACACAACTGCCTCATCTTACACAGCAAAGAACTAAGTTTAGAATAGACATAGCACAGAGGAATTTAATTCACTAAACTGAACTTAAACACTATCTGAAACATGTATGATATATTCAAGAAATACATCAAATGATAACCTATTATTCAGTTTTATTTTACACAACGCGCATCAAAACATCTACACTGGTTGTTTTCTTAGCAAACACATTAGCAGCATCATGCAGCATCATGCAGCACATCCCAATAATAGCTGTTCTCTTATTTCCCAGCATCAAGGTTTGTCAGTGCTCCAGAAAAGCATCACTTGTAGCACATTTGCTCCAGTCAATGTGTGTTGCACTTAAGTGAGTGTACAGAGAACAGCATTCGAGAATAGACAAATAGCTGGCTAAACAACGGCTGGTGAGTTTGCAGCCGAGGTCAGACTAATTTATTAATAAGGTTGGGCATTGAGAACCAATTCACCTCACCAACTGTTTTGAAATATAAAAATGAATTACTTTGATTCCCTTGGACCTGCTTCACTTCACTGATTACGTATCCCTGAACACACGTCTATACTTTTGACAATATGGTGAAGGAAAGCTATTGTAGCGCTAGCAGATGTGGCTAAACCTCTCAAAATACTTAAGTGATACAAAAGAAACTTTATCAATATACATTTTTTTAATGCAGAGGGGAAGTCCACTAAAAAGCATGAAGTGCAGCATGGTATATGAATGCAGCATTTTTTTGATGTCCCCAGTCATCCCCCCAGAACCAGCTTCTGCAACTGAAGCTAATGTAGAAACTAATATGTAAAACATTAAACTTGCACATTGTAAGATAAAACATACTGATATTTTCTTGACTTTGACCTGTTTGCCAACAATATTCATAAAATTAAACTCCAAATTTGTAGTTTATAGACGCTACTATCTATGACAAGTTGTGGTAACTACATTTCTGTCTTTAAAGAGTAACTACACCCAGGCTGAAATCCTGCTTGCACTGCCATCTAGCTGTGGCTACATACTTGTACAGAAAAGTGCTTTATTACAGATGGTTTGTAAGTATAATAGACCACAGTTGATCACACCCAGCTGTGATGGTGGACATGTTTAGGGATGCAAGAAACTTGAACCTTGCAGCTCACAGCACAGTCACTGCAGCAACCTTTTCCTTCATGCAGAATGAAGTGTAGAGTTGCTCTTTAAAACGTTCAGTCTGTCTGATTCTGACACAGCTCAGTAGTGTTACCGACTTTCAATCTGTTTGGTTCAGACTGGCTCTGGATGTTTGAATTACTCAACAAATTTTGAGTTGTGGGTGATGATTTGAAAGGCTGAAACAAGGCTATGAGATGAGATGGGTTTCATGTCAGGAAACAAATACAGAAGGAGATATTCAGAGAGATAATTAACCACTGCAATGAGAAGCAACTACATCTGGCACAATCTGTTCACGCCAGTATGAAGACTGTTGGCTCAGTCCACTCCACTGCAGTTTATTAGGCTGCAACAATAACAACCGAAAGACGAGCTGAAACAACAACATACAACAGATGAACTATAGATTACAGTGTTCATATGCCTGTCTGTACCTTCACAGCCTCACCCTGCAACAAGGTTTGGTGTTAAGAGGCTTTGGTAACACGGATCTGTCATGTAGTTACATCAGGGATACATCAGCCTCTCTTCTACATGGGAACAGAAAAGGACAACCTCTCACATTCCCCGTTTCATGAAAAAATAAAAATCCTATCAGCCCTAGAAAATGTCAACAACAGGGCAAGTAGCTTCGCCTACATCTTCTACACATAGTAAACTGACAAATGTCAGGCCTTCAATCGGGAGCGGCTGGCCTTTCCAAAACAACGGGAGCCGGAAACACACGCTTCACCTCCGAAAAGAGGATGAAGAAGGGGGGAAATGGCGAGAATCACACGGACAAGACACCAAAACAGTCTGTCACCTTCAGTACATCACCTTCACTAAATGAAGCAGTCATCACGCAACATTACCTCACACAAATCGAGGACAAACACTGAATTTGAATGAAATGGTCTGCCCTCCGCACCTCCACCCACATACACAAAGGTATCGATTCCCCTCGTTTTTCTTCCTGATGGCTGAGTCTGAGTCAATGGCTAAGTCCACGCCACAGCAGCAGAAAGTCATAAGGCTGCTCCCCGAAAGACATGTGAACGCTCAGAGGTGGAGAGTAAGTCCATCTGTTCATGTACACGTCCATCTGTTCCACAGATTCATCCTTTCCATCTACATTACCATCTACACAGCCCTGTTTCTATGTCTGGGCTGTGTATCATACACCATAACTGAGCCCTTACGAATTAACCCGAAGCAGTCTGCTTACATTGAAAACTGAAAACCTGAAATTGTGGTGTCTAAATGTTTTCTAGTCGGAGAAAACATTTTTAGGTCCAAAAATCCTAACAAGCCCAACGAAGAGCTTCCAAGTTTGTCATGTGAACTTGGGTATGGCTTTTACTTATTTATTAAATTTTCAAGAGAATACATTATTTATGCTCATAAGTATTTAAATTTAGTAATTATCTCTCTTATACAGTAGTAGTTCTTATTGGTAGTGGCCGAGTCCGCACAAGGGATTTACAGGAAATTATGCATTTACAACTTTAAACAACTGATCATTTATTAATATGGTTGATCACTGATTTTATATAATCTTACTAATTTATTAATCAACATACGTTTCAATAATTTGCATGAGTATAAATTGCTGATTGCAAAAGGGTTCAAAAAGAATTCATCTACAAAATTAAAACAATCGAATAACTCATATGAATAATCGAAACCGCAATGTGTCAGCAGCTTTTATGACAAAACACCAAGTAAATTCTGAATCCCATTACATTTATTGAAACTGCAGGCAGGTCATTAGTCCTCTTGCTATTTACCAGCAAAAACATTATTTAAATGTTATATCATGAGTAAATATGGAGGCCTTGGGTTTTCCGTTCCATGTAGCACAGAGATTTTTGATATGGATCGTGAATTGGCCGGTGCAGCATTTGTCATAACACTCCACATATCAGCCCTCCACTGAGCCTTTATCATCATCAGCAGGTGTGCTGGTGGGATCTCTCGCTCCAACATTCATTATGCCGCTGCAAAGCCCAAGCAAACCAAGAAAAATGGTTGCCCGTAGCAAATAATATGATCCGTTCCCATAAGGGGAATAATAACAATAAATAAATAAATAAATAACCTGACAGCTACTGGCTGATATTGACATATATATTGTTGCCTCATGCATGTGGGCAGGGCAACGCCACAGCGAGATGAACAATGATCTTTATTGTAAAAGAGAAGGATAAATGAGCTTCCTACTACTGCCACAGAAGACTGTATGCAGGTTTGGACTTGCAGCACGGCTGTGGTTGACTGCTTACATTAAGCATGAAATTTAAAGGGTACATGCAGCTGTGTTGGACGAAAGCGCTGTATGAATATTTAGTACAGTGTGTCTATGTGTGTGTAAGTCTAGTCGGTGTGCCATTTGTCTGAGATTACAAATGGAAAACGAGCGTCCAAGCCTCCTAAGTGAAAAATGAATCAGTGTAGAAAACAAGATTTTGTCTCAGACAGTGGGCTCTCATTCGTACTGTAAACACTTAAATAAGCTGATACATCACTGCACAAATTGTTTTCACAAACAGACCCACGAGAGGTTCGAGTGCTCCAACTGTTCATTTGCCACATCACACAAATGTGAGCCACGTCTACCGTAGGGTTTAGAGATGATGTCAACTCATTATTCTTTCTTGTATTTGTATGCTATCTCTGTAATTCTCTCTTTTTTTTCCTCCAATTTATTTCTCTCTGTCTGTTTTGCAGTCTTATCATTACTCATGAAAATAGCCCTAATTTAAGGTGCAAACCTGCACCGTAAAACCACACACACACAAAATCACTGGATCTCTCAGACGCTGGCTCATAACTAACACCAATTACCTGATTGTATGAGAAAAGAAACAAGGGTGGGGGTTGTAGGAGTTTTCAAGCCTTTGACAGAGACAGAATGTACAATTAAATGACCACTAAAAACCACTGAGAATCCCTTACCCACATTCAATAGAGTTTATGGACTGCTTCGAAAGGAAAGTTTAGAGCGCATATAAATCTTAAGACTTTAAATTGGTAATTTCAACCTTAAAGAAATAGAACAGAGGAAGGTAATGAAACCAGCTTCTATGTATTGTGATCAAACAGTTCAAAGCTAAATTAATATTTTTATATCAACAATGGATCAAATTACATGTAATGTGAAAGGTGCACAGAAAAAACCCTGCAAATATTACTGTTTTGATTCAGTCTCAGGTCTCTCTTCAACATTGTTTTCAGCAACGGGTAACTTTTTGATAAACACACTGTACACTATGTGCCAAATGCTAAACAGCAGACAGACAAAATTAACAACTAGATGTTGAACGTAGTGTAGCATTTAGTAGCTAAAAAGCCAGACATATTTCTCAGGAGTCGGTGGAAACCAACAGAGTTACAAGGAAAGTGAATATTTTATATGTTTTATATTCCAAACACTAGACCAAATAAATGCTGATGCTGCTCCACATATCGTGGATGTGTTAATAGGAAACTGTTTGCTTGTGTTTACAGCTTGTTTCACTACACCCAAATGGACAAAAAAAAAAAATCAATCAATGGCGATTTCAGTTTGAATTTGTCTTCGCAGATTCATCAGCTTCATCAGCTTCATCACTTCATCAGTCACATTAACCTATAGTGTCAGCAGAGTCATCAGCCACCACCACCACCACCACCAGTGGCTGGACACCATGGGGTTTTTTTTTCTAGCTGCTGCTCAGGGCTGATGCCCCTTGATTACAAAATCTCCCTGTAGAGTCTGTAGCGCCAAAGACTTTCCTGATTATCATTGTATCATCTGTTATAATAAACGATTATCTTTACTTCATTCACTTGTCTCTCCTGATTGAACTGCTCATATTCTGGTCAGAAAGGCAAATCAAAACCCCAATTTGACTGTAAAAAGCCTGCAGGAAGGTTTAGCAGACTTAGGAGTGGTGGTGCACCGTTCCACTGTGCAGAGACACTTGCACTAACAAGACCTTCATGGAAGAGTCAGTAGAAGTAAACCGTAAATGCATCCTTATAAAATCCAACAGCAGAAGTATGCAACGGAACATCTACAGAAGCCTGATGCATTTTGGATTCAAGTGCTGTTGACTGATGGAGTTAAAATAAACTCTTTGGCCACAATCAGCAAAGGGATGTTTAGAGGAAAAAGCAGCATTTCATGAAAAGAACACCCGGTCAGCTGTTAAGCGTGGGGGTGGATCTATCATGCTTTGGGCTTGTGTTGCAGCCAGTCGCACAGGGAACATTACACAGGTGGAGGGAAGAATGGATTCCACTACGTACAGTACCAGCAAATTCTGTAAGCAAACATCACACCCAAAGCTAAAAAGAGGAAGGCTTCTACAGCAGGATAATGATCCTAAACATACCTCGAAATCCACCATGGACCACTTCAAGAGATGCAAGCTGAAGGTTGGCCCCTCATAGTCCCTTGACTTAAACATAACTGAAATCTGTGGGTGGATCTTAAAAGAGCTGTGCATGCAAGACGGCCCAAGAGTATTGCATTACTAGAAGCCTTTTGAAAGGAAGAATGGGAGAAAATCACAAATATAAGAACTGAAAGACTTAGCTGGTGACAAAAAGCGTTTGCAAGCTGTGATGTCTGCCAGAGGGGACTAAGAACAGGCTAAGAAGGGTGCCCAAACTTTTGCACGTCACAATGATGTTTTTATCTATGTATTTATTTTTGTTCAATTTATGACATAAAAAGTAACTATGCATTAATGTTTGCTGAAAATATTGTGTTTTTTTCCATATCCCAGAGATACTTCAATTAAAAAAATCACCAGTCAGGGTGTGCCAAAACTTTTGCATATAACTGCATATATTTTTTATGTTGGGGATGGTTGGATTAGTTTGGATTATATTAGTTTTGTTTGTTGATGTGTCAATATAAACTGACTGGCCACTTTATTAGGAACACCTGTTTGACTGCTCATTGACGCAAATATCTGAACAGCCAATCATGTGGCAGCAACTCAATGCATTTAGGCATGTAGACATGGTCCAAGATGATCTGCTGAAGTTCAAACCAAGCATCAGAATGGGGAAGAAAGATGATTTAAGTGACTTTGAACATGACATGGTTGTTGGTGCCAGACGGGTTGGTCTGAGTATTTCAGACACTGCTGATCTACTGGGATTTTCACACACAGCCATCTCTAGGGTTTACAGAGAATGGTCTGAAAAAGAGAAAATATCCAGTGAGTGGCAGTTATCTGGGCGAAAAAGCCTTGTTGATGACAAAGGTCAGAGGAAAAATGGCTAGACTGATTCAAGCTGGTAGAAGGGAAACAGTAACTCAAATAACCACTCGTTACTACCGAAGTATGCAGAAGAGCATCTTGGAACAAACGAAATATCAAACCTTGACGCAGATGGGCTACAGCAACTGAGTCTAATATTTGTACAGGCTCACCAAAATTGGACAATAGAAGACTGGAAAAACGTTGCCTGGTCTGATGAGTCTCAATTTCTGCTGTGACATTCAGATGGTCGGGTCAGAGTATGGCGTAAACAACATGAAAGCATGGCTCCATCCTCCTGCTTTGTATCAACGGTTCAGGCTGGTGGTGGTGTTGTAATAGTGTGGGTGATATTTTCTTGGAACTCTTTGGGCCCCTTAGTACCAATTGAGCATCGTTTAAACACCACAGCCTACCAGAGTATTGTTGCTGACCATGTCCATCCCTGTATGACCACAGTGTACCCATCTTCTAATGGCTACTTCCCGCAGGATAACACGCCATATCACAAAGCTCAAATCATCTCAAAGTGGTTTCTTGAACATTTGACAATGAGCTCACTGTACTCATATGGCCTCAATAGTCACCAGATCTCAATCCACTAGAGCACCTTTGGAATGTGGTGGAATGGGAGATTAGCATCATGGATGTGCAGCCGACAAATCTGCAGCAATTGCGTGACGCTATCATGTCAGTATGGAGCAAAATCTCGGAGGAATGTTTACAGCACCTTGTTGAATCTACGCCATGAAGAATTAAGGCAGTTCTGAAGGCATAAAGGTGGTCCAACCTGGTACTAGCAAGGTGTACCTAATAAAGTGGCCAGTGAGTGTATATTTTACAAAACAAAAATGAAATCTAATAAAAAAAAAAAGTACATAAAAGAGGCTACAGTACAACAGCAGTCTTACAATTTGTTAAGTTTGCAATAATAATAATTGTGCAAAACAAACCTGTAGTCATTGCAGCTAAATAATTTAATGTTCAATAGTGAGCAAATAACAAGTGTTCCTGGGAACGAGAAAAATAATTAATATTACAGCGACTATTAATAATGCATAGAAAAATGTATACCTCCTTGAAAACACTTAGTACATTTCCAGCACCACATTCAGCCTCCTAGGTGGAACTTCATTAATAAAGAAAAAGGCAGGTAGCGGTATTTGCCTCCAGCTGCGTCGTCAATCTCAGCTCTCAGTCACTCTCACACTTTGCTGTAACTGTCCAAAGAGAGAGTGCTTGATGAGGCATTTCAGCTGAGCCAGGATAGGAGATACACTGAAAGCCTTTTCACAACCTTTTCAGAGACTCTCCTCTGATGGTTTTATGGATAAGGAAAGCACTCCTCACTAAATGTTCATCTTTTTCTAATGCAGACCTGCGGGAAGTCATGCCGAAGTAAAATCCTGAAGTGATAAGAACCTCCAATCCACTTCTCACTTCCTTTGCTTGTAACCAATTGAGGATTGCCCTTCAATTTGTCCAGTTATCTCCATAGGGAAGCACGCTAACAGCCTGCTTATAACCCCTGAGAGTGGTAACAGGAAACTCTTAAGCCAGCTTTGATGTTTGGCCTTATCGGAACATGTATCGCACAAACGAGTGCTAACTCTTTCTCCGGTTACCAAACCTTTATCAGCATGAGAACACAGAGCAGGGTCAGGTAGATGCAGCAACATACATTTCTTGTTATGAATCACTGATTTGTATCATATTATATTGCACATATGGAAGTGCTTCATATTTCTACCCTGCTAAATCCCATAAGACATCAGTTTTCAATACATTATTTGCATATTTCTCATTCTATCATTCATCCTTGCAAAGAAAATGGATGTCAGCATTATAGAAGGCTACCCTCCCACACATGGTGCAACACATGATGCACATTAATAACCACACAGATGTACCATCATTTAGATGATTCAATTATTGGCACAAATGGTATCAGTCATATTCGGTTTTATACCTCGTTGCTGCCTGTTCTGCAGTATTTGGTTTTTATGTGTACTAAAGCTCAAACCAGGGTGGATCAATTATTATTTTCTTTGAATTTTAATGGAAATGTAATCATTAACATGGCCTCTGCCCACATTCATTAAATAGTCTCTCGGTTTGACATTTTGTGTATATTGCTTTACATTGAATTTGCCATATAATTAGCATAATTTTCATCATCTCATCAGAGTGTGCTTATAAATGATGGCAATAAAACGGTTCAATATAGAAGTGCATATTGATATTGCTATGTAAATAAAAACTATAGCAACCATAAAATACTTTAATAGTCAGTAACAGTGATAATATGTTTGACAGGTACAGTATGTGGTAGACATGTGTCTCTCATGACAGGAGATATTGATATAATGAAACTAGCAACATGTGTTATTACTAGTGGGTGGTGTAATATGACAGCCTCATTTCAACATTGCAAGCAAATATTTTTCTCTAATGAAAGTGATAAAGCTGTGTGAGACAAATTTCTGTGTAAAAAAAAATCATCAATCAGAGCGTGACTGCAGAGCAAGAGATCATTCCATCCCCACTAATTGAGACGCTGTAGATTCATTTCATTTCCAGAAAACGAAAATATGGTTGTCGCCTCGCTTTGGTTCACCTTTCTGCCCGCTGGACGTGACAAGTAGAAATTAAATCCTAAACATGCAGTGAGTGAGTCGTGCTTCCAGGATAATATGGTCTCACTGACATTTGATCTTTTGCTTCTCATCCTTTTTGCTATCTTTTAATATAAAACATCACAGACCAGACAGGTTGGTAAACATCAACGTGGCTTTGTGTAGTTACACACATTAGAGGAGTTTCGAAATTTTGAAGTTTTGAAGCATCTACTGGTGTAGTTTTGATGTGATTATAAGATCTTTCAAATAATTCTGATGGCATAAGTTTTTTGATTGTAGAGAAAATTATACAATCCTAATGAAAACTGCTTTGAGCCCTTCATTCTCTGTGTCCCCAGGTCACATTTTTTGTACCACCACTGGGAGCGCTAAACTTTAAAAATCTGAAGTTTGAAATTCTGCGCAAAGTCCCTTTAAATTTAACAGTACGTTTAAACTTATGTTCAACTTGGAACTAATGACAAACCTAATGCAAGGTTTACTAAAAACTAAAAACATCATGGCTAATTGTAAAATATGAAATACACCGTAAAACACTGTGCAACATTTTAGCAGAATGAACTAATAATTTATCATGACCTTAATGTAAATATGTTTTAACTTCAAATTATAAATTTTTTAATAAATTTTAAGTTCTGAGTTGAGTAAAATGAGTTCTTCTAACTTGAAATCTTATTCAATTTAAATGAGGATTTGAATTAATATACTGCTGTGTGTCTATTAAAATCATCAAATTTACGTGTCTTAAGAAACACAATTAGCATATTAGTCACAGTTGTTTCATCTGATATTTATTAAAAAAAGATCATTTCAAGGCATCTGCGGAACTTACGTTTTAGTATTGAACCAACTCACAGTACAATGTGACAATTACGATATTTTACAGTTTAATTCAACTGTCACATTTTATCTATACAACACTATTTGTGTGAAAGTGAATCTCTTGTCATTTCATCTCAAACTGTTCTTCATGGCTGTTTCTTTACATTTGGTTCCAGACTCCAACAGTGATGTCTCAAGCTTCTGATCCTGCAGCAGGATTTAGCAACACTATCTGGACGACTTTCCCTGCAACAGCCAATTACTTACACTGGAAAATAAATTGCAGTATTAAGTAGTATTAGTGGTAGACGGTGGTGAGGGTGTTCATGGAGTGTTCTATATTTATCTTGCTATTGCAACAACATTGCAACCACTACTCCCAAGCAGGGGGCCATTCAGTCAATCAATCCAACATTGATTTCTTCCCCCAGAAGGGAAGTACACTCTGCGATTTCAAGGCTAGGAGGAAAATAGCAAGCATGAGTGTAATCACAAACTGAAGAGGGAACGAAACAAGGAATGTTACGAGAGAGTACTGAATTTGTTTTATTTTGAGGACATTAAAGTCCAGAATAACCATGTAGTGACAGTCACCGACTCCAAATTAGATTTTTTTCCTCATGTGTGTTTCAGCTCAGGATGTTTAACAAATAAAGTAATGAAGCAGACAGAGAGACAGATGCAGGCAGGTGGACAGACAGTAGGAGTTTGCGGTAAATAGAGGGAGAAGGACAGTGTCATGGTAAATAATGAGCTTAGGGAGCTTTTCACATCCCCAATCCTTCCTGTGTTTAGAGAGGTCAGTCACCCACTGGGCTGCAGGCTAATTGACTTTTAATTAGCGTCTGATCAAATACACACGCAGCAGTGCCGATGCACACACAAACACTGCTGCCTCTATGCTGGGGGGGTAATGAGAGATCACAAAATGTCCTTCACCATCAAGTATGTCTACTGCATGCCCACAGCAATCTACACTATGTGCATCTGAAGAGGCTTGTGTAAAAAATGAGACATCCACCTACACTCACAGAGTAAAATAAATCACCTTTCACAGTACAATGTTACTTTTAATGATAAAAAGACCCAAATGTATGAACTTTGCACCTTGTAACTCAATAATAGCTGTCACTTTGCCCTGGGCTGTGAATGAAATGACAAAAGCAAGGATTTTGTCAGCAGAACAAAATGAGCCGTCCTTGTTCAAAGTGAATGCTTGTGTTCTCTTTAATGTTTGACTCTAACCATATTTTGAAAATCTTTAATAAAAGGAGTAGTAATAATAATACTTTAATTTGTACAGAATTTTTCAGTCATAGTGAAACTCAAAGTGCTACAATATTAATAACATAGAACACACAGCATAAAGAAAATAGTAATAAGAGTTAAGATGAAAAGGGACTAGGGTCTGTGCTGCCCTCAGATGGTTAGGAAGACTGTTCCACAAGCGTGGTGCAGCAGAGCTGAAGGCTCGATCCCCCGTGGTGCAGTGCTTAGTACTGGGGTCCCGGAGGAACAAGCTGCCGGCAGATCTGAGGGTGCAGGTGGAGGTTTGTGGTATGATCAGTTCCTGTAGGTAGGGAGGCAAATGTACGTTGATGGATTTGTATGTGAGAAGCAGGACTTTGTAGTCAATCCTGAAGGGAACAAAGAACCAGTGTAATGAAAATAGAACTGGTGTTAGGCTTATATGTTCATGTTTTCACACTCATCAGGATCCTGGCAGCGCTGTTATGTACTGGAGCTTCTGGATGCTCCTGCCAGGGATCCCTGTGAAGAGTGCATTGCAGGAGTCCAGTCTTGAGGAGATAACGGCATGGACAAGTTTTTCTGCATCTGACAGGTTTGGGAGGGGCAGAGTTTAGAGATGTTTTTGAGATGGTAGAAAGAGATTTTGCATAGATGTTTTATATGGTAATCAAAAGTCAGCTGAGGGTCAAAGCTAACACCCAGGTTAGTGACTGAGAAGGAAAGGGGGATGTCCTGGCTGTCAAAGGTGTGATGAGGTATGAAGGATGACTGAATCTGGTGTGGAGTGCCAATAAGGAGAGCTTCAGTTTTGCTGCTGTTAAACTGGAGGAAATGTGTGCTTATCCAAGCCTTTATCTCCTTAAGACAGGTGCTGAAGTGTGACATGGCTGACAAGGGCTTGGGGCAGTTTTGATGTACAGCTGGGTATCATCAGCATAGCAATGAAAAGACATCCCATGTCTGCTGATGACATGTTCAAGGGGGAGCATTTAGGGCTAGGGTCACACTCAGCCTGAAGCTAAGAAGCAACCACCTTCTCTAACACCTTGGACAGGAAAGGGAGGTTGGAGCTAGAAAGAACTTCTGGGTCCAAGGTAGGCTTCTTGAGGTGGGGGCGGATGACGGCAACCTTGAGGTTAGATGAAACACTACCAGTTTGAAGGGAGAGGTTGACAGTTTTGGTGATTAGGGGGCTGAGAATGGGGATGTATTATTTGAGCAGAGCTCTGGCAATGGGGCCCAGGGCACAAGTACAGGGTTTCATCTTCCTGAGGATTTCATCAATGTGGCTCTATCCGACGCCAGTAAAATAGAGTAGAGATGGCGAGCTCCCAGACAGAGGGTCGATGACAGGAGGAGGCAGAGAGGAAGAGCTGGACATCAGAGAGCGGATGTTGTTGACCTTGGCTTTGAAAAAGTTAATGAAGCTGTTATATCTTCTTCTGTAGCCTCAATTGGGGAAGATGATTGTGGCTTCAGGAGATGATTTATGGTGGAACAAAGACGCTTAGGGTTGCCAAGGTTGTTATTAATTAGGTTGGAATAGAACTGTGACTGAGCACTTTTAAGGGACTTTGAGTGAGTCCATTGATGTTCACAGAAGGCCAGTTTATGGACAGCAAGCCCAGAGCGTTTGGAGCGCCATTCCTGGACACATCCAGCTGTTTTTATTTTCTGAAGGTCATGAATGAGTGTGAAAAATTGACCTCAGTGATGACCAAGTCAAGTGTGTGCCCCATGGTGTTTTGCATCTCGCCTGGTATAGGGTAGTCTTGCAATGTTTCCAACGATGACACCCGAGTTTGTTTTGTTTCCGTATTCCATACTGAAACCATGGTGCAAGCTTTAAAAAACCATTGTCAAATGTAATTAGGAAGCTGCGTAAACTCTGTAGCTGTGTGGCAGTGTAGGACATCATAATTAAAGCGGTTGCATTGTTTAAGCAGAATGGCAGCGTTGGTAACAACCACAGTCACAGTCACACAGTGGAGATCATTACAGCAAACATCAGGGGAGCTCCAGTTGAAGAAAAACCCCAGTCACTAGAGTCTGTCAATGACAGTGCTGCTTCTGCACTGATAGAGTGTGCAGGGGAGCCAGACGGGGCTTTGTGGCTCACCTGAGGCGGCAGGCTGGAGGAAGAGACAGCCGCTGTCCTCCAGAGAAAAGGGATCCCAGTAGAGCAGGTAGGAAGCACTTTAAGTTGAATAATCCACAAATCCCACTAGAGAAGGTAGGAAGCACTTCACATTGAATAGCCTAATCCAAAATCCGTAAATACCAGTAGAGAAGATAGGCAGTACTTTACTTAAGTTAATCCAAAATCCACCAGTTCGATAGAACGTATTCCAACTCGGAGTAATCAAAACACGCAGACAGAAAACAGAAAAACATTAAAAGCTCGAGCAAAATACAGAAAGGCTATGTTAATCACACAAGCAGTGAAGTTCACCATCACTTGTCTATATAGCATGTGTGAGGATAGTTGATAGTGTTTATTGAACGCCAAAGTAAAGACAGAACTGATCTCTCTTATTGTAAACCTTGTTTAGGTATTTCAAAGCCTCTGCCTGTAAAATATCAACATTTTTGAAAGTCAGATGAACACCATTTATCAGCACTACATAACACTGGGAATCCTTGGAACTCATCATTGACAGGTTAGCTGTGCATATTCTCTTTTCTATTGTTTTGACTGTCTAATAACCATGTTGTGTCATTTTGTTTAGAATGCTTGATGCCAAATAGGCTGCTACAGTACAGCGTAATATCCATCTTTCAGTCCAAAGTCATTCTCACCCATCTACAGCAGATGTTTACAAAATTACTTGACTTTAGACAAGTGTGTCTTAAGGCCAATTCACACTGTGCAATAACAGTGATGTTGTCATACAAGGACTAGAGACGTCTGGCCAGGATCATCATAAAAAAGGAGAATCAGATTCAAAATGGAAATCTGTGATCTCAGTACTGATGTCGGTTTTGTGGCGTGTCAGAGTGTTGGATAAATGCCTGGTGAATATAGCACTACAATAGAAAAATGAAAGCAGAGACGTGTCATCAACTTGCATCAGCCATCCGTCAGGTTTTCAAAAATGTAACTGCTGCTATTCCGACAAATTTGTTCTGACATGTCTTTGTCGGTATTTAGTTGCTTCAGCAAATTCATTTATTCGTGAGAATACACGGTTTTGTTTTTATCTGTTATGATTGATGACTGTATAAAACATCTTTGTCTGCTAGGGAAAATACCACATTCATAAATAAAGAATAACTAACAATGTGCCCGATTGACATGGTAGACTTTTATGCCACATCTCCAAAATTGCATCTCCGAAATCAAAAGGCACAAAAAACTACTGCTCTTTTAGAGAACATTACACACACACATTTGATTTCATTTGTTTTGTCAGTATTTGTATTTATTTATAACTATTTATACTGTAGTTTTGTGATCTATATTGTCCCTGGCTTATAAATTGACTTTTGAAAGAGATGTCTGTCATTCCCCTGCTCTCATGTATAAATTAAGGGTTTTTTTTAATATAAAATGCAGCAAAATAAAAAACAATCTTGGGCCATTTGGTTGGCTTATAGCAGGCTGTAGCGGCAGTCACATTATATATACTGTCTGAATTTCTTGATTTTCTTGTGGTTCTCATCTGCAAGTGCCCAAAATCACTTCTACATCAAACATAGTTTTGTACTGTGTGTACGGTGACAAACCAAACAAAGTCATACAGTCATATAGGTTGTAGATAATGTCCAATAGGCAAAGCTGGGATAATTTTGTGGATTTCCAACTAAGTATGAGGAAAAACCGAAGAATGAACACATTGAAAACACATTCTTCTCACTTCATCTTGCTGCCTCCCTCCCCAATCTACTCCGCCTCCCTCTTCACGTCTCGTTCTCTCCTTCTTGTCACTCTGCCATCTCTTTCTTCACCCTTTCATCTCTCTCTGTCCTCCCCTCTAATATCTACCTGAGGCAGCGTGAGCAGCAGTGGATCTGTATAATGATATTTAACACATTAAGACCAGATGCGTGCTCATGGCTTTTTGATCGCAGTGAAAACCTCGCCTGTCCTATATGTACGTTCACCAACAAGATCAACAGCTCCTCCACTCTAAGCTCAATGTTCTGTCAAACCCACTGAGGCCTGGGGGTGGTTTCAGTCAGACAAAGAGGGAAGAAATGAGAGAAATCGAAAGGAGGTAACGAGAGAGTGAATTACAGGGGAGATAAACATCCTTTGAAATTAGGGGCACAATCTGCCCGGTAGAAGACCAAACAAGGTTCACACTAAAAGCAGCCATATGTAAAAACACTCCCCACACAAAAGGAGATGTTCAAGGAAATAAGCTGAGAGTTAAAGCTCTTGTCTTTGTCTCAAAACAAAACGAGGGCTCGGTGGTCTACACAGAAAGATGATATCGTCTGGTCTCTGTCACTGCCAGGTATCTGTGTGGGCGTAGATGAATCGTCTGAGTCTGATACGGTCTGATTATACTCTTATATGAGGTGAATGTCAATAGGCATCGTGGTCTCCCAGCATGAGTGGTGCACCTTGGGCAGCAGCGTCATTGACATTTAACTCTGACAGGGATAAAAACTCCTCTGCGCGACGATTGATGATACTGGCCAGTCATGATGGCTTAGCCGTGCTCGGTTTCGCCACGGCGGTAAGTAGAAAGAAATCAAGTCGGTCTCTTCCCTGATTGGGCTCATTGTGCAGCAGGCACATCCAGAGACAGGACAGTGAGGACACGCAGCAGCAGATGCGAGGCAACATGCAGCTCCAGATTAATATCTGCTGCGCCACTCAAGTCACTATGACCCTCAATGAATTAATGTGCCGTACACAGACTGCAGCTTCGGAGCAGTGTGATGTCCAAAAGTGATCCGTGCGACTATCTCTTACTGTGAAACACATCTCTCCCACTGAGACCCATTCACTCCTGCTGGATGACTCTAATGCCATGAAAGGTCAAGGTCAAACACATCACTATTCGCAGGTGAAGTCTGTCATCTTGACTGTATTCAGTTGTTACGGCGTGCTAACAGCAACAAAAATGCAAAGAGGGATGAATTATTTCAGGAGTAGAAGGCAGTTACAGTCCCATTCATGTTCTCCATAGACACTGATTCTTATTCCTGTGCATAAACAACAGTCCAGACAAAAGTTCGCTATGACTCCCTTCAGCATTTAGATAAGAAATGTCCAATCAGTAAACTCTAGTGCTGTGTTTTGTTACTAATTGCGATTAGAAAGTGTTTCGAACTCGCCACAGCTCAGATTTCCACCTCTGAGCTACATCTCGCATAGCAGCGGTGACCAAAGCTCATCAGTAACCGTCTCGCATACCGAGCCAACACAAAAACATAATTTCTGAAAAAATAAAGCTGAAGTAATTAAAGTTGGTGGCCAACAACATGAGGAATAGATAAATTATCCAGGAGATTACTGTTTCTTGTGTTAAGGAAAATCAAGGACATAGTTAAATAACAGATTTGGGATATTACCTCCAGAACCAAACGCTCCTCTCTCCACCTTATCTCTATCTAAAGTTTTACAATTAAGCAGGCAATAATTTGCTCTAGGTTTTGTCTCTCAAGCTACAAGCTGCTCTAACCATCTGATTGGTGGAGCAGCTGGAAGATGATCTGCAGACGCTTTAAAAAAAAACCAAATTCAATCAAACCAAACCTACACCCTGCCACCTGCTTTTAGTCGATGCCAACCGCATCATGTTCTATAGATGAGATCGAGGCAGAAACATCATCTTAACTATTTAAATATATGTGATTTCTTTCAATGAATTAAACGCTGAACTATAAACACCACCAGTATGAATAGTAGTTTCACTTATACAACTACTCTTTTCCAAATTACTTCCAAAAGTTTTACAAGACTTGAACATTTCTCACACTTAGCAGACCCGTGCAGGTACCCTGGAGTGATTGCAGAATCAGCAGAGAAACACATGCCTTCTCTCAATCTCCACATTTATGTGCAAAAACTATTTTCTTGGTATCAAACCATCTGCTATTCCACAAGGTGAGCTTAGGATTGAGATGGAGGACAAGATGAACTCAGGAGGAGGACGTAAGACAGAACTCTAACAGCATTTTTTTTTTTTTTTTTTTCTTGAGGAGGAGAAGTGTCTAAGGTGTGATGTCTTTTAAGGAGAAAGTAAAAATCCTCTGGGGGGAACTGTCAAAATGTGCAACAAAGTCAGAGCAAACTCTGCTGAGCTATTCCAGTCTGGAAATGTGCAATATTCAACGTAAAACATGAAAAAGCCTTACGTGGGCAAAGGCAGGGTAAACACAGGTACAGCCCGGTGTGAGGAAAGAAGTCCCTCTGAATCCCTGCCAGCTATAAAATGGCCTCATATCTTTCAGATAGCCGCCATGGCTCCCAGTGGAATGAATCCTTTGAATGGCCCATTAAATCATTAAAACAACCTCCCATTCAGAGACCCCTGCTGCATAAGTTATTAACTACACACACTCACGCAACACAAAACCTCTCTCACAGGGACACTCAAAACCCATAACAAAAAAATATGAAAAGATAAAAGGGGAAATGCTCCAAAGTTGCCAAACACACTGAAAATTTAACATGAAATTCCAAATTCATATGGAATCATGTTGCCTCTTTCTTGCAGCATTTCTTTGAACAGCCGATAATGAAACCATCTTTTGATTTCACAGAAGTCAGACTGCAGACAGAAAAGAAATGGAGTCATGAGACATCTGCATTTCTATGCCTCCTGTGTTTTAAGTTATTGAATGCTGGTGTAAAAAGATGTGTCAACGCCTTTGACATGATGACACTGTGCTGTTTTTTTTTTTTCTTCTGCCGCCTTGTCAAATAGGAACAATGCAGCATTGACAACTACAGGTAGCAGAAACAGCAGTATTTCTGCATCTACACTGGATCAACCCAGGGCTTGTTTATGCGTCACGCATTCTTGTGTTGCACAAGCTGCAATTTCTACAAGCAGATGGATGGACAAAGCTACTGAATTTTGTGGACTTGTTTTGTCCTCTAGTCTAACATCTGTTCATTTTATCCCTCAGCTCATTGCATGTCTGTTAAGATTGAATGCTTAAGCTTTACGGTGGCAGCAAGTTGGGGGTTGTATATACTTTTTTTGTTACCATTAAACCCGTCTCAATAAATGTGGTAAATCCTTAAACATAATCCCAAGAAGACTCTAAACTGTACTGTAGATTTCCAGCAGTGAAGTGCTACAACATTGCACAACTGGTTTTAGCAGAGCTTGTGGCTTATGCAGTTTGATCATTTGTGAGTCATAAGATGTAGTTTGTATATTTTTCAAACAGAATCTGGGAAAATGTAACCTAACGCCTCGATTCTTATTCTCCATATTGCTTTTCTGCGTCTGGCACACACTCTTCTTCTGCCACCACGTCCCTCCTCATGCTTCCTGTCACTAGCGCTGTGTACATCAACACAGATGTAAAATATAAATAAAATATATCCTTTCTCTCCTCAAACGTCTCTGGATGTGTGTGTGTGCCTTTTTCTTGAGTGTCTGGGTGTCTGGGCCTATTCTGTACCTACAATTCATCCTGCCTCATTGCATAGCCAGGCAATCCCAAATTGTTCTTCAAATTGTGGGTGACAGCAGACCGTTGGCTGGAGGCGACTGGCAACAGTCAGAGGCAAGCTGGAGTTTTACATCCTTCTAACAGGGCCAAAAAATGTGCTGGGCATAAACGGAGAGCTAAATCATTCAACAAATATATTTCGATGAAAAATTTAAGCTTCAGTGCTTTTTTTTTCCCTCCCCAAAAAAACAAGAGACAAGACCTGAAGACAGGATGAGAAAGAAGTCATCCTCTTTGCTGGTGAACACATTGATTGAAAACAACTCAATTAAAATTATACTAACAAGACATATTTTCTTTTGCTTTTAAAAAGTATAATTTGAGAACCCAGTGGTGGAAGGACTCAATAAGGATGGACATCATTTTTTTCTTACAGTGTTTATAGAAATATTGAAGAGAATATATCGTATTCCGCATACAGAATATGATTAAAAAAACAAATTGCTTTTTTTAAGGTGGTCACTTAGTATGCCGAGTATTAAACCCAGAGAGGTCGACTGACAGTTTGAACCGCAGCGCTGAAGACACGGTGTCAGGCAGCTCAGGCCTGTATAATAAATCTGTTAGTTTGGTACCCCCGGCTGCTCAGGGCTACTGTCAATGCTGTCATCCACTCCTCCACTGTCCCCTCTACTACCTGCTGCTTTCCTCTTCTTTTTTTTTTTGTGTCGAAGGATTCAAAGAAGGAGATTAGTTGGAATTTGGAGTCGAGTCAGATTTGACATTTGAGGAAGCAAAACATATCAGAAACAACAGATAATGAGAAGCAATGGAAGCTGAAAGCAGCTCGAAGTTTACTAAGCAAGCATCCACGTATGCATGGATGTATGTAAATGCACACAGAGGTTTATGTAAGAACAGGTGAGAGAGCTCAATGCATTGCAATTCAAGATTTTCTGCAAACGGACAAAAGAGCTTCACCACTTAACAAAACCTATGAGGCATTTGGAGAAAAAAAGGGGCTGTGTAAGCATAAAACAAAAGCAAACTAAGAAGTATATCCAGCGATTTGAAACTACACACACACAGTAAGTAGATGCACATTAAAAATTCAGAGAATACAAGCAAATAGAGAAAGCTGCAAGTTGTTATAGAACAACAGTTACAACCATGCAGAAGAGGAGACTAAAAGCTGGTTAACACACTAAGTAGTACAAGGCTAATGGTAGGTGTATGGTAATTAGCTGCATTGATATTAGACTCATCCAATCAGCATTAACATTGTTAGCTTCAACTGTTTTCAGTATCCCCTAAAATTTCCTGATGTGTTGTGTACGGCCTTCTAAATTTGCTCGTGTTTTATTTATTTGCAGTGCTTTTTTGCATAAATTCCTACGTGCCTATGGGTTGTCAGAGTGTTTTGTAGACTGTAGTCGCAGTATATCGAGGTATCTCAGCCACTGTATTTTCAACTAAAGCCAGATGTCGGTTATCCACCAAGAGAAGCTTTCACAAGCAGCATCGGCAGCTACTACTCAGTCCCTCCAGGCTCTTGCAAATCCAAAGTTTTTTTTTAATGTATTGCAGCCCCAAATGACTGACTTTTCAGCTACTTTTCCAAAAAATTGCACTTAACAACCGATGCCATTTTGCAACAGATTGGTGAAAGTAATATCTAAAAATTGCAAGCTAAAATTGCGCCCATTTAAAGAACCTCCTGATAAGTATAATCACAGTACATTATGTAACAAGCATGTTCTCGTAAGAAAAAGGTGACTTCAGGGATATCGGGAGTGCTTTCTGTTAGTACTCACTCAGCGTCTGATTAGCTAGCCTTGAAGCTGAATTCACCCTCTCCCCTCCCACTATTTCATCTGATTGTTTGCTCCAACAGCTGGAAAACACACTCAGTGCGAGAGATGTTGATACAAGTTTGTGTCATTTAAATTAAATGAATAATCGTGTTGACAAGCAAGTAATGATGTCTCGGACATGAGGGTGGATTGTGTATGAAAACTCAAGAAAAAGTGATGGAAAAGTCACATAAATGCATTATTTAACTTTGATTAAGACACCTTGGCAGATAAACTAAAATAGAGTTAAATATAGAGTGAGTGTATATTTAAACAGGTGACTCTTTCAGCATGAAACAGTGTTTAGGCTATACAAGTCAGTCCTCATTAAGTATGTAATTGGTTTTCTCTGAAGAACAAAGTCATGGGCTGACCTGTTCATTTACTACTTAGAACCACTTTAACCTCTGCAATCTGCATGCGGTTTAGACATTAAAGGTGATGGCAAGTCAATCATCTGTGGTCTGAATACACAGTGAGGCTATAGGTGCAGCGATTTGAAATCTGGGGGGTGATGGGTTTAACAGCTCTGTTTCTCATCTCTGTCTCTCTTCACTAATCCCTGAGCTGAGCCGTTGCCATGCTCCCACACCTCTAACCAATCCCCTCGTCTCTGAGTGACAGCTGATGAAAATAAAGAAAAAGAGATATTGACGTGGATGAAAATGGACAAAACTTTCCCTCGCTGTTTTCTCCTTAAGGGAATCTCGGTGTTTCATATCATTGAGGCGAGACTTATTGAAAAAATAATGCAATGAGTTAAACAGTTGCATGTTTATTAAACTGTGAGGCATTAAAAATGAGATGTGATATTTCTTGGCAGCAACAACATTCCCCCTGCAGCAGAGACTAATCAGTAATCAATACCTCAAACTAAAAAAACTAAAAAAAAACATAACTGTTCTATTTTGGGTCTTATGTTTCATTTGACTTTTGAAAAAAAATATCAAAACAATACATTAAAAAAACAATACTTTACTTTTTGATATTCTGTTTTGAGAAATTGAAGAAATTGAAAATGTATTTTTTTAATTAAGACAAAAAACTAAAAGTTCTCAAATTTAAAATGTTGCCATAACACAATCAGCCAAACAAGAACTTAAAACACAGACGAATAGTGGCAAGATTTTGTTTTAAACCAATCATCAAGAGAAAAAGTAAACAAGACTTCGAATCTGACCAGTAACAGCAGATTTTGGTACTGTTCATCAGGCTAATAGCTAATAGCTAAGCTAATACCCTAACCCCATTAGGGAACAAGGTTTCCTCTTAACATGATGTTTAAGAAATCAGCTTACTGGACAAACCAGACTTTAACCCAGTTACTTAAGTAGTAGTAAACACACAGATTGAATGAGTGACTGAGTGAGCTACCAGTTACAGTCCACTACACTGAAGCTATCACCCAGAGAAATATAGCACAGTAAGCTACAGCAACATGGCAAAAGTAGCTTGCTACATAGAAACTACTTGTATAAATAAGTATAAATACTATTGTATTTTATAAGACTGGCAGTTTAAAAAGTGGTATTTTTATTAGGCCCATCCAACCATCATAATTTGGTTTTGTTGGACCCTCTGCTGGTCAATGTTACAAACTAGAAAAGTAATATCTCAGTAATATCTAAACCTTTCCACTGTCCCCTCATTCGCCCCAAATAGTCTAAGTGGCTCCTTGTGTGACGCCTTTCCAGTTACAGCACCTGTTGAGACAGCAAGAGTGTGGAGGTTTATCAGAGCTCGCTGGGTCACTGTTGATTAATAAGAGCTTCACGTCACTCATGCAAATGAAACTTAGCATAAGTTCAATCAGGAAGACTATCTTATGTCACTCATTCATTCTCATTCCTTCCTCTTCTCCTGCTTCCTCGTATCAGCTGATAGGGGCATTTTTCTTTTAGTTAAACCGACCATATTTTACCACAATCTCTATCAGTCAATCATATCTTTGCTGTTAAACTTTAAATCTCTTCTCCTCCCTCTTACTGTCAGCTGTTATTTCAGTGTGAATTGTCTCGACCCTCCTCCACCCCATTCACCTCCAGTTTCATCACTTCCAGCGCCCAGGTCTGAGCTCACTATAAGCCCGCTCCTCTTCTCATCCATCCAGATCTCAGCATTCTCCTCATCCATCACCACCACCAACTGTGTCTAAACGCTTTGAGTGGTCGGAGGACTAGAAAGGCGCTATATATAAGTGCAGTCCATTTATCCATTGGGGGGTATCCTACTCTTTTCACAGCTTCACTACCCCCTTTTATGTGATGACATCATGATGGGGTCTAACCGCCAAACACTTTCACATTTGTCATCCTTACTGAGCATTACAATAATTCTTCATGCTAATGAAGTCTCTCCTGATTTAAATAGAAGATACTGTAAATGGCACAATAAGTAAGAGTTGGACCAACCAAACAGTGTTACAGCCACAGTAGGTAGGTTTAATTAAGGCTACATAAAAAAGACATAATACAATATCATTTTGAATGGTTTCTGTCTGATAACATTTTTAAGAATTCTCAAAATCTTTGATACTGGATATTTAATATTTATCTTGGCAGTGTCAGATATGCAATATTAGTCTTATCAAAAGAACAGATTAATTGTTCATATTTGGTGATAACAATCTGTGGATAATAATATTGATATTCACGCTAAATCCAACTTATAAACTTCAACTTCTTCTTGTCTGTTGATTACTGTCTGTCCTAAAACCAGCCTATGGGCACACAACCAACAACAACAACAACAACACAATACACCGTGGTGAATTGTGTGTGCTACACTTGGCTCTAGATATCGCTTCAAAGCGGTATTAGGAGAAGTCTGCATCAGTTTGGGTTAAATGTAGTGGGACAGGGAGACAGAAGATGGAGGTGGATGAAAGAAGCAGCAGGAAGAAATCAGGGAGAAAAAAAGAAGAAATTTCAAGTTGCAGTGATGATAGTGAGAACAAAAAAGAAATCTATTTGGCTGGAGTAAAAATTGACTGGGAGTAAGGACAGATTTGGAGTCCTGTCTGACAATCATGACGTTGTGAGGTGGGTGAAGGACAAACTTGGCGATGTTAAAATAAGTGGATCGATTATTGTTGCCTTCTTTGAAAGCATTGGAAATATCTGAGTTAGATGGTTGTCATGTTTCCCACTTCATAGCGCTGTTGATGGAGTACTGTATGTGATTGATGCAAGTAGATTTAAAGAACGTAACAGAGTTGTTGACAGTTGTAGAATGACGGCGAAAGGTGTGCAAAAAGATCTGCTACGTTGCATTTTAAAATCAGAAATACTGCCTGACAAAGTATTCTTATATCACATCAGTTATCCAGTACAACCTTTGGTTCCCAAACCCATTCAGCGCAGACGTTGTTGGAAATTCAGACACAGCTCACTTGTGTGCAAACATGATTTAGGGATATGTGGGTAAATGTGGAGATGAGAAGTGCAGCAGCAGAAACTGTGAAAAAGAACCCAAGTGTAATCAGTGTGGGGGAGTCATGAGGCATGGCAAGCAGACTGTCCAAAGAGAAAAGAAAGAGATGGGAGTCATAAGGATCAGGTCCAAGAGAAGGCTGAGCCATGAGGAAGCAGCTAGGAATGGAAAGATGCAAAAGAAGTAAGGAAGAACAAATCAGATAGGAAGCATGATGAATATTGTTTTTGTAAGGACAAGATTAAGTTCTTAGCATTCCTAGTCATGGTGATTAACTCCGCCGCTGAGGCAGGAAGGAAATCCGGGAGAATAGAGATAGTTGTTGATGCAGCAAGAAAGTTTTTAGTTATTGTGAAAATTACTGGAGAGAAAGTGCAGGAGCTGTTGAGAGAGGCTTTCAATCCCTCTCAGAAGATAGACTGACAAGTTATATTAGAGAATGGGATCAGGGGTGGGGAAGAACTTTATGCATCTATTCATTTATATATATATATATATATATATATAAATATATATATATATACATATATAAATATACAGTAATGACAGGGTGCAGTTCGAAGGCGACCCTCCAGAATTTCTTCCACCAAAGAAACCATGTTCTTCAGCTAAAAAGGCCTCTGACAAAGATAAAGACAAGACCAGAGTCAACAATGGTCTGGCTTTGTTGGGATGGAGAGCCCTACGAGCTTCTAAAGGTCTCCGACTTGACTCGGAGCTGGCTTTTCTTCTCCTCGATGCATAAGTAATGATGAGTAATAATGTTACATGTCTGTTTTCATTAGCGACTGGCTAGAGTCGGCATGTTAGCTAAATAACTGTTACCAGCATATTGAATTTGCTCTGCAAATGTTGCAATCACTAGTTGGCTTACTGTGGCATATCACGGCCATTCAATAGATATTACTTTTTTATTTTTATTGTACTTACCTCGTCACTTGATATCGTTCACAAAACGATGCGCCTATTTGTTTTGGTCCGAGATGCTGGTGCTCTAGTGCGACATCTAGTGGCTGAATGTCGTATATAGCACCTTTAAACGTGTGCGATACAAAGAAAGATTTGTCAGTGCACTTATCCAAATATCTAAGTCTCTCAAGGGTCTTTTTCTTACCTTCCTCATATTTCCAATATAAAAGTGCAGCGTCATTCAAACAGTCAAACCTTTTTTAGCACTTATTCTCTCGCAGCCTTTCATCTTCCCTTTATCTGTCCAATTTAATTAGAAGTCTGTCGTCTCTCGTGCTCCTTTCTGCCTCGCCTCTTTCATCTCCTGTCCAACGCAGATCAATTCTTCATGGCGCACATCCTCGTTCCCCGTTGATACTGTCAGCCTTTCTAAGAAGCACGGAGGACCACTGAGCCACGGCAAAGTTCACACATCTAAAAACACCACAAGACCTCGTAAAAACCCGAGTGATCGATCAGTCGCCTGGCATTTTGTATTTTCTTAAACTTTCTGCCCTCTTATGTATTTTGCCTTTCGTTAAGGTGCACCTCAGGAGAGAGGATATGAAAAGAAAGACTCTGCTTAAAGTTACCATGTTGCCTATGGCATATTGTTTCACTGATGAATAATTTCTAAATCATATGGAGCAGTTCTCAGCAGAGGAAGTATAATGCTCTAATCCTCTGGCATAGAGGTGGAGGATGACTCGGATTGTGAGGGAAGCGATCAGGGAGGCAACAGGCGAGAGCAAAGGATGCCTACAGTACGAAAGAAAAAAAAAATTAATATCAGGTTGAGACAGAGAATAGGAAACAGAAAAAAGAGCAAGCAGCAGATGAATGGAAGGAGGAAAAATCAAATCATTAATGCACCATGTGTATAATGTGAATACAGCTCACATAATGTTCCTCCCTTCAAGTATAATTGAATCCATTTGTTGGATTTGTATTGTAAAATGTGATTTGAATCTGTGTGATTCATGACCGCTGGAATCCCACAGGTAATTAAGTAGTATGAGCCCTTGCAGGTAAGAGTGAGAAAAGTGTCTCTTAAACCATTAGTTGGATAATTAATCAGGGCACATCCATGTTATCACAGCAGTATGCATTACAGCACAGGGTCTAACAACGCAGCCACAAGGGGAACATAGTATAATTGCAGTAATCCTCCTATCGTATCCCTGAATTGCAGTAATGTGATTTGATGCAAACCGTTCCGTTTCGTCATACAGTACTTATTTAATTTGTATTTTTTTAAAAAAAAAATCAACATGCAGATCGATGCTCAAACTAGTGAGCTTTGTACATGCAGTCATGCTTGTAAACTGGCTCGCAATTAAGTGCTTCCTTCCCCGGTGAGATTACATTATGAACGGCCCACTCCTTTTTTCTCCAGCACCCACAGCGAGCAAAGCAAAGCGAAGCAAAGCACGGCTATCTATCCATCGTTGTCTCTATCTGTGCTGGAGCCAGCCGCTGAACCGGAGCTCCAGCTGGAGGGGATGTTGCTAGGGCTTAACGGTGGGAGCAGAAAGCACAGGCGGCAACAGCAACAAAAGGAGTAAGTGACCCTGAGAGGCGTGTGGGGAGAGTCAGTGTGTCTCTACTGTGTGTGTGTGTGTGTTTATGTGTGTGTTTGTGTGCACGCAAGGGAGGAGAGCTGGCTGCTATTAGTCCTGCTGGATTAGCATCTGACACCCAGCACCTTCAGATCCTCTATCAAAAAAAAGGAGGCCTCCAGCTGAAGCAGAAATGGCCATGACATAAGGTCCAGCCGTTGTTGACATCAACACACACACACGCATATGCAACACAGAGGAGTGAAAAGGGATGACAGGACAACCAGAGGGCCCTGACAGTCATCTACTAACCTCCACGCTGTGACAGCGCAGCGCGGTGATGTCTCAGTCAGGCTAAGCCCTAATCTCTAGTGACATTTCTGAGTGGAATTGTTTTTGTAGTCCGGCTTTAATGAAAGTGTTGAAAGGGAGGTTTTTCTTCCTGGTGAGGTGTAATTACAACCACCAGGACACAACAAACAAGACTTAAAAACAAAGGTCAGAACTCATCTGTGAGATTGTGCAGGCTGACTGTAAGTAAGGGCCCAAGCAGCGGCTCTGTTTAGTGAAATCTCACAGATCCCTCTTGTATATCAGAGAGATGATAGAGATTATTACTCGGGAGTGGTGATTAAAAGCAAAAATATGGACTATCCACCATAAACTAATGTCTCATACATTACCACAGGGCTGAATGAATGCCTTTATGACACGTTCTACAAAAGTTGAACATTATAAGTGTCACGAAAGGTAGCACAGCAAGCAGTCCTCCCCAAAATATTACCATATTACGTTAATATATACTCAATGTCATGGGTATCTAAATACAAGAGGGCCACTTAATACATTTCCACTGCATTAAATGTCCAGTAAGGATGCATTACATGATGATATTTCAGTATAAAAACTCCAGAACTCTGTACATGAACAGCATCTCTGTATTAATGTGAGATGTGACGCCTTTGTTATGTAACCAACACTGCGTTCATTCAAAATGTTGGATTTTAGTATTATTCTGTTGGAGTCTTGATATCAGCTGGTTTGGTTTTGTGGTTCTTCCCTCCATGTTTTTGGTGTCGTAGCGGCGTTCTGTGTTCTTCTCTCTCTTCATTACAGCCACTGTTTCATTGCATAGTAAGCGTATACGTCTCGTACTTCCCTCGGTTTTCACTGCGAGCCGTTTTACTTTATCAACCTTTGCGACCTTGCTAACTGTAGCGACTAGTGAGCAGCTGAATGAAGACAGACAATGACAGTTGAATTGATGTGATAGTGATGTGTCACTCGAAAGCGGTCCGGGTCATGTTGCAGTGACATTTTGCTCCCGGTCCAGATTAAATTATTCAGTCCAGATTGAGTATTTATGCTCAATGTACTATACATGTATTGCTATTAATGTATTTGGTAAAAAACTGCATGATGGCGTTTGATTCTAACATCTTAACAATCATAACAAATGCAGATAAGAACAGCAAAACAACAAGAATTATACATTTCTTGCCCACAGTTCATGAAACGTGGGTTTGTGCGTTGCCTGTGTTCACACTTATTCGGATTCCCACATTCACACCCTCGGCCACACATCTGTCACATACCCTGCCTAAAATGCCCCTCATCCTACACCCACAGGTGAAAATAACTCACACATAATACTTTTTTGTGTGACATTTTTTGGTGAAAAATTCTCTTCAGCTGTGTGGATTTCTGTGTTCCATTACTGATATAAACAAAGACCAATCCTGAGAAATTAGATCTCAGTTGTAATAAACAGGAATCACAGCTACATCACATAAACACCGACCGACATGTGGGCCAACAGAGACAGCATGACAATGCTTATTAGTCGCTGCGATGTAGAAATAAAAGTGCCACCCAACCAGAAATTTAATGTGAACTAATGTTTGCTACACACAGATGATTGTAAACTATGCCAGTGGTTTCAGTCATTGTTGAATCCAAAAACAGCATTTAGTGCTCACTGCAGATTGAGCAGAAAAAGATGTGAGTAGTTGCTAGGACACTTTTCTCACTTCGACAGCTGCCTCTGTGTCTAACTGCAAGTCTCTGTCCAGTATCATCTTGCGTTGCAGCTGACAGCGTGACATCACCTGTAGACTATAATATTCTCTCCTCCTAATATCTCTCTTGTGACTGTTACACGGCCGCCTCCCATCACGGAGCGCTTTGCTTTAGAAAGATGTTCTTTTTGCATTTAACTTCACATCAAAGCGTTCCCTCTTCATCTCCGTCACAGTACAGAGCCGCTCCGATGACATGTTACGCGTCACATCTCGAGAACACGCACCTCCTCACGAGCCGGTGGCGTTCGTCATTTCATCAGGCTGAAACAAGCAATTTGCAGTTTGTTGAATTCCACGTAGGATTTTTTTTTTTTTTTTTTTTTTCCTGTTTTTGCTTCCTGCAAGAACAAATATAAGGGAAAAATAAGAAAACATTCATGCATGAGGCTCACTGAGTGCAGTTCTGAATTGAGAAATAAACCAATTCAGAAATATAACATCTATTTTGATTAAAAAAATGACTGCTGGCAGAAAAGCAAAGTACATTTTGGGCTGCTAATGAATTATAAGTCTCCTGAAGACCTTTTCATACAAAGTAGCTCTGTTTTTTGAGGACACAGCCATCTGTGTTTTTAAATATTGATTGATGAATTTCAAGAAGCCAGATTTTTTTCCTATGTGGTTATGAAGAAATTTGGAATGAAGCTTCCTCTTACATTAATCTTACGCTCCCGGCAGCTTCCAACCAACAGAATCCTCTTTGAACCTCTGAGACTGGAAATAGTGGTTTCTGGGCTATTTTTTCATCCTCATCTCCCAACTCCACTCTATAAGTGTAACTGCTGGACTCGTTGCTTTGCATTACAAATACCCGACCTTAAAATACAGAGATTTACATCACACGTTTTCAAGCAAGAGCACACCTACATGTACGCACTAGGAAAAAAAAAAAGAGCTCTTAACGGTAACGGCGTTCATAATTTCTAACCTGTTGCTCGGCTGCGGAGACAGAAACTAATAAAATAAACCTTTGCAAACGGAAGTCAAGAAGCTAAAACCTGCTGTCGACGCCTGACATAAAAAGACATAATGTCTGTAACAATTCATTACTCAACAACAACAAAACATTACCGCCAGTGGCATCACTGAAAGAATGAGAAATGAGAAAATATTTGGCAGAGCTAATTACTCCTTTTTTTATTGTGCAGGAACCAGGGTCAGAATTGAGAGAGAGAGAAAAAATAATAATATTGAATGTTATTAAAGTGCTGTGAAAATACAAGGGCAAAGAAGCAGGCCACAAATAACATTCACACATGAATAATTTAGCTATGATGCTATATATTCCTGCATGTTTATAACTACTGCCCTCCCTGGACCAACATAAAATATTGGTGGGACACTGACCGCTGATACTGCCAGTGGACAGAAATCAACCAAACACACAGTAGGAAATGTTATCAGCAGGAAGAGAAGAAACTCTCTGGTGTTACAGTAAATGTTGGTCATTTGGACAAACTTTGCTTTTGGTTCGTCATTGTAGGCCACTGTTAGAATTTTGTCAGTCATGTATGTTTTTAACTTTCAGCTTTCAATGTCAAAGCATAGTTTATAGTTTTGTTTTTTATTGCAATGTGTATATCATCCACGGTAAGCAGGCCTCTCAATTTTAAACGGCACTGACCATTACCCTCACAATGCCGATACCATTAGTTCATTGCCAAAATGTCCAAATCGACACTCTCTGCAATCAACAGTGTCTGTTCTCAACCATTTGTGATGTGAAAGAAGCATCACTCTGTAACTTAAGTGACAAAATTCAAAATGTAGTCACATCAGTTTCACAGCTTGGGGTGTCTGTAGCTCAGCAGGTATAGCAGGTCCTCCAATAATGACGGGGTTGGCGATTCCTGGCTTCATCTCTCCACATGACTAAGTGTCCCTGAGCAAGAAACTGAACTACAATTGGTCCTGTTGGTTAGGTCTGTGACTTGCATGGTAGCTTGCTGCGATGTGTGAATGGATGAACGGGTGGCAGATAGGCCAATTGTGAAGTTCTTTGGATAAACGTGCATTTATATTGGGTTTTCAGTATTTGGATAAAGTAGCTTGTGAAAAATAAGGTGTGAAAAAGTATATAAGTGACACCCATTATTACAATGTGTCAGAGACATATTCAGAAATGTCATATCTCATGCTGGTCATCTTACTGTGAACAATAATTACGTTGCCACTCAAAACTATGTTGACTCCTCAGCCAACAAAAAAAGTAGAGAGCTCATCTAAGTCGTTGAGTTTAAGTCATTCTTAACTTTTGTTACAAATGCTGAGAACTGAATCCAAATGATCGATGAGGGCTTTCGAAAGATTTAGATTTGTTAAGCCGATATGATATTGGATTCAGGTTCAATAAAATGCTATTGAACTCTACACGGTTGTACTGCCAGTGAGTTTCAATTATTAAAAACCCCTTTCACACTGAGGCTGAAACTTTCACACAAAATAATTGAAAAGAACGCAAAGGACCAATATTCACATAGGTCCACGTGGGGTGTCCAAAACAAATACATCTGAACGCTGGGCTTAATTAGTTTTATGAAATTTAGGTACAGAACTTAATAAAAATGCAGAAAATTAGACAACCAGGGGATATTTGAACAGTGGTTGTCTATTGAACATTATTGATCTCTGCTGATATTGTACATATGCTGCTATCTAGAGTTATAACTTGAGCTGTAAAGTGCTGTTCCAATCTTCTTCTTTTTTTGCAGCGGAGGAGGTTAAAAGGCTGGAAAGGCTGGAGAGAAACCTTTGCTATATACATCAGGAGAAAAAAGGGAGCTACATGACTCTAGCTGGCAGGCAGCAAGAAGGAGAAAAAAGAATGGAAATAGATGAAGGCTGAGTTCCTGCCTCTTTCAGCAAAGCACAGGAGGAGGTCTGTTCACAGGTTTCACTTCTTTTTCTGTGGTAAATCCTTTCTGAATTAATTCACACCGGACTTGCATGTGCAAGGTTTATGAGAAAATGCCTTTCTTCAATAATTCCTAAACTTATTGATATCCTTAGCAGCAGTATAATACCACCCTGATCTCTATGAACGCAACAAGCCAACCTGCAATGAGATCAATTGAATAGCAAACCTGCAAAGTAACAAGCCAGAGCAGATCTACTTCCTCTTCTCTACTTGATAAATTGAGGTCTTGAAAGAAGCAAAATCCTTCAAAACAGGAGGGAAAAGGAGAACAGCCGTGTCCTGATATGACCTGCTGGATTCTGACTGAGCTGCCTGCAGCGACTCAACAGTTACTCCTGTGTAGTTATGTACTTTCGTGGTCCAGTTCAGCCTTTTTTTTTGAAGGTGTCAATAGTTCAGCTTTTGTCCTAAAACATTCCTCAAATGCAGCTATTACTGACGTACGAGGATAAACTCAGAGATCGCTCAAACCGACGCCAACAGACACACATCATCAGAACAACTCGATCATTACTTTTGAATCCTTTATACCTCCCTCGACCTATTTTTATTTCTGTCTTTCTCCCCGTTCTTCCCCTCCCCTCTCCTTGATTTTTATTGCATCTTACAAAAACTAACGGCCAGACAGAATGAAGGTAATAAAATAACAATTATTATGTTCCTGTGTGAGTTCCTCACAAACCAACCAACTGAGACAGACTGGTGAAAAACCTTCCTGAACCTGACATGCATACATTATTTTTTTTATAGGGCAAATATCATGCTTTTTGTAATTATCTGTTATTTTTATACTGTCATAATGTCAGATGCCTGAGGTGAGATGAATGTTAATGTGTCGGGTAAATGCCTTCAAGTCAAAAGCCAGGGCTTCAGCCTTCTCTGGATGCTCCATTTGCAGTGTCGACCTCAGATTGTTCATATATGCCAACAAACATTCTGTAACTTTTGTTGCTAAGGCCGTTGGTAAGGTTGTTCCAGGGGGTTGTGTACGTTATAAACCAGCATATCGATGGCTAAAGTGCAAAACCTCCTATCTGCAGAATTTTCTGATTGGCGGATTTTACTTTGGATGATGAGAACAAGGAAGGTTTTGCTGTGTTTTTGTTTTGTAGTGTGACTTTTCTGTCAAAACGACGGGCGGGATTATCTCGCAGACAGACTGAATATGAGCAGCCTTCCTTATTCTCATCATCCAAAGTAAAATCCGCCGATCAGAAAATTTTGCAGATAGGAGGTTTTACACTTTGGCCATCGATATTTTGGATCTGATTCAGGCTCAGTCATGTATGGATAAGTTTGAGAAGTTTCCATTTCAGTAAAGACCGAGAACATACATGAAATCCTACTTCAACTGTTTGTTTAGGTAGCCTCTGGAGCCGGTGGAAGTCCGCCGAGGGGCATCTTCCAGGAGCTAACCAATCAGAACAGAGTGGGCTCATGGGGATAAGATAAAGAAGGAGTTTTTTGAACTGTAAATCATTTAGAGATGCTCCAGTAGAGCCCCAGAATAAAAATATGGACCTAGAAATGTGCTTGACAAGTCCTGTTTAAAAAGAGACCTGATGTGAAAGGGACAGAACAGTCTGACCCAATCCAAACAGACCTGTGGTCCACTAAACCAAATCACAAACTGACCAAAACACAGAAAGACCACCGACCCCGGCATGAAGAAAAAGATTAGCAAAACATACTATTTTTCCTTCAGTTCACTGCTCCGTCTCTGTCTCACCTCAAAAAAAACTATTTTTCTTTGTGGTCTCCTGATGTACCATGAGGGTATTAAAAATATTGACACATAAACCCGAGACCTGAGACAATACAACAGAACCCTCCCCAACCTCATTAAACTGAGTATAATGTAGACGGAAAAGAACCATGAAGACCTCTGCTATTTGTTATAAGGGATCTTTCTGGCCCTGAGTTGAGTCTCTCAGGCAGCTCATCTTTTTCTTCTTATAAATTCCACCTCTACAACCCCAAAGTTTCTCACTTAAACATTAGCGTTTGGCTGTTGGTGCAGAACCGGAGAGTAATTGCTGCCTGAGAGGCTCGGTTCAAAGTCCCTTAACCTAAATGTAACCGGACTTTAAACCATCATCTGAAGGCTGCGTGTCAGGCAAACAGTGTTAGTGATGCATTCATCTTGTAGAAATTCATTGTTACTGCCAGGAGCGAAGCAGAGGGACCTTTCTCCTGATCTCTTAGTATTTTTCTCATATTGTCGTTGAGAAGCTGTTTGGGAAATATCCCGGTTAACTTTCATCGCTGGAGCCTTCACCTTGACCTTTCTCATGACATCATGGATAAATTCAAAAGACCCCATACCATAGTAATGACACACAACACACTAACCTCACAGATTTCTCTATTCAACAGGACACACTGCAGCAGTTTCCTTTCTATTTCATTTCATTTCTTCGTATAAACAGAATCAATAACTTGTAATATCTTAGTTCTTCCCTGGGCAAAATCTTTGCAAGTTGAAATTCATGTCTTACCGTTTCCTGTATTGCTCTTTCGAAACCAATGAGGTCATTATAGATTTCATCTCACCGTTAAAATGGAAGGAATCAAATTTTCTACGTGCCAGTGTTGGGAACAACATCCAGAGAGATGATTGATTGTATCCTCACAACCCGGATTTAAAATTCCTGTGCTTGTAGGCAGAGAAAAAAAATCGATTTGAATATAAGTAGCAAGTAGCACGCCGTGGATTTTGGTTCTAGGGTTGTGGAAGATGTGGAAAGGAGAAGCTGAAGCAAATCTCCTGACGTGGATGATGTGAAATTTTTTAAAGGCTTCATTAGGAGGGATTGTCTCCCCCTCTAAGTTGAGAAGATTAAAAAGGAATATTTTCTAAAAAAAAAAAAATGATACTTAAAATATGGAAATTTGAGACAAATGGGGGGGTGTTTGATGAAAACAGAAGTAAACTTTATTAAATCGGAGTCTTCACAGGCAGGCAGGGATGAGAGAGAACGCTGGCTCAAGGAAATAAAGTCCAGCAGCAGGGGGACAGGATCTAGCTGGAACTGGAACAGCAGGTGCACGCAGGTATAATCTCTACTTTTCCGAAAATTCAGCACTACTCCTCACCTAACCCCACCGTGTTCAGGTCCTGGAGCGCTGACACGACTTAACTCTTTCTCATATGTTAAAAAGACATGGACAGGAAATTGTGACTTCTAATTACTAATTAATAACAATCAAATCAAAAGGAAAGAACAAACAAAACATATTCCATCAATCAGAAATCACATCAAACACCTTACACTATATATATATAATATATAATAAAAAGTTCACATTCATTTCATCGCTATGTGGAGACATATGGAGGACAATAAACCTCTAAATCTACTCATGTCTCATTATTGAATGTTTCACTCTGTGCTTGTTTGGATACTCAATGTACCGTAGCACTGAGAACAGATGGTTTGACACAAAGCATTATGTTTTGTTTAAAATTATTCCAGCACTGGAGAGTCTGAAGTACAGTTTGGCGTCGTCTGACACTTCAGTATTTGTAGGACGATGACAAAAGCAGAGACGACGCCGCTGTAACGTTTTAACGAAGACTGGTGAAGACAGTGAGCTCCAAGGCCGGTTGGGTGACTCGCGGCTGATGTGAGAACCGTGTCAATCTTTAATTCAGTTATCTCATGCAGTTTTTAACATGACAGATCTTTCAGAGTGATCGCTTATTTCTGGTGCAATCTGAGGTCGGGTGAAAAAAAAAAAGTTTTAACATTGACTGCATTTACACACATACTCAAAAACTGATGATAGTTAGATTTTGGCAGCTACCATTGAAGTGGCTATGTAATGATTAAAGCATAACCCAACAGCCTTTTGGATAAAGTATAAGATCTTATAAGTTTCCTTGGGTTTTTAGCTTGTCTAATTGTCTTTATTTGTCTATGTATGTGCACAAATAATAAAAAAAAACATAGGGAACAACTGTTTCAAGAAACCAGAAGAAGGAGAACCGTTAACAACGAGATGTGTAGCGAGAATCATCGTCAATCAAGAATCAGTGTTTTTCATGATAAAATAATAAACACAAGCATCAAAATCAAGGTTGAATTTGCATTTTTATTAAATACTGAGTCAAACATTCTTCAGCAAAACTCTCCCACCCAAAGAAATGGTTGACTATTCTCTATAAAAGTATATCAAAATGTCACATTACATCTATTAATTTGAACTGTTTTGCTATATAATATGTCCCTATATGATGAGCTTTGTTTTTTGCATAAAACACTCACATTTTATATATAATACTGATACTTCAAAAGCCCAAAATCAGTCTTATAAACCCACAATGTTTAGTTTGTATGTAATTTTTAGAATGTAAACTCTTCTTCAGTGGTGCCCTGATTAACACACTGGTGAAAAGGTGAGAAGATGAGACGAGAAGCGTATTTTGGAATCATGGAAACTGCGGTTCACACTGCAGACATGCTAATGTTGGTTGCCCTGTCTGAAACACAGTATTCCATTAAAACTCCAGGCGTGTTTAATGCTTCACCTGAGTCTCTGATTTGCATAATCCCTGCCTGAAGTGTGAGGGTGATAAGCTTTTAAGTTGAGGTTGTGAGCCTGTGGCAGTCAGCGGTTTTGTCCCAGAGGCATGCAGGTTGTGTTCTCTGGGCAAACATAAAAGACCTGACAGGACCGATAATGGCTTAACAGTCATGCTCAGAGACAGCCTTTGCACACACTCTCATTGAAACAATAGAGGAAGAGAAACAGCTATGACAATCTGAGCCAAAGTGTATAAAAAGTCAAGATTACTCCGCCTAGTTTCAGAGTGCTGATTCAACAGTCTGGGGGTATTCGGGCTTATCGGCCCTGCCGTTCACTCAGCGTTTTGGCGACACAAACAATTCCCTTCAAAAGGAGGCGAGCTGTAAACTTTTAATGAGATGAGATTTTTAAAGCTAAAAGCCTCAAGTCTTAAAGGTGCAGTGTGTAGGATTTATAACTCCTCCCCTCAACCTCCTCTTCCAAGCGCGTAGGAGAACCTACAGTGGCCGCAAAACTCGCGAAAAACACACTAAAAGGTCCTCACTAGGAACCAGTGTGTGGTTTGTCCATTCTGGGCTACTGTAGAAACATGGCGGTGCACCATGGCGGGCTCCGTAGAAGAGGCTCATTCCAAGCTAACGAAAACACAACAATCCTTATTTTCAGGTGATTATACACTAATAAAAACATACTTATGAATATTATATTTCCGTTTCCACTAAATTCTACACACTGCACCTTTAAGCAGACGGTGAAGTCAACTACAAGCTAGATTCTTAAAGACAGTTTCAGTTCTCTACCAAATATCTGTGTGTGTGTCTCTGAGTCGCTCATGCTGTTCCTTTGCCTGATAAAATGATGAGAGGCAAGGGATTGCAGTCTGTCTCCTTCTGGTCTCAGGATGGCTTCAGCCAGCTTATCCTCCTCTGGCCCATCCAGGAGCAGCAGCCCCTGACCTCTGCTGTCAACCAAGTGCTGTGCTGCCAACTGAGGAGGCGAGTAATAAAGTAAACAGAGTACAGCAGCTCACATACGTATATATAATGGAACACAGCAGGAATGTTCAATGAACACCAGACACACACACACACACACACATTCTTAAGTGAAGAAAAACACCAAACAAAACCAACAAGCAAACATTTCATTTGATAGTGTGGGTATGTATGATATGTGCAGCCAAAAGAACGTAAGGTTAGGAGTATACACAGTAACACTAAAAGTTCATAATTGCATATGTAAGCATGCTGCCACATTTTGCTTATACACTACATGGTTAAAAGTATGCAGACACCCCTTCTAACCATTGCTAACATAAATACAAACATAATCTCTAATGACAAACTCATGGATGCCAATTTTTCCAGTGAGTCCATTTGTCAAATTTCTGCTAGAAAGTCTTCCCTTTTCTTCTAGATTTTGCCCTGGTCAGCTGTGAGCGGTATTATTGTGGAAGTGGAAACTCCTCGGAGCAACAGTAACTCAGCCATGAAGCTATAGTCCCTAAGCTCACCGAACAGGATTGCAGTTTTAAAGTTGGGGAGTTTTAAAGCGTGTAAAAAAAAAATCATTTGTCCTCAGCTGTGACCCTCATTACTAAGTTCCAACTGCCTTAAGAAGCGACATCAGCGTGAAAACTGCTCGTCTGGAGTTTTAAAAGCCTGAGATCGCCATGTGTAATGCCTAACGTGACCACTGAACGCTTCAGTGTCTGGCGGTCTGATGGAGGAATCTGGGGGTTTTTTTTGGGTTACCTGCCTGAATGCATAGTGCTGACTGTAAAGTTCAGCGGAGGGGGATTAATGGTCTGGGGCTGTTTTTCATGGTTTTTGCTAGACACTTTAATTCCAATTAAGGGAAATGCTACAGAATACCATATTTTAGACAATAATGTGCTTCCAACTTTCTTGCAGCAGTTTGGGGAACTCCCTTTAAATTTGAAAATGTAAGTGTTAACATGAAGTGAAATGTTTTTTTCCCAGTTTGGTGTGGAAGAATCCAACAAGCTGAAATGTATTGTCCAACATCAGCAGCCGACCTCGCTAATGATCTTGTGGAAGAATGGGGAGCAAATTCCTGCAGCTAGGCTTGTGGAAAGTCTTCTCAGAGACGTAACAGCTGTTATAGCAGCACATTTAAGCGCATGGTTTTAAAATGACATGTTGTATTATCACATGTGGGGGAAAATGTTTGGGTATCCACATACTTTTGGCCACAAAGCGTACATGATTTCGGGTATTTGCCACAGTGTGATATATACGGATATCAGAAAAATATTCTTCCTCAAACTGCGAGTTTTTATTTCAATCATATTACCCAGCTCTGGTATTCATTAGGACATTTCCACATTTCCTTCTTTATTGCTTTTGTTATAGCCAGTATACAGCAGCTCTGGAGAGATTTTCCCTCAAAAACACAGCGGTGCCAGATGAGCGAGGGAAGAATGAGTTGCTTCTGACATAGGAAGAAAGAGATAAGAGGGTCCTCAGAGAAAATGGATGGTTCAAATTACACAGACAGGCAGGTCTATTAATGTGGAGACAGAGGTTGTTTTCTTTTTTTTTTTTTCTTCCTCTACGCTGTATCCCCACCTAACATGCTCTATCTATCTGACGCAGCCAGTTATATTCACACACACAAACACACACGCACTCAGAACACATACACACCCTCCCTGGAGATTAGCGCTTGCCATGCTGCTACGTAGATACATGTCAGCGCTCACTGTAAACACACAGCACCACACCGTATGAAGCCAAGAAGGCCTTTGATGTTCCTGCTGCAGCGGTGCTCAATGTGACCTCAATCCACATCCTTCATTGTAACTGAGGGGAATACTGGAGCGTTCATTATCCCCCCCCCCCAACCCCCCCTTTCCCCTCGCCTCCCGCTTTCCGTCCAAAACCACTCAAACAACCCGTGTGTAAAAGTCAGAGCAATGTATGTATCATCACCTGCACACACACATGCACGGGGGGTTATAAAGAACTTGAGATGCACCCGAGAGTCTTCAAAGTAAGCCCATGGCTTAGCGTCTAGCCAAGAGTTATTTTTTTTCTACCATTCTGTTTTCTTCACACGTCAAAAGCTTTCAATCGGATGACAAGCAGTGTCAAGGCAGTTCCAACTCGGTTGCCTCTCAACTCTTTTAGTCAAAGGATCTCTTTCTCACTCATTCCGCGTTCTTCTTCTTTGCTTTGTAATATAGAATTCACTCTGAAACCATGACAGCTGCAAAAAAGGAGGAAAAAAAAATAAATCACTCCCTCTCACCAGATTGGGAGCTGCGCCACTCATGATAAGGTGAACCGGACTATGATTTATTTCATATCTACGAGCTGTCATCGCTGTCATTGACATGCACATCCTTCTCTCCCCATCACCTGTTTAAATAAGCAGAGGAGTCGCACTCAAACAGATGCACGCCGCACTCCACCCGCTGACGGACTGACTGATCATTTTTAACAAACTTCTGCTTCGATCTGCTTGAATAATAAAAAGGCTAAACAGAAAACACTGTTCTGCAGGGTATGAATAAATAAAACGTCAGGAAAACGGAGGGGGGTGGGGTGGAGGGGGGGAATAAAAAGCCTGAGTGAGTGAGGGGGGTGGTGGGAGGGGGAGACAGAAGGCGAGAGGGAAGGAAGAGAGTCAGTGAGGGAGAGATGATAATGATGAGCCCTGAGACTGGCGACTATTTTAAGACTTCCTAAAAGTGAAACGACAGCTTCAACGGACCAGAATATTATTGGTTTTCCATGAGCACATACACACTTCAATTCATTGGTCTGCTGAACACCGGGCCATGAATGCAATACCTGCGTTCACAGGATATATAGATAGTGTTAGGGCTGTGAATAACAAGTATTTTTGTTATTGATTGATTATTGATTGATTCCCCAAACTGCTGCCAAAAAGCTGGAAGCAGGCAACTGCATACGAAATATGTATATATGCTGAAAGACAGGGCTTGACCCAAAGTACACTGAAGTATGTGGGCGTCCATATACTTTTGGCCATGTAGTGTAGACAGACAGACATCTAGATGGATCTGTCTAACACGTTTCTCTAGCGCAGTGGTTCTCAAAGTAGGCTCCGGGGACCCTCAGGGGTCCTTCTGGGGGTTCCAGAGAGTCCCCAGCGAAAAGGGGAATAATTTATTTTCACTATATTGATTGATTGATTGAATCATATGGGCTTACATATAATGTACAGTTCCACAAATTCAAAAATAAAGCATTTCGGAACATTTAGTTTACATGGAAGAAATGTCCCATTATGATGGATGTAATGTTCTCTGCCTTAGCTGCCAAGCATCTCCTATAAATCTCGCCAAAATAAAAAATTTCCATATTAAAAAGCCAACTCAACACATCAGCATCGGACAACCAAAACAAATCAGGGTTTTTCAATTCTATCTTCTGAAACAGACAATTCCTCAAGTCCTTGTACAAAGAGCAAATCAAATACAAAATGAAATTCATTCTCGACAACACCAAGATCACAAAAAATACAAAAACGTTGCTCTTCGGGGATACCTTTATATCTGCCTACCTCAGTTTCCAGTGGTAAAGTACCAGTTCTTAACTGGGACCTTTGCCTTCTCTGTAAATGTATCTTTATATATGGTTCTGTATAATAATCGTCTTTAATTTGAATGTAGTTTCTAAGCTTTGGCTTCTTCCATTGTTCCTTATAAATCTTTGGTCATTCTTGATTAACTGTATTTATATCACACTGCAAGTTATTCCTGAAAATAAAATTCAAATCAGAAAGAGAAAATATTGCAGCCACCTCTCTCAGCCGAGGATAATTGTGTGCTCGATCCCAGTTAAAGATTTTTTTTTGGTAAGTCTTTCCTCTGGCAACTGAATAAGGCGGTTCCATAACCTCACCATTTCAGCCCTCTGCTTTATAAGACATGACTCCCATCTCATGTCACCTTCAACAGCTCGCTTTAGCCGTCAATTTATGCACCCCTAAGAAAACACCTCATGGCTCGATTCTGGATCTGGCATTTACTGTCGGAGGGGCATCTTTAAAACCCCACACACCTGCAGCATAAAATGAAATTGAGCCGACCATTGAATCATAAAGTTTAGTGAAAGTTGAAAAAGTTCAGGACACAATTTCATTTTAGTCATTACAGTTATCCTAGTGCTCCTCCTGCTGATTCTACCAGTACTTTAATTCCCTCTGTTAAACACATTTTCATTAAAAACCAAACCAAGATATGCATAAGAACTAGTGTACTTTAGAGGAATTAATCCAAATTTAAATATATGGATTCCATCCATATGTAATTTTGGTCTGTGGTCTAATTTGTGTCAGTTTAGGGGTCCTTGATATGAAAAAGTTTGAGAACAAGTGCTCTAGTGGACGTCACACTTTAATATGTAATCCGTTCTGACAAGAGCGTCACACCCTCTGCGTTCACACACTGTACGCACCGCTGTGAGGCATACTGAGCTCCACATACACGTACAGTATATACACAGAAACAAGCCCGCACACACACATCACTAACAGCGGCGGATCCGGCAATCAGATCATTGAGCCCCACCAGGGGAGTACGAGCTGACGACGACAGGCTGAGAATGACAAACAAGCTGTAAAACAGAACCATCAAAAATAAAATGAGAGAAGATCTGTTGCAGATCCTTCACCACCCGATTCAAACACAGGCTGTTTGAATTTGAAGCTGCCAATTGAGACTGAGGATTTTGCAGCATTAGAGGGGTTGTTTGGTCTGGCTGCCTAGGTCCATGTTGGTTAAATCCAGAAATAAACACAATGTGACTTTGCTGTTTGTTTACTCACATCTCTTAAAGCAGAGACGTGAGCCGACGACAAAGCTCGCAAACGACGGAGCGGAGAGCGAGCAGAAGGCTGTGATTTCAGGCTGGGGGTTGCATGCTCTTTGAACCTGTCTGGTGTCTGTTTGATGAAAATGTTTTTTAAAAAAAAAAAGGATTTGGAGGAGGCAGTCTCGCTCACTTCAGCAATCAAGGTGCAGAGCGGAGCTGAGAAACAGCTTGACCTGCTTCTAAATCAGATAAAGGAATAGCACTCTTGATGTTCAGAGTAAATATTGAGCTAATATCAATAAACCTACCTGTGAGAGAGCAGGGGAAATGTTATTTTCTGCTACAAAACAGACCATCACCATGTTACTACCATGTAGTAATTTCATTTTGCACCTCGTTATTAACGTAATAATGACAATATCAGTCCTACCACAATCTAAAATGTATATTTGTATATTTGTGCAACGATTGTGCATAGTTTTAAATTTTTAAAAAGCAAAAAAAAAAATGTTTTTTTGGACATATTTGTGAAAACAGCTCAGCTTTGAGCCCCTGAGTTGGCGTTTCCAATGGAATGACAGCTGGCATTGCTCAGAGATGCTACTGACTGGTAAATATCACACTGTAAAGTCTATGAATGTTGATATAAGGTGTTTTGTTTTCTCTTTTTCCAAGTCCACATTAGCTATCCACCATTAACTATTTAAGCTATTCAGGCTGTTAAATTTGTATTCCTAAAGTTTGCACCGATTCCTTCAACATTACCTTTTATTCACCTGCTGAGTCACTGGCAGCCCCCGCACACTCAGTGCTGTGTTCATTCTGCATTTTGAAAAGGACTTGGGTTCTATCTAGCATTAGCTGTCTCTCTTTCATGGGTTTAGTTGTGGTGATGGCAAATAACCAGACTATGAAAACTCCCAGCAAAGAGCTAATCCTGTAACCACAGGACTCCAACATTCATACATGGGAATAAGCAATCAGAGTTTGCCCCCCAGCTGGTTAACCGCCTGCGTGTCTGTTGGAATTAAGTGATGTAACAAACTATTTCTATTTCTACTGGTACCCAAAATTTGAAGCTCACTGGGAAAAAAAACACTACTATAAGGGATGTTATCACTGCAAAAGGGGAAAAAAAACATACATATATATATATATATATATACACACAAACATTTGAACACAGTCAAGAGAAATATCAAGGATATACTGTATATATGGATTTCTTAGCAAGAGAAATGTTTATTTCTGTTTATCTTTCAAATAAAGGTTCTCAAAGGTATTATATTATAGAGAAGAAGAGAAAATATCTCGCAGCTAAATGTCAAATAGCGACAGTGTTTGTCAAGAAAAGGTAAATATATCTGCAGGGTGCAGTGAGTGTTGGTGAATTAAACCAATGAACATAAAACTCAAATGAACACAAGCCGCCATACAGAGGAATATGCATCTGATTTTAACGTCACATAAACAAAAGCAACTCTCTCCCCACTTTCAGCCAGGTGCAGAATAAAACCAGCCTGTGCAGCTTTTCTGGGCTGTTATGTAAAACACTGATAAATCACCAATATGGCAGCATGAGTAATAAACTCATCAGCAACTGCTTCTTATTTACTTGAGGGGGGGGGGGGGGGGTTCTTATTTCCATCCCATAATTAAAATTTTATGCTGTATGTGTGTGTGCGTGTGTGTGTGTGTGTGGCTGCAGCACCGAGCTGCACCGTCTCACTAAACATTTACAGCCCAGTTGAATGCAAAGGTCCTCTCATGGCAACTGACACGGTTTTATAAATCAACATTATAGCAGCTGACACGAGGTGCTGCGAGTCCACATGCATCAACACTTGCTGGAGACCGGTGGTGGGTAACATTACCTTTAAAAATAACATGTTACATTACAACATTACTGCCATTAAAAAGTAACTCATTATGTAACGACACTACCTGCTGAGAGTAGTCATGAGTTATGTTGGTTATTTACAGTGCAGAATAAAAGGTAGGAAATGACTCTCAGCAACATCAACCTTTATTGACATACAGCACAGAGGACAGGATCTAACTATTACTAACATAAACCACCATATTCTGAACAGACACATTCAAACACTTGCATTTTGGAACATAACAGCAAACTTAACAAACTACCCAGTCCAGCACTAGGCATGATGGGAAATGAGGGCTGTCGATACATTACAAATAGGCAAATAAACAGAAAAGAATCCATGCGGTAGATACGGTAATCAGCGACAGCCTTCATTTCCCATCATGTTTTAACCATGAATGAGGTGGCTGTTACATTTCTTGACCACAGCTGTGTTTTGCTACTGTGTCTTTGAGATCCTGTCCTCTGTGTTGTATGTCAATAAAGGTTTGACATTGCTGAGAGCTGCTTCCTGTCTCTCATTCCGTGCTGCTCGCCACTAATGTAACTGGTTACTTCAACTGCAAAACTTACGTTAGTTGTTACAACAAAAAGGTAATCTGAGTACTCTAGCCCTCACACTGTTGGAGACTGATGCGATTTTGTCGGTGCATCGGCTGTACTCAGTTTTTCTTACTTCCATCTCAGCTGATTTTGTTGGTGCAGCGCAGGTCAGGCTGAGTCAGATCTTATCTGCCTACATGTGTGCACTAGTGCCAAAAACAACAGCAAGAGGTGGTTTAATAGTGCAGTGAACATGCTGAGCGGAGATTTCTGAGTCACATGGGTGTTGGTGAGCTCTGGCCTGTGGCCTGAGAAGCAGCCAGTCACCTCCGTCTGAAGCCCCAGGAGATGAGGACTGTCCGTCCGGCCAGGCTGCCACCGACACACACACTGCGGTCAGTTTGGCTGCCGCACCGGAGCTTGGCTCCCTCGGTGGATGTTACTGACAGCTGAGGCTGATCTCCAACTGAAAACAACTGACTAGCCTTTTTATGAGCTAATTGGGTTATGCGGTCATTGCTGATGCTCAAAATCCTGAAACATGATTGAGCATTGAGATAAATAAATATGCAAAAAAACATGCGTCCAAGGTAAGTTTTTGAAATTAATTGTTGGCATGGTTTAGTGATGGAACTCAACATAAAGCTGATTCAAGGCTCTCAGGAGGAACAGCAAAGGTATATATATATATATATCCTGCCGTAGGGAAAAACACTTCTGGGAATTTTTCTGGAATGGACTTTGCTTTGGGCTATAAACTATAACACACTCAGGCAATTTTAGTTTCAGCCGGAATTCAGCAGCCGTGAGCGCCATAACCGTGCCACCATGAGCTCAGACACACAGCAACGAGAGCTGCATTCACAAGTCTCTCTCTTGCACTCCACTGATTTCCCCTGTTCTCTAGTTCACTGTGCAACTCATTTTTCAAATTTTCACACATTTTTCTTGTCTCCCCTCCCTTGTTTTCCTGTCTTCTGACCTCTCTTTCTTTTTTTTTTTTTTTTGCACTTTCGTAACCACAGAGTTCATATCATCTATGAATTCAAGATCTGTTAATTATTAATCCATTATGACTAGAATGATAAACTTGATGCGACCAGGAGCACCGTGTTTCTTATAAATCTGTTTGATGCAAAGCACGAACTATTTTGGATGAGTTAAAAATGCAAGCACAGAGGACAAGAGAGGGCAAATGCAACATGCCTTTTAGAGGTTTCAGAGGATTAAAAATGTAATGGCATGGCTCAATAGCTCTGTCTTCCCACTTGGCTTGAACAGAGCAATACAAGGCCAGCTGTGATGGAGACAAAGGTCTGTGCTCTGCAGGTCAGGACCGGGTGGCTGGTCAGGGCAGAAAAGGGCACAGTGGGAGAAATTATAGTTTGCTGTTGCAGCTTTATCACACACCAAACAGATTACCAATAATGAAGAAGATATTTGGTTTCAATGGGTTCATAATGCATACGATTCAAAATTTCTGCAGCATAGAGGTCTTGGGGGTTTCCCAGATAATCCGGGAAAATCCGAAAATAATAAACAAGACTGACAGCCAAAACAGAAATATCATGCCTGATTTGAAGCAGCTGAGCAAAAAAAAAAAAAACCCATCAGCATAAAAGTGATAAAAAATGCTCGGAAGTTTTCAAAATGTGCTTAAGATGTACGAAAACGATGCTTCCAGCTGTTGAGATAAAATGGAAAACTTCTAAAGCCACTTAACTTCTTAGAGGTAGAGAAATATAGATAAATATATTGCACCTTGCCCCCGAGGATCTGCACAAAAAGAGGGAGTCTGTATGCCATTATGATGATCACATTAGCTGAATGTATGACAGATGGTCTGTGATTAAAACCTAAATTGTATGATGTGTGATCCAACCTCTGCACAGAATTAAAAACTGACAAATGCAGTTTTATTAAAGCTGCCGTACTTATATGTAATTTACTTTTCCTATTGTGTTTACAAGACTTTGTTTCATTTGATTTGAAAGTGATTATGAGCACAACACCATTGTAAATAAAAGGTCTCAATAGGTTTCCCAGTATAAATAAAAGTTAATGAATATTTCCTCATTCAATTAATGTAGCTTGTTTCATTTAATCAATGTAATTTATTAGGAAAGCCTCACATGCTGCAGACAGTCAGATCACCGCAGCGCATGGATGCCAGTCATGACTATCACTGGTAAACAGGGGCAGAAGTCAATCATCATGACAGTTATAGAGCTGTATGGTGAGTTTACAAGACAATATGTAAAATAGCATGCATAGCATGAAAATATGTTCTGCTCCCTTGTGGTTTGGCCTGACATTCATATTGTTGTTTATTAGCCTTCAGAGCTGGCCATGATATGAACGGCAAATTACCAAAGGACCCCTGATAAATCCTAAAGATAGGATCACATCAGGCACATCGCTGCATGCATAACAATGACCAGTGCTGTATAGATGCAGTCTATTGACTCAACCTTGAAGCTGCTCTTCTGTTTTCTGTAAATAAGGATCAGGATGTGAGTCCATGGGAGAACCAAGATGGCGCAAGTGTGTACGGTGAACTGTCTGTTATGTCTACTAAGCTTATTGTTTGCTGTTGCTTTGTTTTTTTCTGCGTATGTTGTAGAGATGTCTCCGCTTTACTAGTTTATGATCGCCAAGGATTTCTTAACATCAGAGTTTCTCAAGAGATGTTGTCAAAGCACGATTTGGGAGACCAGATTACAAGCTATCCTCCCTTCTTATTCTTATCGGATATACCTGAACGCCCGCGCCGCCTACCTTGCGCCATTCCCCGTAAGAAATGTTTTAGAAGACGGGGAAAAGCGGGGAGGTGTACTGGTAAGATTTAAGGCTTACCTGACGTCCTCTTGTGTGACTGATCCTCACCTCTTTTGCGATGGATGTTACTACTTTCCTGTTGTCCGGTGCTGACTGGAATTTAGAAGTCAGTAGAGCCGGCCTCTTGTTTCTGGTCCGCCTGCTGTTCCTGACCTGCCTATGGACCACGAGAACCTTTGCCCGCTGTGGTGGCTTCAACATTGGCCAGCGAGGAGCTTACTCCTCGTATGGCTCTGAGTAATGCTAGATCCCTAGCAAACAAGACCTTCTTGCTTAATGACCTCTCCACCTCTGACGGAAACCTGGTTTCATGGTGGTGAGTTCACCCCTTTTTCTGAACTTCTTCCTCCTGGATGTGCATTTTTTTAGCTCCCCTCGGACCACCAGGTGGAGGGCTAGGGTCTGTATTCAACACATGAAAAGGGGCACATACTGGACCTTGTGCTGTCATATGGTTTATGTGTATGTACCCTGGATGGCTGTTGTGATCTCAGTGCTGAAGAGCTTAAAACACCTTTTGACTCCACTTGCCCTGAGGTCTTGGACTCTGTTGCTCCTTTTAGGACTAAACGCACTAAACCACTCTCAGAGCCATGGCTGAATGATAATACCTCCGCTCTCAGACGCACGTATAGACGAGCTGGAACAAGGATAAGCTCCAAGTCACCTTAGGACTGCTTATCAAAATACCAGAGAGCTGTTAACTGCTAAATCCGAGTTTATATCTAACCTTGTCTGCAGTAACGGTCATAGGCCTCAGGTTCTCTTCAGTGCTTTCAACTCTCTCATAAATCCTTGTGATACAGCTCATATTGTGCCAATGCCTACACTCTGTGAAAACTTTCTTAAATTTTTTATCAACAAGATTTCTTCTTTTAGGTCTTCACCCACTTCCTTTGCCCTAGACCCTTCTGTTCCTCCTATGTGCCCAGCTGTCTTTGATCAGTTTGAGCCTTATTATCAGAGGTAGTTCAGCATCTGCAGCCGACAAATTGCCCCCTAGACAGTATTCCCCCCTCTCGTCTACTACTACTAAAAGAAGTTTTTAATACTGTTAGGTCAAGTATTCTTGTTCTGATAAACATCTCTTTTATTTCAGGGTGTGTTTCAGCTGCTTTTAAACATGCTGTAGTGCAGCCTCTTATCAAAAAGAAAAATCTGGACCTTTCTGTTCTCCCTAACTTCAGGCCAATTTCTAAGCTGCCTTTTCTGTCTAACGTTTTGGGGAGAGTATCATATCAAAGTTTCAGTCTTGTTTTAAACCACGCCATAGTACTGAAACAGCTCTTTCAAGAGTTTTTAATGATCTTCTCTTAACTGTTGATTCAGGGAACTCTGCTATTCTGGTGCTTTTAGACCTGACTGCTGCCTTTGACACTGTGGATCATAGGATCCTTTTATCACGTCTCAAACAGTGCGTAGGCATCAAAGGTACTGCCCTCAAATGGTTCCAGTCATACCTGACAAATAGGAGTTTCTCAGTTCACCTAGGCAAATATTCTTCAACTGCGGCCCGACTTACTTGTAGGCACCATTTTGGGCCCCGTCCTCCTTTGGGATCCATCTTTAAGAGACACAATATTCGCTTACATTGTTTTGCTGATGATATACAAATCTATCTGCCTATCAAAACAAAAAGCAAAGATTCAGTGCAGCATTTGCTGGACTGCTTAAAAGATATCAAAACTTGGATGGATTTAAACTTTGTCAATCTTAATGAAAATAAGAAAATAAGACTAATACCAGTGTTTCCCCTAGGTTGACTGCTTTGGAGTCATATGTCATATGTGGGGGGCATATGAAAAACTCAAGACAGAGACTCATCAGCCAGACATTTCTCCGTTCTCTGTGAAAGAGTGGCTGAGACTGACACTAAAATGAGAATTGCTGGTCCACCTTAAAAGTCAGTCCACCTTAAGTGAGCCTGGTCAAGTTAAGCTAACGCGTTGTTGCTAACTTCGGGGCTAACCCCCTTCGATAGGTGAGTATTTTCTTTGTCTTGAGGAGCTGCTGCATTTGGTAACTGACACACAGTCTGTACTGTACATTTACTGCCAGACTGACAACTTACTGCTAAACTTTTCCTCTGCTCCGCTCGCGTTCACCTCATGTTTCTGCCGCTCACCCTCTGCGCCTTTCACGTAGATGTCCTTTGAAGAACGAAGAGAGGGAGGATGACTAAAGAAAATCCACAATAACGTAGGGTGAAAATCATTAGTAGCTCGTTGATATTAATGATCATCTGAAATTTTAGCAGTGGCGCTCATAATTTTGCAGCGGTGGTGCACCAGGAGAAACACTGGATACTGTTTTTGCATGACCTGACCTATTGGAAGACTCTGCTGGTACTCTTGGCCCTTTAGTTTCTTGCAGTAGACCTTTTGTTAAGAACAGCTCCTTCAAATTTGATAAATAGATTAGTTCAGTTTTTTTTTTTTTTTAATTAAGACTTTTAGTCAAGGTAAAGGCCTATATCCCAAAGATTTCAACAGAGTTATTCATGCTTTTATTGCCTCTCGGTTAAACTATTATGTGGGTGTGGAACAGTTAGTACAAAATGAAGCCGCTCATCTTCTAACTGATAAAAGAAAATGTGATCATATAACACCAGTATTGACCTCTCTCCACTGACTTCCTGTCTGTTTTAGGATTTATTGCTGGCTTTTAAGGTTTTAAATGGACTGGCACCACCTTATTTAGCAGAACTCCTGCATCACCATACTCCATTTAGAGCACTGAGGTCGACGAACCAGATTCTCTTGGATGTTCTGAGATCCAGGTGCAAAAATGGAGGCAACCGAGCCTTTGGCTGCCCCAAATCTCTGGAACAGCTTTCCTATTCATATAAGATTCATATAGAAGTTGCCCCTGAAGACCCACTTCCTCTCACGGGCATTCAATTGAGTTGAGCTTGACACCTTGACTTCATCTTCTATTGTGCCACAATTCTTTTATTATTATTATTATTGTTATGTTTATTGTTTTCTTTTATTCTTATTTGTTATTTGCTTTTATATTTATTTATTTTGGTATTTTAAGCCTGTTCAGCACTTTGGTCAACTGTGGTTGTCTTAAATGTGCTATAAAAATAAATTTTGACTTGACTTTCCTGAGCATGTCCCGCTGATTGGCCAAAACAAATCTGGTCTTTGTGCAAAGACCCTTGGGAGTTCTTTATTTGTGTTCCTCAGTGAACATCCAGTTGAGACACACAGAGCATGATATTATGATGCCTTAAATAGACAAATTTAAAAGGTTGCAAGAATCGCTCGTCAACAAATGCTGTGCTGTGTGATCAAGGATGTATTTAATCTCTGGTGAGATTTATGCATTTTATTTATAAGCTTTTATACAAGATTTATGGTCCCCGCTGTGTTCAATCTGTGATCTTAACGTATGGCTAATTAGAAGTATGTTTGTGGAATGGCAGGTGGTTGAATAGGAAGTCTGCTGCTGGGATGACTCGTCACTTCTCAGGACGACACACTGGGAATAGATCATAAAAGGGAAATGGTTTGCTATTTCCCCTGCTGAATAAAATGAGTTATCTGGGCAATTCTTGTGGCTGAGAGGTAACAAAGGTGTGTTGAACGGATGAGTTAAGGCTCTGCACCTGGAACACTGGATATAAGTTACAGCAGTAATCAGCATGGTGGGGAGAAGGGGGTTGTTTACTGTGATGGACGTCTCAACACATGCCACAGAGTCGGTATGACTTCCATGTGTCTTACTAATGACGGTGGTGAGACAAGAAGGCAGGCCTTCAACAAGAGTTATGGAGATGGATTTCACAGTGTGTCTGCATTAATGGATATAAAAAAAAATAACTCTCCAAAAGTGATTACCTTCCTACATGTGTCACTACTGAGAATGAATGCTTCTTCCCCGATTTGAATTATTTTGAAATTGTTTAAAATATCTGTCATTATACATGCAAATCTATCTTCACAGAGACTGAAATCAGTGATGCACCTTCTTATGTAACATGTCTGTTGCTTGAAGGAGTTGGTGATGACAGATTAATTGTTTAATTACTGGTATCCCGTCGAAGTGGTAGTCACACAATAACAGTACAGCAAATTGGAGCAACTCAGGATTGCGGATTATACTGACTTTACATCTAACAAGGACTACATTCCACCGGAGATCCAATGCTCTCCTGAGCTCAGAGGGATTACCATCCCCCCGGGGATACGACACAGACAAGGGAGGTACAGGAAATAAAAGAGGTGCAGGAGAGCGGGGCTAAGAGCTAAACTTTGGGTAACCCCTTCAAAGCTGCCATGCCAAGTCTCTTTCTCACCAACTCATGGCCACATATCAACAAAATGGATGCGATAAGACTACAGATCACTGTGAGATGATAATAACGGAGGCTTAGCTGGACCTGAACACTTCCGACACTGCTATCAAGCTATCATGCAGGCCACTCCATCTGCAGAATCAACCGGACCGGACTGTTTACTCCAGTAAGAGCAGAGGAGTCGTCGTCGAGGGGAGAAGGTAAAGAGGGCAGAGAATTTCAAATTCCTGGAAGTCTACATCACGGCAGACCTCACGTGGTCTGTAAACATATCTCACCAGGTGAAGAAGGCCCAGCAGAGACTATACATCCTTATGAAGTAAAAGCAGTCCCACCTCCCACAGCAGCAGCTGGTAAACCTTTACCGTGCCACAGTCGAGAGCCTCCTGAGCTACTGCTGCACAGTGTGGTACGGCAGCTGTACTGTGGAAGACAGGAGTGATCTGCAACAGCTCAGCATGTCACTGGGAGGGACTACACTACCACCTCCGATGGACATTTACACTAGCTGACTACAAAAGAGAGCCGGAGGTATCATAAAAGACCGAACCCACCCTGGACACAGACAGTGTCCAGGGTGGGTTCGGTCCCCCCCTACCCTCAGGAAGAAGATACAGGATAATCAAAGGCAGAACAAACAGATTAAAAAAAAAAAAACAGCTTCTTTCCAAGAGCTGTAACCTCTGTTTACCCCCAACTGTCAAAGACTGACTGCTGTGAGCAATAACCCCCCGCACGCACATTCACTATGCACTACACACTTTACAGGCTCAGTTTTATATATTGTGTATATAATGTATACATATGAATGTATTGTGTACATAGCCTTTGTAGGTTTGTAGTGTTTTTGGGATAGTTTGCCCTTTGTGTTACGGCAGAGAGAGCCAGAGCACAAGTATTTCATTGTATTATTAATACACATGACAATAAAGTTGAACTGATCATATCGCACATATTGCAGTACTGCACATACCACCCCATATGCTGCTACTTTACCACTACTGTACTGTTCAGGTCACTTTGTCTTTGATTGTTTGCCTCTTTATATATTTTGCTTTAATTTATCTTTGCTTTTACTTGTTGAACTTTACTGTTTTTTATGCTGCACACTGCCGAAGAGCTGCTAAACAGATTTTCATTGTTCTGAGCACGATGACAATAAAGATCTAATCTAATCTGAGGGGGTTGAATGTGCACACGCCCTCACTACTGCATCAACTAGCTGGTGTGTCACTGAGTCTGACAGAACACACATCCACATGTATGTGCACACATGTGGCAGTGCACACACACACACACACACACACACACATGCTGGGGCAGTATGTTAATCATATTAAAGTCATGCTCTCATTTAAATTTTAAATAAGCCTGATTAACGTGCATTTGCATTTGAACCAATGAAAAATTAAATCAACCTCCCTCTTACTTGCAGTGACTCTAATAATGATAATAATGATTATTCCTTATAAATGCAAACACACAACCCACAGTACATAGGCAACAGTCGGTGTTGAAGCAAAACGGAAGCAAACATTGGCTTCATGTTATTAGATGGAAAATCAAAGTTAATGTTGGGGACAAATCAAAAGAAAACAAAGGGTCTTTTTTGAGTTTGAACATATTGCTGACAATCAAAGACACAAAGCAAACAGCGTTTTGATGTGCGTCGGTGGCGGCAGCAAAAAGCAATGATACAACTTTATGTAAGAAAAAATAATCGGAAAACACAAACTAAAGACACTCTGAAGTCCAACAAAAACAAGCACATCACCACAACAAAGTATTCAATGCATACCCAGCGATGGACTGGGAATAAAAATGGTCAGAGGATTTTTTGACTCAGACCAGTCAGATGAAATATCAGAGCAACTTCTTTATATAAGTCCCCTACAACACTACTACAACAAAGTACATCCTGAAAAACTGTGTAACTGTGTAACTCAAACGCAAATGTACAACTAAAATAACAGAATTTTAGTGGCTTTTCTCCTTTCATTAAATCCCTCTGTAATTTCTGAGCTAATCAAACAGACAAAATGCTTTAAGTACTTTTGTTAATTAGCATATTATTTTTTCTGATGAATATAAAGCACCAAATATTATGCTGCTAACCAAACCCAAATTATTTTATCCCTGTTGTTTTGAGGATCACTTCAGCTGCAGAACTTTACTGGTGTTTTCACTGGACTCACTGGGCGGTGGTGCTGAATCCACTCCACTGCTGTTCTGGTGCTACTCTCTGGCTGTTGCCACTAGCAACGCTAACTGCATTAACTGGTTATTTTGAAGGTAACCAAATGTGATTGGCTGGTCATGTAAAGAAAATGAAAGAAACAATCATTTACTTATGACTTGTTTTAAATATAAGTGTAAAAATGTATTTGTATGTGCACATTTATACACTATACACAATTGCTGTCTAAAGCTCCATTTGGATGGATATTTGTTGCTGAGTTCTGTATACAGGGACATTATGTGGAAAAAACCATGTGACCTTCATCACCAGTGGACTCAAATGATTTAATTTAATTATTATAAATAATATGGGGCAGCTGTGGTTCAGGAGGCAGAGCAGGTCGCCTGCTAATAGTAGGGAGGGCAGTTTATTTCCCGGCAAAACATGGACCTCCATGTGTGTGTGTGTGTGTGTGTATATGTGTGTGTATATGTGTGTGAACAAGAGGCAAATTGTAAAGCACAAAATTCTTAACATTGCAGCCCATTTACCAATACCTGTTTAATTTAATTATGCATTTAAATTAGTTTGGCTGTACACAGGCAGATAAGCCAAGACAGAATTATCTATAACATAACTTCCAACAGCCCATTTGATGAGCTTCTGGGTTTTACTCTTGTAATTTTTTTTTTCCTCCCTCATAGGAGTTGACTTCGTGTTAATGAACTGGCATCTATCAAGTCAGAAAAATCCTTTCCTACTTCTTCAGTTTTTACATAACTGTGCAAAAATGATAAGACAGAAACCTCAGGTCCATGCATAAAACTCAGACATACACTTTTACTTCGCAAAGTGTCTTTCAAGTCTGAATTTAAGTTATGGGAGAACCAACGAGTGTGCTGAAAAACAGTAGCAACTGGGGCTGAGCTTATTAGCTGGTTAAGATGCGAAAACTCACACACTTACGTACTCAAAACAGGATTAAAATCACTGACCAGAACATATACTATTAAAATCACCCGAGCTCCTCCGGAGAAATGAATCCAAGCCTAATGGGGCTTAAGAATTATGAGTGACATTAATATACTTAATACTAAATGAAAAAATAACGAGAATTGTGCAGCACTAATTAATTGCATGACACGCAGTGTATGTGGAGGGCTTTATTCTTCCACATGTGCCAAACTTTTCCTTTTCTATTTCCCATAGAGTCTGATTCAACCCAAGGTGAATTATTTACCACAGCACTCTTCCAGCCACATCACAAAGCATACCTAATAAATGGGCTAGGTCCTGAGGCATTTATGCATTGCTCAACCAGTGTAAGTATTAAAGAGGAGAGTACATTGTCAACTACTCACATCCGCCAAATTTATTAACCATGACTAAATGAAAAAGGAAAAATGTTTAGCAATTCAGTTTATCATTCTCTTTGTCTAAGGACGTAGATTTGAATATATTAGGATACTGTGCCCTTGAGTTTGAAACAGAAAACAGAGGAGGATCATTGAATTTTGAGAATTTCCACCTACTAAAAAAAAGTTCAGGATAAGGGAAACTGATGATGAAGAATAGAGATAAAAACTAAAATTGTGCAGCCAACCACATTCACATGGAATGCAATCAAAACAAGATTGGTATGCCAGCAGCCCTATGAGACTGTAACAATCATTACACGTTAGAGACCAAAATTGTTGGACGGATGAACCGTGTAGAGAAAGTCTGCTACTAGAGGGCTGTATCATGCTGTTACCTGACTCAAAAACCTACAACACGTAATCCTGTGTACAGTAGTCACTTTAGGGAGTCAGCTTGCCAGGTTCAGCTACACTAACAGACGACAAACTGGAGGATTGCTCTACTAAAAAAAAATTCTGATACCATTGTGAGACCGTGACATCACATCTTGTTTGGGTTCTGGCAAAATTGCTGTACTTTGTACGGTGGATGCTAACATTAACATGCCTACAGTCACCATGTTAAAATGCTAACGTTTAGCATGTTCGCCAGCCTTTAGCACGTTAGCATAGTCTTTTCTGAGGCTAGGCTAGGCCAAACCAAATTTTAGAGGTTTTGTCATGAAGTGTTGGACAAGTTAGTGGTGGTACATGAAACTTATGAGATCATGAAAGTCATTAGGATCCATCCTCATGGCATTATGAATAAGACATACATACAATTGTTGTTTAGATATTCTTCTCTAATGGACTGACAAACAAACTCATGACAAACCAACAATGCAACCCCTATAACTGCACCACTAGGATGGCTAAAAAGCAATGTGTGGCACTTGGTGTGCTAAATATCACAATTTTGTACCTTTCTACTCAAGTTCTTTGAGAAAAACCTTAACCCTAATCCTCCACACACACATACTGTATATCCCTCTATATCTGCCCCCATCCTACACACCCACACAAGTTGGATCTTCTCAGGCTCGATGGGAGGGAGAGAGATTTGACAGCAGAGTTTCTCTGATCGCTCTGATGTGGTCCTGAGAGGCTTGAGTGAGGACAGCAACCTAGCACACCAATACTGCCCACAATAAAGCTCCACAGGCCTGCTGCGAGGTCGAAGAGATGACCTGCCCCACAGCTCAACAGGCGCGATGGAAGGCTGGGGGGATACTGTGATGTTTGGACACGACTGACAAAATACCACCTGTCATAAATTCACAACTCAGAAACATGCTTACCATTTGTGATGCTAACTCCTGCTGACAGACAGAGGGAAAGAGACAGAGGTGGCATATGAGATAGAAAATCAGAACACAGAATAAAACAAAACAGGGCAAGGGGGTGAGAAATGAATCTTAACACAGTAGGAATAGGAACTGAAATACATATTGCCTGCATGTCTGGATAAAAAGGAGCTGTGGTATTTTACTGGAGAAAATATGGGCTTTATTTTCCTGAAAATATAACAGATGACATTTCAATCATAGCGCTTCGATCATGTCAATAAGAATGGCAGGGGAAAAAACTAATAGTGGCCAGAGCTTTCTGAGACCCTCCTGTAATTGTGCGCTCATTTAAGGTATTTTTCTTCCGCTTCATTATTGATTGAAGGTAAGTGCTATTTATTCTCCGCTAATTACCAGACAGAAAATAACTCTAAACACAGCCCGTGTCACCAGTGGACCAACACAACTTGTCAAATCAAAATTTAATTTGCCAGCACCTGATGAATACGTATAACAGGAATAGATCAAGGCTTTGCTGTTGCCAAATACGCAAATGGTTACCAAATTCCACCAGAGCAATTAAATTCATTTTTTGATTTTTAATTAAAAATTCTTCTGGGGAGAATTTCTCATCTCAAATTTTAAATGTACCTCACATTAAAAGTTTGCTTCTTAACTTGTCAATTCAACAGCTACCTCACCTCGTATGAATATGAAGTAGTAAGATTTGAGATATGGAAAAAGCCAGGCATATAATTTTTGGTGATATTAAAATTGTTTTCAATTTTAAATGGGAGAAAAATAAAACACAGGTTACTTACATTTTTAATCAAATATTCTGTCCTAGTACAGAAAAAAACTGTGAAATGGAAAACTTTTACTTTCCCCCTACTTCTAGGTGAGAGACAAGTGAGACAACAGACAGGGTTTTAACTCCGACACTATTATTAAAACATCATATGCGTAGTCTTTCGTTAAATTATCTTTTGTTATATAGTCAGACAGTATCAGCTCTCACTGCAAGAGTAATCAGTGTAAAATGCAATCCTGACCGAAGCAAATGATGGAAGGTCAAAGCTGCTTTGAGCTGTCGTCTGTTAAAGGAGCTGTGAAATCAAGCCAATGTGTAATCATTCTGTGTTTTATCAGCTCTGGTATAGAATTTATGCAGAAGACCCTTTTAATCCTTCGACCAGGGGTATTTATTTCAAAGATGGATGAAAAAAACAATCTGAAGGAAGGAGCTGCACCACCTTCTTTTTTGCAAATATTTAAAAACATGTCTTATCGTTTAAGATCCCCTTCACCCCGACCCCCATCACTTCTTGGCAACCAGCGGAAAGGTGACGTGCAGCAGAATATTTTAAGAGAGCGAGCTGGGGAGAAAATGGCCGTTCTCAGGAGGGAGAGCGCTTATACACAAACAACCTGAACCACCATAGGCAGGTGCATTACTCACCAACAACACAGTGTTTCCACTGGTAACATCACAGAGTACAACAAAGTAAAGTGGACAAAACACGAATCGAGCGAGGTTTTCATGTTGCCTATTGGCAATGGTAACATGGCAAAGAGAGATTTTCATTTTGCATGCTTGACTTTGAAAATGTGAATCTTTCCTCCAGTCATCAGTGATTACAGAGAAACTTTTGATACGGCTGGGTTAAACCAGTGGAGGCTTCGGTCAGTCCTGCACCCTCCCTCCAGGACTCTGGTCCATCTCAGCGCAGTCGTACAGCCTGCCTGACAGCTCCGGGGTGTTCTACTCTTTCTGTCTCTTAGTGTGTTTGGTTAAAGACTTTAAAAGGCCTGCCATCATCAGGAAGGATGGCTCTGGCATGTCCTCTCACTGTCCTCTGTCCAAGTAAGCCCCTGAGGGGCCAGAAGCACCTGTCCTTCTAAAGGACAGCCAGGCCTCTGCTTAACACTACTGTCGGGACCTCCGTTCTAACTGCAAATCACAATGCCTTGAAGGATGTGAAGAGGTAAGACATGAGGACACAGGATTGAAATGCTGAGTGAAGGCAGGGGATAGTGGTGCATATATCATATTCTATAGGAACCAAGGTATGCTAGTAATGACTAATTATTCCGACAGGGCTCATGCCAGCAAGTTCTCCAAATCAAACGACATGCACTCTAGAGTGACAATTACAAGCATTTTCTGATCTGATGCTTAATTAGGTTTAGGATAACATCATTGTTTGTATGCTTACAATACTAACTGCATGGTTAAGGTTAGGAGGTTATCTCCCACGTCAAAGCTTGATGTTTTGTTGACTGATCCTTCCACCCTGACCTCTCTATGCAGGCTTTGTCGCTATATACTGGTAATATGTCATCTATTTCCTCCTTTGCTTCCATCATAACTACTGTTAGAGGACCTCTGTCACGTCAACATAAATATGCCGTTTTGGGGGACTTGCATACATGACTGATCCTCTTGTTTTTCTTGTGAGGACAGTCTCTCCGTGCTGTACTAGAAAAGGCAGGCGAGCATTTTGTGCTAATCATAAACTTGCAGCATAAATCAAATACACTATTTTCTCAGAAATATTGCAATGTAATGTATATATATAACTTTAATATTGTTAGGTAGCGTTCATGAAGAGTTTCAATATATCAAATATGTGCTTCATCAGGACTGTGTGGGTGTGGTTTAATCAGATTTTATTGACAGTGCAGGCAACATAAGCAAGATTTATATATTATTAAATTCTGAGTGGTGCGCAGAAATACCACCTTTTTCCCAGTTGAGTGCCACCAATTTCAGTAGAGTGAAATGAGCATAGACAAAAACACAAAACTCTCTCAAATGTAAAAAATCCAATACAAAACTTTGGCACAAAATGTGTGTTCATGTAGGACCCCATTGCTCATACTGTAGTATCAGAGTAATTGAGAAAACAGTTTTTCAGGGCCTTTAACTTTGTTCAATACCGTCTGGCAAACCTCGAGTGCAACTGATGCCCGTAGTTCACAATGGATGCACCATACAGACAGAGGAAGCAGTCACAGTACACTGTGAAAGTGCTGATCCAGTGAGCGAATTTGATAAAATTGTGTTTTTCTGGAACACTGCACATCAGCCTGCAATTGGGCATGTCAAGGCACTGCCGGTGTGTGTGGCCTTACATAGAAAATAATAGGCACGGATGTTTTGATATGCCTCATACAGCACAGTGTGTTGCCCTTTTAATCTATGTTTGATTGAGTTAGCAGTGTCTTTGAAGCCTTGAATGATTCAGAGCCATAAACAAGTCAAATTGTGGTACTGCTCGTTATATTTATAACCTTAAAAGATATGATGTTGTTTGCTGATTGGTCTGTTGTCGAGTTACTGGGTTCAGTCAATTTTCAATGCATGTTTGGTCACAAAAACCTACTTCTGTGCAGCGGCCTGTTAGTGGGTAAAAGGAGGGAGAGTATATAAATTTAAAGGGTTTACAGCTAATGTGAATGGGTCCGCCACCAGCCCTGAGTTCTGTGTTAGCAGATTATTAAATTTCTACTCACAAGCTGTAATATGCTGTGGCTCTGCTGTTGATGGAGATTTAATGATTTTCAAAAACAAAACAAGACAAAAAAAAAAAAAGGATGCCTGCATGCCATCTGTTGAGAATAGTAATGATAGGAGACTTCTACTGCTCTGGTAGTGAAGAATACATTGCTAAGGGTGCCGTTAACATGGAACCTAACCCTAACCATGCAGGAGAGAATGATTATAGTCTGACAACAGGGAGACGTTGTCATGAATGCCAACAACACTCTGCCTCTGCTTGTAAATCTGCACATTATTTGCATATGCACTACATGGGCTTCTATGTTACATTCTTCTAAGCCTGTGTGAATGTATTCATAACTAATGGTGGGCCTGACTGCATCACATGTATGCGTGTGCAAAAGCGAGACAGAGTGAGAACTACACAAACACTTTCATCTTGCCAATTCTGACACCAATCTCTGCCAGTCTAGCGAGCTTCCCCTGCCTTGTTCTGTGCATACAGTTTCTACTTTTACCTGTATTATTGTTTGTTTTTCTTGCACACTGTACCCTTCTATATTTACACCATCTGCATAACAAGCTCTGAAACGTAGGTGGATGGATGGGTGGTGTCACAAGCACAGTGCAGGTTTAATTTATTTAACCTTTGTTTCTTTTGCTACTTATAATGAGAGGAAGTGCATATTATTCTGTTCTGAGAAACTGTGAAACCTTTTTTTCCCTTTTGAAATAGTTGAGATTTTCTCAATTTCTCTGGCTGTCTTTGTTGCAGCCTCCCACACATGTCCTGACCCATACAAATACTGCATGGCGCAGCAGGGGATGTGCTAATAGGGGTCCATATCTCCCTTTAACAGTAAAAGATAGACTATAGGAGTTTGAGTAATGAGCCAGTGCCACCTGTGCCCACAATACCAGGGGGATGTGGACTATAATGCTGATGAGCTTCTCAGGTCCAATGTGCCACTGTGCTCTGCTGTTCCCTCTCTTTACATCTCCATCCATCTTGGAAAAGCTCCTCGCTAGAAGTTTGCATCTCCTGCTTAACTTGTTTGAATCAAAAGCTTTGCCTGGAATCTGTAAGGAAAACAGGCATTTATGTCAAAGAGAGTCCTGGGTCTCATTTACTGAAGAGGGCAGTGTGTGAGCACGTTTACAGCGCTAAGCAATGCTAATTCGGGCTTTCTCAGAAAGTCTTTCAGTGTGTGGTTGGGAACACCACAGCTTTATAACTGCTGTGTTAAGGGAGCATCAATTAACTTCCAGAGACTGCTGCGACTGGCAATTTCAGCATTAAAAACATGAGCACAAAGTTCTTTTTCACGCACATATGGACATAAATGGAGGTGTTGTACATGTACAAATGAATGCACACACTCGTGCACAGACATCCGAGTGCGGTCTCAGAGGATAACTCCCGTTTTCACAATCTGTGTTTCATTTTGGTCCATAATTTCTCCCAATTATAACTGACATACAATAATGTACTGTAATACTGCAAGCACTCTGTTTTCCATCACACAAGTTGAATGGACATCTTTGATGACAGGAAGAGATAATCATCTGATGTTATTCATCTTTCAATGATATGTTCCTCAAGGATAAGACTGATGATATTCTATTTTTTTTTCTTAGAGCATGCATGATCATCTTGGCGTGACTGGATTCAGGAAATATGCGCTTAATAAATAGATGAATTGCAAACAGCTCTCGAGCTAGATTCTTTCATTCCTCTCGGAAATTGTAAAGCTCCACTAGCTGATGTTTTTTATACATCTTGTAATCATTTTTAATTATTCTTTTCATTGCTTGGTTGTTGTTGGTTGTCTGACTTCACAGTAAATATGTTGTTTTTGTTCTCAGGTCTCTCTTGAAAAAGATCCTGAACTCAACACGACAATGTGATTGAAAAAAAAGTTACCAGTAGCAACAGACAATTAACACTCCACAGGGAGATAAAAACACTTCCATTTGACATGTTTTGGGTGTCCTTTGCTTCTGCTAAACTAGTATTTTCATTTTCACTTGGTCTGTTGCTTAATTTTAGAGTTTGAACCCCAAAGTACTGAGTTTGTGCCAGTTTATTATTATTTGTTGTCTTCTGCCGCAGCTCAAATTGCTGTGAGCTTTAACGAGCTACAGACATGACACTTGGCCCAGTAACTGGAAATGATGTGCAAATGCTTCACAAGAGACATGACTGTAATCGGCCAGACGGTGGCGCTATAATTCACATTCCAGAAAAAAATTTGAAAGGCCGTGACACCCACACAGTGAGTCACATTGACTTTTGTGACATTTGGCATACATGTCCAGCTTAATGTTCTTTACAAAAAAAGCCAATTGGACCATAAAATGTCACTATGTTGTATTTTTTGCTAATTTGCATAAACTGAAAAAGAGTAATGTGACATCTATTTTTTGGATTTTGACTTGATTTTGGGCCATTCTTCTGTAATGCAGTTAGAATTAACAGCTGTTTCCTTAAAAACTGGTCCCACAACACATATCCCTATTTCAAAAGGCATTAAACAGGGTTGTCTGGTATCTCCCTTGTTATTTATTTCAGTGACAGTGAGTTATTGGGTATATTGATTATCAATGCTGGGAATATTCATGACATTAATAGTCTGGCTAAAAAATTTGTTATTAGTCGTTCGCTGATGACACAGCGATTTTTCTTAAAAATGCCTCTATAGTGCCTGGTGTGATAAATCAGATAAATGTTTTGTTTTTTTCCCCCAAAGCCTCAGGCCTTCACCTGAATCTGAAGAAGTGTGAATAACTTCAAGTTCACTCATGTGAAACAGAAGGTAAAATACCATGGAATTGTATTTAATAGAAATGAAAGTATTAGAGAAGTGAATTATTTAAAAAGTTATCCTTAAACCACTGGCTTTCGACAGATGCATCCATATTTGGTAGAATCACATTGTCCGAGTCAGAGGGAATTTCACATTTAATATACCCCCTATCATTCTTTATTTATTACCCCAAAGATAGTAAAATGTGTTAATTCTTCACTTGGTTGACACTAGCTCATATTTTAGTCAACACCTGTGTCTATTGAAAGTGCTACTCTGAAGATCATTCATTGAATCAGTAATCAATCAGCTATACTTAAAAAAAACAACAACAAATTATGAGGATAAACCACATAATCATCGTCAGCATAGCAACAAATCAAACATGCCACACAACCTGGATCATTTGTAGCTGAAACAGGGCAAAAAAAACAACAACTTAGCATCACAATAGCACCTTCCATTGCATTACGCTTTTCTCTTTTCATTAGTCTGCCATTAACTCCAGTCAAGTATTTACTTTTGCTAATTCTTTTTGGAGGAAAATACTAACAAACAGCACTTAAGTGGATTTATTTCATCACTGATCTCCCTAATGCATTTACTATACGGTAGACGGTTGACAAGATAAGATGTTGTTTATTATATGGACATCTTTGTTGAATTTAGAATGTTTTTTCATGCGTACACTGTAATGATGAAACAAGTGTGTGATTGGTCTCGCTTCTTTAAATACAATCAAACTAGCTGAAGTGACTTTCCTCGGCTTTGTGAAGCCTGAAACCAGCTTGTTGCTGTTCGTGGCTTTAATTTTGCCCAATTGAGCTGCTTCCTTCTGTTGAGCACGACAAGGTTTGAACTTGCAAATTGCCACTCGCGGCTATATTATCTCCATGCTTTGGCTTAGTCATGTACCAACTGCAGCCTTAATATCCACAGAGTGACTAAGCCCAAATAAAGCCAACACAGTTTGCTACATTAATAATATCCTTCAGAGACAGAGAACAAACACAATAATAAAAATATATATACTGTAAACTCTCCAGTAAAGTTGGACACTGAGTACAAGGTGGTAGGCGGTTTCTTAGCAATTACCTCTGTTTGGCATTTTGGGGAAATCCACTGAATATTTAATCTGCCACCTACTGTGGATGTAAACAATTGGAATTATTCACGTTTGTATATTTATATATACAACAGTATACGGGTGAAAAGGTATGAGGGTAGAGCTGAATTAAAGTGTGCTGTCAAGTAGACAGGATGAATGGCTGCAAATTGCTCCTTGTGTTTCCATTATTCATAAAGGTATTCACGTCTGAGGGAGAGGCACAAACAACGGCGAGACATTCAGCGTGTTAAATTATTGACGGAACCTCAAGATCTCAGAGAGGATTCTCTCTTTGATATTGTTCAGGTTAAATCTGGCAAGCCGCTGTGTTCTTCGCCTCTTGATGCACACTCTTATTCCCGGTTGTTTACCTTTTTTTTTTTTTCCTTTTGACTTACAAAACCACCTCTACCTCCTCCCCACTTCGCCTCCCGCGGGAACAAGACGGACTCCTCTCAGGCTTTTGCTGATATCCCAAGATGACGAAGCGGAGAGATTCATTTAAGTGACTGTAAACTAATGGTGTGTAAGATGGACATGAAATGCACACTTATGGTTAACTTCACTTCACAACACGTACTGTGTTATATTTCATTTCTCATGCTGCTGCAGATCCAAAGGATGAGGTAAGAATCCAATACTGAACTACTGACACGTGGAAAAGCTATAAAATATGGATCAAGTCGGACATCAATAGCATCCAGTTCAATACAACCGACTTACCAGCAGGTCGGGAAAGGTCACAGGGAATGCACTGAGAGTCCTTGAGTCATACAAAAAAATCTGTCTAGATGTGCATGTATGTGTGTGTGTGCATGTGTGTGTATGCTTGTGTGAGCACGCCCCTGGGCGCTGGCTAAAGCAGTATCAGTGGAACCAGGTTTCATCAAAGATGCACAACCATAAAACAGTCTGTCAGGAGAATACGCTTGTATCCCTTTGTTGGTTCTCCTTCAAAGCACAGTCTTGTGAGACTCGAGCGAGAACAAACATCTTCTTGCCGTTTTAAGTCTGTTTACATTTGCCTCTGCTGTGGTGCTTCAACTTCACCCTGTTTTAAACGGGTTTGCTCTGAGAAGTCTGATCTACAGCAACAGTTGCAGGCTGGAGGAAGCTGCACACACACACACACACACACACACACACACACACACACACACAGACACACACACACACACACCTGAGAGCTGTCCAACAGCCAACAGCCTCTTACTGCTCACCACTGAGCAACTTGACTGCAGCAGCTGGGGATTAAGTGCTTGCTGAAAGGCACAAAGGCAGCAGTAATTGAAAAAGGAGAGTGAGTTAAGGCTGCAATCTTTTCTCACCTTGAGATTGCTTCCTGATTTGGAGCTGGAAAAGAAAACTAGCGGTGCGTAAAGGAACTGCTATCTGTTTTCGACAGACAGCATCAGAAAACCATAAAAATTCTGCCAACAGGCGCATTTCCTAGGTGAAACAGTAGCGGCGTTGCATACAAGAATCTGATAAAAACAAGAAAAATGAGATGAAATGGCTGCTTGGTTTCGCTGCAGACAGCTGAGTTGGCTGACACCAGCAGCATTATGATCCATAAGCCTTTGATCAAATCAGACGCTGTCCTAACGCATGTCAGTAATGCATATTAACGAACATAGCGTGATAAGGAGGATGCAGCTAGGTGAGATTCAAACAGCATGGTTGATATCCTTACTGAAGCATGGCTTCTGCATTTTTCTTACCTCAGGACTGAGAACTTGTTCTTTCTGATCCCGAGCTGCAAATTTGACCTCGACATCCTCAGAGCTCGGCTGATCCCTGTAGACTTCAACCTACGCACCACCACACAGCATCATGCCTGACCCAGAGAAGGAAGCATCCCTAGAAAGGTCGAAATCATGCGGGCTAAAACGGTCATATGCCATGTGAGCTCTAATAACTGCAGGGGGCTGAGAGCTTATATTCTGAGTGTGAAAAACAGGAGTCTAGAAATCGTGTGGGATGTAATGAAATGGCTTGTTTCCAACCTGTTAGAAAATGGAATATAACTTTTGCCAGTGTCAGATAAATGTCTGTATATATGTGCATCTCAGTGCTTGTCCAACTAAGCTTTCATCTAGTTTCATCTTTAGATCTAGTGCAATTAAGTGAAAAAAAAAGCAAGATAAGTGTGAAGTTTAGATTGCCATAGGGGCTCATGTGAGTAACAGCTCATGTTCTGCAGAAGTTAGCTACACCATTTTCTTCACACTCTAATTGCATCTCCTGTGTGTGTGTGAATGCGTTTATAGCTGTAGGCTGATTACTGCCCTGTCACATGATAAGGAACACCTATGAGGAGTGCCAGACAGAGCTAGTATCACATGCTGGGAAGCCCATATTAGTGTCAGCGCTGCGCCTGCTGATGATTGATCCGCCGAACAAGTCCTGTGGACACAGGCAGCTCTGTTCCCTGTCCCTCTGCTTTCCTTCAAGCACTAACAGGTTGTTTTTGTGAAGGTGCACTGCTTCTCACATACAGGCTATCAATGGCCGTCCAAGTACATTTCGACCCATTTTAACAATGGCAGAGCACCGTAAGACATTGATGTAACTGAGTTTGCTGCAAATCCCCACAGAACAGTTCAAGTACACCGCTGTCCACTCTTGTCCATTTTGAAGTGAAGAGTGGCACTGGTGTTTCTTGACAAGGCTCAAACAAACAGGGCTGAAATCACGAACGCTGTAAAAGCATTAACTCGGTTCAATATGTAAATATTGAGTGAACTTGTTGAGTTTGTTTAACTAAACTGAACAGAAATGATAATTTAATTTAATTTGAGTGAGACAAAATGAAGAAATTCACCCCACAGCTGAACAGATGAGAGGTGCTATTTAGACTTGATTTACAGTTGTTTTTCCACATTTTCTTTTTTTTTTAACAAATAAAGCAGCTGTAAGTCTGATCCTGCATCCACCGAGCTGCCTAATAAAGTAAGAATGACATAGAGTTTAAATAAATACACAATATATCTTCATAGGTTCTTTTGTTTTAATTTAGATCAGAGAGAGGACAATCTAACTCATCTGAGACACATAAAAAAATGACATATGGTACAAAAAAATCTGTCAGGTAATTTTCTTCTAATTAGAAAAAAAGAAGGATTTAAGCTCACACAGTGTATGCTAGGAAGTGTGCTAATAGTCTGACAGTGTTTCTTAAATACTTCATTTCATGAGCCTTGGGAATGATCAGAAGGATATCTAATCGATTCATCATTTTAAGTGATAAGACTGAACTATTATGAGTGAATTATGAGTTCTGAAATGGTTCCGAATGTGATAATTAAACTACTTAAGTTCTGCTGTCTTGAAACTGACAAACTAATAATTACACCAAGTTAATGATAGAAGATTTTTATCAAACTGATTATGAGATTTTACAGCGTAGGGAGTCTGCAGAATCTGACGTCATCATCGAGTATATTTAGTTAACAGCAAGCAGGTCTTTTATTTTACACTCAGAAGCATAATTTGAGTTGAGTTTTTCCAGGTACAACTCTGCAATATAATGCAATCCAATACAACAGCCCTGCAATAAATCTCGCCCTTGTAAAGTTTATAATGTTTTGCTTTCGTTGACTTTGTGTCAGCGAATTGTTGATGCGACTCGGTGGTCTTTTTTTTTTTAGACTGTTTCTTTGTCGTAATGTTTGCTGTATTGTATTGTACTCAAGGTTGTTTCTTATATTGTGCCCGTTACGATTTACATACTCACTGCCTCTCCCCAACAACACACACACACACACACACACAACACACACACACACACACACACACACACAATGCAAAGACAATACTGTGTGTGGGCGTTTGTTGCCCAAAGGTGTGACAGTAAATATAGATTTGAATCGTGGGTGTAGTAGTATGCATATCTTCGGTACAGAATGTATTTCTGTATGTGTGTGTGTGAGGGAGATGAGCCATGAGGGAAAACAGCAAATAATGAAACTTAAGGTCAAGTAAACAGTATGTAAACACTTTTTAAATATTACAATCACTGCCTCTGTCACCTGTTATCACTTATATCTTGCATATAAACTCAAAAACAAATGATTTTTTTTTTAATTTACAATATTACATACATATAGAGCGAGTGAAGCTCATCTGCTGTAAGTCATGCATGGTCCTCAGAAGGTGCGGTGGAGATTGGATACAGCTTCAGCTAATGGTATTCATGGAAGAAAACAGCATCCATTAGCTTTCTATTTCAAACACTAACCTTTTACAAGTCCTGCGGTTTATGCGTCGACGTGACCTTATGAATACTAACCATGTATAATCTTTTCATCTGCATTCAAGGCTTGCATTACACCGGGAGATTAAGGTGACTGTTCACTGTGGCCCACAGCTTTCTGTCAAACAGCTATTGGATGCTGGCTGCATCCAGTGGCTGTGGCATATCAATGACCAGCGCCTCGGCCATTCATATTAAAAAAAAACAGCACTGTTATGGTTTTTAATATAAGCTGGAAGTTAAAGCTCATGAAACCACTCAAGCCATTCGCTCCGAAGAAGGAAATTGGATTAGGGGGGTGTGGAGCATGGTAGGCACAGGGCCACCTGTGTTAATGAGATTGCTCTGGTTGGAGCTGTGTAGCTTCCACCTGACTCCCACTTGTGTTTATTTCAAACCAGATCAATAGCTTATGGTCTTGCTTTACAGAATCCTACTGAAAAGGTCAAAGACAAACGAGAGGAGAAGAGACCTGCATTATTACCTGGGTGTGTTTAAAACTCAATCAGTAGCCCGTCCAGGCTCAGCTGTGATTGACCAGGCTTTGTGGAGGGCTTCATGTGGGCCCTCTGCAAATAAGCATTAGGCCTTTTCCATACACATGTGCTGGCTTGGCTTGACTCAGTTTGACTCAGCGTGTCAGCCCAGCACAGCAGGGATTTGCATCTCAATTACAACGGGGCTACCCGCTTGAAGGTCTGTCTTTAGCTGTGATGTGACGTGCTCGTCTCGAGTCGAAAGCAGCGGGCTGTATACATCACGGCTGTGACTAGCGCAGCGGGTAAAAATAAAGCAGATATCTGAAGGAGAAAACAGAAACACAGGAGACAAACTAAACTTCAAACCACAGAGATTCAGTAAGAAGCTACAAAAGTACTGGGAGCCGAACACACAGAGGCTTTTAAAAAACGTCTCTCTCTCTCTGGTCTCCAGACATGAGATGAGATGAGTTGAGTTGATATAGCTGATGACATGACTGCATATTTCAGTGGCTGAACAAAGCAGGGAGAAACCTTCAATGAACAGGCACCTTCCTTTGGCAGCTCTGACACATATTCTATAAACAATGGCACGTTTAATAAATTAACCTTTGGAGAGATGAATGGCAAAGCTAAGTAGGGCTTTCTGTCAGAAGATCTCCGCTCCTCAGCTAATAATAACTGTGGCTGGTTGAAATATGTCAATAGAGAGCATTTAAAACCAGCATCCATGCCCGTCCCTTTATAACTTACAGTATAAACAAAGCAATAGGTGTGTAATTCAATGGGGAAATAAACAACTGAAAAAGAAATTAAGATGACTTGAAACATGTACTTAAAGAATTAGTTCCTTCATCTGCATCCTTCCCTTTGAGCAACATGAGTTTAATTTGCATTCATTAAACCTTTTTAGCAATGTTGAATACCACACTATTAATAAATACTCACCTGCACTGATTACTACAGTTAAACCTGCGTTCACTATTTTTTGGCAACTTTTAATATAATATGGAGAACCAAACAGTTGCCTATTTACACATTTAGCATTTCCTCTGGTGATCTCGCAATTGTTGCTCCAATATTCACTCCCCTTTTCAGCTCTGCTCCACCCACTTCTTAGGGAAATGTCTTTCTCTTTAGCTGCATGATTATTCACTGTGTTCACTAGCTGGTTGCTAACATCAGTAGTGTAAAGAGGAAGAATCAGAGCTTTGTCACTGAAAAATGAAAACGTCTGCTGCATCTGGAAATTAGGTCGACCGAAACAGTGAAGTCGCGAGCGGTAAGACAAAATTAATGAGCTGAAAGATGCTAAAATGTTCCCGTAGAGGAGAGCCGAGTGATGAATCCTTGTGGGTTTGTCACCGCACGCAACCGCTTTCACATCCATGCAGTCATTTGATTCATATTGATAATAGCATCTAATAACACTAAATCTGACACACAGCACTGTCCCCCAGATAATTCACGATTCATAAACACATATGAACAAAACCTTCTCAAAGCCAAACATTTCAACACCGTAGTGCAGTGATACTGTGGCTTTGCAGTTATGAGATCTCTCTGGAGATACAGTTGATACCATACAGAGACCAGACAAAGAGGTTCACCCTTTTTTCATCCCCTGTCTGGTGTGTGATTAGGTGGTGCTCTCCAACTCTCCAGCGCTGTTTAATTTGTCATTGCAGCCGCAGTTATCTAGAGCTCGGTGGAACTTGGAAAAGTAAGGTGGAGATGTGTATCTGCTCCACAGGGAGAGAGAGACTTAGCTTAGCTGTGGTCTGATATGGTATCACTTACATTTTATTGTGGATGGTTGGATGGGTTTGTCTGACCTTTGGCATGTCCCCCCCCGCTGTTAAGTTGGAACAAGCTGCGGGTGGCTGAGAGTATATCAGTATTGGAGACGTGGGAGCAAAATAGACTACCATAAACTACAGCACGGAGCTAATAGATTTATTGATTAGCCAGGCCTTCTACTAGTTCCTATTCACTGTGATAGAGTAGACTCAGCACATGAAATCCTGCTGCTGCAAGAGCTTGGTCAGAATTATGGGACACATTCGTATTCCCAACCAGTCAGATGCTTTTTCTCTATACAATGTCTCAGTCCCAACCTTTAGCTGTACCTTTCCCTTCCTCGCCCCCCAAAACCATCCCCTGCCTGGCAATTCAAAGCATCCTCTTTACTCTTAAGCCTGTAATAAGCAACCTCTATTAAAACAAGATTTCTCCTTTATTTTCCAAGACAATCATGCTTCCAGGCATACAAATTTGCACACACACACACACACACATGATACAAAGATTCTAGTGTTTATTTACTCGCGAGCTGATGTGTGCTTGTGCCCCCTATCCCTCATTTAATCTGGTTGTTGCATCCTTTTTGGTCCTAGAGTGACAGTGCTCTAAATGCAGTGATAATGAAGAGGCCTCAGGGAGTCTTTGCTGACTTGCAGCAGCAGGCTAATGAGATTAGCAAAACCACTGAGGGCCCGTTAACGGCACAAGGCCCCCTGTGAAGTAGAACAAGATGAGGAAGAAGGCAGGATTGGGGCATCAATCTGCAAACTAAGGCTGACAATATCCATGCAACAGCACCACTAAAATGCTCCCAAATCTACTACTTGGGAAATATATCCTTCATAAATATGCATAACTGGTCTTAATTAATGCAGGATCAAACTAACTGTTGGAAGACTCAGTGTGTAACGCTCCCATGTGTTTGTATCAGGGCTGCTGCAGAAACCTTGCCGATCATGGTTTCACCCACTTCAGATTCACTGATATTTCAGTGCGATTGTATAAATTGGTTGTTAAGTTTGCACAGTAGCTGTTCTTAGAAAACCATTTTCCCTCCATCACCAAGCCTTGATCCAGTCTTACACAATGTTCAGACCTACAATGACAGAAAATAATTCATTCGGGGCAAACTGCTTTTACGTATCCCTCAAAGCAACACGTACAGCTCACTTGCTCAACTCATTTCACATGACTCACACTTATTTTGATAGTCGATCCATCCCTGTGCAGACAGCCTTGGCATAAAAAAAAAAGACCTGTGAATATTACGGCAGCAAAGGAGTCACGTCAACAAACCTACAAAACCTTCCAATGCTGCACTGAACCTGACAACAGACATGACATTCAACAAAGAGGGAATATGTCTCTCTGTATACCAAAATGAATGTGCTTCAAAACATTGTTAATGGATACCAGCTTAAGGGCATGATTCTGACTGAGCACTTAATTTGCACAGCAGTGGGCTGATGCACCTTGTCCTGTTTCTGACAGAGGGCAACGAGACAGAGCAAAGTGGACAGAAAGAGTAGCGACGCCCACCAGAGCTGGAAAAAACTAATGAAATCCTCCAGTTTGATCACATCATGAAAGCACAACAACAACAACAATAGCTGCTGACCGTTAAGCTTGAAAGGAACTAATACAAAACGCAAATATGTGATTTTCTGCATTCCAAAGAAAGGAAGGAAATGCTTTTATGCTTGGTTGAGTGTGCTGTTGTCAGCACTGTAATCATGCTGCCTTCAGATGGCAATCATGAGTTTGTGTTTTCGAACACTTAAAGGTCCACTGCATGACATGCTACACATTCAAAAAGGTTAAAATGGTCTGAAAACTGTTGCTGGACAAAAGACAACAAAAATAGAAGCAATTCTTCTCCTTCTTGGAGATGGTGAAATATTTTCTGTTCAGTTCAATTCAATCGCAACACAAGGTGAACAAGAGGCAGCCGAAAAGAGAATAGTGGATGATACAAATGGACAATGAAGAGCTGTTTTTTTTTATGCCACAATCTTTGAACTTGTAGCTATAATTTCCACTTATGAAGTTGTGAATCTAACAATTGAGGGTCATTCAAACTGATGAGTGTATCGACCACTGGGGGCAGCAAACATGTCTTGAGTGGCTACTCTGTCAGAAATTCAATAAAGGAATGACTTGTCTATGTTTTTTTTACAGCACAAACCTCACTGCAGAAGCACACACATAACCCAGTGATACACCAACCATCATGCACAGCTTTTGCACACAAGAATTTATCTGTCATTTCTAATTTCTCCCGCTGTCACTTACTCTGAGGCCACAGTGGAAAGAGCAAAAAGAACACAAATGCAATGACAAAAAAAAAAAAAAAAAAAAAGAAAAAAGTTTCAAAGACAGTTTTGAGCTTCTGCAGAGAAAACATCTGCAATGGTTCGGGTGTGCCATGGGAACGCACAAGGAAGAGTGGGCACACAAATCCCCAAACCCAAAACCACCCACACAGAAAAGAAGACATATGAGAGTGATCAGACACAGAAGCAGTAAACTCCTCTTGGCTGGGGGTGGGTGGTTGCACAGTACTGTGAAACAAAGTTTTTGATATGAAGAGGTTTTATCTATGCCTAGCCACAAGCCCATAAATAACCTACTTCTATACTTACCATATATTACCATATTGTTTTCCTGCTTCCTTTTACTTGTTCTTGTTTATGAAGCACGTTGTAATGGTTGTTTTGAAGTCCTATATAAATTAAGTTTATTATCATTATTATTATCATTATCATTATCATTATATCACCATGTCTGATCATGCCAATTTCCAATACAGATTTTTCTTTTGCTCTGCGAAAGCTTTGCTGTCTTTGTTGTACAAGCATTAATTTAACAAGAGCTCTGGTGGTGATTTAATGATTTCCCTGTGCAGTAGCAGATTTACTAATCTTTCAGTGTGATGACCAAGAAAGCTTTAACGGTCAGCTATAACAGCGAGTTATGACAGCTTGTATACTGTGTTTTTACAAAAGTCTTTACAGCCTCATAACTTAGCCATTAAAGCAGGTGCGGTTCAAGAGAATACCCACCTAAAACATGATAAAAACGTTTCAGCGTGATGCGATGCATTTGAAACTAACTGATGATTAGACTGATCATTGACACTAAAGACTACATGGAAGTACAAGAGCAGATTCTGTGTGAAATTAGCAGCTAAAGGAAAGCACGACAGAAGAAGCTGGACTTACAGAAGAGAAGTTGTGAGCGCCGCAGGGCTCTCCTCTGTATTTGCATGAGAGGAGCATGTCATCCAGTTGGTGGCTCAGTCTGTCCATAAACTCCAGGTTGGTTCCCTCAAAGTTTCTTGGTGGCAGAAACAGCCTGAAGTCCGACAGCTTCCTGAACCAGGCCCGACGGTCCTCCTGAAGCAAGTCCAGAACCATGGGCCTCACTGTCCGGTTAGCCAGCAGCAGGCCCAGCCAGTGGCCCGCGAAATACAGGTCGCTCTTGGTGAGTTTGTAGAGGCGGATAGGGTTGTTGTTGCAGATAGTGACTACAGGGAAAGCAAGTTCTTTGGCCCACTCAGTGTGGACACGGGTGTGTGTGGGGAAGGAAAGCCAGTGGAGAAGGCGGTTGGAGGACCAGGATAAAAGCAGCCCCAGGGAAGTGCAGAGGGCCAGCAGCCAGAAGGCCCTGCGGCCCACAGAGCCACCAGGGACGCAAACATGCCTCAGGCCGTGCAGGCGTGTCCTTGACAGCAGAGTGGAAGTGACCTGAGCCAGAGTTGGCTTTATAGGACGCCGCTGACGACCCTTTCTGATCATGACTGGGGATCCCCGCCGGAGACAGCGCCCCTCCAGGGCCATGGCTGCCCACAGCGCTCCTACAGCCACGGGAAAGGCTTCATTTCCCAGCCAGGCCTCAGGGGCTGGGGCCCACATGTAGCTCCAGGATAAATCCACTACTGTAATCCACACCTAGATATGTGTTTGGTCTCACGAATACTAATGACCCATCCAGTCCCAACTGTAAATATACCGCCTGCAAGTAATGGAAGTAATGAGAGTACACTTACAGAAAATCTGTATGTCTTTAAGTCGTCTTCTCCCGGTGGTGCAGAAGCTCTTATGAACTCAGCAGCAGCTACTTGTTGGTCATCTGTCCTGGTCTCTCAGTCTGAGAGGGCTCCAATCATCCAACTCAGCAGAGGAAAAAAAAAAAATCAGCTAGGCAAATGTGCTCCAAGCAAGGTGGCTTCTACATGAGTGACTCCAGCATCCACCGCAGTTAGTGTGACAGTGAACAAGAGAGGATGAGACAGAGAGAGCAAAGGCAAGTGGAAGAGGGAGGGGAGGAGATAGGGAGAGAGGAGGATAGAATACAAAATACCAAAGGGTAAGCAGAGAAGAAAAAAAAATAAATGAAAGAAGGGAAGGTAATTAAAATAATGAGAGGACAGCGGAAGGAATTGGTTGGTGTGGTGCAGTCTGTCAGAGAAGAGCTTGCCTTGTTCCAGCGCTGTGGTTTCTCTTCTTCTGACTTACATGTGTGTGTTTTTTGGCATCACTGTCTTGCAGAAGCATTTGGCAGCCAGAGGCTGCAATCAGTTCCTTGTCACTATCAAGTATGAGCCTTAATTGAATTCACAAAAGTCTCCCATGCTCATTTGTTTTTTGTCCCACTTTGCAGTCTCACTTTGAATGCTTTGACTTCCACGTGATGTCACTGGTCTGCTTCTTGGCTCTCCCCCCATTTGGCTTTAACCAGTGTTATTAGGTCCTGTGGGTAACCACGGGGGAGCTTCATCTAGTAGCAGACCTGCTTCTCAGTACCACGGCCACAGTAAGAAACATGCTACACACACTTTCACATGGAGATGGAGGCACTCATGCGCATACACGGACATACACTCACAGCGGTTTCCTGCGGGAAACCAGACCAGAGATAATCTGTTCTGTCACACTCTGATCTCAACATCTCTCCCCCCTTTCTCTGTCTGCTGTTATTCTCTCTTCTTCTTCTTCTTCTTCCCCCCTAGTTTTTTCTCTTCTACTCAAAGACAGCATTTCTAATCTCAATATTCCTCTCATGTCTCCGCTCCTCCTTCTAAAAATACTCTCTCCAAATCAAATCCATCAACTTGCCCTCATGCTCCTCCTCCTCCTCTTCGCTTTCGTGTCAGTCAAGCCCCGTAAACTCGACCTCCTGTCAGTTCCCTCTCCTCCTCCTCCTCCTCTTCTTCTTCTTCTTTTCCACTTTGTGCACACACTCCCTTGCTTCTCTCCCCCGTCGGGGAAGGCTTCTCTGTGTGCTTTCTTCCCTCTACGTCCTTGTCAGCTTCATCCAGCTTGCTCCCCCTCACTGCTCCGAATGACTTCTCTCCCCTCAGCGATCTCTCTCCATTTTTCCCCCCTCTTTCTCTCTCGCAGTCCCTCCCGTTTTGCTCCGGTTTTCAGGCAGCTTGTCCTCCCGTTGCACCTCTTCTCCTCCTCCTCCTCCTCCTCCTGCTCCTGCGCCACAGCTCTGTCCACGCAGCCGGTGAGCCCGTCACTGATGAGAGCGCCTGTCTCTCTGTGTGCTAACTTGCGCCGTCCTTCGCCCCCCTCTGTTTGTCTGCTGCTGCTGCCGAGCCACACAGCTACAGCGCGTTGAGAGACTGCTGTGTGTGCATATATGTGAAGGTTTGTGTGTTAGCAGGGAACAGCGAGACATGAGCTTCTCGCCACACTTTCAGCTCGAGATCAGAATTTGATCTTATGCTTTTTATGAGATCTTTTCACTTTTTTTGGAAATTTGAAATCAGTTTGGGAATATATTGTGTGTGATTAAAAGGAGGTGGGGGATTATTATTAAATAAAAAAACTGTACTTGAAGTAAACAGTATAATAATTCATCACAGATCTCTGTTCATCAACATTTTAGTTTGTCCAGTGTTCATTTTGGCACCTGATTTTAATTTTGTTTTAATTTTGTTGTCTTCATCTTTTGACTGATTTTATATGAGTTTAAGTCACATTTTAGTAATTAGATTTGGGTTGCAACTATCTTCATTATTGATTAATCTGTTGATTATTTTCTCAATGAATCATTTAGTCCTTTGGTCTATAAAATATCGATTCTTCCTTCTAAATTTTTAATTTTGTTTATGTTGTTTTTATGAAAAATAATGAATATCAGCCAATATATTGTTATCAGATATTTTAAACTGTAAAATATTGATATCAGTGTCACCTAAAAAGTCCAGTATTGGTTGGACTCTGTGTTTGACATCATGTAAACATATATATATATTAACAATATTGTTTAATGTCATTTTTTGTCACATTGTGTAAGTGTTCTCTTCACTAATGACGCCTGTTGAGCTCTGCAGTTCTCTTAAAGTCTGTGTGAAGGACAATCAGAGATTTCTCTTTAAGCACATTATACATGTTAGAAAATAATTGCTGAAAACATGTGAAGACTATGAACGATGTACTTAATTGCAGAGTTAGAGAGTTAAACTGTTTTTTTTTGGGTGGGCTTGACATGCTGGCTCCATGATATATGATATGTAGAGGGGTTACTAGCATGACCCCTCCCCCTATATAAACACTAGAGCACACGTACTCATAGTTATTTTTACACCTGATAGTTTTACAAACTTTACAACTGGTATTCACTTCAGATAATCACTGTTACTGGTGAATGGGAGCCATTTTCAGTCCATGTTAGCGCTCAGGGAGTTATTTTAAACTCAGCTGAAGCGTCTGTTGACGGGTGGAGTCCCCAGCGGCTTCGGCTTCAGCGCCGGCTGTACAGCTGGGAGGATGAGTAGAGTCAACTGATGCGGCGCCGGCAGCAGCCTACACCGACACTTTAGCACCAGCTGTGCAGCTGGGAGGCCCCCGGCCAGAGGGAGAGCGTTTGCCGGGCAGCACTTTACCAAAAAGCACGGCGTGAGAGGCTTTTGCTTCAAGGAAGACGTCCACAATGAAGCCACCAGATAGAAAAAAACAAAAATTGTACATAATGATGATTGGTGATGCAAGTTACATTTTTACCAAAACCAGTCAACATTTACCTACAAAATACGTGCTGAATTAAACACTGGCTCCTAACGTTACTTTATTTTGAAAATATCATCCATGTTGCTTTTCTTAAACCTACAAAGGCCTATTTTAAATGTATTTTTAGTTTGCTACCAGCTTTGTAAACTCAGTGCCTTCAGCAGACACGTCTCCAGCATTTCAAAGTAGAGAATACTGCTTATTTTTTCCACAATTTTGGAACATAATTTTTACAACATAACTTTTTTTAATCAGTCAAATTCGGCTGGGTGGTTAATTACACATTTTTTTCTGTGGTGTGACAAACTCAGAACACAAACTTATTATTGCTTTACATGGACTAAGTGATTCAAAACTCATCTAAGAGCAAAAGAAAACAAAAAAAAAACCATTAAGACCTTCACTCTGCTGTGATAAACAGTATGTTGTTGTTTCCTAACTGGCATGCACTTACTGTTTTTCCAAAAAGAAAGATGTACAAGAACGCCCCCCCCCCCCCCCCCCCCCCCCCCCCCCCCAAACCCACCAAATGAAATACAGCACCTTTAAACTAAATAAATGTAGGAAGGAAAGTAACTGTGACAAACAAGTTGACTCCAGTTGCTCATAATTTATCTTTCATAAAACATGTATTGGAGCAGTATTTCAGTCTAAAAGCTTGTCCTCAGTGGCTCTGAGTGCACACATCAATGCACACACAATAGCAATTGTAAAGTAAGTCAGTGTAAGGACAATATGCCTTTAACTTATTGCACACCTTTTCTGCCATTTCTCAATGCTTTATTGATAAAGGGTTAGTTCATCCTTGTTCTGCCAATATCACATCAGCCATCCAACAATCTCTGTCCATCACGGTCGAGTTCGACTCCATCAGTAGAAGTAAACAGAAGGCTTTTTGAGAAAACTTGGCATATAGTCATGATTTTATATCAAATTCAAGGTTTCATATTCGTTAGCATTGATCAACATTCTTCTGACAGTTACAGAAGGGAGCGTTTTCTCCCTCCGTGGTGAAGAAGGTTATTTTTTATTTCATTTTCAGTTTTTTTTTTTTAATTTCTTAATTGAACTCCCCTAAGCTGCTCTCGGTCTCTGCAGCGATAGAGGAAGAATAAAACAGAAAAATAAAACCCAGACTGCAGCTCTTTCTTTCTCTACATTTTTATCACAGCCTGCAACGCATGACGGCTCTGAATCATTATCACAATTTTTGCAGGTGTATGTCATGACTCACTGAGTCTAACCAAATTATTATAAAACACAACGAGACAAATATCTAATTTGCCGCGAGATCAACAACGTGCGCGGGCTTGACATTATTTTGACTCTGACACCCGTTGCTTTTTATTGTTTGGCTGGATGTTCGGCAAACATTGCTCGACAACTCGGTGTGATCTCATCTTTGAATGTGTGATTAAAAGACATTTTTAACTCGGGGAGCTATGGAGCCCACTCGTAAGCCCAGAGAAACCTTTCACACTGTCAAAAGAAATTAACATACAAGCCCAAAATGGCATGTGCATGCACGCACAGGCATTAGAGACACAGACACACACACACACACACACACACACACACACACAATGAGCCACGTCTGACCCAAACAGCCAAAGCAGGACTGTGAAGAATGTTAAAGAGTAAAACACATCCATGTATAATGCATAACCGTACGAAATACAAAGAACAGGAACACAGTATTGAAATGTCACATGCATGCGTGTACACTTATTTCCTCTAACACCTATTGTGTGCTACAGTGACACACACACACACACACATACACACACATAGACACACAAACACAGCCTACAGCAAGAGTCAGAGGCAGCCTTCCAGAGCCTGGATCCACAGGCTGAATAATTAGCTTGGAGCCATAAAGAGGGTTTCTCAGTCCAGCTATGCAGTCAGTGTAAAGAACAGCTCAAAGGCTCAACATATCCAATTTGCAATTCTAAAACATAAGGGAAATCACTGATTAATTAGGGATACAGCCAACCCGAGCGTCAGATACAATTACACAGCATTCTATGGCTGCAATGCCATGGCATGTATTTCCTATAAAATATTCCTGTACACTTTCATCAACAACATTGTCTGAGATCAAAGGACAGGAAGGGGGTAAACTGGTCGCGAGAGCGGAGAGCAGCCGGTAAATTAAACCACATTCATAAATCCGTGTTAATGAGGCCATGAATGTTTTCGGAGTACGTTGGATTAAAAACACTTAATTGCACAAGAGTGGCCCTGAAAGAAAAAAATAAGTCTGGCGAAAGGAAGGCCGAAACCGTAGATGATTCATAAAGATTCGAGCTAAACGCCGAGCTCGTCTGTAGAAACACAGGTGAGGCTGCGACGCTGGGCGAGTAGATGAAAGAAGAGGGAGGTGAACAAAAACAATGTGGCGGGCGGCCATTAATCAAGACCCCAGCTTGATTTAAAATGACAGTGATGGCAGGCAAAGCAATCAATGGCTTTTTCTCTTCTTTATGAGTTTTCTAATCTGAGTGTAGTAATACTTGTCAGCTGGGGGAAGGGGGGGGGGGGGGTGCTTATGCTAAAGGGTAGCTTCACACTTCTCCCTAAACACGTCCGTTTATAAATGAACAGAAAGGATAAATCCCTCGGTAGCCGCTGAATGAGTCAAAAGATTGATGGTCTCACGGTAGCCGCTCATTTAATCGTCTTAACATCTAATTATTGTTGTCAGGGTTCATAAAATAATCTAGAAACGGTGTCCTCTGTCTGTCTTATCTACTGTATCTGTCTATTATAAGCCTTGAAAGGTGGCATGTGGAGTTCTCCTATAAACAAAGTTTCCCACCCAAAACACATTGTGTGTATCCTTGAGGCCTAACAAACTGCATTTCTCTCTCATCTTAAAACATTTATAAAGCTGATTTTTATGCATTTTTTAAAACCTGCAGTGTTTTAAATCCGTGTGTGTTCTCCAGCTAGTTCTTCATCACCTTCTCCGCATAGCTTGAAACCATCCGTAGGAAAGTGTATCATGTTGCTAGCATGCTATACATACAAATAAAACACTAGTGGTCAAACAGAGTTCCAGAGGGTAACTTTAAAGCTAGATTAATTACTTTTTTTCCAGCTATGAAGCAGTATAGCCTGAAAATATTTATTATTTACACATCTAGCTGACACGGAGCAACATTAGCCTATATATGTGGTTGTGGTTTCTGCCTACATAATGAATGTTAGTCCAATGAACACCCTCCACCAGCTCCTTAGGGCTCTTTAGTTTGCTAAGCTAGTTGTGAACTTTGTTGCTAATGTGCAGTTATACATCAAATAATTAAGCACATAATGCAAAAACTCACTGCAAACAAATCCATCACAAACATTCATAAACATATGTCTTCTCTTTTGCTTTTAGTATCCCTTTGATTCCAAGCAAAAACATCGTGTCAATAACCACAAGCTAGCAGCGTGATGAGGTTTTTCAGTCATCTCTCTCACCGTTCGGAGACCTCAATCTGTAAAATGCACCAACTTGCTGCTTTGACAAGGAGGAGAACATGACAAACACAAGGAAAATAAGTTCTATCGCAGATCAAATATTAGAGAGGTTGCCCTTTGTACTCGGCTGTGTAGTCGCGGTGATTGTAAAGTTTTTTTTTAATATTCTGACTCGCGCAGAATACAAGAAAGAAAAAAAAACACATCGTTCTACCTTCAGCGCTGTCAAGTCTGACGGGGCAGGAGGTGACATGACTCAGAAGAAATTACAAAAAAAAAAAAAAAAAAATGCTATGCAGGTAAAACTGAACATTTAACTGTGATGGAGACACTCAGCTGAGCAATAATTTAGCCTCAGGCAGGAAGAGAACAATCCTTCACTGAGGTAAGAGGAAACCACGGGGGCACTAGCGCGTGTAGTTGGAGGAGAGCACTTTCATTTCGTGACTTATTTTAATAAGAGCAGGTGAACGGAGACTTCTCTACGGTCTGTACTGTAGCTGACCTCAGCAGCTTTGAACACACGGCTCAGCTTGCAGGGTCGGGGTCAAGTTTAGCTTAAATCACATTAAATTACATGAAGCTTTAATGATCTCTGTGGGGATTTGAGGCTGAAAGAGTTGTATAAGAACTAAAACATGCACAGTTTTAAAGGTAATGCATAGATTATGGTTTAAAAAAAACATACTGAGAATATTGATAATACAAAACAAATGTCTGTGTTTTTACCTTACAAGCCCAAGATTATCACCTTTCACCTCAACAATTTGAACAAAATAATTGAGGATTAGCAGTTCATCACCGACTGATGAACAACAGATTCACTTCATTTTCAGTTAAATCGATGGGGGGAGAAGGTGAACTGACTCCGGGACACACAAAGCTGCTTCTGTTGATCCCGTAATATTAACATAACAAACTGTGGTAAATCTGATACTGACATGTTTTTAATTAATATGTGATTAACATCAATCTCCAAGGTCAGGAACAGCAAAAAACATACACACAGCTCAATAAAAACGCTGACAGGCTTGTCAGGTCGCACCTGTATCACATTTCAGCTGCTGCACCGTTGTTTCTGTTTATTTCAATTAACTCTAAATGCTTAATTGCATATGCTGCATGTTTTTTTTTACTTGTGTATGGAAACCTTTGGCATTTTTAAATTGGAATTTAACTTTTTGCCCAGATTTGTCTCGAAAAAGAGATTTTTAATCTCAATGAGACTTTTTATCCGTTTGAATAATGGAAGAAGAACTCTGAATTAAAAATGCCATGAAAATAATAGTGTCTGATCAATGATGAAGTACTGCAATAAGTAACAGTTTCTCTTCAGAGAGCGAAAAGAGAGCAAGAAAATCAAATTATATTGAGAGATATGTTTCAGGATCAAATTCTGTGTTCGAATTGTTTTTTCATCTCTTGCTTTTGATACTCCTATTTTATGGCTGACTAAGCTAAATGTTCATGCTGCTCCACTTTTTTTTTTTTTTATCAAACTGCCACCACCTTTTTTTTTTTATTTAAAGATGGGAACAGCTGCTTTCGAAAAAGGCCCCCCACCTGGCTCATATCTAGACAGAGCAGAAGGCCTTTTAAAGTTTGAAGAGCAACTAATTGGCACAAAAAGGTGGAGATGCTTGAGCATGTGTGTGAACATGCTTTGTGAATGTAGTTGCCCTGATAGTGTAATGATAGTGGCAGTTTTCTAATAATGTATCTGTGTTATGTTATTATGATAACCAATAAAAATGGCGGTTTGTTATCCAGCTGGACTCTCATCCCTGTGATTCTAACAGCTCTGGTTAAACTAATAACCTCCCCCCAGCTGACACTACCTAAACACTCTCTGACAGTTTGGCAGCGTCCCAACCACACTCTGCACACACACACCGCCCCCCCCTTGCCCTTTACAGCTCCCCTCGGCCATCCGGTCACTTTACAAACCCCAGTCACGATTCAGTCGGCGGACCAACCTCTGAAAAGCATCGCCACTCGATTTAGGTTTTATACAAGAAACAGAGACAACACCTCAGTAGCTTTAAATACTGAATTAAACACTGTACAACCTTATTTTAATTAGTTTTAGGTTGTCGCGTCAGGCGGAAGCATCGAGGGATGACATGAAGTACAGGAAGGTGGACACAAAAAATTTGGTGGGTGGTTATAAAAGTTAAACTTGAAGGGTAAACGTCTGCTGGAAATTATTTAGTGTTTCAATAGTTTCAATCACTCGGTGCGGGTTTGAGTGTAAAGGTTGGTGGAGCTTCTCTGTGACAATTTATTTTACAGTATCTATATTAAGATCTCAACCATGGCGATGATTAAATGATGCTACATATTTTTAAACTCAATTACTACTCTTCATACAGTAAACGGATAAGAAAGTTGAGGAGGAAGATCATTTCTCTTTTGCAGACACATTTTTAAATGCATGTCACATCTTTCTTGCTATCTTTCTGTCAAACGGTAGCTAATGAACGAATAACCGATGACACAACCGTATGAATAATGAATCACACTTGTCAACACAGTAACAACTACGTTTAAAACTTTTTCACTACTTTTTTTTTTTTTTTTTTTCCTCCGTGCAAACTAACTGGATTCATGATCTCACGGCTGCAGCATGTCAGCTTTAACAAGCATGAGAACTCCAACCGTCTTCAAAGCTTCCACAGTGTTCCACACTGTGACTCAGTGCTTATCAGCTAAATTCTTGTTGTACAAATTTAACAGTTGGTATGGGGCAGCATGTCAGTCCTGCTGGCTCAGACGGCTGACTGCTCATATGAGAAATCGCTGCGCTGTGAAGATGCTGATGATTGTCAGGCGGGCCGCATTTCAACACTTGCAGAACAGGTAGACGCTACATGGGTTTAGATAATTATTGTTATTGTAATTTATTTCTGACTAGCATGACTTCATAAACAGACAGAATAGTTAAGGACCCCTGACACATTTTATACTCGTTATAGAGCCAGTAAATGCTCTCCTTTGTCTCAACCTCCATAAGACTGCTCAACAAGGAACTGGTGTGACTTTTAATCCATCTATTGTTGGTTAATTTTACTATGACCCAGTGCAATATGGTTTCATGTGCAATATGGACAGTTGGTGAGTGCAATACTATTTAACATGTTTTTTTTTTTTTAAGGGGCCTATTATGTTCATCTCCTGTTTTATATTTTTATTCTGGGACTCCACTAGAGTAGCTTTGCATGATTCACAGTTTAAAAAACATTTATCTCATACTGGCCCGTTATGCAGCCTCTCAGTTCAGCCTCTGTCTCAACAGGCAGTTTTGGTTCCTGTCTCTTTAAAGGGAAACTTGGGTATTTTTCAACCTGGACCCTGTTTTCCCATCATTTTGTGTCAAAGTGACTAACGGGGATAAAAATAGTGTCCCGTCAATATATGTCCACTAAAAGTGCTTGTTTTTGCCACCGACAGGCTCAGATTGTTATTACAAGTGTCTGACAATATTATACAGAGGAATAAAAAGTTTTTCTTTACCTTTTGCTTGAGCCCGTCTGTTTTTTAAATTTGTTTAACCAAGACTTGCTCAAGGAGAAGTATTGTTCTGAAATCCCGCAAGAGTTGAGTTGTTGTTGAAATCAGCTAAATATTCAGCCATGACAGAGTTGGAGAGAGGGGCGCCTGGAGGAGTTTGTTGTGTTGGAGTGCAGAAAGCGTAGCTTAGTTTTATCTAAAAGATTTTAAAAGTCATGGCTGAACGCTGAAACCTAGCAGTCAGAGCAGTCTGAAGCCGCTGCTTTTTGCTTACAGAGATTACTTCTACATATGTTTACCTCATTATTTGACACTTTGGCCATGTTTAACATGAACATCAGACATTGCAACATTATATATAAGACTGAAAAGAAAGGAAAAGCATAATAGGTCCCTTTTAAAGTTTTTTATTTACTCTTTTAAATATGCTCTGCTGCTTTACTGACCCTGCTCATTGTGTTCTAGTATTTCAGGAATAAGGTAAACTCTATGTACAAGGTTACATATGTAGATACAATAATGAATTTTTTATGTGTCTGTACATATAGAGATTGTGTACCTACATATTGTGTGTACCTTGTATTCTTCTACATGCAGCTGTATGCAACACTTGAGCCTAAGACAAATTTCCATGGGAACAATAAAGTATATCTTATTTTAACTAAGTGATATCAGACATTTTATTGCAAGTTTTGCTGAAAATATACCTTTTTTGGGGTTAAATACAGCATCCAGGTCCTAATGTGTCACTGCCTCTCTAATGATACATACTGTACTGTACAGCTCTTCCTGCAGTTGTGTGTGGCATCTTTCCATTGACATTATAAAAGCATTTGTCCCCAGGTTTCCAAGGTAACAGCATCTCCAGCTGGACCAGTATGCATGGGTGCGGCGGCAGCGAGACTGATGAGAAACCTTTACTCCTCTATAATTCACATTTTACTTTGTCTTTAGTGAGATTCAAACCCAATTAGATTTAAAATGAACCTCTCTCGATCTACTTTCTAAATAATAAAAGAAAGGATAAGGAAAATCTCGACGAGGGAATAGAAACCTCAGAGTTGAGACTGCCACAACACTTCCAGCTAATGATGCTATTAGTGCTTTGGAGCAGCACAATCAATCAGAGAAGTGATTAGCATGAGCATGTACAGAGAGCCGGGCCATTAGTCAGATGTGCTGTGTATAACCTTCAAGACTCTACTCAACCACCATGCTCACGCCTGTGCGCTAAGAAACAGTGTATCACATTGTATTGTGGGTAAAAAAAAACAAAAAACAACCCAAATAGCCTCATATTGATATGTAGAACGACACGGTTGTGTTGTGTAAGCAGTAAAACATCCACACTCAGCCAAAGAACAGATAAAATAAGCCATGTAGTTACACATCCTGCAAAAACGTTCTTCTGAATCAAATATAAATTTATTTGACATGAAAAGAAGGAATGATCTTCACTTTTTCCACTCTAGTCTGTACAATGTTACAGCATCTACAGTACACTTGTCACTGCATACCGTATTAAAGTAACTTAAAAAATAGTTTCAGTTAGAGCATATAAAAGGGAAACAGCAACACACTGAGCTGACGCTGAGCCAGGCCAGACGAGGGTGCTGAGGTGAAGCAAGAGAGAGAGCAGAGAGGGCAGTCTTGAAGCTGTTGTTGTAAATGTAACCATGGAAATTCATCTGCAATTATTGCTGTGCTGTATTTCCAATTCATTATGGGGGTTTAAGGCCTCCAAACAAAAGAGCTATAACCTCCTTAAGCAAAACATTACCTGGATTACCAGCAAGGGCTCCAAATAGAACAGGCAGATTTAGCTGAAGTGTTTGACATTTTTTAAATCTTAGGGTAAATGTCAGTGAACAGACTTTTGATCAAATGGGAAATTAATACTTTTCAGAATAGGGAAAGGGATCATTAATCATTGCTTACTTCATTATCAGTACAATTTTAATGATGCAGGAATTATGAGACGAAATGTCATCGTCTGGTCATTTGATGGATTTACGTGAACCCCGAGTTTATCCTTTAGCCACTTACAGTTCAACTTTCAGGGTCACAGGTGCATGCACTGAGAGACAAAACACAGACAGACAAAGAGGGAGAGAATGTGAACAGCTTGGATAAACTGGCATTGTGTTTCACTCCCTCTACAACACCAGCGTACAGAAAGAACTCGTCTGAATACAAAACTCAAGAGCGGCGAGTAGCAAAAACGTTGTCTAAGCAATAAGACAAGACAGATATCATTGTTGCTTAGTTTTTGACCATTCTGTCATTTTTCTCTTAATTTGACACCTTGATCAATAGCATCATTAGATTATATTCTAAAGCTCATTTTTCGTAAGGCTTCTATTAACTGACATCACATGTAATCACTGAATTAGCTCCTAATGTTACCCCTGCCAGCAGGATCAATTTCATTGTCATCAGATGCACATTACGCATCACAAAATGAAGATTTTTTACAATAGATCACTCCCAAATTACACACAAAAAACATGATGTTTGTGTTGAAAATATTATGTATTGCTCCGCAGATTCAGTTTTTTTTTCCACGACTGAAGGATAACAGCAATGTCACAGCTAAAGCAGAACAAATGACATGCAAAAACAAATTACTTCTTAAATTACAGTTTGATAAGAAAGAGGATTAGCATGGACTTTCTGCATTTAACGAAATTCAGTATTGTCATTTCTGTATCCATCATCCATCCCATGGATGATTTACATAAGATTAAAATCAGTAACAATGTCTGCAGTTATTACAAATCCCTGAATTTTACTAGCTATTATCACTCCCATGTGATTAGGGATTAAGCCACACATAAGTCATGCTACATTCAGTGATAATGATCCTTACTCACTCGCCAAAAGTGGTGAATTCACTGTAGTAGTTCCAATTTTCAGCAAAGAAATAACATCCTTTCTGTTTTCAGGCCATAACTTATCAATCAGCAGGAAGTTGCCACAGAAGAAACTTTTTGAATCAAAGTGCATGGCAGCAGCACTGTAGCTGGAGCTGGAAATCATTGCTGTACGCTGTCAACACCATCAACCAAACGCCCCCTTGAGCAAGCCTGCACTCTTTGGGATTTCTACAACTTTGATCTGAAACTGAAAATTAATTTTAAAACTTATAAATCACTATGGCCTGATGGTAATGTTAGACTGGCAGGCAAGTCCACACTTTTCCTTCTGAACCACATTAAATAAACTAAATTGAATCTCTCTTCAAACCTAAAGTAGCTCCCATCTTTAAAGTAAAAACATATGGCATTAATATTTTCTATGTTTGACTAAAATACAGCATTTATTCCCCCAAAACATGGGTCTGATAGTCCTCACTACAGCAGATGATTCTTCCTAATCTCTAGGCTGTGCCACAGCGATAGTATACATCATTAAATCTCCTCACTCTCATGATGAGTGGATGCTTCTCAGGGAGAAGGAGGAAGAAGAGAAGGATGCGAACAGGATGAGAACTATGGAACAAATTCAATGGGAGGCCTGTGTCCAGCTGTTTCCCCAAGGAAATGTTGACCCTTCTGGGAATCCGCTTTTAGCAGAAAGAAGATTGCCCTGGCACGACATGTGAGTGCTTCCATGAATTAAAGATGAGCTCAAGTTATTCTTCTGGCTTGAACTGACTGGAACAGATTTCCAATTTGCATTTTATTCGAAAGCCCATAACCATTACGCCCTTTCATTTGCAGGATCATATGTGATATATCTATGATCGGGTTTCAGAGCTACTCTGGACCTGACTGAGTGTCATTTCAGTCCTCTGTAATAGGTTTAATATTTCTATTCTGGGCAATGCTCAATAAGGAAAATTAGGACCTTTTAGGGTGTGAAAAATACCATATTTCTCAAACAACACATACAAATGAACATGGAATGAAATAAAATAAGGATGTATGGCGCAAAGAGCAAAAACAGTCCCTGAAATGGTTACCATGGCATTAACTGAAACCATAGATGGTTTCAATAAAAAGTGATTTCTGATCAACAGACAAAGTACCTTGGCAACCTCAGGCAACCAAGTTTTACCCCTAGATCTTCCGCAACAAAACCCATCAGTCAATTCCCAAGGGTAGGACTTTCTGCCCAACACCTTCCCTGCCTTGTTGAAACCAATTTCTGTGAAAGTGAATCAAGGCGTCACCATTGTTGTTCAAAAAGCGGATGTTTGGGGTTGAACAGTCACACACATAAACACCACCATCTCCCTACTTCAGCTGTCACTCTTCAAAGGAAGACAAGCATGGCCACAGAAGATGTCTTGAAAGCAGACGTGGTATAACAGGCCATTGGTGTTTAGGCGATAAATGCCCTCGCCACTCTTAAAAGGAAGGCAAAGATAACGAGCGTAAATCTGTTGAATGGCACGACCCTTCAGGACTTCCAACAGTACTGGACCAGCTATTTTATTTCAAGCACCAATCAGCCAGTTACATCCAGAGTGCTATCATGACAAGTGACAGAGTGTACAGATCACTACATCTGGGTTATTTACTCCTGTCTTGCTTGGTCTTCTCAGCCCAATTCACAGAGGTGACTGTACTCAGTACTTACGATCTTTCAAGAGGAAGTGGATACCCTCTAAAGAAAGATTTAGGTACTGTGTAAGAATTTATTTCCTCCAGAGTACAACAGCAGATGTTCTTATACAAGCTGTTTCTCAATGGCTATTAAAGAAAAAATGGATATCCAACGTATCCTTGGTGAGCAGATGAATTCATGGCACACAAAGCATTCTGTATGCTTACTTAAAAGCTGGGCAACTGGTCCACGTGACCTGAAGAGCCAGTCACAGGATGCTCCACCACTTACCTTTCAGTGAATAGCATATGACAACAGGGTATTACCTTGAGGCTACTCCGCCCCGAGCAGCAGGCTTAGCAGAAGCAAAGCGAGAAGTGCTACACTAACCTTTCCTTTACACCTAAATAAACATAAAAAATTCTTTCAGGTCCAGGACTGCTCAGCTGAATGCTTTTTATCCTCACCCAGCGAGGGGGAGAGGAAGAAAACCTGAAAGAAAAATGTAGCTGTGCACTTCACATAGAGCCAAGCCACATTCTTTGTTATGCTTACAGTGAAGGCACCTTACAAATCTATGAGCTGGCGAGCTCTCACGGTTGTTAGTGCACACTCCATTCAGACTCTGGCTGTGGCAACAGCCTTGCAGCTTGGGCCAAGAAAAGCAGCCTGTTCCAGTGTGGCCAGTTACAAATTGGTACTTACTGTAGGTCATCATGGCAGTGTCACAGCAAGAGCTTTGCCCATTACCGGCCCCCATAGCGGTGGATGGACTTGTCTTGATGGCCACAGCAGGTATTGTTTTTAGTGGGGTAGGTTTGGTGCATGGTCTCGTGAAAAACTGTTGAAGCCTAAAGAACAATGCTAGCAATGATTATCACATTGATTTAGGAATTAAATCTCTGTACACACACTTGAATTCACACTGCATTTTCCACTACTCCCTTGGACAAAACCATTATCAAAGTCCTTCACTGGTGAAAAATCTTTCAACCAGCAGTAGGTACATTCTCTGCAACACAGTCACGCTGACAGTCACAATTAGAGACAAAGGATTAATACTAACCACCAGTGTTGGGCAAGTTAACTTGAAAAATGTGGCGGCTGCGGCTCAGGAGGTAGAGTGGGTCATCCACTAATCACAGGGTTGGCGGTTTGATCCACACCTCCTCCTGTCCGCAAGTTAAAGTGTCCTTGGGCAAGCACAAATTGCTCCCAATGGTCAGGCCTGCACCTTGCATGGTAGCTTGTATCCATTTACATGTCAATGAACGGCAAATTGTAAAGCGCTTTGGATAAAATGCCACCTTTTTACCATAAAAATGACATATAATAAATAAATCAATTATCCAATTACCCAATCTGGTATTTTATGTCTTTGTAAAGAACTTTGTAACATGTTTTGAAAAGTGCTATATAAATATGCTAAAGTTATTATCATTATCATTATTAATATTACATGTTAATCATTGAAAAAGTAAATACATTACCAATTAGTGACATCAGAAGTAATTTATGACACTGCTTATTACATTACTAATACATTACTCAGCCTAACTCTGTCAAAGATGCCTTTAAACAGCTCCAAGACAGCCACACCTAAACGTTACATCTTCTGTATTTAACACTTGTATGAATGAAAAAAAAAAAAAGATTGCGGTTAAACAAGCAGCCAGCTGATTTTTTTGAGGTATTTCCTTAACAGCTACGTTAGATCAGTGACTGCAGGCAGTAGCACTCCAGAGGTCCCATCCTCACTGTGAAGTTGCAGGGATCACAGTCCCTACAACTGTGAACACAACTGTGTGACTCCTGACTGCAGGCTCACCAGTAGCACTTCATCTCCAGCTTCTGTGTCAAGCTAACACTTTTAGGACAGTCTATTGACTGAACACACACACAGAAATTGATATCCGTCCATCAAACTTCTATTGTAAACAAGTCACCCTCAAAATGGCAAAGTAACGGACACTTATTTGGATTGGTAACTGTAATGTAATTACAGAATTTCAAGTTGTAATCCCTTACAATACTTGTTACTTTAAAAAATGCATTACATCATTTTAACATGTTACTAAGTAATGCATTACATCCTAATACTGCCAACCACACACAAGCATGTACTGTATACATGAGTGTCTAACCAAAAACCCTGCCTGATGTGTGCTTTTTGGATGAGTGGCAGTGTGTAAATACTGGTCTTCATCTCCTCAGAGTATATAAAGAGACAGAACAGGGAAAGCAACACGGAGCTCTCAGGCAAACACTCAAGTATCACATCCCTCAATCAACAGACAAAGAGTAGGCGCTGTGAGAGGCATGTTTAGAATATATTGCTTTGTTTCTCAGTGATTTCCTTCCCTGTATTTGCCCCACTAGCCTTTTCTCTGTTGTTCTTCACATGTTGCCTCCTCTCATAAATGTAGATGGAGTTTATGCCGTAAAGGTCGGACATGTTGGCACAGAGTAAAGCAGTGATGAGATTTGTTGAAGGTTACCTGCATTATATCTACACCACACACATAGCCCTTTTTTTGGCTGAAAATAGAAGCAGTAAATCTGTTGCTGTGGGAGAAAGAAAAATATGAACTGTCTGTTATTTTCCCTCTATTGCCAGTGACCTTTTATCTAAACATTTGCTATATATCATTACAACATGGCCTGGGCAAACATTTGATTATCATGCAAAGTTGATTAATGTCAGACAGGTGCAAGGCTCTGATGTGAAAGTCTTATAACCACTGGAGATTAATAGTTGGTCTAGGAGAGGTTATTTCATTAAGCAATCAGCTGATAAAGTCACTGGATTCTGCAGGTACATTCAAACATGTATTTTAAAAATGCAACATCCAATGGACTGTTTGCAAAGCTGAATGGGGTAAGTAATTTAGTTGTTTACTGCTTTTGGTCTAGTCTTCGTTTTTAGGGCGACAAGCATGTGGGATTTTCAAAAACCATGAAGAACACTATTAAAGACACTGGATTCATTTGGGAAAAAGCATTCTAACTCCCTCCATCCAAAGACTGTAAGTCTGCTACATGGCAGAAATTTGTTGCTCATACAAGGGAGTGATGATGAAATATTGAAATATCTGAAAAGAGATGTACCTGTGAGGCTTTTACATAAATTAATAAAACTGCAGAGGCTTCCGCCACTTAGAAGCTACATGGACAATGTCACAGTTATCCTGCAGACAGCTCCATGCACAAAAAGGCTTCTAAATAGGCTGGATGACGAATGAAGATCAAGCGCTCCACATCTCTCGCTACGAAAAGGTGTCAGTAGCGACAACACAATGTTTGTTGCAGGCGGTGAGGAGATCCCCCTATTAGCTTAACAGCCCATCTGAAGCCTAGGGAGGCAATATAGCGCAGATCTCTCACAACAAACACCTGGGCAAGGCAGTATGAAACCAACTCTCACAAGGCCTGGCTAGCCAGCTCCCCAGAAAGTACAAGGTGTGGTGCTACAACTTCACACTGTATCCCCTCATCATCAGCCAACAGAATGGACAGATTAGCCAACTCGTGCATCCAAAAATGCTTCTCTGAGACAGGACTCTTCGGGGCAAATTCACTCCAACTGCTGATCCAATCCATCACCTTGGGCTACAAGCAGGAAAAGTTCAGACTAGTACTGGAGCTAAGGGAAGAAGCGGCAGGCAAACGTGGAGGTTGACAAGACCATTAGAAGACTGCAACATTAGGAGATCGTCAGTAGAGTGCGAGTCAGATGAGCAGCGCTTGGCTAGGAGAAGCTCAACATCTGTGGTCAAAAGCCACAAAAAAGAAAGGAAAGTAACAGTTGTGGAAGAGGTGACAAGGGCAAAGCAGGAGCTCTACAAAATCAAGGCAGTGGCACAGGGTTGACAGGGATGCTGGACCACATGGGAGGGCACCCTAAATAGATTGGTAAGCTGTGCTGAACTGTGGAAGATCCCACAAGCCAGACTGCTTAGGGCAACCTACGACACTCTGCCATGCCCCAGAAACCCCCATCAGTGATTTGGCAAGGAGGACAGCTGCTCCCTTTGCAACACCCTAATGCAAGCATACAACATATGCTGTCAAGGTGCAAGACGGCGCTGACACAGGGGAGCTACAGACGGTGGCACAACCAGATCCTGAGGAAGCTGGCTGAAGTTCTGGAAACCTTCAACACCCCATCCAGTTCGTCAGGCCGGTAGAGAGCATGGGAGGCACCGGTTCACAAAGCCTTCCTAGATGCCTGTCGCCAGGAAAAGATTGGCAAATGATGGTCGACATTGGTAAGCAGCTGCACCACTCCGGCCAGATTTGGTCTGTCACTGCCAAGACTGCTCTGCTCATTGAGCTCACCATCCTGTGGGAAGAGGGAATGCAGGCCGCCCATGAGTGCAAGAGAGCAAGATACTTGGATCTGGCTGCTGAGTGCAGGGAGGCAGGCTGGACTACCACCATCTACCCCGTGGAAATAGGCTGTCAGGGATTCATAAGCGCATCAACACTACGGCTGCTTTGGGATGTAGGCGTATCAGGGGTGAAGTTCCAAAGAGCCGAAAAAGCGCTTGCTGAGGAAACAGAGAAGGGCAGCTTTTGGCTGTGGCTGAGGCGGAATGGCAAGAAGTGGGGGTCTACATAATAAGAAAGGGCAGCTGCAGGGGGTGGCAAGGAGAACCCCTTGCCACCGCTCCGCCATCAAGAGATGTTCCAGAGCTAATGAAGCGAAACAATGACGAATTGTGGTCTCCAGCTGATGACCCTGCAGCTGACCCCATTGCACCATGGGAGGCACGGCAAGCAGAAATGTTTAGCAGGTAATAACATCCACATGTACAATCTAAATACATCAACAGTACTGAGTACCGAGCACTGCAGGTACTTCAACAGATTTAAGCCTTACAACTCTTAAACAGACCAGGAACATGCTACCATCTGAAAACATTACGGTCATTCAACAGGCCATTAAAAAGCAAAGACATCTCATCAGCATCTAAACAACAGAGATTAAGCACGGGGTTCAGAGAAAGCTGTCTCAGCTGTTTGTTTAGTGTCAGGGTGAAATGACAAACAGCTCTGCAGGTTAGCAGTCTGAATTCTGAACAAATGCACTGGTGATGATGCCTTTGCAGGAGAATACCAATGGAAAGTTTAAATTACGGCTAATGTTCTTGCTTTAATGAATGTCTGTAGAATTTATATATGCATGTTGATATATGATGTGTATGTAAGTACATTTTATGCTCTTGTACCTAACAGCCATAATTAACTATAGTTATATAGTTATATATATAGTTTCTCTCAGTTGCAGTAAACACCAATAAATGTGCTTCCTGAATTTAAAAATACATTAAATACATCCAGGAGATATATTAATCTTTGGAGAAATTATTAGTATTAATAACTTATTATTATAGTTTGTTGTCAGCTAAATGTTGTTCACATTTAATGCTATGCACCCTTTATGTGCCATTATACTATGTGCCTTAAAAAACACTATTAAACACCACTATAATTAAAGCTATTATAATGTTTCACTCAAAAAGTTTATTGCCATCAGTAATACTAAATGATTCACTGAAAGATAGATGATCCCTTGGCTCTCCAGAGAGATTTTTCTAAATGTAAAAATGCTACATTAATCAGTATTTTTGGCCACTGGTGGGCAGAAAATCATAATCATTTGAGATAATATGGTCTTATGCAGTTGATAGGGCTAAGATTTTAGCAAGGTACAACCTGTTTTAACATCTAGTACAAGCAGACACCGAGCAACATCAGCAGCTGATGAATATAAGTCAAATGTTAACACCTTCTAGTTTTCATTTGGTCTTCACAAACTCATGAGGGAAATATCTTGTTCTTTAGCTGCCAAATGATGTGCTATGTTCACCAGCTGCTCGCTAACTTAGTGCTGTTTGGGACTGGACAAGTAGGACACAGTATCAAGCTTTCTGGTTAGAAAATGATGCTGGCAGCAGTAAGAGCGAATCAAAACAGTATAATTACAGGTTGCAAAACCAAAACAATCAGCAAAAAGATGCTAAATTTATGCTCTGTAAGTGGAACTGGAGTGTCGTGTTTCTGAGATCATCACTACGAGCGACCCCTTTGACATTATACACATTTAATCCATTGTTAATATTAAGAATATGGATTTTTTTTTACAGCATTGTCATTTTACAGATGACAACTTTTTGTTTATCTACAGCATCTACTCATTTGTCTGTCGGTTAGTTTGTCATTCCTCCCAGAGAATAACATTATTGTTGGGACGTACCCAGGAAAGTAGCAGTTGAAGCACTGCAGAAACATAATAGATGACCTGAGAATTGATTGCTGTAATCAATTGATCCACACTTATTGTTTACTGTGGAGACACTGCCAGGCCTGGCATCGGTTGATGCTGACTTACCAGTACGCAACTTCATCAATAAATGACCTTGAAACTGGCCTGTCATTAAAAATGTACTCAATGGACTATAAACCCTAAAGAGGTGAAACGACCAGAGGAAAAGCTTGGACTTTGTTCAGGGACCCCAAATTAGCAGATACCCTTCGACAGGCAAGCTGTGAATGTGGTGAACCAGATGCATCAAGGTGTGGGACCAGCACTCCTGGAAATGGCATAACATAAAATGAAATGACCAAAGAACTGGAAGCTCCAAACATACTCAGGCACTTTCATCTCTGTCCAAAAGAACACTTACTGTGCAGGTAAAAAAAAATCTCTTTACAGACAATTTGAGCACACAGGATGGGATTTTAGACCTGAAAGTAATGGAAACGGCCTAAAAAAAGGAAAAGAGACTTTTGTGTATAATTTTAAGCTTTAAGGTATTTTTTCAGCTCAATTCTGCTGGTGTATTTACAGAAAAAATCATTATGAGCCAATAACAAAACACATCATCCAGATGATACTCTATAGTGTATGTGAAATTACACACATTAGCTGTGCATGTGTGACTGGAAATGAACTTAGGCTCTATATTAATCCAATTCACTCATTCGCTCTTTGCCAGCTTGTTGGGACCTTGCAGAGCTCAGGAGTGGGCGTGTTTGTTGGCACCCTAAGGGGTCCACACCAAATTCATCAACACACAGAGCACAAAAAACAGCCTCCGACATCTACATTGACGGTGATCAAAGCAAAGCACACAAACAAAATACCATTTTATTGCTTTTACTACTTCATAAATTCTCTCTTATGGTCTTCTCTGTTCTCTATTTTGGACCACATTCATCCCAAAGATTGGCTGCCCTTATCCAAGTCCACTCTGGTAAATTATGAACCAACAAAACAGAAGGACACCGAGTGCAAACCAAGCAAGGTGCTGCCAAATAAAGCATGTCATAAGTAAAAAGAGAGAACATTTTACATTACAAGTTATCAAAACTAAAAACTCTGTGAGGCTTTACTAAGCCTTTGAGCTTAATGCAAACATCAGCATGCTAACATGTGCATGACGGCAATGATAACATGCCAAAGCTTAGCAGATGTCATTTTTACCATGTTCATCATCTTAGTTTAGCCTGTTAGCGTGCCAATATTTGCCAATTAACATCAAATACAAAGCACAGCTCAGGCTGATGGGAATATCATTGGTTTTGCAGGTATTTGGTTATAAACCAAAGTACTGGACAAAGTAAAATTTTGTCCTGCTAACAGAGCTAGATGAAAGGTTCTGCAAAGTTATTACATTCATGCAGAAGGGGACACGAATGTCTGTATAGAATTCCATCACAGTCCATCCAATAGTTGTCAAGGCATTTAGATTAAAACTACAAATGTGAACCTCATGGCGCCACTAGATGAAAAGCCAGAGAATCACTTGAGAGAGTCAATTGGATTCATCCTCTGGGCAACATGAACGTTTGCCAAATTTCATGGCAATCCATCCAAACATTGTTGAGATATTTCAATCTGGACCAAAGTGGTGGTGGACAGACCAACGCTGCCATGCCTCGAGCCACACCACTAGCCTGGCATATAACAGAAGAATCCTACTACTCAAATTAATCTAAAAAATAGATGAAACAAAATCCCAGAGAAGTCGATATACAAAGCTGAGTAATCAGGATCAGATTGTGGGTCGAATTTTGGCATTTATGTTATTTATTTTCTCAGTGCTGTAAGCCAGAATGTGAGTGAAGAAGGCACTCACAGCAGTAAAGCTTTTTGCACCTATAAGATACAGCAGTGCAGTGCTGAGATGTCTGTTTCAATAAATGTCACGCTGTTCAGAGAAGAGGGTATCTAATAAGTGCATTGCTCAGAAAATAACACAGACACCAAGGAAAAGAAGTGGATTACTAGAGATGTTCTCACGTTTCCTCTGTTCTTTATTTTGTTTGCTTTCATTTTTGTTTGGTATTTTTCAAGCTGCAAACTCTCCTATTATTCTGGACAATATAAAAATACGGTTTATTTGTATACACCTCAAAAGTAGCTTATACTCAAAACTGTACTAAAACTTGACACTTTCTTTAGGGAGAACTATATCCCCAAATATAATCTTATATTAACTTTTTTTAATTAAAACCATTATTTTGCAGATGTATGTGGATCAGGAGGAACATTGGTACACTATAAAGTGAGAGAAACAAGAGAGCAAAAAATGATTTCAAAAGTGATAAATGTATGCTCTTTGAACGTCAAAAGAGAATTTTCTTTCTATAGAAATCCACCTAACTCGACTTACTTTAACTGTATTTGTACATTTCCCAGAAGATGATGTCTGTGCTCAAAAACTTTCAGGCTACTTTTAAATCAGCTGGCATACAGTCATGCAAGAAACGCATGCCAGAAATAACACAGATGTGTGTTAAAAAGGAGTAAAGTCATGGCCAAGTCTGACAAAAATGGAAATGTTGAGAACTCCCGCTGACTAAATTTGGACGTAGGGTTGGGAGAAAAGCTTTCATTAATCCAGCAACCACCTGCAGAGCAACATAGCTTTAAACCTGCCACATCTTCTTTTGTTCACACTCTATCCTCATACTTTTAATGATCTGTAAAGGCCATGCATCAGAACTCACACCAATTTGTAACCATGATCTGCTCTGACCTTTTCTAATGACAGCGATGTATTCAAAAATAGTCATACAAAAATGTTCCCTCCAGCGCAAGTTTCACATGACTGCAGAAATCTCCTTCCCGTGAGGACGGAGGCGGTAATCTCTTCTTTGATCCTCTGAAAGCTGTTGTCTCTAATGGTGTCGTCGTTGTCCGACCCAGACTGTCACTACCCTCAGAGGAAACACATCCATCTTAGATCACATGTTTTCCCTTTCAGATCTGATATCACCTTTCATCTCCTCTAGACGACACATGCAGAGACGTCTTCAGTGTACTTTCGGCGGAGGTGGCACCTGATAATGTGGGCCAGCCAGTGGCTAAAAAGGAGTCCTAATGAGTGGGTCCGTAAGCCGCAGAGACACACACTGGTCCTCATTAACTCTGCTTTTGTTGGCCTCCATTTCTCATTAGCTCCCTTCATTATCATAGAATAGGCTTGGAGGAAGATTCAGCGTTTGATGCAGTGACCCTATAGGCATAGAGCTACGGATTATTTTATAAGAACAGGTGAGTCAGCTGCAATGTGAACCTTACTGGATATGACTGATTAATACAGGCTTAAACCTAGACTTCACGACATAGCCTCTGTTTTAAGTTTTCATGTCTGTACACAGGAATCTATTATCAATATTGAACAAAGACGGTGATGAGAACCCAGTGATCTGTTACAGAGGTTGGACAATGAAAGGATAGCGCACTGCTGAATTTGAATGCAAACAACCACAACAAAATATAATCCACCTGTTGCCCTGGTATTCATATTGGTGTCTGTGTTTCAAATGGTAATCTGAGCTCATTTCCTGATTTCAAAAGGATGAGTTCACTCTGATGACATCGACACCTGCTGGAAGAAAGCATCACAGGGTTTTGTACTTGCGTTGGTGTAGATTATAGCCTGATCGGTACTGGATTTTACATTGGCCGATATTGTTTTAGTTTTTTTTTCCTCCCCCCCCCCACAAAAACACATTAACATTTTTGATACAGAAAGATATGAAACACAAACTTGTCAATGGTGTCTGATGAACTGTGTAATGACGACGCTGTTTCTAAATTACCTAAAAAGTGTCTTCAGCTGTTTCAGATAAGATAAATTCAGATAAATTCGATTAGAATTTCTTGTTTCTTATCGGCCAACATACATATCAATATCGATAAATCTGCTAATATTTGACAGTAGGACTTTTACAAAGTGTTGGAAGAAAAGTTGAGTTTTACTGGACCATAACTAACCATAAGCAACACATCAACAAACATGTTAGCTTACATTCATTGTTGATCACCAAAACACACTGTGTGTATCCTTGAGGCTAAACAAACACACTGAATGCATCTACCTCATAAAATATTTGCAAAGCCGATTGTTTTTATATTTTGTAACTTGAATCGCTTACATTGCTTGCAGTCCACTTCTTCCTCCTTTTCTCTTTGATTGGCATTGGTTTCTTTTCACAATGCATTAACAATAGAAAATGTTGATATGTCCATGTGTACAAAAACTGAGGAATGTTATACAGCTTTTGTGACTATTATTTATTTTCTTTCTTTTCCTTTCACTGCTGTACTCATCCATTTTCATTTGATAAGACTCAGCCAGTATCGATATCTTCATTACCGCACTCAGCAGTTGCCACAAATGTGTATCATGACACTCTGGTGTTCGTGTTGTGCATGAGAACCTTGTGCGCATTCTTGAAATGCTCAAGAAACAAACAATGTGCAGAAACACCGCACCACTAGAGACATTCCCTTCACATTACAGTGTTCTTTCAAAGCATTTGTAAATGATGAAACAAGGGCAGGAAGTGGTGTGTTTTCCCAAGGAAATATTCCTGCATGCATCATCAAGTAGCTGGATTGCGGTATGTGTTTGAATTTTGGGACTAAAATTGTGATTCTCCATGTCTTTCAGTTCAATCGTCTTTACCCCAACTATCTTTTGTTCCCAGATCTTTATTAGCTTCTGCTTTTCACTTCTACACCCAAGGGAAGACTCTGACGTTATTTGTAGCAATAAACGCTGTTTGCATGGTGATTTCATATTCAGAAGGTTGTGCCTCATCAGGTTTACTGTCAGAATATTGAAGAATATAATCATTTTCACTTAAAATGACGTTATTTACTAGATAGACATTAGATAACTCCTCTGCGGGTGTACTTACAAGTTGACTTACAAGTTGGTGACATTGATGTCTAAGCAACTTACATAAAATGTGTCTATTGTATCTGTTTTTATACCATGAGTACAGTGAGTACTCCTAGTTCCACCTCAAAAACACATCGTAACTGGTCTAAAACAGTGTATTACATGGTTCAGTAACCCAAGCAGAAATACTGATGCAATACGCCATTTACTTATTTAATGAAACTCTGTAGTTGTTATTACGAAGAAGGTTTGAGATGTTCCATTATAGAGAATAATGGATCATATGGAGCCTTTCCATTACAGAACACAAATAGCGCATCACATCTTCTTGTGCTCATGTGTTTATCTAAGTGTTTGTGTCTAACTCCTTGTTGTGTGACTCAACACACACAAAGAGGTGCATTACTTGACTTGCTACAGTACTTGTCATATACTCAGCTATTACATACACCGGGGCTAGACTAATGCAGTCTAATACAACAGCCCTGCAATATATCCTGCCTTCACCGATGTTACAATGTTCTGTTGTTCTTGAAACTGTTTTTGAGAGGAGTTGATTCAACTTTAGGGTTATTTTGGAGGCTGTAGTTTGTTGAATGCATTATAGAGCTGTTTCAAATTCTTAGTCTACCCTAACTGAGCTATTTTGAGTGTGTTTCATTAAAATTAAGTAGCATATAAATGTACAGTAAATACGGCCAAAAAACTATAGTGACAAACCTTTACATTTGTAATGTTTGGCAATATCTTACTGCATTTCACACTGTCCACTCATTCTATTCAGTCTAGCCTATCTTAACACCTCCCTCACATAAATGAATGTCCTAATGTAAATTATATGTCCTTTCTGTGTCAATGTGATAATGAATGCCCAGGGATTCATTCAGATTATCCTCCATGAAGCCGAAGTGAACCCTGTGCCCACTGTAGCATCATCTATTCAAATGAACACATACTGCACCTCGGTTAAGTGTGAATCATCTTCTCTGGGAAAAGGTGCCCTGTGAAATTATACTTGGGGCTTCATTCATGTCCATGTTACTTTGCATATTAAAAGGGACAGGTGTTGGATGTTCAACTAATTTTGAGCAGTAATTATGGTCCTATTATGGAAAAGCCACCTGGAAGATCACATACTGTATAGCGGTATCAAAGCTAATCATTGCTCTAGTTATGGCTCCTCACAGAGCAAACTAATCCTCCTTTTCCTGGGAGCATTTGTGTGTCCGTTGGAGAGATTACAGCTCCACAGGTAATGGAGAACCAGTGACAGAGAACAAGACAAAGAGAATCTTCCATTATGGGATCACGGTTATGACTTCATTAGAACAGAGTAGAAGTAAAGTCGATGTGAGGAAGGGTGTGTCCAGAACTGCCAGAGCCTGCCTGCTTTAACTTGAAGCTCTGAGCTGACAAAGTACAAATTCCTCTCAAAAGGTTTTTGTGCAAGACCAGGAGCTTCTCAAGGGTTTAAAGTGGAAACTGATGTAAGGTGAAGAAATACAGATGCCTGTTAAGTGCCCCGCAAAACATGTTTTATCATCTAACTGCCCCGGGGAAAAACAAGGTCCTCAAAGCAGGGACTCCATCGGTAGGAAAGTGACAATGGTGCAGAATTAATGGTACAAAAGAACAGGATATAGCACAGTCTCTTTGTATCCGACTATACTGACACACATGCATATACACACGGCTGCTGACAGAGCTTATGTAGCCATACCTTTCTTGCATTTCGAGTCAATACCGCGAGATTAATAGTGGGGGAGAAATGGTTTAGTCATCAAAGTAAGTGGCCTCGTTTTCTAAAAGTACACTGCACAGAATGCAGAATTACTTTCACATGCAGCGGTCCAGCTGCTTTGATCTCATCGTAACAGGCAGAAAAGCTGAGACTCTCCATTTAATCATCTTTTTTTAATAACAAAGGAAGAAATTTGATAGGGTGCGCCCGTCAACCCCCCCAAGGGAGAACTCGGTTGATTGAAAGAATGTAATCCTTGGTTACATGTAAAAGTGTGAAAGGAGAGTATTGCAGTGTGGGTGGCAATGTGTGAAAGCTTTATAAAGAGGAGAGAAAATAGCAACACGATCAACAAAAGAAACAAAAAATTAAATCTGGTTGCAGGTTTGTTCGTACATTATATGGATATTAAAACAGCCGACATGCTTCTGAATTTCTAAAGAGATGTTTGTGTGTCACATACTCTACAAGATCTGTCAAACAGATTCAAACAGAACGTATACTTCTATAAACATGGGACCGAAGACTCAGAAGAAGAAGATTAAAAGACTGATTATTTATTTAAAAGCACTAATGTCGGTAAGGAGGGCTAAGTGATTAAACTGGAAATTTGTTGTGAGGAATTCAAAGGGAAGTGTTAATGAAGGTTTATGCAGATTGACTGACAGAAGTTAAATTAAAAGATCTCCAGAGTAACGTTTATGAAGCAACTTCTAACTTGAATTAAAACCAATTTTAATACAAACTACACTCTCAACAAGGAAAACTAGGGCTAAAATGATTAATTAATTGGTTGATTTGCAGAAAATTTGCCAATTACAATTTTAATGATCAAATACTTGTCTTTTATCAAGGAAAAAATACAAAATATTTGATGGTTCCAGCTTGTGAAATGAGAGGATTTGCTGCTCTTTTGTTTTATATCATTCATATAAATTCAAAACATGATATTCGTAATTTTTTACAATTTTCTGTGATTTTATAGGCTAAATGGTTAATTGTGGAAATATTCAGTGGATTAATAAGTAACAAATATTACTGTTTGACATAGCCCTACAGGCAACACATAATTTTTGCAATTGCAAGATCATCCTGATAAATTATATTTTTCAAATTATAGGTGGTTAATACAGTCTGTAGTGACTTCAGCAATGCATAAAAACACACAGAAGGAAGTCGCTGAGAGCCAGATGTTAAGATGAAACATGCAAACTTACCCATTAATGATTATTTCAATTTTGCATGATGATTGTGCATTTATAAACTGTCTCGGCGCGACAGAAACGCCACCGAGCAGAACCGGTGTCAGTGCTGATGGAGGATTCCCGAGTTGCCGTCACGCTGCTTGCATTGTGCAGCCAGCGCAGACTTTACTTAAGTGTCACCAGAATACTGAACCATATGCTCCTGCAATCTGTTACTGTTGGGTAAACAATATACAAGTTCTGAAAAACCTGCTCGCCCTGCAAACTTTTGTTTTTTGTATAACTACAGTATAATATATTCAGTCAGTTATACAAGGAGGTACTGCGTCATAGTTTTACACAGTACTATTCAAGATTGTGCCCAAGCTGAATCTTTGGTTGGGCAATTAGAAGCTTCTCAGATTTCTTTCTATAATTAAAGCAAACAAAGGCAAAAGTCTGAATAGCTGTGATGAATAGATTTCAAATTGCTCCAGGCCTTCAATACATGAGGCAATAACATCAGGCTTGTTTTTTTAAAGCTCCCAGTCAAAATCAGAACATTCAGAGATATTTTGTGTTTGTGTCGGTCAGAGACAGAGAAAGAAACAATGAATGGCAATAGATGGGAGACAGAGAGGGACAATGACAACGAGAAAACAGGATTGCTTTGAAAACACATCTAAACTGTATTTTCCAATGTTTTTCACATCAATATTGATTGCTATGGACCAAAATGCTCTATTTTTGTTTGAAATGTCAAGGATTGCAGCTTCCCACAACAAAAATTACAGTCCAAAAAAGCTGCAAAATCAACCTCGAAGAGCAACCAAATGTCCATTCTTCAAATGACACGTATCTGTAAAAAAATATCGTTGTGGGTGTTTTATGTGATTGATTTTGTCCATGAATACGATATGTACCAGAGATCCCTACACCTCACCTTTAGCTCTTCAGAAAAAAAGAAAAGACTGATTACAGACATCTTACTTGAATCTGAAAAAGGGGTGCAATGCACAAACAAAACTATAATAAGAAAAAAAAAACAAAAATAAAATCAGAGAATTCACACTGGATGCTGTCTGATGAAAAGTGCCGAGCTAAAAACATGCAGGTACCTGTTTAAGCTTCCTTGTGCGCCTTTCATGTTTTTTTTTTACTCATCAGCATTGATCGCTCTTCTTTTCTGAATAAGAAAAGACTTTTTTTTCTGAAACATACTGTGATTTAGTAAGTCACACACTGATCTCTTATTGTCAGACTTCATTGTAGAAAGAGCGACATCTCATAGTGACACTTTAAATGCGTGACTAGCACTTGAATGGGCGTAGAGCTTCTGATAGGACCGAGAGTGGCGTGTCTTATGGAGAATATCTGGAGAATAACTGGAAACTGAACGCCAGCCAGCCGACATCCACAGGACCTCATGCTGGGACAGACGAACTCCTTGCAAGACTTTAGTCCATATCAATCAATTGGAGGGAAAATGGCAGAAAGATGAGGTCGATTTTTTGAAAAATAAAGTGTCAAGTATTCATATCTACAACAACATTGGTTCCCGACTCGGGGGTCGACACCCCTGCAAGAGGTCGTTAAAGAACTCTGAGGGGGGTATAGACTGATTAACGGAGCATGAAAGAAGAAGAAAAATGTTCAGCTGCTCAAATTTAGATTTAGCTGTTTCTTTGATCTTTTTTTTTTCTCTTTTGAAACACTAAATAGGCTTCTAACAGTTATTCAGCTGAAACAGTGTGAGAGGTCTAGAGGAGAAAATCACTCTCTGGTGAAATTGCTTACCACCCATGCAACTAGTGATGAGGGGTCGCAATCAGACACAGCAGAAGTGTAAGATAGTAGAAGGCTGGCAGTATTCAGTATTTTTCTTGTCCAAAATCCAAAGTCCAAAAATCAAGAATGAGCTGATCTTTCTACCAAGTATTGTCTAGTGTAAGCCTGATATATCCTGTTCTCCATTACTGTCCATCAAAAACACATCGGTGTTACTACTGCACATTATCACGAACATTGTAGTTTATTACTCCCACACGCACTATCCTGCTTAAGTGTATCAATTCACTGCTGAAAATGGTCCCCTCCAATTACACTATTTACTTCAGTTCAAGTAACATTGCCTAAAACCTACAGTGCTCCTGTGGTTTGGGAAATTACTGAGCCTTTTAGAAAAAAAAAGGAATATTTATACCCTGTTTTTTCTAATTTATGTAATAGGAGCCTTTGGCTTAGTGCTGAGTGCCAAAGACACACTTGAGAAGTCTGAATGTATTTAGGGGTGTTTTGGACTCTTAAACTTGAACCACAATCCTAAAATATGAATTGACATGTACAGCGTAACACTGTGTCTACACTGAAAGCGAGACAAAACTTATTTTTAGGCGTTCAAGTCTATTTTACCCCCGTTTTACATGCATTACTATGCTCACTGACTTTGTTCAGACAGCAGGCAAATCAGATTTGTTTCTCAAATCAGATCTTTAAGACAGACTGTCCGCACTGTTATTAGCAAGTAATCAGATCAGATTTGTGTATCTCGACAACATCAGCAACCTATCTGCATGGGTTGATAACGTAGGCGACAGTAACTAGGTACGCTGGTGATGCAGCTTTGCAACGCGGAAGCATAAGAAATGGAGATCCATCATCCCCCCAAAGTGCTAGCAGACAATTTATTTCAGTGTTTGTGTACGAACTGTTGTTCTCTGTGTTGTCCTCCATACCGCTATGCTAGCAGCAGCATGGATTCTGCTCAGCCGCTCTGATGCACTTTCGTCAATCTGGATTTCACATCATTATGTGTCACGTTTGGAGTCACGCTATTCTGCCCTTTGTTTGAGTGCAAGTAGTTTTTTGTGTTCTGCAGTGCCCCCTCCTGATCATTCAACAGAAGTAGTTACAAAACAAGGAGTTTCCTCCAGAGCTAACAAGGCAGAGTAGAGAGCTCATGTGTCGGCATCTGCTGCAGCTATTTATTTTCAACACTGTTGCCTTGGACACTATTTGTCCGTGAGTATTATGTGTTAGCGATTTCTTTACACTAAATGCATCCTATATTTGCTGTGTATTTGTTTCGAGGTGACTTAATTGATGACTAGCATAGCTGCAACCTGTTAGCTAACCTGCTTTGCTCAGTGACACAGCATTTTTATTTTTTACATAGTTATGTCAGTGTAATGAATATTGTTCAGATTCTGATTTCTGTTTGCATTAGTGCTTTGTCGCAGTTTTACAGTAAATGTGGATCTTCATTCAACATGCAAGAAAAGTTACGCCTTGTGTTTATTGGAGGACTGCAGACTGTTGGCTAACTGTCTAGCTTTGGATAAAGACTACTCATTGCGAGGACACGCAAAAGATACTTTGAAATCTGCACTGAGACGCATCTGTCGAAATCTGATTGGAAAAGCCTTTCAAATCAACTCCAAATGTGGCTTAGATCCCATTTGCAAAAAAATCACATTTCATGTAACTTTTTTTCTGTCCAGACTTTCTAAAATCGATCTGGATACAATCTGGATATGCCAAAAAACAGATTTGGGCTGGCAGTCTGAACAAGGCCATTGTGCTATTGGGCTCTGAGCGCTTCCAAAACACCTACGCTCAACACTGTACCTGAACAGCTCCAGTGTAGACATACATTATGGAGCACTCGCTGCTGCTGCTGTTCTGCTAAATGTGCTGCTCATGCTACACTCTCTGTGTAGACATGGTGTAAGTGTAACGCCGGAGGACAACGAGGGAGGAGAAGTAAAGAAAGAAGATATGGTACATATAGCTACAATTTGGTCTCTGAAGTCTTTATCATCTCTGGATCGTTATCCATTCTGATATATTAATGAAGAAAGCAGCAGCACACAGGAAAACGGTTCCTCCCACTGCCTGTCTCATCACTAACACATGAACCTATGAAGTCTGAGCATGTGCCTGAGCACCAAAACCCACGCCTTAACAGGGATCTCGAAGACATCTTCTCCATTAGAGATCTGGGAGTGTAGGATTAACCGACTGAAGCGAGGCGTGGATCACGTTACGCTCATGGCTGAGCAGGGAGGCATGACCGTGTGGTCAACCCGTCCTCATTCCCAGGGCATCAAATATGGGAGGCTCTGGTACATTGCTCTGGAAGACAAATAACAGAAACGCTTCGATAACTCCGCTCCCATACAGTCAGCTCTGCATGTGTGTGGCTAGACTCATTTAAGAGCAACAGATGGCGAGGTCAGCACAGAGTGACACACTTCTCCTGACTGCTGAATATCTCTCAGTATTGGAGCCTTAGCGTGTCCTACTGCTCATCGCTGATCGCTCACAGAGAGCATATGAGCCTGAACTAAAAAAACAAGCATAAATAGTCATTTGTGCTGCATTCATATAATCCATTTATGTGTAATTTTCAAAAAGTAAATGAGAGAGTGCTCTTTTGACAGACTGTGTTCTTGGAAAGGAGAAAAGACATGGAAGGGAACAGAATAATGTACAAATGGAGTATGTAATTCAGTGCTGACCTTAAATTCAGACAAATATATCTCATGTTGATTCCATCAGCATTATTTCAGGCCATTCCCACTGTCCATTAAGTTGTTTTGCTATACTATCTACATGATGCAAACTCTGCCTCTCTTTTCTTACCCCTGTGAAATGGAGCTTTAGCAACCTCCACTGCTGAAAGCATCATCTTCTGGGTGTGATGTAAGACATTACTGAAAATAACTGCTTGTTGTTTGAGTGGCGGTTTGCATTTTTCTTTTGCTTTTATTAAAGCCAAAAATAAAAACCCTCAATTCATCAGGCATTGTCTTCACCTGAGAGATTAAAAGGCCTGGAGGGAAAGTCATACACGTTGAAAACGCATAGCAATGAGCACGAAAGAGCAAAAAGAGCTAATTACTGTAAAGACTGTTGGGACTGCCAGTCGGAGTGGCACTTTTCTGCTCAGTTGGATCCATTTTCAAGTGAAGTGCTCGGGGCACTCAGCATTAAAAAGGCCACACTCGCTGCGCCTGGAAATGATAATGGAGCAACATATGCATACACTTAAAATGTTTTTAGAGAAATTACCGCCATTAAGCTGCTACAGCTGTGGTGGTGATTTCCAAAATCAGGCATAATTTTGAGCAAAGTCACAAATTGCAGTGCTAACTTGACAATGACAAGAGGACATTATCACTTGCCTTTGACAAGTAGACAAGTCATTGCGTTCTGTCCAATCTGCTGTTGCCCAAATTAATATCACACTGAGGGTTATGACACATATTTTAAGGACAGAGAATTCCACCACTTTGGTCCAGATTGAAATATCTCAACAACTGCTTAATCGATTGCCATGAAATTTTGTAGATTCATGATCCCCAGAGGATGAAACCTATTGACTTTGATGATCCCCTGACTTTTCCTCTAATGCCATCGTCAGGTCAAAACTTCAACTTGTTCAACACTTAATATGACCAAATACCTACAAAGCTAATGACGCTCCCATCAGCCCCATCTGTACTTTGCCTTTTGTGCTAATTAGAAAATGTTAGCATGCTAAAATGTTTTTGGTAAACATGATAAACATTATACCTGCTAAACATCAACATATTAGCATTGTCGTGGTGAGCATGTTAGGATGCATAAGTTAGCATTTAGCTCACAACACCACTGTGCCTAAGCATGGCCTCACAGTGCTGCTAGCATGGCAGTAGCCTCTCTAGTCTTGTTAAATCTTTGTTTCACTACTCTGCATCAATAAATGGCTTTATGTTTTAGTGGTTCAACTCATGGGCACTTCAGTTTAGTTTTAACATTTACTGTACTACATGCCCACAATCAGGTACATCTTTCCCTACATGTCTGAAAGGATAACAGCTTTGACATAAAGTATTTCAACATACAGTATTATACAGCATGTCAAATGTTCTTGAGATGAACAAAAACGAGGTAAAGCACAAAAGAAAGAAAAAGGCAAAAAAATCTAAAGAGAAACTGCAGGGCACTGTCTGACTAATGATCTGTGGAAGGTGCAGTACAAAAGCAGTTCTTAATACTACTACTGCTGTTACAGTACCATGATCATTGAAATATTTGCTCCCAGAGCATTTGGTGTGGCATCACATATTTTTTGCCACAAGAAGAAGAATGCCAACAATTTTAATGGTGGTGTTCAACACGAAACATTCTATTGGGACTTTTATCTGTGCACACACGTGCACACACACATGTGTGCACATACTGTATGAGAGATGCATTGCACATGTACAGTAACATTTCCTCTGAAAGGTGATCCAGCTGGCAGAGCAGTCCCTGTTTTCTTTCCCCTGGACTCTTTTGTTCCAACACTGCAGAGATATGACATTGTCTGCAGCTGATGAATGAGTCTCTCTGCTCTCTTCATTAAAAGTCTGAGCTCCTCCAACGTCTACGTAAATCACCGGGGTTACTTCGCCTCAGCATTTCTCTGCTAATAACAGTAAGGTAAAAAATATTATTATTATCATGTCTTGTCTGTTGCAGCACGTTTCTGTCGATACTGTCCTTTGCAGAATTTGACTGGGATCAGAATGCTTTTAGGCTAGAATGGTTGCCCCTGAATCTGCATTATCAGAGCAAATTGTACCCAGATAGTGTTAGTGTAGTCTGGAATATGGAGCATTGGTGTTAAATCCTAACAATGTGCTGTAATGTACTGTTTTTGTTTCAGAGCAACCAGAATATAAGTTGTCTTGAATAATTCTCTCTCTGCTCACCCAATAATATGCCTCTTTTCTCAATCTGGCACAAAGATGTATGGAACCATCTAGCAGAGGAAATTGCACATCAAGGAACCAAATTGAAATCAGTTCCTGTTTGATTCAATCAGTAGTACTAAACTGCATCAGATCTGCAGGAGAAAATATAGTCAATTTCATCACAGACACAGAAATATCCAGAAAAAGATGAACACATTCTCAGCCCATGATTATGACTCACTGATGAGATTGTTGTTGCAGCAACAAATCCAAGACCACAGATAAACAATGCAAATATTTCAACTGCTAACAGCTACACAGACAGTTTAATACCTTTGTAAAGCACCTGCCACTTCACATTAACTCTGCTGCTCTTACGAATAAATATCCCCATTGGGTGATGGTGTTAAATACTGACCCATCCTGCATTCCCTACAGGTGTATTCAACTTGATACAGCTCTCCCATAGTTCAAGGTCTTTCAATGTATGTCAGTCTTGATACAAGTCTGCAAACTGCCTGCATCCCCCACATTACTATTTGTAGTCAAGATAATATTCTTTCCAGTGGTTCCAATATTCCCTAGTGGCATGTATATATTGTGAAAGTGCAGATATCTTTAAACATAAACACAGATAAAAACTAAAGGTGCATATCAATATGCTGTGTGCTTTTGAGAAGTAATGTGTTGTTTGTAAGGGGAGCGGTTCCTGCCAGAGTGGAGCTTACTGGCTGTCACTGTGGTTGATCTGAAGGACGGATAACACTCGCCGAGCCCTGAGGTCGCTGTCGCTGCTGCCACCGGGAGGGAGGTGTGAGATATAGGTGAATATGAAGGGCCAGCCCCCCTGTCTTCATGGCTATCAATCTGTCCCTCTCTGTCCTACTGTGTCTTTCAGTGCCTATCTGAAAACTTAACACACACCTGACTTTTGGTTAATTCCTCCAAGGCACCCTAAGACCTCTCAGACAGGGAACAGAAATTAATGTTCTGGCTCGCCTGTCAAGAGCTGGTACACTAAAATAACAACACCTGTCAGGAAAGAATTATTTTCATGGGCAAACATACTTTTTCATAGAAATATATTTCACCCACAGGGTTTTCAATGCTATTTTTTTTTATTACAGAATGAAATACCTTTAACAAAGAAACAATATCCAAGATCAGTTCACTGAATCATGTATGAAAAGGAACTAACTTCTTTTTAGATTTGTCAGTGGATAAAAGGAGAAAATGTCAACACTTAGTGCTTGTTTCCATGTTTCCCTGCTCTATTTGACCATGACCAAGACTCTATACAATCAAGCCATTTGAAAGTTACCCCCCTCACCTTTATTGACTTTCTCCCCCAAATGCAGACTTTCCCTCAGACCCTAGACAGCATCCGCACTCTTATAGGTTTTTTGTCGTAAATATGATCGATATTAAGTGAGCTTACCACTTTCACAAGCATCTTGTGTCATTACCGCTCTATTTCCATCAGCCTCTCATTACAAATAATGATACATGTCTTTTGAGAGAACAGAAATCACTGCGTGAGTGCTGTATGTGATGTATCTTTGTGAGCCACAATTCCCACAATCCACCTCTTTACATGCCAGGGGGGAAATACACAAAAAGAAAAAAGGCTTAGGAAGATTTTTGTTAGGGTTTGCTGAGCCTTAGTGTATCTACTCCCTACTCAGGCTGCACAATGTGAGCAAACTAATGGTTCAATCTGACAGCCGTGGGGAACCAGGAATGTTAGGAAATAAAAACGTATCATTTGTTTAGCGTAACACAGTGGGAAACAAACTATTCTGGGGTTCGGAGACCTCATCAGGACTAGCATGTCAATGTTTTTGCCGTCTCTTGCATAGTTTGATGTCTGCAATGTGCTCAATGATGCTTTGGATGCCGGGGTTGTTAAAATTCCCGATCTGTCCCTGACCCTTTTTGCCCAATCATCTTCCAGGAAGGAAAACTAAGATTGGTCTGACACGTCTGTAAAGGAATCCAACGCATCATCAAACCTGACATTTGTGTCATCTTATCCTGGCTTAAGATACATCAGTAACTGTTAAATTACATGTTTAATATGGCATTAACAATTAGTGACACAAACTTCTATTTTGCACTATTAATTTGCATCCCACTGTTAATCTCATTTAGGTATTTTGCATAACTCCCCTTTACGTATTTACATTCAGAATTCCTTTTCACTCCCTTGATTTCTCCTGACAAACAAGAGTCTTTCTTGGAGAAAGGTCATTCATAATTCTGCATGTCACTAATCCATTTGGCCTTTCTGTTTTATTTGCCTGGGTCGGACTATAATCACATCATTCCATTCAACCCTGCAATCTTCGCTGTGTATTTTTAGCCTCTGAGAGGATGCTTGGATGCTGTGCAATTTAGCTTCTCTCTTACATACAAACACAGGAGATAATATCTCGTTTTTAATCACAGACCAAAAGTGAGACGTTAAGCAGTCAGTGAAAGGCGATGGGTGATAAAACTACACATTAATCGCACAGCAAACTGTTGCAGTCAAACCCAATTAATTTCCAGAATGTGCTGTATGGTTTGCATTAGCGCTCAGTTAATGGGCGGGGAGCAAGTGAGTCAAGTGAGGCCGACAGGAGTAATATTCTCTTCGTAAGTCACTCTGTTAAATGAGGATGGTTTGATATCAGAGGAGAAAACTCCAGCTCACTGCGGGTGGCAACAGAAGAAAGCTAATGACTGTGGAGATTATGGTGCAATTAATAATTAGCTATTATAAACACGCCACTTCGATTAAAATAATAAACATGATCAGAGGCATTATGAATAAAACAAAGGAAATTTCTGAAAGAGGCACTAAAATATGAGTTTGAAACATTAAAGTTATCAACACTGAATGCAAAATAATAAACTCTTTACACCATAAATTTCTCATATCATGGAAGTGAGGCAATATAGTGTATTAATCAAAATGGGTTTTTTTTTAAAGACATTATCATAAAAGGAAGAAAAAACTTGAAAGACTTCCAAATACATACTGTATATGAAAGCAATGATAACTGAAATATATTAAGGGAACATAGTGAATGATGGATGAGCCAGTGCACGGGATATGTCTAGATATATGTAAAAAGATCACAGAGACAAACACATGGTCCAACTATCATTTGGTTTCGTTATATTTTCAACTTTTTATGAGTAGAAAATGTCAAGATCAAAAAACCTCAGAACAAGTTACTGAAATCAGAGGCAGAAAAGAGGAGAGCGTGCAGCAGCATAGTGAAGCACATTGAATGGAAACATGATAAACAGAACTACAGAGGCCAGAGCGCTGTCCGTGGTGCTGATTCTGAGCCAGCTAGTAGCAGCTGCCTGTTCTTTGTACATAGATAACCATGTTATCCAGATTAGAGTGTTGACAATTTGACAAGAGTCTGGATTTTTTTTTTTTCTTCAGTTTTTCAAAGCTTGTAAAAGCAACAACAACAACAAAGGTGCCCTGTGGAGTTTTCTTGTGATCTTTTTTAATTAATTTTTTTAACTTAATTTATTGCAACTTTGTTTTTGTTTTGTTTTTTTAAACCTGACTGAGTGCACAATAATTCCAATGTGTATGTACTTTGTGCCTGTGCAAATAAAGTCTCTTGAATGTTGAGTCAAATGTGTTCAATGTGTGTTTAATCCATTTAATTCTGCATAAAATGCAAAAATGATATTTGAAAGTATTTTATATCCTGCATTGTTTACATCAATATTTACTGGCTTGCAGTCTTCTCTGCATTTGATGGCGCATTGCTGTGTTTCTCAGTGCATTCCAGCCCCAGTCAAATGTCTCGGTTTCTTATATTTAAAATGAAAGAATGTTGATATAATTATGATTTTAGATGAGAACATGCAAGTTATTGATAAATCATTCTAATCTATTTATGTGATTATCACAATTTAATTTTTAGAATGACGAGTTACCTAAACTTATTCATAAAAGTTTGTGCACTCAGAGGGAATCGATCCAAATTCAGTTCTGGATACTCTGAGCGAAAAGACATAAACTCAACTAAAAGATTCTGACTGGAGTGGAGCCAGAACATAATGGCATTTAATTTGACATTTGAAACATTAAAACATATTAAATGATTAACCATGGAGCCCAAAGAACAGAACATTGATTAGGCAATTAAAGCTGCTTTTTGAGGGTTTTTAATAAGGTTTCATTTTCATACCATCCATTTATTTATCCAACCAACTGTTTATCTGTCTTTTCTGTTGTAATTTGATTTTTTTTTTTCTTTTACTAAAGTGAGAAACATTGTATCACACATAAATGTGGTCATAAATAATAACAACATCAACAAAAGTCTCTGGCAAACTTCCGTCTTAGCATAAGAGATTCTGCCAAAGTCAGTAACAAAACAGTTCCTGGTTTTTGTTACATCCAACAGAATGATGCCAGAGGCAGTTCCCATCTCAAGTGAATGCAGCATAAAATCACATAAAAGAAAGGGACGTAGTCTGTCACCGAAAATTTACTCCCTCTGTACATATGGGAAAGAAAATGTCACTGGCTCTTCAATCATTAGTCTCTTGCCATCTTTCTAACACTTCCACCATGACATCAGTTAATAAAATGAGTATTAACTTTCACTTGTTCGAGGGACGTGTCAATTTTGAGTTATATCTTAATTATATGCTGTTCCTAATTTGTATAATACAACCTGTTTTTACAGGCTGTTATAGAGTAACTCCCACACTATGTTAAATTCAAATGACACTTCATTTGAATTTACGCATTGCTGGTTAAGGAGGCTGGAGTAACTATCCAAGGTGCTGCTTTTGAGGCAGTCTATGGTCATATTATGACACAGCTGGTACTGTGTGTGCTGCAGTAGCCATTTAAGGTAGCAGAGGGTTTCACAAAGATGTCAGACTGGTCTATTGAGTTAGACAGGACTTAGTATTGGAGTTTGACTTGAATATGTGCTAGCCCTGTTATAAATTGTCAACCTGCCTGGTATGTTCCCTGCCTTTCACCCGGTGTGTGCTGGGATAGGCTACAACCACCTCACAGCATAAGCATACACAGGAAATGAATAGATGGACTGATAGTAGTCTAATCCAAGTTGTTGTTGTTGTTGTTGTTGTACAAAAACAAAGACTGACTAACTTTAAGATGTTAAATTTAACTCTACCTCCAAGCTACCTCAGAACAATAGCTTTGTTTCTGTTGGAACAATCAATGGCACCTGCTGACAGCCAGCGGAGAGGGGAAAACTTGACTCAGTTTGTATTCTACTAAAAGTATTGTGGAGTGAGCAATAACATGGGGAATATGTTTTAGAAACCGCAGGAACCCTTTGAAAAAGCATATTTCTTGACTCATTTCTTGCAGGTAAAACATCATTGCAACTGCAACTTCTTTCACACTCCCCACTCTGTTTTGTGCTAAAGGGGAAGAAACTGCACAGATTAAATGGGTTTCTCTCTCATACATATCTTTTTAAAGTTCAAATAATTTACTCATGACTTCTTTTTACTTTTAAGCAACAGAGGCCAAAACTAGACAGCTTTTGAGAACCAATGACGTGCAACCAATTTGTTAGATCTAAGCCATGGTTAAAGTCTGTTTATGTGAAACAAACTCCTGGTGTGATGCAGGCAGGGCTTTCAGTCAATAGTTCATTCTAACCGTGTTGTTTAGTGATTGTTTACACCTGTTCTGTTACCTTTTAAAACTGTGCAGAGACAGGGTAAACATGTTGCATTGTTAGTTTAGACTCTGCTATCTGTTTGTGTGTTTTACTGTTGTAAGAGTGCAATCCAAGGCTGTTTATTTGTGGTCTGCCCTTTCAGGTGCAGTTATTTTTATTGTGTTTTCTAGCTGGATCCTATTATAGACTAAAGCAAACTTCTGCCTTTGAGTCACCTCTACAGCTTGGTCCAGCATCTCCAATTCTGCACAAAGAAAATACTACACAAAAAGGCAAAGTGAGTGAAATTTGTTTTATTTGTGGTCTAAAATACAGAAACTAACCTTAACTGCCGTCAACCTGCCAGGGAGTTTGATGTTGATTGTTTGTTTGATGCCGCGGACACATGAAAGTCAACATCAGACAGCAAAGAAGACATAAGTTAGTATAACAAAAGTTTAATATTTGGACTGGCCTCAAGAAAGTCTGGACCAGCAGACTATTTAAATATTGTGGCAGGACCTGAAGGAAACAGTTAATGTTCAACAGCAACTGAACTGAAGCTGTTCTGCTGGGAGCATAAGCTATAATTACTCCACAGCACTCAGAGCTAAATTAATTACTTCAGCGCACTATTTAGTTGCCCTTACTGATAAAGGTTATATAACTGTGTTCTGGAGAAAAATAAAACAGGGAAAACAGGGAAATGGGTGGACAAAGGTTTATGATTAAAAGTAAACAAGTCATTTTGCTACTTAAAAGGACTGGTTTTACATAAATGTTCTCCTCTCTTCTTTTTCATCTTGTGAAATCCCAAATCATGTACATAGTTTTTTTAGTCATGCTAGCAGCGTGACTCGAGGGATGGCAATGTTTGTCGCTCTGTTAGTGTTTAGTGCTAATTAGCAAAAGTTAGATTTCATAAACATTACACCTGCTAATCATCAGTAGCATCATCACTGTGACCATGTTAGCATGCAGACATTAACATTTAGCTCAAAGCATCACTGAGCCTCACAGAACCACCAGGGTGGCTGTAAACTTTTAGTCTTATTGAGCTGTAGCAATATGTAAATCAGAAATATTTTCCAATGGTGAGACTATTCAACAGGAACCATCTGATGAGTTAAAATTTTCTGCACAGTTGTCTTGAACTTTTTTTTTTTTTTTGATTATTGTATCAATCAAATAATTTCTGAGAGGATTGGACATGATTAAGTCAGTGGCTTCTAGACTGACAATATGTCTACATCATTTAACAGACACGAGTGGTTTGGAGAGCATGGCAGTGATGGAGGGGATATGCCGCAGCCTGCTCGATGGCTGTTATGATGCCAGTATCGTTTATGAGTCAATCAATCAATCTTTATTTATATAGCACGTTTCATATACCGGCCATAGCTCAATGTGCTACACATGACGAAAGACAATGTGACAAAAAGAAAAGCAAATAAACAGGTGAGCAAAGGCACAAAAGGGCAAAACAACAAATTAAAGAATGAAGCAACAATAGATGAATAAAACAAGTGATGATACACCTGAAGTAAAAGTCAGGCTAAAAAGATATGTCTTCAGGTTTCTTTTAAAAATGTCAACAGAGGTGGAGTCCCTCAGATACTCAGACAGACTGTTCCAGAGACTAGAGCCACAGGGTTAAAGGTTTTAACCCGGTGCCGTTCCTGAAGCCTTGATTCTGGACTTTGTTGTCAACTGAGAGACTACACCTTTGCTAGGCTACATTAAATCCACTGCTCTGCAGCTGATTTAACAACATAACTCTACTTCTGCAGTTGTTGTCCATGTTGGCACCAATGACATCAAAAATCAACAGTCAGACACTCTCAAACAGGAGTTTGTATGCCTCGTAAAGCAGGTAGTTATTTCCGGCCCACTGAGAAATATTGCTAAATTCAGGCCCATCGTGTCCATAGCTGAGATGGAGATGATTATGCATGCATTAATTTCCTCCCATCTCGATTACTGCAATTCCCTTTTCACCTATTTTAGCAAGACATCCCTGAACCGCTTACAAGTGGTCCAAAATGCTGCTACTAAGCTCCTGACCAAGTCCCCCAAAAGGTCTCATGTAACACCAATCCTGATGTATTTATAATGGCTTCCCATCAAATTCAGAATCCAGTTCAAGATCCTTGTAATCACATCCAAAGCCTTACATGGTCAGCGTGGACACCTTTAAAAAGCAGCTCATTTGTTTAGACTTGCTTCTGATTAATTTATTTTGTTTATTTCTGTTTTTGCCTTGTGTTTTTAGCTGGATGTCTGCATTTAATGTTTGTTGCTCTGTCTCTTATTCGCTTTTTTTATTTGCTTGTTTGTTTTTATTGTGAATCACTTTGTGATGTCTGCCTTTGAAAGGTGCTATATATTGGTGCTCTATATACAGTAATTGTTAGTATGGGTGACTGGCATTTGACAACAGTAGGAAGATATTCTAAAGAGCTAAAAACACTTCAAATGAGACATTTCTGCTATCAAAGGCCTTAGAAGCAATAGTAGCTAACCCTCCTTTCCTTTTTCCTTGTCTACAGAAATAAAAGTCATATATTGAGGGGGCCACGTTGATGAGGACAATAGGTGCGTCAGAGTTCAGCCAAGTTTCCAATAAAAACATACAATCTAGGTGGTGCTCTACAATAAGGTCATTGACCTTAAGTACTGGCTCAGAGGGGAATTGTTTGGTCTCTGTAAATCAAAGAGTATGGTCTAGACCTGCTCTACGTGAAAAGTGCCCTGAAGATAACTTCTGTTATGATTTGGCACTATATAAATAATACATTGAATTGAGTTGAAAGCTTTGTTTGACAGGGACCTAATATTAAAAAGTGCCATTTGCAGTTTTTGTGGATTATGCTGCTGTGCACAGTTAATGGAATAATAGTGTTGTTTGTCATGAGTGGTCTAGGCACTATGGCATTTTTATTTTTAGCTTTGCTATAGAATACAGATCTGTCAGTGATTGTGACTAGTATGTCCCTAGGTGTGGGAGTGGGAGGTTTAGGCTTAATAGAAGAAACAGAGAAATGAGTGTGGTTGGGTAGGGGTTTAAATGACAGGCAGGACCTGTGGAGGGACCTCTCATGGGAAACAGTATGCTGAGGTTGTACTGTAGAGGAAGAGGCCAAAAATGGCCAGCTACCAAGCGTGAGGATGGGGCTTGATATAAAACAGACTTTCCACAGTTCTTCAAAAATAAAGGAGGTTAAAATTGTTTTTGGTGCACTCAGACTCCTGATGGATTGTGTCATTTGTCCCCACATGGACTATTATTCTTTTAATAGAGGTCGGGAGTGAGGGCAGTAGATCCTGGATTTTATCAAGGATGTAAGGGACCATATCTACAGAGAAACAATGTATGATTGGTTATGGAATCTCCAATAATTAATGTAGTTGGGGGGGGGTGTATGAGGAGACAGGACAGTGGATGTTCAGTTATCTCCATCTGTGTTGAGTTCAGTTAACTAGACTAGAGGGTTTGTGCAGGCAGACAGGGGTGAGAAGACGGCCTCAGTCTTGAAAGATAAATTATTCCCTGCGTGTCTGATTGCAGCCTCCATCAATATCCTATGACAGGAGAAAGAGGCCATACCCCAGAAAGAGAACTGCTTATTTTTCATTCCCATGGTGGAGTGACGAGCCATCCGATGAATGCACAGGTGGAGAAGACACAGTGGTGACGGGAGGTGCCATAGCCAAAGAGGGGTCCGGGTCGGATGGAGTTGGGACTGCAGTGGCATTGCCAGGATGGACCTCATCCAGCAGGATTGCATATCGGTTAGAGAGAATTAAGGGAGGTTGTGGGGAAGTCCCAACTGAATTTCTCTTGCAGCCGCACTGTACCACCTCTGTCCAGGACGGTGGCATCTATGGACTGGCTCAGTTTGGTGTGGAGCTATAAAACGGGGCCTTGGGCCTGGTTCCGGTGCAAACCCCCGGATCATCTGGCAGCATTGGGGTGACCATCTGCAGTGTTGTAGCGTCCAGGTCCAATGCAGCAGTGGTAGTACCCACTGCTCCTGCCTACAGCTCAGAGGACTGGAGCACTCTCCTTGGCTGCTAGATTGTCTGGGCAGACCAGTCAATACAGTGCCAGTGTGCAAGAAGGCCAGCCAAGGGAGGGTGGCTGCAGTACCCGAGACCATTGGGGACACCAGGGAGGTGGGTGATCAGGCAGCTAAGAGTGGAAGATTGCATATATAAAATATGCTTTGCTTACACAGCTGCTACAGAGACACAGCTGTCAACGAGCTTTACCTTTTCTCAGAACTCGTAGTCCAGGTGGTGAATATCATCCCTTAACTGTGGGTAAGCAAGTTTGCAGTCCACACACACAATCACAATAGCTTGTTTTCAGACCAAGAATAACTCACAGAACAACAGGATTGTTAAAACGTAAAACTTAAAACAGCAAGATAAAAGTAGTCCAATGATCGGTAAAAGATTAGTGTTAAGAACAGGTTTTACTTGCAGTAGAGAGTGACGCGTGACACACGTCATTGGGCTCTTCAGCACAATGTAGTGGAGCGGTTCTGAAGCCGTGTCAAATATTGTGTTTTGAACCACAGGCATTGTGATGGACTGCCCAGATGATCGCTGTGTTGGGGGTGATAAACAATGAATTGGGTTACCAAGGGAATAAAAAAGCTGTCTGTCTTTACACAGGAAAGTCACACACAGCTTCAGATCCAGCAAAACTGAGCGCAGTGTCTGTGTTATAGTGTTTTTACTTTGACCATACTCCATGCGTATACACAATTTAAATAGAAATACAAAAATAGGTTTAATAACATATTCAAAAGTAGAACTCTAACTTTCATTTTCTCCCAAAGTAGAAGAGGAGCTGAATCTTTCAGCGGCCCTCCTCTGGTGCCGCTTTCTTCTTTGAGTGAGTCGCCTGTGATCTGAGATTTGTCACTCAAAAAAAGCAGGATTGCAGCTGTCATACTACTTGTCAGGAACAACATGTTTCCATCCGGCTCAGGAGGTGTCAAGGTGCCAGCAAAACTCACATTCAATCACTTTCGAACGGCGTGAGTATTAGTGGTCTAATATATATCTCTCAATCCTGTCCATTCCCCTCTAGCTGCTGTACATCAGCAGCCATATCATGAGGGAAGTTTTTGACACACTTGTTGCTTTCTCACAGCAAAACTCTCAGTGACAGACTGCTGCTTTAAATCTTCTTCTTTTGTTGTGGTCTGTGGTTGTTTAGATGCCCTGGATTACTCTGAAGCCTCTAAACCATTTCTCTTTGAAGCTGCATTAAAAGAAGGTTTATAAAAGAAGCTCAGAGCAGACAGACATTAAATCCTTCCTCACCTCTATGGCCTGAAATGCACTGTTTGTCAACAGTGAGGTACAGCTATTGGTCGCTTCTTCGCCATCCTCAGCTGGTTGTGTGCCTGCATCACATGCATCACCTGTCTGCCAACCTGACTGACAGCCTGTGGATTGGATTTAATTACTTCTTCCTGGTACCATTTTTCAACACTGCCAACAATCTGCTTTACTTCATAATGCTTTCATACATTCTAACTGATTTCTCGTCAACACAGGACGTGTGCCTCTGCATACTGTAAGCCATGCTTCTTGTGTGAGTGTGTTTGTATGGAAGGATACAATCCTCTCTTTCTTCACCTGTTCTGATGCACCGATTTCTTGCAAAGCACATCTCATCTTATTAGTTTTATTTTCACAGACGTCACTACGATGCACCAGGCAGCGGATCAGCATCACAGAGAAAAAACTGGCTGTACAGCTCCAGCCTCCATTGGCAACATTCAGTCCATAAAAGACAAGGTTAAGACAGGGCAAGGCAGCAGCAGAATAAGGCCAGGTTTCATTTCACACATCACTGACCAATTCGTAGTGACACTAAACAAAAGATATCCACGACAAAGGCAGCAGCGGTTAGAGAGCCCTCAAATTCTCAGTCCGTGGCCCTAAAATTTAGAAGTGGTTCTGGAAACAGCAACAGTGGACAGTAACACTTACACAGCAGAAGGAATAGAGTGAGCACAGTGATAAATGTCTACATCTCTGATCTAGGAGAGGACAAGGGGTTCACTAGAGCTTTCAAAGGCATCCCTTTTTTACATTTAAACCGCAGTTTCAGTATCTTACACACTCCACCTAAAGGGTTCCAGTTAAAAGAAGTCAAAAAATACCCATAAGTGGAAAGACAAGATGCTCTCAGCTCTTACAACGCTATGGATATAATAAAATACTACAGACCTGTCATTTTAAAGGAGTGACTGCTTCTGTAAACGTGTTCAGATTTGCTCAGAGAGGCTTTAATATTGGATAGTAATCTGACTGGTGATCATTCTGGTATTTTTTTGCAGCAGAAACCATTCATTATTGCGTGTGGCTCTAGGGATTTCAATTTCAGTATGTGTTTTGGTTGGTTTACCATTTTGATCCGGGCTGACATATTTCAATAACCTTTGAATGGATTGCTGTGAAATTTCAAACATAAACTCATGGCTCCCAAAGGATGAAGCGTAATGTCTTGGGTGATCCTGTGACCTCTAGCGCCACCATGACTTCCACATTTGTGGTTTTAAGTGAAAAGTCTTGACAAGTATTGAAAAGGTTGCCATGAAATTTGATAGACCTGTTCCGCTCTCGGTGAAGTGTAATGACTTTGTTTGATCCAGAGCTAATGACATTTTCATCAGCCTGAGCTATACTTCATGTTAAGTGTTTAAACCAAGATGGTAAAAAAAAACGGTACGTGCGGTACGGTACCTACTAAACATTAGTATGCCGCTAGCGCCGCTTGCGTGACACTCTTGTTACCTTCTGTAAATTGCTGCTCTGTATGCTGTTTCCTCGTGGAATTTCAAATGCATGCAGGCTTAGGAACTCACTTTAAAATGCATGAACCCGATAGACTGCACATGTTGAGTGTCAAAGAGTGTCAAAAGCTTGTGGCCAAACTGTATTATAATGGTAAAAAACAGACCGTTTCTTCGTCTCATAAAACATGTGATACTCGACAGCGGTGGTGGATTGAGTTCTTTTTGTATGTATTAAACGTGGGACTGAAATTGTTTTTTTTGTGTGTGTGTGTTACAGCTAAATCACCTCTTCTGAGCTCTGCTGTGAGAAAAAAATTTAGACCCAAAACAGGAGAAATTTATATTTTATGTTTCTTTTTTAAATATTTTTTGGGGGTCATTAGGAATGAGAAAGTGTGTCCAAACTTTTGAATGGAGCTGTGCGCCGACACTTCAGAGGCTCAGAGAACATTTCTGATATTTTTCCAAATATCTTTCTTCTTTTTTTAATAAGAGACTATCAAAGGATCTTTTCACATTTTTTTTTCAAGTCTGTCCAAAATCAATAGTCAGGTGCACAAAGGACCATTGAAGCTGGCTTTGCTTTCTATAATCATTCCTCCTGTTCATACTGACTATTAGAAGATTGAAAGATCCCCTCCTAAAGCACTTACAATGTGATTGGGGACAAATTCACAGCCCTCATTTAGAGCAAAAATGCATTTCAAAGATTATCTGAAGATAATATGAGGCTTCAGCTGTCTGAGTTAGTTGAATAAAGTGGATATTTTCCTCACTTAGTCTTTTTAGTAAAAAAATTTCCTCTCTGTGTCTTGACCAACAATGTTTTCCTGTTTAGCTGCAGTGGAAGTGATAGTTTCTTTCACAGTAAGAAACAAAACAAAAGAAATGAAAACAAACTTTCTTCAAAACTAACTTGAAATTAAAATCAGATTATTTAAAAACTGACAATACTGTCAAAACAGACGCATATTGATATCCCATCATAACTAGAGGCTGACCCCGTGTAAATATAAAACATAACATGACGACTTTAAACAGTCCAACATGATCGCATTAAATTCACTGAGAGAGTGAAGAATGTCTTCAGTCAAGTGGAGAGAGCAGTGTAAATATAAGACATCAGTGAAATTACTCTAGCTTGATGTGGAGCACCAGGAGTCTGATGTGGAATAATATGACCTACTTATACACACCACATCACACCCGACAGCTGCCTCAGAGATGAGGGACAGACAATGAATGTGAAATGCTGAGGTCTGTAAATCAAGGATGCTGGCCTGAATGAGATGGAAGCATATCTATTATGTCTCCTTAATTGGCAAAGGGACTGAAACCACCTTCTGCGAGATAAAAAAAAAAAAAAAAAGGAGAAAAAAAACCCTCCTGATGATTTAAATCTGCTTGATTCATTGTCGAGAGGAATTGCATTTTGCGTCTTGCACTTCACAAACACAGATGTACGAATGCAATCGACACAGAAACGGACACACACACCTGGATGTGAGCTGTGGAACATGAGGGAGGGCAGTGACAGAGCTGCAGGTCTGTGGAGCTCCTCAGGGACTCTGATACTGTTCAAACACAAAGACAGATGGGAAGGGATGTGAGGAGGGGTCGTCATTATCACGCTATGCTCACAGAGCACTCATCACAACTTTTTCCCATATAATTCCCATTCGAGATATTACATTTCTGTCGTGTGTGAGCTGCAGAAGCACTCCTACGTGTTAAAGAGCCGTCCTTTGGGAACTCACAAGAGGCATATAGAGAATATTTGGAGCTGGGAGTGCTCATTTATGACTGTAAGAAAGATAAGATAAACTGCTGACGGCAAAGTCATTAACATGAGCCCCTTTTTCAAAGCATTTGCTGGCAGATGCTCACCCCCGTCTTCAGACGAACATCTAGTCACCACTGATCTATCTGACACCAGCAGACTAACCATGCTGAGATCCAGTCTAATCCTCAAAACACTTCAAAGCTGAGGAGGAGCGTGTGGTCTGCAATATGCTCTGTTGTACTCTGTTAGAGGAAAAAAAAAAAAAAAAGTTATCTCAGTGATATTGGATTTGAAGCACAAAACATTATCTTAACATTTGTCCCATGAGACTTACGCTTCAAAAGGCTGTCTTTATTTTATTTTGATGTTTGATATTCTGATGGAAAAAAAACTACATGTAGAGAATTGTCTTGTATCATTACACGGATAATCAAAATAGAGTATCCAATTGTACCCAAGGGGAGCAGGCCTGGCCTATGTAAGAGTGTTTATTCCAGAAAATTGTGAGGCTTACATTATATTTAATAAAAAGAAATGTGTGTATTCACAAATGCTATCTTTAAATCAAGCTTAGACAATAGTGGCAGCATTTAACAGCTAAAGCACCAGATGTTTCCTTCAAGAGTTGTTGGACATTAAAAAACAGAGCTAAAAGGAGTAAATATTGGACTTACATTCATCAAGAGGCCATAAGCACAACTCCACGTACTGTCTGTGTCTAGTACATTTATTTTATTTTTTTCCCCCAAGGGATTTTTCAACCATTATTTGGCACAAATCTTTCTTCCGTGGTTCTTCAACTAGCAATCATTCCACTAAATTAAACACTGCCATCTGTAACCTGGATTAAACACACTTTGGAGTGATCAGCCTTTTTACAGTGTAGTAGACGTGTCAGGATAAAAAATTCTCCAAATGAACACATTTGAAAAGGGGCAAGACAAAGAGCTTCTGTCTCTGCTGAGAGATGGAAACATGCCAGTTTAGTTCATCACTTATACAAGTTTCTGTTAGATCACTTTAGCGGGCCCTTTTTGAACAATACAACTTACAGTGCCACGCTTTTTCTGAAAACTGGCAAGAAAATGTCAACTTTCTCACTGACTAACCAGAAGAAACTGTGTCAACTTGGCAGAACTCCAAAACTCTTCTACAGAAATGTAGGAGAGTGAATTGGGAGGGAAAATTAAAGACTCTCTGTCCTGATTATGCCTCACTGAATAAACAAAACAGCCCAAAATTATGACTAAATTACATAAAATAGATATATATATTTTTGATTCACTTCAGTTTAATTCTGTATATTTTCACAAATCATTGTCTCTCCATTGTATTCAGATTTGGTCACGCCCCAGCTGCATAGTTTGATTGATACCTGGCCCTGCAGCAGTGAATGAACCCATGCAAATAACAGCCATGTCTCAGCTGAGCGTACATGTATGCTGTGCGATAGCTTTGACATCTGGCAAAAAAAAAAAAAAAGATCCAGCTAACACAACACAGTGCCATGGTTTGGGTATTCACGCTGGCTAACATGATGGCCACTGACCTGACAGTAGATGAAAGCCTCGGGGCTGGAGTCAAGTAAACACCCCCGCTCGCCCTCATTATGTAGAGCTGTCAGTGTGGACTTCAGCTCACTAATACAGTACTGCAGAGCAAACAGAGAGTAAGCTACTTGTCCTCAGACCAGCCCATCCTCACAAGAAAAACAACAGTATAGGTCTAAAATTCAGCAGGCAAAAACAACCTATAGTTATGTTTACGCCATCTAGCGGATATAGCAATTATGACCCGGTCAATATAAGGTGACATTTTCCTTATAAGGAGGATGAAGGTTGGGTAGATGGTTGGATAGTTAGATGGGAAAAAGTGGACTTAGCTGCAGGAGATAGCTGATTGCTTCAGTTTCTAACCGCGTGTGTCATGTTTCCAACTGTGAGTCAGGACATTTTTTTGAAAACTGTAATGTTGTGACGTTTACTGTTGCCATGATGACGACTCTTGCGTAACTTTAAGGAAGTGGAAACCATGTATCAAGGGATCATTTTAACCCAAACCATGATCTTTCCCTAACCCTAACCAAGTGGTTTTCATGCCTAAACCTAGCCAGACCTTAACCACAGTGTTGTCACATCATATAACATAATTGTTTTTTTAACAGTGCTTTGTAACTGTTTTGGAAAGTGGCATATTACACTCCTATGGGTCATTTGTCAAGTCCCCGGGTCATAATTACCACAGCTCCTAGATGGCGTAAACGGTACGAATTTGAGGTATGAGAATAATGAATATAATCCAGGACAATAAATCTTAAAAACAAATGTCTGAAGGCAAATTGCATTAGTTTACATTCCAGTTAGAGCACACTGCAGTCACCAAGGAGAAGAACAATTGGAGACCTTTACTGTGTCTTGTACCTATAAATTCCATATCTCATAATTGAAAGTTATAATTACAAGATAACTATCTCATAATTACAAGGAAGAATCTTATAGTGATCTGGATCTCATAATTAAGAGATAATAGGAGATTCGGTGACCTGATTAGGAATGTCAGCTATATTACAACTGAAAAGTTTCCATTATACTTTATTGCATGTTTCACTGTTTTAAAGATGTTACCAAACATGGTAAAAAATATATCAAAAAGTTTTACTTTTAACTAACCAACTAACAATGGACACAATGAAAAAACGGATCAAAAGCGATGCAGCAGAACCTGTGGTATCAACCTTTTTCATTCCATGCATTCTTCTTCCTTGTCAAAACCTGCTGCCTACATTACCCACAATGCAACTCCACTCTATTCACTCTACTGTACAGATTCTGGTATGTTATGCTTATTAGTAGCTCGGGCCACTAGCCTGAAGCAGTGATGAGGAGCGAGCAATTAATCAGATTTCACACAGCTCCCTCTGGAGCCACAAAAGGCTTATTACATCTTTTTCATATATGTGTACTTCCTGACATCTGAAAACAGACTTTGATGTTAAAATTTAATTTAAAGTTCATTCTTATATTTTGGAAATAATAGTTTGACAAATAATCTTACCTCAAGGGGTATTTACTTGCCTTTTCTGGAGCTTTCAACTATATGTTAACACATAGCCAAACTTCCATACTTTGGTCATGTGATGACCAAAGTGACCAAATCTCATGACCAAATCTCTTGGTCATGAGATTTGGTTGAGAGACTACAAAAATTCTAGTAAGATGACCTTGAGTAAAGACCTGGTCACGGTATTCTCGCTTTTAGCTATGGTTCAAACGATTTACGAAAAATGGCCACTTTGCTCTGTAATTACTTTTCTCACTGTATTTCCTCGTTTAATCAATTCATAATTTGGTCTCTAATGTGTCAGAAAAAAGGCAATCACAACTTCCCAGAGCTCAGATTGACATCTTAATATTGGTTTGTTTCCCTCAAAAAACAGTCCAAAACGCAAAGGCATTTAGTTTCCTATCATAGAGGACAAAGAAAACTAGCCTATCTCCATAATTCAGTAGCTGGAACTAATGATCTTTTGGCATTTTTGCTTGTGAGTTTAACTTTGAGGGAAAATTGCTGCAGATTGTTTTAATGTCAACAGACTACATAGAATAATGAACAGATAGGGACGTAGTGTATAACTTGCAATATAAGGTAATGAACAATAAACAGAAAACTAATAAGGGATAGCTCAGTCTCATGTATTAAAATCAATCAAGATAACCCACAGCATAAACATTTTGGACACTAATCAATGATTTGCATAATGAGATTAAAAATGTTCACACATATTTAGACAGTAAAGCCCTATTCTTTCGTCATTTGAAAGTTTCAGATGAGTAAAGCATCCAAGAAAGCAAGTATCTTCTCTCTCAAGTATGTGCCCCCCCATGACACGCCTTCTTCAAAGTTTCAAGCATGAAGCAACTAAGTCTTTTCTAAATGCACAATTATTCTCTCTCTGGAAGAACTGAAAGGTTGACACACACTGTGAAGGGACTTGATGCAAAGCATTGAAATTTCCAAAATAGCAGTGTACCACCCGTCGATTCTAAAAAATGGTTTGATTTTCTGATTGCGTCAAGAACCAGGCAGGCAATGTAACTAAGCAATTAGATAAGCATTTATATATTTCTGTATTTATAAGATATAAATATCATGGAGTAGATGGAAGTTGTTTCTTGATTTGCAAGGAGAAAGAGTTCAAGATCAGACTTGGCAAAGTGTGGACAGGATTTGTTCGCTTAGATTAACATTACAGGCACAGACTGTCTGTCTCCATCGGTCTCATAGTACACTTTTGCAAAGTTCAACAAACATTTCTGCTCATTTTATGAACAGAAATGCAGTTTGAAGGAGTGCACAGCTTGCTCACAGTGCAAGTATTCAACAGCGCTTCCATTTAGTGAAACTTCAATTTCATTTCTAGTGTATTGCCACCCCTTGAGTTTCCCCCATGGACTGCCTTTTCATTAGATCTATGAAGCTTTATGCTGATTGGTGGATAGAACATAAACTGCATTAACCATGGATCATCTCTCTGCCTCAGATTTATTGGGTCTAGGACTCAGGGATATAGGGTGGATATACAGTATATAACGTACAATATAAAACTGTTTGGCTTTATCTTTGGCAGTAAATTATTAGGGGACGTAAATAACAGGTTGGGGGTTGAAATGTGGCTGAAATTCTGTATTTCTGTGTGCTGGTGTGTCCAAGCACAAAAACAGCTTTTGTCAAAGTAATCAATGGTGTAGTCCTGGCTTTTAACCACAGTTCTGTGCCTGCTCATCCTTCTTTTTTCACAGTTTATTTACTGGGCAGCACTGTGGTTCAGTAGTTTGAGAGTCATTTTGGGTGTTGTGTCGGGTTTCCTGGTGGACTCAAAGTTCTGCCTCTTTTGTGGCTTTACTTTGACTTTCTGCACTTCGAGTTCCTCTCTACTACACTTTGTACAATTACGTTTAACAAATAGATCTTTCATCTATCTAGAAATAGGCCTTTGTTCTTCAAATACATTTTTTGGCTTTTTTTTTGTTGTTGTTGTTGTTGTTGTGTGGGTTCCTCCAATCCAAAAAATATTAGTAATTTTCTTTTGAACCTGTGATATACAGGGTTTTTTGTTGGTATTGCCCATGGCTCTTTTTAACTCCAGTTTTCTCCGACATTACAAAAACATGCACAACATGTTTGTAAAATGACCAACCATGAGAGTGCATGTGGGAACAAAAATCTATTTATCCAGACACATATTATTAAGGAAGTAAGTTTCAATGGACTGAATGTAATTCCATGTAATGTCATCAAAAGACAAAAACGTTTCTGTGTATGTTTACGTGTGTGTGATCAGTTTACAGTTATGGCAAACACAAGTAATTTGGTGTAATAGCCTCATTCAAAGTACATAATTCATGGTTGATAACATACTGGAGTATACAGTGCAAATAACTGAATTAGCATAGTGATAATGACCAGGTTAATAGCCAGACAGAACAGAGTACTAACACTGGCTACTGAATAGCAGCAGCAGCAGCAGCAGCAGCATATTTATTAAGTGCTCCAGGTCAGTGCTGGCTTCATCAATACTAAAAGAAAATTTAAATAATTCATGGAAAGGGCAATTAAATATAAGACTATCATGTGAATAAGTGTGTGTAGCAACCATTGTCTCTGTTAGTGCACCTCCTGCTGCAGGTTGCTTTCAGGCTGAGACGTAGGAGGATGAGAGCCATTTGGCCATGCGTGTCCTGCACCTGAGCAGGCTCCTCATTCTGCCTCTCTCTCTCTCTCTCTTTTTCTCTCTTTCTTTTCTTTTCTTTTCCTTGTTTCGGCTTCACAATACTACACATCAATTGAACACCGCATACACATACAGTCTACTAGGCTCCAGTCCTCCCCTGACACTGAATATAATTAAGTAGGTATAGAAAAACAATGCTCAGTGGAGTCTACTTTTTGACTTATTGTAGAAACCCCTCGCGACGTATTCACATGCTACTTCACTGTGGCAGATTTACTCGTTCCATAATAACCAACAGGTACTCGGTGTTCACAGAATTACAAGCTGTAAACATAAAATCAGCGTGGGAGTTATTTATAGAGGCTTGTATCGAGAGTTGAGATAAATGGAAATAGTGGACTTCATCTGCAAAAACCTCTTAGACAAGAGCTGCTCCACATGCAGGGCAGAGTGAAAAGTGATCTCTGACATCTTAATGTAAATCATTTTGAGCTGCATTTCTTACATAAAATGTGATTTTTACTGAAGCCTGAACTGACCAGAACAATCTCTTAGGCCACAAGTCATATCTAATTTACACTAAAGCACTTAAAGGATGAGGCTCTTTTTATTATTTTAAACCAATCTCATAAAAAGACCAAAACCAACCATGTGTCACTCTGTCTCTTGATACATTTTTTTGGCAAATAAACAGGAGTAAATTGTGCATCTGTTACTATTTTCAGTCGCAGATGAATCCGCAATTGCTCTAGAGGGTATTTCTGGCAGCAGAATGGTGTATGTGGGATTGACTCACAATGTACTACAGTGGCCACGCTCATATGAAGGGACATGTCAGCCAGTGTAGCAGTGTGGCTCACTGATGTGTTTTTAATAGTTTCTGGACAACAACAGAGAAATAAGCTAGAGAGGCTACAGAGAAAACACTTTTTAGCTGATGGTTTTGGTCTTTTGATGGGATTTGTTGACAATGAGATAATATAGATGATAGAATATTACCAGATTTATTATTTGATAGTGAAACCAACTTACCTATAGGGCCGACACTGCAAGTCTATATAATGTGATCATAAATAAAAAGTCCATATCTTCAGAATTACAAAAAGGTTGCTCAAATCATGCAATCGAATGATCCTGATGGTTTAAAATATATAAAAGTTACTATACCAAGACACTCTACTTCAGCACTGTCACAAGACATATATGTCTCACAGTATTAGTCTTCCTTTTCAACAGGCCTTATATCAACACTCTCTACCCTAAAAACAATGTTTTCATTCAGCTCTTTCTCTTTACATGGAGGTCTTTAGATCCAGTCAAGCCCACTCCGACAAACATACTGCACCATCCTCTGAAGACATTATGGAATGTGGACAACATACTGTATAAATATACGTCTTTGGGGAGGTTCATAAATTAGATTTGAGTGTGGCAGCATGTGTGATGCACACTGATGTGCAGTGTAACCAAGCTGCAAACCGAAGGCTAATGGAAAGCCCTTTTATGACACAGTCATCACTTCACAGGCTCCGGAGCACAAAGTGTTCAGGACATTTTGAGGCGAAAAACAAACATGAGGGAAAATAAACCCTCCAAAATAGCACACTAACGCACAATGAGTAACAACATTTTCATAGAGCCATCAAACCTGATCAGCATCAAGCCTATGCATGACTGGCCTCCCCCTACTGGTGTTGTAGAGCATCTAGTCCAAAAGGCTAACACTGACTGACAACACCCCCTGATTATTTCATCACTGAGTAAGGTGTGCTGAATATAGAACCCACTTCAAAAGCAGCAGCCTTTCAGCGAGTCAGCAGACTAGTTCCCCACTTGTAGCCGAAACACATCCGCTAATGCTGCCTATAGTGCTTAGAGATAAAAATGAACGAGCTCGACAACAAAGACAACCTCGTGAGATGTATCCACACTGTTTCTCTCTTTTGTGATTTTGCTTAATCTTCTTACTGTCACACAATGTAAAAATTAGGTCATTATAACCGCACCGAAATTAAAAAAAAAAACAAAACAAAACAAAACTTATTAATCATTCATTTCACTGTTGAATAAACAAAGTGAAATTATCATGCCCAAACTGTCAAGCTGCGCTGATGTCTACAGAGCTGCACATTGGTTTAAATGAATTAACGAGCCAAGAAAGAAGATGTTCCATTCAGACAGCACAAAAGTGACTCATGTATAATTGATGAGTGACTCAGTGTAGGGAGTTTCATGTTGGGGACTGGTGGGTGTTATCAGTTGGAGTGCCAATGCAAATTCGCAGCAGGCATAGACACTCCAGAGGATTGCTCAAACTCTGCAAGTCCTGGGACTGTATGAAAACCCTTGAAGGGAACACAGCTATGTTGGCTTGATGTTTGTTCTGACATGTATGGGATTGTTGTGATTTCCTTATAATATCTCTTTCCGGCATCTGAAAGAGAGTAATGCTCTAATGTAATATTCTTTCCATTTTTATCCCTCTTGGTTACCTTCTAGGCTCTCACATATCATCAAACTCACTTTTATACCTAATTCTAGGTGTAAAATACCACATGCAACTTCAGGGTAAGCATCCACAGTCCACTTTAATCAATCAGTTAAAGATGTCAAGAAAGGCTACTAGAAAACTATTTTCAAATCAATTTCGGCCAATTATCTCAGGCTTTCGCATGTAGCGCTGAATGCAAATGTCACTACACCCACGCCGGATCTCTCTTTCCACCGTAGAAGATGGAGTCTGCAAGTTTCAGTGAAAAAAAAAAAAAAAAGCAGTGCTTTAATACAGGAGAATAAGATTAATTAAAATTGGCTCGTTTTTTTTTTTTTTTTTTTTTTTTATTGCAATGAAATACAGAAAACAAAGTGACCGAGTATATTTGTTCTTCAAATTTAAAAAAAAAGCGCACATCATGGAGAGATTGTTGTTTTCCAGTGACAGAAAAAGAATAAGAAGAAAAATGACTGCCAACCAGTCAATCTGATCCAAAAAAGCTCCTGTCACTGTACAAAAAGTCACAAAATTTTATACTGTTTATGTCAATATATAAAAGAAGTACTTTAAATGCAATTATGGGGTAACCATGGTAACCATGATAATTGCAGGTTTCTGTACATGCTAAACTAGAAAGCATGCTAAACTGTTGACAATCATTCCTTCCCTCTTTACATTCAAAGCACAGAAATATAAATGCTGGTATAAAAATGGTTTAATGTCCTTGTGAATGAAACTGACAGCAGCAACAACAACAGTCTCGGTAGATCGTGGTGATTTCAGGGAGCTAATTCAGAGGATCAATTTCTTTTCATGTCACCTGGAAATACGTCAGTAAAGCAGAAACATGTGCACCAAACCCCACATGTACAATGCCCAACTAATCAGATGATGTTCACCAGTGGCAAAACTGTCATATTGCCTGTTAGAGCATGCCAATTTCCTTACCAACCAATTAGCTGTTAGTAATTGTGCAATAAATTAATTATCAAGTTTAAAATTCTACTGGAAACAGCTTTACCTATTTTCTCTCTCTAAATTTCCGTATGAAAAACTGTGGTCACGGAGCCAGTAGCTGGTGACTGAGCTTCATCTCTGCCTGGTGTCTCTGACAACAGGATGACATTCTGCCAAAGTGTATTCTCTTTCAAGAGCCAAATAACATTCAAATTTGCATTTTGAATTCATTTTTCGCCAATGTGCTAAATGAGATTTTGTTTTTTGTTTTTTTCTCTGGATGCTGATCTGACTTATTATAATTTACTCAGACAAGCAGCCAGTTGTTAAAAAAACTATCTTCCTAAAAAAATAAAAATAAAAATATTCTGGCCTCATAAAACAACTCAGTCTGCCAACTCAGCCTTGCTGGGGGCTGTTTCGGGCTCCTATGAGCCTCTCTTCACGTTCCCCAATCAAGCCAAAACAACACTTAATTAACTTCAAATAAGATAGTGTGCTATTGCAGCATCACCCCATCAAATACATAATTTAATGAAGGTGTTTTTAGGAAAACTTTGCCATCAGACTACAATCAATAACCATTTCTTTTTTTTTTTAATGCAACATTCCACTGCAATAACAGAGCAGCTGATGCTGATGCTTCTAGTCCACAACGCACTAACGTAGGAGACAGAGCAGTAGATGCCAAACAAGCTTTACTTAAGTCAAGACCGTACAGGTTAATTGACACAAAAAGTAAATGTCAGCAAGGACTGGGCAGCTGTTCAAACCTGAGGAACGCTACATGGTACACTCATGTTTCTGTGCTGTTTTAATGCATTTATTTGGTGCAAATTGCACTAATCCCTCTAATGTATGTTAGCATGTGTGCTTGTTTCATTTTTATTACCGTAAATAATGCACACATTTGAATACCCATAAAGAATGTGTCTAATGTGAGTTAAAGTAAAACAACGGTTTCAGGCAGAGCTTATGCTCGGTAAAGACTTTCTCACAGTTTGTTCCAATATGTTTGATTCAAAGCTACTTTTAGGCTTAATAGTGATTTTCTTTGCCAGTTGATTACAGCCATGTAAAGACAGATGGACAAGGAAACGGGCATCTGCAGCATCTAATTTGATAGATGTGCTGCTCATTATAAAAGCACAATGTCATCATCTAGCGAGTGTGCCATGATTACATCCTTTGCAGTCTGTAGCAAATGTTTGTGCTTTTGAACACTGAGTATACCTAAGTGAAGGCTAGGGTTTGGTATTTCTCACAGGACAACACAAATCCACTCCTCATGTCATTTCGTCATCCAAAAACGAAGACTTGTTAAGATGATACATGCACTGTCTCCTTCCTTTTCAAAAAGTCTCTCAAAACTAGTGCCTTAAATAATGTGATTATGTATTGTATTGTCATCTTATAAAATTAACTATTTGGATTTTGTTATTCTTTTAATTTGGGCAGAATTGGTTGTGGTGGGGCAGTATTTACTGTTCTGGTTGTTTTGGGTTTTTTTTAACCATTTTGTTAAAAATTGATAAGGTTCTTTTTACATTCCCACAGCTGTCATTTAGTCAGGAGCCGAGGAAAGAAATGCATTGTTTATGACCGTCCCCGGCCCCGTAAACTGCACATGTTTAAAAGTGTTTCCACAGATTTTGGCCTCACTGAGATGTAGTTTCTATTTTATTTATAACATACATAAATTCCGAGATTGCGTTGCCCGTTTCAGCTGTAAAATACCGTGTGCCTTACGCTGACATCTGAGGAGTTCAATCATTTCACATCAGATCTGCTGTTTGCAGGTATAAATGTGCGAACAATCCAAAGATGCATGTGGAGCAGAGGAAAAGCTTTTATCCACCACCAGTAACCTGAGTTTCAGTTCCTTCAACTTGCACTTTTACCTCTCAACTAAAGTTATTTTCTCTTTTAGTGTCTTCTACTTCTCCCGAGCCTGAATCATGCGCCTGACATGGATTTTTTTCTTTAGCTCCTAATTTATCCTTAAAAGGACTTGAAGAAAAATGTGTAAGATAAGTAGCCTTCTGTTTGTATGGATTACAGAGTTTGTTGTTAGACTGCATGTGAGGTCACGTAACACATCAGTGAATATGACACCAATTAGTCGAGCTGCCTCAATACGATCTGAACTCACTAGAGAATAAACAGTTTGTTTCACCTCATTCCCTTGAATTTGCTTTAATTGTTAAAGTCCACTGTCAGTTCTCTCCATAGTGCTCTTAATGGAAAGTAAATCAATTTCTTGACTCTACCATATTACTGAGAGGAACTTCATATTTAACACAACACTGAGCAACTATCAGAGCATGAAAAACTGTGTACACATCCTGCAGAGAGGACCATCGGTTTTTCATGCAACTTAAAAAGAAATCTGCTTATGGTTATAATGAAACACAGGCTATTTTAAGGGTTTTTTTAAAAAAATATTTCATGCTAAATAATAATTATTGTCAAGCTGAAGGCATAAGCATAAGCTGTTTTAGGGGGTTTGTGCAACCAGTGCTGGACAAATCAAGATTAATAGCTGCTGGTAGTCTCGTTTAAGAGTCATTTCACCTTTGCTTCAGACCATTTGACAACAGTAAATACAACAGACCAATCAACAACCAAAACATTTTGGACTTGTACCAGTCATTAAACACCAGAAAACAAATGTGTTGGATGAATGAAAAAATGATGGAACAACTATGCTATGCAGCTATTTTTGGACACCTCAAACTCATTTCTTCACTGTCAGACTTAACTGAGACTTTAATTGGTCTAGATTGTTCTTTGTTGTACTAATTGTACACAACTGTGATTTTAGCAGCATGCATGTTAAAGGCTGATTCTGACTTATTTGCTCATTTATTTTAGAAGACTGGGTGAGGATCTGTTTATGCAAGATTAAGAGCTGTTCATTTCAGTTTCACAGTACATGCCTGTATGGTGTATGAAAGCCGAGTGACAACTTCATCACACAACATCACATTAACATCACAGCCTGAGGATGAAGCCAAAGCCAAAGCGGATGTACCTTAGAGTGCGATGCCACCGACTGCTACTACATGCTGGCTCCAAAAAATCTCTGGTTCCTATTGACTCCCATTTAAAAAGCGTCAAGTCCATTTTTTTTTCAACTTTTTTCAAATACATGTCCTCTAATAAGTGTGCTGGTGGTCAGAAGACTTATAGTAGCTTTGATGTCTGCTGAGCGGGCATTGGTTGACACCTGCTGCTCTCCACGGCTCCAGGACTCACAGTTGAGTAGCTATGTTTAATGTTATTTGATTACGATACCTGCCCTGTTAGCACAATTTCGCTAAAGTAGCTAACATTAGTCCAAGTGTGCACCACTCAGTGTTCCCAGTAACTTACTTTTAACCACGAGTTCGCATGATGGCTTCCTCGTGTATCCTGCATCCGTTTGGAGCGTTGGTTGTGCATGTCCTCAGAAATTAACGCAACACATCTGCAAGATGCAATACGCACATGAATGGTAGGGGCAGTGTAGGAACAGTATGGGGATGTGACAGGGTTGGGGGCTTGAAAGCAGCAACAATAATGGCGGAAAGTTTTGAAGACAAGTTAATAGACTAAGTCCACAATTACCAGCATCTGTATGATGTGTCGTTGCTGCTGCACAGTGACAAATATGCTTGAATTAACAAAGAAGTAACCTCCTTGAGTGTTGCCATGTTTATTTTTATAATTCTTCTTCTTTGTGTTTTTTGGTGGATTTTACATCATGCAATTCCGGAATTCCTCTTTATATCCTCAGTTCTCTGTGGAATCCTCCAGTAACAAAGTACATAATAGCAAGTATGTGAACAGTTATGTTCAGGATGCTGCTGGTGCAACAAGTGGTTAAAAAGCAAGTATATCTCCAGCCTAAGCTAACCTTTGTTTCAGTTCGAGGCAGCGGGGCGTGTTTCCAGAGCATGAAAGACAACACTCCACACTCCTTATTTGGAAGGTAATGGCTCCAAATGGAAAAGGTGGTGCCAAACCATAAGCAGCAACTCTGGGCTTCAAACCAGCTCCAGTGTAAACCAACAGGTGAGGTCCCCACCTCGCTACATCCATCTTTATATACAGTCTATTATTAAAGCGCACATATAAAAGATCACTTAAGAATATCCTGAAGGCATTCTGACACCTCAATGATTGATTACCTTAATTATCTACTACAAGTACCTGATGCTTGTGAACATAGTGTAAAATGGATGTAAAGGACTGTTTACAAACTATAGAGAAACTCATTCATCATATATATCATCTCTGACTGAACAGTTTAGAAGAACTGTCACTTCAGTTAAGTGCAGCAAAGATAATTTAAAAGAAAAACACTTTGGAATACAAATTAAGGGGTACAATGGATCAAAGAAAGGTGTGCAACTAAAGAGGGATGCAGTGAATTTTATTTATTCAATTCCATTAAATTCAAAAGCACTTTATCCCCATTTTAAATACATTTTCTTAATGTTTTCAAAAACTGAGTCTCATCCCATCTCTAAATAAAGACATATGTAAAGAATGACTGGAAAAGAAGTCAAATTTAACTACTTTAATACTTTTTACGGGGAGTTGACCACCAGTCTGAGCTGCAGGCATATCTATAAAATAAAGCTTATTTGATGAAAAACTAATATTTTTTTAAACTCCAACTCAGAGTCAACATCTATTACTGCTTCCACTCAAGCCTATATGAATAAAATTTGCATAGCACTCCTCTTTGATATTCACAACACAATTCTTCAATCCGCTGCTTTTGTCATATTGCATGTCATATTGCATGTATATCTACAGAACAAAAAAACATGTAACTTAATATCAAAGCTCTGAGAATTAGATAATGAGAATGAGTAATGGTGTCACCAGCCTTTTTAGTTCTGCCTCCATTTAGTTAAATGTTGCCCTGCGCTGTAAACTGAGGCTTTCAAGAGCATAAAACCAGTACCAACAATGTTCCATCTGCCTATCAGCTGAAAGCACCCAATTCATGAGTCCCTAATGTGGCTTTCATCCACCAGGGTGAAATGGAAACAACAGGAGAAATAATGGTATGTACACCTTCTGGAACAGGATTTGTTTCTAGTTAAAGATTTCCCCCCTCACAATCAGAGCCTCGCAACCCTATACGTGATAAAAATGTTTTATCAGATCTGCCCTGTGTAGCGTAAATGTCGACCCAATGTGCAGTTCATCCAAACTTACATACTATACATTTTACATCAGGGAATGTGCTTCAGTGCTGTTCATTTTAATGTTTAAATATGGCTGCCATGTTATTCATTTTTTAATAGAATGTCTGATGTATTATATATAATTATACATTTACATTTTCATACATTTTATTATACATTATACATATATTATTTTAAGTGACAAATGGATGCTGACATTTTTATTAACTAAAATATGAACTGCTTTTAAATATGTTACACTGTACCTCAAGTATTCATCTCTGACCTTCAGTTTCCATGTAGAAGAAGAAGAAACACAAGGGGATTTCTTATGAACTTTTTAACAGACTCAAAGTCAGTTTTAACAAGCAATGCAAGGGTGAACAGTAATGTTTTATTTAGCTATAGCACACTGCCAAAACATAGCTCACTTTTTAGTTTTCAACAGAAGTTTCATTCGTAACAATACTGATACTGCATGTTATCTGGAGAAGGGTCTGGTGCTTTGGGTGTTAGACATAAAGCTGGATTTATATTTCTGCCACAGATGCCTCTGCAAAGAAAATGATTTATATTATATAGAAATTAAACCTGTTGATTGTTGTTGAGTGCAAATCTAGATGGATGTGCTGAACATAATTGGGCCATATGCATTCATTATACACCTGCTGTAACTGTTTTTCATTTGCTGCAGAGCATGACTGTGGAAAGGCACTGAAAATGGCTTAGCTGCCTAGAACAATTAAAAATATACAAATCTGCCTACCTTTTGAAAAGGAGACCATTACTGACTTGCATAATCATTATATAACAAGACTATCAATGTCATATTTATTCATTCACTTCATGACTGAGCGCAGCTGGACTGTCAATGGCTGCTTGATCACAAAATATAAATTTGCCTTGTGTTACTGTAAAAGGAGATTACTTTGCCTTTTCTTAAAGGGGCATGTCATGCTTTTTGTGATTTTCTGTTATTTTTATACTATTATGATGTTGGATATCCGTGTTAAACATGGTCAAAGTTCCAAATTTGAGGTGAACGTTTGTAAAAATGCTCCCTGCTAGTCAAAAGCTGCTCTAAATGCTCCATTTGAAAAGTTACCTCTACGTCCTCCTCGTGATGATGTCAATTTGTTGCAATAGATTCTCACAAACGACCGTCCGCTTTGTAGTCTTTGGTACTAAGGTTGTTTCATAGGTTCTTCACTTTGTCTACTCGTATATTTTGGATTGAACATGTTCGGATATATTTCCATTTTGGGTAAAAAAACAAGAAAAAGTTGTGAAATCCTCCTACTACTGTTTGTTTACATAGCTTCCCGATTTGACAGAGGTCTGCTTAGGGGCAGTTTACAGGAGCTGGCCAATCAGAACAGAGTGGGCTCAGGAGGCGGATCTTAAAGAGACAGGAGCTAAAACAGCCTGTTTCAGACAGAGGCTGAACTGAGGGGCTGCATAAAGGGACAGTATAAGATAAATAAGTAGTTATTTAAACTATAAATCATGTTAAAATATTCCAGTAAAGCCCCAGAATATATATGTATACCTGGAAATATGCACAGTATGTCCCCTTTAAACTTGCTCCATATTATCTTCACTGTGAACAATATGCACTGGCATTTGTAAAATGTAGAAGAAAACACATGCAGCCCAAGCTGCATGGTATCTCAACAGCTCCCATTTGAGGAACTACACTTGAGCTCCAGTGGTACTTTTGGAGCAGCTCTGTAGCCTCCACGTTGCCTCAGCAACACTTAAGTAAGCCAGCTGCGTCTCTCACTTGTACATCTAATGAGAGACTGTGTGTTTTCAGTTTTTCTTTCATTATCATTTAGCTGGGAAATCTCCTTGACACCGAGCAATATTTTACAGTGACAGAAAGTCATTATTACAGCCTGAGAGAACAAAACACTTCTGTACAGTATTGTAACACTGTGTACTCCACCACCTATGAATTTACAGTGAGCTAAGATATTTTATGATATCTGGACCTGTCTCCTCTAGGTTTTGACTCAGGAGCGAATGACACACAGCTAATAGGTGGTTAAAGAAAACAACTTGATTTATTACAACACATGAAAATACACATCCAAAGCCAATAACAACTTCTCCTCTACAGAAAAGATGTTGTTTTGTTAGTCCTTTATTTGTCAGTCTGTAGAAACTGTTCAGTCCTCCACAGTTCAGTTTTTTTAATTTCTCATCAGATCAGGTGTGTGGTGTGTGAATATTGTTGTTGCTACCTGGGTAGTGTGTTTGTTGTGATCTCATATGCTTATCTGTCCAGAAGTGAGGTTGTTGTCACTTAAGATATGTTGACAACCTAGGCCGGATACTCTTCCTGCGCCCCTGGTTTATATCCTGGCTCACCAAAACTGGATCACCTTGTCTCAGAAACAATCTCAGATTCAAAATATATATATATATTATACTTCAACTCAACTTCCCGATATGAAAGTACCCGGATCTTCCGCATTGTGCGGCCCATAGAGCATGCGCACTTATGACTTTTGCTGGCCGAGTCGGCTACTTCCGGTTTAGCCCTCCGACTAACTTGAATGGGGATGAAACAATTCAATCATGCGGCTCTTCAAGGCTTTCGAAATGTGATCAGACCAAATGGATTTAATTCTGATAGTGAGACAAGTCATTTTGTGGGGGTTGTGACGCTCAGAAAAATGTATCCGCTGATTTACAGACATCTCTTTCACAATGTAAGTCTATGGGAAAAAGTCTTTTTGGGCCAGTGTGCATCACGTGACGTTGTAATTACACGGTTTGGTTGCTATGTCAAATTGGCTTCAAAGCCTGGCGCTCTTCCTGTATCCAGTTCTCTTTACACATCCATGCTGTGAACACTAGCCACAGTAAAACCAGTTTCTCACTAAAATGTCAGAAACCTGCCTCACTGCTACATGAGTGAGAAAACAAAATGGAGTTTGCGGTGTTACTAATCAAAGACCGCTCATGTTTACATCCTCCTTTATGGCGAAACAGAAAATAAAACTCCTTTATAAAACCACTTCTGCACTCTCATATAGATATCTCTGATTGGTTTATGGTATGCGTAAGGTAAAGAAACATAACAAAAAAATAATGCAGTGGTCTAAAAAAAGTAACACAATATTGACATTTACACTTGCTAATTGCTAGCTTACTATGCTAACTTAGTAGGTAAACTAACAGTGACCATTTGTGGGATCACCAGAGTTAACTCTACTGGTCAATTTAATGTGGGTTACAATATCATAATATAATTATCCCACCATTTTGGTTTCAAATGGGTATTTGTGCTTGTTGTACTTTGTGCCTCTCAAAATAAAGATTAGCATAAATTAGCACCTTCCAAAACAATAATGCTAACTGCTACTTCCTTACTATTGTCTTTTACTATTGGTCTTTTTGAATTTTACACAGTTTGTTTTAAACAGCATGCCCAAAACTTTTTCGTGTCTTTATCCATCTGATTACGTAACATTCTACATGACGGAGAACATTTGTTTTACCTTGTTGTTGTTGGTATGCAGTAAAAGTATTATTAACAAAACAGTAACATTGATGCAAATATATAACTTACTAAAGTGATGAAGTTGGATGGCACAGGTGCAACTAGACAAACTCAAGTATGAGGAGCATTTCAAACAACGTAATTAGAACATTTTTGCTGCAGGGCGCCACACAGAAGTACACAATATCTTATATATTAAACACAGTGTACACATTTGATTCTGTATTGTACATGTGTGTGTGTGTCAGTGCAGGCTGAGATTGTGGGCATGAGAATTAGCTCAGCTGAAGCAGCACCAGAAATTTAATGTAAGAAAGGGAGAGCTTGGTCTATCAGACAGGCAATTGACCAGAGTTATTGGGATTTTGTGCCATGATGGCTCTCTAACCTGATGACAATTATAAGCGGTCGACACAGAACAGAGGAAGAATAGAGACAGAAGTGGGAAATCGGGCAGAAGAAAAGGACCCAAACATTGCAGATTTATCTGCTCTGTGCCGTCTGCTTTCTGATAAGAGTGTGTTAATGGTATTACAGCTCCCTCTTATTACCAACTCAAGAAAAAAAAAAAAAAAACCAAGGCTGATGAACAATCACTGACAAGCAAAAGGGCTACACGTCATAATTGCCTTGTCACAGAACAAATAACAGTTATTAGTAGTTGGAAAGGAATAGCTTCAGGATGTGTTGGACATAACAATTTCGTTTACTCAACAGCCGTCCTGCTCTGCCTAAGAAAACACAAAAATATCAACATGCTATTAATCTTAGAACAACAGCGCATGTTGTAGTTTATTACTTTGGAACACAATATAATTTACAATTTCAGCATGGCCATAGAAATAGCATTCAAAAACAACTGTGTCACTTTTTTAATACATCCAATTTAGTTGATTTTGGGGGAAACATTTTGGCAAAGGGAGTGAGAATTACACAGGCTGAGTTCATCAGGCATGAAATGTTTGGTTTATTCCTAAATCTCATTAACACATGTAGAAAATGATCATTTTCATGGATCCAGAGTCAAAACAAACACAAATAGACAGCAGTGAAGTAAATTAAAAATATATTTGCATTGTAGAACTAGAGTCAACTCATCATTGGGAAGGTTGTTGAATTCATCAACAAGGCTTTGATTTTAAACTAACACAAATACTCAAAAGTATATTTTCTTTTCTTTTAATAATGCCCCTAATATTCAGGTAGCGATAAGTAGCCAGAAATTCATTAAAATAAAAAGGAAAAACTGAGGTCATGTGTCTAAGTGTCTAAAACTAAAATAGTTTTTTGATTCTCTGAATTTTCGTCTATTGCCACCAGCAAGATATCACATTTTTCAGGGAAAAAACTTGAATATTGCCATGAAATTTGTTAAATAAATTCACTTTCCCCACAGGATTGATTGTAGTAAAAGTAGCCTACCTGCAAGACTACATTCACATCAGCTACAGCTGTAGTTTGGGGGAGGGGTTGGCAAAAACTAGAATATGATGGTGAACATGGTAAACATTATACCTGCTGAACACCAGCATATTAGCATGGTGACTGTGAGCATGTTAGCATTTAGCTCCAAGAACTTTTGGGCCACAGAGTGTGGCTGTAGACTTTTAGTTTTGTTGTTTTCTTATTATATATTCATATGTCATATAGTTGTATAAACATATGTTTGTGCTGATCTCTGTGAATAATCAATCATAGAAGACAAATTGCATTTCAACGGACTCAAACCACACTATCCACTTTTGAGCCAGAAATACTGAGGACACAACCTTTACACTTTCCTCAGTGCTAGTAAATGTTTTACTTGCAATTCAGAAAATATACAGTACTGTGCAAAGGTTTTAAGGCACTCTAGATGTATAGATTATCCATTATGCAATACCATCAGGGAGGTGTCTGATCCGTCCCAAATTTATTCATAACATGACAATGACCCCAAGCATACAGCTAGAGTCATAAAGAACTATTTTCAGCAACCAGAAGAATGATGAGTCCTGCAACAGATGGTATGGTTTGGCCCCCACAGAGCCCTGATCTCAACATCATGGACTCAATCTGGAATTACATGGAGAAACACCTGAGACGGCCTAAATAATAAATCCACAGAAGAACATTCTTTCTCCAGGATGGTTACAACAACCTACCTGCAAGTTACCATAAAAAACTCTGTTAAAGTGTACCGAGGAGAACTGCTGCTGTTTTAAAGGCAAAGCTGCTCACAGCAAATACTGATTTCATTTAGGTTCCTGCTGTTTACTCAACTTTGTAAGAAGTTAATTGATAAAAATGTATAGCAATATTTTTGTAATTATTCTCACTTTACTTTTAGTGCCTAAAACTTTTGCACAGTAGTGTATATAATTTGAGTAAATAAGGCAAAGACTTAACAACAAATGCTAAGTGTCTAATTAGGGATATGGCTATAAATATAAAAGCTTTATCCTTTAGGATGTTTAGGAAGAAGCACTCGACTTCCCATAAAGTTTCAATAGATCTGCGTTTTGAGGAGGCTGTGGATTTAGTTTGGCTTAATCTCACTGTTCATAAACAACCCCTGAATTTGTTTACCAGTGTGTCATGGGGTATCATCATCTTGGAATGTGGGAACATCAAAAGGGAGGAGTGTTTGTACCTTAGGTGCAATTCTTTCTCTTTGTAAAATGGATGTTACATCACCATGTAGAGCAGTCATCACATAAATTGACGAGAAACTCTGTTGTTAAACAGTGTAGCAGATAATGTGGGTTGAAGACAAGTTTGTTCTTTCTTTTAATGTAAACCCATCCAAAAATCACAAAAACAACAACTCATTATACAGTTTCTGTTCTGTCTTTTATGCTCCTTACACCAGACAAGGTGCCTTTATTTGTTCGCCTCAAGCGCAGGAAGTTTCTGAATGCAATCCTACTATAAAGAGACTCAATGCATGGAGTTTTAATTGTGATGTTGTTATATACTAAATGTTGAAGTTGAGTTTTGTGGCAATTATTAGGGACAATGTGTCTGGAAAGTGTGCTCCTGCCAACTGCTTGTTAATGATGCAATTTATTTGTGGCTTACGTTTTAAGCATTTCTGTGGCTTTCAATCCTTCCACCATATTTATGCTGCTTGTGCAACCAGTACAACCGCAATTCAAGCTACACTTGAGATTAGGCCTCTTTGGGGCCCCTCTAACAAGACTCTACAGCTACTGTCCATTTGCATGTTTCATCAGATTTCTTGGCTCAAACATGCACTACATGTATTTGAGAAGATGATATTTTGAGTAAATCCTACTACTATTTTTTGTTTGAGTAGCCTCTGGAGCTGCTGGAAGTCAGCCGAGACACAGCTTCCTGGAACTAACCAATCAGAACAGAGTGAGCTCGTTTGGAGGGAGGCCATAAGGGGACAGCCTAATTCAGACAGAGGCTGCATAAAGTACCAGTATAAGATAAATAAGATATACCAGTTGATCCCCAGAATAAAAATATAGACCTGGAAATGTGCATGATGCGCCCCCCTTAAGGCTTAGATCTAACGTCAGCATACTAACATGCTCACAATGAAAATCAATGACAGTCTATAGTTTTGCAGGTGTTTAGTCATAAACCAAAGTAATGGACAAATTGAAGTTTTGGCCTGGTGATGGCGCTAGATGAAAAGTCATGAGATCACCAAAGTTATTAGGATTCATCCTGAGGGGAACATGAATGTGTGTTACCTGCATGTTAGTTCATGGCAATCCATCCAAAACCTGTTGAAACATATCACTCAAAACCACCACTGTATCTTATGGTGGTGCTAGAGGAAAAAATCAAGGGATCAACAAAGTTATTGGGACTCATCCTCTGGGCACCATGAATGTCTACACAAAACTGTGTGCCAATCCATCCTGTAGATGTTGAGCTATTTCACTGGATGAGTAAAAACTTATCTAGTGATACTTAACTTATTCCTGGTGGCAATAACTAACCACAGTCTGTAGGATTCATCCTCTGGGCACCATGTATGTCTGTACAAAGTTTCATGGCAATCCATATCAAAGTTGTTGAGCTATGTCAGTCTAGACCAAAGTGCTGGACCAACCAAATGACTAACATTGCTAAGAGGAAATCATAATTGATCATCAGATATAAAAATATTACAAAAGGATAATCAGACTTCATTTAACACAGACACATTAGCTCTGTTTTAGCCTGTCTGCATCAATGTTGTGATACACCTCTAGGTATTAATATTAATAACCTAGTGCACAGTGAGAGTACAGTCATCACAAATTCATCAAGGGGACCTAACAGACTGAGTTTTTGCTCCCTCCAGCCTTTTGGAGCTGACATTTCCTCTCTGAGGGAGAGCTAAACCAGGTCAGCTCACAGCAATTGCCTGAAAATACAGGACACCACAGGGATCCAGAAAGATGTTCTCCCTAATGGGTGAAGGGAGGAGAGTAACATTTCCACCATTCTTTGAACCCTCTGAACTACTAACAAATCAGGAGTCCAACCAGTGAGGGGTGTCAAAAAGCGTTAGCGTTTGACGACCTGGGATGAGAACGGGTTGTGAACAGTTGTCTAATTGTAAATGTATTTTTCATCTGAGCCAGTTAACACTGCAGCACAGATAATGGCTTGGCATATAGTACGTCTGAACAGAACTGGTAAGAGCTCGGTAACAACATTTAGCACTTTTCAAAGATGAACAAATATGAGTAAGAGCTATGTGTACATACAGTAAATATAATAAAACAGAAACAGGGATCTGTTCTGCCCCTGCTGCAGAATATATCTGGACAAGCACACATACAAGAATAGTCAAAAACTCCTACTCATCCTTTTTTTTTGCTACTTTTTAATGTTGTGAACTAAATCCAAGACATTATTTTGTGCCAGTCTACTCCCTGTTGAGAGGCCTGTTGATATGTTTACCCTTAAAACCAGGATGCTGTGTTGCAATTGACATTTCAGTGACTCTGTGGAGTGTAATCAATGTTGAGTGGTGCCCACACTACTCAACAAAAAGCTAAAAGGTCAGCTGATTGCAACTTTTCAAGTGTGTTGTAATTATGACTTAAAAGCTGGTTAGTGGTTAGTTTTATTCACTTTATTAAGTGAGACTGCAGCAGGAGGAACAATGAACTGTTTCTGAACTCACCACTCATGGTAGTCAGTGATAATCACAAAGGCAGCCAGTTCAGATGAGGGTGCCAAAAGGCTGAATGGCTCAACATGTGGCTCAACAGTCAACGTGCTTTCACTACCAAAATAGAAAATCTCTGCTAGATTGCTCTTTTTGAAATGTACAAACAGTGGGTAACCATAAAATGATAGAATTATGAAGATTTGTCTTCTGATTCATTTATTTTTCTTCCTCATTAAAGTTAAATTGAAGTGCAACTTCCTACTAGGAGCTAAACACTTAAGTAGTCATTACACTTAACTAAATAAAGCTGATAAAAGTTGTCAGGTTACTCTGGAATGGATTCAGTAACACACATCAAAGAGGGACATGGTAGCTGTTTGCAATACATGTTTCCTTAAAGCGACAACAATCAATATTTGTAATTTTTAATATAACAAGGTATCAAATGTGTAATGTGTTGGTCTTGGCTCGTAGTGATGACCCCACAGAGAATTATCATTGACTCTGCAGCTCCCCTCAGCTTTATGGAGCTTTATACAGAGTTTCAGCTCAGTGTTTGGCCGTCCGTCATGAACTTCACTGCTCTCATACCTTCGTTTGCAGCTGCAGCAGGCAGGTGTTTTCAGAGAAGAAGCTCTAAAAACCCACTGTACACCACCTGCTCAGCACCAAACAGCAAACAGACACAGTTAGCTATAGACTAGCTGGTGAACATAGTGAAGCATTTAGCGGCTAAAGAGCCAGATCTTTCCCTCAGGAGTTGAATGATAAAATTGCTCCGTAACTGCTGGATGTATTATAATAACAACAACAATAACTTTATTTATATAGCACTTTTCAAAACACAATTACAAAGTGCTTTTCAATAAAATGCAAAAACAAACTGAAGTAAAATTAACTAAAATTCCATAAAATATAATAAGATCACTGAAAAGCAATTTTAAACAAGTGTGTTTTTAACAGTGATTTAAAAGACGAGACAGAGTTGGCATGCCTTATCTCTTCAGACAGGTCTTTCCAAAGTCTAGGAGCCCTGACTGAAAAGGCTTTGTCCCCTTTATGTATCAATCTGGACCTCGGAACAACAAGAGGCGACGGATCCGATGATCTCAGGGAGCGGGAAGGGACATAGGGCAATACAAGATCTGACAGAAGGCTTGAGGCAAGCCCTCTCAGGGCTTTGTAAGTAATCAATAAAATGTTAAAATCTATTCTAAAAGCAACAGCCAGTGAAGGGAAGCCAGGATCGGTGAAATGTGATCATGTTTCCTAGACCGAGTTGAAATCCTGGCAGCAGAGTTTTGGATGAGCTGGAGGCAGGAGAGGGATTTTTTGCTGATGCCAGAGAGCAGTGGTCTAATCGACTAGTTATGAAACTGTGAATGACAGTTTCCAGATTTTTGGCAGAGAGAAATGGTCTAACCCTTGAAATGTTTCTGAGATGATAAAAACAGGATTGAATCATTGAATTAACATGTTTATCTAGGGTGAGGTTTTGATCAAAGGTGACAATAAGACTTCTGCAATGCTGAGTTATGGAATGAGATCGTGAACCGAGACTGTTCGAAATTTGGTTGCTTGTACTATCTTGACCTATGATTAATATCTCTGTCTTATCAGCATTTAGCTGCAGGAAATTTGGTGATTTCCACGTGTGGATGTCATTCAGACAGTTTAGCAAGTTGGCATTGTTCTGTTCTGCTCTGTTGTTTTCAGGGTCACAGTTTAGATAGATCTGAGTATCGTCTGCATAAAAATGGAAACTGATATTATGTCTGCATATGAGGTAGCCTTGAGGAAGCATGTAAATGTAAAAAAGTATTGGATCTAGCACTGAGCCTTGGGGCACCCTGCAGTGAAAACCCGTTGTGGCTGACCAAGAATCAGCGATACCAATACAGAAGCATCTGTCTTTTAGGTAGGACCTGAACCATTTCAGAGCTGTGCCATAGATACCCACCCAGTTTTCAAGATGGTCCAAAAGAATATCATGGACAATGGTATTGAATGCTGTGATTAGGTCCAGGAGAACAAGAATGGATTCATGGCCAGCATTAGCTGACAATAATAGGTCATTATGGTAAATGGACTGTACATACACAGCACCTTTCTAGTCTTCCGACCACTAAAAAGGGCTTTTACACTACAAGCCACATTTACCCATTCACACACACATTCATACGCCGAATGAGTACAGAGGTTACCATGCGCGGTCCCAACCTGCCATCAGAGAGAACTAACCATTCACACACTGATGGCACAGCCATCAGGAGCAATTTGGGGTTCAGTATCTTGCCCAAGGACACTTTGACATGCAGACCGGAGGAACCAGGGATTGAACCGTCGATCTCTTGATTAGTGGACTCTACCTCCTGAGCCACAGCCACCCCCCATTAATGACTAAGAGAAGAGTGATTTCAGTACTATAGTTTTTTTCTAAAACCAGATTGGAATTTGTCAAAAATATTGTTTTAATGAATAAAAGAAAGCAGTCGATCTGCTACAATCTCTTCTAAAACCTTAGCTAAAAATGTGCAGTTTAAAAAAATTCAGGAACAGAATCTGTCTACAGAGAGCAGTTTTAAATTTGCAGAATAGACGGGAAAACTGTAGTAAAAATGTCCTTTGGAAATTTTACAGGAAGAATATCTAAAGGACAAGCTGAGGGTTTCATTTGTATTATCATAACATCATATCATGTCGTATCGTTTCGTAAATTGGATTGAATGAGCAGAGGGAAACTGCACAGGGCTTGTCAACTGTAATTGGAGAATCAGGGGGAGAAATGCAACTTCTAATAATTGAGATCTTCTGGGTAAAGAAGGAAGGAAATTTGTTGCATTTCTCAGAGATGGCATCTAGTATCTGGCCTGGGGGGATGATCAATTACACTGCTCGCAATGCTGAACAACATTCTTGGGTTGGACTGATTGTTTTCAATTAGAGTAGCAAAGCAAGCAGATCTAGGACTTTTAACCTCTGCATTAAAAATCTTAAGAAGAGACATCGTATGTTCCAGGGGAACTGTGAGTTTAGATGATTTCCACAAATGCTTGCGGCATTTTTGTTTCAGCTCTTGACTATTTTCATTTATCTAGGGCATCGAGAGGTGACTAGACTTGCGATTGCATCTAAGATGGAGGAACACGTGTTATTAAAATTATAACAGCTGACTTGCAGGATGAGGTGAGCGAGAGAAACTAGCGGGCATATTGAAGGGCAGACATAAATTTAACAGCAGAGGATGAGTGAAAATTTCTAGATCTAGTTTTGGGGACTGTGATGCAGGTAGCACAATGCAACACCATGTTAAACATAAGGCTTTGGTGGGCTGAGTTACGGGCTTGCACATATTCAACATCAGGAATCATTATACCATGTATGTAGGACTAGATCCAGAGTGTGACCTTTTGAATGAGAAGGTCCAGTCAGAGCATGTCATAGGTTAAAAGACTCAGTAAGGTTTAAGACCTCAGGGGGTCGGCAGACATGGATATTAAAGTCTCCAAGGATCAGAAACTTATCAACTTGAAAATAAGCAACAGTTTGATTAAAATGTTATGACAGTGTGGTGTTCACAACCACACAGAGCAATTACTATATAAGAAAATACAAATCACTGCAAAAAAAAGACAAAGACTGGACATGAGGAGGAAAAGTATCAAAGCTACTGTTAACATACATAGTCTCCTTGTAACTAGACTGATATAAAAAACTAGATGTCGTCAGAATCTGTCAGACAGCTCAACAGATTACAGCATTTGATTAATCAGACTTATACATAATGTTTGCTTTACAGTATCGAGTCAGAGCAGGATGTTTCAGTGTGGGTAAAAAAACTGAAATTCAGGGTTTATTTAGTTGAGAAATGTTGGAAGGCAAGCAGCTCAATCAGTCAGTCGATCAGTTAGAAATGTGTGAGGAATAATCCATGGCACATGAACGAGCGCGCAGACAGCGCTGATAGCATCAGTTATTGCCATCAGATGGTTTGCTTATTTTACTGCAGTACGAGTCTGCTCCCCCAGAACATCCTGTGGCTGGAACTCCCACAGGATCGCACAGCTTAAATACAGCAACTGGCTATATATTATTGTGTTCTACTAATGTTAGCATTTCCTTTATTAGATCCATATCCAGGTCATATTGTAGTTCTATAGACGCAGACCCACAGAATAATTAAACTCAATCATATAATTTTAATTAGTCAGATATTACTCTATATTGATAATTGCTATGGTTTGCTATGTAATTATACTTTTAATTTATTTTTTCAAGCACTCACTTCCATCATCATACTCAAAAGCCTGGGATGCAAAGGGCAGAGAGACTTACTTTCTCTCCCATGCTGCCACACAATGAGTCAACTACAAGCTTTTCTTCTCATTATACTGCTGTAGTATTTATCTTTTTCAATGAATTCCAACAGAAGCTGTCATAAGGAAAGAAAAAGTTTATTTTACAAATGTGGAAATGCTGTAGTTACTGTATCTAATAGTTTCAATCTGTGCAGTGAACCCAAGAAGATCTGTTCCCGCCAAGAGTTTCGTTTTTGTTTAAAACCACGACGTGGTGTGATATATTAAAATTCCTTAAGCTCTTCATTCTGATACCCTCGAATACGAGCAGGAAAACTGGTCATTGTCCAAAACCAAAGTAAGCCCAAACTACAGACACAGCACACTTTTTCTTTCTTACTGTTGATGCTCATTATTCTTTATTGAGTAACACTTTCCATGACGCCCATGTTTATAACGCATTATAAACATACTATTAATGCGTTATAATCTGCTGATTCGAGACCCAGTGGGTGAACCCTCCTCTGCTACACATAGATTTAATGACATTTTTGACAGAAAGCACCCAATGACCACTGAGAGTAACTTATAATCACATTATAATGTATTATAACAGTGATTACAATGCATTATAAAAATGATTATAATGTATTACAACTATGAGAATTATAATACACTATGATCCTAGCAAAAAATGTCAACAAGTGACCAGTAATTATAAAGTATTATTATACTTGACCTTATAAGTCATTATAAAATGCTTTATAATGTGTTATGATTATTGTTATAAAACATTATGAATATGTACGAGTGCTTATAACTATAATGATACAGTGCTATAAGCAGATTATAACACATTATAAGTATGTTTATAATGCATTATAGACACTTCATGGAAAATGTTAAAAATTTTCATTCCAAAGGTCCAACCTACACATTTACTGCTCTGATACATCAGTGTCTGAGGGTGTTTATGCTGATACAGACGCAGAAATGTGCAGTAAATCAGACTGATATTTGAAAAGTGCTCCGATGTTTATGAAAATAATGTGAAATTCACTCAGTGACAAGACGCCAGTGGATGGTTCATCACTGAGGGAAATTGTATCCTGCTCCTAATGTGCAGACCCCTGACACATGAGAAAACAAACACTGTCAAAGTGTTGGTGCTGAATTGGAAAAACTAGTGGCAACATGTCTAAAAGCGGCTACATTGCATTTTGCATGTCAAAAAAAACAAAAGAAAAAAAAAAACAGTTTACGATTTCCTTTACTACCCCGAAGAGCGAAGGACCGTAAAAGAAGAGATCTGTGGCTCCAGGCCATCCATAGAGATTATAAAAATGGTAAACTGATATACGTCTGTGGCAAACACTTCATCACAGGTTAGTTAATGATTTTAAAGTCAACATTTATAATGTTAAAAGTCAGAGTAGTGAATATTGATGCTGCATTGAAAGGGCAGTACATAGAACATACTGGAAAAGCCAAGGAAATCCCAATTTAATGCTAGCCTGTAACAGCTAACTCGCTAGCACTGGCTGCAGCAAGCTGGCTATTCCCCTGGTTTGTTGAGACGCACGTACCAAGTAAAACAGCTTTACCTGCCTGTTCCCTGAAACGATGTTATGTCATGATTATCATCACAATAATCCAAATTGAAAGTGTGTCTAAATGCTGCATTAACCTCTGCCCAGATGAAGTTGTGACCAGACGTACTGCGTATATAGTGTGTTGTCTCATTTCCGTTTGCTGACGTTTCTGTATTAGCGATAGCGTTTTTGCTGCTCTCAACACTTAGCTATATTCTTCATTACAGCAGCTAATTAGCCGCTGTACATTTAAACTTATACTAGTAGCTCTCTCTCATAGCTACTCATAGCTTACACTTATAGCTCTCTCCTTCTTTTAGCAACTTTCTTGCTAATCACTGATCAACCCCTACTTCTTTAATTTATTCCATATAATGACGCCAATCATTGATCGGCAATGACATAAAATAATTGTTTGCCTGACTGGCCATATGATTTGGGCTCCTGATAGCTATAAAGCGACATGGTTTTCTTATTTTATGCTATTAAATTGGTAAAGTCACCCAAAAATGGGTGGGGACATGATGTAAGGGCAAAGTACCCGGATGTGCTGCTCTTATCTATCAAACACTACAGCCAGTGATGGGTTTTAATTTTAGAGACAGACATCTCACCTTTTCTCTTGCTCAGTCTTCTCTTTCTCGTCTCTTTGTTACACACACACGCACACACACACACTAACATGTACAAAATGCCACAAATGACTCCTACCTAGAGAGAGGGGGCTGGAAGGGCGACAACCCAAACACTAATGAAAAACAAATCCCCGCTGAATCCCATCTGAAAGGAATCCTAGCCAAATATGCATCATTCATTTCTGACTGCAAATCTCTTCTGGCATTTCACCATCCTATTGTTTCCAGCCATACCTGCGCATGTTTTTCCCCCCGCATGCACCCTCAAATCCTGCTGTAATGCCAAAGTATGAGCAGGCTGATACCGGTGCGACAGCAGCTTTCTGGATATTTAAAAACAGAACCGAGACGAAAAGCAGTCAAAAAGGGTTGTTTTTTTTTAAAGTAATAAAGAAATTATTAGAACCTGACTTTAGCATTTAGATTCACCATCTGTCAAAGTTCAAAATAATTTTTTTTTGAGTCAGCTCCGATTGCAGTTCATGAGCAGACCTTTAGATAGCTGCTTTAATATTATTCTTTCAGCCCTGCAGTCAGTGGGGGCGAGGGTTGAAACAGACTTGGAATGTGACAGTCATACTAAGTAGCAGGTAAAAGCTGTAGGGCCGAGCAGGTGCAGCTATTGGAAACATGCATCATAATAACAGACTCACTGTGTTCCCGCAGCACTATAACAATCACACTGTCATGAGAGACAAAGTGAGAAAAGACTGAGATGGTGTGTGTGTGTGTGTGTGTGTGTGTGAATCATAGAGATCAACCATGTGACTGGATCAAGTGTTTAGTCATTCTTGCCTTCAGAATCTAAAACTGGTGACTGTGAGTCTGAGTTCAAGAGCTTAGGGTTTATTTTTGGAGAACTGGTTAAGTATGTGAGTAGTTAATTATGAAGTGAGTGAAACGATTTGCTGTATTCAAGCTGTATAATAGAGATGTTTGATGATTGTTCTTTGTCAAGACCTGGATGCATCGAGGTAGAACTAGATAAAAGAGGTACTGTAAACTAAGGTCTTTATTTGAAACAGGCTTTTATTCCCAGTTTTAACTGTTTTATAGGTATAATCTGTCATATTTTTAACAAGTCCTCCAAATTAAACGACCTAATATGTTTGATCATTTGCAGTCAAGAATGACGCATAGGAGCTTTTGATATGAAACAAAATTTTAATATGAAGCATCTACAGGAGATTTTGAGTTTCACTGATGCAAGCTTAACAGTGATAAAAAAAAAAAAAGGCAAAGTAGCAAATGGTGAGTATGACATAAATTTTGCTGTTAAAATGTACATTATGCTGAGTTTTTCATTAATGCTGATTCTATAAAGGTGTTTTATTCAATTGTGTTTACTGTCAACACTTAGTCGTGATTTAATGTGTCACTTACTGTAAACAGCCTTGTTTTTTTTCCCCCCAAAAAATGCAGACAATGTTAACTTTCAAGCCTCTGCTAATGAAAAAAAATGGGTGATACTTGCATGATGAATGCTTAGTTGATGCAGCTTTATGAAATATTAATAAATAAGATTAAGAGATAGAATAAAGTCATATGAATATGAGTTGTACAGCAGTGTGATTTGGGGATATCCATTAGGGAGGAGTAAATGGTGAGAGTTCTCTCATTAGCCCATCGCCTCCCTCTCCATCTCTGTTCCCCGTCAGCATCGTTCAAAAGCCTCCTCTCTTTGAAAACTGGGTTTCTGTGTCTCTTTTTGAAGAGAAGAAAAACACATTCCACCACCGAGTCTCCTTTGAAGAGGTCTGCTTCATACCGATGTAGCCATTGTAGAAGTTCAGCTTTTTTCCTTCATACTTTTTCTCTCTCTTTCTCTCATACACACACACACACACACACACATAAAAAAAAATCTGAAGGAAAAGTTTTCATCTTGTTTTACTTTAGATGTTAAAGGAAGTGGTCTGACATTTAGATATCTAACAGTTTTGTACTGTATATAAAATAATGTAATGAAAACAGGTTAATTCCTCTACTAATGGGTAGATTAAAAGCAAAGCAAAAGTCCATATTCATTTGTCCCTTTCTTTCTCTACATCCCTTCTGTTTGTGGGGATTGTTATACAGCACATGTAATAATAGGAGAATATATATATATATATATATATATATATATATATATATATATATATATATATATATATATATATATATACATATATATATATATATATATATACATATATATATATATATATATATTGACGACCCCTCCTGCTCCTCCTCTGCTGCTTGGCCTGGTTGTATTATCCTCCTCTTTCAGGAAGTGGCAGCAGAGTGTCAGGAGAGCCTTCTTAGCTGGCTGGCTCAGTCTGTTTCATTCTCTCTCAGCTCACACTCGTGCTCCTGGTTTTTCTTTGTTTGATTTATCATTTCTTTCACCATTCGACTGGTATTATTTTCCACTCACTCATTCACATCCTTACATCAGTGATTTTTACTGATTTTTGTCACATCTCATTTACTTGTTTTTTTGTAAATAGTTTGATTTAATAAACATTCTACTGTTTGACTGACAATCTTTTGTGTGTCCTCTCTCCTACTGTTGTCTGAACCGTGAGCCATTGACAAAATGAGGGCTCGTCAATTTTTACTATTTTTTTTGGTTAAAACCAAGTCTAAGTTTGATAAAATGGGGACTTGTCCAGTCAGTTACTGAATGGACTTTGGTAAAACTGGTTTAATTTGGCGGTTCTGACTTTCTTGTTTTGTAAGATAAGTTTGGTCAGCTCTGGTGTTGTTTTAGGTGGGAGAACTACTGTATACACTGGTTTGTTGTGTCATTTGTGGTGATGTGAGGTTAGGTTAGGTTATGTTTTTACAATTAGCAATTAGCTGTCCAAAATCTAGGGTTGAGTTAGGTAGGTCATGGTTTGTTGTAGTCTTAGTGGGGGGTTTGACTCCATAGTTTTGTGGCTATTTTTGTTGATATCTGGACCTTTACAACTGGGTGTTTGGTAAGTGGTTTACAATTGCCTTGGTAAGTAATTTGGTCTGTTTATTCAAATTAAAATATGTCTTCATTAGTTGAGGATTTCATTCAGTCTCCCTCAGAGGAGCTGTTTGAACAGTGTACCAAAGATCTCCTTGTAAAGATTGCTCAGCATAATGGCATTGAGATCCATGATAAAAAAGTTGAAGGAAAATGTGATTCCTCTTTGTATTCCCCTCCACAAAATGCAACTGGTGTCAGGTTTGGTGTCTGGTGAGGTTGGCAGTTGGTGTTCACCCTGAGCTTCTAGTTGACGGGGTAGACATGATTCTTGGTAAAGATTTAGTGGTGGCCGACAACTTCCTTTCTTCTCCTTGGGGGGCAGCCTGTTTTGCAAGACCAGTTAAAAAACTGGAATATTGACAGCCATCCCAACCTTTTTGCAACAGCTGGGTGAGTTTAAACATATTGGAACAGTTTGCCTCCCTTGACATTGTCATTTAAAGGGCTAGGACCTTTTGTGTGTTCTCCCTCCTATTTTTGTCTGAACCGTGAGCCAGTTCATGACCATATGCATAGTGACACACTGCATTTGCAAATATGTTGATAGCAAGTAAACACAGAGGTTTCTGTCTATGAATAATGCATTAAGAGATGGAGGATATGCATGGCATACTTGTCTTGGATGTCTTTATTTTTAAAAACGAAGGGGACTCTGCATTAAACATTGTTATGCCAGACAAGACGGTTCTGTGTTGTCTGTGACTTTGGTTCCTGGCAAAACTTGAGGCAACTAATCACGTCCTGTAATTAACATAAGGCTTTCATAGAGTGCAAATGGTTATCTCTCCCAGAGAGGCCTACGCACCGACTTGAAAAATGAGTCGCTTTCTCATCCCACACAGCTTTAAGCAAGGAAGAAAACATTAGCAACTAAAACATTATCTTACTGTCTACTCCCTCTCTCATTATTTGGGTTTAGTAATGTGTGGTCTCACAGCATGGACTGTATAATTGCATAGGGTTATATAATAGAACATTAGACTTTATAGGAAAAAATGTCTTGATACAAAATTCTCTTTTAAATGTGTTCTTTGTTTTCAAGTAAACTTAGTCCAACTATTCCTACAGCAAAAAAACACAACCTAACCTCGCCCACACACAATTTTTCTGTTAGCATTTTAATATTTGCAGAGTATTTATCCTCGCCAGTAAACAATGTCAACAATATTCTCTCAAACAGAACGTAAGCATTTAAGTTTCCTGTCAAGACACAACTGTGAGTGGCTGCATTGTGTGTTAGCAGGTCAAGATACATATACACTCAAGTGATGTGTAATATAATTCTGCATTAAGTACAAAGCGCTAAGATACTTACAGAGTACTGACTGGCTTGGTGTTATTATTGTGCTCAGTAGACAGAAGTCAAAAGAGCACCAGAATGATATTAATTTAATACACAGCACCTAATATAAAGCTTTTACCACAGACTTGCTTACAACTCAGACAGCTTGGTGTCATTTGCTGGGGTCTTCATGATCCTCAGAACAACCATCTTTCCAATACTTTAATACTTGCAATCTATGTAGCATCAGCTGTATATCTGCCCCAAATTAAGCTTTAGTTGACACTCCTCTTGACTTTCAAAACCGCAGTGGTCTTGGATTAATCCTCAATAATGTGAGAAGCTTGGTACCAAAACTGGACTCCATTAGAATTTGAGTCCAAGACACCAATCTGCTGTGTCTCTGCCAAAATAATTTGAATTGCTAGCATTAAATGTCTCTTTTAATCTTAATAATAATATGCTAGTAATCGGGGCCTATCGCCCCCCATCTGCTTATCAAAGTGCCTTAGACAAATTGGTAAATATTATATCTAAGTATGAGGGTTCTGAAGTTTTGCTCATGGGTGACCTTAACCTTGACTGGTTATCTTCTACCCCTGAGAGGCTAAAAAAAAATAACTGTATTGAATTAAATTTAACTCAGCTTATTTCTTCACCTCCCACCAGAAATACAGAAAAGTTGACCCTGATAGATATAATCCTAACAAACCACATACATTCGCAGCCACTGGTGTGTTTGCACTTGATCATTGTCCAATTTTCTGATATCATGCCAGACAAGAAAAGATTCTACCACAAATTATTATAAAGAGAGACTTTAAACATTTTGTTGAACAGGCTTTTCCTCATGATTTATTTCTCAGTGATATCACAAGGTTATGTGTTATTCCTGGCCCTGAATTAGCCCTAAGCCATTTCACAGATGTTTCTAACTCCTCAGCAAATAAGCATCCTCCCTTTAAGAAATACAGAGTGAAAACTAGATCAAATCCTTGGTTCACACCTGAAATCTCAGATATGTTAAGGTTAAGGGGTGTAGCATGGGCAAAAGCATGATGAAGTTGAGAAACAAATGTGTCAGGGCAATTAGAAATGCTAGGTCAACTTATTTTGTTGATACCCTGTCCAATTGTAGTGGTAATCCAGCAAAATTCTGAAAAACAATTAAGTTGCTAAATCATGGTCATGCTTACCCCCTACCCATGCACCTTTCTCCAGATTCTGTCTTTGACTCAGAAAAAGTGATGACATTTTTAATAGTCATTTTACTTCTTCTGGTCACCTGTTTGAAAATTCATATCGATCTACAATTGCCTCAATTGAAGATGGGCCCAGTTGTGATAGCAATACCCCTTTTGGGGAAAGATTTTCTCTTGGACGGTCACTGTTTAAGGGGGTTTTTGATGCCCTGGCCTCAATTGACCCAAAAAAGGCTATTGGAGCAGACCTTTTTGAATACAAGACTCTTATTATTGGCTGTACCTATTATAGCGTATCCTTTAACTCATATTTTTAATCTAACACTTGTATCCAGGAATATTCCTAAAGTGTGGAAAGCAGCACATGTACTGCCACTGCATAAAAGATGATGACACTAGTGATCCAAATAACTACTGCCCAATCTCCAAACTGTCATGTTTAGCTAAAATGTTAGAAAAACTCATCAATAATCAATTATGTCACTTTCTAGCTAAGCATTGCATTCTAAATCCCTATCGGTCTGGTTTCAGACCTGAACATGGCACTTTGACAGCAGCATGTAAGGTAGTAAATGATATAATCTGCTCTCTGGATAAGAGGGAGTGTTGTATTGCCCTGTTCATTTATTTGTCTACAGCATTTGACACAGTGGATCATACTCTTCTCTTGGATAAACTTAGATCAGTTGGTTTTAACACAAATGCATGTAACTAGTTTCACAGTTATGTTATTGGCAGAACTCAAGTAATAGTAGCAGACGGTTATCAATCTGACTTCCTTGAAGTTACAAAAGGGGTACCACAGGGCTCAATATTAGGTCCTATTCTATTTATATTGTACATAAATGACCTGGGCTCATTTGTTAGTAACAGCTCTATTGATTATTATGCTGACAACACAGTAATTTACGCATCGGTGCCCTATATTGACAAAGTTTTGTCTAATTTAAAGCCTGAATTTTTGGCTACTCAAGGGGCCCTGATTAAACTTAAGCTTTTACTAAATCCAGATAACACTAATTACATGCTCTTCACCAGATCTCAAATGAAAAATCCATTACTACAATCAATAGTCAATCAATTAGTACAATATATGGGGCTCAAATTTCCAATGTTATAAGTACCTGGGTATCTGGTTAGATGAACAATTATCATTTAAAATTCATTTTGAGGAACTGACTAAAATGCTTAAGTTTAAATTCATTTTTTAATAGAAATAAACAGTGCCTCTCTTTGAGGAGTGGGTTGCAAATTGTACAGGCAACGTTTTTTATCAGTGCTTGACTATGCAGATATAATTTACATGCATACCACTGTCCATGCCCTCAAACCCCCTGATGCTGTGTATCGCAGTTCCCTTAGATTTATTACAGGTGACAGTTTTAGAACCAATCATTGTATCCTCTACGAGAAGGTAGGGTTTCCATCACTTACCGCTTGAAGGGAAAAACACTGTCTTGTTTTTATTTATAAAGCCATCCTAAATAGACTACCATTTTATTTATCGTCACTTTTAAGACTTAGAAATATGGGCTACCTTACCCGTTCACAAGAATGCATCACCTTGGATATCCCTTCTATGAATACAGAGCTAGGAAAAACCGCATTCATCTATTATGCTCCTCATGGGTGGAATAAGCTTCAGGACTCCCTTAAATTAGACAAATTTTTATCCCAAGAACATTTTAAGATTCTGTTGGACGATGTTTTATATAATGAATGCTCCTGTTTTTCTTAATGTGTCCATTTTATCCCTGTGTAATGACCTTATATTACTGTCATTTTCTTTTTTTTCTTTTGTATTTTATAAGTAATTTGTCTTGTTGTATTTATGTTTGGTGAGGAGTGTACTGCAGTCTGTGTAATATTCTGTACTGGCTCTCTCTGAGTCTACTACATGTAAATATTTTCTTAGCAGATTCAAAGGCATCTGACCACACCTTGTCATCAAATTCAACCTCCAAGTCTTTTTCCTGTAACTCCCTAGTTATGGTGACTTCAACTACAAATCTTAGATCATTGGAGTACCAGTCATTAAAAACACTTTCCCTACACCAAAAGGGAAGGCTTTATTTTAGTTAAAGGTTGTAACACTGATGAAAAACCTCTGGTAAAATATCATGCCAAATCTTAAGTGTGCGAGACATGAGAAGATTTTTTTTTAACCTTTGCTGGAAGTTCACCCATGTCAGTTGAAATAAGGCTGAAAAAAGAGAAAGGGACACAACACCATGCATTCATGGGGGGCTCTCTTTGATGTAGAAAATGTTTGAGCCAGCCTAATATTATCCAGGCATGGAAAGCCCAGTTAAAATACAGAAAGTTGGGAGGAGCTTGGTCCCCCCTGTCTACTGGCAATTGTAAAGTCTTCATCTTTAATCTAGATTTCTCTCCATGCCATATAAATATCTAAAATGGCTGTTCTATTGATCTTAAGTGGTAGCATTTGCATTGGGTATAATATCTTTGGAAACACATCCATCTTAATCAGGCTAATTCTAACCATCCACGACAGACCTGTTAAGGTCACTTTTAAGTGATGTCAGAGTTGGTGTGAAATTAGTAAAGCCTGAAGTTGACCACCTGAAAGGGAAACTGACAAGAGCTGCCCGGTCCCCAAAGTCACCCAGTGGCAGGGCCTCCAACTTGTCATAATTAATTTTGTACCTTGAAATCTGGCCAAACTGACTGATGATTGATATTAAAACAGGTATGGAGCTTTCTGGGTTGGTAAAAAACAGCAATACATCATCAGCATAGAGCGAAATTCTGTATTCAATGTCTCCCAATATGACACCCGACAGTCTGTGGTGGTTCCTGATAGTCTTGGTGAGTGGCTTGAGCGCAAGTGTGAATAACAGTGGTGAAAAAGGACAGCCTTGACGTGTACTTCCACTGAAGGGGAAAATGTCAGACATTGAGCCATTTACCAGGACCCTTGCAACTGGAGACCTGTATAGAAGTTTAACCCAATCAATAAAACCAGAGCCCAACCCAAACCTGTCTAGAACATCAAAAAGATTCCCACTTCACCTGATCAAATGCTTTTTCAGCATCCAATGAGACAGCAAGGACCCTTTCTTTGATCTTTCTAGAACTATATTAAGTTACAGAACCGTCAAATTCAATAAATCCTGTCAGATCTGGAAACTAAAATGGGAAACACCTCGTCCCGTCTTCTAGTAAAGAGCTTTGGTAGTAATTTGCAATCAACCCCAAGCAAGCTTATTGGTCCATAATATGCACAGTAATCAGAAAGCTTATCTTTCTTTAAAATCAGAGAGATTTGAGCCAGAGTTACGCTGGCAGAAATGTGCCTCTTTCAAATAACTCAATAAACATGAAGGTGAAAATTGGATTTTCACCTTATATGTTCCTGCGACCGACCAGCACCTGTCTGAAAATACTGGCTGTGCATGGGGAGTTCTGTCCTTTTAAAGTCAATCAACATGTTGGTAAGAGGTCATACCACCCGCTTTGCCATCTTTTTATAAAATTCAGGCCAAAACCCATCAGGGCCTGGAGCTTTCCCACTTTGTAGGGATTTAATGGTCTCTAGGACTTCCTGTGCTGTGATTGGTCTAGACAAATAATTTCTAAGTTCTTTAGATAATGTAGGAAGATTTCCTCCATCAAAAAAACCTATTTCTTAGCACTGAAGTATTTTGACACTCAGACGAATATAATTCCCTTTGTTATTTTACTAATAATTTTGGTTTCAAAATGTGTAATGATTTTTGTGTTATTCATGAGAGAGTAGAGTACTTTTTAGATAACAACTGAAAATAATCAATTTCAAGCACAGAAACAACCCATTAGAAAAAACATTGTGCAATTCATCATAATTTGGTGGGATGAACTGTGCTGGCAAAAACATGCCCATCTCCTACAGATGGGAGAACAACAAGAACTTTATTCATGCCCAAAAAACAATGCAGATATGAAAATAGAAATAGCATAAAGCATAAAGTCTATGAAAAACCAAAATAAAAATAAAACAAAGAGGTACCAAATGGGTAGTGCTATAGGACCATGTGCTGCTAAGAGAAGTAATCGCTTCTGGATATTTGTGATATTGGGCTATATAAATAAAATGGATTTTTCCTCTTGTGCCACCATGAAGTTGACATTTGTGGTTTTCCTCAACTACTGGATGGATTGCCATGAAATTTGCTACAGACATCAATGCCCTCCTTGGGATGAATTAATAATTAATAATTAATATGACTGTCCCTTAACTCTTCCTCATTTTTCATCATCTGGTCCACTACTTTGGTTTATGACTAGATATCTGCGAAACCACTTTACTTTGTGTTTAGTGCTAATTAGCAAATGTTACCATGCTAATACCTTAAATCAAGATGTTAACATGGTAATAATCACACCTGCCAAACATTGGCATGTTCGCATTACCATGAACATTTTAGTATGCTGATTCATTTAGCTTAAAGCACCACTGTGTTAAAGTATGGCCTCACACAGCTGCTAGCATTGCTGTAGACTTCTTGTTGAATCTAAAATGCATTTCTCAGCTCTGATAATCCTTATTTTGTAGTAATCATGAATTTTAGTGGATAGGTCACAGAAAATGCCTCAAGCTATTTTCTTGTTTTGGCCTTGGTAATATCTCTTTCACATTTGTCCAAGGCAGCCATAGAAAATAAAGACATATATCAGTCGCAGGTGGCATGGAGGGAACAAAATGTTTGCTTCTGGAAAATTCACCAGCCTCTCACTGCTGCTACATAAGCAGGACAGATTTCACTTACAAATTTTATCCACTTCAGCCACACTGAAAAAAAGTCAATGCTCTCAGCACAATAGCTCCTTCATATTGCTTATCCCCTTTTATCTCTTTTAGCACTGGAATTTCTTTTGCATGAATCACTAATCTAAATGTACTTGCTGTGTGAATTTACTGTGTAATTGAACAGAAAATTGGTAGCAATTCAATCTGAACAAAACCAGCTTTGAACGGATTGGCTATTGTTTTTTTTTCAGAGGCAAATGTTTTCAGATTCACAAACAAATAGTTAAGAGGGATTTTAAATTTGTGTTTCTATGCAGTAATGCAGACAGCAAAGCAGCCTTTTTGCAGAACAAACAACAAAGACATCATGCCGTTCTCATCCATAGTGCCATCAGCCAAATAGATATTATTAATTTGCTCTCTTTGACTAAAAGAATTCCCTAATTTGATAGGTTTTTTTGTGGATCATTGTCATTTCCTTGTCAGGAAAAAGTGGTGCTGGATTAAGACATTGTCTGTCAGTAACAAACCCTCATCTGGCAGTGCATTTACCCCACTGGCTCTTAGTAGTTTAAGAATGTGTTGCTAGCTGTCTGGGCATGGAAGAGGAGTCAAATACAAATGGAAATGAGCATGTAATTTAACACACTAGAGAAACTTGTCACTGCCACCGACATCCTCAGCATGTTACTAACATATGTTAACTTCTCATTCCTCTCGAGAGTGAACTTTGCACTAGAAATTATGCTTTCTCCATTTCCTCAGCTTTTCACCAACAGTGAAATGCTTTTGACAGCTGGCATAATGGAAAACTGCCTTACAGCGCCACTAATGACAGGTTTTCTCTCCCGAATGTTTAGACAGATGCAGGTGATGTATTGTCTTTCAATGCAAATTGTCCTTGTTTGTTGGAGTGATTCAGAGGCTTTTTTTTTTTTTATTCAACCTTTATTTAACCAGGAAAAATTGAGATTAAAAATCTCTTTTTACAAGAGCACCCTGGCCAAGACAAGCAGCAGCACAATAAACAGGGTTGCAGACATGAAAAAATATAACATTTTACAATAAAAATATAGACTAAATTACAGAATCATAAAATATTAAAAATATTCATCAATATTCGTTGCAAGTCATCGACATCAATGATCAAACGGGGGCCATATGAGTCAGTCAAAACATCTACAGTCAGATGTGCCTGCCTCAGAGTCATTTAGAATTACTTTAAATGCATCCAGTGAGACCAGCTCCCAAAAAGGGAGGTCATTTTGCAACTAATTCCAAGCAGAGGGAGCAGCATACTCGTACACCTTTTTTCCCGGTTCAGTACAGGCTTTAGATACAGATAGTAGGAATAGGCCTAACTCCTGGGAGCAAAGGCAATAACTTCCCATACTTTTCTGAGGGATGTAGATCTGTAGGTAAAATGGAAGCAGACCAAGAATGACCTTATAAATAAGAATATGCCAATGGATAAGTCTGTAGGTGGTGAAGGCAAACCATCAAACCCGAGCATCCAAAGAGCAATGGTGAGTAAGGGCTTTAAGACTTGGAATAAACCTTGGTGCTCCATGGTAGACAGTATTGCAAAGATGCATGCATGTATATAACATAATCATAGTCCAGCACAGACATGACGGTGGCAGCAACAAGTTTCCTTTTGTCCTCAAAGGAAAAGCAAGACATATCTCTAAAATACCCAATTTCAACTTAATTTTTTCGCCAATTGCTGAATGTGAGGCTTAAAAGAGAGAGAACCATCTCTTATGATTCCTAGATATTTGTATTAAGATACAGACTAAATCTCAGAGCCCTGAAAAGTGGTGATAGATGGAAGGTTCAGTGGCTTTGATTTTGCATTTGAAAATATTATGAGTTTTATTTTGTCAGCATTTAAAGCAAATTTTAAATCACTCAAGATACATTGTGCACTATTAAGAGCGAGTTGTAGCTCACAAAGAGACCGGGATGGTGTAGGTGTAGGCATAAAAGTGCGTTGGAAACATTTCAATTGAGACTTTTGATATACATAATGAATAGGAATGATCCAATGACTGGTCCCTGGGACACACCCTTGGATACAAAAAGGTAGAAGTGATACCTTCTGCCTGCATGCACTAAGATCTGCCTGATAATTTTCAAACCAACAGACAGTTTGTTCTGACAGTCCTACACTGATAAGTCTTTGCTTCAATATTGCATGATCCACATTGTCAAAAGCATTAGATTAGTCAATAAAAAGGGCTGCAGTGATGCTTGTTGTTTAATGATTCAATAAAATCACCAAATACTTTCAAGGCCACTGTAATTGTGCTGTGTTTTTTTCCTAAAACATGATTGAAAATCAGATAAGATATTGTTAGGAGATAAGAACTCTTTTAGTTGTTCACTCACAAGTAATCATGCAATACCAGACAATTGGAGATCTCCCCCTACTGAAGCCTGGGAATTTCTAAATACACAGTAGTTTCTTGAACAGTGGTGAGAACGGCTGCTAACAAACCTATACCACTTACATTTTGTCAAGGACACGCCTTACTGGAAATGATGTTCTTCCCCAATTCTCCTCTGGAGTGAACTGCACTAATTCAATATGAAGCCCAAATATGAAGGGCCACCTTATAGACTTTGGTTTGGTTCTGCAATGCAGGTTTTTTTTTTTAACTCTAATTTTTCACCCAGTTTTAACAACAAAACCTGGGAGATTGTCCTCAGTCTCTATTAGCAAAGCGTTTAGAGACTGACCTGTAAACCTAACTCACAAGGGATTCAGAACCTTAGCCAGGACAGACAATTTGGAAATGGGCCTATAATTGTTTAAGACTGTAGGGTCTCTCTCTTTCAACATGAGGAGAACAAAGATAGATTTCCAAATAAGAGGAATTTCATTAGTGTCCAGGGAGAGATTAAAAAGATGTGTCAAAGGGGGTGCTAAGAAATCAGCTGCTAGCTTTAAAAAGAAAGGCTCCAAGTTATCAGGATTTGCTGATTTTCTAGTGTCTAAAAGTTTGAGTGCTTTATGCACCTCTGAGACTGTAACAGGATTAAAACTAAAGGATTGACTTACTGTAACATGACCATCAGACCTTACAGTAGGAGTATTCTCATGAGTAATGTTGAGAGTCGAACAAGGAACCAGAGGCAATGATATGCTCATTAAAACAACTAAGCATTTCAGCCTTATCATAGATTTTTATGTGAGTCCTTAACAATGCATGGAGGAAGCTCTATGCCATTTTATTTCCAGCTATGGATTTAATAGTCTTCCAAAATTTCAGGGTATTGTTTAGATTGTTTGAAGTTTTGAGTAAGGGAATGATCAGCTTTGGCTTCTCTAATTGCAACTGTGCATGCATTGCACAGTTGCCTGAAAAGCAGCCAGTCTGAATTAAGACCTGATAGACTGACTTTAGCCCATGCCACACTGCACTCGTGAAGTGAGCTGAATAAATCTGGAGTGAACCATGCATTGTTTCGACCTTTTACTCTGTACTTCCTGAGGGGAGCATGCTTGTCGACAATTTCATAAAAGAAAAGAATTTCCAGGTATATTCAACATCAGAAATAAGGTTAATTTTCTCCCAATCAAAGTAAAACAGGTCATGAAAAAACCCTTGTTCCATAAAATGTTTCATGTCATGCTTTATAATGATGCGTGGCTTGGTTTTGGGAATTTTTGTATTTCTAACTGTGGCAACAACACAGTGGTCACTAATGTCATTTGCAAATACATCAGCAGCTGTGTATTTATGAGGAACATCAGTTAGGATTAGATCGATCAGAGATGATTTCTTAGGACATTTCAGATTAGGTCTGGTGGGACTATCAACAGTCTCTGAAAGAGACTTATAAGCTTTAAAATCATCAGATACTGGATGAAGCCAGTTCTAGTTTAGATCTCCAATAATTCAATCCTGACAGAAGCTGCATTAAGAGGGTAGAGTACCACTGACAGTTGATGGTGTCCTATAGCAACCATCAACATTAATGTGCTGTATGATCCTAATATGTGTAATATGTGAGTTTTAGAGACCTCAAAATCAACAGCTAAACATTTTAATTGCTTACTCATTGATTTACTGAGAAGCACATTCATGTGAAACTAATTTTTGATAAAGATTTGCAACACCCCAGTCACATTTAGGTTGGTCAGTCCTATATACATTATAACCATCAATCCTAATATCCTTGTTCAGAACAGATCTGCTCAGCCAAGTTTCACATAAAATAATTACATCAGCATCAGTTGAGTGTGCCCATATACGAATCATATCCATTTTAACGATCAAACTGCATCCAATCAAATGGATGAAACCAAGACCTGTACTTGATTTAATATCGACAGGAGCGTTAAAACTTATACCAGAATCTGGGCCTGGATTGGGTTGTACATTCCCTGAAATCAGAAGCAACAGAACAAAGTAGGTTACTGGAGGATTCCTTCTTAGTATTGACTTCTATTACAAAATCACAAAGACAGCTTATAGAAATGGTAAAACTGTCTTGTAGAGTCATGTCACTGATCAGATGGGCCAAGTCCACAGAGTCAGAGGAGAAAAACACAGGCAGGGGCAACAATTTGATGCCTGGTGCACAGCCAGAAGTGCACCTTCCCTGGCATGTTGTGTCCGGATTTGAGAGCGCTGCAGACGAGTTTTTGGCTCCGTGGAAGCTTCAACCAGAGACGCACAAAATTAACAAACACAGTAACACCGTCAAGCAGAGTAATCCAATAAGGGCACCACATTTAGGCTGCCAAAGTGAGCCAACTCCAAAACCCAACCAGGTGCCGAGTGTCAGACCTCATCCACATAACACAGCCAAGTTTAGCGTCATCAGCACACAGTCGGATACAGTACAGTCCATTAAAGCAAAAAAGTTGCTGAAGGAAGCAGGCCAATCGGCATGTGATAGAGAGCAAGTGTATTGACGAAGTTCAGCTCAATGCAATAATAATCCGATCCAACTTCTTCGTCCTCCCGAGTCAGATGATGATGTTGCTTGACGTCTCACATGTAAACAGGAAATCAAGCCCAGTGAAGCAATGCGGTGGATAAATTAATTCAAATCGGGACCAGTCGGGGTCTAAAACAATAGCAATACAATTTCAAGCACCAGTATAAGAGCAAAGAAAGAAGCACTTTCTTTTAGCATGAGAAGTTTGGGCCTATCAAAATCAAGCGATGTGTCGGCATTCCAGCTCCAAGAGGTGAACAGGCTCCATGGTACAAAAAGACCTCCAGAATCGGTGAGAATGTAAGCCACAATTTACATATGATCCAAGTACACAGAGTGATGCACGGGTTTGTTTATTTACACCATTATTGTATATAAAGGGTGATTTCAGGATAAAGGGTGATTTTCTGCATACAGAACTAGCCAGACTCAACCTGTATCAGACTGACTACTATGGGATTTACAGATCAACACAGTAGTTTAAACCAAAACAGGTGTACAGTGGTGGTATTACGCGAACAACTTGCAGAATTAACCAGCTTTAAAGTGATAGGGCAACCGTGGCACTGCAGCAAATTCAGTTATCGATGTGTCTTCAGAAGAATAAGCATTAGTTTCGACCTTCTGCTGTTATACACTGGGTAAGAAAGAGTAGTAAGAAAAGTAGTAGTAAGAAAACCTGTACTACAGGGTGCATACTCCATGACACCACTGATACAGGTGCAGCAGAGAATTCTTACCATCGGTGATGCTGGAGGTGGCCAGAGGTCCAATGTAGAGGGTCAAAAAAATAGCCTCTTTTAGAAGTAATTAAAAACTGACACCCCCCTTATTTTAAAAAAAAATCTAAATAGCTAGCTATTTTATAAATTAGTCTCTCTCAGATAACACATTTGGTTTAAATGTTGTTACTTCTTGTGACAGTAGGTGTCACTGTAATACCAGGTCCAGTAAAAAACATTCAACTAAAGTCCCGGTTGGTCATGTCAGAGGCAGATTAACTCATGTCTGTTCCTTACTGCTCCGCAGGTATGTAAAATGTGGTGCAAAACAACTTAGATTGACATACTACCTAAAGAGAAGACCGAGTTTGGACGTAGTTTTGTGTAGAATGTATTTTCTCAAGCTAGCATCTATTGTTTACACTACATAGTTCGATGTGACTAAGATGCAACACTGTGGAAAGAACAGTTGTTTGTCTGACCCGCATTCTGAAAATAACAAGGTACAGGAGAGTATCAGTTCCTTGTGTGAGGGAAAGTATTTAGATTTGATTCCACAAGCTATAAATGAAATTACAGTGAAGTTATTTAATGGTTTTATTTCACCATTTTTATGCATTTGACATTACAGCTACGGTATGCAATTTCACTATCTTGTTATATCATTTTCATGCATTTGACAGTGCAGCTGTGCAATAGTATTCCACTTACATAAAAGTATTATTAGGGCCAAGATGCTGGTAGTTGAAACAACTTGTTTGCAGTCAGAATAACAGTAAATCATACTGTTAGGAGTGAAAGCCAGTTTGAATGTTAAGTGAGATGTACATGATGTGACTGAAATATGATTGAAATTGTAGCAATAACTGAAGATACAGAAGATAGTACCAGTTCAAGGGGATTGTATGTCTATTTTGGATACAGAAATACATTGTTGGTTAATGAGGATAACACTGAATTTAAACCGTTTCTAAAACAAGAAGGAACAAGTCACCCAGTGCAACGATGTGGCTCATCAGGCTTTGGATACAAACACAACACTTGTAAGTGGGATTAATTCATGAGATTTTTGAGAAAAATATAGAAAATCACCAGCCTCATCCTTGTAAAGGGAACATTTGTGATTTTCTGTTTATATGATGTTATGATATTGGATATCTATCTATGTTAAACATGGTCAAAATTCCAAATCATGAGGTTAACATATGTTAAAATGCCCCCTGCAACTCAAAATCCCAGGCTTCAACCTGTCCTGAATGCTTCGTTTGCAATGTTTTTTTCTACCTTGCCAATTCGCACATGCCCATAAATGGCCGTGCGCTCCATAACCTTGGTTGCTAAAGTTCATGCAAAGGTTTTTCCACGTGTTGTTTGTGTTGTCCACTCTCATATTTTGGATCAGATATGGTATGAACATTTGAGAAATTGACATTCTGAGTAAAGAATGAGGAAAAAGTAGTTATATCCTACTACAATAGTTTGTTTCATGGTTTGTTGACGTTGCTTCCCAAGCAGCCAGAAGCAAACCAATGGACTCATTTAGAGGGGGGCCTTAAAGAGAGAAGAGCTAAAACGGCCTGTTCAGGCAGAAGCTGAGCTGAAGGGCTGCATAAATAGCCGGTATGAGATAAATAAGAAGTGTTTTTAAATCATGCAAAGATATTTCCAGTCGTGCCTCAGAATAAAATATGGACTTGGAAATGTGCTTAACAACAATGGCTTGAATGATACAACCATAGTCATAACACTGATGTATACATTTTCCGAGAAACATCAGCCAGCTACATGACAGTTTAAAAATTCAGCGTCAAGTCTGAGGTAGGATGCAAATTATAGGCAATGTCCTTAATGGATCATCAGTCACATTAATGACCAATTATCTATTACATCTACATGGGCTGTTTTCATAGTACAGCCCAAGCAAATTAGGTTTTTAAGCTATGAACTAAAGAAAAACACAAGTAATTTTCTTTGAATCATAAATTAAACTGAACAAAAATAATGTGGTCATTCAGAGTTTTTTTTTGTTCCCGCTCTGCTTGTCATCATTCGACAAATGACAAACAAAATTCAGGAGATTCAGCATATTCCATGCAACATACTGCACTTTTCTTAAGAGCATAAATCTAATGACAGCGAACATACAGGGCAGGCAAAACAAAGTCTACTCCATTCTTATATCAATAAAAAGGGTTGTTGATTTCTATGGTCTTGCAGAGATAAAAATTCTACGAGCAACTCAGACTAAATATTTGAGTTGCTCTGTCAGGAAGAGCTGAGAGTCTTTGTGACTGAAGGGCATGTTTGCACATAAGTTAATCGCACTTACATTAATGGCTGAACAAACCAATGGAACTAATTAAAAAGTGCTGTGTGGGTGAACATGTGAATGTTCAAAGCATGAATGTCAGCACAATAAGCACCAAGAACACAACAGCATTATTACTTACTGTATCAGATTTACTACTCATTCCGTTAAAGAAGACAAAGTAACCAATAAACGTATAAAATGATCTATTTTTGCAGTGATATTCGTGACTGTAACCTGAGGTAGTGTAAAACATTATTGCACATATTCCCTCACCTTCACGGAGGCAGTACAAATAACCAAATATTATACTCATATAACCGGGACACACATGCCCTAGGATGTGCACTCATGCCGTGCTTTACACATCCGTGCAAACTGGAATATCACCTTGGGTGCAATGTACCAACAAGCCTGAAAACAACAATAACAACTCATATGACAGCTTGGGAATTACATCCCGTGGATAAATATGTGTCATGTTTGCTCCTCATCACTGAAATCTCCCCGGTGTTTTCTCCTGACTGCCCCGTCAACATCCAGGGAGCGAAAAAAAGGTATGGATGGGTGAATGTATTCATATATCAGTACATCACCGCACGTACACACACACCTACAAAAAGGTTTTTGGCAGAAACTGTAGAACAGGTGCTTTGCCCAGGGGCAGCACTTCCTTCTAAAGCCTCAGCGTGATTGTTGTGCTTCAGCTGCCAAAGCATCAACACGGATTAACCGGAAAAACAAAAGTTTAAATTCTACTTTACGGATAAGGACTAGTCCTGTAGTAAACTGAAAATCAATCAAAAATCAATCTGATTCCAGTTTCAATCCTGCTCATAACTTCTTCATTTCTGGTTCTTGTCATATTATTTGAGTAAAGAAAAAAAATTAAGAGACAGTGTTAAGATTGCCATGTATGTAACCTTCACTAGCCTCTATGAATATGTGTATTCTACAAGCACCAACAAACATGGACACATTTCTATTCTGGGGGCTCCTCTATTCATTCTCCTCCTCTTCATTCTAATGAGGTCGTCAGTGTAGGCTGAGTCAACATGCTGCCCCGCAGGGCAGAGTCGCTAGCTGCTATTCCTCCACTCCCCCATCAGCCTCAATCATCACCCTCTCTGTGGGGTTCCACTTCCAGCCACACTTTATCAAACAACTTCTCTAAAATGGCACATTGGCACCCAAAGGCGGAGCTGTGATGCTTTTAGTGGAAGTGGAAAGCGCATAAAGCCTCGGGGCTTTTTGAGCAGGGCTAGTGTTGGAACACAGGACCAATCTAATCATACCATTTAGTTCAAACGCCAACTCACACCCCTCGCGAGAGAAAGGATGGCGATGGCTGGAGTATTAGATGCATTTGTTCTCCTTTTTCCCGCTCCTCTTCCTCTCATTCAGGGCTGTCCCCTGTGGGTCTCTTAATCTGCTAGAGAGAAAGCAAGAGATTGGCAGAGCCCCTATCCCCCCTCACCCCCCCACCCTCCCCACACACCTCAGCATGGATGGAGAAAGGGTGGGATATTGAGTTAGGTTTGGAAATTAAAAGAGTGGGAGGACAGGAGAGAGAGAGGAAAACTCATATGGGGTCACTGCGGGAGTATGTATTGGATGGCTGCAATTCCAATGCGCATCACTTCATTAGAGAGCTAATGGCTTTTGGAAACGGTTGAGCTGGAACTGAACCACTAGTGGGTCCATGAGGAGCAGGGTTTTCACACAACACACTCTGTGATCCTTTGAACTGTTTTTGACTCCTTCCCAAAACCACCCACCCACAAGCAAGCATGCAAAGAATAAATTATCTGCAAAACAGCCCTTTAGGTGATCCTGAAAGTACTCTTCATATACATTGCAATGACATAAATAACAGTTTAAAGACAGCCCATTGCAGTACACTCATTTAGAAATGATTGTTTTCAGTTTATGTGAGGACATATTCAACACTTTGTGGGCCAAAATATTGGCTTCTTTACTTTGACTCTACCAAGGCTGAGAATCTCCATGATTTCTAGCCTTTATTTTCTGTAACACCACAGGAGCAGGGAACAGCGAACAGTGGACCAGACGTTTATTTGAGAGAAACAATTTATTGATTTCTTTCTTTTTGTGCAGCGGCTGAGTTGGCGAGCAGTGTGATACCTGTTTATTTCTGTTTTATACGTGTGCATGCTTGTGTGTTAAATCTAGTGTGTGTGTTTATGTGTTGGAAGTGTGTGTATGCGCATGTTTTAGTGTCCTTGCTTGAGTTTAAATAGTAAAACTAAAACAGCTCAGCCGATCCCCCCCGCTGCTAGAATCATTTCAAACTCAACATCCACCGTGGCTCATGGTTGTAATGGTTGTATCGCCTCCCAGTATTCCCAGACTTCCCAGTCAAAGGGCAGACTCTCCTCCAGACTCACCCCAGACTTCAGGACAAATCTGCACCGGCTAAACCAACAGGCCTGCCATGACAGCCTAAACACGAGCGAGACTGGCTACCGCCTTCTCTCCCATAATTCCTCTTCTTCCTCCTCCTCCTCACTCCTCCTCCTCCTCCTCCTCCTTTTCCTCCTCCTCAGAGAAGCATAAACAACAGTGTGAAGTTTTTTCAGCTGCTGCCAGAATGGAAATGCTGCCAAATGATTGGACACAGTGCTCCATTTGAAGCAAGCTGCTTTGGTCGTGGCAGATAAGGGAGAGTTTGGGGGGGGGGGGGGTATTTCATCAGTTTCAGGAAGAACACTGACAAAGCATGAATTATTGGAATGATTAATCTTATTAAGGTGATTTGATTGTTCTGCGCACTGTAACGTACCAGCGGATCGCCCATGCTCAGACAAATTCCACCGGCAGAGCGAATGGATTTCCTATGAAAATGGAATCTGAATCTGAAACCACTTCATCACACGGCGTAGAATCTTATCAGAGGTAGAGGAGGAAAAACAATAATTGCGACACAGACAGGCCTAAAATCGCTCATTACTACCTCATTAGCCCGTGGCACAAAGCTGACGAAAGGGAAGTCCCACCTGATGCAAGTAAAACACACTGACAGTCTGAATGAAGACATTTATTCTAAAGTATAAAAAACATCCTGATGGAAAGTTGGTGAAAACTGTAAAAAAATAGCGAATCAATCAGATACACCGATTTAGTGTAAAAAGCTGAAAATTATTCAAGAAATGATCGATGGGAACGCACCAGAGAGAAGGAAAAAACACACCCCAGCACCGACAGACAGTGGAAAATGAACATATTAGATTGGACAACATGTATCGATTTGGAAATATTTATGTTGTTGATGTTATGTGAATGAAAAGTTCCTGTTCTTGCTCTGTCAGGAGAGCCAGCAGGAACTCCACGTCTGTTTTTCTGCACAGACAGCAAACAAAGGTATATGATGAACACCCAGAATATATACGTATGCATATGTAACAACCGATTTGAAACAGCGTTCTCTACTGTTAAACTGTAGCTAACTCAGCGTCAAGTGTTTTCCTCTCTTCCTGTTTACACGACCGCATAACAGCGAGCGTTCTGAAGGTCCTTCCCAGTGAACAACAAACGGTGCTGTTGTGTCCTCCCTCCCCGTGCTGCACGCAAGTAAAATAAATTTGATTCATCACACCGAGTCACACCGGCAACTCTGAAACATAGAAGAAGAATTTCCATGGCAGACGTTCTCAGAAAGTCTTATTGCCCTTTTTTTTTTTCATTCAAAGAAAATCCAGGTGAGGACATCCAGAGGAGGAAATATATTTAGACGTAGTAAAACAATTTCACAATCTTTTATGTTGTTCTCATTGAGTATTTGAGGTTCAAATAGTTATGTTTCGGTTCAGCTCTTTGTCTGCAAAAGTCTCACACCGAACAAAGCTTTTCTCTCCTCTATCTTTTTTTATTCTATTGGAAAAGAGCAACATATAAAAACACTAACATTAGCATGCTTCTCTTTTTTTCCTCGGTGACTTTTCCCACTTAAAATAACAAACATCACCTCTGGTTGTTTACATCCATCTTACCTGATTCAAATTAATTCTGTACCGACTACAATGAAACTTCTGGCAGATGTCACCTCTGCAAGCTGCTGTGTGTGTAACTCAACCAAAGAAAGTTTGTGTGTGAAAAGAAGCATCACTCTTTAAACACGAGAGGACTGTGTGTGTGTGTGTGTGTGTGTGTTTGTGTGTTTTTTTGTTTTTTTTTTGCAGTTCAGCGAGACCAACAGAGTCGTGTCTTCTCTCGAGGGAAATCATCTCGCCGATCTCCCGGTTAAACCTTTATGCGTATCATATCAATATTTAATGGCTCATGAAAAATAACCTACACATGCCAATTGAATGTGTCACATACATTTCATCAGAGCGTCATATTTTATGCCGCTCATCTCATTTTCAGATGGTGAATATTAATTAGGCTGCCGTTTAAAACCGCAGTCAACAAAAACAGATCGCTATGAATCCTCGGGGTTTTAATTATTTATAACTAGTCACATGCAAATAATGAAATTTGAATTCAAAGAGGGAACTCAGATTTGATATTGGATAAGATAAAACGCTATTGAACCCCCAAACCGTACTCGGGATACATGATAAGGTGAGTCATTATTCACAGCTCTGAATGGTCAAACCCATTACTCTCTGCAGTATTGGGAATTATTTTTACATAGTTTAGGCTGCACAGCTGATGCTTCGTCTGTATTACGAACCTGAGATCAAATTTTCTTCTATTCCACTGCTTTCATTTACCATGCTATTGATTTTTTTTTTTCACGTCACAGGTACTTGCATCTTTGTGACATGAAAAAGTGGAGTTTTACAGACAGCGTGGTAAACACAGCTTTATGCTTCTTCAGCCTGTTGTAAATCACAATCCTCAGGATGCAGAAGGAGACGGTGACAGAGGAGGAGAGAGAGAGAGAGAGGGAGCAGACGAGCACATGAGGAGCGTCTGTTTATCTTTTTGTTATCTTGAGTCTTGAGAAAACAATAAACTAAAAATGAGGCAGGTTTTATGAAACCGCAAATTTCAAGGGCCACTCGATGTCTAACAGATAGCGTGCAATGCATGAGCAGACGACGTAATAACTATAAGTGAGATTTCTTCCAAAGCGGTGCAGATTAACATTTCATTTTTGTCATCTGTACCTCTTCTCCGAGGTAAACACACAAGAAAAACAATTTATAGAACAAGAAAGCAAACACACAGACACCAAGCAAGGACAGGAAGAACACACTTCCTCCCACCCCCCCCCCCCCCCCCCCCCCAAAAAAGCCAGCAAACTATAAAATGCGAGTTACTCTCAGTGCTGCTGTGTATTCATCAATAACAAAGTCAACTTGGCAGTCTGTGTAAGTTGGAATTGAATTTGAACAATCTAGGACACGTTAGTGAACAGCTTTGAGAACTGTCACATCATCTTTTTTTTGCAGATCACCGCAGGAATCATTCTTTTTTTATTCTTTTTTTCTTCTTTGCAACAATAAAACCTTTTTTACCGACAAGTGCCTGCAGCAGAAGTGAAGGCTAATTCAAACTACTGTAATTACTGTGTTTGAATAGATTTTTTTTTTGAATGAAGCTGACTTTGCAGATTATTTAAAAGTGCACATTCCCTGCATGTCTGACTAACATTTCCCTGTGAGTATGGGTCTACCTCATCAAGCACAACGCTCCTGAGAGTAAGGTTAGGACCCTGGCAGGTCTTAACCTCATCTAGACACAACAGCAAGAAAATGTTCTCCAGCTCTCAGACTGTGTTGCAGCATAGAAGTATCGACTTTATTTATTTTGCAGGTATGGAAGTCATGGACGTAGCAAAGCCTAGGGTCAGAACGGTCATTCTCGAGGCAGCAGGATAACAGAAACAAATTGTGTTTGCGCAGGAAAAACAGCCAGTTTGTGACCGAAACAAGGTTGTTGTTGTTGTTTTTTTTCCCCCCACAAAGTGCAAAGGCCAAACTAAATTTTCACACTGCTTTATTCACCGCTCCCCACTGCACCATCAATATCACAATTCTGACATCATGCTGTCTTTCTCTCCTGCCACCGACAAAGATTCGGTATAACAAAGACTATAAAGACAGAAGTTTCTCCTCCTCACTCGGTGTGGTGCGTCATTAAAGTCACCAACCTTGAGTCTCAGTTAGTATATAAACTGCAGACATTTGCTTGTAGCACCACGTTCCAATTTCTCAGTTCATTTTCTACTATATTGTTGCCTAATTCAACATGAAATGTTAAAATACAGGTTAGGTATTATTCAGGTTTCTTTAAACACTAGTGGCAAATTCATCTAGTAACTTCCTGGAGTGTCCACCGGTTACCTGGCAACTGCTCAGATCCAAGAAACAGTCTGACACATAACCTTGCTGTGAAATGGAAAATTGTCTCTTTTTTTTACACTTTGCTTTTTTATAAGGATTAAACAAATGAGATATAAATGTGTTAATTAGTGAGCTTTGAAGGTGCTGGCTGGCAGACTTTGTTACTATAGAGATCCTGGTTAGCTGTTTCCTTCTGATCCCAGTCTTCATTTTGAGCTAAGCTAACCGACCGAGGGATGTACTCTTTTATTTTCTAGGACAGATCTGAGAGTCGGGTCCTCTCATCTAACTCTCCACCAGGAAATGTATTTCCTAGAATGTCAAATTGTTCTTTTAACCCCTTACTTTGCAGAGTGTAAGTATAGTTTTCAATTTGAAAAATCCCATGAAAAGCAGAGCCTATAAATGCATCAGTTCTCTCTTATTCCCCCCGGAGAAAACCCACCAGTCTGATCACCACCTTTGAATGAACTTCATAACTAAGAATGTGAATGCAGCTCTCACTGAGTGTTACCAGGACTGACCTACTAACAATCATGACCACAGCACCTCATACAGGAAACCTTGAGGTACACAGTATGTGTGTCTCTTCCAAATTGACAAATCAGGTGAAGAAAGGAACAAACTGGGACTGAACTAAATGGAGAAACTATGCAACATAAGATTCAGTTGGTGTATATGGCTGCAATGGAGTGTGTAACTGATAGATGCTCATTCTGATACCAATCATTAGGAGTCAGAGACATGCAGCAGTTACCATTGAGGACACTGTATTCATTTTATAAAATTGAGGGTTTTAGCACCTCGGGTTGAATTTTATAAGCTGGTCCCGGTATTTTTAGAACTCAATGGCGCTCATGCAAGAACCACTTAAGAGGCATGTATGAGTGTTTTAAGAAAAATCTGCGGCATTCATTAATTTTCACTTACTTCTCTTGTGTATAAACACAATTTTCGAGTTGTCCAGACCTGTCACATGAGTCACGAACAGATTCTTAACAAGGAGGAGAAACACTTAAAATATAAAACTAAAACAAACTCAATGCAAAATTAATATTCTGTTCACCGGTGGTATATTTCGGCACAGCAGCTGGTTCGTAGCTGCCTCAGGGTCTCTCTGAAGGTCTCTGTTTGGTATCATCTTCTGTTGTAGCTTTGAGTGTTACATCACCTACTGTAAGCTATAATTTCCTCTCGTCTAATATCTGAGTGACTGTCACATCCCTTGACCGCCTCTCATATTAGTCACGGATCGCTTTACTTTAGAAAGGCGATTTTTAGCCTCTAACTTTATGTCAAACCATTCTCTCTTTACTTCTGTCACAGTACAGCGCTGCTCTGATGACAAGGCGGCTGGATTCATATTTTCTTTGTTATGTTTTTATCTGCTGATTCCTGACAGCAGGACTTGAAGCTCAGCAGTGTGAAATTCTTGTTTTTACTCTTTGGTAACATTTTTTGTGAATGAAAGACAAACTACAAGTTTTATACGGACATTTTAGAGGCGTCGATTATGCTAATGATCAAATCTCATGAACAGGCTGAAAGGAGCGATTTACAACAAGTTTGGGCAGTTAAAAGAGTTTGTTGAATCTGACTTGGAACACTGTTGTCACTATACGAATACCAAAATGTTCCTGCGTGAGGCCCAATGTGTTTTAGTTTGACTACTTTTGGTCCAACAAAACAATACAAGCATACTGTCAAAGCTTCAGCATTTCTCCCCAAGAATCCTATTCTTGGCAGTGTGGAGAAAGTTTTACAAAATTCAGACTTTCATGTCGGGGAAAGAAAAACTGACATAAGTATAAGCTGAAAAAAGAGACCTCTGTTCGGTGATTGAAGGGCGGTGGATTCTTAAAACCTAGACTATGGCCTTGTTTGCAATGAAATCATTCCAGTAAACACGTATCAAAAACATGTGAATCTCTACAATATGGTGCAGTAAAAGTGGCAAACTGGTGGCGGGTTTTAATCACATCTACTTAGATGTGAAGTGCTTTCAACTAATGTAGTCTAAAAAACTGGAGTCTACCTATTTTACAGTATAAAATATATGGAATAATAATGATGCCGCTTAAAAAATACATCAACCACTTGTATAATCTTTTGATTTTTAAAAAATCTGTAGTCTTATCAGACCAAAAATATTGCCTCTCTCCAACACAGAAGTCAGATCTATTAAAGTAAATGACCTTTAGTAGGCATAAGCGGTGGTACAAGTACTCATTGTTCCACTGAACACTGATTAAACTGAACAACATTGCCTTGAACTATCTTTAGGGTTTTGTGTAAATTAGAAACCTTGAAAACCTCAAACTATCTGCCTGGAACAGAGGGAATATCAGTGTGAGAGACTATTTTTAATGCCAGAACTCTGCCTCGACTGTGGTATAAAATAAGTTTGCCTGAAGCCAATTTAAGCTGCTGTCAGACTTTTCTTTTTGGGACTTTTCCAACCCCCCCCCCCCCCCTGTCACAAAAATATATAAAAAAAACCAAAACAAAACAGAAGTCAACACCCAGTCAGCTCTTAAGGCAAACTGCAAACCAATTTCAGTTTACAAAAAAAAGCATCTGTTATGCACCATGCAAACTGGGAAATATGAGCAATTACTGGGAAATAAGAGCACTTGAACGTTTACGCCTCGGTTTCCCCTGCCCGGATGACACCCTGCCGTCACGTTGAGAGTGCTGCGTGTTGTGTCGGGTCCAAAATGTCCTGAACGTGACCTGCCGGCTGCCAGAATACAATTGATAGCGCTGCCTCGCAGGGGAATAAACAAGCAGCATTGATTTCATCTCCCTGCTTGGCTAATTCCAGGTACCTGGATGGTATGAAAGTGCAACATCCCCAATTATTTTTATGCAGTTGGCCGGTCAAGACCCTGTCAGATCTTGTTATCCTGCCGCTACGCTTTGAACCACATGTCTCACGTTCCTCGTACCTGACAATCACTGTCAGAGCCGGTTTCAGGAACATAGCCTCAGTGCGGCCGATGTCAGCAAACACAGAGGGGTGGGGTGGGGGGCACAGAGGCGACTGCCATCGCATGACTTTGAACCTAATTCACCCCTAAGCTGCGACAATGAACGGGATCACAGGGGAGGATTGACTAAAGCAAATGTTTACACTGTCTCCCCAATAAAGAGCTGCTTAATCTGATGTAACTCTAAGACATACAGAAGCACCCGCCCACACACATACAGATCATCTTCCTCCTCTCATCTAACAGCTTGCTGTTTCACTCTTGACTATGCTATACCATCTAGTGGAGCACTTTGGTAGAGCAAGAGGTGCAGCACAAGGGGAGAGATGTCTGTATTGATGGATCAGAGGCTGTGTTAGTGTATTTCAGTGAAAAAGCTTCTCCTTGCTGGACTCTCTTTTAGCGGAGAGGTTCAGGTGGGCGGAAAAAGGCTGATGCAGACCTCCAACTGTGAAGCTGCCACTGTGAGAATTACTGAGTCCAATAATGGGGCTGTAAGCAATTTTTTTTGTGTGTGCAGGTTTTGACTGGGAGATGAAATACTGCGCTGCAAAAAAAACACAACACACCATTTAACAGGGGAGTAAACACAATGTATTAATGTGACTGAACACTGTGTTAAACATACTTCCTGTGTAGAAAATGTTGGGAGGCAGTCAGTGTGACAAACACTTCAAAAACACCACCAGGGGGAGCAGTGATCAGATGTGACTTGCTGTCCATGCTGTCAATGGGTTCAAGTGAACACACTCACCATGCTTCATACATGATCTATAATGTAAAAACATATGGTGGACGTGTGTGTGTGTGTGTGTGTATTTCCTCTGAGAGAGTGTTCAGACGGCAGAAGAGCCGGCTGCCTCGACAGTAAAATTCACTTTTAGGAATTGTCTCTCACAATGCCACATATTCCACAATCCTACAGTCCCACTTTTCTGTTCTTGTTTGTGTCACCGCTACTGGGATGCACACTGCGTGATCACATACCCAGGTGACATGGAGGCTGGCTGCTATGCAAACATATTAACAGTTTTTTCTGATAAATATTTCACATAAAGGCTTTAAAAATAAATCAGAGATCCTGGCATGAGTTCTGAAAGAGTTCTGAAAATAAAAATGAACCACACAGCTGTACAGTTATACAAAAAAAAAAAGGAAAAGAAAAGAAAAATCAAACTGAAAAATCCAAAGCTTAAAATTGTGAGGAAATCAATATCAATCCTCTTTTCAAACAGACTCAGTCTGCTGGAAAGCCCATACATTTCAAATTCATCTTGACCTGCTCCCTCTCTTGCTCACATTTTTCAATTTTATATCAATTTTCACTTTTCATTTCTATATCAACGGACAGATTACATGTCTCGCAAAGTGGGTGAGGTCATGGTGAAATCGTTATAAGAGAGAATGACATGATTACGCCCTGTTGTCATAGTAGATGACATCTTATTTATTTTCAAGTGTGCTGAAATTCATTCTTCACTACATGAATAAAGCAATGACTTGTAACCTTGAAACTTTAAAACAGATAGAAAGTACTGTGTATTCTTAGTGCAGTGTGTCTCTATTGTGAGTAGTGAGGTCTCAGATTGCTCTGGGCTAACTGTACACTTCAGTCCAGTCCACTCTAATCTGGCCGAGTGCTAAATCTCTACGCGACCTCTACAGAGATGAGGACTCTGCTACTGAAGAGCATCCAACACTGCTACACAGCCAGGGGAGGCAGACTGTGAGTAATACTTTAAAACAGAACACTTACCTAAGACAGCAAGCCAAAAGAGCCGGAGGGGAGGTGGTGGAACCCAGAAGACAGCCAGGATCGGGGGGTGGTGGTAGTGGTGGTGGGGGGGGGGGGGGTGTGGTAGGTGATGGAGAAGGTGACCCAGTAGGAGCGAGGGCAATGAAGACAGTTCACCCGAAGGGGAGAAAAGACAGAAAGAGGGAAAAGCATTTAGAATGAGTAACAGACAAAAAGCCCAAAATGTTTAATATTGAGATTTCACATTGACATGTTTAAATAGAATGTCTTTATCTCTCTGCTACAATAAACCATAGACACACACATGCACACACACACACACACACACTGTGACACACACATGCACGCACACACACATATGATCACACACACCATGGTCACTTTTGGGGACATTACATAGACTTAGATTCATTTCCTGGAGACTTACCCTAACCCTAACCTTAACCTAACCCTAACCTTAACCTAACCTTAACCTAACCCTAACCCTAACCTTAACCTAAACCTAACCTTAACCTAAACCTAACCTTAACCTAACCCTAACCTTAACCTAACCCTAACCTTAACCTAATCCTAACCTAAACCTAACCTTAACTTAATCCAAACCTTAACCTAACCTTAACCTAATCCTAACTTTAACCTAATCCTAACCTTAATCTAATCCTAACCTTAATCTAATCCTAACCTTACTCACTGACCCAAACATCAGCTTTTTCCCAATTAGGGACACGGCTTTCCCCCCAATTGGACAAACTGTCCCCAGTTAACTGGTCCTAAGTCTGAATTTTGTCCCCAAAAGTAGCCTATGATACACACACACACACACACACACACACACACACACACACACACACACACACACACACACACACACACACACCTATACACACACTCATCAAGGACTGTGACACACACACACAAACACACACCTCCACCCTTTAGAGATTGCTACCATAGATAAATAAACCAATAAATAAACAATTCATAAACGCAAAGATTTAACACCTATTTATTAATATCTACAACATTCACCTATGTAAACCAATTACCAATTACCAATTTGTAAACGTGTACATTTTATTTAACTAGTGTCTTTTTGAATATTTATAATTTTGTTCTTGCACAAGCATTATTATTATTATTATTATTATGCTGTTATTACTGCTGTCTCCTGGTACTTCTTTTATTCATTTGACATTTATTTCTTTGACAAGGAGAGAAGCCCGATGCAAGATTTCATTGCACCTTAATATAATGACAGTAAAGATCATTCTGAAAAGGCACAAACAGAAAAAAATTCCCCCCGTTCACCCAGATGAATTCTGTCACATATAATCACGAACGAATCAAAAGCTAAATACAAATTGCTTCCTACACAGCAGTGAGTGAACACCGTGTCTAAGTAGAGCAGGACTCACCAAAAACACCAAAAAACAAACAAAAACAAACAGAATAATGAGCTACAGTTTGTGTGATTCCATCTCTTCTACTTCTGTATGTGTAATAACTAGTATGTGCAAGTAACAGATATTGTTGCAAGCTAGGATTCACATATTGGAAGAACTCAACAGGCACACCACCGGTACAGCATCAAACACATCATTGACCGGTTGTAAACATCCCTTGCAGTGTAACCAATTTGTTTATATGATGACTTGTAATAACTGGTGAAGTGTGAAAACAATAAAAACATTGTGCAGCGTGGTGATAATATCCATTCATCCACCACTCCGGTGCATGCTGAGAGGCTTCCCTTCACAGCTTCCCCCCACATAATGCTACAATATATTATTATGACTCTATATAACAGCCAAGGGAGTATAATCATTGAGGATACATAAAACATGGACCCCCATTTAATGATTTAGGTCAGAGGGCACCTTTCTCATTGGTACTTTTATAGTGAAATAAATTAATGTCCCCGTCCGATCAAAATGTGTTTTGCCTCTTGTTCCTACAGTTGGATGTTTGAGCTTCACTCTGCAGGATGATGTAAGTGCAGAGTTTGACACTAAAAGGTCACATTCAGCAAATTTCCGTGAGGTCACAGAAAATCTGAGATTAAGGATTGTACCTACAAGCAAGATTTGTGACATCACAAGAAGTTTGGAGCCAATCCTGGTCCAGTATTCAATTAACATAAGTGTGATGTGGTAACTTGAATCCTTTGAATGGATGTTTTTTTTTTTTTTTTAGATGCATTCAGCAGTTAAACTTTTTAAATGAGGGAGAAGGAGCAGATTTTAGGAATGCATAATGAGGGACTTGACCTTTTTTTGGGTGGCAAAAAGCATATCAGATACAAATTATTGTTCAAAGTAGAGTTTTTTTTATACACATCTTAAAACATGTCCGGAGGGGATCTTTAACCAGAGGCAAGTAAACGCTCTTCAAGGCGATTTTTTTCGCTGTGCAAAACAAGAAAAACTTTTGATGAGCATCGTTTAAGAAGTGTAAAGAAAATCCAGAGTGAAGCTAAACTTTAGTGACTAACAGTATAAAGATCATAGATGCAGTCAAAGTACAATTTAAGCAGCTCACACTGATAAATTATCTGTATTACACAGTATGTCTTTCTTTAGTGTTGCTTTTCTTTTACCCCATTAACCACTGTTGCAAAAGAAACTTTGCAAGCTTCTGTAAGCGTCTTCAAAGTCAACATACCTGAGCTCCGTCACATCTTCTGTCATTCACTCCGACAACATAACATGCCTTCTTAATGGATTCTTAAATCGTTATCATTTTGAAAACATAATACAGGCTAAGAAACGAGTTATATTTATAGAATCTAAGTTAATAGAGTTTAAGAGTCAGTGCTCTCAATTTATGCGAGGCAGACGCAGCCTTGAATAAAAAAGAACAAAGAGTCTCAAAGTAAAGCTCGAGAGACAGAGACGATGTAACACAGCAGGTAACAAGAGTGTGAACTACCTAATATTGGCGATATTAGTTTAAAATCCATCAGATTCCACTGCCAGAAATAGTAATGAAAATTAAAGAACAAGATCTAATAAAATGAGAGAAGGACATAAAGGATAAAAAAAAAAAGTTGAATTTATTCCCAAAGTAGAAAACCGCTTCAAACTACACTTTTTATGTCTCATGAAGTGTGCGTATGGGTGCAAGATTAATGTTTCTGATGGAATATGATGTGATTTCAGGGTAAACTGACTAGCTGAAGTGCTAATCTATGCCACCAAAATATCTAAAATTACACTAATTTGATTCATTGGATAAAACACGTATCCAGCTGGTGATGATTCAAATTAAAATCGGGGTGTCCCAATGTCCAATGCACATTTGCAGGTCTATATTTATATTCTGGGGCTCTAATGGAATATATTTGCCAGATATTATACTGGCTCTTTATGCAGACCCTCCGTTCAGCCTCTGTCTCTTTAAGACCCCCCTCCTGATGAGCCCACTCTGTTCTGATTTGCCCAGAAGCGCTGCCTTTTGACTTGCAGGGAGCATTTTTACCTCATGTTTTGGAACTTTCACTATGTTTAACAAAGGCATCCAACACTATAACAGTATATAAATGACAACAAAATTATAAAAAGCGTGTTATGTCTCCTTTAAAGGAGCAGACCATGAATTATTACATCCTTAGTTCGAGTCAGGAACCTTTTGTTTCAAGTTGTTCACCATCTCAACGTCAACTCTAATGGCCAAAATATGTTATTATCATCAACAACCTTTTTTTCCATGACTAAGATAAGACGATGATGAAACAGCACCGACATCATTAATAACTAACTTTGACCATATCAGCATGCAGCATTGTTGACGAAAAAAGACAAGACTAAAAATGTAGTTTAAAAATAAAAAAAACTTTACCAAAATCTCTATTTTCATTAACAAAAACAGAGTCAAAACATAGCCTGTTTTTTTTTAATATATATAACTTACAATCCATATATCTTGTTCGTTGGATGGCATGTGCAGCAGTTCTGTTTCCTGTGCTGCATGCACCATATCAGGACTACACCAGCACAATGAGCACATCAACTATTTTACAGAAAACAAGTTAACATTAATGATGGCAACAACAGGGCCTGGGAGAAAGAAATAAGCTGATATTTGGGCTGAGATATATATACATAACCAAATGCAAATAACCAAATGCAAATAACCAAATGCATTGCTTTATCAGAAGGGAAGTAATGTGGCCATAAAAAAGCTGGTAAGAATACCTCAAACCTGAAGAGACACATTAAAGCTCAACACAAATAAAGTGAGGGAGGTAAATGTCTTGGTGGTAACGTTAGGTTGTTTTTTTTTAATCAATATTAAGCACACTAGTAAGGCGGTGGTGATATATTATTATGTAGGCTGTGTTTTATAGCCAAATCAAACTCATTAAGCTAGGCTAGCAAATTGTTGTGAAGGAGCTGAGTAAAAATGCAAACACAGACCGGCCACGGCACGCAAAATAACCATCGGCTTAGATATATGGACTAAAAAAGGGGCTCACAGCTTCCTTTCTTGCAGTCAGTGCTTGTTATTTTAACTCCCAGGGTAATAAAGCTGAACACACTGTCACCCACACACTGCTCAGTCTGTCATTACTCTTGCGGAAGAGTGTACAGAAGAACGAGGGGATCCCAAAAGGAAAAAAAAAAAAAAAGTCTTACCATTATTACTGATAATGGAAGCAACATGGTTGCTGCTTTTCATTGCAACGGTGAACCAGTTCACAGGACAATCCCCAGGATAGTGATGAAGCCTCTGCATGATGTTTGCCATTTATATATTTATGTATTTTTGAAGGCTTATACATGTGACCTGTGTGCTAAACACAAAACTTAATGCACAGTCCTCCAACTTACTATGACTATTGAATGTTTTATTTGTATATCTCCTAAAATTTGATCTGCAATTAGCATTTTACGACCACCTGCATGGTCCACACCCTTCAGCCTGTGGTCACCATGATCCAGAGAGAACACACAATCAAATGACTGCTGGACAAAGTCAGACACCTTTTGCAAATCATCTGTTGCAACAGAGTGGTTCCTGCAGCAGTGTGGACTCATCCTCATCAAAGACTGTCCAACCAGATGGTCCAGTTCCTATTTGATGACCTCTCATTTTCTTGAAATGAAGGACTGTCTTACATCGGTAGCTGACACCATGAGCTGGGACAGCCTGCTACCCAGCGAGTGGCAGAAAATGGCTATCCTCAGAGACCTGCTCCTTCCATTTGCAGAAGACGCAAAGGTGCTTGAAACCTGTTGTGTCACTTTCAGGGCAGTTTCAAGCAGTAGGTCTCCCTAGCTCATGCCAGGAGCTACAGGGATGTAGCTACACTGGCAGAGAGGTGGCTGAGTGCAAATATGGATCAAAGCTTCAGCGGCTGTTTCCTTGATGTCACGGCCAACGAGTTCTCTCCTCTTGCTGTGGCTGCATGTTTTGTTGACCCCAGTGTATCAGCTGAAGCCCTTATTCAAAATGATGATATGACAATTCGGAAGACTACATTACTCACAGTGTGCCACCAAGACTGCAAGAGGAGGTGACTGAGGATGAGGGAGAGGAAATCGGTGAGTCAGAGGCTTCAGAGATAATTTCCCAAAGCGACCTAGATTTAGGTTTTTCATGGCAGGCGTCCATAGAGGCCCAGAACCTCCAAGACCTCTATCAAATATATATACAAATGGTCATGCTCACACTGAGGAATCTGGGATGGATTTTTGGACTTCTCAGAGTTGCACTGTGTTTGCACATCTGAAACTTTCAGCCTTGGACCTTTTGGCATTACCAGCATCACAATCCTTTGCAGATTGTGTCTTCTTCAGTTTAACCGGTGACCTCGCAAGTCGCCGCCGCAACAGAGCAAGAACCACATTGGAAAGAAGTGCTTTTCTTAACTATCTAAATAGTATGATGGCTACAACAGAAAACAACTACACAAAGACACACATGTGTGTTCTTTAGGCTGATTAAACAACTGTATTTTTAGATATTAATATTGACTATTTCAGCTTTAAACACTCTGACAGTTTATGAATCAAATGCTTTTGTTTCAGTAGTGAGCAAGAGAGCAAATAGTCAGACATACTTACTATTTGAAATGTACTATGAAACTTTAAAACGAACATTTATATTTGAATTCATGTCTATGTTTGCTTCTCTTTAGGAAATGTAAATTGACACTTGAGAGAGAATGAGAAAGAAAATGGCTTATTTGCAAATCATTTCATACTGTAACTCACTCGGGTGACTGAGTCTGGAAATTAAACTTGGCTCTCGCCGTTTTCATCTGAACAAAAAAAAAAAACTAAACAGACAAACATACATTATCTTTTAATGTTATAAAAAGACACAAGAGGACGGACTTTTGCCAACTTACAGTTGGTCCAGGAGTTGTTGGGTTAAACTTTGACTAAAATGACAAAAAAAATACTGGTTTTGTCTGGACTAGATTTACTGAAATATTTAATATAATCTGACGGCTAAAAATACTAAAAAGTGCAGTTTTCATTGACTAAAACTAGACTAAATAGTTACGGTTTTCTTTGACTAAGATAAGACTAAAATGCCCGGACTTTTACTCAACTAAAACTCGACTTAAACAAAAAAAAGGGATGAGGTTGACTAGATATAATAAAAACTAACAAGGACATTTGACACAGGACTAAAGCTGCATTAAAAATATTCTCTTACATATTAATGTATAGTATCAGCCTTAAAAATCTCATATCAATCAGGCTCTGGAAGCAAAGTTACCTGTTTTTTCTATGAATCCCTGTCATCTTCTGAACTGAGACGGTGTGTGAGGCACTTGTGATCTATTTAGTTACTAGATGATGCTTCAGTAATCACCTCAATGAAATCATTTTTTTCAGAGAGAGATTTTTGACATGACTTTGTCTTTATGAATACAGTTTGAGGCTAGGAAGCAGTGTGCAGGCAATAGTTTTTTAATTGAACAGCCTTGCACCTACGTGATGTGCATATAATTATACCTCTTCAACTCTACAATACCCTCACCCATTAAATACAGTATATGGCCTTTCTAAGAGTCTCCGCTCTTATTCATTCAGGGTTACGGTTTATGAAAGGGGTAATAATTTCTTCTGATTCTTCTGACATCGCTGGTGGTTGTATTTATTTCAGTTGTCTGTAATAGCATGCTGCAGGAAGCTCAACAGCACACACACACCGGCAACAGACCATTCTTTAACACCGTTAAGGCACCTTTAAGCACCTTGCGGCTGCAGTGACACATTGAGCCACTTAAAGGAGGCCTTCTGAAAATGGATCTGTTTTCAAATGTCTACCCTGAGATTTCAGAGTATGATTTAACAACAAGATTAGGAGGTTGTGTTGTTCCCAAGGTAACAGTCCCCACTTCCCCTTCCCGTGCATTGTGAGCGTCTGCACCCTTTGGCACGGGGACATGGCTGGGGAACATGACACGAGGAAATGACGAGACACAAAAAATATTTGTAAAACCGAGGCAGAGATGTCGAGGTCCAGGTAATCCCTTTAGTGGGAGCAAGACGTCGCGGTGTGTCTGACTTATACTGCTGGTAAAAACCACTTCTTTGCCAGTGCTTGAGCGAATAGTTGGACAGGAAAGCTGCTATGCCTTTGAAGCAGCAGACACATAAAAAACATACTGACAGGGGCTCATTATCTTTGTATGAGGTTTGAAAGACATTGGTGCACAGGGAGTATAGCAGAGAATTCTGGACAGTCAAAGCAAAAAAGGAAAGCTGATCAAAAAGTGATCAACAACAATATGTGATAAAGTGAGTACAAGAAAAATGGACAAGAATCTCTCTCTCTAAATATGAAATTTAACAGTTTATCTCTCACCTATTCTGCAGCATCACTGTAGAGAAGGAGAGTTATTACAGATGAGAGGGATTGGCTCTCCTTGTCTCTTTTTTAATTGCCTCCCCAACTGTAATAGGAACCATCTATCACTGTCCGCAGCCAAGAGGCAGCCTGTGGAAATTCTCACGCCTCTGTTGAAGAGTGTATTTAATACTTCTCACCGTCAATAACAGCACAACATCCACTGTTCAAAATCCACCCATCTCTCAACCACACGCGTGACGTGCCTGCTGTCAAACACTCTAGATCCACTCTTCCTCGTGCGATGCATTTCAACCGTGCCCCCCCCGTCAGACGTGAGCTAAGGAACGTTAAAGGAGAGAGAGAGCGAAGGGCCGACTTTAAAGAGTCAGCATCTTCACGTCTCCGGAGGTCGATGAGGTTCTCCGTTACAGCCACCAACACACTGCGACCAATCCATCACACACTACACCCAATATCTCTGTAACAATACAATGTTTTATCACATATATTAAATGTGTACAAAACCATTAAGCTATCTCTGCAGTAAAACTTACAGAACAGGTCTGATGTCTGGCTATAAATGCAGCAGCGCTTTAGTATTCTATCCAAAGGGCTGATTTTGATATAAAAGTAGACAGACAGATGGTTGTGCTTATGCCTCCTTTTGTTAAACATGCCGTTTTTTTTTTTCACCACACTCACAACACAATGCTAAGGTGCAGGAAGACCTTGAGAACCTTGTGAATTATAATTGTGAACTCCATCCGTACTTGTATTTTGTTAAACATTTGCTCTGATAAGGTTGAAAGATCTGCATCTTATACCAAATATTTGTATTTAACATAACTGTGAAGAGACTTCCTTTGAAGAGATTTTCAAAAAAATGTTAAAATGTGACAGCTACTATAATATATTGGCCAAAATCGGCTTCTTGCAGGAACTGTGTATCAATATTGGCTCATATTGTATGTAAGCAGATATTCAAACAGAAATGAAAGTACATATACATTTTGTTTAAATGTTTCTGTTGTATTTATGCTTTTATTTCTGCTTAAAAACTTTATAATCATAGTTAAAGAGGACGTATCATGCACATTTCCAGGTCTATATTTATATTCTGGGGCTCAACTGGAATATCTTTGCATGTTTACAGTTTAAAGCAACACTTCTTATTTATCTTATACTGACTCTTTATGCAGACCCTCAGTTCAGCCTCCGTCTGAAACAGGCTGTTTTAGCTCCTGTCTCTTTAAGGCCCACCTCCCGATGAGCCCACTCTGTTCTGATTGGCCAGCACCTGGAACCTGCTCGGGAGGCTACATAAACAAACAGTAGTAGTCGGATTTCAATTATTTTTCTCATTCTTCACTCGCTATGGAAACTTCTCACATACAGTACATCCATACATGTTCGATGTATGGATGTAATTTTTCTCCTTTCCCTTTTATTTCCCTTTAAGCAGATCATCTTATTCCATGCTGTCTGACAGTATCACAGTCTATATATAATTAGCTCCTTCCAACTCTTCATTGAAACTACGTGATGTTTAAACTGAGTGAGATATTCAAGCCCTGAACTCCATGTTTCTATGGATGCATAATTTCCTCCTATGGGAATATTCTAGATATCATGCACATCACATTTTCTCATGATTTAGGCTGCTGAGTGTAATACGTGGTACATTTGAAAAGGCTGCAAAGAATGAGTTGACTGGTCAGAGGGCTTTAACAGGTTAATAAACATATCTGAGGAATATCTGATATCACTATCAGCTGCCAAAATCCCATATTGTTTGGGTTCTGATGTGAGAGACTCAAAGTAATATGTATGTAAAAACTGTTAGCTTAGCTTTCTCTGCTAACAAAGATGTCTACCTGCTGCCCTGAATTGTGGAGCCTGTGCAAACTGAATTACAGATGGTTTCTAGTACCTATTAGAGTTCAAGCTGAGTGTGTGGTGTCATGTGTTACTCTGAGTACCTGTCCCTCTGCGGGTTCGTGTCTGTCCCTGGATTGGTTTCTGCATTGATCCTGGGGGAGGAAAGGATTTAAAAGTCATGCAGCATTTTCACCAGTGAATACAAGTTAATACCTATTTACCTCCACTTGTGTGGAACAAATCCCTCTGTACGTTCCCAGACCATTAAGGTGAATCACAGACTTGCGCGCACAGAACAACAGCAGCTTGTCACAACAGGCTGAGCAATGAGACTCTAACAGGCTATCAAAGCCACTTAACATTAAACAAGACGCTGCACAATGCGGCTGAATAAAACTGTCAGAACATCCTCACAGCGTAAAGTACGTACTGAGTGATGACAGCATTTTAATGTTTAGAGGGAACAGAAAGAACCAGACTCCTTTGCCTTATTATCATTTCTGCCAAAGGTTTGAATGGATGGTGAATAAAACTGCATATCAAAGGTTCGCTCTCTTTCATTGATTGAAATAAGGGCATCCTGACACACTGAACAGATTCATTGAGTACACGTTTTGCATCTTTAGCATGTATACTGTGACAAAAAAACAGTCCACATATTCTGTATTCTGTTGACCTGATTTAATGCAGCTGTGAGTCCTGCAATCAACTTGGTCAGCAATATTTAACAACTTTACAGCATAAAAATCCAAGATATGTGATATAATAAATACAGAACTGAGAGAGCTCAAAAAAAAGGTAATTTGCTAAGTGTTACTCACACTAATATCACTTTATACATCTGCAAACTTTGTGTCAGGTGGAACTGAGTGTTGACAGATGTAATGTGGTTTGGACTGTACCTCATCTGTACAGCGCTTTGCCAAATGAGTAAATGTAAATAATGAGTTGAGGAATTTATTATTAATTCAACAGAAAACATATTGGATTATTTTGATCACTACATGATAATCCTGTGCACAGCTACAGTGCTACAGTTTAAGATCATCCATCTACCGGAGCGTAGAGCTGGAGCAGGAGTAACGTAGGAAAATCTTCACACAGTATGAATTTCGGCGCATACAGTTAACGTCTAGATTGTCTTCATCAATTGAGGGTTATCTTTAAAAGCACACACCGGTTGCTGATCATGTGATGAGCGAAACTGAGGAAGCCACAATGTCAAATGTGTTTTTCGCTCAGAGATTTGTGATCATTCACGTACAAGAAGACGATCTAGACGTCCCCTCGTGTGCGCTGGAATTCCTACTGTAATTTTTCTGGATTATTTTGATGTTTAATTAATCATTTGAGTCATTTTCAATGCAAAAATGCAAAACATTCTCTAGCTTCTTAAATGTGAGGATTTACTGCATTTTATATAGTTGTATGATAAATATGTTTGGGTTTTGAGCTGTTGATCAGACAAAACAAGCAATCTGAAGACATCAATCTGGAATCTGGGAGACTAGTGGCTCTGGAGACAGGCAGTAATAATTTAGGACAAAATGATTATCAATTCATCAGGAAAGTGATTATCAGATTAATTTATAATAAAAAATAACTGCTAGCTGCAGCCCTACATAAATAAAATAAATATTACATTTAGAAAAATGTTTCATTGCCTCAAATGAAAATACTACATAATCTCATTTTAACTATTTGACTTCTGCCAAGTACGTTTTCCTGTTTTATTTCATATTCTCAATTTACTCTCACCTTTGCTTTCATATAAAAGAGGCATTTTTTTCTTCCATTTTAAATTTTTCATATTACATGTTTCATATTTTATATCACATCAAGACTGTGAATGTGGTTCATTGATTTTTCTTTGTTTGCTGCAACACTTCAAAGACTCTAAATGCTACACTCAAAGTGTTACTTGTCATGTAGAGTTGCTTTTTTTTTATTTTTGTATGTTTACAAAATCATTATTTTGCTCATAAATTATTGAACTTCATCTGATCATGTATGCAGCCCAAAGTTGTAGCGTTTTTAACAAAATGCAGTCCTCGTGTAAAGTGTTTCAGGAGCAAAAGCACTTCATGAAAATACATGACACGTTCACTTTGGTTTTATAGATCAGATGACTTCTCTCAGGTCATTATGCTGAATACTGTTTCTATTTTCATTTCAGTCTCTAGGCTTTCCCTGAACGAGAACCATGTAATGGAAAGTAAAGATTTAGGGATTTTATGATGAGCAGGTAGTGTGGGTTATTTCGCCTTGAGAGGTGACGTAAATAATTACAGCGCTGCTTCAGAGACTTTTCATCATGTTCTTTCTCATAACTAGAGCTTTGTTGACAGTATAGAACCTGCCACATGTGAAGAGATAGTAAAAAAAAAAAAAAAAATCTAGTAGAGGCTTTAATGCTCTCTGGAGGAAGACTGGCATCAATCACATCAACGTCAAGCAGCCCTCGTCCTCCTTCAAGTCCAAATTCACACAGTGACAGATTCCATTACCTTTAACACAAATGGCCTGAATGTTAAATTCAGCACCCGACAGGAAATGAAGCCTGATGGACGTGTATACTTTACTCTGCACATAAGCCGTGATGAGTAAACACAATGACCAAACATTTTAAATCACCATGTGGACAAATTGATTGCAGACTTCCACTTTTGGAGGGACAAAAGCCACGAGCAAACAAAAAAAAAACTGCGTTGTAACAGTATCATTCACTAATCCCTTTCCAGAGGTGCACATGACATGACCCAGTCATTTACTGAGGTGAGGACTGACAGCAGAATATCAGTAACCCATCTAGTACATTCAAGCAACCATTACAGTATCACTGCCATCCACCTAATGCACACACACACACAATACCCACTGAACACACACCATAAAATTAGAAAAAGTCCTTTTTTCTCTTATGGAGACTATTGAAACTCCACTCCAGTGATTGAATAGATCCAGATGAAAAGGTTCAACTCATTATTCTCCTGCATGTTATTCAAGAGTCCTTCCTTAAACATATTCACTGGGAATTACACGATATAATCCATGATGAGAAAAGCTTCTGGTCTGCTGCTGGTGTGAAAGGCAATGCTCTAAACTGACTGATAGATAATCAGTCAATAGCTGAGTGAAGGTGTTTAAAAAAAAAAAAAAAAAAACACGAGCAAAAGTTTTGCACAGAGGATCCAACAAGGACACATTCACAGTCCTTCAGAGGTTACATGAACACATGACATACATTCATTCTTCTCTCAGCTCCACAGCAAGGTTTTCATCACATATGTTTTCTTTTGTCGAAGCCATAGAGGAAAACTTTTCATTGTTCCAACTTTATCTGTTCAGGTTCACACACTGAATTGCAAACAAATCAAGGCTTTCAAAGTCTAATGAGTCACCTTCCTCCTTCCAAAATCAACAGCTTGCAAGAGTAATTTAACCCGATGTTTGTAACTGTCATATTCACTGTACATCTAGAATTATGTCATCAGTCATCAGTTTTACATCCTCTCATAGACTGTATATAAAGATAGACATAACAAGGTGTGTTACCATTAAATTTACCAAAATATTCTCAGTGCAAGTCCCAGAGCCGGTGAGAGCAGCAGGTTAGCAAACTGTCAATCACAGCTGTCAATCAACACCCACACAGCAGACATCAAAGCTACTATAAGTATTCAAACCTTATTAACGTCGGAGCAATAATTTCCTAAATGACCACCAGCGCACTAATTAGAGGGACTAAATTTAGTGACTGAGACCATGATGAAAAAAATTATTGACATAATAATTCCAGAGAGAAGTCAACGCTTTTTGAATGGGAATGAATTTTGGGGCCAGTATCTAGCGGCCGTTGGTGGCGTTATACTTCAAGGTACTTCCAACATTGGCTTCAAGCTCAAGCCGTAGTAGTTGCCGCTTGGTGTAGACGTGTAAAAGTGCTGCAAAGCTGGCCTCCCCCTATTTCATGATATCATACAGATAATTAAGATGTAGTCTGCCTATATGGGCAAAACATGTTAATGCCTCCAGCTGGTGGTGGGTTCTCCAGAGTATTTGAAAACCAGTTAGTCCAGTGGCCAACCCCAGTACTGTAGCTAAAAAAATACCTGCTGCCCCCATTTTGTCCATAGGCTACTGTTATAAAGAGACATTACTAAAACTGTTGATAGGGCACCTCGAAAGGCAAATAATTATTAGGCCTACTCTTTGTATTGTGAATTTTTAATTAATGAAAGTTGGACACTTTCCCAGACCCCAGAAAGGCTATGTGTATGATGTCATCCCGGCGTCAGTGTAGAGTCTATGGGCCAGAAGACATAAGGGTCCAGAAAGACTGAAGCAGGGGACGAATTGATTGGCATCTGATAAGCCTTCAAACTCATTAATCTGTTACTAAAACTGGACTTCCCTGATCGTATCTTAAACAACATTCAACCACCAACATCCCCCTTGCTTTCTTTTAACGTGAGGCTGCAAATGCACACCACACCGAAGCAAATGTTTTGCCTTTTCAACTGTTGGCACACAGATGACAATTATCCATCTTTATTGAACCTTCACTAATTTAATATTTTGATTAAATGTAATCTTTTGTATTTTTCCTTGAGTTTTCAGGAGTTACATGTAAATCTAAGTATAAGTAGGTAAGTATGTAGGTGAATTTCTTTGTGTAGATATATCTTTTATAATAGTTGTGTTTTTTTAAATGTGCAAACAATAGCTGTACAGGTAGTTGTTTTGCGATTACCTTCTGACTCACAATGACCCAATCTGCAGTTCTCTTGGAAGATCCACACAATTTGGCATGTGTGCTATGTTTTGGTGTCACCAAAACTTGCATCGTTCTCTCTCCTCCTCAACTAAAAGAAACTGAAGGATTTGAAACATTTTAAAGTTCAAATAAACCTCTCTGGACATGCTGAAGGTTATGTCTTCAGCAAGCCTCGCATCTAAAAAGGTCATGTTTTTCAAAAGTGACCTTTATGATTAAGGTCTGGTTCAGTTTAGACAACCAGAGCTACTCGGTTAAGGTCAGGGTTAGGGTTTAGGGTTAGGGTTAGGTTTTTAGGGTTAGGGGGTTAGGGTTTAGGGTTAGGGTTAGGGTTTAGTTTTAGGGGGTTAGGGTTAGGGGGTTAGGGTATAGGGTTAGGGTTTAGGGTTAGGGAGTTAGGGTTAGGGTTTAGTTTTAGGGGGTTAGGGTTAGGGTTTAGGGTTAAGGTGTAGGGTTAGGGTTTAGGGTTAGGGTTAGGCTTTAGGGTTAGGGTTTAGGGTTAGGGAGTTAGGGTTAGGGTTTAGGGTTAGGGAGTTGGGTTTAGGGTTAGGGTTTAGGGTTCGGGTTAGGGTTAGGGTTAGGGTTTAGGGTTAAGGGTTAGGGGGTTAGGGTTAGGGATGATCACAGTCACGGTTTAGGAAAAACTACCTTTAAAAGGAAACCAACATATTTGACATATTTGTGTACAACACCCATCTGTGGTGCTGACCGTGACCATACAATGAGTCATTTAAAGCTATTTATACAAATGATCAATGGTGTCATTTTCTGGAGAGGACAGTCCCCTGTCTTTATTGCCCTTACGAGATGACAGAGCCAATTACAAGAAATGAAAGAACTGTTCTGTATTGAGTGAATAGTATGAATTATTTCCCCTCGAGACTCTACAGTAGTGATGATGTTGCTGACTCTCACCCAGAGCAGTAGATCAGAGTGAGCCGGTGGGAGGATGTTAAGAAGATCCTCTCCCCTCACCACACACACACACACACACACAGCTGTGTGTAGCAAGTTGTGAGCCTCTTTAATCTGTTACTGCATCCTCTCTGGACCACTCTGTCAGCACAGGAGGGGGAAAAGAGCAGGATTACAACTCAGAGCCTCTCAATTTATTAGAGCCCTGCTGACTCCTGATACTCGACTCCAGCATTCCAGTTCACCCCCCGATGCAAATCGGCTCCCAGTGAGACATGACACAGAGTCTGCTGCTGGGAAAGTGGAGCAGATGATTCACTGTACTCAAAAAGCCATAGAGATGACATGAGGAGAATGCGATGCAGAGAGGACAGATGTAAAAGGAAGGTTGATTACATGAGGGGGGGAGGAAAAGATAAGAGATGAGCGGGGAGGACAAGATAAGAGCGGAGAGGAGGAAGAGGAATAGCTGACCAGACAGGTTAGTTTATATTTGTTTGTGTTATTGAGAAGTTGCCGCAGTTGTTAGCAGATGTTGCTTCATCTTTTCTAGAAGGGCCATTAAGGCTGGGATGATTTTCAGGCCATTTGGATGTCACGGTATTGCTTTATAGCTCACTTCGCAGCTGCTTTTTGCTTAAGTTATTTCTCTCTCTGACACACTGTGGAGAGAAAGTTGTAGTTGTGAAGTGAAAAACACCTTGAACTGTTTATCTGAATTATGGTGTTGGTAAAAGCTGACTGTGATCCATCAACTTAAACCAAGGTCCCTCTATTAGTCCACTATGAAGTCGACCCGTGAAATGTAATTAACTCTAACAGGTAATGGGTGTCTCTTTTTTAGAAATCAATTAGTGGTAGTGGAGCAGAAAAAGAACAACAGTTTGAAAGGCACACAGTGATGAGTTGTGTGTTATAACGGAGCAAGTTTGAATCCAAATTAACACTAAAGTCACTGATTAGACTGTTAAGCAGCAGGTATGAAAAAGGTTATTATAAGACTAGTCTAAAACTAGAAAAAGAAATCATAGCTGAAGGCTGTTTTTTTTTAAATATCTATCATCCCAAATGTGTTCGACCTGTCTCTCCATTATGCACGGTACCTTGCACTTGTGTCAGTAAACACTGACAGTTCATTAAACTTATTGTAGCAGAAAATAAACGTGCACAATTGAAAACGTCACTCTTTTTCTCCGATAAACCCAGGTCACATCTAAGCCACTCGCTGTGATAGATGGAATAATCTTTAACACAGACTTAAACAACATTATATACCTGCATTATTTGCACAAACATGCTTTTCAGTCTTAATTTGGTGATATTTCTAAACACCCCCCCCCCCCAAAAAAAAAAGAAATCCTTCAACTACTACACTACCTGATTGGCTTGATATAGGGCGACATATCCCTAAAAATGTCTGCTTGACTATTACAGGAATGTCCAGCAAGTGTTCACATAACCTAATTTTATAGATGACGGTCAAGTAATTACACTGTTAAATGGAGAGGGCTTTAATTCCATTCTTTCCATGTTTACTTTAAATTTCAAACTTGCTCTAAGTAGCATTTTAGTAATTTTACACACTTTTGTCGATATTTTATAAATGAAAGAAAGAGATTTTATTCAAACAGCTGAGACCAGATGGGTGATCTTTCATGTGCAATGATTTAAGCTCTAATTACATTTTGATGATGAAAGTGGGTTAAGAAATTAAACAATTATTTTAAATTTGTTTGTTTTTACTTGCATATTATATTAAAACAATACCAGCTGCAAAAAAAAACCTTTGAAGAACTAATTACATACAGTATGATAAGGTGAAAGTTCTTTCAAATAACCATTTTTTTGTTTGTTTTGTTTTGTTTTGTGTTTGTTTTTTTTGCATTTTTCAAAGAGGATACTAGTAGTGAAGTCAGTTGGCCTCAGTAATAATAAAAAAGCCTCACAGGCCCTGGTGGGAGTGCTCTGATTTTTCATGTTTTTATTGATTTTAGTCAATATTTTCTCAAAGCACACACATTTTGTGTGAGTTGTGGATTATAGAAAAGTGAATAATAGAGCAAGTACAATAGCAGATGCTGGTTTGGCAAATCACGTTGCCATTATACAGTCCAGACAACAGTGACTGCACACATCACAAAAAAAAAAACAGTTCTCCCTGGACTGGTCCTGTGCCCTTCATGAATTGACAGGCCCATTGAATGCTTAAGAGGGTCTTACTGCTACAACCCTCTTTTACTGCTCATCAATCACCAAAAACTATTTTTCTGACTGTAAACTTATTGAACACATACGTATCTCTTCACAATAATTGAGGTAAACATCAGGGTTTTAATGTGCACAGGCACTATGAAGGGAATCGATAATGTTGAGGGTTCAAGGGCATTGCCACATGTTGCCGTTAGCAACATCAGTCAATATCCACTCTCTTCTCCACATGTGATCTGTTGCTGGCGAATGCAGCGAGCTTGAAAGAATTTATAGCACGTCAAAAGACAAGAACAAGGAGAGTTTCTTAACAGCGGGAACACACTGATGAGTACTATAGAGAAGTCAGTCATATCAGCTGCAGAAAACCAATGACAGTTATCAATCTTCTTGGCACTGACATACCAACTGGGTGCCGTCATATCAGATCTCTTGTGCCTTTTGAATGCAATAATAGTGAAAAACAAACACCAAAAGAAATCCTATCAAGATCTGGAGTGATGAAGTCTGAAGCATTCTTTCAACATAAAGAAAATCTTATCAGAATAAGAAAGAAATCATATCAAATCCTGAGTTGACCTTGATGCAAAACAGATCACCGCTCACTGCAGAGCTTGAACTGATGTGGATTTACAGAGCGACAGGTCATATTAGTGGTACAGCCTAATCATGTCAGTTACAGTGCATCAGCAAGCTGTGTCACTGAACTTTCATGTCTCATCATAGCCTGTAGGTTCAGAGAGAGCATCTGAGGCACTTAACAGGCCAAACATCCTTCCTGGAGGGGAGGGGGGGGGGGGGGGGGGTGCTCACCAGTAAAGCCTCGAGACAGGTTTAGTTGTATGTAAAGCCTGCCAGTTTGGGATCTTTCAGTGCATGTTTTTAACAAGCACAGTAGCACAATTAAAGGAGCAGTCCACCCATTTTACACCACAAGTTCAGTATTCATGAGCAGCGTCATCTGCGGCTCTGGAGGGAGCTCTCTGAAGTCTGAAAGTCAGTTATCTCTGATCAGAGTTATCTCTGATGACATCACCGCAGGCTTTTATTACATTTTTAATAAAAAGGCCTGTGTTACATATTCAGACATGCAGTTTAAAAGACAAGGGCCTAAAGTCAGGATACCTCCGCTGCTTCGGTTTTGACCCTTCGCTTAATTAGCCATGCTGGCAGCGTGGCTCTGTAGACTGATGTATTATTATCAATTGGTTGGTCCACTGCTTTGGTATTATCACACCTATACAGTGAAATATCTCTATATCTAATGGATGGATGGCCATGAAATCTGGTCACACACACATTCATTTTCCCCTCTGGGTGAATTGTAATAACTTTAGTGACTCACTGACTTTTCACCATCAGGTCAAGAGTATTAATTTGTCCCTGTCTCTTGGTTTATTTTACCAAATATCTGCAAAACTAAGTCTCAGCTGTACTTTGTTAGCATGTTAGCATGCTAAACTATACCTGCTAAATATCAGCATGGTAGTACTGTTGTTGTTAGCATGCTGATGTTGCTGTAGACTCTGCTCTCACCTCTGTCTACTGCTGGCTGTCAAGCTGGAGGCAGACTGGCTCTTTGAAAGCTGTTGCAGAAAACCTTCTGGACATGCCTTGCTATGAAAGAGAAACCTTTATTAACACCACATTGACAATCATAGGAACGGGCAATGTTGGCTGTGATTTTCAAACTCTCTAACAGTAAAACTCAGCTGATGGGGAGTAGTGGATGATACTATTTTGGACCGTAGTTGTTTTCTGATTCGGAGGCTGAATTGCTTAATCCTATAATCCTTGTAATATGATTGGTTCTGGTTCTGCCTTGCTCGTTATTTAACAGATTTTTTTCTTTCTAAGCTTGCTTATTTCATCATCAACCGCATTTGGGGTTCAAAGATATCAAATAACAAGAGTCTTGCTTAACATAGTTCCCCGTCTGCACCACTGTATCCAGTAACAACAAACTGCTGGTGTCAGCAAAAACCTGTTTAGGTGTGAAGCCAAAACCATAAATCACATCTCGCTGGCTTGTTGATCTTGTTTGGGTATTGTTCTGGGTGTTGGAAAACAATCCTGTGCAAACTCAATCAAACTAAAAAGTTCTTCAACTCCCCCCCCCCCCCGATGTTCTTTTTCTGTCTGCTTGACTAAATTTGAGTCTCAACACGGGTGGCTTAGTGGAAACAGAATACAAACTACTGTTCAATAAACAAAATCATATTCAGAGTTTTTATCTAATCCTCACACATTTGCCTTTAATAAAAAAAAAAAAAAACAAGCATTCTTGTGAGCAAAGTTCAGCAAAGAAAGAAAGAAAAGAGGGTAGAAAAAGGGCAGCAGCAGCTAATTTATCATGCGAGATGTGCTGCATCCTTCTATGTTAACCACAGTAATACAGTACACAAGCAGTAATGAGGCTTTAATTGCATTGTGCCACTTGCCTGTGACCATGCCTTAAGGCTGTGTCAGTGTTTTGGTGTTTGTTATACTGTACATGTTTTCAATAAGCCTATAATGTTTCAAACGAAGATAAAGATTCAGTATCATGGTCTTTGTATGGTCACAAATGTCCCAAAATGTCCAAAAGTGAAGAATAAAGGCTTTCTTACACCATGATGCTGATTCTCTCCACTGAAACTCACACTAAGGAACGTCTTTTATAGCTTCAGGCTCTGTAAAGCTGTGGTAAGTGCTGTAAGTTTGAGTGGGGAAAAGAAAGAAAGACTCTAGCAGACCTGTCCTCTCCACCCAGAAACAAATGAGAGATTTCATCTTAATCATGTTCACCGAAAAGCAGGATGACGTTTACTAATTTCAAAACAAAAACTTAAGCACACAAATCTCTGCTTTTCATTTCACACCACTCTCACACCTCAGTGGAAATGATCACTGTGAAGAGCCATCAGACAGAAATTGATAATAAACACGTTCACAGACAATACTGACCTGCTGACATCATTCTGATATTAAAGTAAACAGCGGTTTGGTCCTAAATCTGTAAAACTCCCAAGTGTTTTGATTCTCCTTCCCACTGAGTGTTTTTATTCAGGTAAAGATGCTACAAGTAGTGTTTTAAGACGACTAAATCCTTTATCCAAATGAATACACCAATACTAATTTTGAAACATTCAGATATGACAATTAGATAGGCCGTTTCTACTGGACAATGTCTCCTTTATGGCACCAATATACAATAAACACACTTTTTCCCTGAGTGGTTGATTGTGGAGAGAAGCAAAGGAGTGTTTTGGAACGACTCCACTATCAAATATCCGTGTTGTCAGATGTTTAAAGTAATTTTTGTAAAGATATCACATCAAAATTGCTAATGCTATACTGATGTTTAAAAATATTACACATCACACCTTGAAATATAAGATAAAGGGCATCATCATTAGTTTTTTACACCGGTAAACCCAACAGCAACACATTATGCGTCCTCCAACTGAGTGCCTCTCCAACTGGGTCAGACTGGTCTCCAGCTGCTTGACACTGACTTTGCTCAACGCTGCATACGGAAGATTGAAGAAAGATAACAAAGAAGGATAGTGAAAGAGGGTACTGGTCATCTTGGCCAGCACCATCTGGGCTCCCCTGTCTGGAAATAACTGGGCATGATTTCAGACACAAAGACGGATAGATGGGGCTCAGAATCTATTGTGTGCTCCCAGATATGACCAATCGGCTAATACGCTGTTTAGGACACACCAGTACAGAGGAGCGGGAGCTGAATTATTAGGCCATTATATATTTCTGTCAGCCCTTCCAAGGATTTTTCCTCAGAAATTCATACTTATATAAAAAACAGCCAGTGAGAAAAGAATAAGGACACAGAGAAGAAAACTACATCAACATCTGCTCGGGTAAAATGTTCAGTTCTGATCTGGGACGTTTCATCTTGTCAAAAGGTTGACAATTCATAATGCTTGTTCATAGGGGGTATATCCAGGTTTAAAATAATTTTAATATTTACATTATGGGTACATGTAGATTCAGTAGATTTGATTTATTGATTGTGACAGTGTGCAGTTTTAAACATTAAAGATGCACTGCACCGGAGTTAGCTCGAAGCTAATTTGCATCCGTAGTCCCCCACAATCAAAACATACAACAGCACAACAACAAACAGCACAAAGCAAAACACACAGAACACACCATACAAAATACAAGATACAAAGCTACACACAACAGCACATCACATACACCCACAATGTCAATTAGAAAGTAATAATGATGTAAACTTGTCAAATTAAAAGCAAGACTACCTGCGCTAATGAGAAGAAAATAGATGGAGTTTAGACTCAATGGTCACACAGCTGATTGGTCTTTAGTAGATTTTTTTAATTTGGCCTTGAATGTATTGATTGAACTGCAGCTCTTCATATCATCAGGTAGGACGTTCCACTGAGTTGTGGCTTTCACAGAGAAAGCTGACTGCCTAAATGCAGTGTGATGAAATGGTACAATCGTGTAAGTATCTTGATTCTGACAGCGTACTTCCACACTGCAACAAACCTTGTTTTTTATATCAACGATAGATGACTACTATTAGTATGTGAAATGTGTCATTCATAATATTGAACTCACAGAGAATGATTACCTGACTCTTTCCAGCCTCCAACTTCACTGTTTTGATTGACTCTCCTCACACTGATCGACCTCATTTCCACGATCAGCAGGCAGCTGTTTTTAACTAAAATGTTTAAAAAACAATTTGATGCTACTTGCTCAACACCAAACAGCAGACAGACATCGTTAGTGAAGATAGTGAAGCATTCAGTAATTAAAGAGACAGATATTTGCCTTAGTAGTTGGTAGAGACCAAAAACTAAGCTCCAAGTAAACATGTTCACCATATCAACTTAAAGGACAGGTTCACAATTTTTCAAGTCTGTCTTAAAACAACAGTCATGTGACCATATGAACATGGAAACAGGTTTTTCTTGCTGTAATCATTCCTCCTGTTCATACTGTCCATTAGAAGATCCCCTCCAAATGCATTTTCAGCGTGAGTGATGAGGGACAAAATCCACAGTTTTGAGTAAAAATGTATTTAAAAGTTTATCTGAAAATAATGTGAGGCTTCAGCTGACTGAGTTAGTCACATGAAGTGGATATCTTCCAGAGTTACAGTCTTTTTAATAAATAAATCCCCTCTTTGTGTCTCCATGGACATCGTTTCTCCTGTTCAGCTGCAGTGGAAAGATTGTGAGAAAAAGAGGGAATTTGGCTCTAAAAAGACTAACATTGAAAGATTGTGATTAGATTTGATTAATTTGGATTGTTGAAGCCTCACATTAGCTTCAGTTAAACTTCTGGAGGCTTGTGGATTTTGTTCCTAATCACTTTGGAATGATTACAGCAAGAAAAACATGTTTCAATGTTCATTTGGGCGCATGACTGTTGTTTTAAGACAGACTTGGAAAACCTGTGAATCTTTTCTTTAAGAGATGATAATATGTCAGTGTGTACTGTTTACAGCTTGTTTCTTCTGCCCCAAGTGGCAAAAAAATTAATGCTATTGCAAGTTCAAAATGAGTTCTTATAGATAATCTGGCATTAAATTATCTTTGAGTCTTAGACATAAGAACATGACTTTGTTGTAATCAGGTAATTACAGTCTATATGCTATATAGACTTATACAGGTAATGCCACTTCATTAACTTCAAAGTGCGGCCCAGTGGTCTATTATGAATATCATGTATATCATGTATCTCTGTTTTGATCATTAATTCACTTGTGGTTACATATGAGCATAATTTGTAGGAGATTGGTTTAAAAAAAAAAAAAAAATCCAATTGGTCATCAAGACTAATTATCTTACTTGATCAATGTCACAAAACCCTTGATGTTGATCAGAGAACACTTTTCCCCAGCTGTAGTCGTGCAGCTCATCGTATTATTAACCTCTCATGTCTCTCTAGAGCCTGTTAGTGCGGCTCCTCATGACCCTGCTTTGATCTCCACTTACACACATTCTGCTGAGCTGCCACCATGCCGGCTCTACTCGACACCCGCCGGGTCTAATTTGCACCGCTGAATCATGTGACTCGCTAAGCTAAAGCAATCAACAACCAATACCGCTCGGCAATTCATCATCTTTTCTTTCAAGAGAACATGAATTAAGTAAATACAAGGCTAATCAGACATAATAAAAAAAAGTGTGCGGTTCACAGGAGATTATTCTGACCACTGCTTTCTAATAGCGTCTTTATGGCACAATGAACATTTTGTTGCTTCAACAAAATGAACATTTTCTCTGTATGCAGTTTTTTTTTTGTCCCTGGAGCACAAGCTAAACAGAAAACATTTGGCAGGCGTTAGCTGCCTGGCACCAACCGGTGGCTAAGTCTATACAATAGGTGCCAAATCTAACAGCAGCAGCTAAGTCTGGTGGAGCGTCTGTCAGATTTCACCTGCTGTTACCACGGAGGAAGGGATGATCTGTGTTTCGCTCCAATTACAACACGGCTAATGGATCCTATTCATCTATCTCCACCTGTAAGACAGTCAGGACGCTAAGGGTTACAACTCAGTGTTTTCTGACTGGTGGACAGCCTAGACAGTTGATAAAAAAAAAAAAAAAGAAATAGAGAAGAGACGAGACATAAAATCAGAACCGGACCATCTGCACAATGTAGTACAACAGCACAGTAGACAAATGTCTTCCAGACTGGTGGACAAGCTGTAAGACCAGTGCTGTCCAGCTCAACCAGTCGGTCATCATTACTGGAACCTGCCCGGGTACTCGGGAGTTTGGCCGGGCTGCTGTAACTGCAGGACGGTAGAGTCTGGCAGGGCTTGGTTTAGTCCTCCCGCCTACAATGTTTCTCCTGGCTGGAGTGACGTTATGCTGGGATCTGCCTGCAATCTGTTGACTGGTTGGCAGGGATCAGTGGATCGCTCCCTGCTGTCCCATCATGCATCAGTACCTGACACACTAAACTCTATGTGCTTCTGAGGAGAGACTTAGTTTTCTAAAAAAGTATCAATGACAATGAATTAAAAGAAAATATGATAATCAATTAAAAGTTTGTTATGTTTTAATTAAGCATGCTGCTCAATTGTGGATATTTACTGGTTTCATCTTAGTCCGTTATAATAAATTTGGACATGTCAACCTGGGTTTGGGAAAAATAGGAAATGCATTTTTCATTACAGTATTTTCTGAAGTTTTATAAAGCAAATGATTACTCAAAAAAAACAATGTGCAGCTTATTGAATAAAGACAAATCGTTAGTTGCAGCCTTAGTAATATAATGAAATCATGTCCTTGGTTGTCAAAACAATGACAGTACAGATAAGAAAATTCCACCTTTATTCTTGTCCTTTTAAGTTTAAAAGCACAGAAATGTAATTGTTCTAGCGTCAGAATTAAAATATTGTCATTGTGAATCTCTCAATATTTGTTTCAATTGATAGAATAATATTTTAGTATAACTATTGAATGTCTGAAACTGTGAAAATGTGTTATCTCAGTTGCCAGGAGCTCAAGGTGACGTCTTCAAATACTTTATTTTGTCCGACCAACAGTCTAAAAACCAGAAGATTCAGTTTTACAAGACTATTTGACAAGCTACAACCAGCATACTGTTCAAAACATTCTGTCCATCCACAAATTTATTAATGGAATAATCATTTAGACACTAAATTGTTGACTTCATAACATTACAAAGACCTTACATACACCATACATTGTGTTGTGTGTGTTCTGCCCCCAAAATTATACATCAGTATGAATCACACATGTTGTCTTTATTGCGATTGTTGCATTCTGTCATCTAAATTATTAAGGAAACAAAAACTTTTTGTCAGCCACCTTCTCAATGACACTTTCATTGTCATGCCAACGTGCCGTGCTGAATAACATACACATTAATCACGTTGGAAAGAAATCATAAAGCATATCCAAAGCATTAGCATCTAATTCCCCCCCCCCCCCCCCCCCCCCCCCCCCCCCCCCCCCACACACACACACACACACACTACATACAATGTGTAAATACATTTTAAGCACAAAAATAAATCATGTAGAAAAAGCTGCTCTCACATGTATTACCATTTATATTGCGTTTGCAAAAATATAGCATTTCCTATTGTTTTGTTTGTCATGTACCAACACCTTGGTTTTTTTAAAAAAAATAATGAAACATCCCTGCATGCACTTCTCAGTAATGATAAATTATCTCCATTAGTAAACTGAGCATTCTTGGTTTTGACTCTGGCGTTACATGACATAATATGCAAAGTCAGACGGAGCAGTAGCACAGCGGCGAGCTCTCTCAGCACTTTAAATCTGGTGTTAGACACGCTGCTTTCCTAATGTGTGTTCCAGTAATGAGCCCAGAAGAGAGAAAATATCCTCTAAATGTTTCATCCGTTTAAACTATTTAGCCACTCTTACAATTTTAGACTCATTTGCACATGGCGCATGTGATGGACGCGGATTTACATAATGTTACAGATACATGTGCAGTTACGGTCTGATGCATGTGTGACGAGGGCAATAAGGAGAGGACGGGGGGGGGGGGGGGGGGGGGGGGGGGGGGGGGGGGGGGGAGAGACCGACAACGACACCTGAGGAATTTCAACCTCAGGAAATAATGTATCAAGAAGAAGAGAACTGACGATGAGGCACACAGACTCGTTACTGACACAAGACAGAGACGTTTTCAGAATAAACCAAATGTTTTATTGAAATAATCAAAAAGGCAGAGACTGAAGCCGCTCGGGAGGAAAGATATTAACAGCCAAATGAAAGTTACTGAAACCAATAAGGAGAATGAAAATAGTGCTTTATTACAATTATAGCTACAAAGGCCTTGATACAAAATCTAAAACTGTAAGGATCTAAAACTGCAAGTCCATCTGGGGAAACTGAGCTGAGGCCACTTGTGAAGAGGCAGACTACACTGAGGAGTTCCCAGGAGTGCTACTGCCTACTCAGCTCAGAAGCAACACAGCAATGCTCACTGGTGCAATCCCAGTGCTTTTATTCACATGCATTAAGTATAGAAACCTCACCATGGGTGCCTAGCATCCCGACAATACGGCACTCTGCTTCACTGAAAGAAGGGAAACTAATAAAAAAAAGGAACCAGGAATGAACGACCCAGTCGGTTTGACGATGCAAGCAATAAAAAAAATGACAACTCAAGCAAAACTAACCATAAGGCTGAACAAAAACCATAGCCAAACAGCAGCAGGTGAACCCACGAAGGAAGAACAGAGCTTAACAGGGCTCATCAGGCTGCATGCTAAAATGATAGCCTACATTTTGATGCCGTGTCCCTACTGAACACACGACGACACACAATATGCTCAGCTGACTACGCTCAGTCAGATCCAAGCTAGAACGGATGGCAGTCAACTAAGTATGCAGTGTAAAGAGGCTGACTTGTGCATGTTAAGTGATCATTTTAACTACATACCAACGGAGACAGAGTGAACATGGTGCCGTATATAATCTGACCCTGGTTGGAGGAGGAGTCAGGCCTGGAGCAACACACTACACACGATACTGTCACACCACCACATATGCATCACTGCAAATTCAAATTCCCAAATATTCATATGCAGGCTGTAACATACGTGCTCAGACACACAGCAGAACAGCTAAACACACAGAGCCTAAAGCGACACGGCTCTGACTGCTTTAGATTCTGTCCAGCGCTTCCTCTTTCTCTCAGCGGTGACCAGGTGTCCTTTAATAAAACCTTTTCCGGGATTATTACAGGCATGAAGAATATGGGAAAAGTGTACAAGAACGTGCACGCAGGCACTGAGTCAATGACCACCTCCGGCTGCCGGTACTGTACGTCTCAATCGAACACGCTCCGAGAGGCTCAGCGATGACTTTCTGCCTGCTTTAATGGGCAAATTGAATGAGATGCCCTTAGTACAATCACATCCTCTAAAAAGGCTATTACTGACAAAAGTGCTAAAGGCTGAATGGGCTATCAGTCATGAAATCGATCAAGTGTTGAACAGAGTTCTCAACTTATACAATGGAAACCGTCGGGCAACTTTTAATGTTGCCACTTAAAGGGAATAGTAGCGGTACATCAGATCTCACAGAGCATTTCAAAAGTGAGACAAAATAACGCTAAAGATGAGACGGCTAAGCTTCATCCAGCAGGTATCTGGGAAATGTCTGATTTATGATAATTAACATTGCAATATAATAGAAAATATAGCAGCAGGGTAATTAAAAAGTACACATGGGATAAAATAACTCAATAAATGTGCACAAGAGCTCAATACAACATATAATAGTATAGAGAATGTTGAGATTTGTGTGAAACGTGTCTGTTTTGTGGAAAAAATTCATATATGTCAAAACCAGCAAATGGCACAGTTTGTCTGTTTAAACTTTAAAAAACGAGAATATTAGGCTTTAAAGATAATATTAGGAACCTGAACGAGTGCAGGAGATGAAGAGGTGAAAGGTGAGACGCTGACACGTGTCTTTGAAAACTACTGTAAGCCTGCACAGACAGGAAATTAAACGGAGGGAGAAAATATGGAAATTCAACACACAGACAACAGATGAGACAGATGTAGAACTAGTAGAGAACAGCTTTAAATGGAGGAGATGACATAAAAGAAGAAATGCAGTAATAAAGGAGGATCTGATAAGAAGTTAAGTGTTTAAGAGAGTCGCAATCAGACAATTTCTTAATCTGCTTTTCATTTCTATTTTTTTTTTTTGTGCTCAGTTGTGTGTTTTTTGCATATTAGCTAAGTCACAGGAGGCCAGTCGTTGTAAATCGAACCTCAAAAGACATGCTGACGCTTCCCGCTGAGACTCAAAGACTCAGCAGCACCCTGTGGGGGATTGGAGGACGTTTCCTGCTTTATCCAAATATCTTACGACTCGTGGGATCGACAACCAGTAGCGCTTGTTTTGATTCCCTCTATGGGAGTAGTTTTATACTCCACTCAGCTATGTAAAGGAGCTTCAAAGAGAATGGATGAACTGACAGTTTTGGTCACTGGTTTCCCAATTATTTATAACATAACTCGAACAAGCAACCAGTACTTTAAAAGAAAGAAAAAAAACAATGCGGTAGGATTTCTTCTTCTCTGTGGCTCCAACGCCAATCCGCTCCCTGTGTATATATGCAGCACTCTATACGCTGTGTTATATCTGATGCTGGTGTGAAATTTAACTCTAATTGTAACAAGGGAGAGTTTTTTTTTTCCAACCATCTTCAGAATTCCAATTTACCTGCGAATACAGATACAGAAGCTGCATTTCTGTTATGGTACATCAGTAAAGAATGCTCTCCAGTGTTACTGTCATAATAGAAGCTATTCATACATTTTACATTACACCAAGACACTGAAATAACAGTGTAGAGATGGTGGAAGGACAGAGGTTAAGGTCTGGCAGAAACAGCTGTAAATGGAAAAAAAAAATGTATAGCTCTTTTTCTTTAAAAAGACTGTCGGCTTACTATTGTGGAGAAGATGCTTGTACACAGAGTGGACGATGTGGTGTACTGTTCTTATCTAGTAGTAGACTCGTAATGCCTCAACATATGCTTTATCCTGATCGCACAGAGCAAGGCAGCCTTTTCATCGACAAATATGTGGAGGAGGAGTTCTGTATATGTGTAGGAGCTTTTTTTTTGGCAGCCAGAGAGAGAGAGAGACCACTTTTCTGTCAGGTTCATGTTGGGAGTTCTTAATGTTGAACAGGTTTACAGACCTGAATGAGAGGATAAGTTAAAATATAAAATTAACAAAGCCTTTCTCAGCGCAGCCAAGGCCGGTCTGTTTTGTTTGCCCGGTGAGAACACGGAGCGGGTGGATTGCCAAGTCTTCTATCGACATGAAGGCTCACATCTTTGTACAGCTGTCCGAGGGCCTAACAGCGACCGGGCTGAAATACAAAGATCCTGAGAACTGCAGGAGATCACAGCCCTGAAGACAGCAGCTGTGAAACTATCAGTTCTTCAGACTACTGATAAATGAACCGCAACGTGGAATCCTCATCTTTCAATCGCTGTTAATGTAACGTAATAATACACCTGCAGACTGATGCTCGTCACTAATGAGCCGAGTGGTAGTGAGGCTGTGTCTGCTGTTGTTATTGCTTCTCTGTATCTCAGCTGTGATGTAGGTGGGTTAAACTTTATTATAAGCAGTGTTTTAATTATGCAGATCCCAGCTCCCCTGAAATAAACAAGTTTATTATATTAACTTATATCTACACCTACAATGAATGATATAGGAAATTAAATTAGGAAAAATTAAATGTCTGTCACTTCGTAAATGTGTTCTGTGCAGCCAACCGTATCTTGTGTTAATGATAACTGATCTAGCAGAGTTGCTTTATGTATTAAGGCTGTTGAAGTGGTCTCGGTCTGGTCCCAAGCAAATTCTGGAGCAGTTTGTGATGGGAACGCGATCCAACCTCGGTCAGTGGTAAGTGAATTGAGGTTAAACCTAAGATGTAGCGCAACAAAGTACGTTGCACTCTTGATATCCGGGCAGATAGGACCTTCTTCCTGTGTTTACATTCTTGTTCCCGCCCCAGACACAACTAACCAATGAGCTGAGTGAACTTTTAGTGATGCATTTTGGTGCATTTTTCATTGTGATAAGAATCTAAACCAACAGAAAACACAAGTTTACCAACTCATCCAATGATTCGCACCGGAACAAACAGACTATAGGTTTGAAAACAGTCCTTACTGGCCTGTTGATTCCAATTGTGTACGAAATCAATCCCTATTAACTGTATAGTGCATTTACTACATTTACTGCTCACCGTCCGAATGTGAATGATATTCCCCACACAGTCCTGTCCAAATTCACACGATTGAACGAGACATGCAAACTACTTCCTGCTAACAACCCCTTTAATACAAAGCCCCATTTTACAGGTGCAAAAATGACAGATTTGCATCACTAAACCTGTTTCTGAAACCACTATAGAGTAAGTGTTTATTGTAGTAGGGAGCAGTGAATAAATGAATGAATGAGGGCGTCTCTCCAATCTCCTTCACTCACATTATTGCATCAGGTTTGGACTTTCTCAGAGAAAATAGCAGGAAATGTCTTCCTGTTAGATTATTACATAAATGATACATTAATTAGCATTCTAATGATGGGTTGCTTATAACCCCGTGCCCCATGTTAATTACGCTCTTACTGTCCTGCTCAAGGTTTGTCATCTAGACTCACAAACATCTTTATTCATTTTACAGGTTTTTATGCTTCATATGCTTTTGCTGCTGTCCCGCCTGTCTGTATGCAGGTTTGCAAGGACTTTCTGCCTGATGACGATAATGAACAGTGACACGACGACTCCATCGCTGCATAAAAGGCAGGCATGAAGTGAACAGACATGACTCTTCTGTGTGTGTGTGTGTGTGTGTTATTTTTTTGTCCCTATTCTTTATTAGGGGATTCTGCAGACCCTTTGACCCACAAAAACCTGCATGTTTCTTGCTTCCTTTGAGATAAGCGATGGAAAAAGCAGCTCATTAAAGAAGACACACACGAGGAAAGAAAGAGAGAAAAACAGACATTACAATCTATCGATTTTAAACATTAACCGTCACTTCAAAAATCTGTTTATTTTTCTGGAGCTGTAGTATTACCGTGGTGCTACGCAACATCAGGATCAATATCCTGATGAGTCATGTCACACTAGGGTTGCTTTGCAGCACAGCTCATCAGCTGTTTCACTGATAAACAGCCGTCTGATCCACTCTATTCGATTATTGTATTTGAAATTAAAGCACGTCTGGAATAGTAAATAAAATGTCTGCAAAATGCCAACTGTTGAGTTCAGATGCACAAGAATAATTAACAGCACTTTCTCCTCCGCAGGGCAGAATTTCTGTTTATCTGAAAAACAGTCTTAGGTGGATTCTTGAGAACTGTTGTACACTACTTGTTACTCAAAGAAAGTAAATCATAGCTCTTACGTAATGTTTTTATGCAAAATAATGATAATCCAACACAAGTATCCCCACAATAGAGCCATAAACATGGAGTCACGCACAACAGCTCCTGTTACATGAGGACATCCACAGTGCACACATATAAAAAGCTGCTTGATTACAAATGGGAAACAGGTGCCCTGAAACACTTGAGTTGTGCGTTCACAGATAAAAACAAATCATGTCATCATTCTGTCACGTCTCATTTAAAAAATCAAACAAATGATGAACGAAGCATATCTGTATTATCTGCCAATTATGCTTCTTTTTCATTGTTTATGCTTCCTTCCACACTCAGACTACTCTGTCTGGTTGAATCCCTGAATGATTATAGATAAAACTATAAATCCGCCAGGGTAATACGGTCATATTTGTTGACTGCTTATCTCTGTAATTTTTATTTGTTTACATTAGGTATCATCAGTGTTTGAATTATATACTTCATACCGGTGAGTACTAGCACATTAGATTTCTCTTAACTCAGTACTGCACCGCCACTTTTTAATGAATATACAGGTGTAGTTATTGTAAATGCTGGACAAAAAAGGCACTACACAGAGTGTTATCTCAAAAATAGTCTAATGACAAATACATTTTAATCTATTCAATTGTTGTTCTGTTATTGTTTTTGCTTTATAGTTGATGTTTTCTGCATGTGGTATCAATTATTCGCTTCCTGTATGTGTATAGATGTAATAATGTTGTGATTGAAGGCAAAAACTGCAGCTGCTGTGTGGGATTCAACATGTGGTGTATTTTATACATAAGTTGGTTTTTTTTTGCCAGTGTTTTACTGGTACAGCAAAGTCCCTGTGCACATGTTTGCAAAAAAGGTGGTGCTAAAAGCTGGATGAAACAGCGACTACAAACAGGACTAGTTGTTGAACTCCTGCAGCTAGGGAGCTAACAGCTAACACGCTAGCCAGCTGGGAACATGCTACCACTGGTCAGTCACAACAGCTCTCCAAGCTGGCAAGTTAACGTCTCAAACCCATGCCTCTTTTGTGGAACAGTTTATGTTCTGGCTGAGGAGGATTAAATAAAAGTTTACTGTGCAACACAGCCCATAAGCTATACTATCTCCTCCATTTTGGGTCACCACTGTCACCACAAGACAGTTTGCTATTGGTCAACAGCCCAGATTTTCTTATTAGGGTTCAACAAATTTAAACTCAACATGTGGATTTACTAAACCCTTGCAAGCAACTTCATTAATCAAGAGATTCAATTAAAATGAATTGATTTCGCTGTGAAATTTCATCATTCTAATGACAAAGAGTGATCTTTTCTACACATGCATCAATGTCAAGGTATGGAGGGAAAGTTTTGCATATTTGTGCACAAGAATAACTCTTATAACCGGGCCCGAAGCTGCCACTGAGGACACCGAAGTCTTCTGTATTTTTTTCTGGGTCTCTTAAAGCACACATGACTGGCCTTACCAGTATGATACTGGTATTATAGACGATACAAACCCTCTTAGATAATTTAAGAACAATATCAAATGACAATAATAAGGAGGGGTGCTCCGGTTAGATTGGTCAATGCCATGTCTATAGACTGTTTTCCACCTGACCTACACACTCAAAACAAGTAACTACGAGTTACACCACAGGAACAGAAGCAGCAACAACAGCAAAATATTCACGGAAGGAAACAGGCTAATGCATTATAATAAAGTTACACTGCACAGCAGCAGCTTTGAATAGACAATTAGCCTACCTTGCTGCAGTCAAACTGTCTGTTATCGCAGGATGCTACAGTACATTAGGTAAGCAGTGTCTGGCTCTAAAAAGCAAAGCTAACTGGTTAATCAATGCTAATTCATTGCTTGTGTCCCCACTGTGACATCATCAAGGGCAATAATTCTGAACAGCTTTTTTAAGGCTTGTTAATCGGAAGACTTCAAATCCTGCCAAGGATTACCGTCTTTATGTCATTTCCCCCCCAGTGCCTAAATAACATTTCAGTCTGCCAAATCCATACAAAGACTAGATAAAATCAATTTTCCCTAATATGTCACCTTTAAAATACCTTGTATTTTTATACTGTGGTTGGGTTCAGGGGTCCTGGTCATAATAGTCATCATTTTACTATATTTTTATACAGTAATTTTTCACTGTCACGCCATGTGTAACTTTTAGATTATGGCTTGCTGTTTGGATGAACTTGAGTAATGAGTGTTAGAACACTTGTCAGGTAATTTAGGGCAAAAACCTGAAAGATACTGCAGTTGTGCTCCTCTGCTCAGTTAGTTTCACTGTTAGCTTTCACAGTGAAAGTGATTTCAATGCAATAAGATACTAAACTGAAAAAAGAGTCATTTCAAAATTGGCCATATTTGTGACTTATCTTGTGTTGGATTCTTGTCCAATTTTCATCTATGTGTTGGCACTGACATTATTTCCCAACTGATTATTGTTACTCTCAAAATGTATTAAACACATAGATTTATACAATAGTCTTCAAAAATCTCTCAGGGGTGACGGGGTTGTGCCTCTGAACCCCCCTAGCAGGACTAGGACATCAGTGTTCCTGCTATGGCCCTGCTTATAACTTTGATCTTCTGTCATTTATATACTATTATAATGTTTGTTAAAAATGATTTTACCCATGATTTGTGTCCTGAAATGCTGCATTTGCATGTTATACAGGCTACTGGTTAGAGAACCGGGCATCATCAACATGAATTTGTCAAAAAAAAGTGCTACAACAGGGGTCATGGCTTTTTTGTTTAGGAGCGTGGCGAGAGCACAACTGAGATCCAGGCTGTGTGTCACAACGTGACCAAATAGAGTCTCTGAGATTCTTGTGGATTAGATCACAGTTCTTTGTCTATCTAGGACTGATTTTGTCAATGTCAGTGTCACCACTAATGCAGCCTCCTAAATATCACATCCACCTTGCATCTAAAGTGTTATTTCCACCAATAGGATGTCCGCGTCTGCCTTCTCGGGACGTTGTGCTGGAGCCCCTGACCAATCCCATCATCCTCATTGGGCCCTGTGTGACTGTGGCCCTGTTGGATCACATTAACATCACGCTCATTGAAGCTGACAGGCCAGCAGAGCCGGGAGAGAACCAGCAGAGAGCGGAGGGATTTTATAAAGTGTGAGGACCCTGATGCACCTGTGGTGGTCACATAGATAGATGCATCCAGCAGTGCTGACATTTCTACCAGCGCTCCTCCACTTAAGTTCTCCTGCTTCCACTGTCATTTCTTCTAAATGTTCAGAGCTAAAAATGTCTGCTGTGCTTCTTTATGTGTTCACATTGTGAAGTCTGTCTGCCTATCAGTGGCCAAAAGTACCCAGACGCAGTTTGATAGCTCACAGAGAAAACCCTCTCCCTTGATCTCTTTGTAATGCTTTCACCTGTTCAGTCCTGGATCTGCAGCACAACAACCGACCGGAAAAGCGGAGATGGTGTGTGTGGGCATGGAGAACAGCATCACAGCAGGTCCTGGATCCTGCTTCCAGGAGGACAGAGGCTTTACACAGTGTGAAAAACTCATTAAGTTTCCATTAACCTTAGCTCACGGCCCCTCCGCTGGGGTGAGGCGGAGGAGACGGAGAGGGCCACGGAGATCAAACGTTGAGCACTTTGAAGGTGATCGAAACTATCAGAGTGCCATTAGTAAGATTCTTGTCATTATAATACAATTAACAAGATATACGGCGAGTAATTGATCTTCACAGCATGCTGTTCCAGGATCTCGTGTGTGTGTGGGTGTGTGTTCTTATGCATTACTGTAATTGCAGGAATGTTGAATCAGGTCAATAAGACTACCCGCTATATGTTAATCTAGGTATTGAAACTTTTTCCACCTTTCAGCTACTTGTCTAAAACCTCAGACATGCTGCTATGAGGTCCTGTTCCTGTATGCAAACACAAACATTTGTTCTCTGCTACTGGAAATCGGAAAAGCTTATATATTTGTGTTACGTGTGGCCCTGCATATGTATTACTGCACACTGCTTCTGGGTGTTTTAGTTTCCTCTCTCTCTCTCTCTCTCTCTCTCTCTCTCTCTCTCTCTCTCTCTCTCTCTCTCTCTCTCTCTCTCTCTCTCTCTCTCTCTCTCTCTCTCTCTCTCTCTCCAATGAACAATTTTGCCGAAGTGTCAAGGATTATAAAATTCATTAAATAAAATAAAATAAAAGAACAAGAAAATGGCACTAAACACATGCTTTGTGTGTGCATGTGTGTGTTTGTGTAACTCTACTATATAGTTACATTTAATTTGAATAATCACATTTATAGATGAATAATATTGCCAAAGCATGAAGGATAATACAGTTCATTAAATAAAACAAAATAAATAAAATATAAAAAAGAACAAGAAAAAAATAGCAGAGAACATTAAACACGTGTTTTGTGTTTGTGTAATTCTGCAATGTTACCAAAGCAGTGCTACATTATGATAAAACAACAATAACATGACATTCACGACTGTAATCAGTGGAAAGAGATAAAAATAAGCATATGTACGATAGACTATGTCAAGATAATTATTTGTCATATTCAGTGATGTTGTTTTAATTATGTGTCCCTCAGCGTCGTTACACAGAATAGAATTAAATACAATAGATGCAACAACAAAGCTGTAACACTGTGTCAAATTTCCGTTATAATAATGAGGAATAATAGAATTAAGTTGGAGGATTTTTTGTTCCAAAGAACAAAATAAACGACCGATTTGAGAGCACTGTTCCTTATTGTGTATCTAATATATTTATTTAAGTGTACAGTACACGTCTGCACATCACATTACACTTTACATTTGTCCATATTATCATGTCCCTCACTGCTCCATATTTCATATCTCATGTTTCATATGCACTTTTTTTTTTAACTACTTACATTCTACTACATACTGCACTGTACATACTTTTCTCCAGCTCCTTGTTTTACTATTTTCTTGAGGCTTCAGCCATCAAAGTTAGTCAAATGAAGTGAATATCTTACAGTTACAGTCTTCTCCTCTTTTTGTTATTATCCTTCCACTGGAGCTGAACAGAAAAACACTTTCTGTGGAGACAAAGAGATTTTTTTTTTTTTACTAAAACGATACTGTTACTTTGGGAAGTTATCCGTTTGATTTGTTTAACACAGACAGCTGAAGCTTCAGATAAACTTTCAAAATACATTTCTGGATAAAACGAGTACTCTGGATTTTGTCCCCATCACTTACATTACTTACAGGGTATTAGAAAGGGATCTTTAAACAGCCAGTAATAGTAGGAGGAATGATTACAGCGAGCGAAACCTCTTTCAATATTCATAGGAGCACCAGACTGTTGTTTTAAGACAGACTTGAAAAACTGTGAACCCATCCTTTAAATATTTGATATACTTTACTGTATTATTAACCGCACTATGCACAGTCTTTGGAGATGCAAACTAAGCATTTAGCCTTGACTCGCGCTGCGCACAGCTGTTTATGTGACACGTCTTTGAATCTCAAATCTAATACAATAAACAGATATCACGCAATACAGCAGGGAATGAAGTACCACATGGTGTCTGTTCTCACCTAGATGCTGTTAAACATTGTTAAGTCCTATTTCTCATCCACCTTCATATCTCTGAAAATATAATCTCTAGCCTATATATATATATATACACAGATAGATAGATAGATAGATAGATAGATAGATAGATAGATAGATTATAATTATGACTGGCTGCAGCATTTAACACACCCAGTGATAAAGTTTAATAGTGCAGTCACTCCTCCTTATCCCACCCTGTTAGCCCTGAGCGTGTTGCGCGCCCACAGCAACCAAAAGTGCGCCGTCAGTCCCTGTGCACACTGCATACTTGACTGCACTTTTCAGTTCAGTGTCTTGATTCATGAATACAGGGCCCAGAGGACAGATACAATGTCAGATATTATCTTAGGATCTTTACATAAATTGTTGTTGATATTCTAGCAGAAAAAAAAAAAACATATATAATGCATTTTGTTTTGTTTGCAGCTGTCAAAACTTCTCCCTGGTTCCTCTGTCAGAGTTTTTTTTTTTTTTTATCAACAGCTAAATGTATTTGCAAATGTCAGGAACAGCAGAATTCCTGCTGTAAAAGGAATTCATGGCTACATTGTGGAAATCAGAACCCTAACCCTTTTTTTTTTTCTGTATCACATTTTTATTTGCATTCTGTGTCATTTTGCCATTTTGAAATGAAGCTACTGGCTATCAAATGTAGTCTTCAGTAACAATCTTGTACAGGTTGCATTCAGATTCTCTCACCCTGTTCAGTATCGGTTTGCTCCTCAAAACAGAGCAAATAACTCTCAACCCTCTCTCATCTTCTTTGGGTCTATATGGTAATGAAGTGCGGCGCAACGCACTCTGTGACTGTGGGAGGTTGTCAAAGCCTATGTTGTTTCTAAGCTCATTTTAATAACATCTTACTTTTTTTCCTCCACCACTACTAAATTCTTATGTAGTGCACAGCGAGTTAAAAGCGCAACATAAATGCGGTTGTCAGTGCGTTGGCTTTGCCTGTCACCTTATCAGCTCTAGTATTTCTGATAGACCTACTTCAGCAGCCTGCAGCCAATTACACAAGTGTGTGAAGCAAAGGCAACGTATTTCAGGCCGTAAAAAGAGTGCCACTGCCACAACCTTTTACTAACAGATAAAGTGCACCGTGTTATCTGAAATCAGCTTTTTCTATCGAGCGCCATCACTTTGCAGAAATAACAGCGGGCACGAAGGCAACCAATTATTCTCAATTTAATCAGAAAACAAGTGGAGAAAAAAAAGTGTGTGTGTGTGTGTGTGTATATTTGTGTGCCATGTACGTAAGCATCCATGTGCACTGTGTGGACCTAACAACGACCGAAAGGTACAAATGATGAGAATAAGGGCAGCCACAAAGTCTGAAATTAAGTAGCTTATTTATGTCCAATGTCATATTTTCAAGGATTTGAACCAGGCATATGTGCATCAACAATGAGCGCGTTATGTTGTCAGATTATGATAAGAATTAGTCAAGATCACATTTGATGTTTGGTATAAAATACATTCCTTCTTATCTGTGAGACAGGTATGATATGTTTTGTAATTGAGTTGAATAGTTTGGGTTTATTATGCACAGCTGCCGCGTCTTCGGATACACTCAAAATGCATGAAAATTGAAATCGAAATGTTCTCGCTGGGGTTAGATGCGTAGCGCCTTATTATGCCTGTCTGAGCTTAAATTGGTTTGCAAAGAAATTTGTTGTGTGTAAAAGTTGATTGACACCTTCTGCTAATACCGGACAAGCAATAGAGCGCCGACAGTGAAATCCCAGAGCTGAAGACAGTTTGTGAAAATGGGCATGGAGCTTTTTTTTTTCTCAAAGTAATGAATTTTGCCAGAGGACACGGAAACTCCAGACAGTCCCTATCAAAGGGATTTTTTGTTCATTTCCACTGTCGCCCAGAGAGAAAAATGGAGGGGAAAGTGACAGGAGGAAACAAGGGAGAGAGATGCAGACAGATGCAGTAATGACCGCTGTTAACTGTGTGCCAAACTGACTGCCAAGAGGGATTTCACTGGCCTTCATTATTACTAGAAAATTAGCTTCAGCTATTGGAGCACAGCTCTAGTAGTTATCATATCTGAATTAGCAAGAGAATCTTCTCTGTTTCTTTTCTTTGACCACAAACATCTCTCTATGCTGTGCATTGAAATGTTCAGATTGTGTCTGCACTTCCTTCCGAACTAATGAAGCGAGACCAACTATCAAAAAGGTGTATGATAAATATGAATTTTCTCTGCAAGAAGTAAAGAAAACACTTCACGACTACATCCCCTTATTTCCTACAGAGAAACCTCCTGATAATAAATGAATCACAGTGTATTCCATCAACCTACAGAAAAAACAAACCAAAACATTCAATTCAAGAAATGTGACAAAAACAAGAGTCAACATTCTCAAAATGATGCATCAAGGCCGATTTTCAAAGTCAGTCACTGTATAATTTGCACATAATGATTTTCATGCATAACGTCATTCTCATTGACAGATTTACTGAGCATTTTATTGCTTGAGAGAACTGCAACCTTAAGGCCCTTTCACACCTACCTCATTTGTTTTGGACATTTGGACTTTTCAGTTTGATCTAAACCAAACTTACATGTGTGAAACCTCCCACGGACCACCTACCACACCAAACAGCCAAACCTTGGTCCGATGAAAAGAAGCGTTTTTGATCCGGATCAAACTGAACCATGATTCAGTTCCTTCCTAGTCTAAGAAATTCTTTTGGATGGTTCGAATTTTCGGACCAATTACAGAAAGTTCCAGCAGGCTATCATCAGAACAGCAAAAAGGAAAATGAACCGTGGTAGCATATGGGGAGAGGAAGAGACCAAGTTTTTCATTGAAATACGGTCCAACGATGTTATAAAAAGTCAACTGGAAAAAACTTCTAAAAACACTTTCCAAGTATTTTCAGAAAGGATGAGAGAGAGAAGATATGAGAGGACGGGAGAGCAATGCCACCTGAAGATAAATAAACTGTAGAATATATATATATGTATATATATAACATGGTGGCAATGAAATGAATCTCTTCATTCATTTTACAGAGATAGAAGACTACCCGCCGAATTGACTTAACACATCGACGTCAGACGTCTGTCTACAAACCAATCAATGTCAAGCATGTGGAGACACAGCCCACGTAGGTGATGACGACAAGATGTAGGTATGTCATGTAAAGTTCTTTAGTGCGCCTGCATTCCTTTCAGGTGTAAAATATAGAAATATTTTCTAAAATACAAAGAATACTACAGATAAGGTGCAAGGCATATATAAGTTATATACAGATTAAATTAAATTAATATTATATATGAGAATAATGGGGGACAGCTTTGATGGCTAGTGTTTTATTGTCCCAGTCAGAATAAGTATAGAGGTTGTTGAGCTTGTCAGAAAGGGAGGCGTCATTGGCTATGGGGAGTCGTGTTCACTCTTCTGTAATTGGTGATGATCTGGATGCCTTGCCACACGCATCTGGGGTCGGAGTTATTCTTCAAATGCCCCTCGATCAGCAGTTTGTGTTTTTGTTTGGCGCTCCTGATACCCCTTTTTCAGATCGGCCCTGGATGTAGGCCTCCACATTGCTCTGTTCATCCAAGGCTTCTGGTTAGAGAAGGTTTAATCTCTTTGTGGTTTGTGACGTTATTGATGCATGTGTTGATGTAGTCCAGAACAGAAGAGGTGTTTGTTTTAAATGACCGAGTAGGAGTCCAGAGTGGCCTGGGTAACAAACCAGCTCCAGTCTGTAATACTGAAACCGCTGCTGTAGTGCAGAATTTTGCCCCTTCAGGCTAAACTTTCACCGTCCTCAATGAAGGTTTCACATGTCTGATTAGAGGTGTGTACTTGGAGAGTAGCAGCAGAGAGGGGATTGACCTTGTAGGCCTTAGTAATAGTTGTGTTCACAAGGTCCAGGATATTGTTGAAGGTTGTCTGATGCACTGTTTGTACAAAGAAAACCAAGGTCCAAATGTTCTTGTCGGCTAAATGACATATTCGCACCACTGAGGGAAAAAAACTTGAAATTAGAAAGTAGATTACTACTAATTCACAAAGACTGGGGAGACGCAGAGCTTTGCGTTGTGCACGAGTTGCTATCCTACAGCCTTTGTCAACTATGCCCCCAAACTATGGAATACACTGCCCATAGATATCAGCTCTTTACTTTCAAAAGAAAGCTTAAAACCTCTCATCTCTTTACCCAAGCATTTAAATAGCTTTGCACTTTGCTCTCTGCTGCACTTTTAAAATGTTGTATTTTTATTTATTTTACACATTCTAAGCTTTAACTTGTTTTTATCATATTTTATTCTTTGATTATGCATTCTATGTACTTTAGTTTCACTTTATCACTTTATCTTATGTCACATCAATGTCTTTTCTTTTTTTCTACATGTCTTTATGCTCTTTTATGTCTTTGTCATGTATTTTTTTTTGTAAAGCACTTTGAGCTGCATTTCTTGTATGAAAGGTGCTATACAAATAAAGTTATTATTATCATTATTATTATTATCCTTGTTCAAGGATTCCAGGATGTTGGGAACACTTTTCAATATAATGCACTCCAGTACACCACCACCACCCACTACGACCTCAGTAATAAACATAAAGTAGAATTATCACCTTTCTGACAACGTCAACAAAAACTGTAAACTACTCCCAATCAGAAGTAGCTTGTAGCTGCACTAGTTTCAAACATTTCACATTCTGAAACACTGCGAATTTTTAATTGTAAGTAAAGACAGCAAATCATCAAAACAAGAGGCATAAACACTAACCAGAGCAAATAAATTTGTTTCCACCAATTAAACCAAATTTCCATTTAACAATTATCTTCACATTCATATTTGCTCTAATCATTTATGGTTTTATGTGCATCTGTCAGTACATAACACAGAAGTACAGTGCAGATGGCACCAGAAAAAAACTCTCAGACAAGAAAATCATCAAAGTGTTGGACATTTGTTCAGAAGACAAGGTCTCAACCTACATGAATTGCAATACTCAAAGAGAAAACATCTATTGCAATAATTCAAACGTGATTTATCTAAAAAAGGACTTAAAATATAACAGCGTGGGTAGCTCACAAGCCCTAAAGCGAAATGAAAAGTTTAACAAACACAAAAGGTTTCACCCTTGACGTGTGTCACATGGTTGCAGTGGTATGAACAGAGAGTTTATTATCGAGGGGGTTTAGAAGAACAGATAAAGATGACAACTAACTGCTCAAAAGCTGTTAAATAAACAAATAAAACATATTAAATTATAACATATTAACTGTTGACTCTCCTCCTTTCTTGTAAGAAGTGACCATCTCCTTCAGCAGCCGAGGATGCTGAGCTTCACCCTTCCTCTGTGCATTTGCCCCCATAATAAGATAACAAAACCTGCTGCATGGAGGGGTCAAACGGTGAGGCGAGATGCACAAAAGGGATGAATTAGATAACTGTATGTACTGAACCTTCCCATTACACACCGCACACTGGAGCTGGCCCCCTTTTGCCAGGGAGGGCTTTCCTCTCGGCTGTTACCTCAGAACAACAATAAAACTGCAAAATCCTCCCACACAGCGGCACACAGTCAGGGAGAAAATGAATCTAGACGAGTCTTTTCCCGCTGCATCAGGGGCCATGAGCACTGGATTTACAGTAAGTCATTAGGAGCAGAGACACCTTGACAGGCTGGAGGCGACGGATAGGGAGTTTGCTGCTGATTCCACAGTGTGACTGATGCCCTGCAGTCGCTCAGATCCGCCCAGAGTCTCATCTCAACACGCTCCACCTGCTGAGAGCAAGTGTTGCGTGGGGACTGCTAAGGAAACCAGCCTCGAAACTGTGTGTATTATAGCTCTGTAATGTTTGCAGTCCACACAGGGGGGGGTGAAAACTGCACTTCCCACCAACAAATCCCAACTGAAACAGGCGTGTTTGTGTGTTGTTGTTGTTGGTGTGTGTGTGTGTGTGTGTGTGTGTGTGTGATGGCAGGGGTCTGAATTGAGATATCAAAGGACCCGAAGTCTAAGAGGTTTACCATTATCTGCCAGCCTCAGCATGCAAGAGAGAGAGAGAGACAGGGGGAAAAAGACAAAAGACATACAACATGAAAGACAGACAGAGGGGAAAAAAAAAGAAAAGAGCAGCGGTCGAGGTGGGTAATTTTATCAATGCTGGGCAAAAAGTTAAAATTTGCTTATTGCCAGTTATATACAGTGGTTGCCAAATAAAAATACATTTTAAAAAGTCTTATATTGGTGCAGCTATCAGTGAGGGGTCTGTGAAATAACACCTAAAGTACCAGTGTCGATAATCCAATAACAAAAACTGGATCCGTTTCATGGTAGACCTGTTTCTGAGCCTACTCACACCAACACAAACATGCCCTCTTTGCCTATCCGCTGTTGTACAAATACACACTATAAATACATCAGTCGGCAGACAAACGCACAAGAGAGAGGCTGCGTGAAAACTACATTTTAATGGGTTGAAATGTTATGATTGAAGTTACATCAGATGTCAAAAAATGTTTGGGTAGGAGCGCTTCCTGGACTCAAAAATGAGTTTGTTTGAGGTGCTCTTTGGATCGGGATACATGTAGACACAAAAATATAAGAAAACTCCAAGGCAATCTCTTTTAAATCAAAAAAATGCCCTCATTATCATGGCATGGTCATATTTGATTTGAACTTAAACTTGACACATTTTGGCATCAAGCCTTCGTCAGGGAGTCTAACAGATCTCATGAAACAGCCATTATATAATGAAAATCCACAAATGGCTTCTTTCTACATGAAAATAGATAAATGTGTGGTTAATCCCCCTGGTAGACCTGTGATATCAGGTAATGACAGCCTTACTGAACCATTTTTACCTTCCTGCTTATGTTCAGGACACTACTGATGTGCTCAGCAAGATCAAGCAACGGGAGGACAAAGGCATTAGAGAGACTTTTCTAGCTACTATGGATGTTGAATCATTGTACACAACCGTAGAACATAAACGGGCCTAGCAGCACTCATAGATACATTTCAAGTGCTCGGCCAGAATCTGAAATGCCACCCAATGATTTCTTATTGTCACTGACAGAATGGACTTTGACAAATAACATTTTCATTTTCCAGGACAAAGTATTTAAACGGACACAATGGTGTGCTATGGGGACTTGCAATAGTCCTTCTCATGCAGGTCTATACCTGGGTAAATGGGAAGAAGACTTTGTGTTCAACCACGAAGGAAATAGTTTTCTAAGCACATTATCTGGTGGGGACGATACATCGACGGTGTCTGTTTCAGTCTGAGTCAGAGCTACAAGCTCTCCATGTCTTTTTGAAAGGTATTAAACCTAACGTCACACTGTCTCTAGATTACAGCAAGGATAACATACATTTTCTAGATCTTACAATCTTTAAAGACAATCAAGGGACTTTGCATACGTCTATATTTAGGACACCAACAGATAGAAATGCCATTCTACAGGCCAGGAGCTTTCATCCCCAGTGGCTCAATGAGAATGTACCTTATGGCAATTTGTGACCAGGAAAAGGAGTTTGAGGTCAAATCAAAGGTGTCATGCTTTCAGGAACAGGGATATAGAAACATTGCCCTGCAGAAAGCAGTCACTAGAGCCAAACACCTGGACAGATAAACCTTACTACAAAGAAACACTCCCAAACAAACAAAAGATAGAGTAGTATTTGTCACAACATACAGCACAGAGGCAGTTGGGATATTATAAAGCCAAACACCCAAACATGGTTGGGTTCAAACCCCCAGGGGTCCTACAAGTGTAACCATTGTAACCACTGTACAAATGTTATACAGACTGAGACATTTATGGATTTTACATCTCAGAAAGAGTTCACCATTAATCATTTCATTAACTGTAAAACCTTGTTTGTTATTTACAGGCTAGAATGTCCCAGTTGCAAAGTTTTTTAATATTGAAAGAACAAAAAGACGTTTACAGGACAGGCTAGCAGAACACGAATATACCATTCACGTAGGAAATGTAAACTACGCTACGGCTTGACACTATCTGTTCTTTCATAACATCAACTAGGGATGTCAACAGTTAACTCTTAATTGGTTAACCACCGAGAATATTTTCAACCGGTTATGCATGCTAGTCTGTAGGTTAATTTGCATACTCACTCCGCCAACGGCCAGACAATGACACGTTCATCACAGAGTATTTTATGCTATTGAGAGCTACTGTGACTAAACACATTGAAAAGCACTTTGAGGCAGTGATTCTCAACTGGTGGGTCGTGACCCAAAAGTGGATCACGGACCCGTTCTGGGTGGGTCACGGACAGCTGGTCAAAAATAAACAGATAATATTTAATGCGATGTTGGACTTGTCTTTTATCCTTTAGGCATGCATCAGAGACGTGCAGCAGTCTCGCACCGTAGCCATGGTAACCATCATTTGATTGACAACACTTTAAGTTTGTGTTGATGTTCGCAGGCAAGATGGCGAAGCGCAAATATGACCCGCAGTATTTAAAATGTGGATTTTCGTACATTGAGCATAAAAAGGGACAGAAACCCCAGTGTGTGATATGTAGTGAAGTGCTTGCAACTGAGAGGATGAACCGTGCAAGTACAAAAAAAAAAAGGCATAAATTATTTAAGGTGGTATAAAATTATTTAAAAGGTAGAATTTTTTTTTGTTTTTTTGCATGTACAGGTTTAAGGTGCTTCATGAGTCTTATGGCTTGTGGAGAGAAGCTGATGCACATTCTGGCTGTTTTAGCTTTGACGGAGCGATATAAGTATATAAGTGAAAATATCTAATTTTGTGGCCTTATTTATTCTGTGCAGTTTTGATATTTATTTTAGTCTACATGCAGTTGTCATGGTCCTCTTCAGTTTCTTTATAATGTGCTCTGAAATGCACTTTGTACATGAAAATATATGTATTTATGTTAAAAAAAAAAGATGACATATGTGTGTTTTTGAAGGATATTTTTGAAAAATAAATTTGCTTGGTTTGAATTCTATAAAAGTGGGTCGCCACTTAATGACCATGGGAAAATCTGGGTCTCGGGATGAGACCAGTTGAGAATCCCTGCTTTGAGGTGAAGGATGAGCTAAAAGTCAAGCTAGCTCTGACCACTGACTGCTGGACAGCTCTCACAAACAAAAGCTACATCACAACTTTTCTTAAAAATTAACCAGTTAGTTATCAGTCGATGGGCGTCAGTCTGTCGAAAGCAAAATTAACCGAAATTGACATCCCTAACAGCAACCCATCCACATTACAAACCTTTGGCACTGACCGGATCCCATCTTCCATACGAAAAGGTGACAGACAAAGGAAACGTAGCCAACAGGAAGTCTTTTGGATTGACAAACTACAGGCTACTAAACATCCAGGCCTAAATGAGGACCTAGATTTTACTGCTTTTTTGTAAACTTTTTGTCTTTTGTAACCATTGCAATTAATTATATTCATGTCGTTGCTCTTTAATTCAGCTTTGATGAATATCGTGGGCCAAAATGACGCCATCTACTGGAGTTTGTGTATGTCTACACCCTCTCTAGGCCAACAACACCATATCCAAATGGAAGATTTTTCATGAGAACTGTTTGACTCCTTGATGAGTTTACATCAGATGTGTTGCCAAAGACTTCTAACAGAACTGTAGAGGATGTGCGAGGTTGAACTTAGAAAGTTGTGTATGTACGGACTGCAGAGATGATATATTCAGCTTCAAAGTGTTGACATCCCAGCCAGCAGTGTTGTGAAATCTGTCTTCATAGTTCAACAAGGTCTGATCCCCCGCAGTATATTGAAAGAGAAAACCTAAAAGAATAAAAAAAAGTTTGATTTCTTTTAAGGGCCCGAACTGAGATAGAACTTTATTATATAATTTAGGACTTTTAACCCAAATTTAAGAAACTTTATTAAACAAAAATGACAACGATGCAAGCATGACTGAGATTCATAAAGGAGTGGAAGGTGAACTGTTGACTGGAATATTTTACTCATCTATGGTTGGAACAACAGCAGCTAAACGGTTAAGCTCTGGGACAACTAGGGCTTCCACCTAAATGTTGATGATTCAATACATCAGCTGAGAAACCCCTGAGTCGACTCACATTTAGTCAGTCAAAACAATGACGCAGCTAAAATAAAAAAAAAAAAAAAAAAGGCAGAGTAACGCAGGGTGACAGCATGACAGGCTGTAAACTTGTCTTACAATGACCTCAATAACTACGATGGAGAGAGAGAGAGAGAGAGGACGGCATGACACAGAGCAGAGCGACTCCATTCTCCTGCTCTGATTCCGGCGCTCTCAAGTCCGACGCTGAATGTCGGTGAAGACGGCTGGTACGACCTCCTCTACTGTCCAGTGTGATTGACTCTTTGGCTTTTTTGGCTCTTATTTCTCTGACTGTGTGGAAATCTGACTTTTTCAGATACAGAATTAAAGTCTTACAGGTAAAACATGAGACTCATGTGGGCTGTTATAGTAGGTTAATCAGCGACAGCCCTGGCGAATTTCTCCATTTACCGCTGCCAAGGTTTACATAGTATGTGACAAGGTGTGAAAATTCATTTTTTGTCAAGAAACGACTGTCAGGAGATCACTTGTTCAAATTTTCTGCAGAAAGAAAAGGATTCCAGCACCGACATTTCTTACATGGCAGCTTAACTGGTGCCTCTTTAACTCATTAAATACTGAATGCCAACTCAATATTACAGACACTTTAAATGACAATGCTACTATATATCAGAACTTTATGGGGTTTCAAACTGCACCCTGGCAGCAGGAGTTGATTAGTCTGACGTGCTTTGTAAAACCAGGGGAATGATTATGTTGGAGCAGCTGATAGAGCAAGGTAGATACCTTTTACAATTTTGGCACATGCTTATCGCTGCAAATAAGCCGAGTCATTACTGTTAAAATAAGAGTGTGTTCATGCAGTGTCTGCTCTCTATGGCTGAAGTATATGTTCATCTTTAAGAACTCTTGACAGCCTTTTTTCTCAGGACACTGCGCTGTTCAAGATTAAAGTTTTAAAGCTGGTTTCATTATCAAAAAAAGCCCTGGGAGCCCAAGGGAACATCTTCATATTGCCTGTTTTGACCAAAAGCCAAGGATATTCAGTTTACAGGTCTGTTCACAAAGAAAAGAAAAAGCAGCAAATCTCCCATTCGTGAAGCTGGAACCAGTGAAAGCTGAGGTTTTTATTATATTTCTCATTTCATTCATTTGGAAGACTTTTTTTTTTTTCCAAGACTACACACATAAGGGGCAGTTTGGGAGTTCAGTGTCTTACTCAAGGACACTTTGGTTTGTGTGTGCAGGGGTTGTCAGGTGCACGAAAACAAAATAAATAACGGAAGCAACACAACTAAATCCAAACCGGTAACTGGAGGGACGAGCTGAGAGCTAAAAACAGCGGCGGCAGCTGCTGCGAGCAGTCAGAGGAGAACGAGAGAGCTGCTTCAGCTGCAGCCCGGTGTTAATAACCTGGACACAGTATGGGCCCTCAGGTGACGCCAGTTGCGCTAACGAGCACCTGCAGAAACAGAGCAGAGCAGGTAAATCCCAAAAGCCAAACGCGGATGACACCAGGGGTCATCACAGCCTGGAATAAAACACTCTGAAATCATTTATCAGTTACTAAAATTGTTGTCAATTAATTAATTCATTTTCTGTAAATCAACTAATTACTTAATTTTTTTTAGCACTAATTAGAATAACAACATTTTGGACACAAGTGTCTTTTAGAGAAGTTAGAAAATCATCCATTACAAGCTCTTCTACAGGTGATTTGGTTTGTTTGTGTCTGGATGGGGGGGGGGGATCCAGTACAGTACATCTAATTAAATACCCAGTAAACTGAAGTCAACACATGCTGAGAAAGAGAGAGATTAAAAGAAGGAAGAGAGATTATCATAACACAGGCGTGAATTTTGCGAACCATTAATGAGACAGGCTGGAGGACTACTAATGACCCTGACAGCTAGTGCAATTATCCACAGATTAATTCACTATTAAAACTTCCACTGCCCTGTTTGCATGCATATGCATGCATACGTGCACTAATGAGAGATCATGGCTCCCCTTACTACTGCATTATTAATCATCATGTGACAAAGATGGGTAGCAGCATCACACTGAGGAAGATAGCTGTGCTATATAATGATCAGTCAAATGTGTCACTGGGGCTCTCAGTAATAGCTGCAGCCCCCAAGCCGTGGCTCTGAAAAATCTGGCAGCAGCCGGCAAAATGACACACTCACTCTCAGCCTGCTGCTTCTGCTCTTTTTTTTTCCAATATCCCATTTACTGGAGTTGTATAACCATTTGATGCAATAATTGTTTTTGTTCTGATCTGAGTCATCCACGCTGTCAAAACTTGAAACAGCCCTCAAAGAAGCTGTCGACAGTCCGTTCCCTGTCCGACTGAGGAGCTGGGTTTGCTGGTAGAAGGTCTGAGCCGGCTGCTTGAGCGTCACAAGCTGAAGGCTTTTTACGTCGGCTATTATTTTGACAGTGATTTCAGAGATTTCTTAGATGGAAACAATATAAAAGTTGGCTTCCCACTGAATATATGGAAGTATAACTCTCCATTGCACTTTGTAAAAATTAAATTAAGACTAAATCTCCTTCAAACCACTGCTGCACTTGTTGGTGTTAATCTGTCAAACTTCAATAAACGGTAAATTAGAGTCGATTACATCAGACGTGTGTATAGTTATTTTATTCTCTTTAGTCTTAAGTATATTCTAAAAATCATATTAGTCTAATTGCTGTATAATATGTCTTATGCAAAGCCGTACATACATTAGCCTTGAAAGCATATCAAGGGAAATCAAGCAGGGAAGCACGGCAGCAAAGAGACCCTGAGACTCATTTCAAGGTAGTGTGTAAGTCAACAAACTCTTGTGACAGGTTGTTGACTGAATCTGGAGTCCTACTGTATGCACACCTCGTCAGTCACAGATAGTCAGGAGGGAACATAAACAGCGAGGACTGAACCAAGTGCACCAAATAGAAAAAAATATATTTCAGCAGTGTAAAACCGGCAGCTAGCTTCTGATAAAAAAAAATGTCATGAGAGCATTGAGAAAAGTGAGAAGATTTGAACATGAAATCAAAAGGGGGGAGAAAAAAACGAGACGAAAATGAAAAAATGTGACAGAAGACTGGGGTGAAATCTTCTCCAGCACATGCAGCGACTGAGTCAGAGTCTATATGAGCTGAATTGTGTTGTGCTGTAGGCAACACTGATAGGAATATTGTAAAAAAAACACAAAAAATACAAAAAAAAGTGAAGTAAAATGTGGAAATGAATATTGAAAACTTTGATCTGCTGGTAGCACATCATGAGAAGTCTGAATGAATGTCGCTACAACTTTTAATGACAGTTAAAGATGCAACTATCCAACTTTTTCTCTCTTGATGCTGATTCTGATAACTGCGTCGGCACTGATACAGATCCAGTGTATCAGCCTAATTAAAATCAAGGATTTTTAAGACCTAATTACCAATTTTGGTATTTGAGGATTTAAGAATATCGGCCGATATTCAGTTTTTATCAGACACGTAACATAAAGAGTTTTGATAAAGATCCCTGATATTCAGTTATTGAGTTCTGAACAAGATAAATACTTAGTGCTACATTATGCAGTTGAAAAATAAACTTTTATTGTCAAAAAAACATAACAGCGACTGCAACAGTAAACTTAATTGAAATTACTATTATTATTGTGTTTTATAATTGGTTGACTTAGTTCCTCTATTCATTAGTGCCACAAACGTGTTGACATTTTTGGAGAGTTGTGACAATTAGTTGATTTTTTTTTTTTTAAGAACAAAAGTCAAAAAGTTCTTTGATTCCAGCTTCTCAAATGTGAATATTTTCTGGTTTCTTTAGTTTTCCATGATAATAAACTGAATATCTTAAAAGACATTTGTGGACTTCGGGAAACAGTGATTGACATTTTTCACCATTTTATGACATTTTACAGACAAAAGGACTAATTGACTGTTATGCACCACAAGACCAAAGTAAATGTATGTGCAAACCTACTTAGCAAAAAACCTGATTCTGACTCTGATAAATTAACAGAGAAAATAAACGTTACTTGTGGTTGAGAGTGAAATGCCTCAACAGCTGTTGCTTGGATTGCTATGAAATTTAGTAGAGATATTTATGTCCCACACAACATGAAGTGTAAAGGGTTGATATCTTAAAATCTGTGGTGTTGGGCCGTGGCTACAAGTTTGGCTATCAGCAATAATTAATGATTATCAAAGATAATTATTAATTATTAAAATCAATAAAATTATTGATAAGAATTAATAATAACGGGGCACCACCCTGGACTCAGGGAAAAAGATAGCCAATTCAGTCTCAAAGGGTACTAATCTATGAATTTGGGACTTTGATTAATAATTACTTGAATAACTATAAGCAAAATCACCATATCAATAGCTAGTAAAGGTTGAAGGATTTGGAGTTCTTTACAGAGCAGAGGTTGGCAAAACTCATTCTTGTGCAGCATTAAAACAGACAACAGGTATATCCAAAAGCATTTATTTAACAAAAGGGTAAAAGCAACACACAATACTAATCTAGCTAAGTGTACCTATTTACAAGTGTGAATGTGTGAGTGTGTGTGTGTGTGTGTGTGTGTAGGGAAGACAATAGCAAGATGGCTGCAGTCACCTGGTGACTGAGCACATGGCATGTCAACACGTTGGCTGATAAAGGGAACTACAGGGATAAAAGGCCAGACCATGTGGTGTCTTGAACCACATGTGCTGCCTGAACCAAAGTTTGCCAAACTAGGTTTTAACCTCTTAACTGTGTGGTTCTCTATTCAAGGCCAATTGGTGTATACTAAAGGTGCCAGGTTAAGATGAGGTTAGTTGCATGCAAGGCCTAGTTACTGGATGTAACATGTGTTAAGCATGCTAACATTAACCTAGCGGTGTGGCTATGCAGTAACCTGACTATAGGCAACAAGGACATCACAACAACAGTTCAATGTATAACCTTAACCAAATCAATACACGTACAGTACATTGTTTGAGTTAAACATTCTTGCTTAGCCGTACTATGCTTCACTGTGTTGCTAGGCTATGCCCAGTTGTTACCAGTCCATGAAGAAAGAGATGCTTTGTGGTGTCCTGCTTTGTGGCCCAGGTCACTCCTTGGTGTAGAGTTAGCGGCAAGCTAACTCCATTTCGCGGCTCCTGTACTTGTTAAACTGGCCAGCAGACTTGTGTGTTAGCTGCTGGCACAAGGAAACTTAGTTTCTGAGTCTTAGGCAGGCTCTCGCGTCTTCTGCCGTAAAGAAGACTGTGTGTGTGTGCTGTGAGCAGGCCACACAAGAGAGCAGAGATGGTGTGAAAGAGAGCAAGGAGCTGCTCCTGCTGCAGCTCATGGAGAAAAGAGGGAGAGATAAGAGGGGAATCTCTAGTTTTGATAACCTGGATCCATGGGTGGAGCTTCACACTTTGGGTGCGAACCCCCAGGGCTCAGGTTTCTTGGAGTCTTGAAACATGTGGTAAACTGTGGTCCACATGTAGTCCCAACAGTGGTTTGACATGTTTCTGCTCGTATCATCACCAAAAATGTAATACTGCCACAAACACGCTCACAACATGATACTTGATATTGATATTGTTTTTATATTATTAAACAAACAGCTTTACTCTGACACCTTCTTGGTTTTCTTTACAGTGATCATTACAGCCTCACAGTGTTGACTCTTGTTTAAAAGTGTTATAATATTGTTAATAAGAAGCAGAAAATGTATTTACCTTGCTCAGTATTCTCAGTCAACATACTGCTAGTTAGTAGCGTATGAACTGAGGAAGGTATTTGATGCCAGCGAGGCTTTTGAACATCAATTCCAATACCACAATACACAAACATACACACACATATACACACACACAGAAACTCATTCACACATTTGCAAATGCAAATCTGTGAGTTTACACTCCCCGGGGGACTTCAAACAGTCACATTCTGCCAAAAGGAAAGCACTTTCATCAAAGCAATGACCTTGCTGCACCCTTTACCCCCCCAACCTTCACCCACACCCACTGTGTGTGGGTGAAACCATATGCGGGTGATGTATGAATAAGAAGAGGTATCATCGAGTAATGACGACACGGCCAGAAAAAAAAAAAAAGGGCAATTAAAGCTCGGTAGAGTGCGGTGAAGTAGTCAGAGATGTACATGTGCTGCTCCCACAGAGAGGAGACACCGACGAAGGAGCGATGCTGCCGTGTCTCATCGCAGCAGGAGACCGATGAGTGTAGGAGAGTCAACTTTCAAAACGTGGGAAAACCTGAAAAGAACCTCTAATTGGCCTCCATCGGCTCCATATTTGGCCTACCTGTTTAGAGCAAACATGGCAGCCGGATTTCTATTCACTTGGCTCTTGAACGCTCTCAGACATTCAATACACACCTTGAAGCACTGCCAGGCAGCAGCAGCAGCAGCAGCAGCAGGAGGCAATAAACAGCGCTTCTCACTGTGAGGAGGTGCAGTGTTTTTTTTTTTCACAAAAACTTCCCCCTCATTCATTTCGCTCACACTTTTTTTTTTTTTTTTGTCAGTTACCTTCCTCATCTAAACCCCACTGCTTCTCCCTTTGATGCTTAAAAGTCTACTAACATTTCCTTTTTTTTTAGATATTGTCTCCTTTAGCAGAGAGATGTTTCAGCCCCATTGTTGCAATCAAACACACAGATTTCAAAGAGCGCTGGCGTGGCAAAAAAACAGTAGTTAAGAGTAGACGTACAAGGAGACAGCAGGCAAAGTAGAGTGGAGGGAGGGGTGGGGGGGAGCAGGGATCAGACGGATGAGAGGGAGCCTAAAGAAAGAGCACAATGAATAAGGGGTATCATACATTCACAAGCTCACACATATGAAGACTACACCCTACGGTCACAGCTTTTGTGGCAGTGGCGTTGTCCCGGTTTTCACACGCGACAGCCGCAAAGTGACACTAATGAGACACTGGAACATTTGAGCCTCCAGTCAGCGCCACAGACCCAATTTCAAATTAGATTTTCTGTCTTTGTAGTATACAGAGATTATAGCTGACATTTCTTAAAAGTCTTGAGAATAATGTGTTTTCTGATTATTTCTCTCTTTCACTCTGGCAGGCCTGCATTAGCACAGCTGTAGGACCTCACACCGGCTTCCCGTGTCTCCTCATATCACCACTTGTACAAATGAACAATCATTAATGGTACGTTCATTGCGGAAACGCTATAGAAGCCGGCGTTCTGGCATCTAAATTACCATCATCCACTCTACCGCTGAATTGAAATGAGGTAAAAACAAAGCTCAAACAATATAGGTGATAATCACATTATGTTATTTTGTCACATTAGTTGTGAGAACGGTACAGGTGGAACGTTTTGGCATCAAAGCAGGTTGCTCCCAGGTTGCTTCAGGGAGAAACTTGAGCTCAAACTCTGAAATGCCACCTGGAAGAAAAAACAAGTGCTTCATGTTATTGTCGCTGCTGGATTTAACCTGTACTTTTCTGGTGAAAATTAACTGTATCTACCTCTCAAATGTAAGTGTTATTTGGTTGCTTGTAATTAAGATATTTTGATGTTATTCTGAGCAATTCTCTGACTTAAAAAGTTAGAAAAAAAGGCCACATATAGGCTTGTTATTGTGCAGTATATTAATATTATTATTATTTGGGCTGCAATGCACTTCAGAACTTTTTGGAAAAAAGTTGTTGTGTTAATTTCTTTGCATTGTAAACTTGATTAAAGAAAACGTTAATGTACTACATAATGTTAAAGGTGTAAATGCTGCTGTTTTAACTTTTTAACTACTCTCAGTGTTTTACACTGAAGACATTTTGTTTTTCTCAAAATATTTCAGTGACCCATACATTTCAGGTAGCCAAACGTAGCTTACTTTAAATACAGTCGAGTGTAATTTGTGTAAATTGGATGATTATAGCAATCCTGAATCACTTAAATGCAGGTGATAATGCTGTACTTTAATTATAGCTTCAAGTAGAACACTGTGAGAAATACACTGGGAATGTGCAATGTCGACGGCAATTACTGTATTTTGTGGAGAACACAAAAAAAACACTGTAGATTGACACATCAAGATACTAATAGTTTAGTCAATTAAATGTTTAAAATAGTAAAAAAAAACAAAAAAAAAACTGATGTCTTCATTACAGTCACACTTCAGAGGAGCATTTTTGCTTTAAGAATTAGCAAAACAATCAATTATCAAAATAGTTACTGATTCATTTTCTGTCAAATCGACTTGTCAATTAATCAGCTAATCATTGCAGCTCTAAAGTTAATGCAAATATACAAAGTGGAAGGTGAGCAGAGCAGGTCTATGTCTTCCTTGCCTGTATTTTTATAGGATATCATTGTTGAAACACCTGCATCACCAGTTTCTCCCAAACTGTAGTGAGTGAGTCACCCACAAGCCTAGCCTATGAATATTAACACTGTTACTCATTATAGTATTCAAAATATGCATGGCATGCTCTTGACAGCAACAATAACAAGCGCCTCACTTCTCTGGCCTTGAGTTTGATTGGAAGCACCAACAATAATCAGCCATTCCCTCTTATCTTTAGCCCTGGCCCAACCTTAAGGGGCACTGCTGTGGTTGAAACAAGCCCACATCTGGATGCAGCTCACAAGCAAAGATGAAGCTTTAATGAACAGGGATTTTTTTTCAGAACTGCGCTAAAATAAAATCTTGTAATGGCATGCATGCAACATTACTAGGCATGTTAAATATTTCATCACTCAGCGCTTGATTGAGTCAAGTCTAATCTGTGTTTATAACGTCTAGTCGACCGAACCCCTCAAAAAGACTGCTGAAACAGTCTAAATTGATGTAAATGAAAAAGCACTCTGAGAATGATTTAGAAATAACTGGAAGATTTTTTATCTGGTGCAGCAAATCAACACCAAAGGTCAGCTTAATATGGAGAGCTAGGACTTTTATAAAAATCATTAATATTCTCAGAACTTGAAGAGAATCTGCAAAGTTGAGCAGTCGATTTTTTTCACAGCACTTTAACTCCTGAATATTATCGTACTCTCAGTACAATCAGTAAAAGCAAATACTCATGTGTGTCTGAAAAGAAATTCCTGTAACAAAAAAAAAACTCACTCAAGGCTAGAGCTGCCGCCGTTTTCGTGCATTGGCGGTAGTAACGGTATCGTGTCACGCACGCCACGGAGTCAAATTGATCGCCGCTTCACCACTGAGCGAGTGACGGGACATCAGTTATTCTCTCAGTGCTGTGCTTGACATAAAGAATGACGTGCCGGCCTCTTAATGACAACACTGGAATAAAGATAGTAAAGGCACTTAGACTATAGAGGCTATAAAGAATAGACTACTACACGAATAAATACATGCAAAAGTTTACCGTATTGGTCCAAATATAGGATGCTTTTTTTTTAAATCTGGAAATATGCCTGAAAAAGTAGGGTCGTCTTCTATTGGGGGTCTAGACCACGTGTTCACTATATCAGATATTCTTTTTGAATGGATAAAGCAGTGGTGTAAAACCAACTTCTACACATTATGGGTTGTTTGTAGCCTTAATGTTGGCTAGCAAGTGTCTTAAAGTCTGTTTACAGTGATTATGTTAGAGTCAGTCAACCCTAAAAGTATTTCATGAGTCCAGTTGAACCTGCAGGAGCTTCTAAAGGCTTGTGTAACATGTTTTTTTTTTTTTTTTCTGCCACAGAGAAAATAAATTCATGACAAGTGAAAACAAGTCCAAAGCCTCTGCCGACATCTCTACTGCAGAAATGGAATATGTCAAGCTGCCAAATACCACTGTGACAGATGATAAGGAGCACAAAAAGACAAACAGGCAGTCTTATAAACGCTAAACGCTCTGAGAAAATCGTTTTTGACCGCTTCCGAGAGTCTGGTAGGAGAGTGTGTGAGTATGTAACTATACTATGAAAGTATAAGCATGTATTTTTTCCAAAAACAGGTGTTGGAAAAAGCTTCACCACAGCTCAAACTATGAGTTCACACTGGTGAGTGGTGATAAACAAAACTGAATATACAACATACCTACTGTAATATTCTGGCTTCCTAGAAACCTTCGTTGTATAGTTTAAATAACAAACTTTCAAAGAGAGACCATCAGTACTGTTGGATTGGTTTGAAGACTTTCTTGAAACGCTGCACGGCAACTGCCCCCCCCCCCCCCCCCCCCCCCCCCCCCCCCCCCCCCCCCCCCAATAGATTCCACCACCTTTCATTTTCACAGCGCTACATCACACCTGCATTTTACAGCAGGTGACCAGTCTGTTGCAAAGTTGGTGAAATGATGTGTCACCACAGAAACAGATTTGTCTTCACCAGGAACAAGATGAAGAATATTGTGAGCCCATCGTATCAAAGCAAAGACAGACCATTTATGAACCACTACTGAATAATTAATGTTTTTAAATAGCACTGAATTGAAATCTTTTACTTTAAAACCATTAATTCCCTGAATTCACTTTGAATTTCAGTGCTGTTACTTCAGTGGTGTTCAAACTTCAACACTCAGTAGTAACTCAATTTCACGGTAGAGTGTTAAAATTTCAAATGAAAGTTGCCTCCAAAGATTGTCTGAATGTGTGTTTAATGTTCTTCAAACCATGATTTTAATCTGATAAGAAAAGAAATTGTGAAAAAAAACCAGAAATGATTAGAAGCTCTGTGAATAAGTAAAACATTTAAATAAATAAAAATATTAGACAATATTATACAACATATACTAATCTTATTATTAAGTGAGTTCAAGTTTTTTTTTTTTGTACATTTATTTCACAAACAGTGCTCATGCGCTCATCATGTCAGCTCCTAATATAAACCTAATTTATTCTTGGAGAGAGAAAAAAAAAAAGAGCGACAGCAGAAAAAATCAGAGTGAAACTACTCCAGCTGTGAAGTGAATCAATGTGTGGGTGCGTTTGACTGCGAGCAGAGGAACTAAGATCCTATTTAGAAACAGCATTAAGTGAAGATATTGCAATGAAAATAGGCAGAGAAACTAGGACAGGGCGACTTTTAAAAAGATCAAGTGATTTAACGTCTCTATCCGGAAGGAAAAACTGAGGAAATATAACTTTATTGTTTCAGAAACACTACATGCGTGTAATGATGGAGCACCCGCAATCAATTACAGATGAATTCATCATAGGTGGCAGAGCTTTAAGTTATGACTCATAAAAGTAGAGGGAGATGTTCTTCTACCAGGTAGAGTCGTCACGCTCTGTATAATATGTTATCAGTGAAAACATTAATCTCTCAAATGAACTGGAATTAGCATTTGAATTAGCCAAGAAGTAATGACTGGTGGAGGAGAAAGGAACAGATGGAGAGGAAGGATTTAGATAGGATCTTAGAAAAAAAAAAATCAGGAAAACTGCAGTACGGATCGATAAAAGAACGATTAAAGAGCCGGAGTGCTGCGTCTCAGCCGTGTAATTAATTCTAAACACACATTTATATTTGAACGTCATGTGTGTTTTTGAGATTATTTTTGCTTGTATGCATATTTGTCTGTATGTGCGTACTTTTGCACTGCTTGAGAGAGAGAGAGAATAAAAAAATAAATAAAAAAAAGGTGAAATCCTTTATTCTTCTACACAAAGTCCACTGTCATCCACTGAGAGCAAAGAGAAACTGCTGCTGACTTTCATCTGTCATCAATCTGTCAGTCTCCGCTGCACTCTCCCTAACCATCTGTCTTCATCTGCCTCTGTCGGCCTGTGAAGGTTTGAAGCAAAAACTTCACACGCCCCTCGGTAAGTAACGCAGTACTCCGAGTGTCTCTCTGCAGTCTCTCAGTACCGGGCTTCATCTCTCCAGAGGGCCAAAAACAATAACTCAAGCAAGTGTGTGTGTGTGTGTTTGTGTGTGTGTGTATGAAAGATATATTCAAATCCACAGTGTCTTACTTCGGCTACTTCCAGTGAGCTGTTGTAGTCGTTTATACAATCGGGACTGAATAAAGCGATGTCAGTTCGGTCGCTCCGTCTCACTCGATCTTGACTTTTCTTGTGTTACGTAACTGTAGTTTAAACCTCTCACGTTACACCACTTTCTTGTCACAAGTCCTTACATCAAAGATAAAAACAATGCAGCAATCTTCCTGCCGTTTAAACCGCCGCCATCACACACTTTCTTTCTATCTATATTTATAAGCAGATAAAAATCTTCCCGCGGCCTTCCGTTTAATCATATACCACATAACGGCGACGTCCACAGCCTTTCATTTCATACAGCTCTCTCTACCCCTGTTTCCTCTCTCTCTCTCTCTCTCTCTGCACTTTCAGCTGTCAAATAAAAAAAAACAAAAAAAAACTTTGAAGGAAATGCTTTTAGTTTCTAATAGTTATATATGATTCATGGTGATCTGGGAGCTCATTTAAATATGTTTATACTAATATTAATTGTTTTCTACCTCTTGAAGTTGTCCTTAATGCTGCTTTGTGCTGTGAATTTCATAACTTTGGAAAGCACTTTGTGCTTATTACTTGAAAAAAGCTCAGTGCAGGTTGCATAAACACTATTTTATGCTAAATTATTGACAGGTCTGTGTTAAATCAATCTTCGTTTATGGCAAGAAATCCATTTTTCTGTGGCTGGAGCATGATTATTCCCAGAAGTTATTATTTTCAATCACAGGAAAACCTTCAGCCTTAATTATGTAAATGTAAAACCCATCAAATATGACATACAGTATGTGTAACTATGTCTTAAACCAAAACATGGTATATTTAGTGATTTTTAAACTTTCCCTTTAAAAGCTTATAGCAGCTGTGTGGTGCAAATCTAAAGCCATGTTAATTTTCAGACATTATATGTTAATGTCATTAGGTAATGATGGAATAAACAGCACCGAATCTTGCATTGAGCGTGATGGATGGACGTTGTATGTATGTTTTTACATTACAAGTGGATTATCCTAAAGTAAAAGGAAGCCCTGATATCTTCATGTCGCCACTGTGATGAGAACAACAGCGCGGTATTTGCTAAAGGGGATGGAAGTTCTGTTAGTGTGAGTTCCAAAAGATGTTTGTTGGGAATTAAAACCATTCCTGTATTCATGTGTCTTCATTGTGCCGTGATTGTTCGTTTTAATCCTGAAAGATTTATCTCAGTGTTTAGTCTCTGAGGCTGTGGTTGCTTCCGATTACTCATTCCTTTGTAGTCGCCGAGAAGAGCCCTTAAGATGAGACACATTGAAACCGAGCTGACTGGAAAGTACCCAGACAGATCAGCGGTGTTAATTTAGTTTTTATAGTCTTTCTGAATGTTCGTATTTTAATAGACTTTATAGCTTTTGCAGAATGCTGACAGTCTTTATGACGGTCTCGTTTTGATCTGCTCTTCTCTTTTTGCGACGAAGGATCATTCTTCTTCCCGCCACGTCAATAACAAACAAACAATGTGTGTTTAATGTAGACGTGTGTGTTCATCACCACTCATCACACCACCGCCTGCTGCCTCTCTCTGTCTCTGCCACTGGACCGGGACATTTGTCGCCTGGTGTGTGAGCTCTCATCAGTCAAAAAAAAAGTCTAAAGGGAAATGGTGAGGAACAGAGATCAAACCTAGTCAGGTTAATTTTGCTCACTTTTATTATCACGACTGTATCACACACATTTCCTCGATCTGAGGGAGTGACTTCAAGCTGATCGGCGGCCATGACAGATGGCAGTTTACTGGCTGGCAAAGACCAGGCCACTCAGACTCAATAAAGATTCCTCTTTTGATTTGCTTGTGTGTGTGTGTGTGTGTGTGTGTGTGTGTGTGTGTGTGTGTGTGTGTGTGTGTAGAGTATACGGGGGGAGCTTTACTTTATCTCCTGCACTGCTCAGCTTCATCTCCATAGCTTCTTTTCTGCCACTGGAGTCTTCCCTGAGGGTGAGATTGCAGCCAACCATGTCATAAAATGTCATATTTCACTACAGGTTACAGCCATGCTACCACACACGCAAACCTATTACAGCATTAACATTAAGCTTTGCTGCACTGGTGTACAGCACATGAATGTTAAACAAACAAAAAACCTCGCAGCAGGTCTGACAAATAAACCCATTCGTATTATAAGATAGAGTACATCAGCCAGCTCTGTGCTTTTTAAGTATGCATGAAAGGAGGGACACACTGTGTTTAAATGATGTACCATCAGTCTCACACTGCACTAACATCAGACATGCAGAGAGTGTTGTTTTAAGATGAAAAAATAAAGTATGACACATGGGTATCCTGGTCATCTACAGTTAAAAAATGCACAACATGTGTAGTATAAATACAGTCATTAAATTATGAATATTGACGCTTTATCCTCATGAAGTTAAAGAAATTGTTAAATATTTTAGGAAATATGTTTTTGCCAAGAGTTAGATAAGAAGATTGATACCACTCTCATGCTTGTACATTAAGAATTGAGGTGGAGGTGGTTAGCCTAGCTTAGCATAAAGACTAGAAGCGGGGGGAAACAGCTAGCCTGGCTCAGCCCAAAGTTCAAAAATCGCCTTTCAGCATCTTCTAAAGTTCAGTAGCACATTGTATGTCATTTATTTAATCTGTGCAAAAACAGAAATGTAAAAATGACATTTTAAAGGGGACCTATTATATTTTTCCTTATTTTCAGCCATATGTGTTACAATGTCGGATGTTCATATTGAACGTGGTGTCAAATAATGAGGTATATTTTATGTAGACGAAGATGTTTTTTTCTACTTTCTGACCAAACAGACATCAGCTCGTGACAGATTTGTTTATATGGTCATCTGCTCCATACACAGCGTACAGGTTCACTCCCCCGCTAACATTATGGTGTTTTTTCCATTGTTTTGGGGGTAGACACACCAAGCCATGACTCAAGTCAAACTGGCATGCTGTCAGTGTTTTTGCATTACAGAGCACAGCAATGTAAAATAAGTATTTTACCTGTTGCAGGTGTGCTGGTCGTCTGCAGCTCTTCATCAAACATCATTACTGTGGCTGTTTCTGCTTGTACTATTTCTCCCTGCATTATTTATATAACCATATCTCATAACATTTGTAACTAATAAAGCTCTGCTAATTCTGTGAAGAACACATTTAATTTCCTGTAAATTCTTCATAGTAAAAGTCTCCCATTATTTAGTCATTTAAAAGTTTTTAATATGAAGTGGCAAAAGCAGGAAATTTTGTGTTTTCATCAGCAGTAACTTAACACGACTATGGCTGCCCCTCGACAGGCTTCCAGAAAGCTGGCCAATCAGAACAGAGTGGGTTCATCAGGAGGCGGGGTTTAAAGAGACGAGACTACCTGTTAAAGACAGAGGCTGAACTGAGGGGCTGCGTAAAGGACCATTATAAGATAAATAAGAAATTTTTTTGAACTGTGAATCATGCAAAGCTACTTTAGTGGAGTGGAGTGGTTACGGGGAGTTGTGTGCTGTAAGTATTTCTTGAAGGGAGAACAGAAATAAAAGGAGCAGTGACTTTTGAGAGTATTGTTGTCACTGTAAGGTTGCCAAGCAACTTGTAAGTACTGAACAGGATGATGAGCTGTTGTTTGTCAAAATAGAGTTACATTATGTAACTCCCTCTAAAATCGAAAAGTGTTTTTTTATGTTAATGTTTGTGTATGGATTAAACAACCATGATATATTAATGTTAATTAGTGATCTTTAGAGATGCTGGTAGGTGGATTTTTTAACAGGCTAACTGCTTCACCCTGGATCCAGTCTTTACACTAAACCCACGTTTTCAAACCTGCATTGCATTGTTTAGTCTGGTTGCATCATATTCTGCTTCATTTTCCCCCTTAGTGTGATTTGTTTGAGCTGAACTGAACACAGTAATCATACTCAGGTGCAGAAAAACAACTGGACCAAGATCACTTCCTCTAAAGGGTCTTGGTATGGTTGTTTCACAAACAAATTCTGGAGCAGTTTGTTTGTGGTGGAAACATTATTCGACCTCAATCTGACCCGACCGCAGGGCACAGTCTGCAAGTTTGAATTAAAAGTCCTCTGTAGCTGGGTGTGCTTTGCATACTGGGATGTGGATGAGAGAAATCAACACTTGCTGGCAGCTAGACAGAGACTGAATCGAGGTTCGACCTGGACTGGCAACGAAGTACGTTGCCTTATTGATATTTGGTGCTTATAGGATCTTCCTCAGGACCTTCCTCCTGTGTCTACAATCTCATGAACACCCCAGAGACATCTAACAACTGAGGAGTGAGCGTTCTCACATGGCTTTTAGTGATGCATTTTGGTTCACTTAATGTGCTTAAGAAATCAAACTAAGGGGAAGTTTACCAACTCATGATTCAGACCAGAGCAAACAACCCTAAAATAATCACCTCCTGGCTTAAGCTCAATACTAAACACAGAGATATTACACTGGTATCGATCTCATGTCACTCTCAGCAAGAAAGTGAATAAGATTATTTTCCAAAATGTTGAACTATTCCTTAAATGTTATCTCACTCCCCCCAGAACAGTGTTTTACAGTTTTAGGTGTCATGAAACAGTAAGATTCTCATTTATTTCCATTTATAGAATATTGGCAATTTTGCCATTATGTATCTTTTGACAGCGTGATATTTTATACAGTACTGTGCAAAAGTTTTAGGCATTAAAAGTAAAGTGAGAATGCTTACAAAAATATTCCTATAAATTGTTTTAATTTATCAATTAACTTCTTACAAAGTTGACAGCAGGAACCTAAATGAAATCAATAATTGCTGTGAGCAGCTTTGCCTATAAAACAGCAGCAGTTCTCCTCAGTAACACAGTTTTTCATGGTAACTTGCAGGTAGGTTGTTGCAACCATCCTGGAGAAAGAATGTTTTTCTGTTGATTTATTATTTAGGCCGTCTCAGGTGCTTCTTCATGTAATCCCAGATTGACTCCATGATGTTGAGATCAGGGCTCTGTGGGGGTCAAACCATACCATCTGTTGCAGGACTCATCATTCTTCTGGTTGCTGAAAATAGATCTTTATGACTCGAGCTGCATGCTTGGGGTCATTGTCATGTTATGAATACATTTCGGACCAATCAGACACCTCCCTGATGGTATTGCATAATGGATAAGAATCTAAACATCTAGGGTAGCTTTTCCACAGTATATAAACATATGAATATATATCATATCATATCATAAGTGATATTATTTCTGTACCACATAACGACAAGAGCCCTGGTTTGATTTCTGCACAGGACTTTTGTTGTATGTCATACCCAGTTTCCTCTCTGTATCACACATACTGGGGTTGCTGGGAACGTTTTTCCACTTTAAACGTCAGACAGACTCTGTTGGATGTTCTCAGTGAAGGATGGAGGTTGACAATTTCATACCTTGACAGCTGGGTTGAGTTTCATCTTCAGGTACTAATACTTAAGTACTCAAGTCAGACAAGCATTCACTCTGTTCTTCCAGCTGTTAATATGACTTGCATACTGAAGATGTGGGTTAGTATTTCATTACTTCACAATTATGTTGTAAAATGTAAAAACACTGAGTCCAAGTTTTGCATTGCCAGTGCACCGCCTTTACAACAATACATCCTGCTTTATCTTTTGAATACAGTCCAGAGTTACTTGTAAATGCTTTGTCTCTCACCACAGGACTCTATCCACTACCCTTAAATTTCCAGCAGTAACAGCAAAGACTCATTTTTTTGGCCTCTAGTAAGGATCAAGAACTGGTGCTAAATTGGTACCAGTTCCTGACTAGTCAGTACTGAAATACTGATAAGTTCCTAGACAAGTGGTGCTGCTATTTAACTGTCGTCTAAAGATGATGAAGCTGCTGGCGCTAGGAGGTTACATTTGATGTTGTGAAACTGTGTGTTTACATTCTGTGCTCTCCAGTCATGGCTGACAGGGAAAAAGGTTCAAACGTGTGGGCTCACTTTACTAAATTTAATGAAAATGCAGCTAAATGCAATATATGTGTCACGTCCTACCGGGACTTTTTTTGTTTTTTGGACTCTTTGTGTTTTTGTTTTGACTTCCTTGGTTTTTGTTATCCTCCTGATGCCCTCAGACTTTTTCTGTTTTTAGTTGGACTTTTTGAGGGGCTCTTTCATTTGTATTGCTTTTGTTTCCTGGTTTTGGTTTTCTCTGTTCCCTTGTGTGTTCCTGTGTTTTTTGTGTCACCTGTTTGTTTACTTAAGTTCCTGTTTTATTTTGTAATATTTCCTCCTTGTGTCTGGTCACTTTACTTCCTGTGTTTGATTATTTCATGTGTCTCACCTGTGTCTCGTTTCCCTCACCTGTGTTTCATTTGCAATCACTCCCTGTGTATTTATAGTCCAGTTTTCAGTTCGGTCTTTGTCGAATTGTCTGCTTCTGTTCGATGTTCCTGTGTCGCCTGCGTTCTGGTTCGTTCCCATGACTTTTTGCTTTTTCAATAAAAAATATCTGCATCGGATTGTCCCTGCCTACCGTCTCTGCATTTGGGTCCACCTGCTCCACTCACCCACCCTGACAATATGTAAAAAGGTGCATACAAATGGGGTAACATCATTAACCTCATGAAACACACACAAATACAACACTCTATAAATCTGAAGTAGTGCAGCATGTTTAACTTACACCAGCAAAGCAGCTGCTGCACCTACGTCCTCAGTGCAGCCTCCCAGTTCTGATGCTGATGGGATTTCCCAAACCAATAATGTAACTCTGTCAACCTCGTCAAGTCAAGGTAACAGTCGATATCGTTATAAGAATAAGTCTGTAGTTATTAACTCAGCAGTGTCCCATCCACAACCAGTATGTTTTACACAGTGTACTTGTTAGACTAATAGAGAAATGAACAAGCTAAAACCAAAGCTGTCTGTAAGTTCAGCTTGTAACATATCTTAAAACAAGTCAAATTCTTGTAAACTTAGCTAGTGGCTGAGATGACAGCCCCCTCCCCCCCCCTCTCCTCAAACCAGTCCCTCGCCCCTCTACCAGCGGTACCTGCAGATAGTGAATCACATCAGCAGCTGAGGGAGGAGGGCAGAGGATGGGATGACTGACAGTGACTGATGTCTGTGTTCTTCATTCTTTATAAACTTCACACAATATTTCGATGTCAGAAATATTATTTATTTTATTGACATGTCAGATTTATTTCCAGTGAGACATTATTGAGTTTCTATAGTGACTATAGTGGCTGTTGTGAACATTACTGTTGCTGCTCTAGAAACAATATTTAGTTATATTCAAAATATAAATAATTTATAATCATGTTCTGAAAAAAGCAATTCTTGAGTAATGAAAAAGAACCAATAAGAGTATTGATAAAATCCTAACAACACCCTTCCCTAGCCTCTAAACCTCTAATCAGTCTCTCTAGCAGATAATGCTGGGAGTTTGAAACCAGGAAAATTAAAGCTGCAGTCCTTCAAGCTACTGCTCGGCCCATGACTTGCTTTGTTGGCTTCAGAACAAAATGTCTTTTGAAGCCGGGTGCTTGTAGCACTGTTCTTCATCACTGAGCTATTAAAAATTGCTGCAGTGGAGGGACCGTTTCTGTTACAAAACAGAATATGGGCCAGAAAATTGAGTCTTGAAAGCTACTCAGTGAAGTAATTGTTGAGTCATTGGTGTTGAGAAACAACCCTATCAACTCACAGTGTACAGTGTTATTGTTATTTTCTGCAATAGGGCAGTAAAACTCATGCTTATTGCCCCTGCATTAGAGACAAGGATAATGATGTGACAAAATTTATAATGTGCCAGATGCAATCGATGCCATAATAACTTGCCATATAGTTTAATGTTGGTGTGTCATTGGAAGTTAGTTGTCATAACCCTACAGAACATAATGCCTAAAACACATACACATCTGTCCCTGCATGTCAAATGTCAAAGTGAAAATTGGGAAAAAGATTTTTCCCACCTACATATTTTTTAAAGACTTATCATGAAACAGCAATCGTTTCATTACACACAAAGTACACTTATGAGCATGATGTGAACCAGAAACAAGAACACTTGCTGTTTAAACCTTAGCCCTTGTAAATGGCTTTGCCAAGGCTGACTAAAAACACCCTTCAGTAAACAGATAAAAGTTATGGAAATACTTTATGAGTCAACTTAAAGGCAGCAACAGTGTTGGCTGACCTGATGCTCAGCTGAAGGCTGTTCCAGCGCTGTGGAGCCAATACAGTAAAGGCTCGATCATACTTTGTTTCAAACCTGGACTCTGAAACAGTTTGAAGACCCAAACTGGCAGGGGCTTGTTCGGACAGTAAGAGGTGAGGACTTCTATTATGTACTCTGGCGCTAGATCATGCAAAGCCTTGCATGTGATTAAATGTACTTTAAAATGGATTATAAAGCCAGTGTAATGAAGCCAACAGTGGTATGATGTGTGCAAAATGCTTTGTTCTGGTCAGCACTCTGGCTGCTGAACTTTGTACAATTTGGAGCTGCTCCATAGCTCGACTGCTCAGGCAAGTAAAAAAGCATTACAATAACCGAGGCAGAAGGATATAAAAGCATGTGTAAGATCCAGTTTAAAAGATCCAGTTTACCTTACAAAAATGTGTCATAAACATGTTCATAGGCTGATCTTTTCTGTTTCATATATGCCAGACAAAATGTATTCTATGATCTTGTATCTTATGTAAACGTCATCCATCACACATGTGAACACAGTAACATAAAAAGTTATTTGTGACCAAAAAACAAAAAAAACACAGCTATTTGAGTTTTAAAAACTATTGAAATGAAGTAAAAGAACAGGCAGGGCAACCTTAAAAGCAGCACATTTTGAGGGCAACAGTGTCATCAGTACTGATATAGTACAACATATTCGGTAAGTAGTTGCACATTCAATATTGGAAAAAAGTAATGGCCCTAGTATAGAACCCTGGGGCACACCATCTTACAGGGACAGTATATAGCATACATGCTACGACAATTAAAGCACCAAAACCTGAACATAACTATAAATCTATAAAACTATCAATCTGAGGCACCTGCGGCAGGACCAACTCAGTATCTAGTCATCCCACACAGAGGTCTTCAGGTTACAGAAAGAAAGATCAACCTTCAAAAAGTCTTCAGATTCTCTGTAACTTTTACAAATCTATTATGTATCAGACGTGACAACGGCCTCCATTTCTGACTTTACCCGCTGTACATGAAATATCTTCTACTGGGTTATCAGCCTGTGTCAAACTCAGTGAGTCAGTGTAGGAGTGTGTGTGCATGTCTGTTTCCAGCTTAGCGAGGCCATGAACTTAACCCATTATGTTATCCATCAGCGCCGTTAACGAGCTGCAGATCACAACTCCGTCTTAAGTCCCTTCAGACACAAACCTCATGGAGGAAACGCACAGACGATATGAGTTTGTGGGAGAGAACGTTCAGATTATTCAGAAGTTACAGATAAATACTGGCATTTGATCACAAAAGTTTACTGGAAATGCCCTGTAGTGCCAATTTAATGAACAAAGTTATTGATGAAATGCGCACACAAACATGAAGAAAACATACACAACTGTGGGCTGTTTATGGAATCCCAGCTGACTCCAAAGAAACAAAGGGTATAACTGTAGAGCTACTATTTACAGCAGATCATGCACAGTAGCATGAAACCTGATATCTGCATATGCTTTAAATTTTTTTTGTGTTGTGTTGTTACATTTATGTTCAATTTCGCTGATTTATTCAAGACTCCATCATGTTTCCACTCCAAGATTTTAACATCTTTCATTTATGGTATGCTGATGTCTTCATTAAGGCTCGTTTCTGTGCTGAATTTGTAAATACAGCGACTTTCAACTCTTAAATATCACCAATTCAATTTGCATTTCAGTAGATTTTCAGTCTTCTCTGCGCTGCCTGTATTGTGCTGGCAATTGAAGGGCAAAGATGACAAGAAATGTTGACAAGTTAATTTGTCAGGACAAAATTATTCTATTATCTATTCAACAGATCCCAGGATGTAATCAGAATAACTCATAGACATTGAATAGATTGTTTATATGCACACTGTAGCTTTCAAAGCATTAGTAAGAAATCTGAAAAAAGAGCCTCTTCAGTTAAAGCAGTATTAATCAATATCTATATATATATATAAACAAGACACAATGATATGATTTGATAATTGAATAATCATTTTAGCAAAAAATGTCTTTTCAAAAGTGAGGATTTGAAACTTTTATGTGTTTTTTGGACTGTCGATCAGACAAAACAAGACATTTGAAGGCGTTATAACTGGCGTTTTTCCCCTTTTTTTCCTGACATTTTATAGACAAGGCCATTAATTGACTAATCAAGAAAATAATCGGCATATTAATTGATAATGAAAATAATTGTTAGTTGCATTCCTAATTAACAACAATCAAATGACTGCTGGTAATGTGAAAGTTGATGATCACAGTGATGAACCAACAGAGAATTATCACCAGACTCTGCGGTCCCCCCCCCCCCCCCCTCAGCTCTACAGAGTGTCTTCACATCTTTCAGCTGATTGTTTTGGTTTTCCAGAAAGCAACTTTATTACTTTGATTCACCCTAACCCTTCTCAACAACCTTTTTTTTCCAGCAGCAGCAATAGCTGAAAAAGCTCTTTAGACCACTACACTACCTGCTCAGCACCAAACAGCAGACACACACACTTAGCAACTAGCCGGTGAACAAATTGAAGCATTTAGCAGCTAAAGAGGCCGATATCTCAGGCAGGAGTTGATGAAGACCAAACCAAAGCTGAAAGAGCGACTGTTTGATTTACATTCATCAGGTGGACAGAAACATGACTCCAATCAATGATATCATTAATCTGTAATTGCTGGATGTGTAAATAGGCAACTGTTTGACAGCATGTTCAGCATAACAACTTTATAAGGTGATAATATGTCAAATTAATGACATATTATATGTCAAATTTGTTTACAGTTGCTTCTGCCACCTCTGAGTGGCAAAAAGAAAACAATTTGATGCAGCTTTAAAGAGCTGTTAATGAAAACGACTGCCATATAAAGCTGTGTCAGTTAACAAATGGTAATAACTTTTCAGTGACTCAAGATACTTTCATTGTTAGCGAATACTGATCAATTTTATATAAATAAACAAGACAAATTCACAGAATAGGGAGCATCTTCCGAGTCAAAAAGCAAGAGGCAACTCACTCAAAACAAAAGATGTCTTCGGCTGCACTGTAATCTGGTCTGATGAGGATTAAACTGGAGGGAATATTAGTATCTCCGCCTGTTTTTGTAATGGATTTCTCTTCTGTTTGGTTACAGTATGTCGATACAAAATGGTTTGTCTGGAAGGATCCTCCTGCTCTTTGATTCTCCAGCAGTGACACCAAAATTTGACATTTACTGTTGATGTTTTAGATCAATAAACGCTGCTCTGATGTTGCATTTTAACTGCTGGAAATATCCAAACGTGGAACAGTGGAGGCTAATTGTACACAGCAATATAATAATAACACCAGCAAATAACAACAGGAGCCAAGAAATGTGTCATACACGACCATTGTGTTTCAAAGTCTTAAGGGTTTATGTGATTAATATTTATTGGGTTTGTTTGTTTGGTTGGTTGTTTTTTTTCCCTTGACCAGGTCGGTAATGAGTGGAAATATTCTGGAAAAAATACTGTCATAGAGCAGCACGATATCACCAAGTGGGTAACTCCCGGTCTGAAAAGTGAAGCCAATGCGGAAGTGTCTTAAACCTGCAAGGTTGTGATGAAAGATCCTCTAAAGAGTCGGCTGTTCAGTTTTTCCGGTAAGTACATCTTGTTTTTTGCTAGTGAAAATTAGCATTAGAATTAGCATTATCACAGTTAATCATAGTCTGTAAATGCACAGTGCTAACCAAGCTAGCAGCTAGTGCTAAGGTCAGCTCCACCCTGTCTATAATCAATATCACAATTAATTGTCACATTTACCTTAGTAACGATTAATCAAATAATATATCTAATTAAATAAGCTTGTGCACAAGATTATACGTCCTCACAGTGGAGCTCTTCTTAATTATTTGTACAGAAAAATAAACAGATGATGGAAATGACGGAGTGGTTTCTGCTGGTAACATTTTGCAGTGGCGGGAAAAAAAAAAAAAAAAAAAAAATCAATCATGTGTAAGGTGGTCATAAAACTCAGTCCGAGCTGTCTTAAGTCTTTTTCTCGTCTTGACGTTCTGATAAAATCTTTTTGGCTCTCACCAGCACCAAACAGGAAGTAGTACACCAGGTAGTTACTAGGCTAGTTAATGGCCGTCAAAACCCCCTTTTAAATATTGTCACATACACACGATAGACAGCTAATTAACAGTGTTATGAGACCATGTTTAATGCGGCGCGTATCTGATCCACAAACCAGCACATATTTTAGTGAGGAATCTTAATTTTTGAAATGGTTCACCTCTCATTCCCATGGTCTAAAATAGCGAACCAACAGAAGCTCATAGCGACTCCAAAATTATGAGTTTGTACACAAATACAGTTTATCTTTATGGATCATATTGATGCCAAATGTATGTAAAGAATTGTTAATTTGTCATAGGTCTATGTCATATTTCTTAAAGGGAGTTTGGTGTAATATTTTCCCCGGAGCACGCAGGGAGCTTCAGTTTAATTCAAACCGCTAATATGTATATTTTCTAATGTTTTGTCACCACCACAGAAACACTAGTTAAGTGCTTAAGTATGATAAGGTTGTCTGACCTTGACTGCTGCGAGTTACTGGTTTGATTAATGGTTTACAGTCCAGTAATGTGTGTTTGTATTGATTACTGACGGTAGCTGATCAGGCTAATTATCAGCTAATTGTACTCAGTTTCTAACTGCAGTATGCAGTAAATGGTTGCCCTTTGTGTGCATGTTTTTAAACTGCTTCCCTGATTAAACACGATGTGCTTGATGGTGTTATTAATGACTCCTGATGAAACTTTAAAGCTCAGCATTCTCGCTGCCCTTTTGCTTCCCTTTTTATGAGTCACATTAACATTTATTCACCCAGAAAAAGCTAGTATTTCTCTGTATAATGTGACCTCCTCTTTCTGTCAGCTGTATTTACTGGTTTTTCACACATGATTTCAGGCCAGTTGGAGGAGTTAAACCTGTCACTTTCTGCCTTTGGATAATTATCCAAGCTGCTGCTGCTGTTTCTACTGTATTCCAAACAGAAATACCCCAACATCCAGCAGCTGAAAGTGCTGCATCCAGATAGTTAATGGTTGAAGGTGGTTTCTGTGGGCAGCTGTAAAAACTGTGTAGCTGTTTTAAAAGTTGTAAAAAATACCCTCGTTTTCTCACACATCCTGGAAAACCTGGAAATTTAAGGCTTTTTTCAAGCACAGGAAGACACCTTTTGAAATGTCTTAACTGATATGATCTAAGACAAAATGTATTTGTAAAGAAAATTGCTAAATGAAATTAGTTAAAAACAGGAACAATCAGTGTGTAGTGTCTGTTGTTTCTCTTTACAGTTGGTGTTCAGTTATTACTGAATTAATTAACTCACATTTTCTTTTTTTTTGCTATTTTTTAAGAACAAACCACTGCACACACAAGGGCAGCTGTGGCCAAAAGCAGCTTCTGTTTCTGCTCCACTGTCCAACAGTTTTTCCACCAGGAGCAGGATGGGAAATAATCTCAAAATGAATCTAGTTGTAGTCATGCAAACAGTGACCCTGCAGGATCCCCAGTCTCTGCTAAATCTTATAGTCTGTGACTAAACTCAGCGACACATTGTCTTCAGATGTGAGAGGGTGTCAGACTTTAAAAGTCCTTTAAAAGTCTTCTAGTGTAAGGTAGGCATAATCCGACACCTTGGTGACTCGTCTGGGAAGTGCAACCCCCCCTCCCGAACCAAGTGAAGTCATCATATCAGTCCTCCAGCAGAGTAACTGTAAAATCAAACACAAACCACATCAGACTCACCAATGAGAGTCTCCGCCTGGCCATCATACCTTTTTTCCAAGTTTAAGGACTTGTGTCACTTCTTCCATAATACAGAAATGCTTTTAGTACATCGATATAACTAAAATTAGGCCAGTTAGATAGTGATAATGACGGTTTCGGTTACTTTTTGCATAATTGGCCGGCCATATTTTCTCATGCTTGTCGATTCTGCCATCTCTCTCTTCATCCTCCCCTCAGATCTCCGCTGACCAGACTCACTGAGATCCATGTCAGGGACATAAAAAAAAGAAGAAATGTCCAGAATGGTTCTCTAAACTCATCGATTACACGCTCCAAGGGCCTTGATCTCTAACACACGTACACACACACACACACACACATAAAGAGAGGGAGGACACAGTGGCTAACCTCTGATCCACTCATTGTCCTTCTCCACACCCTGGATCAACAACAGGCCACAGGGATAAAACAAGAGCAACAACAGCTGAACTGTAAAATAAGAAAATGAGAATCTGTCACACAGGAAGAGGTCGCAGCGAGCAGCTACGAACCAAAATAAGAAAGGAAAAAGCCATCTTTACTGTCCCTTTTTGTCCTCGTCCGCAGCCTAATAGGGCAGTATAATGTTGTTGTTTTTTTTTAATTACTTAAGAATCTGATGTTTATATAATGTTTGATTTATGGCTTGACAATCATGGAGTTTGACAGATGCTAAATTCGTCCTCTGAGTCCTGTCATCTAGTAGACACAGAGCCTGTACTGCGTTAATGACGGCTCAGTTAAATCATTCTGATGGGAAATAATACGTTGCCTTAAGCTCCAGTTAAAATGCTAATAATTTAGCTTTTCACTGGTTAAAAGGGTATTCTGTTCTTCTCATTATCATTTATACACAGTCAAAGCAAAGCAAGCAGTCTAGTAGTCTTAACCAGAAGATCACAGGGTATATTCGCTTTTAATAATTAAAATAGTGAGTTAAATTAATTGATTGAACACTTTACCTGAGCCTGTTTTCTTTTTGTTTGCTATCCTCTTCTCATTGTTGTTGTAAATAAATACCTTTTTTGCTCTCTCTTTTCAAGTTGTTGTGGGTAAAAGCATCAGTAAAAATGTGAAGCCCAACAAAAGAAACAGACTGAACAACATCTTCCATCTGGGATTGATTGACTAAACCTTTAAAAAAGTAGTTTTTCAAGTAAAAATGCCAAAAATTTCCTGAGTTCCAGGGCCTCTGTTGTTGAGGATTTGCTGTTTTTCTTTGTCTCATGTGATGGTAAACTAAAAGTCTTTGTGTTTTAGATGGTTGGTCAGGCAAAACAAGCAATTTTATGACATCACCTTGGCTTCTGGGATATTGCAATGGGCGTTGTGGAGTTGTGTTGTTATGAGAATGACTGGTTGTGTGCAGTTCCTGGTGTGTCTGGGGCAAGTTCATTCCCTCACATAAATAGAGCGTTTGGAAGAGAAGGGCCGGCCGGCAGTGGGTTGTGTGAGGTTTACCTTCGCTCAGTAACGGCTCCAACTGAGAGCCCCATCACGAGCAGCCGACCCAGACGGCATCAGTAGATGGATCTTGTTAAAGTTTTTGTTGGTGGGAATTGGTCAAAACAAAACAGGTAGTAGGCTTTCAGTTCTCAAGGTCGAAGACGAAAGTTTCTCTGGTGTCGGGTCTCTCACTCACACAGATGTTCAGCACCAAGATCACTTCTTCAAAGAAAGAACTACTAATATGACTACCAAAGAGCATACTGCTCAACCTAACACTGGTGCAGTCATTAATACATGGTGGTAATGAAATGTCATCTTCAGTTGGCCAAACAGTCAGTATGGTAACCCTCTTGAATCCAGGTAGATATGATTATGTCAGTTTGAGACTAATGGTAGGTTTGTCTTCATAAGATGGTGAAAGATTTGAACTTTTAGAAGTTAAACAAATAATATTAACTGACAAACTCTGGCTTTATACTGACCAGCTGTCCAGCAGGTTTAACTTGAATCTCAGAAAAAGGGACTGATCTCTGAGAAGTGCAGTGAAGAAACGACATTAGGTATGTTGATTGTCATGTGTTTCATAGATCAAGCAGTCATACAATATACTCAATCCCAGATCAAGTGTTCACAGTCAGTCACATGCTCACACACTCTCTCCTGTCAGGCTCTTGGAAGTGGTCACAATGCTTTTCTCTGACAGTTATCAGTTTTCAGACTTCAGTCTTTTTGAGCGGCTCATTATCAGTGACACTGGTAATTCTTGGCTGCGTGACAGATGTGCGTGGCGTGTTTCTGCAGTCGACGTGCGGGAGACGCTTTCACTCATCAGGAAATAATTTCCGTCATGACAGAAAAACATGTGAACAGAGCCAACTACTGTAGGTTGAACTGGGCCTCCTGAACACTTGTAGGACTGACTAACTCTTGACGACACACTATGAACTGATGCGAAGAAGCTCCCTAGCCTAGCAACAATAAGGCTACAAATAAGCCTTAATATCTTTCCATTCAGCAAGACAACAACAACTTTTTTAGACGAAATTTCCAGAAGAAAATATCTTATATTGAGAGCAATCCGGTATATCAAGTACCTGTCTGATTACCCATCCCTAACAGCTCTTAACACCAAGAATGGAGATAAATGTATAATTTAAACTCACGGTAAAGAAACATGTGCTCTAAATTGAATTTTGACAGTGGATGACAGGCTGCGTGACAAATACACAACGCAACGTCTGCTCTGCTCTCCTACGTCTGTTAATGTAACAGACATGGCATATCATTACTTCCTCTTTTCTCCCCTATAGCACAGCCTGCCAGGTCCCTCCCCCCCTCCCCTCGATTGTCACCAACCCCTCTCAGCCCCCCACAACCTCCCATCTGCTCATCAGTTCACTCGGGGACGAGCAGACAGGGGAGGAGATTCAAACACCCGGCAAATATGCTCCACATAGAGAGCCTCAACTACTACATGACTAAATGCTGCATTCATGCCATTTAATGAACTCGCTTGTTAACAGCTCAATGCTGTGCAAGTCCAACACACACAGCATGGTATTTAATCAAACAGGATCAAAACGTCTGTATGTCGGTTACAGAGGTTTAAACCAGAACTGATGCTGCAACATATAGATCAAATTAAAACATGCTTGCTGGTTTGCAAATCAAAAGGTTTTCGGTTTAAAAAGCTTTAAGGCACCTTCAGATAGACTCGCAGTGCTGCATATAATCAGTCCGTGATGATCTGTGCTGCTTTGTATTTATTTCTGGATCCACTTTCTCTTTGACGCTCTAATCTACTTCCACTGTCACACTGCAGTTAAATACAGCTGTCACTCATCGCAATCCAGTAAGGTTCACACACACACACACACATCAGCTTTGAAAGACATAAGAAACACACATTCACACAGATTGAGGTTTTCAGACAGACTGACACCAAGTAATGTTTTGTTCAAATGATCGTTTAGAAGATCATTTGGTGACTGGTGTCATAAATTCTTCTATCACTATATGTCATTTTATATCTCTTTATATCTTTACTTAGAACATTGTCTGGAAATCCAACTGAGATTCATATAGAAGATGTTTTTGTCTCAACAAGCGAATTAAAGACTTTAAAAGTCAAGTAATGATCACATTAATGCAAAAATCCTATAAATTAAATGTTTTATCTCATCATAGAGATATTGTTTCCATATTTATGTAAATTATAAGAAATTGCAGTATAGAAATGCCAAAGATATGTTTGTGGTCTTGTCGATATCCAGTCACTGTAATACACTGCACTGTAATATGTCACACTGGACACATATCTTTGGTTAGTGAATCAAATTGAAGATATATCAACATGTTTCTTTATGCTTTACATGTATGTATAAGAATGACTATCAGCCAATATGTTGCTAAGATTTTTAACACTTAATTATTGATATCAGAATTGGCCACAAACATCAGTCGGGCGCCACAAAGTGCACCTAATGGCATTTATATGTATGTATTACCAGAATGTGTCTGCAGCCCTCACTAAAAGCACAACGTAAGTGCTATATACTTAACATATTGGGTACTGCAATCATGTTGCATTATGGTTTATTGAAGCTTGCGGCTATTTGCAAGAATGGAAAAAGGGGCCCCATAAGCAACGGAAATGTCAGGTACATTACTCAGCTATTTATAACCGTGTCATAGCTTTGCCAAGCGGATGTATTGCTTCTCTCTTTCAGCAGCACAACTGTAGCTATAAATTGAATTACTCTTGCTTTATTATGTCAAATATCACTTTGTTGATATCTCATTTTTAGGAATATAAGCACAAGTTTCTACAAAACTTTTTTTCTAAATAAAATACAGTCTAGAATTGGCATAATTATGATTTAAATAACAACATATCCGCCTACAAATCCGGGCAGATATTTAATGTCAGTGTACAATAACTGACAGTTTTTGATACTCTGTAATGAGGTTTAATGCTCGGCTCTTTAATTCCCTTCTTTTAGACGCTTCATATACCTACAACGAGGATCCGAACGGCCTTCGACATGAGCCGAGCACAGTGAAGACCAAAGTTCCAGCGACAGAGTACCGAGTAGTAAAGACGAGCCATTGAAAGCTGGAACGAGTGGGAGGAGGATGAAAAGGTTTAAATAATATCAAGAGAGAGAAGATGAAGGAATCTGTTATGGATGAAGAGGAAATGAGAGAGAGAGAGAGAGAGAGAGAAAAAAGGCATACTGTTAGACCGTCTGATGTAGGAGAGAGGGCGATTGTTGGTATTGCGGTGCCAGCTGATGATGGATTTGCACACGCTCTCGTCAGTCGGTAATGGGAGCGTGTGAGCTGTTAGAGCATGACTCAATGCTGAAGGGGTCACGCCGAGGCCACGCTTGAACAACGTGGCACCTGGAGCCGAGAGAGACGACTCCGTTTGGACTGATATTTATCACCACCACCGATATACTTTCCTTCAACTACAGCCACATATCGTCCCCACTTGTGTTTATGTTGTTTTCACTTACTTAATCGTGTAGATGCTAATTATAAATGTTACTTTTTGAGGCAGCCAAGAAAAAAAAAAAATCTTTAAAGACAGATTTTGAGTAGATGAAAAGATGAAATGAAGCCGTTATCAAAAGATAAATGGGTCTCCAGCAGATTCAATTAAAGAACTATTAGAACAATTAAAGAAATATTAGCCAATTTGGAATCAAATCCCTCCCGACAATCAAATAAGCAGCGTGATAAGAGCATGCAGAGCGAGACGGGAAAGATAAAGCAGACCGGAATGAAGGATGAGATTGACAAACGGGGCAGAGGCTTTGTTTCAGGGAGGAAGACCTGAATCTTCTCTTTTTTTTTCGGCCAGCGCGCTCGCTAGGTCAGATAAAAATAGTACGAGTGTCTACAATTGAGGCTAATCGTTGCAGATGGGATGTGAGCAGCGCGGCGGTGGTAGCAGCAGGGATGAATGCGGTGTCAGGTCACTGCAACGGAGCGAGCAAAACCTCTCTCTCTCACATACACAGCGTACAGTCTTTCCCTGAAATGTCAAACTGTTAGATTCCTTTTGCACAGCTCCGTCTTTAATGTCTCGAGTTAGTCGTTTTGCATTTTGATTCATATCTAAATACATACATGGAGATTTCTACCACCTTTCAAAAATGCCCTCCCTCTGTGTTTCCCAACATTATTTAATATTATAGTAACTTCATGCACTAGTGTTTAGGGTTGAATACTAGGAATTGAGATCCTGGTAGGAAATTTGAACTGAAGACGATTGTATCTACTAAAAGAAAGACGCCCTTTCAAACCTGCTCTGCAACACAACAGTCGACGTTAAATACTAAAGTACAACTTAGAAAAGGTTTTATTACAATGTCTGAGCTGCAGGTGCGTCTTCTGATTTACTTTTTGTGTCAGATGTTAGCTTAGACTCCAGCTTTGTGGCAAAATATTCTGAATATATTGACGATGGGAAAAATATTGTGCAAAATGTAGAAGCGGCATTCAACAAGTGGAAGAGAGCAGAAGATAACTCAAACATTTTAACATTAAAACTACTTAAATGTTTAAGAAATAGAGCATACATACACATCTGGCAAGTAACATTCAATCATATTCATTCAACTGTACAGTTCGTACATTATAACCCGACATAATCATTATTTACTCCACTAAACACGCTTTTATGCCAACACAGCTGACCTGAAGATGCTTCCAGCCTTTTCCGCCAAGTATAACTGCGTAACCATTAACTATAAATGGTCAATGGTGTCTCTGACTGAACCGTTCTCCTGTGTTTAAAACCACCAAAACAAAACAGCTGGATGCAACAGACTTTCCTTCCCCGCCACTGCACACAGTAATAACCGCTGTATGGTCATATAGACTCATAGAACCACCTAGACGTATCAAAATTAATATAAAAGGGGATGTTCAGGAAAAACAGAACATCAAACAGCTCTAATGTATATCAAAGAGTAACACCAGTAAACTAGAAGAAACTGCATTTTCTGATTTATTACCCACAGTTCTGTGTTTTAAAACTATTTCTGGCAGGAAGTCATCATTTTAAGATGATGAGAAAAGTGGGAACTCTTCATTTATGACCCACCGACATCCATCTTTAGTCTCGGTTTTTGCAACACAATGTTCTCTTTCTTTTACTTTTTTTTTTCCTTTGTTCAAGTACAGCAGATGGTGTTGTTCTTGAATAGAGTTCTCACATTTCCACACATCTTTCTATTTCCTTCTTCTTCTTTTTTTTTTTCCACTTCTTTGAAGCTGAAGCATTTTTTTTTCTCTCCCTCTGTTTCTCCATTTTTCACAATTTTCTCATACATGTCAATAAATCTTATTCTCCAGATATCTCTACATCACAGAAATCAATATTTCTACTTATTTTCAGGACCTAAAATGTAAGATTTAAAAACAACCCACGTGCATGTGGGCACTCAAAAGTTCTACCAGAAGAAAAAAAAAAAACACTGTTATATTAACACACATTATGATGACGGGCAGCACGAAATAAGAGGTCGACCTCTCCTTTGAACACCCTGTCAAACAAATCACCAGAACTGCTTTTTTCCACCTAAAAAACATTGCTCGTCTCCGCCCTTCACTCTTCTTCTCTGCCGCTTTGATCCGTGCTTTCATAACATTCAGAATTGACTGCTGCAACAGCATTCTTTATGGCACATCATCCAAAATCCTAAAAAAAAACTCCAATACATCTAAACCTCTGCTGCTTGCCTGCTCACCTACTCTCATGACAACATCACCCCCCCCTCCAGAACCCCCCTCCAGAACCTCCACTGGCTCCCTGTCCCATAACGCTCCTCACTCACAAAGCCCTCCATAAGTAGGCCCCCTGCTCCCTCGCCGACCCGCTCTACCGCCACCTTCCCTCCAGCAGCCTTCGCTCCTCTGATGCCGACCTCTTGTCTCGACCACTCAGGACTGAGCACCGCACCTGGGGCGACAAAGCCTTCCCCGTAGCCCCCCCCCCCCCCCCCCTCCCTCCCTCCCTCTGGAACTCTCTCCTCAGACTGCACCCATCTGTCCAATAACTGATCAAAACCTTATCAGAACTGCTTTTAATGTGTTGTTTACTATGCTATATGTTTTTAGTTTTTAGTCTATGCTTTTAGTGTGTTCTATTTTGACTTGTAAAGTGTCTTTGAGTGCCCTGAAAAGTGCTCTATGAATAAAATATATTACTATTATTACATTTTTACCTTTATTTTGGATGTGGAGATTTTATTTTGGATGTGCCATAAAAAAAAAAAAAAAATCCTCTCAGTCAATCCCTCTCCTGTCTCTCTCGCAGTGTTTCAGTCTGTACATGTAACAAGAGGAATAACAGTGCTACAACAATTTCCTGAGCCTCGCTCCGCCTCTGGGAGCTCTGAGCATGAAATCCCCTACGCTCCGAGATGGAAAAAAATAAATCTTTCATGGGAAGCTATAGAACCATTCACACACACACTGTTGGCTTGCTAAAAACTCACTTGTGAATGAATTTAGCAGCATTCCCTTATAGAGGGAACCTGGAACAGCGTTTCAAGAGGTTCATATGCACACCGTCGAGTGTGTACACTTGTGCATGAATGTGGACGGTGGATGGCAGCGTATTACCACTCAGCGTTAATATAATGATAGCGGTGCACTTATCTGTAAAGCCGTGGCAGTAATTACGAGCTATTGGTAGGTATGTCAGAGATTTAGACTGACAATGACGCTCCCTGAGGGCTGCGCACCAGAATGTTTGAGCTAATTTCTAATTAGCAACCCCGACTGACTGGAGAAATAACAGCCCCGGTTTGGCCCCGCTGTCCTCATAATGAATTCAATTACTAATGAATGCAGAGTGGAATTAAAACCACATATACAGTCAAAACCTCTGTGTTGCAGTCGTGTCCCAGAGGAAGGTGGAGAATCAAGATTACCGCATTAAAAGAAGGTTCATCCATGCAAAACACACATATATATCCGCACTAAGTCTCTCATATTTAAAACCCTTAATTATTTTTACAGTAATGATATCTCTGTCTCTATGTGACGACATTGTCCCTGTTCTTTGTGATTTCCGTGATTGGCTCAATTATCACATTTCTCTCTCGCGAGCAGAAGATTGCAGTCTCACAGATTTCTATAGAAACAAAGCCAAAGAGCATGTGTTAATGTGCTTGATTACATACGCTGTGATGTATATTTAAAAGATGTTAAGTGTAGCGTTTTCTCATCATTAAAACATCACCATGGTAATTCTGAGACATTAGCATGATTACTGCATGCAAACAAGAGCATTATTCTAGGATGCCTCACAACATCAGGCAAACAGACTGCCAGTGAAAACTAGCCTTTTGGCTAACTCGGGGGACATTTACATTTGTTTTCATGGGCAGTCAGTTTGCCTGATGTTGTTAGGGATCCTACAGTATGTGTTCTGTTCTGCCTCATTTCAACACTGTCCTCAGTATACAGCTGGTATTTCCTCAAATATTCAAACACAATGTATTTATGGCTGTATAATTACAGAGAATGTCAATATTTGAATAGTCTGTATCATGATATATCCCAGTACTTTCTTATTTCAGTTTCTTATGATCACACCCTCTGAGATTATTTTCCTGCTTGTCTTTACTCTGTATTATTGTAAATTATCTCTGTGTGTCAGAAAAAGTAAGCAATTTGCCTTACTTGTTTTATGCACTTGTCATTCATTATGCTTTACATTCTTTCAGCCTAATAATTAACGATTACTCAAACAGCAATATGGCTGAAAGCCTTGTCAACTCCACTATAATTTCATATGACTGATTAATAATAGTGTCTGTATTTCACATCTCTCCACAATCAAGATCAGACACTGATTTTCAACTACTGTCCAGCTGGTATAAATTTACGCTTATTATTTCTTTATATAATATGACCAAAAGCACACAATTATAGGTGAGTCTAGACTGAGAGCTTACAGAGATAAAGAGGTAAAAAACCCAACTGTTGGCTACTTCTCCTCATCGTAATCACACACATGAAATAATGGATGTAAAATGGCAACAGTGATGATGAAAGACCAAAAAAAACCCAAAAAAACCCACTGTAAACTGAAAAAATTATGATGTTGCTTCACTGCGCATTCCTTCACTTTTCTCAATTTTATGCAAATCTTTCACTATATAAATGGGCGTCTGCCTGCTTGGCTGCGAAAAACAGCAATCATCACTCCATGCCCCATGGGCACAAGTGTGTAATGAGAACAGATCTACAGCAATAACACAAAATCTGTGCCTGAGCACACACACACACACACAGCCCTACATGCAGGTTTTTCAGCCACATTTTTAGGGTGTGTTTGTATTCTATTTCTATTTCTCTCTGTGCTAAATGAGGCCATGCGGTGTGTGTGTGTGTGTGTAGGGACGGAGAGAGAGTGAAGGGAGAGAGGCACGAGGATGCTGGGAGAGAAAACACAGTTTTGTCCTCAAAGGGGAGTGATGATCTAAATTTCAGATTCACCGTAAAAAGGGGAGGCTAGTTTCTGACGGGTTGTTGTTGTTGTTGTCATTTGTCATTTTCCTGAAGCCACGTTGTACGGCCAAGGTCAAAGAAACTTGACTCACCCTCAACCTGGTTAATATTCCTCACTATGCTCTTGTTTTCTCAATGCCTTTCAGCAAAGCAAACACAGAGTGGCATCATGGGAACGGTAGTATTCATGGCTTTTCAGAGCTGCAGGTGAATGGAGCTGCGGGAATGGGGATAAAAGGGAGGAAGAAAGGAAAAAAAGATGGAGTTAGAGGAAATTTAGCTCCACAACAACACAGAGGAAAAAATCCCACAGGACGGCGGCCCGGGAGAGCAGCGCGAGATTGCGAAAACGCCCCTGTGCCACCCACTACTGCTTCAGGCAGCGATAAATGAAGGAGGGAGGAGAAGGACAAAGATGAAGGTTGGAGCAAGATGAAAGATCAAAGCCGAGGCACACACCTCACAAGAAGCTCTGCTATCAGATCGCTTCATTTACACCTCAGTAAAGTGTACAGATGGAAGATGATAAATTACTGATGGGGGGGGGGCTCCACGTTGACGGTATAAACCTGTGTCTGCTCTGTGTTGGTTTGCTGGAACACAGTCGTTAAAGCTATGCATCTAATGTTAGCAGCAGAGCATGTCCTGTGTCAAAGCAGCTTAAATTCAAGCCTGAGGCACTGCAGCATCACTGGTTTTCTGCCCAACCAGCTAGTTGACTGCGCTCTGGGCCTGAATCACTCACCGTGGAGAGCAAAGGGACGAGAACAAGAAGAGCTGCAGACCTTGAGGCTCAGACTCGAGGCTAAGAGACTCTTATATGTGATAAGTTGAAGACAACAGTCTCCCGGGCACGCTCATCAAGGAGTTTTGTTGGGAACTCAGCAGGCCACCGACTCACACTCCAAACATAAAGAGCGGGATGAATAGAAGGCTGTAAACTGAAAACTACACGGCTCACCGGCAGCGAGACACAGCACATGTCGGTTAACACCCTGCTGACAAAGAGAGGCACAGTTTCTTTACTGTGAGGGTCTTTTGTGACAAAACAGCCCAGATTGTCGATGTCTTTAGAGGTTTCTCCGTGTGACGATAAGCTCCTCAAAGCCTGCGATAAACAAGGTTACATCGCAGATGCATTCAACAAGCGCTGGTAGGGGATTTGAAGAGCGAAAACCCCCCTTTTTAAATGATGGAACATTTCATGCCACTACCTTCAGCTCATAAATGATAAGTTCAATTAATACATTCAAACTGTTTCTCATTTCAAAACCCAAGAGGGGGTGACATCCAGATGTAATGCTGTTTAATCTGACATTGTCAACGTCACCAAGGGAAGGGAAGAGCACATAAACACTCAACCTACCCATTACACTGTAAAAAAAAATGCACATAATAAACTAGAATGACAAAAGTCCTCCAACTTAAACGACAAAATCAGGTTTGTTTGTATTCGCCTTCTGAAATGACCCACATTTTCTAATCTGAAAGCACAATACACATGGCATTAAAGTCCAACTGATATCACATTTATGCATCCCTTTTTTGCAGTCAAAAATAATGTGAAAATGTTTTTAAATGTTTTGTTAATAGTTTTTTTAATTATTAAAAGGAAGAAAAAAGGAGGAAGGGTGTGTCGGTGTCTGCGTTTGATTGACAGCAGCTGGCTGGATGAGTGCCAGTATTACACCAGAAACAAGGGAAAGTGTAAACATAAAATTTACATGTTGTTTAATGTGCTGCAGCTGAGCAGCTAATTAGCCACCTAGCTTGCAAACCGATGTTAGCAGCACGCTTTTGGCTGGTGAATGTTTTTTTCGGATGCTTGTTTAGGGACAGTATATGTGCTTTACGGAGCAGAAATGTAATCTCTGGCAGACTAACTATGCAATTAATTTCAGTTGGATTTTAAAGCTACAGTATGTAAGTCCTAGAAATCAAGCTAGCATGAGACTCAAGACTTCGCTAAGCTGTTCACCTGCATCGCACGCATTCAATGCATCGATTTAATCCCCGGGGACTGGAAGTAACTGAGCTCTTCGATTCGACTAATGCAGGTATCGGGAGCTATTGATGCTTTTTCAGTAAGCCGTAGCGACAACTTCCAGCAGCTAATGCTAGCTTGGAGCCTCAGTACAAGAGGAGCAGTAGGCCAGAAGTGTGTTCACATATTGAGTGACAGCTGCAAGATCTTGGGAAGGGAAAATCTCTGCACTGCTGCCAAGACGATCAATGAGCCTGGGTAACAGAAAAATTCATTAAGATATGCTTTTGAGCATATTTCAAATGAAAAATATGAAAAAACTTACACACTACACCTTTAAGTTAGAGACATAAGACAGACCTTATTTAACAAATATTAATTAAGGACATGTGAGTGTCCATTTAAAGAGAATTGCATCAAAAATAGTATCAGAAGCATCAGAAATGTTGATATTTTGGATAAAATCATTTGTAATTGATCGTACAGGCCGGTCAAATAGAAAACTACGACATAAATGAGCAAAAAAGTGCAAAAAAAAGGTCACACTAAAATCAAATTTGTCGCATGACATTCTGACTTCAGACCAGACACATTTCAATTACTGTACCGTATGTTCCTCAGACAACTTTATGCCCAACTTCACTTTAGAGCTCAGAGGTCTGTATATTTCTCCAGAGTTGATGACAGAAGTAGTTGATAAGTTAACAGTCTTCCTTTCTCTGACAGCATGTCCAATTTCAACATTTACATTTGCAGCTGACAGCTATTTTCTGCGGTTACATTAGAACCACTTCCTGTCAATCACAACCCAGTAAGACCACAAAAAAAAAAAAAACAAAGCACGACATACAAATGAGAAAATAAAGCTACACAGTTGCAGGGGTGTAAAATCGCCATCTTCTTTACTACCAGGAGTAAACTTAAAATGCAACTTATAAAATATTTAAGTTAACTAGGATTAAGGATTTGCAATTATCTTGTGATGTTGTAAAAGCCGTGAAACTACATGTACTACTGTACATACACATACAGTAGAATACGGAAAAAAAACACTCAAATCACCCCGGCGTATTCGACAGGATACAGAATCCTTTAGTGCTCCTCGCTGAATAGATTTCACAAATTAATTTGCAGGATTACTGATTAAATCAGAATCATAAAGAAACACTTAGTCACCAAGCAACACTGCAGCTGCTCACTGAATAAACTTCAGCTCATTTCCTGCAGGAAGAAATCCCACAGAGGCACCATGTATGTAATACTTAATACTCATGAAAATACTTTGCAGCATTTCCTTCATAAAGATTGTAACATGTGAAACAGAAAACCACCCATACATTACAATTTAAATGAATTAGCTCATAAATTCCCTTTCATTAGATGCAGAGTACATGTAGATTGTAAAAAAAAAAAAAATCATCATCAAAATCACTATCTGTGAAGCTTTGTATCTAGTCTAGCATATAACAGTGTCCCACACAGATATAAATGAGAGTGGAAGTGACAGAGATTGTAGCCGGAAAAAGTAAAAGAGGATGAGAGATAGAGAAAGATTTGACAGCAGTGTCTGGGTTCATAACTCCAGCAGTCTATCACTCATTACTCACAACTAATTTCAAAAGTTATTTTATTACTTTTCTTATTACCCGCTTGCAGCAATAATTCATCACAATGCTTGTTAAATTACTTGCGCTTTAAATCCCAAAATTAGTGGCCGCGTTCTCTCGTACCTTCACTCTTGTGAATGATAATGGCAGCCAAATAGATGTCCAATGTTCTCTCTTCACTTTGCTCAAATAAAATAAATCTGGAAGGAATATTTTCAGAGAAACTGCAATTATTCATTGAGGTTTAGTTTAGATTAAAAGTAAAAATATCTAAAATGAGGAAAGTAAATCAGTGGATGAAAATGGTAAAATGGTAAATGGACTGTATTTATATAGCACATCCATACACCTATTCATGCCAACCTGCTCATCAGGAGGAGTTTCTAATCCTTCACATACTCACCGATGGCGCAGCCTTCGGGAGGAATTTGGGGTTCAGTATCTTGCCCAAGGACATTTCCACATGCGGACCGGACGAGCCCGGGATCAAACCACTGATCTTACGATTAGCGGACGACCCGCTCTACCTCTGAGCCGCAGCCGCCCCGAAGGGGATACAGTTCTTGGAGGGAGGTTTAAGAGTTGATTATTACTTTTTAGCATAGACCTCAACCGCAGAGAGAGAGCAACAGGCCTGTGTTTGAAACAGGTTTATATTTGAGACAGCTTTTCTCAGTTTCTGTAAGTATATTTTATTATATTTTAGTGAGGAAGCTCCTTGTTTTCTGATGCATCGGTTTTAATTTGCAGGTCGTTCTGTTTGCTGTTCATGTACGTTTCCATGCATGAAGAACAGAATCACATCACACCACTTTAATTCCAATATCTTCTACCTTGCTGGGAGTTTTCTTAATCACTGTAAAGCTACACTAACTTCCAGCACAGATGTCTCAAATTAAAAAACCTTCCAGCAGCTCAAAGAGCATAATCCCTCTCCATCCTGGAAGACTTCTAATGTAAAACATCTGCACGAAATATTGAGTTTTTCTTAATGACATTCAAAAATACAGCAAAGTAGAAGTGACTGGAACTTTATAATGAATCTATTGGTGCTGGCTATTACTTAAAAAAACAGGTTTTTATAAGAATTCATGGTGTTGGATATAAAACTGACTCTTTATACCGTGTAACCTCATGCATGTTCAAGTCAGACAGAACAAGGAAAATGTCACCTTTCCAAATTGGAAATTAATTGCATTCTCATATTTTTAGATGCTTTTAACGTGCACATAAGACCACAAATTATACACTTACGAAGCAGTCGCACAATAACCTTTCCGAGCCATTTAACAATTGTGTAACTGAAACTAAGAGAGTAATTTGTTCCATTACTTTGACAGTTCTCTTTGAGCATGCATGCTTTCCTCCCCATGCGCCGACTTAATTCTCACCTCTTTGTGTTCAGATGCAATTAGGATTTTGTCAGTACTTTTACGGGCCCGACCGAGCAGACACTCAATAAGAAAGAAGGATGGGAGGGCTCCTGTGGATTCCAGCTGTGCCTGTATTAGCACAAAACCGGGCTGACGTCTCTCTACATTGATTCCATCCCAGCAACCTGAGGGTTTAAAACTGCAATACCAGAGGCATAAGGAGCTGGATCCCCGGGGTGCCTGACACCCGCAGTCAGCAGCAAACAACTGTTATAAGGCTTCAACGAATCAACCTTTATACTATCAACACTTATTGCTTATTGACATATCACACCTGCAGAGAGGACCTCATCTTTATTGATGGATGCAGAGATCAATCTGGTCAATGACACAGAGAAAGATGTGTGTGTGTGTGTGTGTGTGTGTAGTAAGTCAAGTGTTTGTATATGTGAATGTGCACATGCAAGGGTTAAATCTTTTTTCTTGCAGTAAATGCAATCCAATGCAGTAGTCTATTCTAGACCACCTTGGTGTTGATTCAACTACAGTGGAAACTGCTTATAGTGATCAAGGTTACACTGATCAATCGCTTATATGGATCAAAAAGCTCAAGACAGAATTATTCCTATATAAATGCTGTTTAAATAATTTGCTTATAGTAATCAAGTAGTCCACTTACAGTGTTCATTTTGGGTCTTTTCAGACATGAAAACATATGGAAAAAAATTTAAAACTACAATATCTCTTTTTTCTTTTTTACCTTACGGACTGACGTGATCACTATAAGCAGTTTCCACCGTATAAGTTCATTTGGGAACTAATAAAATTAATTTTCAGACGTAATTGTGTTTTGTAATTAACCTTTTAATATCCACTGGGTCACCGATGACCCACTTAAGCCAGTTGTAAGCGATAGCATCACACAGTAATGAGTCAAAGCAATTGGCACAATTTGGCCAATTGGAGATGATTGGAGAGGTTCGGGGACACCAGTTACACCACAAACTAAAAACTCCCAACCTCCCATAAGGTTAGACCTAGAGGTCTGGAATATTATAGTTTAAAGTTGAAAATATGTAAAAGGAATATGGTGTTCTGCATAGTTCTGGCATAAAGCATGTCCTAATTATTGTTATTCAAGTATGACTCTTTATAGACGAAGACCAAAACACTTTTTTGAGCCTTATTTGAACTGATGTAGTTTTGTTTGTGTTTTAGCCACATGCTAAACAAACACATTTCCAGAAACTAGAAGATGTCACTTGTCAAATGAAGCCTAATACATGCATCATAGCCTTACAGTTTTTCTGTTATAAGCTTTTCCATTTATGCCAACTAGGCGAAAATTCTATAAAAAGGGTGGATGTTAAGGGGTTAACGTAACGCCAGCCAGATCACAGTTTTTATCAACATAAAAGAGAAATACTTTTTATAGAAATGTTCATTACCATAGTAAAATGTTTATACTCTCTCAATGTATTTTCTTTGTTTTCACTCCTGGTAACTACATCTTGATTAATGTTTTTATGGTTATTTTGAGAAAACTCTTGATTGACTACTAAAAAAAAAATCAATTCTGACTTTACGCATTAACTTTTTCCATATTTAACCAAAACAATGATCTTTCTCTTCCCTAGTCTAAACATAACAACACACGGGACCAAACCCTGTTCTCCAATGACAAAATCCTGGTCCCAAAGTACTCACCATGATCTCCACCATATTAAAAACTGAGTATTAAATGTTTGTCTGCTCCAATAATAAGCATTTCAGTTTTATCTGTAAAAAAAAAAAAGATAAAAGACATCCAGTTTTTAATTTCAGAGGCAAGAATGAAGACTTGAAGGTCTGATTCACTAGATAGACTGGATTAATGTACAGTTTAACTTCTTATATTATCACCTAGTGGTAACAATAAACTGTATAAAAAGAAGACGAGAGGATCTAAGATGGAAACTTGAAGTAACTGTAGAAAAATCTGACAATTTATTTATTATTAAGTTAAAGCAGTTGGCAGTTCAAAGTTGGTTTGTCACCTTGGCCAGAGTGCTTTTACCAGAAAGGAGGGTGTAGAATAAAATATTCGGAGAAACATTTCACTTCAGCACTGTGAAGTTTAAGAGGAAGTACAAAGCTGTAGTGAGGTTGGCGTCCGACAGCACACAACCTGTCATTTTCTGTACAAAACAGTTAAATCTGTTCATTTATATTTATCGCTTATTCTTTAAGTCCTATTTAGCGTTTATAAGCAGTATATAAACAGTTAATAAATGGTTTACAACACACTGTAATGTAAATGTAAGCAGATATGTGTTTATTACCATAGTTATCAACAACTATGTCCTCCTCCTGTTAATATGGACAGTTAATAAATGACAATATAGTAAAACACAGTTGCAATAAACCATTTATTAAATGTTTGTATACTTCTTATAAATGCTAAATAAGAGGTGTTAAAGTGTTGCTGCTTTCTTGTATATTAACTACAAACACAATATAAACAGCAGACATGAATATCTTCTAATCCAATAAAACACCATAAAACTACAGTCTAAAAAATTAACCATTACAGTTGTATGTAAAAGTTTGGGCACCCCTTGACAAATAATTTTGGTGATTTTTAAGGCATAGATACTTTTTATGTCATGAATTGAACAAAAAAAGTAAATAAATAAATAAAATAAAAACATCATTGTGGCATTTGCAAAAGTTTGGGCACCCTAAGAGTTCCTAAGTCTCAGATTATTTTTACAATGTCTCCTTGACCTTTAATCAGCTCGTTAGGCCTGAGGCATGTCAACAACTGTAATTAAGAAATGTCAGCTGGTGTATTGGTTTCAAAGCTTTCACAAATACTCTTCAAACCTTGAACACTCAGCAAACATTAGTTCCTCTGAGCAGCTGTGTAAGACTCTGAAAATTAAAATTATTTATGCCCACCAATGCAGAGGAAGGCTACAAGAAGTTAGAAAGTGTTGTCAGCTTGCAGTTTCCACAGTGTGAGATGTAATTAAGAGATGGCACTTTAGGGGAACTGTGGAGGTCAAGATGAGATCTGGAAGATCAAGAAAACTCTGGGAGAGAAGTGCTCTTATGCTGGTCAGAAAGGCAAATTAAAACCCACATTTGACTGCAAAAAAAAACCTGCAGGAAGGTTCAGCAGACTCAAGAGTGGTGGTGCATCGTTCCAATGTGCAATGTGATGCTTGCACAAAACAAGACTTTCATGGAAGAGTCAGTAGAAGAAAACCTCACCTGCATCCTCATCATAAAATCCAAGTATGTAGCAGAGCATCTACAGAAGCCTGATGGATTTTGGAAACAAGTGCTGTGGACTGATTAAGTTAAAATAGACTCTTTGGCCACAGTCAGGAAAGGTATGTTTGGAGGAAAAAAAAAAGGAGCAGCGTTTCATGAAAAGAACACCTTGTCAGCTGTTAAGCGTGGGGGCGGATCTATCATGCTTTGGGCTTGTGTTGCAGCCAGTCACACAGGGATCATTACACGGGGGCAGGGAAGAATGGATTCCACTAAATACCAGCAAATTCTGGAAGCAAGCATCAAACCATCTGTAAAAAAAAAAAAAAAAAAAAGCTGAAGCTGAAAAGAGGAAGGCTTCTACAACAGGATAATGATCCTAAACATACCTTGAAATCCACCATGGACTACCTCAAGAGACGCGAGCTGAAGGTTGGCCCCTCACAGTCCCCCTGACTTTAACATAATTGAAAATCTGTGGGTGGATCTTAAAAGAGCTGTGCATGCAAGACGGCCAAAGAATATTGCTAGAACTAGAAGCCTTTTGTAAGGAAGAATGGGAGAAAAATCACAAATACGAGAACTGAAAGACTTTTAGCTGGCTACAAAAAGCGTTTGCAAGCTGTGATGTCTGCCAGAGGGAGTGTTACTAACTACTGACTATGAAGGGTGACCAAACTTTTGCACATGCCTAATATTGTGGGTTTTTTTGTCATATCCTAGAGAGACTGTGTTTAGATGTTTTCAATTAAAAAACACCAAAATATGTTATTTGTCAAGGGACAGCTGTACATCAACACTTCTCTAACTGTTTTAAGCATACAGGTGTTTACGGTGTTGCGTCCACCTGTACGATACAATCAACGCTACCTGTCGTCGGTCACACCGGGCTCCAGATGGTTCCTTTACCAGCTGAAATATGAGCTCAAAACGCAGCTACGACCCCTTATAAATCAAACTGAGGACAGAGCAACGAGGGCTACATGATGGAAAGAGACGGAAAGACAAAAAAAAAAAGAGAGAGAGAGAGCGAGAGAGAGAGGGAGGGAGGGATGGAGGAAAAAGTCAGCGATGGATTAAATAAAAGATGAGCGGTGGCGACAGATGAGGAGGAAACACGTAGAAACAGAAGGAGGTAGAGGAACGGCTAAATAACTGGTGGGGAGAACGAGTGCAGGGAGAGTGGAGAAAAAGAAACGCTGATAGGAGGCCGAAGCCAGCGTATGTTGCAGTGGGAACTACAATCAGTATCGACGTGAAGGATGGAAATGAGGAGCAGGGCTGAAGAGTCTCAACTGCCATGACTGATTACACACCTCAGAGCTATCTTAATCTCATGAATATCGATAACGCCTAATGACATCTAATCAAACAGACGTGCAGGAAAACACTCGCGGTTACACACGTACACGTCAAAAACGCACCGTTTGGATGCATTTATTAAAAGCTAAATCAGTGCGTCCGCCTCCTGGCTCTCATATTCGATGCATTTTTTACGTTATTAAATTCCTCTGTCAGCTCATTTGCTCCATGGCTGCCCATCTCTCCGGGAAATACTTTACGCCACCTTTAATCCGCACTTCCTGCCACTCACAGGAAGTTCATTTAGCCGGAGGGCCCGGAGAGGAAGACAACAAAGCGTGATAAGACTCCAGTGCAGGAGTGTTCAAAAGGAGGAAAAAGAGGGAGGAAGCCTTTTTTTAAAAAACACTGTCGTCATGGAGACAAAACATCTCGGACATGCTGAGATGGAGACGTTCCTCCCAAAGAAGCAGTAAAAAAAAAAAAAACACCACAAGCTTGCTTCCTGTGCAGGCACTAACCATTAACACCCCACGCTGAATAAGACACGGTGAAAAAAGAGGAGGTGTCATCCGACGCCCGCATCCAGCCTCACCGAGATGACAGCGGTGAAATAAAAATGTCATCTCTTCCCCCCCCTCCCACCCCCCACCCACCCCCCCATCTCCAAAAATAACGTTGTAAACAGTCCAAAGAGACACCTAATCTCAAAACGGGCAAACCACAACACGACTCGCACCTGAGCTGCTCCTCCTGTGTGTGTGTGTGTGTGTGTGTGTGTGTCCTCGTCTCCACTCTGCACGGCGATACGCTCAGTATTCATCATCATGTGTGAGTAAGGCTGCGTTCAGTCAGGCCAAGCGTGGATTAACACACGGAGGCCCCCGAAGGCACACGGGGAAATATGTTCATGCTCTCAAAGACGCCAGTGAATAGAAAAAACACCTGTAGATAGCTGAACATACTCATAGAAATACCTTAGATATTATAGAGTGGGTGCTTACTTTGAGGAATATACATAAAGAGCTGCAATGAAATAGTAAAATTCTCTTGTTCTAGCTTCTTAAATGTGAATATTTTCTGGTTTCTTTACACTATTTGGGTTGTGGATCAGGATAAAACAAGACATTTGAGGTTGCGCTTCGGATTCGGGAAGCAGTGATGCACATTTTCACCATTTTTTTGATGTTTTACAGACCGAACGACTCATCTGTTAATCGATACTGAAAGTAGTCGAGGCCCTTTAATGTAAGATGTGTTAATTTTCTGTCAATCTACTTTTTTTTCTCTGTGTCAGTTTTACCTCTCATCTTTCACTCTGCAAGAATATTTTGCATCACACAAGAAGGAAAACCATCTGCGGAGGAGTCTGACAGCTTGTCTTTGTGTAAAAACCGAATGCCAACCTTTGATTGAAAGCAACATGTTCACGCCCTTTTCTGAAGGTTGCTGAAAGTCACTCTGGGAAACGAGTCGAAAAACTATATGAAGCGGGTTGAGAGGGAAAAAAAACTAAACAAATGTTTTTCTTGAATGTATTTTTTTAAGCACACAAACAGTTCTTCACTGACAGGATTAATTTGTGCGTCCCCATCGATTTTCTGTCGACTCAGCCTTTTCAGGAAAAAAAAAAAAAGGACAACATGACCTTTGTCAATCTGAACAGTCTGCTATACATCTAAAAGCATGACCGCCGCACGTACATGAAAACTAACTGTCGGCCACTAACAGGAAGAGTGACAAATTACAACAAAACGCCGCTGTAGTGCGTGTGCATGAACGCACGATGAGAGACGTGAATATTTCACAGTAATTGCTTGCTTTTCTGGCAGTTTCCTGTCAAACGCCCCGTCACGGGTAGTCCCACTTTCTTCTACAACCTTCCCCCTTTTACTCCATGTTTCCTAACCGCAGACATACTCATAATACCCTAAAGCCTGTTGGCTTTTTTCATGCCCGGCGCTGTGAATGATTTAACATATGCCCAGCAAGGTCCTGGAGCAGGGAAGAGGAAGAGAGGAAAATGCAAGTTTCATTACATTTGTGCAGGGCTGTGGGCAAGTAATTACACTCAGGAAACAGCAGATTTTACTTCTTTCTTTGGACGGCCAGGTTAAACGACCGCAGACCTGCACGTACTCAGCGAAAAAAAAAAAACCCCTCTATTGTGGAGGGCCTAAGGTGCGATAATAGGTGAATTCTTTGACTGAAAAGGAGCTGAAAGTATATTTTAAAGGCCTTTATTGTAAGGGAAGTACATGTCACTTCAGTGTGATAGCAGAAGCGGCGGAAGAAAAAAAGTCAAATAACGCCGCCGTCTGAGGGAAGATAGAGAGTTGTCTCTTTGCTCTTACAACGGGGGTCAACGCAAGGTCAAAATTTCCTCGGGAAGGTACATCAATGCAGATTTTTCCCACAAGATAAAACGCTCGCTGGCAGGCCGCCGTCGACTGCTCTGTCTCTGAACGGAGCTGTGAGGTCAAAGGTCACAACTCAGCAGAGTAGGCCACCACAGCTCTATATATCCAGAAGTCATGTGATGGAGGATATAGTATGAAATCCAAAGTGGAAGGTAATGTCACTGGAGTCCGCAGGTGAGATCATCCATTTCCCCCTCAAGTTTCCACATGACATTTAAGCATCATATATATATATATATATATATATATATATATATATATATATATATATAATCTTTAATGGATTCAGGCTTTTTATTACAGCTGCATGTATAAATTCTCCATTGCTCACTGCCGCTCCAATAACGCAGACCCTTCAAGCACTGACGCTTATTGTATTTTTTTCCTCAGTTTGCCTCAGTAACGATTAATCAAATGATATCTTATTAAAAGCACCTGTGCACAAGATTCTCCGTCCTCAGAGTGGAGCAGTTATTAGTTATTTGTACTGAATAATAAACAGATAACCCTGGATTATGACTGAGTCAGATTTATTTACCGTATTCAGTAGTTAAGAACATTTTCAGGGATTTGTTTGCTAAAGCAGGAAATTCAAAGTAAAATTTGTCTCTGTTTAATATGCCTTCGAGCATCAAAATAAGTTATATAAATAGATATAAATAACACTTCTATGGCCTTTGTTATCTCATTATCTTATCAGCCAGATCTTTCAGGGTGACATTATTTTAACAAATGCTTGTGTAGACTGCTGTGTCTGAAACAAGCTGCCCAAACCTCCAGACTGTGTCACATGTCCAGGGAGAGGTTGTAGCTAATTTCAAGGTGAACTCCGTCAACATATTCAGCTGCCGGTAAACAAAAACTATCCGACTTCTCTTGGTTGTACAAGAGCTGTAGCGTTCATTTTCTGACAACCTGTAGCGCATACTGTTACATTTCCAGTTTACTGTTAACATCCAGCAGAGAGACACCTGCCTGTCTCTTTCTCTCCCGCACGCTCGCCTCACACACCTTATTCCCTTTAGCTTTGTTTTGTCCTGTATCGCGTTGTATTAAACCAAAGTGCGCCCATATGACCAACAAAACATCCTTTTTTTCTACACCAGCTCGTTCTCATCCGCACCCGTCGCCCAGCTGCATTCCTCCAAAACTTGAGTCGTTTTGTCTTCACTGGACACTCATTACCTGGCTTTGAACTGCCAGTGTGACAGCCTGTATGAAGGAATGAATTTATCAAACATATCAATAAGACTGAAATTAGGCCAGTTATAGAGAGTCATAACGTTGGTTTCCATTACTTTGAGAGTAATTACTCAGCCCTAGTACGTAGTACCCTGAACCCTCCCCACATGACTTTCCCATGTGAGTCATTTTTGTGTCCAAAGATGGCAAATGACTCGTAATACTGCTTTATTACACGGAGACCTCAGGGGACTTTAATAACTGATTTGTATTCTGGACGTGTCTGCATCCTAGAAATCTGTAAAGCACAGTGTGTTACATAAATTACAACAAAAAAAAAGCCAAACAAAGAGGCAATCTGGTAATATTGCTCTTGTATTAAAAGGAGATGTAATAATTTGGGATCTCTTCTGCTCTTCATTTTTCTTTTCTTAGTCGAGAAGTACTGCAGTGGAGAACACAAGGTTACGGCATTTTGAGTGCAAATTCAGGGGGTTTCAACTAACCACACAGGGTGAAAATCAGAGGCGAGCTCAGATTCATCAAAACAGCAACCTGTTAAAAGATAATGAGATGGAAGACATGCAAGGCAGCATTCAGTAATGAATATTTTATTTTTCAACAGGGTCAATACAAACCTCTCGGAGCAACAAGTAGCCCGCATTACTTTTCTCCGGGGATAAATCTGGTCAGTAAATTTGAGCTGAGCATGGACTTTAGCCTCATTTGATAGGGATTAGTGTTGGAGAGGGAGCCGGGTATTGAAACTTTTGCTCCTCGGTGAATGAACTCATCATTCCTGACAGCGTTTTAGCCGCTGTGAAAGCGCGGGAGGTAGGTTGTAATGGACGAGGATAGAGCATTTCAGGAGGAAAATCATTCCCATGTCACCAGTGGCTCCAGGTGTCAGACACAACTGTAGGTATTTGGGACTGTCATTTTTACTGCAGTAAGGGTGGGGGGGGAAAAATCACACATGCACTTTAGAGGTAAGAGGTTTTGAATCACTAATCAGTGCATGTTATAATAAAATCATCCATCTTCTTCTGGAAGAGTCCTGTCAGAATGAGAATTTGTTTATCACACAAAAAATATACCATTACAGTACAGGAGGTGCCAGGATAATCATAATCCAATGCTTTATTTGATCAAAGGGGGTTGATACTATGGACCATATATATGTCATAATCTAAGCATAGTGTTTATGCATTAACCAATCCCATGCCCCCTTCAAATGACCTTATCAGCCCCAATATAAGAATATGTTTTTTCTGGAAATTGCATTTTAAAAAGTTGAGGATTAGACAATTACCTGTTACAACCACAGACATTCTGCTTGAATGTACGAGTACCGGGTGAGTGTTTGCAACTGTTTTCAAGTCCATTTAAAGTGAGTCATTTAGAGTTAGTCAGCCTTGAAACTGTTTCGTTAGCCCAGTTTAACCTGCAATCCAACCGCGGACTGAAAGTGTGGAGCAGGCAGTGATTACCGCTGTCACAGATGATGAGGATCTCAAAGAGACTAAACCAGACTAAAACTAGAAATACTGCCTCATGGTTGTAGGCCTCCACCAACCAGTCAAGTTGCAGTTTACATGTCTGTCCAGATTCATATGATATTTGTAGTGAAGACTTTGAATTTTCCTCGTATGTGTTCATATGTTTGGCCAGTAAAGTTGATTCTGATAGAACACAAAGTCGTAACTGTGACAGTAGACGATGCTTCAGATATGGACGTCGCTGCAAAGAAGCCACCAATTCTAAAACGTGGATGCTTCAAACACATCTTCAACCCAGAAGATCTATAAAATCACCACAGTTTCAAGGTGGGCACCAAGATCAGTGTCACCAATTCAGTATCCGACCAAACGTGAAATACAGTCACAATCATCCCTTCTGCTCCTGAGTTACGGTGTTGAATAAGTGTTTTAGTAGAACATTATGATGTCACAGAAAAGTTGACCTTTGACCTTTTGGTTAAAAAAAAAATCCATCATTAAGTTCATCATGAGTTCTTAAGTTATGGCCAAAAAATGACCTTTGACCAACAAAATCTAATCACTTCATCCTCGAGTCTAAGTGGATGTTTGTGCCAAATTAGGAGAAATTCCCTCAAGGCGTTCCTGAGATATCACGTTCATAAGAACGGGACAGACGGACAGACAGACGGACGGACAGATGAACGGACAGACAGACAACCAGAAATCATATTGACTCCGGGCCACAGCTGTCACGGGCACGGAGGCATTAAAAAGTGGATTAGATGGATTAACTAGTACCTTAGGGAAACAACAACACAACTCTGAAAATGTGGTTTCACATTGCACTGGGATAAAAGGGGCGATAAAGAACAGTTTTAGGATAATGTTCTTGAGCAGTGTGTAACAGAAATATTCTTCTTCCCAGAATGTAAAGAGTGCAGCTGAGACATATATAGGACAACGCACGTTAATCCTCATTTCTGTAACCGTGACGGCGTTGCCAGCTAGCTAACTTTCAACTGCGGTCCTTTGGCGAGCTGTTCTGAAGTAAAAATTACAAAAAAACTACATCCAGAGTCAGTTTAGACAGAAAACTTTACTTGCTTCAGTTTTGATTTTATTGCACGAAAAGAAGAAGAAGGAAATGGACTTAAATGTTGCTGGGTCTAACTGATCATCCACACAGAAACTCTCATGGGTGAGTGACTCAGAAATGAGCAACTGCTTTCAGGCAAGAAATATTTAAAATTTTCAAAAAACAGTAAAGAAATATTAATAGATCAAATTATTTTTTTTGGAGCGGTAAGCCTGATTCTCGAAAAAAAAAAGAGCGAAAACGTTTCCGGTGTCTGAAGTAAGGCGGAGTACGGGAGTGAAAGGCAAACATATCGGAGTTATGCAGATGTGGTGAGCAGAGGTCAGACGGCTGGTGAGAGACTAATTATGGCAGAGTGATTTTGACTAATAGGATCTGAGCCTCTGCACCGAGGTCAACTCCTCTGAGGATGGAATGATGATCAGTTCAGAGACCAGACGATAGGTCTCCCTGCAGGCAACCCCCCCCCCCCCCCCCCCCCCCCTAATAATACCATTACGCAAATGCTTCCCATTTTGTATCCCTCGGTCATCTCTCACTTTCATCACTTCTCTTGTTCTGCTTTTGCCCTTTCTTTCTTTCTTTCTTTCCTTCCTTCCTTCTCTCTCGTTCCTCCTTTCTCTCGTTCTCCTCTTTGTGTTTCCTCTCACGCCAGTGGCTGTTGAATTATTGATGGGATGTTGAGCTGGTGAGATTTCTCCTGCTGCGGACTTGTTTGTTGGTCTGGGTTTGTGTTGCTTTCTCTTTCTGCTGTCACGCTGTGTCTGTGTGTGAATATGTGTGTGTGTGTGTGTGTGCGCGTGGATGTAAGTATGCATTTGTGTCGGCCTAATCAAATCTGCTGGTGTATCACCACAAGACTTTTTAATCAGCGAGTGCTCGTTCGGAAAATGTCAGACGGTCTTGAGGAGAAGAAATGCAAAAAAACCACGGGAATGTGCGCTCTCTCTCTCTCTCCAAACACGTGTACGCGAGTCATACAGGAGGAGAACAACAGCGTGATTTATGGCACATGAATATAAAAGGTTTTTCATACCTGCGTGATATCAATGAGAGGGCGTTAACAGTGTGCTGCCCGGGGTTTGAGCCGGAGCACAGCGGTGCAATAACGAACCCCTTCGAACAAACAAAATGCCCTTTTATGACAACCTTCCTGTACCCAGTTATTCCTCATGAAATCAAAGTCAGGATCAATGCTGTTAGCTGACATCTGTGAGGTATATCAACTATTTTTTCAACACCTGGAAGTTACTCGACATCCTCCTGATAAGATACTTTATACTGTATATGTTATCAGTCTATCTATAATTTTGTCATCCTGTTCGTTCATGCTAGCTTGATCTATCCTGTGCACACAACATCTATTGCATGTCTGTCCGTCCTGAAAGAGGGATCCCTCTTCTGTTGCTCTTCCTGAGGTTTCTTTCATTTTTTTGCCCATTAAAAGGGTTTTTTTGGAGAGTTTTTCCTTATTTAAATCATGTGGAATCAAAGGATAGAGGTTGTTATATGCTGTGCAGATTGTAAAGCTCCCTGAAGCAACTTTGTGATTTGTGATATTGGGCTATATCAATAAAAAGTGACTTGACTGACTTGTCAAATGTGCGTGAAAAGTGAAAAACAGCCTGCAAGAGATGCCCCTTTGCCTACTGGTTTGGACGCATACCTCATTACTGCAACGTCCACGATTCACCTCCAGCTACAGACCTTTGTTGCATGTGTTTCTGCACTTTCAACTGTCAAATCCAGCTCCCGTACATACTCGCTGCCCTCAACACTTCCTGTATAGACTCAACTGCAACCCGAAATGTCAAAGACGGCACCATGTAACAATCAGAATAATGCATTTGCAAATACATTTTAGGTATCACAGTAATGTATCTTTTATCACTAAATGTGAGCTACAGATGGATACATACAGACAGATTTTCAAGGTCTTGACTTCAAGCAAGATACTGATGAAATATTTGTTAGCGGCACATTAAAGCTCTGGTGAAACAAAGGGGGATTTCTTAGGGTTTTGTTTTGCGCTGTCACAAACAAAACTGGTAATATTCTCATATCGTTTTGACATTATAGCACTCAAAGGGTGTGCAGTTCTCAGTTTTTGCCTTCACGGTTTTGTGAAGTACTCCTAGAAAAAAGTACTACTGGGTCTATCTGACTCCTGGCTCAAAAACCAGCTGCCAGAAAAGCTGGAAATTTACAGTACAATTTTAGCCCACAGAGGCCAGTCGTCACAAAGGCAGGCTTCAGTAAAGTCCCTGAGACACTCTATATTTAACTAGGCCAAGAAAATCAGCTCTAATGTTGTTTCCATTACAACATGCTGCTACATTTTCCCTCACTTAAAAAACAACTCAAAATTCCCTCTGTGAATAAACAATGCTTTTCCCTGGATGATTATAACACCACACAGTGCAGAATATAGCGATGTCTTGCCATCAAAGCACTTTGAGGGTTTAATTAAGAGTTTATACTCAAACTACTCATTTGTACTCAAAGAACACCCCACACAGAGCAAGTTAATGTATTCAGTTAGACGTGTGGTCCTTTCACGCTGGAGATATCCCTCTAGGATCCCATTTCACAACCAATCAACTAACCAATCTGCATTATCAGTGGGGTTTGGTACCATTCATATTCAAACCTGGAAGTTGGTACCAGTGCCCTGCAGTACTTTTTTTCAGTACTTTACTCTCTCTGTAATAACAACTTAATACTACTAAACACATGAATAACAAATGAATACTACTTTGTTATTACAGAGAGACTGTAGGATTAGCATGCTAGGCTAACAGACTTTATATCCACGCTGTGACGTCTTTCAGAGCACAAAAACACCGTAAACACGCCTGTCACCCACCCAGCACGGTGCTGTTAAACCGGAGACACCACAGCACCAGCTACACCTTACTCTTATACAGTCTATGGGCTACAAACAGCACGGCACGGCTATGCTAATGTAGCTAGTAGGGGTGTGCCCGAATACAAAGCGTTATTCAGCAAAGCACAAATAGTGGGTGTCTTACGAATATTTGTTTCATACAAATATTTTAACCACTGTTACGTCTATCAGCAGGTCTCAACGAGGGGAGTCACATCCACCTGCTACATGACGCACATTTCCTAATTTGGACATTGAGTTGGGGGTGTTCCCCAGAGATAAAGCTGAGCACCTGACACTTAATTTTCTAAAATGAAAAGCATAATAAAAACAAAAACAGGATTTTTAAGCCTCTTTCCACTTTTATTCGAATACAAATACAAATAATTTTGCTGCCTCAACAAATACAGATACAAATACTGGGCCCTCGGCACATCCCTAGTAGCTAGCCATGCTAACTAGCTGCTAGCCACCATGCAGGCTAGTAAAGTGGATCCGTCACGTCTCTTTGTATCTGTACGTTGGTGTTCCTTTCAGTGTCGGAGCCTCCGTGTGAGACGCTTAGGTCTGTAAATGTATGACAAGATACCGAATTTTGGCACCAATTAATCTAACCAGTGAACCAGTACTCGGTCCTACTGACATTATTTGGTCGTTATCCTTAAAAGTATGGAGTTCGGTACCCAACCCTAATTGTCAGACACACATCCAGAGATCTCACTGAACCACAATTCTACTGTTATTTTTACAACTAAGGCACTTGGCATGAATATGCAAAAAAAGTTTTGGGTCTATATCCAGAAAGGGGATTTTTTTTCCCCCCCAAAAGATGCTAAAGGGAACATCGGCTTGAAAGAGACCTTGAAACATGACGAAGCTCCAGGGAGCCCCCCCCCCCCCTTCAGCAACCACCAACAAATGAATTACTCTACGCTCACTCAATGAGCACGACAAAAGTAGAGACTATAGGAGCTGAGAAATTATCTTTGGCTGGTGAAAAGAGTCATTCGTGTGCAGTGAGAAGCCATATTGAGCTGCATGAAGCCATTTACACGCTGATTATCGAGTCCTCAGACTGAGAATTCAAACCATTTCCATCAGCTTTCAGTAAGACATCACATTTCCAGCTTGTACCTTTTCACAAATAATGTGTACTGCTTATGTAGCTTAACAACGAGCTACACGAGACGAGGCACACAAGTGTCTGATATACACATCAGCTGCAGTGTCAACTTCGTTTTATGTTTGTAACGTTTAATCGTAGCCTGCAGTGGGCTACGTGCGCGCAGAGGCAGCCTGTCTCACAGCTTTACTTTACTGGTTTTCTCCAACATTTTGTGGTGTTTTGTTTATGATACCTACGGTGTAACTGTGGAGCTGTTGTGGGAGGAGGATTCAGACAGGATTTGGACAGCACCTCTTAATCTCCAGCATAAACAAGATACCAAAAGTTCAAAAGCAGCCAACAGCAGCACTTTACAGGCGTGATATACCTGTATGATACGGCTGAAATACCGTAGATGCAAAACAACCATTTTTTAAAAGCCAAACAGCTCTGCTGACATGTCTCCCTGCTACACGCCGGCATTATATCACTGTTGGCTGTATTTATTTTCTGCAAGGAGCACAATGTGACTCACTGCACCTGAAATAAACATATAAAGTAGGATTATTTTCATCATCGATTAATCTGTTGATCAATGAATCAATAAGTTGTTTAGTTTATAAAACGATGAAAATGTTGATCACCATTTCCAAAGACAAAGAGGACTAAAGAAACCAGAAAATATTTACATTTAAGAAGCTGGAACCAGAGAATTTTGGTACTTAAAAAATGAATCAAAATAATAATTTTCTGTCCGCTGACTGATCTTTGCAGCTCTAGAATCGTTTTATTAGAGCTGCAACAATTAGTCAATTAGTTGTCCAACAGAAAATGAATCACCAACTATTTTAATAATCAATTTGAATTTAAAAAATGCTAAAAATATGAATATTTTCTGGCTTCTCTAGTCTTCTATGACAGGAAACTTTGGGTTGTGGACTGTTGGTCAGACAAAACATGAATTTTAAGGTCACATCTTGGGATTTGGGAAGCATTCAGCAACATTTTCCAACATTTTCTAACATTTTAAACGACTAAACGACAGATCGATGAATCGAGAAAATAATCAACAGATGAATTGATAATGAAAATAATTGTCAGTTGCAGCCCTGAAACATTCAGAGATTAATTGATAATGGATGATACATCAATTGGTCAGGACATTGTTGTATGTTTAAAAGTGCACTGGGAGACAATAGAAGTTAAACATTTAACATATCTGATATAAGACAAGTTAACAACAGTCAGTAGAAAACATCATGTCCAAAAAGAGTCTTATCACTTCCTGTATGTGTGGGCAGAAGCTAGTAAATAAACATATTGGTTTGTGATATTACAACTCATTTCCACTCTGGACTCAAATCTACCAATAAGCCAGTTTATTTTCTTCATCTGTGGAAGGAGCGACATAAATCAAACGACCTATATTTGTACCACATCAACCTCTTTCCGCCATCGACCGACAAACACACTTCTCAAGGCTGACGGAGAATTGACTCGAATGCTGAAGGAACCAGACCTTCAAGCCACGCCGCCGTCATTTATAATACATACTCAAATAGCGGTGACCCACCTAATGATCGCTCCCCACCGTAAAAAACAAAAAAAAAAAAAAAAAAAACCCTGTCCTCAAACATGAAAAAAAAAAGCAAATCCTCTCTCTTTGCTTTGCTGCGCTAGTGGGCGCTCATGGGAAAAAACGGTAAGAGAAAAGTCAACAGCAGAACGAGGGATTGAATAGAGATTTCCATCGGTTCATTTTAGTGGGTGGCACTAAACTGTCATTAGCCGCATTACAGAGACTTGTGTCTTGTGTTTGCTTGCACTGGTTTTACCATTAAGCTGATTATACCTAAGGCTTTTTGAGACACGTTTATTAATGCCAATAATGCTTTTTGGATTAGGAAGGAATCCAAATCATCTGCTCCATTCTGCTCCGTTTGCTATTCTGGGACTGAGACAGATAGAGCATAATAGACAAAGCTCTCTCTCTCTCTCTCTCTCTCTCTGTCTGGCTGTCTCTCTCAGTTTTATGTATGAGGAGACTGAGGTATTCCTCACACACACACACACACACACATATATATCTACCTCTACGCTGGCTGTGTTGCTTATAACAGCCCGGCTCCATCTGTTTTTTTAAAGATAAGTATGACATTATAATAATGTGTTGATTTAATGACACTGCAGGGAAGTTTTGTCCCAAAGAAAGGTCAGAGGACGGGGTCGACTAACGGCGACGCAGGAGCCGGTTAGACTCGCTCATAGGCGTTCGAGTAGAGCAGATGTTCGGCCTCACGCGCAGGTCGTTCAGTTGAGAAGCGATTTCTTTTAAACAACACGTCCACTTTCAAAAAAAAAAAAGAAAACTAAAGGAGGAAGATTAGCCAAGGAGGGTGATAAGAGACTCTGAGATTTGTTTCTCTGTTTGTTTATTTTCACCATGCAACAAAAAAAAACACAGAATTCAAAAAAAAACAAAATGGTAAGAAAACACAAACTCAACTTAAACATAAAGTCAGGAAGTGTTTGGCCACAGTAGCTCCTGGGAAAAGCATGGTGAGTTTGGTGAGTTGGAAAATCGAGACCTTACATTTAACTCACGAAAATTAAAGATTTAACTAATAAACAATAACTGAACTTAAAACAATACATGCAAACTGTACTGTTAAGTTATTGTAAAATTTTACACCACCAAATACTTGTAAATACTTACAGTATTATTCTTTTGTACGTTGCTCTTTTTGATGTATTATCATTCCCTTTTTATCATTTGTTTTCATGATATAAACTCAGCACACTTATAAAAGAGGGTTCCTGTACCACAATGTGTAAATAAAGGTGTGCATATATATATATAATTTGTCATAATATGACACTGCAGATTGAGTAATGTACAAAACACTGTATATAGTGTACAATACACTGTTGTTTCCTGTGATTTATTGCAATGTCGGTGTAACTGAAGGGAAAAACGTGCCTCCAGAATGTTTTTAGAGGAAAAGACCACCATTAAAGTCAAATATCAGCTATCTATAAATGTCAGGCTCAGTTCCCTCTAAATAAATGTATTATTTGCACCACAGAATAACTATATAAAAAAAAAAACAGAAAATACACAAGATGCAGAGATACCGACTTCCCATCAGCAGTAGTCTCAACAGACAATAATAAACTGCAGCCTCTGGGCATGTGTTGGGAAGTATACAGTGTAGGATCATCCAAGGGCGAAATTTCTAACTACTGGGTCTGTCACCGAAGATCAGCAGTTTATTTTGGCGGTTCAGTCAACTCCATTTATTGCACAAGGATAAAAGGTACAAAGGCGATCTGCAAAACAGCTGAGGTTACGTCAGCAGCGTGTTTGTCAGCCGCGTAAACCTGTGTGCCTCACCGCTAGCAACCATCCACACAGCCAGTACTTAAATGTGTGCTTTTCCCAGTAACTTGTGAACATGTGTGTGTGTGTGTGTGTGTGTGTGTGTGTGGGGGGGGGGGTGAGTGAGTGAGGGAGGGGATGAAAAGGTGAAAAGAGGCAGAGTGTTGCATCAGCAGCAGCACTTCAGAAAAACAGTCAACCTGTTTTTTTCCAATTTCCTGTAAATATGTATTCAGCCACTCATGTTGGATATTGCATCTCCTTCGTTCTGCAAACCTCAGAAAAATCAACATCTCTCTTTCCTCATCTAATCTTCTGCTTTTATGGCAAGCACAGGCTGTGAATCACAAATCACCTGCAAGGCATGTGTACAGTATATACACACACACACACACACACAGGCCAAAACAGAGGATAAATCACTCCGTTTTCTGCTCGCACGCCAGCTACCCGGGGTCACCTTTCAGACTAATAATCAGGTGTCCCTGCTAACCCGCCTCGGTCCAATATGCTACCTCGATTTTTGGAAGACTGAACCCTGTTTACCTGCTTCCTTATTGGGGATTATAGCAGCTCAGCTGGACTTTTGCAGAGACCAGCTGAGAGGTTTTACAGGCATTCTGTCGTGAAAACAAAGTGTTGGACGAGAAGATGTTTTGACCTTTTGGAAGGGCGAGATGTAAAGTCAAAGGATCGACAAAGCAGAGATGCGATATTAATTAAAACAATATTAATTAGTGCTTCTTGATCTTTTTATAGGGCAGAATATTGGCATTGATCTTCCAAATCAAAGACGATTCCTTCCATGTCAATTAGATTCTTGAAGATTCAAATGTATCAGTTAAATGTTCAATATTGCATAAATTTATCCTGGAAACTTAAGTGTGCAGCTATTAATCAATGTTAGATATTTTACACATTATACAGCTCAAACCGTGCATTTATAACAAGTTATCACAGTCTACAAATGGTGTAAATGTACACATATATTCAATGATAATAGGATTATTGCAGAAAGACATACAGTACTGTGCAAAAGTTTTAGGCACTTAAGATGTTTGGATTCTTATCCATAATGCAATACAATCAGTAAAGCTTCTGACTGGTCAAACGTTTTTTCTGCAGCATGACAATGACCCCGAACATGCAGCTAGAGTCCTTCAGTGACAAGAAGAACAAGGAGTCCTGCAACAGACGATATGGCCCCCACAGAACACTGATCTTAACATCATCGAGTCAGTCTCATGAAAAGACAGAAGCAACTGAGATGCCTAAACTTGGAACAACCGACCTGCCGATGTACCTTGAAAAACTGTAAGTAAGATTACTGAGGAGAACTGCTGCTGTTTTAAAGGCAAAGTGTATTGATTTCATATAGGTTTCTTCTGTTTATAGCACCTTGTATGTGAATTGATAATAAAAACTATTCATGGCATTATGTTTGAAAGTAACCTCACTTTACTTTTTTAGTGCCTAAAACCTTTGCACAGTACTGTTGTTGTATGTTGTTTATCTGCAGACAGACGTAAGCCAGTCGTGGTTCTGTGTGCAACAAGTGTGAAGCTAAAACCTCACGTGCACATACACTGAGAATGGACTATGGAGTGAAGTAGCAGACATATTGTGTCAAGCAGTTGAGTTTCTGAGAGACAATTTTATATTTTTTAGTGGGGAAGAAGGAGTAGATGTACTTTTCAAGATTTTTTAACTAGCTAATTGAACTTTTGTTAAAAAAAAAACCATATCAGACACAAATCATTATTCAAAAACAGTGTCTGGAGGGGATCTTAAAAATTACTTCAAATCGCTTTAGGTTAAACAACCTTCAGTCCAAAAAAGATATTTAATTTACAATATAATAAGACAGAAAATTACCACATTTGAGAGGCTGGAGAGTAAGGATGTCTGGTATTTTTTGGATACATGATTTGTACAATCGACTATATTTTCTGAGATTAATTGACTAAATGAGTCAGCGGCGCTGCACCAAAGTCATTTACAAGTCATCCTCTGGACGATCAGAGTCTGTAGAAAAAAATCCATGGTAGAGTTTTCCATCAATACGCCACACCCGACCTTCAAACATCACCACAAAAAAAAAAACTGCTCAATTACATTAGAGGCAGTAAAAGCATCTATATTTGTTACTTCCGCCTTTGCAGATGTATATACACAGTCACATGGCTGCAATCACAGCAGGCACTCCAGATTGACCCCATTGAACTTGTGTGACAAACGAGTGCATCTGATGACGAAAGCCTGATTTATCGCGGTCCGTATTTCACTCGAGTAGTGCAGTAACTATGTCAGCGGTCGAAAATAACGGCTCCTTTGAATACTTAAACTATAGAAGTGAATTACAGTCCGACCCTTCGCTCTAACCCCTCGTCACACGATCTCTCTATCAACAAGGGTCAAGCAATAAGACCCTCGTAGAGTCAATCTGTGCTCCGTGATTAAAATTAAGCACTAATTTCCCTTCTCACGCGTGATCCGAACACATGGTGCGAGCTGGTGACGGGGCGTAAAAAAACCCTGAGATGCTATTAGAGAAATAGGCGCAGTAACAGTCTGTTCCATTAGTTCTTTATTCTGCTTTTTTCTTAAAAAGCAGAATAAAGAAATGGCTGATTTCCATTCATCAGACCAGGGACTGAATGTGATTATACACCTTGAGAGAGGTTAGCGGGTTTCAGACTGTGTGTGACTGACAGTGTGAACTTATAAGAGAGACAGAACAGAGCTCCCAAATGTGGGAGACGCCGTTTAAAACAGTCTGGGCTCGATCAGATACGAGCGCCAGTCTTTCACAGCTTCTCAACACAAGATATGTCTTTAGATATCGCTTTATATCATATCAGAAAACTTTCAATCAAAGTTTCAAAGATGTGTAGAGTGATAAATAAGGGCTGGCCAAAGTCCTCAGAATAAAGTGCTGATATATACACATGCACAGCAATCATATAAAGCATATATACCAAGCACAAAAAAAGAGTAAATTCATACCACCGATACACAAGGAGATGCATGATAAGATGATTGGAAACGATGCAGGCAGCAGCTATGAACCGCGGACACTGATGCTTAGTTTAGTACTGGATAAATGTGTTGATTTTAACAGAAAATTAAGTCAATAACAGTCTTGAGATATCACTGAATATCTTCAGGTTCTGGATTGGACTGTTGGTGGGACCAGTTTGAAGACACTAACTTGTTTAGTGGGAATTACTGTGACATTTCTAAATATTTTCTGACATTTTACAAATTAAATGATGAATTGGAAAGGTTATCCACAGAGGAAGCAATTTAAAAAAAAAAAATTATTAGTTGCAGTCCTTAGTTTTATATTTATTTTAATGTTATTATATCAAAGACACCTGTAGGCTTGAAAGTTTTAGAGTATTTAGCCGTATTTACTGAAACTGTGTCTTCAACATGATGAGCATACAGATGGACAGCAGACATATTTATTACTCTGCAGAAATAGTTTAAGTTTATATAAAGGTTCTTCCACACTAGAGTCTCAACAATTAGTCAAATAATCAGTTAATCGATTAGAAAAGAGAAGAAAAACAATCAGTTTTAATAAATTGATTCATCGTGTTAGTGATGTTTTCAAACAAAGAAATAGCCAAAATTCCTCTGGTCCCAGCCTCTCAAATGTTTTATATTATTGTTTAACTGAATATCCTTTTGGGTTTTGGACTGTTGATTGAACAAAACAAGATGTTATCTTGGGCTCTGAGAAATTAATGGGCAGTTTTTTCCATTACTTTTTGACATTTTATCAGTGTTTCTCACAGAATTGGATTCTATTTGTGGTAGCGGCTGGCTGGGAGGTTGAAGGTGGGGGGGGGGGTGGGGGGGGTTGGAGGGGGTGTAGCCTGCATGTGGCTATCGGTAGATGCTACAATTTACAGATGTCCCCTAAATGCCTCACGTGCAGGCTATCAGGAGATGCCTCTAGTCCCCCCTCAGTAACTGCAGCACACAACTCAGGCAGGTGTGCGGCCAAAAATGAGTTAGTTTGAATGTAAGATTTACGTTAGTTGAGTGATTTTATCCTCCTGGGCGAGCCACCCAAGTGGAGCCCATGTATGGAAAACACTGACTTTATAGACTAATTAATAATAATAATAATAGTTGCAACCCTAAATCCTACTGATCAGAGCTGCAAAGGGTGATATAGAGAGAAAGAAACAGTCTTTTATCAACCAAAAATGCTGAATATTTGTTGGTTCCAGGACAAGTGAAGAAAACATGAAGATTTTCTGTTTTTCAATGTTTCATATCATTTAATATCTATGAGGTTTGGACTGTTGATCTGACAATATAAACAATTTGAAGGCTCTAAGGAACTTGTAATGGCCACTTTACTTACTTTTGGTACTTTTTTTTTTGATTAAACGATCTATTAGAAAAGTAAACGACTGATTAATTGATAGTAAAATATTCTCTGGTTGCAGCTGCTTTGGTTCTTTGATTTCCACAAAACAACAAATATTTTTACTCTTCCACTTCATGACCATCCCTCCCTCTTACACCCATGTGTTTTCTCCTTATCCCGATCTCTCTCTCTCACACACACACACACTATCTCTCTCTACCACACACACACACACACACACACACACACACACACAAACACACACTGTAGAAGCTGTCTGCACGTCTCCTCCTGTCCTCATTAGTAGGCAAGGCCCCCGTTCTTGTTTGCACACTCCACTGTTCTGACTAAATGAGAAAATTAATGAGCTGGGGTGAGCTAGAGGGAACACCACAACCTTCAGTGTCTCCCCCCCCACCTCACCCCTCGACTCCTCAGTCCACCCCCTTTTTTTTTTTTACTCACCAACCTCCCCGCACCGTCTCCTGTTCCTGTCTACCACATCCTTGTTTAATTTCACGCCATCGCTGTTGCGGATACCTGTCTCGGCTCCGTAGATAGGCCTTTAGTAAACAAAGGAGACGCTGTAAAACTTGACCGTGTGCTCTTCCATCGTTCTCATCGCTCCCGCTGTTTGGACGAAGGAACATTACACTTGACAAAGACAAGGGAAGGGGAATACCAATGATCATGGAGGGAAACGGTGCAGCTGCAGAGCTGCAATAAAACAGTAAAAGAGGCCTACGGGCAAAAAGTGTGCACAGTAAAGAAAAAAATCCTAAAAAGTTAAATTCCTAGAGTGCAACTTTGTAAAAGGGCTCATTACCATGAATATTTCGACATAATGCAGACGCATAGAAGCTGAGTCACCGGAATACCTACACGGTGTTTACACACTTACTGTATGAATAAAAGAGATAAAGGATATAAATAAGTGGCTACAAGGCTGGCAGAGAAGATTAATAATGGATCTGTCTCGTTTATGTTGGCGCTTTGAAAAACGCACGGACACACATGCGCACAAACACAACACAACAGACGCCGGCGCAAGTGTTTGTAAGCGAGCTCGAGGAATGTGGGTGACAGACAAAGCGAATAAAGTTCAGTTTGTACTGTCTGCTGCCTCAGCTGAACTAGATATTTGATTCATTACCTGCCTGGAGTGTGTGAGAGAGAAAAACACATCTGTAGCGTAAGAAGTTGTCATTCTTCTTTCTGTCCTTCTCTCTCTATATTTTTTCTCCTACAGTGGAAAACAAAGAGCTCGCTGCTGCAATGGAAGTCATGATAACATAATGACAATGATGAACGGTCATAAATGTACCGTTGAAATGATTAGTCATTTGTGAAAGTGGGCGATTGATTTCAGACAGAAAACAAAAGCAGATTTTTTTTTAGCGTTTCTTGATTTTGTCGACTTAAAAGACGACGGTCACTGGCAGATGTTTTCAACCGTTAACGTCCTCAAAATTAAACGACCAAATGCGTTGTTTGACCAGGTGTATTCCAGAAAGATACATTTTGTAATCTGGTGCTCCTATCAGCAGGAATCGGCAGAATAACATCATTCACTGTGAAAAAATAATGATGTTTTATGATGTGATAACGCTGCGGTTAAGGTCTAGTTAGGTTTAGGGAAAGATCATGGCTTGGGTTAAAATGATTACTTTGTTAAGGTTAGTGGAACATGTGGTGTAGGTTAAAATTACTACTTCCTTTAAAGTTAGGTGACCTTCGTCGTCATGGTTACAGTAATAACCACAGGGTTAAGGTTAGGGGACGATCGTAGTTACGTTTTTTTGTTTGTTTGTTTTCAGTCCCAGAATTTCCTCATCAAAATGACACAATAGATCGTCCAAAGTCAGCCCATAGTCTCCTGAGAACTGTCTCCAGCTGAGTTCTTACTGTTTCCAGCTGACCCAAAGCGATGACGTCATCCAGATGTGAAATCTACATACCGAGTCAGTGCTGCCAGGGAGGGAAACACTAATGCAAAATGTGAAAGCAAACCAAGAAGCAAGAATTTGACTGAGCTTTTCTTTGAATGCATGGAAACCATATTGGAGCCGAGTGTCCACTTCTTAGATAGATAGACTACTTTATTAATTCCAAAGGGAAATTAAAGTACACGGGAAAAAAAAAATCCACAGTTTAACAGGCCTGCTGTGATTAGTTACAGTTGCTAAGCCGTTATTGCACAATCGGTGTTCAATCCAACAGTCAATTACGTACAAAGAAACAACAGAATAAAGACATTTTTCATTAGTCTCACAGTCCAAATAAAGCTCCTACCTCAGCTCAGTCGAAAAATTTGAGTCCAGCTTGGATTTTGAGGGCTTTGAATTCTTTGCTGCTCTGCTGCTCTGTGCTTATTCAAATATGAGATTGTATAAGAGCAAAGAGGAAAAGCCAGAAGCAGTGCCATTAGAAAGCCCCAGTTGTATTTTTTTATGTTGGTTCTAATAGCCGAATGGGTACGGGGAGAGAGGCATTGTGCCAACGCCGGCAAGCACACCCTGGGTTTTTAATCAGCCTTTAAAATAAATAAACCATGATGGCATCCTTTGCTCTGTCTTTCCATACAGCGCAAATGGCCTACAGGAATCAGATCAACTGATATATTAGCTGAGATAAGATCCTAATGGGGAGGGAGGGAGGAGTAAGGGAGATATTTATCACAGAAAAGATGGAAGAAGAAAACAAACTAAATGCAATAGAGCAGCGGTTGGGCCCAACACAGCGCCGAAGCAAAAAAAACAAATAAACCCACATGAAAACGACTGTTTGGCTTACATGTGGTGATTCCTTTGCTCTGCAGCAGTAATTCATTAACGCCAGAACCTGAATCCATATTCTAGCACTCTGTTAAGACACGGCCTCGGGGAGGGAACTTGAGGATGCTCAAAGTCTGTAAATAATAGATGCAGTTTAGGGAGTTAGAGACTGACACACACAAAGTGGATGTGTCAGGAAGAGAAAAGAAGGCAAAATGAAAAGGTGGTTTGATCAATCACAAGGCTGGAAGAAAGACTCTTGTTTTAGCTCTTTTGTCATACCCTTTCTTGAAAATACTTTTATCTAAAAAAAAAAAAAAGATGTGATGACCCCTGCTGAGTCATCTTGTGTTGCTGTGTGTGGGTCTGGTTAAGGGGTGGGGGGGGGGGGGTTGTCATTTGCCCAAGTGTGTGTCTGGTAGAGAACACCTTACTTTCTGTATCGGTAATTTGCAATTACGGCTTCCTCCTCGGGGGTTTTCTCGAGGAACCCACGGTGGCATTTGCAAGGTCTGGAAAGAAAAAAAAAAGAGCAGCTAGTTCGAATAGCTGATCATTATGGCATTACTGTTGCAGAGAGAAAAAAAAAAAGCATAAGGATGAGATTAGAAATTAGGTTTTGCTGTCTTTGTTTGAACGAGGTGTATTAAAGAAAAGCGTGTATGGTCGTGGCAGAGTCAGCGCCCACGCCGGTGTCATTAGTCGTGCCTAAAGTTGGTTTGGCTTTTGAGCAGCAGCAGTAGGAGCTGTTAGCCTTGCAGTTTGAACAGAAGTTATGGAGGCAAACGGACAGGGAGGAGAAGCAGCTTGAGTGGGGAAAAAGCAGCTTGCGTTGGAGAAAATTCGGCAAAACACTGAGGAAATGAAATTGGAGTTAAAGCAGTCTAAGTGACAGTTAATCAGAGAGGACGAGCTTTCTCCGGGGGGATCTAGTATGGAGGATTCTGCTTCTATTAGTTCTGCACCGGGTGGTGTTGATGTGGCTAATTTGCGTTTGGTGCCAAAGTTTAATGAGCGAGAACCTGACACTTTTTTTTTTTTTTTTAAAAACTCTCTTTGAACATGTTGCGGATGCTAAAAACTGGCCAGATTTGGACAGAGTGCTGATGCTTCAGTGCGTCCTCACTGGGAGAAGTCAGGAGGAGTTCTTTGGCTTTATGTGCTGATGATGATTTAGATTATGATACGGTGAAGTCGGCTGTATTAAAAGCATACGGGTCGGTCCCTGAAGCGTATCATATCAGAAAGTCTGGAATTGGGTAAAGGGTGATAAGCAAACAAATGTGATTTGAATTCCCATTTTCCCCTGTTGATGCTCAGCTGCAGAACTTGTCGATATTTGTGAATTGATTGTGTTGGAACAGTTTAAAAAAAAAAGCGATCCGTCAATGCATTGCTATTTATGTAAGTGAGCAGAAGACCTCCACCACCTGGTAACTCCCATGGTGGTGCAAAATTTTCGCCTGGTTCCTCGTGTAAGCCTGAATTTACGGGGCGACCTGAGGGTGCCAGAGTGTGTAATTACTGCCATGGAGAGGGGTCATTGGAAGGTAAAGTGTCCGCTGTTAAAGCCAAGAGCTAAGCGTCATTCACCTTCGTTCATCGTCGTATGCTCCAGCTATGCTATGTTCCGCAGTTTTGGAGTGCAGACTGTTATGTATGGATTAAAGTTCTGGTTCCAAAAGCTAGTTCTGGTTTTGAGCCATTTGTCGGCGATGTGGTTGCGTCCTTGGTTGGTAGTGAGGAGCGTGTACCGATCAAGCTGTTGCGTGACACAGTCAGTGCTGCCTTTTTCACCCACTACAGAAACGAGGGATTTTGTATTGACGAAGCATATGGAGCTGGGCTTGATGTGTCATTTTACGGTGCTGGATTGTGAGCTGGTGCAGGGTATTGTTCCTTTCGGGTTGCACCCCACGTTTGCCACTTGACGATGTGGTTATCATTTTGGGCGACGACCCGGCTGGTAGTTCTGCGTGGGCCGATGTGCCGCAGTCTCCCAGGTGTGGTGCCTTGCAGAACATGTGGTTTCACTGCCTCATCTTCCTCCATCTGTTTCGAGGGAGGTTTAGGTGTAGAGTCAAAAAGGCTGATTCATCTCTGTCTGGTTTGCGGGATGAGACTTTGCCGGTAGAAAAATTAAGAGATGTGGCACATGGATACTGTATCCGAGAGGATTTGCTGGAGAGAAAGCAGAGAAGTGAGTTCTCAGGTTTGTTGAGCCGATTAACTTCCGATTAACTTCCAGCGCGTGATAAATGTGGACGTTTGGGGATAAAGAAAACGTATCAATGTGTCCTATGCTGTTTCTTTTGGCCTCGGTTAAAGCGTGATGTATCCAAATATGTCAGGACGTGCCATACATGCCAGCTCGCTGGGAAGAGCATGCTCCGCTTTGTCCCAGTCTAGTTGTTAGCCAGCCGTTTGATCCCGATTTGCTCCTGTCACATGCAGTAGGATAAAGCACATTCACACAGCTCTGCAGAACAAGACACGTCTTCTGCTGTTGCAGCCTCATGTCCTTCAGCAAAGACTAAAGCTTTTTGAACCTGTCTGGGTGGCTTAAATAGCCCCGGGGGTTCATGGAGGGATTGTTTTTTCTCTCTCTCAGCTTTGTAGGTTGTTTCTGTTTGTTTTGTTTTGCTTTGGGTTGATTTAGTTTAGCCATATCATCCTATTTTTTGCATTGCTCTTGCCTCAACTGTTTGTTGATGGATGAGTGGCGTGAGCAGTGGTCCGAGGGCAAGGTGAAGGTTTTATACTTTGTTTTTGTTTTGTTTTTTCTTTCTTTATTTATTTGGTTGGTTTTGCTTAGTTAGTGCAGTGATCCTGTTGGGACAGCATCTTAAGGAGGTGGTTGCTGTGTGGTTCACCTGACTCTTTGTTCCCCCTGCAGGTGGATCATTAGGGTAACCTGAACACCTGAGGGCCCCGGGGTGTTCCCAGGTTATTTAAGCCTGGCTGCTCTCCCTCTCTCTGGCTGAGTGTCTGGCACTCGACTGCTGCTCCAGCTCTTCCCCTCTTCCCCACAGACGCCTCTCGACTCAGTTATGTTGGTTTAGTTCTTTGTCTTTGCTTTTATGTACCACCCATACACACATCCTCCACTCATGCACATTAGACTACTGATTATACTGACATCCACAACCCATATTATAAATATTCAGTTAATTTGTTTAATTAAAAACAGAGCACAAAAAGCATCTCACTCTTGTTTATCCAAAAGCCTCGAGCCAGAATGTCATTTGAAACAACAGAGGATTGAAATTATCGAAAAACACCATCAATATTGGATCAAAGCTCATGCACACAGCAACACCTAAGCTTTCAGAATAATCTCCCTAAAAGTTTGAAGTCTCTGGACTCCATGAGATCTTTTAAAAAGCAGTTAAAAACCCATCTGTTCAGACAGGCACTGAGGTAGCATGTGGTACTTTATGTATTAACTTGTGTTTTATGCCTGTTTTTTCTCCTGTGTGTTTTATCTTTGATTTTCTTTATTTTTTTTTGTGTGTGTGTGTGCCTGTGAAGCACTTTGTGACTGTTGTCTGTGAAAGGTGCTATATAAATAAACTTTACTTACTTACAAAGTCTTGAAAATCTCTCCCCACGAGACAGAGATGCAAGTATTTCTTTCTTTTGTTTAAATAAGTGGTTGTTTGTCTCCTTTGAATGATTATTCAAATCCCTGATGAATTTCAGCAAAAGTAATTGATTTCTAACAGAGAAAGAGAGACGCTGCCTTCGACTGGCTCGATGAAAACAGCAACAGATTTTGAGTGAAATAGAATATAGCTTTGAAGCGTTTTTACTTTCATTTTGATGTTAAAATGTTGAATCTGTAAATTATTTCTTTGGTCATTCACCAGTCAGAAGATCAATATTTGATCTGACACAAAGTTAATAGCTAAGATCTGGAAATGCAAGAACATCACATCTAAAACACTTATCACACACATCATAAAAACTGCGCACATACAACTATGACAAATACAATATGTCAACATTAAAGCAGGAAGCCATGATGGATGTTTACTACGGACAGTTTGGGTAATAATTTTACTGCTCGGCTTCATTTTCTCTTCCAAACAAGTTTGGCTCAACAATTAACTTGAGAAACAATAGTCAAACAAATACAAATACAAATACAAACATAAATACAAATACAAATACAAGAGCCAAACTGTAATTGCTGTAATGTAATTACACTATAAATGACTCACAAAGATTAATTCATAATTGTACAAGTTTGGCTCAACAATTAACTTGAGAAACAATAGTCAAACAAATACAAATACAAACATAAATACAAATACAAATACAAATGCCAAGCTGTAATTGCTGTAATGTAATTACACTATAAATGACTCACAAAGATTAATTCATAATTGTACAAGTTTGGCTCAACAATCAACTTGAGAAACAATAGTCAAACAAATACAAATACAAATACAAGAGCCAAGCTGTAATTGCTGTAATGTAATTACACTATAAATGACTCACAAAGATTAATTCATAATTGTAATGACCCTACAGAAATGTGTCTAAAACTGACTATCAAACATTGTTACTTTAATACTTTCAATGTACTGTATGCACACTAACTCACTTCTGTAAATAGAGTAATTTATTATCCCTGCAGTATTTATTCCAGCATTATTTTCCACTACTATGTACATACAGTAAATAGTAACATTCTGACCTGTTTGTAGACAGATTCTTGCAGATCTTGCCTGTATATAATATCTATAGGTTTAAGTTTTCTAATATCTGTTTAGCTTGATATCTTTGTTTAGCTGCATGTCTGTATCTGTATTTCTGTGTTTGAGTTAAATGAGAAGGGTCGTCAAAGTGTCAACACATTCATCATTCTGACTAAATTGTATTTGTTATTAAACAACTTCTTGTGTTTAGCTACATTTGAGCTTGAACTATGGCTTCTTCTGTTGAATGAATGAAGGGTTTTGTATGTATACTTTGATGATTTAAAGAAAAGTATCTTATTATATTGGTAATGAAACTATGATATATGTTTTTTTTAATCTAAATGAACAGGCTATAGATATCATAAACCCTGGAGTCAACACAAAGTTCAGCTGACCTGTCTGCACTCATTGCTGAAATGAACTTTTTAAACATTCATAGCATTTAACAAACAGCTGGATATGAGCAGCTGTCTTGACTGCTCTTTGCCCTTGTTGGTTTACTTTAGGCTTTCCAAGAATTATATATATATATATTTATTAGGACATTTTACAGAAAGGTTAGTGCAACTTCGTCCAAATGATATGAAAAATGGAAGTACCCACTCATTATATTTGGATTCATATTGTTGATGTGCAAATATTCTTAATACATTATATTCTTTACAATACTGTAAAAGACAAATAAAACGTATTTTTCAGTGTTTAGTTTTGTGTGTGTGGGCTCTAATCTGCAACTATTTTGATAATTGATTACTCATTTTAAGTCATTTTTTAAAGAAAGAAAAATGCCAAAATTCTGTGGCTCCTGTTTTTAAATGTGAATATTTTCTGTAGTTTTAGTCTTTAGTTCTCTGTGACAGATAACTGAATATCTTTGGGTTGTGGACTGTTAGTCGAGACAAAACAAGACATTTCTGGTTGCAACTTGGGCTTTGGGAAACAGTGATTAATATTTTTCACCATTTTCTGACATTTTATAGACCAAGCACATAATCAATTAATTAAGAAAACAATTTCCAGATTAATCAATAATAAAAATAGCCATTAATTGCAGCCTTAAAGCCAAATATAATGAGAGGGTAAAACGCTTCCTTCAATCCCATTTTTATAATTGAATTTCTGTAAGATGTCCTAAAAAATAACTGTTAAATACCTGCAAATTACACAGGAAATTAATATTAAACTAAAGGACCTGTAAAATAAAGCAATACCTTATTTTCTTCTGCCCAAACAAATCAAACAGGAGGAGTAAAAGTTGACAGGCGGATGCAGGGTGCAGAGTCACATTAGTGGTGACAGGGTAATACCCAGGACAATAGTTGAAGGATCCCCGACTGCTGCTCGCCGCAGTCAGCCTGCAGGCCTGGATCGATTCTCAGAGGAAAGTAGACACAAGAGGAGAATGAAATGGGGAAGCCATCCAGTCAGCCCCTATATCCCTCAGTCTATCAATACCATTTGTCACCTGTCACGGCCTTGCCCCCGCTGACCCTCCGTCTTGTCCCGAACACGTTATTCATTCAGACGGCTGCAGCATCTGCTTCTCAACCTTGAGACAAATCACCTGAGAGAGTCTGACTGACTGATGGTTTCTTGGAAGCTGTGAAGAGCAGGTCCCCCCCCCCAAAAGCTCGACAAGGACTCAATTAATCATAATCCTCATTAATATTAAGAGGCGGTGTGTTTAGGAAAAAAAAACGTGGGAAAACAGGCAACCAAGAGAAACAACAAATACTGCTTTGTATGCCTCCGCCAACCAGTCAAGTTGTAGTTTACATCCAGAGTTTGAAGACTTTGAAAGAATTTAATGAAAGGAATTAAGTGTATTTTGCAGAGAAATGGACATTATCACTGCATTCACCCATTCATCGCAGGATCATTCTCTCAGCTACAGAGGTAAGCAAACCTCCCTAGTCAAGTGAATTCGGAAAACTGTTCATTTTGTTGTTGTTCAGCTGGTTATTCATTGTATTTCCTCTTGTCTTGTGAAATATGGTCACAATCTCCCCTTCTGTTCCTGAGTTATGGCGCTGAATAATGGCCAGAAAAGTGTTTTTGCAGAAAATTATGATGTCACAGTGAAGTTGATCTTTGACCTTTTTGGATATAAAAATGTCATCACTTCATCATTTTATCCTACTAGTGCAGCGCCCTGGTAAATGTGCATCCTAAAATAAAGTGGATTGATCATAATGGGCTCTAGATTGTTTATTTTCTGTGCCTTCGGTTGGGATTTGAGCGGGTATGTTTGCTCAAAAGATTTGTGCTTTGTCTCGTAGCGGCGCTTCACAGTCGCCACGGTCTCGGAACATATGAGACGTACTGGTTTTGAATTGCGTGTGGGAAGAATGAACATGTAAGAGTCTGTCCATTCTTGATTAAAAGCTCTGTTTTCGCTTTTCTCTTTTTAGAGCACGCCAAGTGAAATTACTTTTCTGCGAGTCGCTTATCTCTCCGACAGTCTCTCGTCTCGTCTCTCCCCCGTGTGCTTATCTGAATGCACAGATTTGATTGGCCGAGTAGCATCACGTGAGATGATTTACAACACACATGCAACTGGTCTGTGAGTTTCCTGGGCCACTGAACCAGTACCGTAAAGGCTAGAAAAGCTGCGCTGATTAAAATGTAATAATTCTCAATTATTTATCAGTTATAATGAGTGTAATGAGCTTGCACTGCGCTTCCAACGATACACCCGCCAAGCGTGAAGTAGATGGGATCCAGATATGTGAAGGACATACTGTACATACATACAAACAGACAGAGAGGCCTTGCTTTACAGTTATATTAGATGTTTGTGTGACTTTGTTAGAAGTAGTGTTTGAATTCTTGAGTTATGGCCAAAAATGTGTCACAGTGACCTTGACCTTTGACCACCAAAATCTAATCAGTTCATCCTCGAGTCCAAGTAGACGTTTGTGCCAAAGAGAACAGGACAGACATACGGATGGACAAACATAATGTCTCAGAAGCTTAAAAACTATTTCAGTCTGTATTCACCCCGAAGCCCAAAAACACATCTTCATTACTTTCTGTGAACTCTCTCCACACTTCTGCATCTAACACTGCATGACCTGTGTCTGATTAAAAGTGAGTGTGTGAAGAAAAGCTTTTTAGCCACTGAAAAATAGTCGGCTCCAGGTGATATAGAGGTATAATAGGTATATGCTCATACCAGTATAATACCGCTCTGTATTCATCTCATTTAAGTAGAATGTATAGTTAATGAGCCAGCATACCAGTCGTATTCATTGGGTAATGAGAGACGTACAGGCCGTCAGAGTGAATTCCAGAGTTTCAAAGATGTATTCATACATTTCGTGTGATATATCAAAGCGAAGGGAGACACAGACGGCCTGGAATGATGAAATGGGTGAGGAGAGGTAATTGTTATGGAAGCTATAATGAGAAACTGGGAGAATAATGATAAGAAAGGAGGTATTGTTGTATAAGCGATGAAAGAAAGAGGAAATATCAAGAGATCCACCAGGACAAATGCTTTGGATCCTCCTGCCATCCACGACACCAGGTGGAACAGTTCTTTATGAGCCACGTTGGGACAAAATCCGTTTTTTTTTACACTTAAATCTACCCAATTAGTGCAGTTTCTGGCAGAGTAAAGTTATAAAGTCGACAAACATTAAAAACAATTCAGGATCAGGTCTCCAGATCAAACATCTCGCTCCGGGCCTTTACATTTACACCTGGTATTAATAAGGATCGGACGTCGGATATCAATATGCAATTCTGTTATCCGCTCCTGGCTGACAACAAAACATGGTACATCCAGTTCAAAGGCAGCCATGTGGGCTCTGCTTATTACTCCTTTGCAGAGTCTGTAGCTTTTTGACAGGCAGCTTGAAATAGCAGGTTACAGATGACATATATACACCTGGCTGAGCTCTGATGACAGTACGCTCCAAACCACCTGCAGATGTTTGATTGAAATGCGTTCTGCGTGTATGTACACCTGCAGTGCGTGCATTTTTCTCTTCTCCTGATAAGATAGGCACTATTTACACTTGTGTCATTGTGTGAATTAAATCCAGATGTGATTTGTAACAGAGATTTAAACAGTGGTTATCATTTGATGTATTTCTTGTATGTATTATATAGATTACAAATGTTGTTTTCAACCTAAGGGGGTTGATGTTTGTTGAGGTATAAGAAATCCTACTCCTAGGCTAGTTGAACTCTTGAACTTGTTTCTATCTGAGGGTTGTTTGGGTTAGCTAGAGATATCTTTGCTAACTGCCTCACAAACTGTGTGTTTGGATCATGAGGTACCTAGACGAGCTAAATTTGAAGGATGTCCTTGTTTGAAGTCATCGACCATTAGGTCTCTGTGAGTCATTGTATGACTATACCTGTTTGTAAGAAGAAGCAGTTTGTGGAAATGGTCATTTAGGATCCTGATTGTTTTTCACTTTGCTTCTAGAGAGGTATAAAGCTGTCTGGTTTGTGTTCGCCATCTTTAGAGAAAAGGCCAGCTGAGCAACATGCTTCCTCTTCAAAAAATACAAGATAATTGTATTTTTGTCCTGTATGTACATCAATCCGTCAATGCACCTGAAGCTGCTTGGTAAACTTAAGAATAACTTGTGAGCATTAGCAGTTTAGTTAAAACAATAACCATGAAGCAGCTAGCTAACAAACATCCATAAACAAACACTAACACATGGACGAATCATATTTATGAACTATGAGTATGACAAAAGTGTTATTGTCTCTCATGCCGTACAGATCAATGCTCTCTCACCAACACACATCAGATAAATGCTACAACAGATCGATGAGCTTTCTCTATCACTGTATGTGGTGAAATCGCTGGGGCTGCTTTTTTCCTATTGGTTAATGAGACAGGGAAAACAACGACTGCTTATAGCGTCACTTTGGCTGCTGTTATCACAGGGGACGGATCCTTTAAGGGGCTTTTTCTACAGATTACACTCAGGAGGAGTAAATATTATTAATGCATCGTGGAGAGATGGATGCATAATTTACACCTTTTCAACATCTGGATAGAATGTGTGTGAGGTGGCGATCAGATTTCAATCTACGGCTGCAACAATTAATCGATTAGGCGACTGACAGAAGATTAATCGCCAACTATTTTGATAATTTGATTAATCGTTTCAGTCCTTTTTTAAGCAAAAATACCAAATGTTCTTTGGTTCCATCATCTCAAATGTGACTATTTTCTGTTTTTTCATGACAGTAAATTGAATATCGAAGAAATTGTGAATGCATTTTTTTCACTATTTTCATAACATTTCATAGACTAAACGATTAATTGAGAAATAATCTGCAGATTAATCAATAATGAAAGTAATAGTTATAGTTGCAGCCCTATTTCAATCTGTCTCAAAATGCTTCTTGGATGTATTTGCACACAGTTATTGATAGTTATCTATATAGATAACTATACAATATGCCCAGGATGCATGAAGTGGCTAGTATAAATATTCAGATTGCTTGTTAAAACCAGGTGTAAATCGGGTCTTTCAATAGTATCTGTTGTATTGGTTTTTTTGTCACAATCAGATGTGGTGTACAAGTTTAATATGTTGGAATTGCCTCAGCTGTGGACAATAAACTATATCTTATATAAACTACATTCAACCAGTACTACTGTGTAGCAGTCTACACCGAATTAGTTCAAGCACCAAAAACAGCAGCTTATTAGAAAAGAATGGCTGTATTTAAAATAAATGAACACAAATCTGATCATATTATATCACAAAACATAGAGCAGACAGCTGGCTGTGTGGTCATTATCTACTAATGCACCATGGTGCTTGTATTCTTCTGACATTTAACTTGTGGTAGCTGGTATTTTTTCTCCCTTCTTTTTTCTTTGTGTGTCTTAAATGTCATCTCATGTCCTTTTCTTTAGGAGATTGTTTAATGGCTCAATTTTACTTTTTGCCAACCTTTCCATAAATAAATATTATTGTTATGTGAGTAATAACCTTCCGAAGCATTTTCCAGGTCAGGGTTTAATTGTGATCTTATGGTAAATTAACTTGTTGTTACATGCATGACCGCTTTGTGATTTATTTTCCGATCTAGCTGATTTCAAACCAGTCCTACGCCTGAACTATTCTTTTTTTGAGCTCTTACTCAGTGAAAGTAACTAGCAGGCCGTCCTCCCTCGTCACTGATTGCATGATGAGCTGCTGCCTCAGTAAATCAGATGCTAATTTCACACAGATTGTGCACACAAATTGAATGAATGTGAGTGTAAATTTGCTCCACGCTGTCAGGTACATTAATCTGGCTCTTTGTAAAAAAAAAACCTTACATAATTTGAGCGTAGGTGGAATCACTTTTGCATTTGTACCAGTCAGTAATGCACAGTAACAGTCAGAAACAAGACAGTGTTTATATTAATATGTATGTAGATTATTTCAATTCTGTGATGAGTAAAAAAAAAAAAACCCAAAACAAAACATTGGATCACAGGCGTATCACTTTGAAGCATGCTGCACATATCAGCTGTTAAAAGGCAAAGCATCTAACTTGCTTAACATTTTGATTGTCAGCGTTTCTCATTATCACTCACAAACACGAATCAACAAATATTTAAAAAAAAACATCAAGTGATTCAACAATTTTTTAGCAGCACTGCTAACAGACAGTGCTTATGTTTCCATTAAAAGTCATTTCTAAAATCTCAGCAAAATATAAAGTCAGTCATATTTTTCATCAACTTTCATTATGAGAATACAGTCAAGAGATAACACAATCAATTACTTTTAGTTTTAAAGGGGATGTAACAAGCTTTTTGTGATTTCCTGTCATTTGTATACTGTTATAATGTCGGATGTCTATGTTTATTACAGTCAAAGTTCCAACATGTGAAAGTCAAAAGCCAGGGATTCATCTTTACTTCGCCATCTAACTGACATCAGATCGTTTGTGCGCATGCCCGTAAATGGCCATCACTTCCTTAGTCTCTGTTGCTAAGGTTGTTCCCGCTGTCCACTCGTAAATTTCGGATCAGATTCGGGCTCAAACATGTACGGATGTATCTGAGAAGTTTATATTTCGAGAACAGAATAAGCAAAAGAAGTGAAATCCTCCTACTACTGTTTGTTTACGTAGCCTCCCAGCTTCCAGACGCTAACCAATCAGAACAGAGTGGGCTCATGGGGAGGGGCGGGCCTTAAAGAGACAGGAGCTAAAACGGCCTGTTTCAACCAGAGGCTGAACTGAGGGGCTGCATAAAGAGCCAGTATAAGATAAATAAGGAGATTTTTTTTTTAACTGTAAATAATGCAAATATATTCCAGTAGAGCCTCAGAATATAAATATAGATCTTGAAATGTTAATGTTATGACCTCTTTAAGCTTAAAATAACATATCATTTAGTGTGAAATAACCTCTGTTACGAGTGTTTAAAGCCTGCCAACAACAATCTTCTCAACTATCACTAACAGAGAAGAAGAAAATAGGACACACTTGGACAGTTGAAATATATGTTTGAAAGGGGAAAAGCACTTTGGTTGAAAGATAGGCTCAGAGACTCGTTTTACACAAGATGACATGATGGTTAACCTAATTACAGCTGTAGATGACAACACTGTCTACAGTGCAATCTGTAAATTGGATTACTCTACTTGACATCTTACTCAAAAGAGAGCAGGGTCAATACAATCTAAAAGAAATGAAGAACAGATAATGTTACAGAGCTTGACTAATTCATTATTCCAATTTTAAGCAGGTCCTTAGTCATCTGTAATAGATAACACTGTCACTGTTTTAGCCTCGACCACACAGACGTACAATACCCCAAACCAAACACATGATTATAGATGCACAGCCCACACACACTCTCCATTCCCTCCCTCTGTTTCCCGTTATTTTCTCTCGCCGTCTCTCGCTGTTTTCAGGCCTCCAGCCCACAAGAGCTGAGATTGATTGGATCAGACATCAGCATGCCTGCTTCTCACAGCAGAGATGCAAGAGAACACACAGAGAAGGCACAATGCACGGATAATGCATGCACACAAGCTGAGAAAACGTGCGCTTACTACATTTATACACGTACACACACACACAAGTGCATAATGAAAAAAAAAAACCACATAAATATCCAGTGGATTTAGAGGCTTTCCACCTGCTTCACATGACCCCCTGGTTGAATCAGCGTTTCACATTTAAAGGGGAGTATCGCCCAATTTAAAATTCTCCATCACTGAGGTGCAGTGTTGCGTTACGGTAATTTACATATTTAGCAAAAACATTCACTCACTTACATACAATTTTCTTGGAGCATTACTGATTATAATAAATACATTTTAAATTACATTTTAGAGAGAGTTTTACCTAGTTACAGACGTCAGGAAAGATTAACCGATCTCTCCCCCGAACTTAAAGTCCAGTCACTTCTTATAGTAGCAAAGCACATATCCATGAGCCATAACCACGGGGGCAGAGGGGGCGACCACCCCAAGGGTCCATGCTCAGTAGGGGTCCCGCCGGGGACATAGCGCGTGACACAACTGGGCAGCACTGCAGGAATAGTAGAGCTTCACTTTTTCCATTCATTCTCTATGGTAGTTCTTATCACTACGGATGTAATCACTGTTCTGACAGCAACATGGGTTGCGATGGCAGAGCGGCGCTGTCCGTATTTCTGCTCGTTGACTCCGTGAGAGGCAGCGATTTAAAGTTTATGACCGACTCTGCTGAAAACTTCAGCCGAAATATGAGATATTTGTGTCTTCTTGTGTTTGTTGTGAATGAAACTCGCCGGATGAAGTTTCAGCCGTCTGAGGCTCATTAAGAGCTATTTTTGCATTCATGTGTGGATGAGGTCAAACTATCCAACCTCACTTTGCTGTGTATTGAACAGGACATTAACATCTACAAAGACAAAGTGGTTGGCAGGTTTGTCACCATGAAAGAGAAGATGAAGTTTTAAAAAGGGATGTTTGTTAACCTGTTAGGATTGTTTTGTTCTATGGAGGACAGTGAAATACACAAATGAATTAAACTAAATTACAGCAGGCTGAGCAGGGACAACAGTTGGTGAGTGAAACATCCATAATTAGTCTCTATTAACTTTAATTTTGGTTATGAAGAAATCAGTTAGAATGTTAGATTAATCTGTTTAACTCCACCACATCTCAGCACCTACCTGCGTTACTTCCTGTGGTGTTGTAGACTGTCTACTTGATGTTTGAATGAATAGGTCTTGTATAGTGTTTTAGACCACCGTGTCTATTCCATGTTTATGTTATTCCCATGTAAGAAAGACAGTGCACCTGGCCTGTCGCTGTCTGTCGGCGGCATTGCTGAACAATTTGTCACAATCGATGCACGTGCAGAGTACCGGCAGAGTATAGGCTTGCTTGGCTCAATGGGTGTGAATTTGCGTTTATGGATAGGATAGGATAGCATAGGATAGCATAGGATAGGATAGGATAGAGTAGGATAGGATAGGATAGGATGGCATAGGATAGGATAGGATAGGATAGGATAGCATAGGATAAGATAGGAAAGGATAGCATAGGATAGGATAGGATACGATAGGATAGGATGGCATAGGATAGGATAGGATAGGATAGGATAGCATAGGATAAGATAGGAAAGGATAGCATAGGATAGGATAGGATAGGATAGGATAGGATAGGATAGGATAGGATGGCATAGGATAGGATAGGATAGGATAGCATAGGATAAGGTAGGAAAGGATAGCATAGGATAGGATAGGATAGGATAGGATAGCATAGGATAAGATAGGAAAGGATAGCATAGGATAGGATAGGATAGGATAGGACAGAATAGGATAGGATAGGATAGGATAGGATAGGATAGGATAGATCAGCTATTTTGCAGTTGTGAATTTTAAAATGACTTTATCAGAAGGGCCCCTTGAGAATGCTTCACCCCCTCAGTGCTGTCTAGCTCCATCCCTGCACAAATATTACAGAAATTGGCTGTCTGAGATAGTCTGATACTCTCCTCCCAGGCCTTTAGCCGATCAGGATTATGGTACATATCTCAAACACGTCATTATGTAAGATCATTATATAAGACACCTCCATTTCAACCATATGTTTTTTACAGTGATCCTATCAGAGAACAGCGTATACAACTAAATCAGGTTTTTTGTTTACTTCTGGCCTCGTTCCAGGTCAATGTCCTTCGTTCTGTTTACACATGGCCGCATGAAACCAAAGTCCAACAAATATGAACAGTACATGAACAGTCTGACATGTAATCTTATGTGATCCAAAATAGGTAAACATGTAATCCAAAATGCTTCATGCTGTTTTACTCTTACAACAGTAAACGTAGTGCATTAGAAAGCAAAAATGGTTTGAATCCAAATGTCCATCATGCGTTTTCAAACCTGCGTGATCTGAACTAACTGAACGTATGTGTGCTTTGCATACTGGGATACAGATGAGCAAAATCAACAGTTGCAAGCAGCTAGCCGGAGAGTGAATGGAAACCCGATCTGGACTAGTGCAGTAAAGTATGTTGAAACCAAACCGAGGGGAAAAACACACCAAGTTTACCATCTCATCCAGTTACTACAGCAAACAAAACATTCTTAGAGATGAGGGCCTCGAGGATTTTGGTCATTCATACAATGATGTATCTGAAGTGCTAATCGCCATCAGATGACTGGGCCTTGTAATCAATCTCATTCTTTTTTTGAGCATACTACTACTACGTCAATGAAAATAGTTCTCTTCTAATAAGTACACTACAATAATGAAATATATCTGAATTGTGTTCCTGAGATTCTCCGAAATGGACACTTGAACTTCCTGGAAAAGTGTAAAAAAAAAAAAAACCCAGTGATGACTCATCCTGCACTACTGGATACAACTCCAACTAATAAAGCCATGAGATATTTTTTCAAATTGGGTTGAGCATTGGATTGATCCTTCACTAACCACTATCCTGTTTCAACAGGAAATACATGACATTAATAAAGTATTGATACAAATTTAATGGGACTCTTAATGCTAGTTGTTCATTCTTTGCTTTTTGTTGTTTTTGCAGTAGTTTCTGTGGAAGTCTGCACAAGGTTTGCTTGGAGCCTCCTGAAGACTTGATGGATTGTGGATATGGATAGTCCTCTGCACTTAACAGGTATACACCCATTAAGTCTGCAAGTCTACAAATGCAGGGAAGTCCAAACATTTGGACTCAAAAACCACTTATCAACTATCAAAATTGTAGCATTTTAAATTTCTGTCAGTCTACTTATCAATTTATTGAGTAACGCTTTCAGCTCTAGTTCTAGTTCTAGTTATGTAGTTATGTTATTTAGTTATGTTAGGCAGCAGTGAATTTTCATACTTGGTTCTAGATTAGAGGAACATATTTTCAGGTTTTTGGATATTCTCCTCAGTTGTGTTCCCCTTTAAATATTTAAAGTTCCTTCGCTATCTTCTCTTCACACATCTCATCTCCTGATAAACATGTCCAACTCGTCTAAACTCGAGAACATAGATTAGACAGGGATATAGGGGGTCATAAAAATGGATGTAATGGATGCAGTTACTAGGGATACGGGAAAAGGTAAAGCTTCAGAAGAAGGAGACTTCCGCAGCCTTTAAAAGTTTTTCACCGAGACGAAGGCGTGAGACAAACAGAGTGGGTGTGAAAATGAAAGATAAGTCTGTCATTTCCTTTTGGATATGTGCTCAGATGTTTTCATCCTTTCTTACTCCATATCTTAACTGACATTTTCAATCAATACGTTTTCACTCAGCTGCTTTCGGTGGTGATAACCACTGTGGCAGCACAATGCATTTGAAAATATGGACATTTTTTGTTTTATAAAACTTTTGCAACCAGTACAAGATGCTTTCAAACAGTATATCATTTCATCTGTCTCCTTTTTTTTGTTTTTTACTGAGGCGTGAAAAAGAAATGCCTTTCAGGAAATTAACTCTCTTCTACCTGCTGTAATGTGCCAGTGAATATGAGCTATGTTATGTATTATGCATTAACCAATTTTCTATAATGGTGGTATAGTGGTTTGGCTGCAGCCCCTCTCCAACAGAAACATACACATTTGTACATCTGTCTTAGTGAGGACATTCATTGATATAACGCATTCCCTAGCCCCTTACCCTGACCTTAACCATCACAACTAAATGTCCAACCACAACCCTAAACCCTAAACTGAACCTGAACCCAATTTTAATCTGAACCCTAAATCCAAGTCTTAACCAAGCAGTAACTACCACGGCTTGAGGATGAAGTCAGTGAGGAATGTACCTTCAAGTGCCACGCCCTGCCCTGTTAGCACAATTTAGCTAAAGAAACTATCGTTAGCCCAAATGTGGTGGTGTTCCCAGTAAGCTAGCATTTGCTTAGGTGCGATGTAGCGGGGTGTGTTTCCAGAGTGTGAAAGGCAACATCCCACACTCATTATCTGGAAGGTCCTGGCTCCAAACAGAAAAGATGGTGCCGACAATAAGCAGCAACTCTGGACTTCAAACCAGCTACAATGTAAACCGATGTAAACATCCATCTTTAAATACAGTCTATGGTCTTAACCCTAAAACAGCCCTTTGAAAAAAAGCAAAATGACGGTGGGCAAGTAATCGGTGTATGCCTAACTTTACTTTACTTTACTTAACTGATCACCACATATCACAGGTAACAAGTTTACACACAGCAACACAATTTGCTCAGCAACAACAACCATGAGGTACACACAGAGATACACACACACACACACAATTCCTACAAAGTTGACTAAGTTGTCTTGTCTTTTAGTTAAAGTTACTAAAAGGAACTAAGATCTTGGCTAGTGCGTGCATTTGTTTTGGAAGCGAGTGAAAGAGAGACGCTACTTATTTTTTAATACTATCTTTCTTTTTTTAAACACAGCTGTTTGCAGGATGTATAGTGATGAGGTAATGTAGGGTTAGATGTATCTGTTAGTTACAGAGATGGTGAAAGAAAGTAAACTTTGTTTTAGTACCATTTATACACCTAACATTAGATTACATTAACCACAATCTTAACCGCAGGGTTGTGCAGAGGTGTGAGCGTGTTTATTTGTACTTTAAAATGTAACCTCTGTGAAACAATCAGAAAATAATGTTTTATTTCTTAGATTCACTCCTTTGTTCTTGCTACACCGCCGCTCGTTCTCTCCATTCATTCTCTAGCTTGCATCATCCACTGCTGCTGCCTCGTTCTCTTGCTCGGGCTCTCAGCTCGCTCTTGCTCTCTCTCTCTTTCTCTCTTTTTGTCTCATCTTTTTTTTAATGAGTCAGGAAGCCAACAAAAAGTCTAACTTCACTTTTAAAGTTATCAAATGACAACGCTACATGTGACGTAAACATCGGCTCTTCCGGTCTGCGTGCTGTAAATCGTTTCGTCTGACTTTGCGGGGCATCTGACCCGGTGGCAGGCATTTAGATTAACTGTATAGAAATAGCCAATATTCTTGCTGATGGTCTGGTTTGCTTATGTAGGTCATATAGAGGCATCAGCAGCATCATGTAGTATAACTGTAGTAACTTAAATTCAGTCAGAGAGTATAAAGACTTTCAAAACAGCTACCAAAAGGTTGTTCCTACATGTCATTTGTCACAAAACAGGCCTCATTTTCAGACTTTTTATTCTGGAAATGCAGTTTTAATTTGATCGGAGTATCAATAATTAATGCTTCGAGGGGGTTTTTTCCCCTATGAGCCTCGCTGTCACGCTAAAATGAGACTCTGCCATTGTACTGCCTTTTGCACCGAAACAGCCTGCCTTATGTACAGCACAGAAGTATAATTACTAGAATGGCATTACTGATTAAAAGCTATGGGTGGCTGCTCGCACACACCTCCGAGTCACCATTTAGTAGTGTGATTAATTCAGAGTCAGACGAGCTGATTCTCGATTCTGTGACCAGAAGACCCAGCACGACGAGAGTAAACAGGGAGGCACAGTCGGAGGGAGCAAGGGGAATATAAAATAAGAAATAAAAAGAGAAGTTAAAGCAAATGGGTCGTGGATATGGCTTATTGCTCGGCATAACATCCGGCTGGGGCCAGAAAGACTGGCCACCGGTGTATCTCTTCAGTCTGCTCGTTATTATCTCGCTCCTGCCTCTCGTTCTATATTATTCATCAGTCTGCCCCGACCCTCCTCCGTCTCAGGCCCTGGGCGGGTGCGGTGCCGCGGGTGCTAATTGGCAAATGGTCTGATTGTAATCCTGCCTCTGATCCTTTCTTTTTCTCCGTCAGCGAGTCAGTACCGCTGCCCAAAGCTGATGAGATAACCGCTCCGGTGACTCGTGTGACCACGATCGATCGGCGCTCACAAACGCCGCTGTGTGTCTCAACAGGTCAGCGAACGTTTATTCACGTTTATTCACGGATGAGGCGCCGTTGGGGTGAGACGGGCTACGGTGAGGCTGAGCCGTCTGTTGTGTTGCTGGATGGGTTACACGGGGTGAGGCTGTGGCACCAGTTTACTGGACCACAACTCCACTGGAAACATCAGATCGGCTGAATACTACTGAAAGGCAGCAGACAAAAACACTGTGTTAAGGATTGGACTTTTTTTTTTTTTTATGATTGTCGACAAATCCAAGGAAAAGACCAAAACCAACAATGTGTTTGTCTGTTTCTCAATGCCTTCTGACTTCCCTATCCTACCTGTAGCCCATTTATTCCTACTAAAAAACAGGTGACAAATACATTGTTTATCTGGCATTAAAATCCTCCTTTTCAAGATGCCATCATAAACATATTGTTGCAACAGGAAATACAAACAGGCTGAGACAAAAACTGGCACATGATACAAAAGAGTACAAACAATCTACTCAGCGGTCCAAAGCTAGAGTTGAAGCAGGAACACTGTGGTGGCCACCATTACACTGAGATATAAAGTTTCTTTTTTGTTTTCTAAAAGCTTAAATACAACACACACACACACGTTTTCTGTGTACGCCCACACACCGGCACCGTCAAAAGTCAACAAGTCATTTTTTCTAGCGTCGATACAATTCAATTCTCCAGAAAAGAAAAGAAATTTCATTAGTTTTGCTCTTTGCATCGGTACATTACCAGCTACTGAACATTCACTTCTTCTTCTTCTTCTACCTGTTTGACGTATTGTTTGTTGCATTTTCCTTTAACAGCCAGGCACTCAGTTATTTAAACAGGAGAATATTCTTCATTTTTTTTGGGGGGGGGGGGGGGGGGGGGGGACTGTTTTCAGCTGTAGATGAACACACATCTCGGTGCTCTAGTGAGTATTCACAGCAGCAGAACAAAATAAATTACAGTTTGTGCTGTGCTCATGATAATGAAGGAACATGTCACCCAGTGCAACAGTGTGGCTCATTGATGTGCTTTAATAGTTTTTTTTTTTGGACAACAATGGAGCTCTAAGGCATAAGAGATAAGCTGTATCAGTTGTTAGTAGGATCCATTCATTTCTGGTTTTGGTCTTTTCACTGGGTTTTTGTCGATAATAAGATCAATATTAAAAAAGTGGACAGGACAACTAAGAAAGAATCGCTGCTGAGCAGATGTCTGTTGTCACATTAGAGCTGTTACGCAAGCAGTTCTACTGACTAGTATCAAAAGTTTCCACAAAAAAAACAATCTGCCACATTCACTACAATACTGAAAAAGCTGGATATTTATTCTTTGCTTTCAATAAACACAAACACAGTAAACTCCACCTGTGCTCGCATAAATTGCCACCTACTGGGACTGCAGAGAGAGCATAGAGACAAAAATTTTTTTATCATAATTCTGCCGCCCGTCTCAGCAGTGAGAATAAACTGGAAGGTAGATAATGGGAAGGTAGACTTTTTGTCTAAACAGCGAAGACACATGGAACAAGTAACAAGTCCTCTGTGCATCATATAACCTCTAAATATTAATAATGAATACCCATGGTGCTATTTCAGATTATTTCTTATCTTATCAGCACTAATGTCGGGGGGGGTCCAACAACCAGAGACATCAGACCGCAGTTAACTGACATCTTGCTGAGGAGCGGCTTGAATGGAGGTGACACAGATACTCTAATTGCATGCTGTGATCAGTGGGAATATGAGACAACATCACAAGAAGGAAGACGTGGTTGTAAGCATGGGAAAATGAATTACCATCAACTTTTTTTTTTTTTTTTTTTTTTTTTTTTTGGGCACTTTTGATGCAGATTACCAAAAATAGGCTGAGTGTGGTCTGCACTCAAAGATCAGGACGCAGTTATTAATCTTGAAAAAAGGAGACAGGAGGGACAGACTGCTTTTGGTAATAGGCTCGCCATCACTTGTCATCATGTAGTCTTCCCTGGAGGATTGCTTTGTTATTTTTGACTAAAATTATTTTTGACGTTACATTAGTGACCTTGATAAACACCTCAGGATCTTACACTGTGTCTAAGAATGGATATTTGCTTGTAATACAAACATGTTGATTTGTAAGGGATACGTTTACATTTACTATTAGAGCTGAATGTTCACTAAACCCCTTCCCTCCAAACCACAATTGTCTGATCATAAAATAGCAACGGTAAGTAGGCACAGCAGGTCTGTATAAAGCTTTGGATTTTCTCACATGTTGAAGTGGTGCTCATGGGATTCTCTGCATTCAAAGAGCTTGGAGGGTTGTACTTTTTTTATTTTATTTTTTTTATCCTTTCCAGAACCAAAAAAAAAATAAGAGCAAAGTGTAAGGAATCGATTAAACTGTGTGTTTATCTTCTCTAACATAGACTGCTGAGCGCGCCCGCTTACCGCCTACGCTAGTAAACAAAGGTTATTCCCAAAGCCAAAGTGTAGCCAACACGTGCATATTTAAGACTTTTATAGGAGTAGTTTAAAAATAAGCCAGCTGGAAACATTAAGAAGTCAGCCAGAGAATGGGTTTTCAACTAATACATGAAGCTAACGTTAGCTTAAACGTTAGCTTAATTAGCTAGCTAGCTAGACAGCCAGCAACATTTGTCTTTTAATGGATATGGCTGGCAATTTTTTTTTATATTTTTCTCACTGTTTTAATTCAAGACCAGTTGAGTCAAAATATTACTATGAATTTTGATAAGTTTACCACAGCTTTGGTAAGCTTCACATGTGTCGTCGTGACAACTGAAAGCTAGACAGGTGCGGCGAAAGGCTTAGCGGACCTTCGATTCAATAAAGCATCCACAAAAGAAACAGCAGAGCAGGGATGTGTTTGTAAAACATGCCTGTACAAATATATAAAAATATGATGGATAAAAAAATTCCATTATTCTGACAGATATGTAATATGACTTGAGATAAATCTTCAAATTCAATCTCATGGGATTTAAAGCTTTCATTGCATCTGAGGATATCAGTGGGGGTTTTTTTCTCTATTTTTCATATAATATTCTCGAGGGGACCCAAGTCTGTCAGAAGCTTCTACTTGAATTATACATTGCACGTATCAAAACACTTTAAAAAGTCAATACTGCAGCATTTGCGCTTCTTTTTTTTCTCCATTTTTTAAATGTCAATCTAAGTTTGGTATGTTGTTCAGTCCTCACATGTCTCTATAAAATGTTAAATACAGTCTGAAACTGTGTAATATCTCTGTTAAGGACAAGCTCAGACATGGGAACACAAGAAAAACACATTTTATATCAAGAGGGTAATTGTATGATGAGGACTGTCACTGCTGTTTTTATTCAAACACACAAATCATTGCAGGTTTCTTTTTTTAAAGGACAGGCCTAGTTTCATTTAGAATAACACTCATAAGCCATCACATAAAACACCCTCCCAGTGCTGAAGATAACAAAGCACGTTTTTATTCCATCACTGACACAATCTGCCTCTTTTGTTTGTTTGTTTGTTTGTTCTTTTTCTCTGCTTCATATAAAAACCGACACACGCGATGAGCTGTCTAAGCAGGTTCCCCTTTTTGACCCTGAGACGAGTCTCAAGGGTATCAAATTTAAAACGCAATACTGACGTGGCCTTAAAAATGCATCTGAAAGTTCAGCTGGAGGTAATATGAGCCTTCAGCAATGTGACTTAAGACAAGAAGGGATCTTCTTAAAGTTAAACTCCAAACAAAGCAGGAATTTGGTACTAAAATGACTGTAACTGTAACTTTGGAGGATAACTCAGACGGCTGAGGCCTAAAATTAGCTTCAGAATGGATTTTTATACAGAAGAAGGACTGTGGATTTTGTCCCCAATCACTTACATTGAAATAGCATCAGGAAGGGATCTCTTTTTAGCCAGGAAAATAGAAGAAGAATCTGTTTTTTAGCCAAGTATGCAAGCATACAAAGAACGTGTCTTGGTTCTTGGTTCTGAAATAGGATATAAACATTTGAAAAGAAATACGAACTGTGCTAAGAATTAAATATATGCAATAAATAATTAAATTATATAACAGTGGAGGCGGGAAAGCAATGTACAATGTGACGTCTAGTACTAGTAACACTTTCAATGTGCACACGGGCGTGTCGTTATTTATTTACTGTTTTCACATTCATCTGCTGAAAGCGCAAAGTTTCTCTGTGTTCACCGTAAATCTAAGTTTAGGCGTGTACTTATGAGCTTTATTGTTGATGACATCACGACTAGTTCGGAGCCAATCGTCGTACAGTAAGCAACTTACAAAGGTGTGATGTGGAAACATGAAACATCTTGTTCAGTAGTTAAAGATTCTTTTAAATTAAACATCACATTTTTTTCACTAGAGTTTCTAAAAGTTCATTGTTGTTAAAAAATAATATATACAGTACTAGTTGTCCTAACATATAAGACTCAGAAGTAAAAAATAATAATAACTTTGCATCAAGAAATAACAAGGACAACATTTTCCCAGGTTGAACAAGTATTTAAATAGTCATTAAACCTGCACAACTTAAACTTGCACAAAATGTACTGTATATATTAACAAGTGATTTTGGGGGAATTTGGAGCAAACTGGAAAATGAACTGTTCGTCCATGTTTTGTGTTTTAAGCAGCCCACCAGTGATTCAGCATTTAATCACCATTATTCCCTCATTGTCATGCAAATGTTGAGCATCACACGTCACTTCACAAGTCCGGGAGTATCACCTATTTGCACTTTGGCAAAAACTACAGGAAAGGTGACATCATACACAAATCAGACTTGTATCCCTTTCATAACACTTTGTTTTTCTTAAGTTTAATCAGACTGGAAGCCATATATCTCTATTTCCTTTCACATCATTTGCAACAGCCAACAGATAAACAATGACAAGCCAGTAGAGTCTAAATGCAGAACAAGCTCCCTAAAATTCACAGCTGTACCAAAAGAAACACATTACCATCACCCTAATTTTCTGGTGGTAAGCAAATGAACTTCCCCCGCAACTGCAACTCCAGTGTTATCCCAGTTTGCCACCAAACACCTCTGTTCCAATTAAATGAAAACTGCTGTGCTTTCCAACATGGTTAAAGAGAGGACATATCTCATTATCATATAACTCAAAATTCAAAACTTTCTCAAATACATACAAGTAAAACGAAGATTTCTCCAAACAAATTTCTCAATAATCTCTTGTATAGTGGGTTTGTTGTTTATATCCACATGACTGTCTGCCTGCAGAGTCACTTCCTGTTCATACATAAGTCTGAAAACGACTCTGCTGCTGCAAGATCACTTCTGGGCATGGTTTCAGGTGCGTCGATGCCTCTGTGTGTCTTTCTCCAACAAAAACAGAAACAAATAACACAACACAATATAATATTTATGGATAAACGGTTGCTTGTAGTAGGGAGGGGAAACAAGATCTTTACAGTTAGACGTTCCTACATACACAGTAGATACAGAAATTAAAAAACTCTTTCACGAAGTCTCGGTTCATCCTTCCTGCCACTTAATTTGATTTAATAAAATTTCAGTTTCTTTCCCGGAGGGACCTGCAGTTAAAAGCATTCCTGTGTAACTTGTCCTTGAGACCAACCAATGCCGTCATGGCTTTTAACTCTGGCTGCCCTTTCCACATTTCTGTTTCTCTTTTACCCACAGCGCTGGTCTCAGTCTTCAGTTATTGTGCGGAATAACTCGCTGCCTTTACCCCCCTCGGACTGCCTATACACTTCCCCGTCCCTGTCAGGATAATATACTGTAGGCTGCTCGACTTCCCGGTATCCTCACACTCGTTTTTTTTACAGGACAGATGTAGTTTGGAGGTATGAATCTAGCCGGCATGTGTGGGTAAAAGGTGAGAAGCTATGGGAAAACCCAACATGTGGCATGGTGATGTTGCTAAAAGATAGATCATGAGGTCATCATAATCACTGGGTTTATTCAGATCATACCCAGATTTCAAGAAACATTATCTTCCTATTTTGTTCCCATAAAGCAGCTGATTCAGTTGAGAGTTTACATCAACATCTCTAAATTAATGTTAAAATAATATCACCTTTAACCGGCTGGCATCCAAAGTTGTCCCTGGCATCCTTCCATGTACGCTGGACGTTGGACTGCTTCCACAAAAGGCCAAAGAGGGAAACTACAATCACACAAACAACTTGCACTGTTTCCCCCCACAACATTAGTTAGCAAGACTTTATGCCCGTCCTCACTAATAGGTATTATATTCAATAGTGGAGTCAGCAGATCTACAACATGATTGGATGTAATTAAAACAGCATTCATAGATAAAGATCTATACTTTTATCACAAACCTTTTAGAGCTCCTACCTGCAACTCCAAGCCACCATGGTAGGTCAAATCCAACTATCAACTATTGTTCTGTCACGCAGATCTGTCATAAAGTGTTTAAGAGTTGCACTTCCATAAAGTTGGAGGACTTTCAAGTGATAGATCAGAATAAAACATGGTAAAAATTGATGAAGCAGAGGTCAAGATATGTTGAAATTGCAGGATGCAACGCTTTCCATGATGCAACTCAACAGCATCTTTCATTAGACCCTCCCTCGCTGCTAAACGCCCGTGTCTTTCAAACTCCACAACCCATGAAGCTCGTCATGCAGGATTTCTGTAATAAATACATACTCTCTGAGTCTGATGACATGATCATGACATCATCAAGGGTTTCTCCACTTGACAAAGCTCCTCCAGAGCCACTGAAGACATTAAACCGTGTTTTCACAGGCTCAGTAGTTCTCCCCATGCCTCATGATGAGTAAACGGATGTGTAAGTGTAAAATCAGTGGGGTGTCTCTAAAAATATGCTAAAAAAAAAAACGAAGTGATGGTTTGCTACACACCAAAGTTGCTCATAGGGTAAACAAACTTACAAACTAATGCTGAAATATTTCAGCATTTCGCCGGCAGCCAACTTTTTTTTTTCGACTGTATCTGCTCCCCATTATAAGAATAGATTTTCTTTTTAACAGCATCTAAACATCCTAAAACTGAGGCTGCCCTATAAGTAGAACTGCTTATAAAAAAAATCCAATCCTCTCGTTCCCTGAGCTCATAACCACCCTCCCTGTTCTCTCAGCTCATAACCACCTATTGCGCTAATCCACACTGCCTGCTACACTTTTAGATAAAGATAAACAATGGCACCTGCGGGCTACACCTGCCTATATGCAAACAACATAACAGCACGTGTGCGCACGCGTGCAGACATTCTCAAGGTGCTCGAGAAAATTAATTTGCATGCACAAACACAGACACACACAGACAGAAATAAGGTGACATTTCCCCACTTTTCTCAGGCTCAATGCTAACTTGCGTGTTTCTTGTGTGAAAATAAGCAATCTCACTCAATCCCTGAAAGAAGAGTAAGAGGAGTAGATTCATGCGGCCTGATGTGATAATTGTCTGTTATCATTTTGCCTTAAGTGAGGTGTAAGGGTGCAGCGGCGGAGACAAGGAGGTGAAAAGGAGAGGATGACAGGTTTATCACCACCGCCTGAGTCCCTCAGAATAGCCCCCTGTGCTACAGCAGCCCGCCCCCCCACCCCCCCACCCCTCCTCCTTCCCCCCCTCCCTCCCACTCACATTGCATTTGGTCACTTGTGTATTAAAACAGCCCTCTCTCTCTCTGGTGCTCTGCTTTCCTCTCTTCCCCCCCTTCAACCCTCCACACCTCTTCTCCTCTGCTGCTTTCTGCCATCTAGTTGCTGCATCTATTCCCTCCGCGTTGATGGCCTCTCCCAGTTTCACTGTGATCCCTACTGTAATGATGTCTCTCTCTTCTATCGCTCTTTCCATCTCTCCTTCACACGCTCGCTCTCACAGTCTGGGTGGCAGAGTCACGCTGTCATCTTTAATGACAGTCTCTCATCTCGTTTTTTTTTTTTTTTTGCAGGTTTTTTTTTTACACTCCACAGACATAAAGAGCAGGTATGAACTTAACAGACTATGTGGAAATGCACATTTTTAATATCTGGGCTCACTAATTGTCTGATTCTTCATTTTATCTTTCTGTTGCCTGAAGCTGGTTGATTCTTTGACTGAATAGAATCTATTTGATGTGAGCGAGGAAGGCACTCAGGGAATCATTATTATCGCTATTTGCATGAAAATGCCAAACCCTTCAGCATTCCCTTCACATACTGTGGTCCAAGATGAGATTAATTTGGGGTTTCTCTTCTATTGATTGTCACTGATAATGATAAACCATCCGAAGAAAGGGTATCAATCAGTCGTACTCTTCGCTGTCTGCTGGATGTCTAATTCACTACAAAAAAAGACACAAACAAAAGGAAGACTAGAAATGTTTCACATATAACCGAGCAAGATGTCACGTTAAAGGTGCAGCGTGTAGAATTTAGTTGCATCTAGTGGAACGGACTTGGCAGAAATGGAAAATAATATCCATAAGTATGTTTGAATTAGTGTATAATCATCTGAAAATAAGGATCGTCGTTACCTTAGAATGAGCCCTTTATATCTACAGAGGGAGCAGGTCCTCTTCCATGGAGGCCGCCATGTTGCACCGCCATGTTTCTACAGTAGCCCAGAATGGACAAACCAAATAATGGCTCTAGAGAAGACCTTTCATGTTTTTTGTAAGTTTTACAGCCACTGTTGGTTCTCCTATATGCTTGGAAGGGGTGCAGGGTCACTGCTAGATGCCACTAAATCTTACACACTGGTCCTTTAAATGAATCTATACATATTGGTTACATACAGACAGGTTGGGAGATATGACAATATATTACACAAGGTGAAATTTGTCATCTGATACTGTTTCTAAGGTAGCAGAAATGCAGACCACCTCGGCTAACACCAGAAGAAATCCAAACACTTTTATGAAACAAAATAACCTGAAGGGAAAACAAACATTGCCAATAAACCAGGGTATTTGTAATGTAATGATGTAGGATTGTGTGACATGAAAATATACAACTTCTGCTAAACTAGCGATGCCTTTAATATATCTTGATGTATTAGGCCATTGCAGCCATGTTGCATTATTAACAAGCAAGACTGTTTTGTGGTAGAATTAGATCTACAGTATTTTTGCACCAATATTGACGTACCTTCATTGGATCAGTATTCAGCTCAGTTTATTTGCCAAAAAACAGACCATCTGCAGGGATTTCTAAATCTATAGCAGAGGTAGATTGCATTGCCTGAAACGCAAACCATCTCCACTAATGTTGGAGGAAATTTAAACACTTTTATGAAATAAAATTAACAAGCAGAGGTGCAAAATTTCACAATAAATGCCATGCATCTAATGTCCTTTGTTATGCTAACAAATATTCAGGGAAAAACCCTGATCCACTTCATTTCTGGGATGCTGATTAGACAAACTTTTAAGGAACTGAAATTTTATTAAATATTTGCTTATGAAAGAGATAATCCAGTTCCAATGAAGCCGAACAATACAAGTGGCCCCCCAACACTAGATGTGCATGTTCACAAACATTTACTCTTGTGTACATGGAGCAAAAAATGACTAATTTCTCCTCAGCTGGCCTGCAGCTCTGTATCTGTAGTGGTATCAAATATTCATTTATATCTACGCACACAGTGCAGGGTTTGGGGCGCTCCGTAAGTGAACAGATTTGATTATGTTAAGAGTATTAATGGATCAGAGTGACTGTGGTGAAGCCAGGAAGGGAGGAAGAGCCCATGTCTGGGGGGGGGGGGGGGGGGAGTTGTCAGTACAATGGTGTAAATGCAAAGCAGAGGGCAGCCAATATCCATTCCACCTTTTATTAATGCTCAGAACCCTGATGCTGAAAGACATGGATACTGTATCCCTGCTGCACCTCCAGTCTGGTGACCCCTGACCTTTAAGCCTCTGTGTGTGCCAACCACTGCAGCTTTCGGGCTCAGTAGTGGGGATTCAATGCAGAGCACACAGGACAAAAAGGGAAAAGGAAACACTTTGTCAAAAAGGTGAAGGAATACGCCGTGAGGGCGGCGAAGAGTAAATAAATTATAGTGTAAAGGAGGATGAGAAGACAAAGCATAGGAGAAGCAAAACTGATAGAGGAGATTACAGCAGAGAAACGTGGTTATAGGGGCAAAATAACAGCAGTTATTCAATCTAGAGCCAATTTTGGCTTTTACATTTGCTGCTGTAAAAACGGTGTTTGGTATTTTTCCAGTACAAACAACAAGAAATGTGTCTCTAAGAGTATCCTAAGGCCATCTGACAAAGAGACAGTTTTATATGGAATATGGGAAAATTTGGTTACATTCCTAATATGATGGGGAAAAAAAAAAAAAAATCAAACCCTTCAGCCATGGTGGCTACTAATAGTCTAATGTCCTACTATTTTGGATTTCCAGAGGCATCAGTCAAAGCTGTCCTCATTTATTTGGTCTCTAAAACCTCTCAGACAGCATCCTTTGAAGTGTGGTGTATGGAGATGTAATTTTTTGTGTTGACAAATGGGATTGTGATGTTGTTTATGTACTGAACCTCCACTGTGTATGTATTTAAAGGATGTAGAAAAAAGCAATAAAAAAAAAGATTAATCACCAAAAACAAATAAATGATATGTTTTATATTCAGGTACTGCAAACACTGTGGAGCCAAGATTAGCCACCGTGGCTGAAGACAGAGCACCGCCTTCAAAAATTCAAACCTGCTCAAATACCAACGCTGCATAATTGACAGTATTTTGGGGGGGAAGAGCGGTGCAAAAACATCACAGCGGTGACAGCTAGGCGTAGTCACCAGATTTAGAGAATAAGCGTAGCAATATGGCAAAGACAGAAGAAGAATGAGATCATTTAAATAATATCATATGTGATTTATACTGTAAAACAAAACATATACGACAGCTAATTATCGGTTTTCATACCTGCGTATGCCTGGAATCCATTGTCACTGTTTTACAATTCTTCTGTGTGAAAAATGTTCTAGTCAAGGTGATTGTGCCCCAAACCTTCTCATCCTCTGTGTTGTTTCACACTGTTAAAACACAGAGTAGAATAAGAATATGTAAGGACGTGTGTCATTTAGGGAAAGCAGACAATTCTTTCTACACCTTTTGCATGACATGACTCGCAACAAAAATACTTTTTCTCTCTTTATTTCAACAATGGGGTCTTTTTTTTTTTTTACTTTAACCAACTAATATTCTAGATGAGTACTTCACTGATTATTTATTGATTAAAGAGTATAGCATAGGGACTGTGGTTAGGATGTCTGCCTATTTAAATGCACAGTTTCAGAGACTGTTGTTGCATGTTTATTCAAAAAAAGGTAAATGAGACTTAGATTGTAGACCATCAGTCCACGAAGAGAAAAGTCCTTCACTGGTGACCCTGTAGAAAGAGACAGCCAGAGAGCTGATTCAGCATCTCAATCATTTATCGCCTCCCATGTTGAGGACCTGCTAGTCATTCAGGGCACAGACGCGTAGTTAACATGAAGGCCATTTGAGTGCTTTTGAGTGAGTTTTTTTTTTTTTACAGCGGGTCAATGAAAAGGATCGTAAACTGCAAGTTATGTCATAGTTTTGTTCCAGTGAAAGTACAGAGATGGTGCAGAGGAAAATCAATATGTATATACTGTAGCTAAGAAAGAAGCAAAGGAGAAGAGAGCAACACACACGGCTTAACCCTGCCAGAGGGGACACACACAAGCACGCACACACACAAGCCTCAATATTTACTTTTAAATTAAAATGAAATGTTGATTTCATTATTTCTCTGTAATTAAGTTGCAATCATCATCCATCATATTCCACACCCATTTGTCATTTCATTCAGCGGAATGAACAGCTAATTTTCAACTGATTAATATACTGGTGTGGATTATTTGTTTTGTTTTAGAGCAAAAACAGCAAAACAGTAAAAGAGAGACAAATAAATTACATCCAGAACATAATGTGGCGTATATAGGTGACAGGTGGAACCAAGATTTACACCGTGTCAACACAGTAGGGCTGGGCGAAATGGCCAAAAGATCTAATCTAGTTTTTTTTCAAGCTTGGGTTCAGTTGTGCAAGAATAATAAAAGGCCTGAACCACCTTCAAGGCTTCATCATTAGGCATAAAATACTGGTTATTCCACATAGCTAGTGACTGTCAGTACCTAATGCTTCAACTAAGTAGAGCACATCCAGTTTAATAATCTGTTTTTTAAGCATAGATAGAGCAGAAAGGTCAGTTCACTAATCGTTCTGCTGCTGTTTGTGTTTCTTTACAAAATATCAGCCTGATATCTGCAGACTGCTGCTAGCTAGCGTTAGCTGCTGCCTGGCAAGTAGGGAACTGTTCAGTCGACTCCCAGCACTCGCAGACCAGTATGCAGAGTCATTTTCAGTCTGTCCTTCTCGTAGATGTGACCGTTAAATTAGATACGAGATAGCCACAGACAGCTAGCCATCTGGAGTCATGACAGTCCTGCAAACTGCAGCAGGTGAACATGTAGCGTAACTAATCACATCACAGTTTACAGGACTGTCGTGACTCAAAACGGCTAATGTAGCAGCTAGCATATATGTTACTTTTTGACTAAAAACATACTTTGTGTATATTGTGATGACTCAGTTTTCACAATTTAGACATTTTACTCATTGTGCTAAAACAAAAATTCAAATTAATCAAATTAAATTGAGCCTGCATAGCATGAGCAGCATGTTAGCAGAGATGTAGCGTTAGCATAGGGTGCGTCCAGGCACATTGTTGCATACGTCAACTGCATTTCACTCACAATCACTGTAGTTACTAATAAAACTGAAGACAATAGACTTGAATTGTAAAAATATGCTTCAGGAGTTGCCCTGGTGGCATACTGGTTAGGATGTGTACCACATGGACACGACCACTGTTGCATGTCATGCCCCTCTCTCTACCCATGTTTCCTTCTGTACGTTCAACAATAAACTCATGGTTACCCGTGTAAAGCACAAGTGAAATGTAAGCCGATACACAGCTGGTGGAGACAGCAGTTATTCTTAAAATAGGAGCATAACTAATGAAAAATGTGGCTGAAACATTTACAGTCTACAGCCAAGCTGGTATTGTAAGTATTGTGCAAGTTAACATTTTGACCAGATGATGGTGCTAGCTGAAAAGTGGAAAAAAGACAAGGGAATGTTACCACAATTCATCCTGAGGGGAATTCATTAACATCTGTACCAAAAATTTAATGGCAATCCATCCAATAGTTGCTGTGAAATTTCACTCAAAACCACAAATGTGAAACTCATGGTGGCAAAAGAGGCACAAATGCAGAGGATCACAAATGTCGTTAGGATTTATCATCTGGGAGCCACGAATGTCTGTATCAAATTTAAAGGTATATCATGCAGGATTTTCCTTTAAAACAATGTATAGACTCGTACAGAAAAAATCCCTCTCAGTCATCACTTATGACCCAGTACAAGCGTGTGGCGGTGTTCGAATCTACAGAGACGCTACCCTCTGCCCTCTCAGCGGACAAGATGAAGCTCTGCATTCACACAAAATCCCGTAATGCGGCACCTTCCTGCAGGGTTGTGTGGAGGCGTGCGGAGGTGTTGGCGTGTTTATTTGTGCTTTAGAACTAATTGCTGTGAAACAAGCAGAAAATAACGTTTTATTTATCTGATGCTTTATTCTCACCGGCGCTGCTCGCTCTCTTCTTCTCTCTTCTCTTTGCTGTCCTTACAAAAACCGGCCGAAAAATCCTGCATATTATACCTTTAATGGAGATCCTTATAACTATACCTTAAATGAAACTTAAAACCAAAACCGTGGAGCTCATGGTGGTGCAAGAGGAGAGATATTTCAGCCAGGACCAAAATGGTGGACGACTAATCAACACTGCAATCCACAAAGCCACGCCATTAGCAACGGCTAAATGAGAAAGGTCATTAAACAGAGGAAATATTACCTTAAAAAAGATATAAGAGGAACATTTAAACTAAGTTCAACCAAAGTTCAATAAGGAAGATCTTGTCTCTCACATTCATTTCCTCCGTTGATGAATTTCAGCTTTTTTCCTCCTCCTCAGATTTCCCATTCTGGCAAAGTTTCTGTCATAAATTAATTCTTGCATCACCATATCTGATCAATAATCTTTCCGCCATCATTCTTCAAGTAAATCAGTTCTTGGATGCTGCTCTTTAAATGTCATTGTGATGCTGTCATTCTGTCTTTCGAACCGCATTCTGTGCAGCCCAACATCTCCCCACGACCTTCAGGATGTTCTGGGAGATACACCTGAAATTTTGCATCTTCCACCTAGCAGCTCTACTTCAGAAGCTTTCTGTCTTTAAAGGCCTGCATTTAAAGATCCTACAATTAAGTCCGCTCGCCTACAAATCAAGAAATATTGCTACACACCTCCGATCGATCTCTCTTTATTGAAATTGAGCTAAAAAACCTGACAAAAGGGGAGAGTAACGCAGGACAGAGTGAGATGGCCAAAAAGCTGTCAATTAAATCTTCTCCATTTCCTTGTTGATTATGGATTTGAGCACTAGTTTATGAACGACCGTGATGGCGATCGTGCAAACAAGACAAGATAGGGGCAGCAGTTAATATCAGGATTGCAGGAAGATTTCCAGTCAGTGAGGATTGTTTTCTTGGCAACTGAGAGTTAGAGCCCTGCTGTATAAATGTTTGGATGTCTGATTCAGGCTGATTGTGTGTGAGTGTGTTTCTAAGTGACAGGGATACTGGGATAAAGAAAAGATGATTTCTTGCCAAAAGCGTTCCACCAGTGCGTAGTGCCAGGTGGCACAGATGCAGTTGTTGCAGGTGTGCATGAACAGATTCTGTTAATCCCATTTTAAACATCCTGTACCAAGTCAACTGTGAATTATCTTCTACAGTATATGTTTTAGGATAGTATTTTCAGTCAAGTATGTGTTTTTGCACATTTGGGTCCAGACTACAGGAGACAGAAAGGATAAGCTCCAATGTTGCTGATAGAAGAAAAAATGCTTTTTCCTTTATTCTGTATATTTTAGATAAAAGTTTTATTCAGTTGTAGCACCTTTGAATGATAAAATGATACAATAAAAACCATGGTGTTATTCTAGAAGATGTGTTTAATGGTTTAAAAGGAGTTTTTTGTAGGAATATGTTTGGTCAACTGGGGAGAGGAAGAATTATATTTGTTAGCAGTTGGCTTGGTCTTCTATGATCGCCAAAACCAAAACCACTAATGAACCATTTCATCATTTCTGTGGCTTGCCAGTTACATGTGCTGCCAGTATTGTTAGCTCTGTCTCAAGATGAATAGATGATTGTGCTGAAATCACCTTCAAAAGTTGCCAAAGAGGGATTGGTTTGTCAGTGTGTGGGTAGAAAACGTTGCCGTTGGGACTCTTAACCCTTTTAAAAATGCCCAGATGATAGATATCCACTTCAAAACAGTTTGAGATTTTATCATTCACAACCAGTCCTACATAATAACTCAGTAAGTGAACCTACAAGGCTCTGCTGAAAGAAACCAGACAGCCTTCTGAGAAGATTATATATATTTTCTGACAGCTTTGGGCCAGGTGAGACAGAACAGGTGATGGTCAAACCACTAGACTGCACTGCACAGAGGCATATCCACATTACAGGTGGGCATGACAGCTGTTAGGATTTTATTTCTGCTCCTCCTAACACTCGCTCAACAGTAAAAGACTCACTGCTGAAATGACTGTACACTGCCAGAGTCAGTTTATCATGTAGCTTAATTACCCTTTCCTCTTGTTTTGGATTTATGAGTAAATGCCCTGTGACACCGCCTCATGCAGTTTAATGAGCTTCAGCTACATGTGCACTCAGAGTCTTATTTAGAGAAAACATTGGAGACCTCATGTAAATGTAGCCCAAAGGTATAATTGATGTGCTTTCCGAAACATCAAGTATCAACACAGATGCGGGCCAATCAACGTCTATGCTGCTACTGATAAATGCACTTTAGGTCATCCGCTGTAGAGAGCTGAAAATGAAGGAACAAAACTCAAAGAAAACACAGAGAAATGGGATTTTATTGCAAAACGTTACGAAACGTTATGAACTCTGGGAATTCCACAAGAGCCGGTCGTATTATTCCCTCAAATCCTCTTGGTCAATCAAAATGAGACAGTCAGCCGGACGCTCAAAGCTGCAATCTCGACAGGAAGGAGGAGATGTGCTGAATTCTTGAGCTGGGTTTTAATTAGACAAGCTGGCCTTTCAGTGCTACTGCTTTAGATGTCATTTAAAGTAAAGTAAAGCTTGATAAACACACTTACGGTGCTTTATACTGCTCGTATACTGATGACTGACATGCAGTGAGTACATAGTCACATGTAACTAACAGCAGAGACTGGCTACTGTCCTGAAGACTTTATTCTTCCACCAAAACATCCATTATAAATTAGTGAAGGCTGCTTGAGTTGATGATCAAGGTAAATGACCATAGCGGACTTTCAAAACTCACTTCAAATCCAAATATTCTCCCACAAACACACACAGTTTCCCGGACTGCAAAGGAGGATGAAATAATCACATCAACACTGTGAGACACTATGTTGTCAAGCCAAAAAGCAAGTGACAGCGGGATTATTTTGCCAAGAAATAATATCTTACCTCTCCACTAAAATGTACTGTTTGTCTTGGCTTCAATCAGTCGGATTATCCATTAGCCATATTTTCAAATGTTACGTGTGTTTTTATTTATTTTCTGTCCACGATAAGCGGTGTCAGACACTGGTTAGTGATGCAATTTTTTAGTTGCTGATAAAAATGGCTAAAAAGCATCACCTGCTCAAATAAAAAACTTTTGGATTTTGGAAAATTGAACTAATAACTGGTGAATAAAATGTATAGTGAGTTCAACAGCTACCCAAACAAGCTCATACATCTGAGCGTGTGATGTAAAATTAAATATATTGAAAAATACACTGTAGAATATAATAATATATTTCACAGATTTCACTGTGGTGCAAGTTAGTCCACTATAGTTACAATTAAAAGAAAGAAAACAGGGACTACAAAGCTGAAATAAAAACATTACAAATGGGAAAAATATTGCATTAGTTGTGCTCAACAGTACCATTTTTCTGAACATCCACAACAATGCATGACTTCAAATCATCTGGAGCATGCATCTACAATGATTTCTATTCATAAGCAGGCTGAAGATGGAAAATATTATCATAAATAGAATACAATGTGCTAGTACACTGTCCTGCGTTAATTAATGTGCACGCACATTAAAAGCACAACAATAAAAGGTAGAGCTCTGATTGCCTTCCTCCTCTCCTTTTCCCCAGCACAGACTACATTTTCCATGGTGGGTTTTTCGGATGGTTTGACGGAGAATTGGTGCAAATTAGTGTGTCATTAAACCTGATGAGCTTTACTCCAACTTAGCTTATGACTCATGAAAAAGAGGAGGGGGACATGACTGACACCCACCGTACCTACACAGGAAAGCTCACACTTGACATACGTTGGGATGGTGTGTTAACAGTTACGTAATCCTTTTCACAGAAAGCTATAAATATTCATGTTGAAGCCATCTTTGGGGAATGTGTGCAGCTATGTGCAAATTTCTGCCTTTGTACGAAAGCAGACAGTAGAGGTGTGAGAAACAGGAAAAACATGTTTATATTTCTAGTTTTGTTATTAGTAATAACAATAATAATAATAAATAGCAGCTTTCCAAGATAAGGTTTACAAGGTGTTTTACAGGGTAAAAACAGCCAACAACAGGAATCTTGAAAGTGTTAATCGTAAAAACAATAAGAACAATAGCACCATCAATACTGGAAATCAAAAATGGCTTAATTTTAGAGACTTTCTTAAGTTGAAAAAAGCATGACTGTATGACAGATTTGATATAGCTGTTCAAAGTGAGGTTGCTGTCAATTAAAACACCAATGTTTCTACACTGGAGAGTAATAAGCTGAGAGTATGAACCTAGTATTTTGTAATTTGAGTGGTGGAGGAGTCAGTGCTAAATAGAATTATCACAGTCTTTTTTGAGTTGAGTTGAAAGAAATTTTAAACCATCCACTTATGAATGTCCTTGAGACAGTTTATAAATGAAAAAAATTAATTGAAGTTATTCGGGTCACAGCTGAGGTAAACCTGGGTATCATCTGCATAAAAATGAAAATTGATGTTGTGTGATCTTATGAGATGTCCAAAAGGTAGCATGTGAATGGTAAACAGAATCGGGCCAAGGATCAAACCCTGAGGAACCTCACAATGCCGCCTAGATGTGAAAGGCCTGGGCTCATGGTGTTATTCTAGAAAGATGTGTTTAATTGTTTAAAAGATGTTTTTGTAGGAATATGTTTGGTCAACTGGGGAGAGAAAGAATTATATTTGTTAGCAGTTGGTTTGGTCTTCTATGATTGCCAAAAACCAAAATCACTAACGAACCATTTCATCATTTCTGTGGCTTGCCAGTTACATGTGCTGCCAGAGTTGTTAGATCCGTCTCAAGATGAATAGATGATTGTGCTGAAATCACCTTCAAAAGTTGCCAAAGAGGATTGGTTTTCAGTGTGTGGATAGAAAAGGTTGCCGTTGGGATTCTTGACCCTTTTAAAAATGCCCAGATGATAGATATCCACTTCAAAACAGTTTGAGAATAGACTCACCAATACCAACACAGAAAGTCCTGCCTGTATGACTTAAACCATTCAAGGGCTGCGCCACTGATGCCCACCGATTGCTCTAAATGGAACAAGAGGATGGTGTGATCAACTGTGTCAAACGCTACACTGAGATCCAGGGAGTACTAAAACGGAGGGACGTCCAGTGTCAGCAGCTTAAAGCAAGTCATTCATGACCTTCAGAATGGGCAGCTTCTGTACCGTGTTGAGATCTAAAAGCTGATTGAAAGATTCAAACACAGATTTATCATTCATAAAGGCTACAAGTTGATTTGCAACAATCTTCTCCAGGGCTTTGGCTAAAAGAGAGGTTTACAAATAGTTCTAAAAATGTTGAAATCATTTGAATTGAATCTGTGTTTCTTGGGGCACAGTACCAGAAGAAAGGGAGCTATTCAAAATGTTCAGAATGAAAGGACAAATTGTGTTCTTTAAAAAAATCAAAGGGGGACAATGCCCAGAGGACAGGATGAGGGGTTCATTTTGTTGACAATTTCTAACAATGTAGGTTGAGAGATAAGGTTGAAGAGATCAAAACGAGTTTTAGGTCTAACAGGTAAACAAACTGATGGGGGATCTACAGGTGAGGTAAAAAAGTTCATTGCAGGTTTCAAGAGTAGCGTCTACAGCAGGGATGGGGAGCATCAGTGGCATGGCTTACAAGCACCTTGGGATTAGAAATATTAGATTCAATGAGATGGGAAAAGTGGGCGTGTCTGGAGTTTTTAACCTCAGCATTAAAGAGCTTCATCAGAGCCTTAAGGTCCTCATGGTGACCAAGGAGCTTTGACGCCTTCCACTGATCCTCTGCCTTACGACATTTGCGTTTTCAAGCATGAATGTTTTCATTTATTCGGGGCTGAGACTGTATGTATTTGGTTTTCCTGGTTTTAACACTAGAACCATCAGGGGTCCCTATATACCTAAAACCGCAAACGGGTAAAATATACCCGTGCACCTGGCTACCGCATTTTCTGCATGAGGGTGCTTTCACACCTGTAGTTCAGTTCATTTGGTCCAGACCAAAGGAAAAAAATGATACACTGTTGTATTTTAGTTCTGGTCCGGTTCCTGTTCACACTGACTTTTTACAAACAAAACAAGAGGAGTAAACATGAAGTTATACAGACTGACAGGTAACTCGTTGGACGGTTTTGGCGATTGTTGTCTTGCATCATCAGTGCATCATTATAAAAAAATCACAACGAGCTCACAAAGAAATAATTAATTATGAGCATTGTTAGTATTATTAGACTGCAAATCAACCACATGTTCATAATCATGACTAACAGATAGAGACAGGACAAAAAGGAGGCGTTGTGTACGTTAATTATTCAAGGTTTATTACTGTAGTATCACTGTCACACACTTTTTAATGGACTTAATGAACTGACAAAGTACACAGAGTAGGATACAAGCACAACAGTTTTAACAGCTTTTGACCTATTAATCAGGGAAAATACCGTCGCTGATGTGCATACATGTTACCATGGTTACTAAATGATTTGCATAAATATATACATGACTTATACAGATCAATTATAAGATTGCTTGCTGAACAGATTTCACGATCGGCAGATGGTCATAGTGTAGCTTTTGAAATAATGCTAAAATCACATATCTGCTATCATAAAATCTTGTGGTTGGTTCGTTTGCTTTCACACCACAAACGAACCACACCAGTGTCTGCTTGACTAATCGTACTAATGGAAAACGGATCTGAGTTCATTGTTGGCAAACCGGACAAGTTAGGCGTGAAAGCACCCTAATACTAGAAAATGTACCCTGTCACTAAATTAAAGTATTGTCTTCATAAAGGAATGTCTAAAGTGATGAAATGAGTTTGTTTAATCATCACCTGTGTTTTGGTCCTCTTGTTTTATAACAGTATATTTAAGAACACTCATCGCTTTGCATGGCCATCAGTATAATTCAGTCTAAAATGACAATGAAAATGGGTGTTAGAAGGAAATATTTGCATATGTGGATGGTGTGATATTGTTATAAAAATGTCATTCATTACATAATGAGATAACCCATGTTATTTAAATTACCAAAGTAGCCTAAATACCCCAAATGGACAATAATGAGCCACAATAATAACAATAAACAACCACCGCACTTATGGGTGATTTAATGTCACAACAAAATCAACATGACAAAGTCAAGCGCATAATTTCACTTAATCAATTACCAATGTAGGCATTTCAACAATGTGTGAATAAGAGAACATCACCAAGAAACTTGAGGTAACCATTAAAGCTTCTGTTAATTTAGAACATCATAACACATATATACATATATATTTCTCTTTTAATGCTCATTCACGAAAACAGAGTAAGGCAACGGGCAAATTAGGCTAAATAGCCTGTAAACAATAAAAGGCAACATGTCAAAACAAAAATAAATGAGTAATCAATTAACTAAAAATAAGTTTTACACACAATGAACGGTCATAAGTAGGCTAAATCACCATCATTTGAAAACTACGTGTCCCCTCAAACACACTTCGAGCAGACGTTCAGCATCTTGACTGTGCATTTTCCACAGACAGCTTTCCTGCACTTAAGGCACTTGGCAAAGGTTTTTTTTTTTTTTTTTTTTGCAGGTCATTCTCCTCTGGTCTTATAATTTAATTATGACTTGAAGTAGTTGTCAGATCACACACTCCAACGGATGCTGTCGCCTAGCAACGTGGAATGTTCAAACATAAACCACATGGAAATAAATGCATTTTCATATACAGGTGAATTTTACCTGGTGGTGCTTCGAGGTAGAAATGGCTGTGTTTTTAAATCTGGATTGATCTTCACTATTTTTAACAATAGAGGGTCCTACACAATATTATTTTAGGAAAAGCCGAAGACTGGGGGACATGAATATTTTATTAAAACATAGTAACATACTACTGAAAAACCGCCACGAGTCAATTTTACCCCGTGGCACTTCTATGTTAAATGGTGCTATTTCGTCAAGGACGTAAATCGCAGAAGATATTGAAATTAGTTAGATGCTCATCCACTAATAATAAGGGCTTTATCTCACAAGGGATAGTATTAAAGGCTTTACTCAAAATATTGGCAGAGGTAGAATTAAAAACTCTGTATATGAGCAGTTAAAACAAAGACATAAAACCAAATTATAGCATACACAATAGTGATCAGAAATACTAGGATCAGAACATGTAAAGTCAGATAATGTAAGACCATAAGATGAAACAAAATCAAGACTATGGCCCTGACAATAAGTGGGCCCGGCAGGTGAGAGAGATAAATTAAAAGAATCAATCAGGGATAGAAATTCAGCACTTGGACTGTTAGAGGTGCAGCAGACATGAATATTAAAATCACCTAAAATTAAAAACCTCTCATTTCTGGGTAGGATTACTGATAAAAGCTCTGAGAATTTGTTTACAAAGCCAAGAGAAGATTCGAGGGGTCTGTAGACTAGAAGGCACAGACAGAGGAAAACAGTCCTATGACAATACAAGAAAAATTGAAATTATTTCCGAGATAAAGCAGCTACCCGTCTCTCCCTCCCCAAAAGTCTAGGTTGGTGGAAAAAAAAAAGAGTAGCCAGGGGGAGAGGCTTCTATTAGAGGAGTAAAATCCTCAGGTTGCACCAACGATTGTTATAATAAACATGTCCAAATGCTGTAATAAATGAAATCATTACACACATATGACTTATTTAACAGAGATCTTGAATATATTTGGCATTTTGGGAGGAAGGCAGTGGAGGAGACATAGGCCGGCAGGGAATGTGAATTAGATTAGATGGTGCAACCATACTGGGAGAGAGATGGGTTGCTGAACACCAGTTCCTTCCGTCGCTGGTCACAAACGGAAATGGTACTTTTAAAATCACACAAAAAGGCCAGCAGGAACCCCCACTGTTGTACAATGGGCTTTTCTGAAGAGAAGCTGAATTGTGGAAAGGGTCATGCTGAGGTGTGTGTCGGAAAGAATCAAAAGCTATAAAATGGATAAAATTAGAGACTAGTTGCTTGGTTCCCTTTCTTATTTGGGTGAAGGCTGTCAATTCTGTAGAAGTCCAGAAATAATTAAAACTGCTGATAAAATTATATCCCGCTGCCAAACAAAAATTTAGCAGCCACTGTTGGAGGCTAAAAAGATGATTAAATGTTCAACGTTCTTTGAAAGAGTAGGGATGGGGCCAGACATTACACAGCTCTTTCTCAGACTCTCGATTGTGGAGCATAGTGATTCAATGTCCCAGTGCAACTTGGCTGATCGTCTAGATATGACGTCATTAGTTCCGGCATGTACTATTACAATGGATGGGAGTTTAACCAATCTTACGATGGAGTCGTCCAATGCCAAGATTTCAGGCCCAGAGCTAAACTGCAAGGTTGGAAGGGAGTTGGCGGGTGACAGAAGTAGCCGACCTAGGTGAGGCAGGGGGCGGTGGCACTTGACTGGGGGGCAGTGGTCCTTTCAGCAGGAGGCGAACTGAGAGCAGCTGAGGTGGTACCCAGCTTGGCTAAACTGGGTGACAGGCGACACCACTTGCTCCAAGGACAAACAACTTTGGGGGTTGAAACAAAGGAGTTTGGACAGAGCGCTTCCAGGGACAAGATTGTGGACACCTACGCCGTCCCTCCGGGGTAGTGAGCTCAGGTAGAGGCAAGGAGAGCACGCAATCTGCTAACTCCTGAAGCGGTGCATAGAAGCTGGAGCATAGTAGATCATCAGTGATGTCACGTTCACCAGGAGAAGCGAAATTCTTCGGTGCAACTGAGACCCAGCTGGTGGGAGGCTACCAGCATCTGGAGCCCCACCACCAGGCAGTTCCAAGGAGGCCAAGCGGTCTTGGAGCAGTGACTGCCGCTGGAGGAGATCATTTATGAGACTTGTAATGGAGGAGAGTCTTAATATTGGAGATTTCATCTGCTATGGCCATCGTCAATGAGACCTGCAACAAGCCTAGTAGCAGTCCAGTCTCTCCAGTGGAAGCCCAAGACTGGAGAGGATGAGTAAAGTCCATTTAAATTACAGAAACCTCTTCTATCTTCAACACTCAAGCACCGTCCTACAAGCCCCTCAACCAAGGATAGAGGAGTAAAATCCAAAAGGTAAAATTGCTTAAAATCCTCAGTAAAAGCAACCAGCTAGTCTAGCCACCAGGCTAAAAACAAACCTAGCTAAGAAAGCAGCAGTCGAGGCAGTCCAGTAGGCTGACAGCTAACTTAAGATGCAAAAGTCTGGTGACTAATATCTTTTACCTTGTTAAAACGTACAGGTAAGCCAACCAGGATCTAAAAGTTTAACGTAAAATATGTCAATTTGTGACAGAGCTTCTGACGGACAAACACAACACCGACACGCATATTTATGGATTTCATTGGACATGGTATTGGTAGGTAAGGTGAAAGGGAGGATGGGGGAGAGAATTATGGGTATTTAGATGGAGGAGAAAGAAAGGCAGAAGTTTTATGTTAATATATCCCTTGTTAAAGTGCCAAATATTTTCAAGAAAGGAACAATGGTGCATATATACACATACTATGTCTGCTTGTGTATGTGTATATGAAATGAAATGTGAAGATGTTACTTTGGGCTCTGAGCAACTGTGATGGCATATTTCACTTTCTTCTGACATTAAAAAGACGGAACAGTTAATTGAAAAGGTAATCAACTGTTTAATTCATAATGAAAATAATCATCCGTTGCAGTCCTGCATATCACAGTATGTATTATTCTACAATAGTGCTTATGTTGCCAACAGAAGCTGCACACATTCACTTCCTCTTTCTGTTTGTCTGACACAAACAACCACACAAAACTTTGCCCATCTCCTGCACTCATCCTGTCGTTATCATGCAGTCAGCCAGGCGTGAGACAGCACCACTTTGGACGTTAATGCTACAGCGGGCTGGAAGAAGGCCGCTGACACCAAAACTGAGCTCACCCTGCTCCTCCACTCCTCCATCCCCCCCCGCCTGCCCGTCTGCCCGTCTGCCTGCCTGCCAGTCGTTCTCACGCTGAGTAAAACGTCCATGTAGATCCCAGATTAAACGCTGCCTCTCCTGCTCGTCTTCTGTCAGTACATATTCATAACAAGTCAAATACTACAACCGCAGACCTTCCCATATCACTTTACGATGCTGACGATGAGCTGGCAACGTTCTCTTCACAGGCATGTACTCGACTCGTCGGGAACACCAGCTGGTATCGCCGCCAGAGGTACGGGAAGTGTTGTTGTAGCATGACATGATAGAGACAGTTACTGATGGTGCGAGTCGCCCTACGGTGCCGCATGTAGTATCTCAGGATGAAGTCTGGATCCAGATTCGTGGACATCCAAGCAACCACTCGTTGAATAATAAATGATGAGGGAAAGCGAGGCGGCAACTGCCAAAGCAGAAATGCTGAGGAAGGAAAGAAAGTAAATAAGGAAGGACTGGCACAAATTTAGCAAGATATTATTAGATGGAGAGACACTAAATAGAGATAAAAAAGAAAAAAGGAGAAACAGGAAACAGAGAAAAGAGAGATAAACAAGTTAACAAATTTGTTTGTGCTGCTGTGTGATTTGTAAAAAAAACTTGCCAAAGATCTAATACATCTGCAACACATTTGAATCTTTTCTTTCAAATCTAACTTCAACCATTGAGAGAAATCCTTGTAGTTGTGATGCAGAGATTTAAGAAAGGATTAAGCTGGGTAAAATATTCATCCAAATTAGTTCTCAAAGGATGCTCCAAGCGCTGGTGAATCGAAAAAAAAAAACAACTGGCCTATTATATGGAAAGTCAGAAGTTCAGCGTTATGCCAGACAGCGTATCAAACAACATTTGAGATCAATCTGTTATCAAATGTTTTTGTGTTTCTACCAGGATGTTCGGTAAACACAAGAGCATTTCATCAGGCAGATGCTTCTATTTTCCTCTAAGTGAGAAAACAGTGAACATGCTGCGCGCTGCCTGTGCTATCAACTTGTGTTTTCATGCCGCTGTGTTGTTTATCTCTGGTGTCCCCATGGTGACAGGATTTATGCTGCTGGTCTGTGCTTCTTTTTTACAGACTGCTCACCTGCAGGTAAAGGTCTGGGGAGATTGTAATGGAGAGGAGAAGACTGAGGAGGCAGAGGTTAGACTAACACGGTCCATTTGGTCAACTGTTTCTAATTACACAAACACATACCAAGCATGATAACAGTGGGTAAAGACATTGTTGTTCATGCAGGCATTGCTTTATTTCCACAGTGCAGCTGCCAACCCAAAGAAGGAAGCAGCAGAGGCAGCTAGAAGTGAGACATGACTAGGTCTCGGCAGAATAAAATCTAAATATTTAAAACCGCAGCAAACATCAGGCTTTTGGGGTGAGTCTCTCAACACACAATGATTAAGAGGCACAGTAAAAGACAGATATCAATTTCTGATATTAGTAACAACAGACCAGAATCCAAAACACATTCATAAGACATGTTGTGTATTAAATTAAGGGCATTACATTTACAAGACCATATGCACAATTTTGATTCAAGTATTTTTGATCGGTTATGCATGTCGGTCTATAGGTTCATTTGCATTCTAGGGTTTGGTACTGAACTCATTACTTCACGTTGGATCAATTGGTACCAAATTTCAGTACCTTGCAGGTCTGAGAGTGAGCGCAGCCCCGAAATAGGTTTTAAAAACACACATTTACTGACTGAAGCGTCTCACACGGAAGCTCCAACATTGACAGGAGCACCAACCCTGAGATACAAAAAGACGTGACGGATCCATTTTACCAACCTGAATGACGGCAAGCAGCTAGTTAGCATGACTAGCATGGGTAGCATAGCCGTGCCGTGCTGTGTGTAGCCCATAGACTGTATAAAAATAAGGTGTAGCTGCGGTGTCTGGTTTAACAGCACCGTGCTGGGCAGGTGACAGGTGTGTTTACAGTGTTTGTGTGCTCTGAAAGACGTTACGGCGCAGATATAAAGTCACACAGCACAATGTTTCTTAAAAATTAACTGCTTAGTTACTAGTTAATGGGTGTCAGTCTGAAAGCAAAATTAACCAAAACTGACATCCATCCCTATTTCAAAGCAATGATTTCACACTCCCTCTTTGTGGCTTGCCAAATGGGATCGTGGGAAATTGAAGTACAAGTCAATTATGCAGATTCTGTAGAGTTAGTCAACCAAAACATAAATTAAAACATCTCATCACAAATAAATAAGAAAGAATGTCAGGCAGCATTCGGGCATACATCAATTACATTACTTGCCCACCACTTCCATCCTTGTTTTTTCTTTTTTTCATAGAAATAAAACCCATTGAATTCATTTTCGTGTATCAGCCCACGTTCATCATCTGTACGTGTTCGAGCCTGAATCTGATCCGAAATATACAATTGGACAGCATGAGCAACCCATGGAACAACATTAGCAACAACCTTAGCAATTAAGACTATGGAACGGACGGCTGTCTGTGAGCATGCGTGAACAATCTGATGTCATCACGGAGAGGAAGTAGAGGTACCAACAGCAAACAAAGCATTCAGAGCAGCTGAGAACACAATGTTGACATATCCACCTTTTAGAATAGGGGTTAGGGTGCAAACCTGTTAGCAAACAGTTCCAGCAGACATCTAGCAGACACGGTGCAACATTAGCATTCATTTGGAGTTGTGATTCTGGCCACCTGACTGATTTAGTACTCGCTCTCCTTTTACCTCTGTTTTGTTCTCCACCAACTCCTTAAGGTAATAACTGGCTTTTTAGCTACTAAATGCTTCACAATGATCACCAGCTAGTTGCTAACTTTGTCTATCTGCCATTTAGTGCTGGGCAGTTGGTTTGTCAGAGCTTTTTTTTTTTTTTCTGAGAACAGCTGCCTGCCTTTAGCCTTTAGCTATAATTCTACAATGACGCACTCAGTCCAACATACAGTGAAAAAAACGGCCCTGGTCGAACAAAGAAATAGCCGAGACAGAGAATCAATCCAACTTTGGCCTTGTGGGGGCAATGTCTGTGATTTCAAGTCACACTGCCCTGCACACAAGCATCATTTTGACAAAAAAGAACGGACATTGTCCTGACACCGGAGTAAGTACCTTTCCAGCAGGACAGCAGCCGTACCTAGAGGCAGGAAGGGCTAGCACTGGCAGGTGGAGCTGTTTTAGGGATATCTTGACATTTAAAGTCTTAGTCTGGTATTTCAGAAAACTGATAAATTCCTTTGTGAGGTAAAAAAAAGTTTGTTTTTTTCAACAGTATGAAGCATTTAATTATATTTTGTGAAGGTTTGACTGATAATTGATCAGTTAAAAGTTTGCCAGCTTGTAGTTTTGATTCCACAGTCAACTGCAGTATGCAAGAAGTCCTTCCCTACACTCCCAAAGAGTGACAAGAGCTTAGCTAAAATAACTTAAGTCACTGCAACCCAACATATCAAGGTATCCATTCAAGCAGTGGTCACTTTTCATTAAAGCCACCTAAATCTCTTTGCAACAGCAAACAAATGAGGCCCAGAGCACACACAGCTCTCAGGTGAGTCTGAACACTGAGATCAAAAGAGCTCCTGGGCAGCTTACAGAGATTAAAGAGAAAAAGACAGGTGGACAAAAAGGGGGAGTCGAAAATAGTCTGTCAGCCTGTTTAAGGAGGGCATGTGATTTTCCGACACCAGCCAGTCAGGTTTTAGCATCTAGTGCTGAGATCAGACACTACGTGGTAAATTATGGACAGGGAAAGAAGGCTGAGACATGAAAGGTAGTAGAAAACAAGAGCAGGAGACAGAGAGAGTGCAGGAGACACGGTATGTCTGCAGACAGTATGAAATCACATGTTTGACCACAGAGCTGCCAGTGAGCTGCAGAGGAATTGTTCATGTCCGCATTTTTATAGCAGAAAAGCTAAATTAAGCAAGTCATCCAATGTAGAGGACAAGTGATGGATGACGCTCAGCTTCACATCGCCTGTTCAGTACATTGTTCCACCTCCATTTAAAATCAAATGCTTCAAATCGATACTCCTTCTGTCAGCAGACCGGCAATCACTATTGCTGCAACAGTGCAAGGCTTTTTAGCCCAGTTTCAGATATACAGGTGCGACTAATTCCTCACTACAGATTAATTTTCAGAATACGTGTGATCTCAACTGCCTTATTGAGAAGATTGCTGTTCCCAATTTTGCACAGCTGTGTAGAACTTATCCCATCCGAATACTAATTGATATTGGCAAAAGGACACCTTGCAACTTCTTTTCAAATTTAATGCAGTGTCAGCAGTATGTGTTCTCAGAGTGTGCTGGCTATCAGTGTTGGGGGTAACACGTTACAGTAATATAATGTGTTACTCGTAGAATTTCAGTAATATTATTACAGTTATTATGTCAAGTAACGCATTACCACCCAGAGTTAAGTGGGGTTTTTTTTAAGAATTCATCCACACTGCCATTCTGCCCCCAGAAAAAAATATTATATCCCCCGAAGAATTTCCTGTTTCCAAAATTCATGGCTGAGATGGCTGCATTACTTTCAGTTTACCAAGGAAAAGGACAACAACATAATAGTCAAGTGCAATCTATGTCTAGGGAAGCTGAGGGAATTCTCTACAAGCCTTAAAGGCAGATGTCTGGATTCATTTTGGAGTTAAAATCCACTGGAACAGGCAAATATTCACAGATCCATCTCGGATTTTATAAATCAATATCGGAAAATTTTAAAGGAAGGATCATTTTTAGTTGGAAAAATCAATTTTTTAAACCCAGCCCTACACCACTTACTCCAACACGCACCATGTCCGTGGAGGCAGATATGATGGATTATCTCAAATCTGCCCCTACAGAGGAAAGCCTGCACCAGTTTCAAGAAGAATTAAAGAAAATCACACTCCGTTATAATGCCCCAACACCATCAAGTCCACCAGTCTAAAGACTTTTCAGTCTTGGGAGTTTTGTGCTCACCCCAAAACAAAACCACCTCCCAATGCACTGTGACAGGTACTTTAGTAGTATGGAATGGGCTGTATAGGTATAAGTCTAGACTAAATGCCTTCAATAGTTTTATCAGCCTTTGTTCAGCTGTAGGTTTCCTCTGTTTAACCTGTGTTTTTTGGGCTTTTTTTGTATTTTTAGGCAACGCTTAACCTACATATTAACATAATCTAGGTGTGTTTAATATAGCCGAGCCTGAGTTCTTTGTGAAGTCTCCACGTGGGACTGAAATGAGCCATATTTCATAATGATGAGTCATTCATCGTTGTGTTGGTCCCATGCTTAGCCTACCTCGTAACATACTGGTTTGTAAAATAGGCCCTATCTGGTGGCTGTATGGGCCTAATCTTCCAAGCGCACTTTTATTTTCACTCTTGAAATCACATATGTTTATACCTCGTTCTTCTGTGAACCTTAATAATAATAAAAATAGCATCAAATAAGAGATTCTATGTCTTGTCATGTCATTATAGGCTACATTATAGAAGGGTCTAGGTCTATTATGTTTCATATGAATAGGCCTACAATTAAAAATATTTATCCCTATGTCATAATTTATCAGACAAATCCTTTCTCTGCCTGCCTATCCCAGTGTGTTATAAAGGTCTAGGCCATTTAATTGTTCTATACGGGTTTCTGTTCTAAAGCTTCCTATGTCTGCAATGTAGCCGCAAGCTTTTTTGATTCCCACATTCAGATCCTGAGAGTGATTGTTATTTATTGTATAAAGCAGTGAGCCTCCGCTGCACCTCTTACATTAAGCTGTTTTTATAATGACCATGAACTATTACTTTGGATATTTTATTGGAGTTTTTCAATAGACCTAAAAGGCCATTATATCTAGCCAAGGTTTAGGCTACTGCCTGAATGTTGCTTTCACACATAATAGAAAACAAAAAGAGAAGACGGGCTCTCACGCTTGCTGTTTCATGCCTACGCCGTCACTAGGCTATACCATATCACCCACCACTTTATTTATAATGAACTGCAATAAACTTGAGCTTCTGTGCTTTGATTACCCGAAACAACATCACACTCTTCCATTTTATAATGCCGAATCATGCTTCTGTGGTTATTTTGGTGAAGTAGTGTAATAAGTAACGTGTTACTCTACACTGACAGTTATTGCTTTCATATGAAAATAACTAGTAATTTGTAATATATTACATTTTAAATGTAACTTGCCCAACACTGCTGGCTAATTATGTGTGGGAGAGTTTCATGAGCTGATATTTTTAACTGAGTAAAGGTTAAGTTATAATCTCAGGCTGTGTAAACTGTACAGTGTAGTATAAACAGAACTGCATGTCTATCTACTGTCTGTTTAGTCGTCTGTTTATCAAGACCCCCCGCTATGTTACTGCAGCAGCTATTCTTCATGGGGTCCACACAGGTGACAATTAAAAAAAATACACTCACACATGATAACACATCATAAAGCAAGTCTAATGTAAATAAGACTAAATTTATGACGTAACACAGCCATAAGTATCATGATTTAAAATAAAACGTCCATGGAAACCTTTCACACCGACAGAATACTTATTAATTTCCAAGGTTTCTTCTTCAGTGATGGTGTCTTTCTAATTTTGGATTATATCCACGCTGCAATAAAAAATGGACAACATAATGTTGAATTAAATTACATTCATTTGGCAAACGCTTTGGTCCAAAGTGACTTACAACAGGTGCATTAAACCTCTGTTAGGGACATTAGCTAATATCAAAAATATTTTGGTTAGTGTATCCCTGCCAAATAAACAACTAAGAGTATCCTCAGTGCTATTGCTCACTCTCTCACTCTGTCTTCTTCTCTCCTTTCTTTCCTTTTTATATGAAATTCCCATAAATGAAGCAAAGCCTGCGAGCTAGTTGAGACAGCCAAACTCATACATGTACAACAAAAGTACACGCCGTACTCCCCCCTGACTGCAGCATACATCCAAGGCACCCATATAATTACTGCTGCCACACTGCTCACACAAAGCTACGCTGCTGCCGCGGCTGCTGCTGGACTCTTAGTTAACGATGTATTGAAAGAGCTGGATAGGCCTCCAACCCTCAGCCTTGCAGCCATTTTTTTCCCAGTGGTCACTTGCAGTATGGCAGCAAAAAAATCCCCCTGCAGCCCAAAAAACATTTTCCCCAGAGACCATCATTATAAAAGAGACACCTCAAACTGCAAACAAGGTCAATTATGACTCTTTCCTTTATGAGTTTTTGATCCATGGAGGTTTTATATTTGTAAAACTTTCCTAAAGATGAGAAAAGCAATTTAAATATCTATGACATCATCACAATGTAAAGTCTATGAGAGGGAGAAACACTGCTGTGCATATTCAGTGGGCGGCACGACGCAGAAGCAAACCCGGAAGCTATTTTTTGGCATATGCGCCAGCCGAGGCAATTCTTATTCTCATTTTCGGTTTGGTATCCAGCTTTTATAATACATCCATGCCCCTAAAGAGGAAGTTCGTAGGCAGCAACAGTAGTTTCATTAGTCTATGATAACAACAACTCCAAAAAGTGTGTGTGCACGTGTGTGGTGAGCCCAGACGACATGTTGGTTATACAGTTTGTTCAAGCTCAGGATATTTTGATAGCTCATCAGAGGACCTGACAGTGACGGAAACTGTTAACACACTGCAGCACACCGGAGCATACCTAATGTGAATCTTGGAATGATTTTTCTATTTTAGAAAAGTTACGACTACAACCAAAAACCAATTTTGATTTTCTAACCAAAACATTGATTCAATGTGATGTGAGCAGCCTACATTTCTGCAATTTCCTCAGATGTAATTCTGCACAATCACCTCCGAGCTTTAATACAGTTTAAACAGATAAAATGTTATTATTATTATTATTACAGTTTGGAGCTGGAAAATCAACCGAGTGGTCACACAGACTGTTTCTCGATGCATCCGTTATTCAAATCATCAAGTTGAAGGGCCTTTAAGTAAGTCGCTGTTTTCTTATCACGTCAAAGGATGCTGCTCTGCGGCTGACCTTACTGTCTGCAGAACTAGATTAACAAAAAGAGGATTTTCACAACGGATCAATAAAGCATAACATTATCATGCGAGACACAGCGTTTCTCGGACGTTAGCTAGGAGAAGCGAACGGCTCGCCATTTTCACTCTGTGGCATCCAAACAACCCAAGACAATTGTAGCCAGTTGACCTTTGGGTTTCATAACCATTAGTCAATATCTGCTGAAAGCAACTGATGGCCAAATGCATTGAGAAGCTGTAACACACACACACACACACACACACACACACACACACACACACACACACACAGAACAAGCTAAGCCTCACTGCATGCGACAGCACACTACAACACAAAACCACACACACGAAATATAAACATACCCTCCAGCACATTAAAACACACTCATGAACAAAAACACCAACACTCCTTCCACCTCCTCCTCCTCCTCCTCCTCCTCCTCCTCCTCCTCTTGTGATGAAGTGGGTCTCCAGACAGGCTGCTGAGGTAATGGGCCGTGCTCCTCTCATCTCTTCCAACTTCCTCTTCTGTCTCTGCTGGCGTGAATACCAGCCAACATCCTAGACACAAGCCATGACTTCGTGTCCCGACTTCTCCTCTCCTCAGTCACCGACACAGCTCTCCGTCTCTGCCATAAACCTCTTCCTTTTTTTTTTTTTTATGTCTTGCTTTAAGGACCACTAGGTAGTTAATTTGGCCGAGAAATAAAATAAATATATTAGGTATGTCATGAGCTGAACTACAGGATCAGGGCCAATCCTTTTCCAAACCATTGCCCCCCTCCCTCCCTGCACCGCCGCTGCTGAAATGCAGTGCAGTGTACAGTGTTGTGCGAGCATTTTGACCCACAAATGAACAGCGGGGCGTACAAAATAAATTAAACAAAATCCAGCAATATGGTAATTTTCTTGTCTACTTCTGTGACATTTTGCAGTTGAACTACACCTCTTAAGTGCTGCTGTTGGCTGAAACTCTATTTGAACTCCATTTGAGGCTTAAAGAGAGAGGCTGTCTAAATCTAAATCCACATTTTTCTGCTACAACTGATCCATAATGACACTCCTCTGTTCACCGATATTATATAAAATACTGTAGGAAAGCTGTTATACTATACTGTAGCTATACAGCTTAGAAACATATAGAAATAGCTCAGTGTAAGCTAGGTGTGCCCCATGAAGAAGGACTAAGTAGAAAAAAATGAATATTGGACTGAATATTGACAGATGTTCAATATCTAAGGTCATAGATGAGGATTAAAGCTGGGCAACTAACTTTATTTTAGTGCAGACGTTTGAAAACTGAAAGCTACCATCAAATCTCTGGTTGAATTCAGTCTTGTTTAATAAATATTTAGTCAAATCCTAATTTAAATCATAATTTTGCCGGTTTTAAACTGCATTTTATTGAAGCTGATTTGTATGGCTGCTTGTGTTTAGACGTTTTCACATCGCTACTAATACTCAGATACCGTATCAAAGTATTTCAGGCCCTAATCCGCACTGGGAGCAAAAATCAGGATTGGATAATCCCTGTTATTCTTCATATATGTTATCAATTCATCTATAATTTCTTGGTCTATTCCGTACACACATCTATTGCATGTCTGTCCGTCCTGGGAGAGGGATCCATCCTCTGTCGCTCTTTCTGAGGTTTCTTCTCATTTTTTTCCCCCAGTTAAAGTTTTTACCATATTTGAATCGAGGGTCGTTATATTGCTGTACAGATTGTAAAGATTGTGATATTTGGCTACACAAATAAAGTTGACTTAACTTAACTTGATTACATATATAAAAAGGGTAAATAAACATTATTACATATGTTTTATAGGTGCAAGTTGAAGATGAACTAATTCAGTCAACACCATGTTGGTCCCTTCATGTCCACAGCTGCTGTATGTTCAGACCAGCTTGCCTCCACAGAAGAGGACCTCTGCACTCCTGGTGTTGTTGTTTAGTCCCCATACTTCCTGGGAGGCTCAGGTCAGGGCTAAAGAAAATCTTTTCTGCAGTGTGTGTACACCAGTAGCTCCCTATAAACAATCTAAATATGAATATATCAAGATGAAGGAAGAAAAGGAAAGAGTATAAAGTGTTGGTGGATAAACAACTTTAAGGTCACTCCTTTCTGTTGGACAGGAAAGTTAATTAGTCTACACACCGACCAAATTAATCATTTAATTAATCACTGAGCTGATAATTCTCAGTACAGCCAAAAAAAAAAAAAGTTGTTTGAGGGTGAGGAAAACCCTTCAAGGAAAAATTACTGCTCCTTTAAGCCTCACCACAGTCAACACACTATATCATCAGCCTACCATAATCCACCGCTGCAGACAGCTGCAGTGTCTACCACGTAAGTGCCATCCACACTGAGCTGTCTGTCTGTGGCGGCACTCCAGCTTTTCTCCCCGAGCCGGTTAAATAGCACAGGTTACCGGCTGCCTCTTTGGGCTGTTTTAGAGAGGCGGGCTTGTGGGTGGCAGTGGTGCTTTTCCATGCCCTTTTAAGAGACTCATACATCATGCCTTCCAGGACTGTAAAATGCCATGATAATGCCACATTAGTGATTAATACAGTACATCCACTAAACCCTAATGTGATGCATTGGGCTTTCAAATGTTGAGAAATGAATCTGAATGTGATAAAATGCAGTCAGTGAGATGGAGTGGCTGGAGGGGGGTTGGAGGGGGGTTGGAGGGGGGGGCAGATTAGAAAGCACACAATCCTCCCTGATGGGTCACTGACGGTAGTCTCGTGCTGCTCTGCTGGCAAGAGCGAGGAGATTCTAGCCACACAATAATCAACCAGTGAAGTGGTAAGGCCACAGGTTGTGTGTAATGGCTAATTACTGTTGCTGTAAACAGCCAGAACCATTACATTTGCGGTGCTGTTCCAACAAGGCTCTGGTCAGAGGAATAGACGAGTGGCTAATTAGTGTCTGTGTGATACGGAGCTCAGGGTCTGGCTGATATCAGGTTGCATATTAAGGCTCAGAGTGTGATAGGGTCCTCCCTGCCCTGCAGTGCTCCGGGGGTATTTATATATATATATATATATATAATTGAAGCATGGAGCGAGTGCAGGCCAGGCACATTGAGCTGATTCACTCTGGCAGACACTGATGTGGCTTGTCAGTGTGATCAATCAGCATTTAATCATGGTTGTAATCGCAGCCGGCAAAACAAACACAGGCAAAAGGCGGGGGAGGGGGGAAGTCCATTCATTCATGTATGTAGCACACATGACCTACAGCTCATAATGACATCATTACTCCCACTTATCTCCAAATTAAGAGCGTCGTTTTCTCCGGGAAATATTCGGCTGAGTTGGTTAGCCGCCCCCACACCCTGAGGCGTCTCGTGATCAGTTTAGGAAGCAGTTAGTAGATGATGGTTTAAACAATTGAGACAATCATTAAATACACTCGCCGGCCACTTCGTTAGGAACACCTGTGCAATCTAATACAGCAGCTCTGCCATAAATTCTACACTCATGAGGCTGATACATTTTCAGGTTTTGTTGACATATGTACTGAAAAGTGTTCCTAATATTTTGCTTCCATCGTGTATGTTAACGAGGTGGGCAAAATATTAGGAACACCATTCAATATAATGCACTCCAGTACAGAATCACCACCCACTATGACCTCAATAATAAACATAAAGTAGAATTATCACCTTTCTGACAATGTCAACCAAAACTGAAAATGTATAAGCCTCGTAAAAGTAGAATTTATGGCAGAGTCTGCCATATTGGATTGCATTAGATTGCACAGCTGTTCCTAACGAAGTGGTTGATATGTGAAATAATTCATCTGCTCTTTTTCTCTGAAGGTAATATTTTTATTTCATATTTATTTTTTTATTATCTTAGCAGAGGTGGTCTTGGCTTCGGGTGAAGCGGCTCACCTCCGCCGTAAAACAATTCAGGGAACAAACATGAAAAGAATATTAACGCATCGTGATTGGACAAACTTTTAGGGGCTGGTTGTCGAGCATGACGAGAATGAATCCACAGCAGCGAGTATCAAAAACTGTCAAAAAACAAACAATCAAACCTTCATGAATTTTAAGAGTTGCAGGGTTTTGTTTTTGATTAGATGCACCTGCTAATAAAGACTTTCTGGTCTGCAAGAACTTTGCAGTAACTGTACAAGTACTGAGAGTAGAGCCATTTGTTGCAGAAAGCACGGACAGAATCGCAGACTTTGATAATAAAAATGGAATCAACACAGAATATCGTGGATATTTGCCAAAACGAGGAGGCAATTTATAAAAAATCTGGCTTAAACTGAACGAACAGAAAAAAAACTGAGAATCTCTTGCGTTTTGGTGTCATTTATAGTCGTGATGCTTCTGTCCTCTGCTGTCTGGGACGGAGTTACATCAAGGGCGAGGCTCAGCTCCTCCACACACACACACACACACACACACACAAACACACACCTGTCTCAAAAAAGATGCAGAAAAAACAAGTCTATGTATTTGTAGCTTTTAAGCTGGATTACTGCACTTCCTTATAATCAGGCTGCCCCACGACAAGTCTCTAAAGACCCTCCATCTGGTCCAGAACGCAGCTGCAGGTGTACTTTCACAAAAACTAGGAAAAGAGATCATATTTCTCCCGTTTTAGCTTCTCTACACAAGCGTCCTGTAAAATCCAGAGTAGAATTTAAAATCCCTCTTCCTCACCTACAAAGCCCTTAATGGTCGGGCACCATTGTATCTTAAAGAGCTCATAGTTACCCCAGTAGAACACTGTGCTCCCAGTATACAGGCTTACTTGTGGATCCTCGAGTCTCTAAAAGTAGGCTCCTCTCCTGTGGAACCATCTTCCAGTTTGGGTTCAGGAGGCAGAAACCCTCTTTATGTTTAAGAGTGAGCTAAAAACTTTCCTTTTTGATAAAGCTTATAGTTATGGACCAGCTCTTAAGTTATGCTGCTATAGGCCTAAACTGCCAGGGGACTTCCCATGATGCTCCTCTCTCCTCCTTTCTCTCTCCATCTGTACGCGTTCATGCCCCATTAATGCATGTCACTAACTCGGCATCTTCCCTGGAGTTTTGTGCTTTCTCGTCTTGTAGGTGACCTTCGGTTGCGGGAGGCCTGCTGCCCCCGTGGTCCCACTTGACGCCCACTGCCACTACTATCATTATAACTCTATATTTCTATTATTATTGTTATTGTTGTTATTATTGTTGCTTCTGTGTCTCTCTCTCTCCTCTCTCTCGCTCCCTCTTTCACTCTCAACCGGTCAAGGCAGATGGTCGCCCACCTAGAGCCTAGATCTGCTCGAGGTTTCTTCCCGTTAAAGGGGAGGTTTTCCTTACCGCCGTCGCCAAGTGCTGCTCACGGGGGGGGGGGGATGTTGGATCTCTGTAGATTAAAGAGTACAGTCTAGACCTGCTCTATGTGAAAAGTGCCATAGTGACATAACTTCTGTTGTGATTTGACGCTATATAAATAAAACTGACTTGACATTTTCTCTTTGTGTAATAACGTCTCTATTTCTAAACTATTTCAAATTTCTGCCCTGCAACTCATTTTGTTAGTATCATTAACTTGAATGACAGAATTTTGTAAAATCATACACTACAATAAAGCCAGTACAATAACAATGCAATCCCATCATCGTAATACGATACTCGTTAAAGATGATAAACAATAAAAATCAGTCCAGTCCTCCCACAAATGCAGTTTTCTGTTTTGGACACACATGTGTGGATGAGGACTGAATCCGATTTCCTGGATTTCTCTCTCCAGCACCACAGCCTGCAAAACTGATCCACAGTAACACTAACTGGGATGGAGATGTACTCTGACCACTCAGCATCCTCGCAGAGATGCTGGTTTGGGCAAAAAAAAAAAAAAAAACTCTGAAAGAGGGTGAAAGCAGGCTTTTGTATTGTTCACCAGCTCTGCTCGGATGGGAGGATGCTGTGTTTTGGCTCGGGATATGCCCTCCCCTTTTTTTTTTGGCATCCTTGAAAAACAAGTGTACCAAAGTGCTTATTTAGGAAGAATCATGTCAGGCAGGTTGCAGACACGCTCATGTATAAACATAAAAATTAAACGTGATGAGCCGTCTGCACGTTTGGAAATAAAAATGCTATCTGACAACTACTATGTGAGGTGACACATTATACATGCATATAGATGGAAACGTTGCACGCTGATGCTGTTTCTCCCCCCCCCCCTCCCCCCCCCCCCATTTGTGCGGCGCTCTGCTCCACTTCCATCTGTCACATCACACTGACTCCCGTGTTCCTGCAATCCTCCCTACGGTCATTCATCACAATGTCACTCAAACGCTGACTCGGGTCCCTGGAGTGTCATGGTAATGCCGTCCCCCTCTGTGTGTGTGTGTGTGTGTGTACTCATATTTTGGTGTGTGTGTGTGTGACTAAATACGTGTGTGTCTATGTGCATTCATGCATGCTGGTTTTCTATTTTTGGAGGGGGGGGGGGGGTGGGGGCGTGGCGGTGGTGGTGTTTTTTTTTTTTTTTTTCAGAAGGCGCCGGAGATATGAAGGTGTGTCGCTGTAGTGACAAGAGAGAGAGGGAGAGAGAGAGAAGAGACGGAGAGCGAGTCGACAACAGAGAGGAGTGGAGGAGAAGTCAGGAGGAGCTCGGCAGTAGCAACAGGCAGAGGGCAAAGAGGATGACAGTGCCTTCTAGTAGCCTCTCTGTCAACATGATTATCTTTGAACCCAGCTTGACGTCAAAGGCGTGTCACACAACATGCAAGATGGTTACTAAGGGGAGTCAAGTGGAGACTCGCTAGGCAGGCATGGGAAGGCAGTGACAGAGCCGTGCTAGCTTTGCGTTAACTCCCCGAAGATTCGACGACATGAAATTATGAAAATCACATGTTCTGGCGGCAGATACTAAGCAAAGGAGGGGGGGGGGGGGGGAATGCTCACTTGTAGCTTCGCTGCAGCTCACTGCAATATGGATCAGAGCTCCAAGGGAAGCATCAGTCTGCAGGCATGAATAGAAAATCACTACAGCCGACGTTTGATCCACCATTGTTGTTTCCCAATTAGTGTCTGTGCATTGAGTGTCTCTCAGGATGAAACAAGACGATATCAATCCTACAGTAACGGATACGACGGACCTACAAGCTTTAATGTCTTACGTTATGTACATCTGAGGTGTGATAATGCCGTTGATGTGCTCTGTTAATGACATCAGAGTCGACTCTGTACAAAATGAAAAGCTCATCAAAGCGCATTAGATCCCAGAGGCAGCTCTACTACAGTGCTGTTTGCATTGTACATGCATCACTGGTCATTTTTAAGGCTGACAAGAACTAAAAAAAAAAAAAAAAAAAAAAAAAGAAGAAGAACATCTCGTTATTACAGATCTGTATCAGCTCCAAACTGTGTTGTACATTTAAAAAGACAGTCAGGCTGCTACAGTAGTTAGGCCACTGTCCGTTACATCACCCTGTGTCACGTATATGATGACTCTGCTCTATAAAGAGAGGGAATAAGAGGAGAGCTTTCAATGTGTTTTTTTCCAGCTGTTCCAGTCAGCCATTGGTTTCACTTCTTTTCTTTTGTGCAAATATGAAAATCTATTGACAGAATCTTGAAACTCGCTTGAGTAGGTTCGCTCTTTTTAGCAGCAAAGTACAAAACATTCAGGTAACGTTAGCGAGCGTTTAGCCGACGCTATCGTCTCAGACAGATTCTAGCAGCTGTAGATAGTTAACGGGGAGCAGTTTAGGTCTCGGGTAGCACTAGTAAATTATATGAAGTCTTCTGTGCTTCCAGAGCGAGCTGTGTGAAATCTGATAAATTGCCTCAAGTGATGTCACTTGAGTCCACATCAGCTGGGGCTGAAGACTACAAGTTTGAAATAATAATAAATAAATCTGCAGATATGTAGTTAGAAAGAAGTGAGGCTACCAGCCCTCTGTTACCTGCTCCTCATCTCTGCTTGAGGCTACCACCCAAGTGTTGGCAGCTGAATTGCATTGTGGGTAATGTGGGCACTACATTTTGACAAGGAAGTAGAATGAGTGAAACAAAAAAGATGATATCTATGGTTCTGCTACATCGATTTTAATCCTTTTTTTTTTGTTTCTGCACTTATTGGAGTGCAATGCTAAATGAGCGGAGAATTCTTTAATATACGTACGATAACTTGACATAACAGGACAAAATTTTACTTTCGGCTGGTTAATGTGCCAGTGTTTGTACTGCCAGAGACTGTCTGTGAGAGAATAGAAACATCCTTCTGTAACATCACACGGAAACCTGAACTGGACTGCGTGTTTCGTGTTTAATTCAACAACAAAAGCTGCGTGTCGACACTTCTCAGCTTAAACAATCCAGCTAACAACTTCTCATCAGTTTCAGAAGTCATAATCTCCCAGTAATCTCCCAGTAATCTCCCAGTTAAAATCAGGGTTCAAACACATTTCTATGACTTTTCCATGATTATTAAGTAATTTTCCAAAAGTTTTCAAGGCCTTGAAAATGCTATTTTTACAATTCCATGACTCCTCCAGGTTTTTCATGATCGTGTGAACCCTGTAAAATGTCATGCATATCATAGTGATATTTGAACAGTTGTGAATCAGAGCCTCTGGTGTTTGGATCCAGTCACTCATGAAAAATAAGGTGTAAAAAAAGTTACAACAAAGTGTCAACGCTGCTCATTTCATGTTCAGGTTATTAAACATAATCAGACCTTTATACCTTCACCTTAAAACTGTCAGCCAACAAAGTGATTACGGATCTAAATTGAATCTTTGAGGTTTAGTTATTTGTCACTCGCTGACAGCTAAAGTGAATTTGATTCGATCAGGGATTTGAAGAGTTTAAAAAAATACTGATTAGCAGATTGGACGCTGGATTCAGATTCATTAAAATGTCATCGAACCGCAACCCTGTTCATAGTCACGTTCTTATTATTATGAGGTAAGGCAGTGCAGACTTTTGAAAATCAATCTGCACTTAAACTGCATTACCAGGCTATAATAGTGCCAGACCAACAAAAATAATGTGTTGATGTTTACTGTGATAAATTACACGACTGCCGAAGAGTCTGCCAAAATGCTTGAATAATGGAACACCAGAAAAAAATAAATACATCCAAAACTCTGCAAAAAACCCCTAAGTAACAATGATTTGTGGTTCATGAGGTAAACTTTACAGATGCTGCGGTATGGTCCTTTAAAAACACAACGACAAAAATCCTTCACAATGCCGTCTAAAAGGCATCTCGGAAGATCTTGACCGGCCTTATCAGCAGATAAACAAGATTGTGCAATTAGAGCTTCAGTACTCCCTTTTCTAACATTCACATAAGCAGCGTGCTTGTCAGTTTCTCACTGATGGACTTAATTAACAATCAGTCGGAGGGAGTCTGAGTATGCAACGAGCTCTGCTGCTGCTGCTGCTGCTGCTGCTAGGATTATCACTGGTTCAAGAAAACAAGATCATATAACGCCAAATTTCAGCCTCCCTGCATCGGCTTCCCCGTTCGTTTTCACATTGATTTTAAAATTTTAATGTTTTGACCTTCAAGGCTTTACATGGCCAGACTCCTTAATATATCAAAGATCTATTAACCTCTTATGTGCCTGAACGCCTGCTTAGATCAGCTGATAGTGGATTTCTGGTCGTTTCACAGAGCGTGACTGAGGACGATCAGGCTTTTGCAGTCCGGGGCCCCCAAACTCTCATATCTGCGTGAATTTCATTTTTTGCATTTATATTTTATTATTATTGTCTTATTGTGTCTTATCTTCTCGTGAGGCACTCTGCAACATTGTTAAAAAAAGTGCTATATACACAAAGTTTTTTATTTTTATTATTATTATTATTAAGCGGGTGTTTAGAATATTGTGTTTTGGACACAAAAATTTGACTTCTCTCTGAAGTAAAATAAAGTTTCAGTGTTTTTTGGTTTGACATGAGTCACTGCATTTCACTAACATAGCACCAGCTAGCTTTAATCTATGTCCTCAGGTTTTACAAGCACAGTATTGACACACAACAACAAGACAGCATGCTGTTACGCTCAATAGTAGCTAAATTCCAGGGAGACAATTGACACCAGCAACAATCATTATAATACATACATTTTAGCTGTTTGTTTCCTGCTCTGACAGTTCAGCAGGTACAAAAATGTCCTTTGAATGTTCTGATTTGTTGTAAAAAAAAAAGAAAATAATTGTAAAAAAAAAGACGGGATTTCAGTGAATTTGCTATTCACTATGACCCAAGACTAACCAATTACTTTCCTTCAGTGACTAAAATGCTGTATAGACCTGTTGCAGTACTGTATGTGCCAGTAAGCACAATGCTATTATGTGAAGGCTGAAGACAACAACAAGGCAACAGCAGAGAATATATTTGCAGAATAAAGCTTGTGAGCCAACCTGTGCAGCCAAACACAAAAGTCCCAAGGAGAAAACACAGCAGGAGACTCCCAGCATAGCAGCGTGGGAGGAAAAGAGCAGCTATCAGCATACATCAAGTCATTTTACTGGCAGAAAAAAAAAAAGAAAAAGAAAATCATCTCTGGAAAACTTGCAAGAGTCAGGACACGCAACCAAAAACACCTCAGAGTCCTCTGTGAGCTGGGAGGCTGCAGAGAAGCTCTGACCCTAACTGATCCCAGACCACAGCTGACATTTAAAAGCAGACATGAGAGGACTCACGGTTTTGAAGTCGCTGTGGCTGCACTCTTGGCCTTGGTAGCGGCAGTAGAGCATCATCTCTTTCAGGTCGTGCCCGACTCTTTCGATGAACTCCTTCATGCTGAACGCCTTGGGCCTGTAGGCGGTGAAGTTGGCTTTTTCCTGCAGGAAAGCCAGCACGTCGGGTTCGGCCAAGTGCGGCTGGGGGATTGTCAGATGCACATCCAGCAGGGCCAGCAGCTCTCCGGCGTGGTACAGGTCGTTACGCGTGAGGCGGCTGAAGCGGTAAGCGTTTAGGTTACAAATGGTTACTGCTGGGAAGACTAAGCTGCTCGACACCACGGCATCCAAGCTGGTCACATGAGGGTAGGAGAGGAAATAGGCCAGGCGCTCTGCGCTCTCCAGGGCCAACAGTCCCAGGCAGGCGAGCAGAGCCGCGGCCCAGAGCAAGCGGCGTGCGCTGGGCTGACCGTAAGGGAAGACGAAGCGCAGGCCGTGCAGCGTGCTGGTGTGAGCGAAGGCCTGCCAGGAGGTTGGGCGCAGGCTGGAGCTCTCCTGGCTCCCTTGACTGCCACAGCTCTCCTTTAGATCCATCATCAGCCCTCCAGCTCCTCAGCCAGGGAGCCCCCTGCTGCACTCACACCTGCGCAGACGGACAGGAAACATCACTAAATACCTTGGATTCAAATCCCATAATCATACAGACGGATAAAGAAAGAGAGAAGAAAGGAGGCACAAAAGAACAAAAGATAAAGACAAAAAAAAAAAGTGGAAGAAATGAAACAGAGACATGCAGCGAACACTGATAGGAAAACATGAGAAAACAACAAATTTAAAGCCAAACAGCAACTGACAAAGAGGAAGTACACATGAGATGGAAAAGAGCTCCACAGCCCAAATAACTACTCCAGAGAGAAAGAGGAGAAAGATGCTCCCTCGGGGCATCCCTCTCGTCTCCACCTCCACTCTCAATCACTCCCTTGAGCTGAGAGTTACTGTGGCTGCCAACCCGCCTGTGGCTGCTACTACACCCCCGCACACACCACACACACTCTACCCAAATCCAAAACTAGCCCCCCCCCCCCCCCTCCTCCTCCTCCTCTTCCTCCTCCTGCCACGACCCCACTCCCTCCCATCCCCTGTCACCCCCTGTGACTGCTCGATTTCATTGACAAAAATCCCAGAGGTAAGTCCTCTGTGATACCCGGAGCGAAAGGTGAGAGTCACTTAAGCTGCAAGCCAATCAAAGCTGCCTCTGTGTATTTAACGTCCCGACTCATATCCATTCAAAAACACACACGCGATAACTCTCTCGTGCATGAGTGCGCACGCAGATTCACACACACACACACACACATCCAGGCTTCTCAGGATCTCCTGCCCCCCCCCCCCCCCAACTAATGACAAGCCTAAGCACCTCTCTTGTTCAGCCTAGCGAGAAGACATCCAGCCGGCGCGAGTGTGTGTGAGTCTGAGAGCGCACGTGTGTGTTAGTGCGTGTGTGTGTGTGTGTGTGAGAGAGAGAGAGAGAGACAGTGAAAGAGAGAGAGAGAGAGGAAGAGGGAGAGCCGTTGATGATCAAAGCCGCTGGTTAGTCTTGCTTGCCGATCCAAACTCCTCCCGTTTTCCTCTGGCCAGATACATCCGCTTTCCCTCCTCTTCCCAGCTCATCTGTGGCGGCGGCGAACAACAGCGGAGCCGGGAGAGACAGGAGGCGCACACACCAACACACATGCTGGCACAGAGAGAGAGAGAGAGGGAGAGAGAGAGAGAGGGAGAGAGAGAGAGAGAGAGAGAGAGAAGGAAGGAGGGGGGAGAGAGGAGGGAAGATGACACTCTCCTCGCTTGCTCTCTCTCCTCAGCAAAGTCTCTTATTGAATATGTTTGCTCCCTCCTCCTCCTCCTCCTCCTCCTCCTCTTCCTCCAACACCACTACCTTTGCTCTCATTTGTCTCTCAGCCTTTCATATTTCCACATCTCGTCACCACAAACAAGAGTGATGGATGGATGCAAAACGGGATGCTGTCGGGAGAGACAGATAGTAGAGAGGAAAACAGTGGTGGTTGGTTGGTTTGTCGGAGGCGGGGTGGGGGCTTTTGGGGGGTGGGGGGGTTGTATGTCACGGGAAGTGAAGCAGAAGTGGAGACGGAGGAGTAGGGATGAGGACAAAAATAAGATGGGGAAAACTAAAAAAAGAGCGAGCAAGGAAGTGCGGTCACACGGGCTGCACGGCGATGTCACACGGAGGAAAGTAATTCAGACGCATAACTTCACACATGTGCACAGGAGAGAGACGCAGACCGAAAGGGGAATAATAAGTAAAAACAGAGCGTGTCTGTCATACATAACGAAACACTGAAATTATGAGCTTGTATATGTTATTTATGACATTTTATACTTGAGAGTAGCAGAGTGTTTTTCAATCAAGAGGCGGTCAGAGAGAGAGAGAGAGAGAGAGAGAGAGAGAGAGAGAAAACAGCCGGTATGTGAAGAGATACAAGGAGACAGGAGGAGGGAGGTGGTGAGAGAAAATAAAAGAAAGGGTGTGAGAGTGTTAAAAGGTAGAAAGAGGAATATAAAACAGCTTCTGTGTGTATTTGGATTGACTAGAAGGAGGCAGGTTGTCAAAATGATATGTGATGATAAATCAGTCTTATTCATTTCATTAATTCCAGCTGAGAGAAAAGTTGAAAGCTTGTTGAACTGGATTATGAAAGAAACAAAACCAAACAATACTGGATGTTTGAGGTTGATACCAATATTAATGTCTGGGAGCTAAAAAAAAAACAAAACATATCAGCAAATATACAATAGCCAATAGAATATTCAATATTAAATAGCTGTGAGAAAGACATTTTACAGAACTTAACACTAACTAACAGATAACAAAGAGGGCTCTAAAGTTCACTGGAAATTAAACAACACAAATATATTCACTATTTATTAGTATGAGTAATTACAATAATATATTATAATTAGTAATATTTAAAAAATGAAGCTCACAAAACTTTTTTTGTAGAACTATGATGAAGTATACTGAGCTAGGTCTTTGAACAATTTTTGATTGATCTTCATGTATTAATTCATATTTTATTCACCAGTACTATTATATTTCTGTCGACTGGTGCTACAGGGAAGCTTTTTCCAACCATCAATTATGTCAACAAGTTCAACTCTAGGGCTGCAACTAACAATTATTTGCATTATTGACGAATCTGTTGATTATTTTCTCGATTAATCGATGAAGAAGATGATGATGAAGTTGTTTGGTCTGTGTAAATGTCAGACAAACGTCCACAAGCCAAAGATATTCAGTTTACTGTCGTAGAGGACTAAAGAAATCAGATGATACTCACATTTGAGAAGCTGGAATCTGAGAATTTGGACTTTTTTTTATAGTTGACAATTGCTATTTAATAACATTTCATCCACATATTACTCTTGTAAGGTATTTTTACAAGACAATGTAACAACCTTCTTGTAACATTCACAAGGGAGGCAAAATATTAGGAGCAGTTTCACTAAACTTATACATTTTCAGGTTTTGTTGACGTTGTCAGAGAGGTAATAATTCTACTTTATGTTTATTATTGAGGTCATAGTGGGTGGTGGTGGTGCTGTACTGCATTATATTGAAAAGTGTTCCTAATATTTTGCCATGCACTTTATTAAGAACACCTGTGAGATCTAATGCAATCCAATACAACAGCTCTGCCATAAATTCTGCTTTTACGAAGCTTGTACATTTACATGAGGAGGGTGAGTGTATAATTACAGTCACCTATACCATAAATTAAGTGATTAAAACTAACCCCACATTAACAGTCATAAAAATATGCCTTAATATTGCCGGGATAAAGCTCCTCACTGTTACACAACTGCCTCCACTTCAAACATGTAAATAGGATAAAGCCTAATAGTAACATGGGGATGAAATATTATTTAATAGCAACAACTGAATGAACAGTAACGTAAATAATATCAGCAATTAAGACTTCTTCCACCTGAGCCCCTGCTACGTTACTGTGTTCACCTCAACTGTATGCTAACTTTCAGACAGCTATCTTTAGCTCTAGCACATAAATACTTATGTAAATACTTGTTTGTCGAGAAATTTACAAATGCAGCGATAACTGTGTATTATAAAGATAAAAGTTTATTCGCTTCACAGCCGTCCAAAAATAATAATAAAGGACCAGCGTGTAAAATTTAGTGGCATGTAGCGGAACAGACTTGGCAGAAATTGAATATAATATCCATAAGTATGTTTTAATTAGTGTATAATCACCTGAAAATAAGAATTGTTGTGTTTTTGTTACCTTAGAATGAGCCATTTACGTCTACATAGGGAGTGGGTCCTCTTCCACGGAGCCCGCCATCTTGCACCGCCATGTTTCTACAGTAGCCCAGAACGGACAAACCAAACACTGGCTCTAGCGAGGGCCTTTCGCGTTTTTCGCCAGTTTCGCGGCCGCCGTAGGTTCTCCCACAGGATTGGAGAGGAAGGGGAGGTAGATGCCAATAAATCCTACACACTGGTCCTTCTTTGTAGCTCCATCTTGAACTTCATGTTTTTTTGAAGCAGGCTGGCATCGCCGGGAGCTTATCAGTTTCTTTACTCCATCTCAGCATTATCCTTCAAATTAATTAATCTTTCCTGTTTGAATACTAATGTTGGAAATAACTATTAAAGGACCGTTAAACAACAGATAAGTGACAGTATATGTGCTTGTATCCAACACAGCTCTAACCTACCAATTAAGCTGCTAAAGTAAAACCAGTCAAAAAATGCATTAAATGATATGCAGCCTTATTGATGTCATTGAATGCAAGAAAAGTATGAAAATAGGAAATAAGATGAATAAATAAATAAATCTGACAAAACAAAATTACATAAATTGTGATACACAATGAGTAAAGATACAATATGTAATTTTACCATAGGAGTAAGAATTTGAAAGAATGTATTTATAGTGTGAAACACATGTAATATCATTGAATTTATTTATTTATTGCTTCCACTGAATAGGTTTTGTATTTCCAAATCTTCCAAATAAGTATAATGTCATCAATGCAACACTCTCTAGTGTAATGTAAAAAAAAAAACAACCCAAAAACCCATATTATTGTTAAATGAGAGCCACAATGTGTGTCAATGTGATCTGTGGCAGTTAAAAGCTCTGTAACCGACCAGACATATGAGTCACATTTACATGACCTTTCCCAATAAAATCTGGAATGGCAATCCAGTACTAACAATACTGAAATCGAATTTAGTGATTGTAGTTTGCATTCACATCAGGCAGACTTTACCCTTGTTGTATTCTTATATGTAATATAAGAGGTTGTGTTCTGTGCATATTGGGGATTCAGTCCATCACATTGCACTTGCAGACCAACTTCAGCAATGTGCGACAACACAGAATTCCTAATTAAAAGTAAAGAATGGCTGAAGTTGGGAGGTAAAGTATTTTATTTCTATCACTCTGTCAAATACACACTGCCAGTCGATCACACACTCTTTCTCCCAAATGAAATTTGCTGTGGTCTCAGACAGCTGCACGGTTTGCTGGTTTCTTAACAACTTAATTAAGCAAATCACCCCCTTTTTCCACTGAGGTAATGAGCGTAGTTTTACGGGGATTAAACAGTCTCCGGGGTTGAAAATAAGGCTTTATGCTTTAGCAATCTTATCTGCCTTCATCCATCCAGCCAACTTTACTTCCACAGGATTAATAAAGGCGGGGGCCTTGTTAGCCTTACCATATTCTTCTCTTTTTAATTTGCAAGGTATTAATGCTAAAAAGCTTAGTGCAACAATCTGGAATATTCAACAGAGTCTGAGTTCATCCTTTCTGTCGCTGGGTAAAGGCATTTTTCCCTTCCTGACTTGGATTAACATTGACAGCTGATAATTGTTTATACAGTTTAGAGGTGCCACTGCAAAAACAGAAGAGTGCTTAAAGACACTTCTTAGTAAGTTCACCAGAACATCTTTAGTGCTCCTTGTCACAGATTCTCCAAGTCTTTAAACTCTACCGGAGGGATGAACATCATTCTTACAAAACATATCCCCTTTTTTTGGTATTTTGAAGACTGGAACACTTTGTTAAACATGCTGGGAAAAAAAAAAACTTCCCATAGATGTTCAGTTGTGTTGCGATCTGGTGAATGTGAAGGCCACAGCTTACAGTATGAGTCACATCATTTTCATATTCATCAAATCCTTCAGTGACCCCTTGTACCCTGTATAGAAGCAACTGCATTTATGTTTCCTCGCTCATTTATTCAGATTTTTCCTTTAATGTGTCATCCATCTCTAGCGCACTCTATGTAAATATATGTATATGTACAGTATCGAATGCATTACAGAAACAGCTCCAATGCAATACTTCAGTCTAAGATTTTTCACTGTTTTCATCATGTTTCTTTTTAAGGTTTATTCTTGACCTTTGAACAGCAGCTGTGAAAATGGCCTCGCTTCAAAGTTCATTTAGTACTTTTTCTGGAGCTTTCAATCATATCACGTAGATGGAGTTTCCTCAGTTGTCATGATGAAATTTTAAGTGATTCTTCAAGCACTTTTACACAGGACTTCTCGTCCACGTTCGCCTAAAAGTTAAAGTTCATTCTTGACCTCGGAGACAGACGCTGCGTTCACGTCAAATCCTTGAAACCATAATTGAAAAGCAGCTAAGTCAGACAAAACGTTAATTAGCCTCCTAGTTGTAATTCTGAGTCGGACACTTGGGGAGTTTCTGAAAGCTATATCTCCCGCTTGGGGAAAAGAAATACTGAAGTGTCAGCGGATCACTGGCAAAAAGCCTGCAGAGCCTCATTGGCAGTTAAATTTAAAAAGTCCAATAGGCTATTAACACTAACACAATTGATTTGACTAATTCACAAGGAGCTATATACAACGTTTGCTTGTAACTTGCTTCACCTGTTCAAAGACACTACAAATACAAGACACAACAAAAGTATTTAATTTTGGCTGTTTAAACTGGATGATTTCAAGTCTATCAGTGTGTGTGTGGGGGGGTAGTCATTTTGAAATAATGTGTGAACACTCCCAAGTTGGCAGCAATATACTGAATATCATTAACATAAATTATTGCTATGTGATGTTATCAAAAACTCCAGAACAGCTACTAAACGGACCTTGACGTGAGATGAACTTGAGGACTCCACGTGAGATGGATGTGAAGTTGCAGAAGAAAATAAAAACTTTAACATCTACATTCCCATGACTATCTGCTGATGATGATCAGGTGATACAATCGAAAGCTCCAGAACAGCTACTAAATGGACCTTGATGTGAGATGAACTTGAGGACTCCATGTGAGATGGATGAGAAGTTGCAGGAGAAAATAAAAACTTTAACATCTACATTCCCATGACTATTAAAACTTAAACTCTATCTGCCGATGATGATCAGGTGATACAATCGAAAGCTCCAGAAAAGCTACTAAATGGACCTTGAGGCCAGATTGTTTCATCAACTGCTGTTTTCCAGGTCAAAAATTAACTTTGAAACTCCAGTATTAAGCCAATATGGATGAGAAGTGCTCAGAAAGCATACAAATTTGAACATCTGTGACAATTAAACAAACTCCACCAGTTGATGGAGATCATGTGATATGACTGAAAGCTCCAGAAAAGCTACTTAATAGACCTTGAGGTGACACTCTCTCAACAAATGTCACTTCTAATTTTGTTTTTGTGAACTTGTACAGTTAAACTTTGAATCCTTGGTGGACACATTTCTTTATTTTTTTTTTAAATTCAAGAACTTTTTTTTTTTTTACACTACACCTGTTATTTGTGTATTATCGATTTAAATAACTTACAAATAACTAAAGTCAGTGAAAAGTTCCTTTTTCACTAGTGTCAGTCGTTGTGTTTTATCTTTCTGTCAAGCGCACGTTTGAGTCTTTTACCATAAAGTTATATTGCTATTTTTTTCATCTATTCTGAGTCATTAAGCACTCTCCAGAGGCTCAACTTGTTAAAAAAAGACAAGCTTTTGGATATTTGAGGCCTCTCTACCCAAATCTCAGAGAGTTAACAGTACTTTACATCAGAGATGAGAAAGTTTTCTTCCCTTCTGGGACTCCAGTTAACCACAGATAAGAATCTTTTTTTTAAATCTTTTAGGGATATATATATATATATATATATTTTTTTTTTTATTATTTTTTTATTTTTTTGGGTCAGCAGACACTTCTTAAAGTAGATGCATGACAAGACTGCGAGAGTAATTACACTTTCTGACTATCTTAATGGATTATGAAAAATAATAAGCTCTTACCAGGAGATAATTAGGATGTGTAAGTACCAGAGTTTGGCGCGACTGGGCACAGTTGATTATTACCTCTAGCGAGAGGCGATTGAAGTTGAAGGGCAAATTATTCCAGCGTGTGAGCAATAGCTGCAGACTAGCTGGAGCCCGCCCCCCCCCCCCCCCCCCTCCCCTTTTGTGAAGGTCTTAATTGGTAGATGTGCTGATAAGAGAGGGAGCAACCCCCTCTACACACACACACACACAAAGATGGACAGTTTCAAAGAGCCTCAATCTGGTCAAATTAAGTTCCCCTGCAATTAGAGTTTTATCATCAGGACTCTTAACTGGGTGCTTGATGTCTGTATGCTCTCATGAGCTCATAAACTTGACTAATGATGTCCACTAGGACCTGAACAGCCAAGGATGGTGTTGAATGCTACCCCCTGCTGGTATTAAGACTACTGTAACTTGTACTGTGTAGACGTGGTACTGCAGTGGTACCCAACCTTTACTGGTGTGTTTAATGGTCAGGTAATAGTCTGAATATGGATGAGTGAGCAGATTATTTAAAGAGGAGATTATTCTTCTCTAATTGTTTAATTTGAAGGGTTTTTAGAGGCCTGAGGAGGGGAAAGTTTCCAGTATTTCACAAGAAAAAAAAGCACTACTTATATTATCTCTTTAGTCAATTAGTGCAGTGGTTCCCAACCTGTGGGTCAGGACCCCCAGAGTGGTTGCAACACAAATCAAAAGGGTCGCACGATATTAAAGCATGACGGGGAAACAGGAAAACATACTTCTGCTACATAAAATCAGGGTTAATTTTAAAGGATTTCATGTAATCTTTGCATTTTTCTTGTGAACTTCTTGTGAAAACATGTAAATCTCTATACAGGAGTTGTTTTAAGGCATAACAAACCAAAAAAAAAAAGGCCAGAACCACTGATGTAGTGACCTCTATGTTTTGCTGGTCTGGCTCAGTACATTGGCTTTGAAATGAAACAGTATATATGAACACTAACTTCCATCTCAATTTTGAAATAGTAGCACAATGACACATTTATACATTTTGTTTGTGCACCAAAAACAGCAACAACAAAAAGAACCTCATATTTTCTTTCTAGCTTGTAATGGGATCCAGCCATGCAGATAGTTTTGGTTTCATTTTCCCCAGGATTTCACATATCTGTCTCAGATTTCTGCCACCACGGAAATACAAAAAAAAAACAAAAAAAAAACGAGGTTTGTGCTGCTTAAAATATTTTTAAAAATTCAATAGCAACATCTCTCGCCAGAAACAGTGTCCCCGTTGCTCTGTTTTCATTCATCTTTTGTAAAAAACTAGCTTCACTGAACACTGTTCAGAGTGAGGTCTGTGGATTATTCACAGCAATCATGACACATTTTTTCTTAAAGACATTTCTATTAAATTGTTCACTTTCACTGTGTTGGCAAGGTGGCAGAATCAGAGACAAATATCTTAAAATCTGCACAAGAAAAAACAACAACTATCTGTCTGGCTAAATACCACTCGGGCTGAGAGAGAAAAAAGTTTTTTCTTGGATTCGTGTGACCCTTTAAGATCCATACTGGCTGAACAGCGTGTGAATCGAAGCCCTTTTTTTATGCACATTACACCCAATGTTTGAAGCAGTGAGACAATGACAGGATTATATGGATGAAAACACCCTCACATTAAGCTGGAAATCACCACTTTTGTATCATACTTGCTGCTTAATTTCAGATTCAAAGTGCTGGAGCACAAAAGCCAAACAACAGGAAAAATGTGTCACTGTGTAAATACTTAAAACTGTACAGTAAATTATACCTTTATCATCCAAACAACTAAGAGCAGGAGGGCGAGAAGCATTTGGGGACAACTACAAACCCATTTCATCTTCCCCATCCTCTCTCTCTCTCTCTCTCTCTCGCTCTCTCTTTTGAACATAAACCAGGCAATTTGAGCAGCTGCATCGTACACAAAATGACAAAGAGGCTGCGGATTAACCTGAATCTGTTACAGTGAGGCAGGGTGGTGGTGGTGGTGGTGGTGGTGGAGAAGGAGAGTGGATCCGGGATTCAGATCCTATTGGGAAAGCCTCCATAAGAGCCTGTTAGTCACAGTGCGACTCCACCCTGATGCAGACTAGCCAGGGCTGGGTAGACACTTTTGGTCAGGCAAAAAAAAAAAAACACAAGAGACTCAGTGACTACCTCCCTCCCTGCCTGCCTGAAAACCTCCGATGCACCTCTAAACGCATTGGTAAACAAACCGGGTCACAGTTTATCCACTTCCACTGTGAGGCTAAGGAGAAAACAGACGGGACTGAAAATGCAGGACAAGGACAAGAACCAACAGGGAGAAAAAAAAAAAAAAAAAGCAGCAGACAAAGGAGCCTCATCTCGATTTCATTTTACATAATTAGCAAATCAATGCTGTTTAGATTAGTCTTCCATTTCAAGGTCACTGAAGCGAAGTGCAACAATGGATAAGAATGAAAGAAAAAGTGAGGGGACTGCATCCTTAATACACACACACACACACACACACACACACACACACACAATCTCAGGCTAATTACAGCTTTCACTAGAATATAAGACATGTAATCAAACAGGGCTGATTTTTGGAGCTTTGTAATTGATTAATGAGCATGTGTTGGCTTTGAACGGCTTCGTCTTATAACGCATCAATCACACAGTAACAACAGATGACGTCAAGATGTAGTTTTTTTTTTTTTTTTTTTTAAACTGGATATCGAACATTTTTGACTCAAAAGAAAACAGTTTTTACAACATATACACAGAGGATGACATAAGGAAAACAAAAGATAATAAGGAGTTAATCGTTTGTCAGTCATGAAATAACGGAGGTCAGTGAAGGCAGTGGTCTGTACGGAAGGGTTTGCTGATGTAAAAGTTCACATCAGAGGCTGTAGGTGTCCTCAGGTAACTCTCCCAGGAGTTCATCCAGGTCATCGTCTGTAAAAAAAAACACACAGACACACATTAGCTAATTAATCAGCCATGAGCAGCTGAGATAAGACAGTTTAGTGTTGTTTTGTGAAGAGATCAATTGATCAACTTGGTGAATCACCATCAACTGAAAAAAAAAAGAGAAATCTACAGATGTTCAGATGACGACGGCGCTTTCTGAAGAGTAGCGCTGAAACCACTCGTCCCTTAATTTAATTTGAGTGAATGAAACCTTTATTGCCCTCCCGAGGGGAATACGCTTTACACAAACAGCACGAAATAAAATCAACAACCATACATGACAGCACATGATATAAAACATAAAAGCGTCGTAAAAAAAGCATCATTTTGGGAAAATCGATAAAAGACATCGAGTTGAGACGATGTGATCAAAGCTTGTTAAGCAGCTGAAGCCCATAAAGGATTTAGTGGGTCTGCTATGATCATGTGAGCTCAATTCATGCTGTACTGGTCTGTCTTTTTTTCCCCCCAGTTATCTTGTCACCCAGTTCACAACCCTGTCTAGTTTGTTCTTTTTTAAAAAAACAGACAATGCTTCCCTCACAACACTGAATATAAAAAGGTCGATATACTCTGAATGAAGGTCTTTGAAAAAACAGTGTCAGCATATATAAAACTTCTAAAGTTTCCTTAAAAAGTAGAGATGTTGTTGAACCTTTGCAGACCTCGCTTTGGTGTTAGCATTCCTAGTCGATTTGCTATCAACAACAGCGCCCAGGCACCTATACTGCTGTACCTTTTCAATGGTTATGTTGTTCGTAATTACGGAGGACAGAGACGAGTTTCTTTTGAAATCGATGTTCATTTCTTTCGTTTTCTTTGTGTTTAAAAAAAATCAATGGGTCATCTGAACACCAGGAGGTAGAAATAGTTCATCTCAGCTCTATAAAATGGTCTCATCGTCGGTTAAAAAGGCCCCATCGGAGCCGTATTATCTGCAGATTTTATCGTTGTCCAATTATCCTGATGAATAACACAGTCATTGGTTTACAATTTGAAGAGCGAGAGAGAGAGAGAGTGAGAGGACGCAACCTTGCGGTACCTCGGTCTGAGCGATGATGACGGATGACTGTCCTCCATGGACGTACTGTTACCTCTCAGTGAGGAAGTTATATATCCATCCTATGAGGGTCTGATTTACACCCAGCTTCACTGTCAATATATCTGCCTGGACGGTATTAAAGGCAGATGAGACATCAGCAAACAGTATGTGCACATAAGATGATGGGGGTTTCCAGGTGTCTGTAATCACATCACACCCTTCTTTGCTCTACATGCATATTTTAAAGCATCCACTGGTTTCAGACTTTAAGTGAGATAAAACAATTTGTTAAAGCTACTGGTCTAAAATCATTTCATTCAGAGGTATTTGTCTTTTTCAATAACCTCAGAATTATTTAAGAGTCCAGTGATGCTTGAAAGAGATTAGTGACTAAAAAGGTTTAACTGCTAACAACACTTCCTGTAGCATATTTCTCATCCGTCCCATCAGAACCGGTGGATTTCCTCGTGTTTATCAGGGAGAGGGTGCGCAACACACTTCCTTTGATGTTACATGTAGTGGTGTGCCGTCCTCTTCCCGGTTCCCCCTTGTGGCTCGAGCTGGGATGGTCTATCAGTCTCATGACGTGTAAAAGCAATTAAGTCATTGGCAAACTCTGTTGGTGCAGAGTCGGTCCGCTGTGAGTTCAAGCCGACCGTTGTCTTTATTCCAACGCCTCCCTTGTCGTCGTCGTCGTCGTCCTCGAGTAGCTGCTCCACTTTAAGCTTTGTAGTCCCTCTTTGCTTGGTTTATTTGCATCTATATTTCTCTCTGAGTTAGTTTTCCTGTGCGTCTGTCGTTCAATTTAAATGCCTGTTCTTGGATAAGAAGCTTTCTTATATCAGCAGTAACCCAAGGTTTAGTATTTGCATGTGTTTTTGTTTGTTTGTTTGTTGGGGGATTACATTATCTACACACAAGTTAATATAGGATGTGACCGCCTATGTATATTTGTCTAATATATTCTGTATGATTCATCTATATTCTTTACAATCTGGGCGTTCGAACAGTCCCAGTCTCGCTGTGCTCATCTCACACTTTCACTTAGATCTTGATTTGGGTTTTTCAGTTTGTGATTTCTGTCTGTTAGATGGTTGTTAAAGCATTGTCACGGTCGGATGCAGCTATCAGTTGTTTTCTGGATGTCTTTTAGTGAGCCTTAAAATTGCCGTTGCATAAATCATTAGTTTTTGATCCTCTGGTATAACATTTGACATATTGCTGATAGTGTGGCAGCGTCAATGCTGATGAGCAACCATTAAAGTCACCCAGTATTATTTTTGGCACCTTTGGGGAGATTCCAGCTTCCAGATCCTGGATGTGCTGGTAAACAGTCTCTGTGGAGTATCGTCATGGCACAACAAAGCCACGTTAAATACAGTTATTGGGTTGACTCTCATTAGTCTAAGATGCTCATTTCTGGCTCATTATCAAGGTTGCATGTTATGACAGTATTAGTTTCAGATGTATCTTGTCATCATGTGTTATACAGGTAGAAATTTCAACCTACTTGTTTGAACTAGAGGATATCTGAGGGGATCAAAGTCATTAGGATTCATCCTTCGGCAGCCATGAAAATGTCATTACAGCCAATAGTTGTTGAGATATATTAAATGAATATTTTTGAGGTGGATGTTCGTTTGACTTCAGACTCTGCCAACTTGTTGTGAATTATAATGTGCATCTAATTTTATGGACTAGATAATGGAAAAAAAAAAAGAATAGCTTAATCAAAGAATCCAGAACAATGCAATCAGACGCCTCTTTGTCACATAGCTTATGTTTTGCAGCAGTTCGTTAGGTGTTTGGGGACGGAGGGGAGTCCAATTAATATCTCAGAACAGTATCGGGCACCGTTGTACTTCTATTTAACAAAGAAGTATTTTTATTGAGTTTGACACTCGGTGAAATTAGGATGTGACTCTCTCAACCAGCAGTGTTATTACAAATGAAAGGGGCCCCACCTGCATCCCAGCCCAAGTCCTGAGGTGCCGGCTCTCGGGGGCCTCCGCTGGAGTCGACTCTAGCGTCTGTTGGGGCTCGAAGGTCTGTCCCTTCTTCTTGTCCTTCCTCGTCGTCGTCGTCGTCGTCGTCAAACATCAGCTGCATTTGAGAAATCGGCTCCCGGATGACGGCTGGAGACCGAGCGGGTGACTCCTGGATAAAAATTTTTTTTAAAAAACAATATTTTGTGGGGGACAGCTGACAGTGTGACAGAACATTTTCTGGATGACAGATTTAGTATTCGTTGGAAAGAAATTGGTGCTGTTTTTATCTCGACTGGCTCACCGGGACCAGCGGAGGCAGCTCAGCGGAGGACAGGCTGACTCCGTCGGGGGTGTAGATCCTCAGCAGGTTGTTGGGTGTCACGTTTAGGTAATGGTTGCGATGGGAGGGAGAAAACACGCCCACCTGTACGCGGAGCGAGCACAGACTCAGACAAACACCATAAATGGATTTGTAACCTGTGTATATATTTTAGGTTAACTGCAGTTTATCATCATGGGTGATATTTAATTATCATCTTGGACAGGAAGTCTTACTTGTTTGAGGAGCAGTACAGCTCCGACCTTCAGCTCCCCCACTCTGTCCTCGAGGAGACGGCGATGGACCGTTCCCTGAATCTCCCCTTGAGTCAGAAATATTGAGAACAGAACAATGAGAGACGGAGCAGACAAAAAACACGTCAAAGATGTACTCTGTGTGTGCTTTTACAGCTGAGGAGCTTTCCAAAATAAAATAATTTGACAACTTAACGGAGAATTCTGGTCTATTTTAACCTGCTGTTTTATCCACAAACGTGGTCACTGAACTTTGCACTCGCCACCTCAGTTGTGGTGAAAAACTCGTCTAAAAATCATTAAAAACTATTAAAAAGGTTTTGGATATACACACACACACACACACACTACTTGGAAGTAGATCAATTCATTGTTGGTTTGGCTCTGAATATGAGATTTGTTCACAATAAGAAAAATATAGAAAAATCGGCAGCCTTGTTCTTTTAGGGCCTTGAGAACTAATAACATAACTCAAAATATCTGCAGAACACAGATTGAGCTGGAGGAGAGTGAAAACGTACTTTAAAGCACTTTATACGATTCTACACAGCAGGTCTGTTTATTTTCAGTGATTATCTTTAATAATTCTTCTGAAACATTTAGTCTAGTGAAAAATAGAGTAAAATATCCCCTTTCCCCCAGAGTGACACCTTCAAATGACTTATTTTGCTCAACCAACTGTCCTTAAACCTGTAGATAATTACATTAAAATGATAGATAACAGAGAAAAGCAGCAAATCATGTTTGAGAAGCTGGAATCAGAACATTTTGGGTCATTTCTCCTTTAGAAGTAGCCACATATCAAAACACTTTTGATGAAATTTTCTCCTGATCAATTAGAAATCACACCGCAGGCTGACAGCGGCTTATGAAACAGCTGAATGCTAAAAGCTAAAAAGCTGCAAATCTTCTAGCAGGTGGGAGGCACATTACTGACAGAACAGTCCCTCGTGGTGTCACTAGCACTTAATGCCCACCCACCGCTGATGCCAATCTACCGCAATTGAATCGCTAATAAGCACTTAAGTCTGCTGTTGAGTACGGCATCCACTCCCGAGTGTTGATAATCAGTACACCTCGTGTGGCTGCTCTCTGGGGGCCATGGCAACCGGCTCGGCTTAGAGACGGATCAGACAAAAGGGTAAAAAAAAGGCTTTAGACGGAGCGAGAGGAGACAGATTCAAAAGACAGAGAGAGGAAGAAAGAGGCTTCGGGCTGTAGGGGCAGGAATGATGTGAAGAGGACTCGGTGAATATATATATATATGTGTATGTGTGTGTGTGTGTGTGTGTGTGTGTGTAATCAAGCATGTTACTATGGCTGAACTCTGCTCTCGTACCATGTGGAGCTCAATCAGGCGAGATCTCAGTGAGCAAATGTTAAATGTGAAGCAAACAGCTTCACCCCTCCATCCTTCTCCTCCTCTTTTACTCACCATCACTTAACACACACACACCTCATTATTCTCCCCACTTTGTTTTTCTCTGCCACACTTGTCATTTACTCGGAGCCTTGAGTGTTTTTACTTCAAGATATAGTATTTCATTTCCATCTTGTGTGCGCTGTTGTTACGCATTCCTACAGCGAACACGTGCGAGTGTTTTTTTTTTTTTTTACGTGTGTTCGGTACCTGTCGGGTCTTTGAACACGGCCTTGGCGTCGGTGTGTGTGTGGACGATGCTCTTCAGCAGCACGGCCATGTTGGGCACTTTGTTTTTCGCCAGCTGTTTCAGTGCAGCCTGGGTGGAAGACACGAAATAAGATTCTTTATTTCCTTCTTTCCTGGTGGATCAAAGTGTTGGTTCAGTGAAACATGTAGAGAGCAGAATTATTTCAGGACAACACACACACACACATCGACTTCCACCCACATTACTATAGCGTTTAAACTTTAATCATATATCAGATTCATAAGTACAACAACCATTTCTTCTTCATCCATAAATAAATGTTTTACATCCACATGTTTGCACGCTGCAACTAGAAGAGTGTGTCTCCCTTAGAGCCAAGATGGCGGTGAAAATAACAAAACACGAGGATTTATTCATCTCGTATCGTAACTTTAGTGGATCGTAACATATCGGGTGTGAAATTAATCTGCAGATGCTCCGGTTCAAGATGAGATCAAACTTTTCTACGGGAGCCAAAATGTCACCTGCAACAGACAGTAAACCTTGTTTTTAGCCTGATGTGCAAAATTCAAAACTGCAGCAGTTGTTGATCATTTGAGGCCCCTACAGACCCGTTAAGAGGAGTCAGCAGTCAATGGTGTTAAAAAGCAGGTTTAAAAAGATAAAAATATTATGCTGATGGGTCCAGAGATAATAACCACACTTCTGAACCGACAGATGTATTTGTTTCTGTGCTGACTGTGAAATTCATCCAGCAATAACAAACCAGTTTGGTTTCTTCAGTCATTAACACAAGTTATAATAACTGTTTTAAAGCCCGTGTTTGCAGAATTTGAAATTGTCTTTACTTTGGTGCCATCTGGTGATTGTGAAGCAACTGATGGAGAGCCAGTTGACCCAAAGTGAAGAACTCATCAGGAGACAGAGGACGTCTTACGCAGGAACATTTATTGAAGCTCGATCGAGGAGAAAAGAGTTAGAGGACGAGTAAAAACACTCGATTCTGCTGTCTACTTCCAGACAAGAGTATTTAAACCCTTAAAACCTCCAAATAAGGTTATTCTTTACTCATATATGCCTCTGTTGGGTATCGTACTATAAACAAGACTGATTAAAGTAAACTGAAGTCACGTAGTCGGTACACAGGTCACATGCAATCCATTCTGACCGTCTGCATTAAACACAGCATATCTCCGCCCGACCTTGGTCGCCATTGGACACAGCCGGCCTTATCAAGACGGCTGCATATCCCCGCCAACCTCAGCAGGCAGAGAGATGAACCGCTGTGAAAGAGACGGGTCATGACCTGCTGCTCCCCAGATAGAAGAGGACAAGAGAATGACCCGGGGAACAAATATTCCCCTACAGTGATGATATAGAGAATTACTCAGTGCTAGACTAACGTATACTGATACAGATGGCTGCAACGCATCATTATTTCATCGTTTGGTCTATAAAATGTTAAGAAAATGGTGAAAATGTCAATCACCGTTTCCTAAAACCAACAGTCCACAACCCAAATATATTCTGTTAAAAGAACAAACTGGAAAATATTCACATTTCAGAAGCTGGAACCAGAGATTTGGACATTTTTTCTTTAAAAAAAAAAACATCCTCAAAATGATTTAACGGTTGTCAAAATAGTTGGCGTTTCATTTTCTGGCGACAAACTCCTCACTGCAGCTCTAATATTCATATATTTAACTTTAACAGAGGTGTTAAACTGACAAATTATTGCTCCCTAAATGAAAACTACTAGAATACTTTATTCAATTCGAATAAAAACTAGTGATATTTATTAAAAATGTGTCCACATATACACCATCTATCAAACACCTTCCACTTTTTGTTTGAAGCATGAGATTTATTCAGGTTTCAGAGATGTATTAATGTTAATAAAAAACAGCAGCAAGCAGTATTTACTCTCAGGCTTTTTTCCCTCGATGCATTGGATGTAACGTGTTGTTGTTCAGTCAACAGGAGTGGGGGGTGGGGGGGGGTTGTGTTCATTTGTTTTTTTCTGCAAACAGGGATTTTTTTTTTTAGGAAGCTGAGGTGAATGAGCTTTAGCCAGAGTCCCGCCAGCCTGGACTCTGAGTATGTAAGCGGAGCCGCGACGAGAAACCGACATGTTTAAGCGCTCGTTAAACAATTGCGAGTCAAAAACACTGGTGAGTTATTAAACAGAAGCCTAATGTAGTGACACACAGAGAGAGCAGAACAACAGCAGAGTCTCCATTAGAGTGATTGATGAGTGATCGTATGGTTTATAATTACAAACACCTCCGTTACAGCTCTGTCATTTGTCCTGATTACGCCGATAGACCTCCGGCAGCGACACCGAGTCTGTTATTTGAAAAAAAAAAAAATGCTTGACCTAAATAACAAGGCGCTTACTGTGATGCTGGATTTGGGATAAAATGGGGAAACAGTTTGAGTAAGTAAGTTTGTTTGTAATTGAAAAAAAAAAGGGAAAAGGATGTGTGATGGTAAGGAGATTTAACCTTTCGAAGCACCATGACCACACTGTACGACTGCAGGAAACACGAGGGGTTTCTCTCGTCCAATCCCATCTCTGCCTTCATCGCCGCCCAGGCGCCGCCGCTGAACTCGTCTTCATCGGTCTGGGAGCTGGAACCCTTTAAAGTCAAAGACAAACAAACAGAGTCGGATCGAGATGTTCTGTTGTGTACGCGCTGCGTTTACAGCATAAACATCTTTCTGCTCTGCCTCTGACTGTTACTGTGATTAAAATTCTTTTCACACTGTAGTCTGGAACCACTGCAGCGTCTGGTTTTTTGAAGGTGCAACATCCAGACACAAGAGCGGTGACTGAAAGTATTTTTTACTGGCCATAAAGCTGCATCATGAACTATCTGACTAAAAATAATTACCTCAAGTTTTTAGTTTGCAAAGTCATCTAGCATTACTTTAGCTCATACTTTTCCACACACACACTTTACAGAAATATGAACACAGGAGCGTAAACTGAATCCAGCATACAGAACATACTGAGTTTATCTTTACCTAACTCATACAGTAAGCTCCTACACCTCATCATCAGACATGTGTATGTCATCCCTGTTCTCAAAACCCTGCTCACTAGCAGGGTGCTGTTGAGTGCGTGCAGAGCCCTCGACACCAGGACCCGTATTTGCGCACGTTGGCGGTGGAATAACTTAAAACGACCATAAAATTGTTCCTTATGTCCATAGAGTCGTGTGCTTGTTAATTTAGAGGCATTTGTGACACCAGAATGGCTCTGGAGGCCCAGATAGCTGTAACTGTAATAGATGTTTAAGATTGAAATGCCCCAACACAGAAAATGCAGCCTAGACTATTTTTTTTAGAGATGCAGCAATATGGAATTACAGAGCCGATAACAATAACAATAATTATAGATTAAGTTACTGAGGTTCAAATGTTTGTTGTGGCTGATACAATATAATAACTGATTAACAATCCCTACAATAAAGAATATATCTATTTATTGTAAACTTGTTTATCATTTTAATATGTGGACTAATTAAAATTAGACCGTATCTCCTTATTGACGAGACCCTTGGAATAAGCTTTCATACTGCCAGACTGTACTGTTTATAAAAGCTGCAGTTCTTTAACTGGTTAACAGCTCTGTGGCATCATTCATCTTCTCCTGTGTCGTTGTCCCTCTGCTGGTCAGACTCACTGCTGCAAGTACTGCTGGTAGAGAGGAGGAGCAGGCTGCCGTCAGCCTAAAGTCTACAAAATTCAACTTATTTTAAGATACTACTTAGCTACTTAGACTCAGTTGTTACATACAGTGAACATCTGTTTTGAGCTTGTTCATAACAGTTCACTATTAGCATAACGAGCTCCGTATAGCTGTAAAACAAAGAGGCTGCGGATGAGAGGGGAGCAGGAGTCGACTGCTGGAAGTCAAAGACGTTGTATTTAAGTTTATGTTCTGTTTGTTCTCTTAGTGCCAGATTTTGTTGCGCTTACGGCAGCGAGCAGTTGTAGTCGACTCGAGTAAAGTAGAACCTAAAGTCCGTTTCATCCTGTGAGTGTGTGTAGTTCAGCCTCGCCCTCAAACAGGCACAGACAGAGCAGACAGAGAAGAAACAAAACTCCTGATCTCTCCCCACTGGCTCTCATCAGCTGCTCGAAGCAGACAAAGTGTGTGTGGTTTGTGATCATCGTGATTATGTATAATCTGATATTCATCATTTAGCAGCGGTGCTGTGCTGCTGTTGACAGTATACAGGGGAAACACTGAAGCACATAAAAAACACAGTGATGTAAACCTATATTATTTACCAGCCATCTGTCTAGTGGCCCCAATTTATTTTTCCACCAAATCCAAAATTTACCCACATTTGACACTTGGTGGGTGTTAATTCTGGACCCTGGCTGCAATAATTAGTCAATCAACAGATCGTCTACTATTTTGATAATGAATTTGTTGTTTTGACTTATTTTTTAAGAAGAAAATTTCCAAATTCTTGGATTTAGCTTCTCAAATGTGAAAATGCTCTGGTTTCTTTAGTCCTCTATGACACTAAACTGAATATCTTTGGGTTGTGGACTGTTGGTCGGGATAAAACAAGACATGTTAGGTTGCAGTGAGACATTTTTCATTTTCTAACATGTTACAGACCAAATAATTCATCTATTAATAGAGAAACTGATCAGATTAACCAATAATGAAAATATTCGTTAGTTGCAGCCCTGACTGGAAGCTGTACTGAGCTTCTGTGACACGATGCTTCACCTTGATTATAATTTGCAAAAAGTAATTACATCAGAGATCTGGTTATTGCTTTTTTACAAGATAATAAAATTTATATCAAATTAAATTAATTCGTGTGTTTTTTGTCTCTGAGAGTATTTTTATTACCTGGCTTGGCAACCGGGCCACAGCACCGTGAGCAGGAGTCTGAGGAACAGACACGACTATGTCATCCAGACTTTGACCCTGTGGCTGAAAGAGAAGAATTAAATCAACATTTGGCACCGTGATGGAAAAACAAACACATAACCAATAGATTTCCTTGACAGTCATTTCATTAAAGTTTATGACAATACCGCAGAGCAAAGAGACTTTGTAGATGAGACGATGTGTGATTTGACCGCTCTGAGCTCTGCAGCACTTTCATTTCAGGTGAGAAGCAACAAATAGTTAGTGGCATCAGCGCAATGCAACCAGACAGATCCAGTTCTCATATGTAGGTAATTTCAGATGCATGGCAGAGGGAGTGAACCAGGGCTGGCTGAGACTAACCTGCTGTGGCAGGAGTCCAGCGGGGCCGGGGAAGCGTCTGGTCCTGGGCCGATGAGGCTCAGAGCGAGGCCTCTTCTTGGGAAGCTTACTAGAGGCAGATACCAGCTGGACAAGACGATTAGTGAGGACTGGTGTGTGAAGGGGATGTGGGCTCAGAGTTGGGGAGCTCTGGGGCCCTGGAGAAATGGTCTCAAAGAGGCTGCGGGCCTGACGGGAGGGTCCCGGAGTTGCCCACGGTCTCTGTGGCTGCTGAGGCCTGTTTAGTGTCCTAGAAAGAGGGCTGGGGGCCGGGGACGTTGCGGTAAGGCCTGGGAAAACACCAGGACTCTGCGGAGGGGCTGACAGGTGAGCAGGGTGGGGATTCGGAGATCGTACATGAGCAGCAGAAAAGGTCCGAGGAGGTGGCGTATGACTAGATGAGCCAAACGACTTGTGTGCAGTGCCGAGCTCTCTCAGGCCCCCCGCAGGTGGCCTCTGAGTCCCTCCACAGGCTGGGGGCCGCAACGTTTTAGCTGAAGATACATTCTCAACAGGAGGCGCAGGTGGGGATGGAGCAGGAGGTTGAACCAGGCGGTCACACTCATCCAGGTCCGCCAGGTCGACATCCCAATCATCAAAATCATCCTGAGCCACACTGGGCTTCTGCAGCGTCTCGGTGTTGGGATGACTCTGATGTGATGCCAGATTAGGCTGAGAGACATTCACTGTGGAGGGAGGGGAGGAGGAGTGAGTCTGAGCGGAGGAGGAGAGCTGTCTCAAACCCGGAGCAACAGTTTGTCCAGCAGCAGTGTGCGTGCTGCTCCTTGATGCTGTGCCATTACACGGGGCAGCTGATCTCTCTCCAGTTTGCTGCAGGCAATTTTTCTCCGGCTCTCTGCGAGTAACAGAGGAGGCACGCAGCGCACAGGATGACACAGCAGCTGCCACATCGGCTGGTCCAGACGCTGAGCCCACAGCCCAGTCTGTCCCGAGCAGGTCCTGGGAAACACACACACACACACACACACAAACAGTGTAAGAGATGGAGAACAGAAGGAGGATTATTATGCCCCAAAATGAGTTACAGTTGTCTGACAGTTAAGTATCAATTGAAAACAGGTGTGTTAGAGTGTGCTGGGACTCACCTCATCATCGAAGTCCTCGCCAATGCTGAACAGGCCACTTAATTTGCAAGTCTGTAACACAGGTAAAAACACACTCACGAAATGCTCTCACAACATGTTGCAGCAATAAAAGTCCAGATGTCTTTTGACACGTGAAATCAGTCCATTAAAATGCAAAAAAAGAGAGAAACGAATCCCAAATCTCTGTGTTATTATCTGTGTGCAGTGACCGTCTAGCTAGCATATGTTAGCTCAGCAGGGATGGCTCACTTACCATCGCTGTCATGAGATATCGCGATGAAAGGCGTATTTGATCAGTTTGGAAAGGTGTATCGAACTTAGCGAGACATCGTATGCCATTCAATAACACCGTATAAATATAATTTCTTATCCTTTTCGATGTCGTTACTTCCACAAGCAAACGCAGCTAGCCATCGGGCTGGATGAAAACTTTTACTGCTGCTTGGTACCGCGCCCCCACGTTCAAACACGACGTGATGACGTATGTGATGTTTTTACGAAGAACGTTGAAGCGCAGCGAGATGTTTCACCCCTCGTCACTTCCGCCCCCGCATCACAGATAGTTTAAGATACCTTAAAACTACATCGCTTTCACTTTCATTTTCCTGCTTTCATTTGAAATTAATGAAAATGATTGTCGGTGTAATTTACCTGACGTTTATTTCTTCTATTTTTGGACATATTCACAACAAACTGACAACGTTTTATTAACCTTTAAGCCAACCTTTACCAGGAGGAAAATGGAAATTTGAACAGCTACAAATCCTTGACAACTGCGAAAACTTTCTCTGCTGAGGAAGATCGTGTGATGCGATAAAAAGCCCCAAACCAGCTACCAATGCACCTTGTGGTGAGGTTGTTTTTCCAATGACTTGTTACTTTTTAAATTTCCAGACCATTTATTTTAGTTTGGCAAAGAAAACGGGGTTAATCTGTTGCTGTAATCTATCAGTATCTCGTCGGCTGTACATCCTGAAGAACGAATAAAAAAGATGTACCAGTATGATGTGAAGTAAGATGTGAAGGATGAATAGTTTTATTTCTAAATATAGGCCTAGGTTAATTTAGTGTACTATTTCCCTATAACAGTTTCCTCCACCCTTCTCCATCGGCTTAAACTGCCTTCCTCTACATAACTGTTATTTCACTTACAGCCTACTTTTGCATAATCTTTTGCTGCTTGTCGCATTTTAACTGGAAATACATGAAATTTAAAACGCTGCCATAATGCTATTTACTCATTCTGTCCTTCAACTTTCAACAACTGACTTTGAACCATATTTAACATATAATGTATGTAGCAGTTGACACTATTTTTTACCTGTAATAATACTTGACGTTTCACATGATAATTTCTTCAGATCATCTATAAACTAAACAGAGATGGAGTCTATCTTGTCATCTCCTGGTTCTTTGGTTTACATGGCTTTTTTGGAGAGATAAATGTCGAATAAATAGCCCACTGCCATCTAGTGGTCATTTTGTAAAATACAAGTATCAGTTTGCATTCTGATCTATTAATAATTTGTGCTGGACTTATCTTTGGTCAACAACCTTGTGACTGTGTCCACACAGAGAGGGCGTAAGATTTGGAGGTTTGCTTGTAAGATTTTACATCAAAGTGAAACAAGGCTGATATCAGTTATGAATCTTTTTATTTGACCTCTCCTTGGACCTCTGTGACTCACTGCACTTTCAGTGAAGGGTGAGTAAACACTGTATGCTGACATTTCTCTGAACAGTGCTGCCCATTTCTTCAGAGGAGACACCCTGCTGCTGTACGGAGGTTCATGTATGGACTTTTCAGCTCTGATGGAACAGGAAATGGCATAAAACTATTTACTTTTTAACCTGCGTTCTCTGTACAACTTGCTAAAGGTTTACTTTGTCCTTTGCTCACTTTAAGGTGCCATGTCAAGGGAAACATTTCCGTTCTCTTCTACCTCACTGCGCTCGCTGAGACTGGAGCAAGAGTTCCAAGACTGGGAGGATGCACGGCGGGCGGTAGCCCATAGGAGAGCCATGAGCAGGGCTCCGTTGCCCAGGGCCCCCAGGCCTCCACCCAGACAGCAGCGGCTCCAGGAGGTCCGGGCCCCTCCGCCCCAGATCCGGTGCAGAGATGTGGCCGTCCACAACACGTTCATGTGTGGGGACATGAAAGGAGTGTATGCGGTGCTGAAGGACCCTGGAATGGTCAACGCCCTGATGGAGACGGTGCATGAGGAGATGGTGTGGGCTCCAGAGATGGGTATGAGTTCCTGACTACATAAATGCTATCAATGCTTTTGTCTTTACTTCCCTGACAACCTTTTTGTTCTTCTGTCAGGCATGTGGACGCTGAGCTCCAAGGTGAAACAGACTTCAGCTTTACGTCTGGCTGCCAGCAGAGGACACTCAGGATGTGTGGAGGAGCTGCTGTTCCGCGGGGCTGAGGTGAACGACGACCCCGGAGGCAACACCGCCCTCCATGATGCCTGTATAGGCGGCCACGACGTCTGCGTCCAGCTGCTGCTCTCTCATGGAGCAGATCCTGAAGTGTTGGCCGCAGATGGCAGCGCTCCTCTTCACCTCTGCACATCTGCTCAGTCATTCCAGTGAGTGGTAAAGGAGCCATTTCTACTACATTAATGTCAATATTCTCTTCTCTATTAGGCCCAATTTCACCATAGGGGTAACTGAAATTTGGTTTCAGCTTAATCTTCTCTGATTTCCACTATTGTAGCAATAAAAAGTGTGTTATTAAGACTTAATTTTCTTAAAACAATACAAATGGTCTGCCTGAAGTGTAAGAACCTTCAATTTTCTACTAGTTTTAAGGCAGTAATGTCTTCTGACTCAGTATAAATGTGACATTTTTGGAGCGCAGATAGCTGATGTTGGTATAATCAGAATATGTGAATTGTCTCCCAGGTGTGCTAAGCTGCTTTTAGAAGGTGGTGCAGAGGTCAATGTGAGAAACAAGGAGTCGAGGCTAACACCTCTGCACGTCGCCGCTCGGCGAGGCCTTGAGGAGCACGTGGAGCTCTTCCTCTCCCACGGAGCAGACGTTTTAGCCACAAACCAAGAGGGAGAGACCCCTCTGAACGCTGCGTGCGGCGGGGCAGAGAGGCTGTCTGAGGCGGGCCGCTATCTCCGTGTGATTCAAAAGCTGCTGGATGCCGGAGCTAACCCCCGAACTGCGGGCAGGAAGCAGCACACCCCCCTGCACAACGCCTGCTCAAACTGCTGCCACAGGATTGTAGATGTCCTCTTGCAGCATGGAGCCAAGGCAGACGTCGCCAACTGTGCAGGATACACGCCAATGGACTGTCTGTTGCAGGTAGCAGATAATAAGGGCTGGGTGGATATCAAGGGAGCAACAAAGTGAAGTTTAGTATTCTAAAGTCAGTCATCCAGTAGAGATAAAGTTTCAGCTCCGGCAGTGAGATAAACACTTTTCTGCTCTGCTTTAAGGTGGTTGAAGATTACCCGGACCAGCAACCTGAAGCAATAGCACGGTCCCTCCTGAACCACGGAGCCAAGCCTGTTTCACCAAAGGTTAGCTAAAATAATCACACTGAGAGCCTGTGGTGGTACAGATACATGGCAAACAGATTCACAGGAAAATGAAATAATGTGAAAGAAACAGTTGAATTCCTCTGCTGAGTTTATTAAAAATACAACATTTTGGTCATGGACCTTTATCAGGCATCGAATTCACAACATAAAACAACCAAATCTTTACACCAGGCTGCAAGAACCAATCAGTTACCGCATTAATAATTGATTAAAAGCATTCTAATATGAAACAAACAATATGTCAAAATCTGTGGAATAGACAAGAAAATTGGCGATTTTTTTTTATCAACAAGATAAGTTCAAATAGGGGATATGAGAGGCAGATCAGTTAATAACCAGTCCAAGTTATTATTCAAACAGGAAAATATCCTTTAAGAAAAATAGAACTGAAGGTGAAAGTGAAAACTTAGTAAATAGTCCAAGGTTACACAACATCTGGCCAATACTTCAACACACTGATAATGAAAGCAAATGCAGAAATAGTGGAGACAACTGTTAAGGGAAATATAATAATAAAACATGGTACATACACACACACACAAAAGGTTTTTGTTAAGTCAGATAGTCAAGATAGTAAAGACTCTTTTTTCCTTCTTTAATCTTCTTTATATATCTATTCTCAGTCACCTTTTGTAAGAAAATTCAAGTTGGATGGTATGAATTGGACATTTTCGAACTTCTTCCTCTCCTCTCTACAGATGCTGAAGCAGTGTGTCCTCTCTATTTCCACTTTGGAGGTGATGCTGAACTCGTACACATCCGTCCCTCCCTGTGAATGGATGGACTCTCTGTCTGACGAGATATACGAGGTGAGCTCTCCGCAGTGTTACGACGTCTTTTTTCCCGTCTTGTTCTCTGTTCTGTCTCATGTTCATAGTGTTTGTGGGTTGTTGTTTTTTTGTTTTTCCTCCCCCGCCTCAGGATCACCCGTGTTTCTTTGACTTGGTACGTCAGCGGAGCTGTCAGCCTCGCTCTCTGCAGCATCTCTGTCGCTGCGCTTTACGGCAGCACTTGGGAGCCGGGTGCTACTCAGCGGTCAGTAAACTGGATATTCCCGGCTCTGTGAAGGATTATCTGCTGCTGTGTAATGATGGGACGCTCCAGTGAATTGATTTTTTTTTATTTTTTATAGCATACATCAAGAACAACAGGATGGTGCTTGCAGTCTACTTTAGATGACAATAATTTGTTTCTGTTGTTTTCTCATTTTTTAACTTGTTTTTGTCAGCTTTGAAATGCTTTTAATTTAACTGTGTATGTTTGGACGATGTCTAAGTGAAGTGAATCAGGAGACTTTTGTTTCTGGAGTTTCTTCAAGAAAACACAAATAAAAACAACTTTACCTCCTGCTGGATTATTAATTATGTATTTTTAAATGTATTTATTTCTCCAGGATTAGCTGGTTGGTGCTATTGTCAATTTCAGCAGTAAAGTGTCTGCACAAAAATATTAATGTTCTATAAAAAATTCATCAAAAATAAACATTGTTTGAATTACTCTATATACACAAATGGGATATCATATCTTGCATCTGATATGCTTTTGTAATTGCTCACTTTTCATACGAGTAAATGTTGTACTAAAAGCAGTGCTGGAAGTTAATTTACTCAAGTACTGTACTTGTATACTTGAGTATTTCCATTTTATGCTACTTACAGTATATTTCTACGGCAATTCAGAGGATAATATTGAACTTTTTACTCCTCTGTATTTATTTCACAGTTACAGCTACTAGTTACTCACCAGATTAAGATTTTAAACACAAAGCATATAGTATGATTCCTTTAGTACATATCTTATGACATGAAATAAAAATAATGGTAATAATATATATAATACTTACAGTATATTTCTATTTTTCCACAATTCAGGGGTTAGAATAGTACTTTTTACTACATTTCTTTTACTTTCTAGTTATGTACCAGATTCAGCCAGATACCATACCAGCTCTGAAATACAAAAGATCACTTTAGTACATATTTTATAACATGAAATAACAATAACGGTAACAATAATAGTAATAATGTATATAATAGTTACAGTATATTTCTATTTTACCACAATTCAGAGGAAAATGTTCTTTTTACCCTACTATATTTATTTCACAGTTACAGTTACTTACCAGATTAAGACTTGAAATACAACACATATGATCATTTTAGAACTTTTTTTTAACAAAAGATAAAAATTGGTGGTAATAATAATATAATAGTAATAATTAGAATGAGTTGTACCTCAACAAGCAACAACATTAAAATGCTGCTTACACATGGAGAATATTGCTTTATTGTAATATAAAATAACAACACTGCCATTCTGTCTGCATAGTGAAAACTTTCTGCTTACATTTTGCTGATAATATTTGTACTTTTACTTAAAGTCCTTCACTCCAACATGTTTTTCTTCTTATTCCTGCAGTTGAATTTTTGAGTTTCACTGCAGAATGATGTATGTGCAGAGTTTGAGACCTGAAGTTGTTTTCACATTCATCTGCTGAAAGTGGAAATTTTCTCTGAGCTCATTGAAAATCTAATTGTTAGTTGTGGACCTACAATCATGATTTGTAACATCACAACTAGTTTGGAAACCAATCCTGGTCCAATATTCAACTTACACAAGTGTGAACTTGAAGCCTCCAGTGCACAAACACTGACAATGGACTTAACAGTGAGGTAAGAGACGTTTTGTGATCAGCAGTTAAACTAATAGTTAAAGTAGATGCCATTTTAAGGATTTTAAAGTGTTAATTATACCTTTTTTGTGGAAAAAACATATCAGACACACATTATTATCCCAAGTAGAGTATTTATCTATATCATAATACATGTCTAGAGGGGATCTTTAAGTGAATGCAAACTTTTACTTGTAATGGATTGTTTTTACATTGTGAAATTGCTAATTTTATGTTCTTCCACCAATGTTAAAAATACGGTTTGAGATCAATTTTAAAATATAGCCCTAACAAGTGGCCAGAATAAACTGTGTGAATGTCCAACATGTATCATGGATATAATGTATGATTTGTGCAAACAGAAAACATTTCCATTGCTAGTAATCAGACCCTTAACCCTGTGACCAGCCTGGTAAACAATGGTGGAAAGTAACTAAGTGTTGTACTTAATACAGTTTTGAGGTACTTGTACTTTGAGTATTTCCATTTGATGCTACTTTAAACTTCCACTCCACTACATTTCAGAGGAAAATATTGTACTTTCTACTCCACTACATTTATTTGACAGCTTTAGTTACTTTTCAGATGAAGATTTGACACAATGGATAATATAACAAGCTTTTAAAATACAACACATTGTATAAGATGAAACCAGTGGTTTTCAACCTTTTTGGCTTTTGACGTCTTACAAAAAGCAGTGTGTAGTCGGGGTCACATTTCACATGTCTATGAGTTGTTAACAGCTCCACTAAATAGTGATTTTTCCCTCTAAACTTCTCACATGCTTTCATTTCAATAAATGTTCAAATGATCCAATATTTCATCAAAAATCAAAGATTAGAGAAAAAGTCTAAAAACTGAGAACAGGTTTGTGTATCAGAACTTTGTTTTTTCTTTCTTCTTACCTCTCCCATTAATCATCTCACGACCCCTCAAATTTATCTGGTGACCCTTTGGAGGGGCCATGACCCCTAGGTTGGGAAATACTGGACTAAACTAGCTGACTGTATATTAAGTAGTTGAAACTAGCTCCACCTCCAGCAGCTACAACAATAACATGCTGCTCTAACACTGATGCTTCAGTATTAATAATCTAATGATGTCATATATAATAATATATCAGTCAGAGGGACCAAACCACTACTTTTACTGCAATACTTTAACTACATCGAGCTCATAATACTTATGTACTTTTACTTAAGTAGGATTTTAAAAGCAGGACTTTGACTTGTGATGCAGTATTTGTACATTATTGGCACTTTTACTTAAGTAAAGGATCTGAATACTTCTTCTACCACTGCTGGTAAATGCACATATATCTACAAACTATTACACTATTATCACGGTGGACGGACAATGATGATGATGATGAGGAGCAACAGGCGTGTCTCATTTCCAAAACAAGCCCCCCTCCTCCTCCTCCTCCTCCTCCTCCCACCTCTCTCACAGCCCGGTGATGACGTCACGTCGTCTCGTCGCCTCTGTGTTTATTACGGTATGTGGTTTTTAAGGAGCAGCTGCTAACTAGCATCGAGGCTCGCCTTCAAACATGCTCTGATTTCACAGCTGGCAGGTAAGAGTAATTAATCTCCACACACCGACGATACACAGACATCCTAGCGACCCCCGTGTTCATTTTTCAAAACTGCTGCGACAAAACAACCGAGCAGTGAGAGTCGTAAACAACAACCGAAGGTCGTTTTTTTTTTCTAGCTAGCAACGGTTGGCTGGTTAGCTCGCAAGCTAACTTAGCTCGCTAACTCTGAATTAACTCCATAACAAGTAAGCAGTACACCGTGCTAGCTTGCATAACGAGTGCCATTTTGTGTAAAAGATTAAATGTCGTGTATAAAGGCAAACATGACGGAGAGAAAACAGTGTTGACATGGTCATGTGTAGCTTGGACATAGCTTCACTGCTACAACAAACAGCTGTTGACCAGCCCTGATAGCTGCTGCGGCTCTGATGAATAACTTTCATCCCGAAGTAGTGACCTTTCCTCTTGCTAATAGTACCCTTTTTTTTAACCCTTAGGCGATGTTAAAGCATCTACATACAACGTTAAGTAGCCGTTGAACTTTACAACACTGCTTTGTAGTTTGTTTTTATGTAAAGATTAAAGTAAATGTGAAGAAACCTGAGGGTGATGTAAACTGTTATGCAAAGCAGCCTTGTCCTGATTTGTTGGGGCTTTTCACTGCTGCAAGTTCAGAGCTTTTCTTAAGCTTTTAAGAACCAAAGTTTACATCCTCTTTTGTTTTCTACTGTCATCATGTAGGCGACGGGAGGGGTGGGGACATATGGGCAAAATCATCTCTCATGGTAGCTATATGTAATCAAACAGTGTGATATTAATATATACAGAAAATTAATTGGCAATTATTTTCATAGTCGATGAACTCATCATTCTTCTTCAAGTAAAAATACCAAACACTGGCTAGGACCAGCCTCTGAACTGTGAGGATTTGTTTTCTTTGTCTCACTTGTTAGTAAACTGAATATCTTTGGGTTTTGAACAGTTTGTTGGACAAAACAAGATCATTTGCAGCCCTAATAATATGATGCTGCAGTAAATTTCCTCGAAATCAACTGAAAAACAGTTTGTAGATATAATAACCAGATATGAATGTATGTATTTGGGTATTCCAGCTATTTTTTTTAGCTATTAGTCACACTTATGCAAAAAATCCTGCAAGTCCAATATTTTCATAAAGCAGCCCTGCTCACTTATTACCATATTGTTCACAATAACCTAAAGCAACTAGAAACAATAAAAGGGCAGCCACCACAGTGTAAAGAGTAATGCAGAATCTTCGAGGGTTGATAAATTTATATTGTGTCATGGTGCACAGTGTTATATCCCCCAGCTCTACCATGTAGTGAGTGGAAAAACTAAATGTGAGCCAGTTATTGAAGATGAAACTGAAAGAAGTGATATTAGATCAGCTGAAGAGTAGACATCATCGTTTGTAAAACAAAGAATGCATGTTAATTGTGGTGATTTTGTGAAAAGCCAGAAATACAAATGTGCTTGAGGGCCCTTAACACTGTGTTTAATTTTGCTTAAATGTTTTGCTTTGTCTTGCCTTTGAATCACATCTTTTTCGTGTCATGTTCTCCAGGTTTGGAGGACAGAGATGGCAGTGTGTGCACTGACCATGTTGGACGGGATGGAGGAGGAGGTAATGGCAGCAGGCGGCGTGCTGCTCTTGGTCCTGGCCCTCGTCTTGGCTTGGCTCTCGACCCACGTGGCGGATAGGGGAGACCACATACTGGGCACCATCCTCACTGTGGGCGCTCACGCCTCTCTCATCAGATTGGGAGGCCACGACAGCTACAGCGGAGGGTCTCCCAGCACTGATACTCCCGAACAACAGACTCCTCCGCCTTCGCAGGAGAACAAGCCGGATGACGGCGAGCCGGGGACTGAGAGAGGAGAGAGCGAAGGGACGGGGGAGGGAGCTGAGGGGGTCAGGACAGATCTACTGCTGGACATACGGAGCAAACAACCGCAGGCTGGAAGACTACATACTTCTGACGAGGAGGATGATGAGGTTGATGAGGAGGAGGAGGATGATGATGAGGAGCTGGAGGAGGAAGATAAAAAGATTATAAAGCATATCCCAGTGTTGTCCAGCAGCATCTCCACCACCACCACCACCACCACCACTACCACTTCAATTTCTGTCCGTCTGAAGTTTTTAAATGACACAGAGGAGGTAGCTGTTGTGAAGCCACAGGATACAGTGGCAGTGCTGAAAAGGTTAGTAAAACAACCTCAAATATTGATTTTTAGATGTCGAACATAAATCTGTAATATGTCTTTTACCTCATTCTTTCTCTCCTCTTTTCCAGTAAATACTTCTCAGGACGGGAGCATCAAATAAAACTCATCTATCAAGGCCAGTTGCTGCAGGATCCGAAGAGAACTCTCTTATCCCTAAACATCACACACAACAGCGTGATCCACTGCCACATCTCCCAGGCCCTGCACGAGGCCAGCCCAGAGGAAGGGGCTCAGTCTGGGGCAGGAGCTGGAGCCGGATCAGGAGTGTCCGGAGGATTCAGGGCTGCAGGTGTCGCCATTAGCACCAGCAGCCTGGTGGTGCCTGTGTTTGTGGTGATACTGGCTGTGGTTTGGTACTTCCGCATCAACTACAGGCAGTTCTTCACCGCCCCTGCGACCATCTCCCTCGTGGGAGTCACTGTGTTCTTCAGCTTTCTGATATTCGGGATGCACAGCCGCTGAAAAAAAAAAAGGCGGAGAGGGCTTACAGCTGAATGTTGTGAGGTGAAAATAAAAATAACTATAGTGGCGGGTGGCGCCTGGAGAGATGGACTAATCAAAAGGGGCCTCGTTGCAGATGCCGCAGCTGATTGGATTTCTGCAGTGTGTGTAGGAGGTTAGGTGAGCCAGTTTGTGCATGTAACAAAAAAAAAAAAAAAACAACAGATGAGTGATTGTACAGTATGTGTGGGGGTCAACAAAAATCTGAGTTCAGCCTAAACTGAATCATAATTTAGCTTCTCTTCAAACATGACTTAGTGGTTCACACCATGTGACCAACACTCTGGCTTTCTATTGTTAGCTCTTTTACTGTTGCTGGGGATTCAGATGTTTTCCTGTGTCGTCGTTTTTTTAAGGCCACTGTTTCTGTGTTTTAAAGAAAAAAAAAAAAAATTAACCAATAGATGCAAGAATCTAAAAACCTTTTGGAACCACTCACTATTGTGCTGTGTGTTTAATTCTTTTACCATTACTTTGCGTTCTTTGAATGATACAAGCTGTCTGTAAGCAAATATGGACTGTACAGCCGCCTCAGTGCAAAGCCGAAAATTTTGAATATTTTTGTTGGTCGAGAAATACTGCTATGTAGAAATAGGCTAATTTAAATAATCGCTAGACATGAAAATAGACACTTTTTGAAAGTATATTGTAAATATATTGTGTATTTTCTGTAAATAAAATGATAGAATGAATCAGATGAACCTGCATCTGGCACTTAAAGATTTGGAGGGGACATTGAACCCTCCTGATTATGCTGGACTGCTCTGGCTTCAGTGATGTCTCAAATTAAAGCATTTAAAACCAAACATGTCTCTGGATTTGTGTGTTTGTTTGTTCTCTAAAGAACTGAGCCTCTGGGTGGAATGTCTTTATTTATATACAAAGATCAGTATGCATGGCAATGAGAAAAAATAAAAACAAAACATCACATTATGTTCATATACAACAGTCATTCACACATGCACTGACTTGTGCTTGTGCATGAAAAAATATTGCAAACCCACACAATGACCCCTCTGTCATTGCACTCTGCGTACAGATACACAAAGAGCCACAAGAGAACATCAGCAGTTAGCTTCATTCACGAAAATATGGCTGCAGAGTCAATTTATATCTACCAAAGTATTTGTAAGAACAGTTCAGTTTATCTTTAGTGCACATCACAAGACTTTACCGAAAAGTATTTAAAAGGACAGTCAATGTTACTACCGACCTTGACAAAAACAGATGTGGAAAAATTTTAACCATACAAGAAATCAAATTAGGCTTTGTCAGATTGTCATGAAAATGACTTTTGAGACTTGAGCTGAAAGTGCTTGACTTAAGGGACTGTACAAAAATTATTGGAGTGGGGAGGAGGGATAAATCTTATATTTCATTAAAAAACAACAAAGAACAAGACCCTCCACAGCTGTATAAATACTTTCACTGGACCTTCCCATTGACAGGAAAGGTAGTGACACCCTTCCTGTAATATCTCGTGATTAAATATTAATGACAAACAAACCACCACGGGATAACAAATATAAATTTGATATTTTCATGCTAACGAATAAGGCTGGAAATGTTCTATATTTTTTGTATTATCAACAAATCTCATGTGCAGAGCCAAACCAACAAAGAACTGATCCTACTCACAAGTATTGTGAGTATATCCAAAGCCTGCTTTTGCCAAATGAACATTATGACCTGTGGCGCACACAATAACTATTTGATCTTTTTTTTTTTAAATAAATATCTAAAACAGGGAAATGACATCAAACATAACCTGGGATGAGAAAAAGTAAAAAGACCACAGTCCCACCCACCACGCACTCAATCATTTTTATACAGCCCCTGTTTTGCAGCAATATCCTGATGTACAGAAATAAAAATTTTTTAAAAAAAAACACTCTTGTAGTTTACTATGCACTTCTGACTCTACAATAATAACAGCAACAGTCAAGTCTTTTGGTTTATAAAGCCAATTTATCAGAAAAACAAACAAACAAACAAAAAAAAAATGCTTCTCTAAGACATCAACTGTGAAAAGTGGCAAGTACAAGATTGGTGAAATAGTGCATCTGATCTAAAGCATGTAAAATACTCCATCTTACAACTTTTACATTAGACATTGTTGATTATAGGCTTACGAGATGCAGACTTATCACTCATGATCATGAATGACAAGCAGAACTGCAGCACTGATCTGCTTGTTATGTGATTTATAAGCACAAACTGAGTGAAAAATACACGAGACAGTTTGGTACTGAGGAAAGAAAAATGGCGTCAAATTCATGATTCTATTTTCCATCTCACACATCATACATACATACATACATGTACTGTACATGTGCCCCAAAAAAAGCCCACTGGCTCAGCAAATATCAAAATCTGCATTTACACACACACACACACACACACACACACACACAAATAATATACACATCACTTCACAGGCAGTGAAAAATATAAACTTAAATATATTGTTGATGTAAACAAAAAAAAAAAAAAAAGTTGAATATTTAAAATGGCACACTTACTTTCACAAAAATGTCACATTCTAGGATGCATAGATTTGTGAAAATATAAATGATTACACACACACGCCCTCTAACCAAACACACACACACACACACACACAACACGAAAAACTGACACTCAACGCAAGTCAGCATACTTATGTACACACACACACACACACACACACACACACACACACACAGAGTGCAATACAATGCTAGAATTAAAGAGCCACCGATAAGTACTCCAGTATACGTGTGTCAAGTGTTAAATTTGAAAGCAGTCGTCTCCTCACACCGAGTTGAAGAGTGAACTGAACGCTGAGTCTAAAAAGAGGAGACAGGTCACGAGGTCGCAAACACCAGCGCGGTACCTGAAGGTTTCAGAAAGTCACATTTGAGAGTTTAAGACCTTTTTTTTTTTTTTTTACGCTGTTTGAAAATAGATTCAAGTTAGCGAGCAAAAAAAAAGGAAAGCCTATTGTGAGTCACTAATGAAAGGTCTTAAAATTGAAATAAACCAATCAAGAATTCAAATACTTAGAGCTGATTTTGTACAAACCCCAGTTCTACATGCATTAAACTTTTGGATAAGAGTGGACAAATTAAGACGTCTAATTATGTCGAACAACTTTGTTGTCTTTTTAAGGCTTTAAAGGTGATAAAGTTGTTTTTTTTCGCACCAAAAACACAGTAAAGATTAGTTTTAAATGGGGATTTTGAAAAAAAGTATCTACATTAGTTTAACATCGGGGAGATAGACTTTAGAGATCAACATCATTTGGAGCTGAATCTTCGAGCTGCTTACACTTTATGGCCAAAACTATGTGGACACCACATGTGGCAGATTATTTTTTTTACAGTTTGGTCAAGGCCCCTTGCTTTCAATTCATGTAAATCTTAATGCTGCAGCATAAAATGATAGTTCAAACACTAGTGTGCTTAAAACTCTAACCATTTGTTGAAGACTCTTTCCTGTTTCAACATGTCAATGTCCCATTCACAAAACCAGATCTATCAAGAAATGGTTTCTCCGGTTTGATGTGGAAGAACTAGTCCGGCCTCAACCACATTCAAGACCTTTATTGTCCAACATCAGTGGCTGACTTCACTGATACTCTTGGGGCTGAATGGTTGCAAAATGAATATTAATACACATGGTTTTGGAATGACAACAGTCACATATGGGTGTAGTTTTGTAGGTGTCCACATATTTTTGGCCACAATGTCTTAATTAGGAGGAGGACACACTTTCTGATTTACAGTTGGAGCCCACTGTCAGTCACTAACGCAATAGACTACAAAAAACACCTAAATCCATCTTAATGAGACTGTCTCAGTTGACCTAAAAGTCCAAAATTACAAGAATTGCAGGTTATAAATTCTTGTTTAGGGTCGAATTTCTCGAATATGTCTGCAGATACTGATTGGACTCTGTGACTGGCCACAATTTTTACAACACTGTGAATCATTAAAATGGAGTCGCCTTACTTTTAAAGGCTGAAAGAACGACTAAATCAAGTTAAATCCCAAACCTGTTCAGACCTGCAAATATAGGTATGAAAGGAGGGACTGGATGAAGAAGAGGCAAGAGCTGGTCAGACAGATAAGAGGGATTATACTAGTTTAAATCATCATAGATACTCGAAATAGAAGGTGCTGAGAGTTTAGGCCTCTTTTTTTTGGTCGATAAGCTGATATTACTCTGAGAGCTGCTGCTGCCGCCTCCAGTCAGACATCCACTTCCTCCTACGCCTCCTCCTCCGCTGTTCAAACCAAGAGAGGTCCTCTTCTTTTTCTTAGGCCGCCTAGAATCTGAATGGTTGGTGCCTGAGAGAAAGACGGAAGTAAAAGAGGGAAAACTATGTAGTTGTTGCCCCAAAACTGCGTCAGAAATCTTTCATTTTTTTTTTTGCATGTTATTTCCTTACTGGCTTTAGATGAGGCAGAGTCAGTGGGGGAAATATCTGGGGAGTCTTCCCACTGCAGGCGGCTCATCAGGGTCTGCCCATCTGGAATGTCGAAGCTGTCGTTCTCCACCACAGCGTCTGCATCAGGCAGCGACGGCCTATTACATGAAACCCAGACACAGTCACTCCCTGTTAGACATCTCACACAACTCAGACATCCAACTCACAGCACCGTCCATAAACAAAGCTGTCCATATATTCCTAATGTGAAGTCAAGGAAGAGTTAAAGGAGTAGTAAGATTTTTTTATTATCTCTACTGCAGCACAACATCTCCCCACCCACTCACATTTCAAGACACTTTTTCTACCCTCCATGGCAATATTGCACCTCTTTAGTAACAACACAGTTTGATCTCAGACCTAAATAGTTACAATTTGACTGTAATCAGTCACAGGCGGGCCGAAGGATTGCAGAGTGGGAGTTTTTCCACACACGCTGATGATAGCAGACCCCAAAATATCCTGTATGTGTAAGTAGGTTTGTAATAAAAAGAAAAATGTAAAAGGAAAATCTGTTACTTGCACTCTTTACTTATATGAAATAATGGACTGTTGGTCCTGGCTAGTAGCACCCTTGAGGATTTCAATGGATTAATATAAAGCAGAGTGGAGCCTTAAGAGTTTTCTTTGCATAGGAATGTTATTTGGCAACATCTAGAGGACATTTTCTAGCAAAAAAAAGAGTAAGAACTGAAATTTGAGAATATATAGACACTTTGATAAAGCAGATTGACATTTTACAGTTGAAAAATCAAGTTAGTTTGACATTCTTGTGCTGCAATGTCTTATTACTTATTGGCAGACATTTACACAAATACAGATATATCTGCAATACGCTAAAGTCAGCCTAGCTGATAGCTCTGGCAGGTACCACGGCAGAATTCGGTGAATCATGTGTCACATACTGATCGCTACATGTGCTCCTCCACTGATACCCGATGTGAGGCAGGGAAACCCCCTGGTGGTAATGTAAGACCTCTTCCAATGATAAAAGGTCACAGAACACTCAGTGCCCCTTCAGGTGCAGCGAACACTTTTAGAGGACAGCTGTAACACTTTGCCAGTGAGGTGTTATGTGCAGAGAGGACGCCCTTTGTACCAGAGTATTCACAACACCGACCACCAGCATCGCTCTGTTCTCCTCTCTGGCAAAGGCGACCTAATCAGAAGCAGCGAACTGTATCAGCAAACACCTGCACCATGAGGGTCACAACACTCACTCAAACATGACTTTTGTTAAGTACACTTATGGGGTGGAGGGTAAGGAAGGGGACAGGGCACACTCACGCGGACGGCCCCAGGAGGAACACCCTGACGGCCCTCCTCTGTTCGTCCGTGTGCTGGGGACATCGTTGAGACCTGGTGGGACACAAGGTGGCATTATACATCCCCGACTGACGGCCACCCCCCCGCCACACAGCTTCACGTGTCACCCTGCCTGCCTATCTACAGTCACAGGGAGGGGAGGGAGGGAGGTGGGATGGACTGCTGTGGACACAGTCAGTGACCAATCAGGTGGGGGAAGAGCAACAATGAGGTGTTAAAGGTTATGAAATGTTAGAGGTTGGTCACTGACAGGGTCCTACAGTTAAAAAAATAGCTTTGTGTGTGATCGCTTTCGTTTCTGAGATCTTTGCAGACTTTGGTGTATCACTTTGGGGAGGAATTAAAAGGCCAATCGCTGGTCCAGAACAAAATGAATTACGATGTCGTACCGAGTTGCCACTTGTGTTCCCCTTAAGTTAGTCCCAACATACACGATCATTTTCACGCAGATGAAACTGATCGTGTTTCAAAGAGTTTCAACATGCAAGCGTGACTGTCAGTTTCGGACAGCATTTTGAAGTGATTTAGTTTTCATGACAAAGCTTCACAGAAACTGCGGGACATAAAAAGACACTGACCTCAGACTAAATGACACAGTGACACCAACACAAGGCCGGTTAGAGAACCTAAATGTATCCCACATCATGTCAGATATTAGCAACACAAAAGCAGTTAACTGTTTTTCCCCCACAGTGGACAGGTTTTTATCACTAGTTTACCTCCAGTATGTGTCAGTTGATTATACAGTAATTACCTGGTACACATCTTCTTGGTGTGCTCTGAGATCACCCCGCATTGCTGCGGAAAGAAACACTAGTTTAATGATCAACAGTTGTATAATAAAAACAGGAGAGAGCAGGAAAAGTGACTACACGCTTGGGCGCATTAATGATAGATGCTCACCGTTGTCAAAAGGGACCTGACTTCATCGGGGCCTAATGTTTCGTAGCTGATGCCAGTGTTGTAGTTGTACTGAAAAGCAGACAAGGAACAATCGTCAATGCTAAAAAGTCTGTTTACAATACAAACTGAGGAACGTTGCAGTCTCGGAGGCAACATGGTCAAAGAAGGAACTTGTCACCTTGTAGGGCTCCGAACCGACGCTGCTCCCGAGCTCACCTGAGGAACAAACAAAACACTATAATCAGTCCTCTTTACTTATAACTTATACAGCATTAAAACATTATAATTTAAAATGTCTAAACAACAAGAGATGGCTTATGCTTGGTGGGTTTCCCCTCTCTGTATACTAGCGCTGGGCAATATATCAATGTCGTGATATGAGACTAGATATCGTCTTAGGTTTTGGATATTGTAATATTGTGATATGGCATAGGTGTTTTCCTGGTTTTAAAGGCTGCATTAGTGAAGTGATGTAATTTTCTTCAACTTACCAGACTGTTCTAGCTGTTATATTATTTGCCTTTATCCACTTAGTCATTATATCCACATTACTGATTATTTATCAAAAATAACAAGGTATTTGGTCAAAATATCGTAATATTTGATCTCGTCCATATCGCCCAGCTCTACTATATACATAAAGGTTTCAATCAGCATTCAATAAATTTACTTGAACCTCAAACCGTATCTTTTGGGGAAAGTACATAGCTTGGTATCAACAAGCCACTTCTTTTTTTTCTATTTATTCAATGATAACAGGAAGAAAAGAACTGGGCTGTGCTGACATTTCGGCGCTGCACAAGTCAGTCTAAAAGGTGAACCTTTTGTTTTCATATCTTCTCAATCACGGCTAATAAATGTTGTCTACACAACACTGTGGTTAGACAGCAATTAGAAAGCAGGTACACAATTTCTACTTCCTGTAACTGAGGAAACCGAGAGCACAGGACGTCCTGATCTACAACACAATGACTGCTGAATGTACACGTACAACATCTACGGCACATTCAGAAAACAGCATGGACCGAAACCTCTTCACCACACCACAAACTTAATACCTGATAAACTCACCATTTTTATGTTTTAGAGATTTAGATCTTCTTGGTGAATTTTGATTCTGCACAGAGAAAAATTAGATATTACGACACATTTCACATAACAGATTTAATCCGAAATTATCTGCAAAAGGTAAAACGAATGTAAGAATACCTTATCTGACTTTCTCTTCTTGGCTGTAATAAGGGAAAAAAACGGTTATTATGTGAAAACAATCTGGTGTTTTGCTTAATTGTTTTCTCCACACAGTGGCTATTAATCAATTTTCAATTACTCACATTTTTTTTCAGCTCCATACGACCAGTCATTATCATTGAGGTCATCGTTGTCCTCCTGATCGCTCTCTGATTTGCTCATGTTATTATTGCTGGCTAGCCTGTTAAAAAGAGAAAAACACCACAACAATCAAATAATCTGATCAGATGTTTGGACATATTTTGAATCAATACAAAATTTACTCCTGAATGACCCTTAGTGACTGACCTGCGGTTGGCGATGCGACTGCTGTTGCGTCCCATGCCGAGACATTTCTCCAAGTGTGGGGCGAAGCGAGAAGCCGCTATCAGTCTTTTGCAGTTGGGGCATTCACACTCTTTGTTCTTCCACTGATTGTACACCTGCCCGAATATGTCAACTCCTGGTTGGTCCACAATTTCTGGAAGAGTAATAAAAGGCGCATACTGTAAGCAGAGTCACCAGAGAAAAAATACAAACAGATGAGAACAGAGTAGAAGACATGGCACCAACCGAACTCCTTCATGCTCTCTTGGTCTGTTTCATCCAAGAAGAAATAGCCCTGTTTCACAGCACGGTGTACCTCAAAACACAGGCCCAAACAGGCATCTTCCACCAGCTCCGAGTAGATGTCATGGACCAAGGCCTATAACACAGAGGATACAATTTAACACCAAATACAAACCTGATGTCTATTAAAACATCAGCTGAACATAATGTTTGTATAAGCTCACCTCCAGCCTGGTGTTGTCTGGGCCTGACAGGGGCATATCCTCCATTTTCATTTGCAAATCTGTATGGGAAATCTTGATAGTAAGGTAACGAGATGCTGACCTGAGGATTCAGAACAGAACAGAAAAAAAATTAAGATGATGCTCTACACAACAGGCTTACAAGTAACAGGTTAAATATCCAATGTCTCCTGAAGGGTCCGGTTTATTGGACACATTATTTACCAAATACTTACTTTGAAAATAGCTATCAACACTTGTTGCACATCTCTCTTCATTCTGTTGACGAAAAAGGAAAATATATACAGTATATGCTTTGACCACTTTCACTATATGGGAAACTGGTCTCAGACTTTTGGAGCCTACTGCATATATGTATATATAATTCCTGCTAATGTCATATGTTAGATATTAGATATTAAGCTTATTTTCCTTATGTTAATCCTAACAAAAAAGGTAAAATATGAGAGAGCAAGCAGGCAAAACAAATAATAGAAATATTGATAACAGCAATATCATGATTAACATACTACTGAGTGCCATAATGCACTATATACTTGCTAAAATAATAAAATATCAATGCTATGCAACATTATAACGTTAGCTCAATGTCTCAGGTGTCGCTAACAAGCATTTTACATCTTTATTAATAATATAACTATGAACACTACAAGGTAAACAAAAACTAAAACATACAAAATCCATCTTAACTTGAGGTTAACAACAAATTAATAATATTAACGCATTAATATTAGCAAACTCAACACTGTTCAACGCCAACTAACATTACTTTTTAGTGTTAGCATCTGCTAGCTAGCTAGTCCTTGTCCTCTACACGTTTAAGATATAGGAAAAGCGTTGGTGACATGTTGCTGTGATAAAAGGATACACTGTAGCGAGGTTATATTTTTGTTTATTTATTTATTTATTTATTTATTTTTACCGAAAGCTGTTTCCTCTTACCCTGTCATACCGCAAACTCAGCCTGAACCAGTTTCTGTGAGGGAGGCAACATCACCGCCGTGTTGAGTCCACAAAAAAAAAAACCGACAACACATCAACAGGAAACTCGGTGTTCAGCAACGTCCATCGTAATATCACAGGAAACACAGAGACCTCGTCAAAAGCGTTTGTTGTCGCAGTAGAAGATTAAATTAACGTTACAAACCCGCCTGACACCGAGGACGGAGGCCAGCAGGCAGCAGCGTACTAAACAGTCACAAAACAAAACAAGCCGCTTCCGTTTCAAACCTTCACAATAAAAGTCTGATCCTTTATTCATGAAATATTGAACATTTATCGAAATGAAAGCATGTGAGAAGTTTAGAAGGAAAAATCACTATTTGGTGGGGCTGTTAACAACTCATAGACATGTGAATTGTAACCCCGACTACACACTGCTTTTTGTAAGACGTCAAAAGCCAAAAAGGTTGGAAACCACTGGTTTCATCTTTAACAATGTGTTGTATTTTAAAAGCTTGTTATATTATTTATTGTGTCAAATCTTCATCTGAAAAGTAACTAAAGCTGTCAAATAAATGCAGTGAAGTAGAAAGTAAAATATTTCCCTCTGAAATGTAGTGGAGTGGAAGTATAAAGTAGCATCACATGGCAATACTCAAAGTACAAGTACCTCAAAATGGTACTTAAGTACAGTACTTGAGTAAATTCTGCAAACTCTCAAATATTACAAGCTTTTGATCATATTTATGATTTTTTTAAAATTCTATCTTGTATTAGACTTCATTATATTAGTGTCTCTAATAATATTCTGTCTGCCTCATGTGTGCATGTGACTGCCTGGGGTAAACAAACAGGACTAGAAACACTTCTCAATATAATTCAGTCCAATAAAACTGCACAGTGGTGGAGGAAGTATTCAGACCTTTTAAAATCATAAATAAAACAATGTAAAAACACTTAACTACGAGTAAAAGTCTTGCATTCATAATTACATTCAGACCGAAGTAAAAGTATTATCAGTGAAAAGGTATTATCAGCAAAATTTACTTCAGTATCATGAAGAATAGCCCCTTGTTATATTATTACATGCATATTATAATAAACTTTATAATAATAAATTAATAATAAACCATATTCACACTGCATTTTTGCAAAACAGAGTTACAAAGTGCTTTACGTGGTTGAAGTAATGAAAACATATCAGGGCTGCAGCAGAATCACACAATTAAAAAAATATACAAAATAAAATGGAATAAAACAGATAATAAAACAGATATGGCATGTTGAAAATATAGCAGTATGTTAACATGAAAGGCTTTTTTTAAAAAAAAAAAAGATTTTGACAAGCTTTTTGAGAAGTGATTTAGAGGAAGTGATTCTGCAAACCTTATACAGTATATTCATAATACAACACATTTTTTTAAACTATTATTAAAAGCATCCTATACACATGAGATCATCAGGTAGGCCTGTTATATTTCTAACCTCTCCATCTATATTTATCCAATATTTTCATAAACCAATAAAAGCTGCAGCTAAGCCTCTACTGATTATTTAATTTTGAAGGTACAATCAGGGTATTTCCGGTATAACCGGCACACTTGACGCAGGCCGGTGACGTAACCCTTCCAATTGAGACATTAATAAATGAACAGCAGATTGTCTCCTGCTATCTGGGATCACTTAGTTGAGCCTGAGCGGTTGAATGAGGTCATCAGTACAGAAAGGTACATGGCCAAAAGTATGTGGACACTCAAACAATACACCCAAATGTGGGAGTTGAGCATGTTATTGCAGAATTGTGAGTGTTCATGGGCTGCTGTAAGAGGTATCACTCTTCTAGGAAGCCACAAGAGCATCAGTGAAGTCGGGTGTTGATGTTGGGTGATGAGGCCTGGTTTATAGTCAACTTTCCAGTTCATCCCAAAGATGTTGGATGAAGTTTTCTTCCATATCAAACTGGGAAAACCATTTCCTGATGGAGCTGGCTTTGTGCATGGAAACATTGTAATGTTGAAACAGGAAAGGGTCTGATGCTTTCAGGGCCCCAGAACTCCAGGGGCCATGAAAGGCTCAAGGTTCACTGTGTGTCAACTGATTCGTGCTGATTTATTGAAACTTGAGGTCAGGCACCACTAAAGCACAATGTCACATGACATGATAAGGCCTTGAGGTGCGGTCACATTACATTTCCGTCAAGTGTCTGTTTCCTGTTTTGGTGCCATGTCCAGCTGGCTCCGGTGGTTTTCACAGGTCAAAGTTCACCTTTGTTTAACTTCGACCGGGTGGACGTGCTTGGTCGACATGGAGATTATTCTAGTGCTACATCACCATTTTTAGCACATTATCACACTACCAGACGACAAACTGTAGCATCACTTGTATACATTGTTCACAGTTTGTGATGCTACGATCAATATTCATTTATTACCTGCATCAGAAATGTGACATCACGTCCTTTTTTGGAGCTGAGTGCAGGGAAATTTTGGTGAACGGAAACATCATGTGACCGCACCTTTAAGGTGGATCCTGTATTGAGCAGAGTCCCGGTGTTTTTTAACTGGTTACCAGGGGGTCAAACGTAGACATTTCTTTGTTTTAAGGTGGGAAAATGGTTGGAAACCAGTATCGTAATGCATTAACCCAAATTGTCATACAGCAAATTTGCAGCCCAGTAATATGCCAGCATATATTACCCTGGGGCCCCTACTGTTTAAATCTGGCAATGCTAACAAGGTTTAAAGCACACTAATGTCTAATATATCATTTTATGCTGGATAAAGATTTGCCTTTATTGAAACTAAGAGACCAAACTATGACACATATTTGTGACCATATAGTCCAGTTATACTTCCAGCATGTCTGCTTGAATACAGTTAAAACAGAACACACACGTCTAACTGTTAAAGATCAATTTTTTATTTGCCCAAATACTTGAACTACAAGGACATAAGAACACCCTCAGCTATAGAAAACATCAAATTTTGTCAAATGACCAGCAGTACAAACTCGTAAAGCTTTGCTGTCTTAGATATCTCTATAAACCAACGTAAGGGAGAGAAGAAACAACTGAAAACAGGTGAAGTAAATCCAAAAAATTCTTCCCTGTGAGTGAAAGACTCACTGGCCTCAGAAGTCACAGATGAGGGTTTTCGCCAAATTAATGTACTAACAAAAACAATAAGCACTCAATACAAAAAACAGTATTTACAAAAAAATTACAACCATTTTTTTTTTTTTTTTAAACCCAATTCCACTGGCAACTCAGTTCCCCAAATCCCTTTTACAAACTCCAATCAATCAATATCAGCAATCACTTTTCTTTTCCCCTCCCCCAGTTATTTAAATAGTCCACGCTGGTTTTGTTTTCAGTCAGTGATGAGATACATAATGGTCAAAAATCTGTCCATTAATAGCAGATTATTAACAGTCGGCGTGTAATAATCTGTCCCTAGATCCAAAAAATGACAGTCATGGAAGTCTTGTTATCCGTCCGTTATCAGGTAACCAATGACACGACAGCGCCGAGCAGAAAAAATAACTAAAAGACCTTTGGGGGGTAAAAAAAAAAAAAAAAAAAAAAAAAAAAATTTTTGAGAGATTTGAGAGATTTAACAATATCTACATTCATGGTGTTGGTATGATGTCCCCACACAGGCACATACATGCACACCGCAGTCACATCATGGTATGCAACATAACAGCAAAAAAAAAAAAACAGCACACATTAAAGCAAAGAAACACACACACACACACACACACACAGACGCGCACACACACACACCCTCATATATACACAGTTTTGTGCATGCATGCACACAAACTCACACAGAGGGACAGATTTACATTAAGTGCACACTTTTTTGGGATCAGCATCAGACTATAAAACCTCTACGGATTTAAGTCAATACCATTAAAATTTCAAAACAAACTCGAAAAACAAAGAGATGACACCATTCAGTTCAGCATCCATAAATGATTTCAGATGGATCCGAAAAAAAAAAACAAAAAAAAACAACTGCTCACAATTAAAAAAACGAACCTATTTAACAATTCAATCCGATAAACCGTCAACGAAATGTAAAACGGTTCAGAAGAAGAAGAAACATACACCAATTGTAAGACATATTCTTTTAAAAAAAACACAGTCAGATCGAGCAAACTACTGTTGGAAAACGAGTGTTATCCCTTCAATTACAAACTGCTCTGGAAACACAATAAACTGTTTTTTATTACCGTCAGGCCAGAACAAAAGAGTCATAACTGCTGAATAAACTGAATGCAATAGTTTCAGACTGATAAACTTTTATACACTACAAAACATGTCAGTTAAGGTTGATAAATGACATTTCAATGACAGACACATGGAAATGGACGCTGCAGTGACTATAAAAAGGTTTCAACCCCCTTTTTTGTTTTACAACTCTGAAGCAAAGTGCATGTAATGATGTTTATTTGACGCTGATGAAAAGGAGACTCTTTAATCGGAAATTAAAACCAAACTGACTTCAATTTAGTGCCAATCTAAAACACATAAAAGTGACTATACAAGCACTGAAAGACCATACTTATGTAATAGAAGTGTGACAGGTGGTCCAACAGCTGGTTAGTTACATATCTGGTTGCGAAGATAATAAAACATTTCAAACAAATCTGTTTCCTGGAAACTACAATTCAAGCGAAGGAAGAAAAGTTTTCAAGGCACTGAACAGCCCGCTGAGTACGATCATTTTCTTTTTTTTAAAAAAAAACAAAACAAAACAGGGATTATGGCACAAGTGTACATCTGTTTAAAGCAGGCTGTGGAGATGGAAGAAGTGCATTAGTGAGGAGGCCGAGTCAGACTTTAATATTAGAATCTGTGGTAGGACGTCAACTGCTGCTTTGACATAAAACGATCAGTTTTACAAAGAGAATTTGGGAGGATAATGCAGCGTCCAGATGTTTATAGCCGACAGAAGAAGCTTCTATTAAATGTTGCTTGGGCGATTTTATATGATGGATTGTTTTGTTTTTATTCGTTCTTAATTTAGACAAACTTGAAGAGATTTGTCTCACTAATCAGCCCATCATGACATGAGATCAGTTTCAGTTCTGTGCATTAAAAGGACTTAAATGAGACTGCAAATAAGTAAATTTCTCCTAAATGTTGCAGTTTTCCTCTTAAAGAGTCATTTTCTGTTAATCAGTATCAAAAAGCCTCATTACACCCGCTTTGATTCAATGTCGTAAAGCAATAAAACATGAAAAAGTCATAAAAAGGGGGTTGAAGCCTTTATGGGCACTGTAGCTTTTAAATGAGAACATGTGTGTACGTAACAAGTTTGGAATATTTCCAGCAACAAAAAGACATTCATAATGGCTTGATTTTTTTTTTCCTGAAAAAATACCACCTCTTTAAGAACCAAATGATAAAATCTACATCATAAATTGAGAATAGAGAACACGTCAACTTTCTGGAAAAAAAAAAAAAAAAAAAAAAAAAGGAAACATTCTGAAGAGTGCAATTTTCAGTACCCCGCACACCCCCCCCCCTCCCTAAAGTGATCCACCATACTATGTTCTTTGGCTCTAAGAAGCCTGTTCACAACTCATGCCACTTGTCTTTAACTAATTACCAGAACAATAAAAATAAACACTGGAGGGTAATTCATTATCCCTGACATTAAAAACAAACTTAAACCATTGAACCTGTAAGTCAAGATTGAAACCAACGGCAGAAACGTTCATGACATCACCAAACCAGTGGGATGCTGTGTTTTGTTTTTTTTTTTGTTTTGTTTTTTTGTTTTTTTTTTTTTGGCATAATGTCAGCCTGTGAGATGATCATCACACCGGGGAGGGAATGAAAACTGATTTTCTGGACATAAGGGGCAGGGGTCCCTCCATGAGTAGATCACAAACGTAAAAAAAAAAAAAAAAAGTGGGTGAGTGTGAAATGGATGAGGCAATGCAGGGGGGCTCCCTCTGGTGGTGGGAGGAGAGCAGGGTTGGCACAGTGGCAGAGCTCCCTGGACTCTTGGCTCAGCTCAGCGCTGCTCAGTTCGTCTCAAGGACGCCGTCGGCCCCGTTTCAGTCCGAATCTGAGTCCGACGTGCCCTGTGAATTCGACTCGCTGCTGCTGTCCTCCGACTTGTTCTCCTTGTCTTCCGCCTCGTCGTCGTCTTCTTCGTCGTCGTCGTCTTCTTCTTCGTCGTCGTCGTCCTCCTCCTTCTTCAAAAACACACGACAACAAAAGAACGATATTTAGAACCGGTCGACTTCTATTTCTAGCCATTTACCTGAACGCTGCATAAAAAAAAAAGAGAGCTGCGACTCACGTCATCGTCGTCGTCGTCATCTTCGTCCTCCTCGCTGGACGAGTCAGCCTCGGAGGAAGCCTTCTCCTGCTCGTCATCGTCGTCGTCTTCATCGTCGTCCTCCTCCTCCTCCTCAGTGTCCTGCAGGGACATGACATTTAAGTACGGCTGCTACATGAATTTCAGACACAGCTGATAGCAAACAAGATGCACAAGACACTTACAGATTTCTTGGACTTTGCCTTCGGGCCTCCTACTTTTGCCGTAGTTCTCCTTTTCTGAAACATCAAGTAGATAAACATTTTTAAAACATGTCCTAGAAAGACATTAGAAAGCTAAAATATCCTGTTCTGGTATGTGCCGGCACAATGTGAACCGTGACTAACCATGAGCATTTCACTTACCTGTGAATTATATTCTTTGTAGGTGTTCCTCTCTTGTGAAGACAAGCTCTGTGGAGGGATGGAAGTGGGACGTTAGATAAGAATTTTTCAGTGTCAACGATTTCTTGACATAAAAACAACATAAAACAACTTCTTACAGCGAGCCACTGTTCCAGTGTTACTTTATACTGCCTCTGCTTCTCCTCGGCTATTTTCTTGTATCGGTCCTTCTCCTTCAGAGGTAATCTCTGCCAGCGGCTGCCGATCTCAGCCATCCGCTCTTTCATGGGGAGGTGATTCAGCTCTCCGTTGGACAGCATCTCCTGAGAGAACTTCTGATATCCGTTTCTAGAGAGAGAGCCAGAAGCAAGTAAAATTAGAACTTCAAGGCTTCCCAAGCTGACACGCAACAGGCTGACACACACACACACACACACACACACACACAGATGGGATGGATGTGAGAAACTCACGATGGTGGCTTCTTGGGTTCACCCTCAAACTTCATCTTCTTCCCTGAGGCAATGGCAGCAGCGGGTGAGCGCATCTCACACAGGTCTCTCTGTTGAGGAGAGACAAGTCAACTGTTAACTGGTTTACAGATGCTGTGCAGTTCTACTGGACATAGACAGTGAGTTTCTTCTAACCTCGTATCTTTTCTGGTCCTCTGCTGCCTTTTTGATCCACATAATCTTCTCTTTTTTCTCCATGTTGATCCAGGTTGCTTCCATTGCTTTCTGAGCCTTTTGCCGGTCGCTCTACAAAGTAGAAGTTCACATGATATGTTCCTGTAAGCTTGTGTATTTTGCAGCACTTGGTCAGAATTATACAGCTGAAGCTGGGTGATTGTGTACACAGCCATGCCTGATATCTCTCTATTTGTAGAGTCTACATACTTGTATCATAAGAGTCTTTATAACTTTATGTTTATCTAAGTAAGGAAAAACACATGTAGTTCATGTTCTGATACTCTGTTTTCATTGTATATACTCAACTTTTATTCTATATTTTCTAGGGCTGTTAATTGATTTAAAAAAAACTAATTAATCGCACACTTTGCTGTGATTAATCGCTTTTTTCCTTCTTAGTATTGTAGCTTGTAATAATGTTGTTCCAAGTAGGTAAATTCAAACACTATTGTTTAACAGCATCTTTTTAACTTTGATCATAGATTCTCTCCTGTGAACTACAGATGTCCAATAAAACCATCAAGGCCATTGACTGTCAGCCTTGATGGTTTTATTTCTTATAACAGAAATAATAACAAAACCCTGGCCTTTAAAGTGCCAGTGAATTTCAAAACCATCAAGGCCAAATAAATGATAATTAACAACAATAAATGTCTTCTATGATCAAGTGCCAAATGAATTTCAACAAGGTCCACGATAGTCCATGCAAATATGAAAAAAGACCAAAGATTCACACATGGAGGACACACACACAGAGAGTTCAAAGGGACTCTTTTCATTCGCCAACATTTAGCTTAACTCTAGTTTCACATGATCTTCACTCCAGCTTTAACACTGAGCTCGCTACAGAATGACAGTAATGTGTTAATTGTGTTAAATATTTCATATTAATGCGTTCATTTTGACAGCACTAATATTTTCTGCTATAAACTGACATCAGAGACTGAATAATGACACCTGGTGGGGAAAAGGTAAACATTGTGAACTACTTCAGCTTTATTGAAATGATATTTCTTCCTTAATGTGGTGTAATTCCTGTTAAAACAGGTTATTGTGGTGGGACATAGTATAGTGAGGGATCAGTCACCAGTGGGCTATGAGTTATGGAGAGAAAGGTAGTTTGATTTGATAGGACAGGCAAAAAAAAAAAATGTTCAAAAATGTTTTGTGACTTTATTGGTTGGTACTTTCAGATATACCTACCAGTGCAGCACGAGGTCACCACTCAAGATGGCCGTGCACACTCTTTAGTACCACCTGTTGAACCAGTGTTTATGGTGTACTGGACCGAAGGAAAACTACTATTTTTATTCTGGGACAGAGTGTCAGGCATACCTTAAATCTTGCCAGGTAGTCTCCTATGACACTCTGCTGCCAGATGTCCTGAGCAGTCTTGGGTGGGTCTGGCAGACGACTACGATCCTCCTTCTCCTTCTTCTCGGACTCTGCCTTCAGGACTGTTTCTAGGCGTTTATACTTCTCCTAAATGAGCGAGACGACAAGAAAACTGATTAGACGACTAATTTAATATACAGTAATGATAATAATCTATGTTTCTACCATGCAGTCCGCTCCCCGTTGCCCCTGTGATCCACTCTACAGGCCCGACACTGATTGTTCTCTATATCATGACGCTTTGACTGGTTACCTTCTTCTTATCGGGCAGCTCATTCCACATGCGTGCCAGGAGCCTTGTGAGTTCGCTGTCAGAAAGATCTGGCCGCTCCTGATGCAGTTTGGGACGTTTCTCCTCAGAGAAGATAAACATGGCTGAAATGGGCCTTTTGGGTTTCTCTGGATTGGCCTGCAGGTTTTAAAACAAGACGATATCAGAAAATGATACGACAAATTAGATGCACAAGCAATCTACTGTTATCTATTGATTTACTGTTTAATAACACAAAGATTCAAACGAATACAGGGAATGAGACCTGAACTCAACATGAAACGCTATAATTGTGATAACATGCTAGTGATCTTAGTGGTAAAACAGTACAAGTAAAATTATGTTAAGTACTAGAAAACTGCAGTCTGTATCTGAACAACTGTGAGCCATTACCTCCACAAACTGAACTGTTGTTGCTGTATTCTTGTTCTTACCTTTGCTTTAGAGTTCTTCTTTTTGGATGCAGGACTGTTGGCCCCACTGCCCCTCTTAAAACCGCCCTTATCCTCACCCAAGACCCGCTGCTGCTCCTCCTCAGACAAACTCTAAAAATGTGCACAAAGCAGAAATAAAAACAATAAATTCCATCGAAAAATTAGAGTGCATGAATGGGAACGGTGATGGCTGCGACATGAAAAATACAGCGAAGACGTACTGTATGTTGAAATAGGAAACAAACAAAGAGATGCTTACACTGAGAAATCTGTTCATCTCGACTTCATACTCCTTCTTCCTCTGGAAAAAGAAAAGAAGACAGTATTTAGACAAAACTGTGAAAAACTGCAAAACTTAATAATGCAGGGTCATGTTTCAGAGCTCACCTGTTCACAGCGTTTCTGGTAGGCGTCCTTCTCGTTCTGTTTCAGCAGCTTCCACCTCTGGCTACACATCACCATGCGCTCTGTACTGGGTACGTCCTTCATGCTCGACATCAACTCCGCGCAGAACATCGAGTAACCGTTTCTGAAATAACGCACCAATGATATGATGTGTTTAAATAACTCACATCACAGGGAAGTAGTGGCCTACAACACGCAGACAAGTCAGCAGTATATTTGACTCACGGAGGAGGTTTGTCAGGTCGGCCGTCGGACTTGTCCTTCAGGTGCCTCTCGGCCTTGGTCAGGGTGGACTTGACGATGTCCCCTTGGGTCATGTTTAACTCCGGGTGCTGCTGGATGTACTCGCGCATGGTCTCCTGGAATAATATAGCAAACAAACCCGGAGTTAGCGCTCCTGCTGACACGGTATTTTGTAAATCGCTCCTTACGGTTCTACTCATTGATGTAGTCTCACCTCATACTGTTTCTGTTGCTCCAGAGACTTGCTGATCCATTTGAGTCTCTTTTTGTCAGACAGTTGTGTCCACTGTTTGCCAAGACTGTCCTTAATGTCCTTGGTGGTCGCCTGGTGTCAAAAAAAGGAAGTTAACACCTGTTGCATGTGACAGTTAAGCTTTTTTTTTTTTTACATTGTGTTGTAAACACCCAAACTTACATCTGGGTGTCCCTTGAGGAAGGCCTTCTTTTCATGGTTGTACCACAGCTGTTGTGGTGTTTTGGGCTTCTCTGGTACATTTGAACCTTTCTTGGTCATGCTCTCCACAAGGTCTGGATGTTCTTCCCTACATTTACATATTACAAAACACATTTACAGACAGTTATCATACTTTTATATTGTTGCAGATGAATTAAGCAACTGCTACATCCCTGCTTAACATCCCCAGTGTGAATACTTCATTTTAAAAAGCTGTAATAAGTAATCTCACCTGAACTTCATCATGCTTTGCACAAATGTTTCTTTGTCTCTCAGGAAGTCTTCAACATATTTTTTCTGTAGAAATGAAAAGAAAACAGCATGTCGGTATCTAATAGCACCACAGCAACATGACACAATCCTTGTTTTCTATTCTGCTGAGCCTCTGATGCTTTTGACTGACCTTTTTTTTGTCGGGCAGCTCCCTGTACTTCTTGGACAGGATTTTAGTTAGATCTAAGTTGCTCATCTCAGGGTGCAACTTCGCATACTTGGCCCTCTTTTCCATGAAGAAGCGGAAGTATGGAGTCAATGGCTTTTTGGGGAAATCAGGATGTTTCTGTGTGTCCAGGAGGGGAAAAAAGGAAGCGAGAAGACCTGTGAGTTACACCGAAAAGATGCTAGTTGTCCATTAGTCATATGAAATATCTGTTTTAACTCACCTTTATTTTCTTGCCCTTGTAAGGGTTCTTGATGTAGTCTTGAGCATCAAATATCAGCTCTGTAAGGGTCCGGAATTTACGAATCTGTGGTTAAGACACACACACACACACACACACAACAAAACACCCAATTAGTTACAAAAATTTGGCAATTTAACAGACAATAAATCTATCTCACAATCAATGTGAATATCACTCAAACTTGCGTACCTCTTTGGAGACTTCCTGCCACTTCTGCTTACACATCTCCGCCGTGTAGGAATTGAAGGCCACCTTCTGCCAGTCGAGGTGGGACTCTGACGTTTTGTATTTGGTCACATCTTTCTGGGGCAAGGCCACTTTCATGGCCTCCAGCAGTTTTAAGAGATCATCCTGTGGCCACACTGTGCAAAGATGAGAGAAAGGGACATTAAGTGATGAATGACATATTGTCTTTACTTGTATGTAAAAAATATATTAAATGTTGTTTTTATAATAGCAGATATGTGGGTACTGTGCTATAATTAGAAAGAAAAGGCAATTAATTATTTCAATATATAAAGTAATCCCACCTAGGCCTTGGGTTGCTGCCTCCATTACTCCATTCATTTGTGGGTGTGCTGTCTTGTATCTACAAAAAAAACACCAAAAATCAAGTTAGCACGTACAATCTTTAACAGAAACATCATCTTTATAATGTAAAATACAAATGTAATCCACAAAATGTAGGTTCATGATTAGCCCCTACAGTCATAATACCTGTATTTTTAAATCACGTAATTTAATGATAATGTTATTTTTATTAGCATTTTATTCATATGGCTGAAGTATTTTTCCTCCCCGACAAAAAAGGAATATGTGTGCGGTATAAAAGTAAAACTCTAGTCGTGGAATTTAAATTTGGCTCGACATAATGGGTTATGTTCATTACACCGCCCCTTAAACGTTTACGCTACATGGTGAGACATAGGCTATTGCTTGTGACGGCTTCAAATCTCAAATAACACTGCGGAGGGCTTCAACTAGCACAACTAGCTACGACAACAGGAGTCTCCGTCGAGCAAATGTTTCCAACCGGAATTTGGCGCATTAGTACTGTCCTTATTCCACAACAAATGTATCGTGGACACACAGGAGCGACCATTTTCTCGCCTAGTCCGCTCGGTAATGGAGGATTTTCTGTCGGAGCGGAGGTTGGGGAGGATCCACGGAAGGAGGAAGCGAATGGACGTGGACGGACAGGCAGCTGTAGGCGACCAGCTGACCACGGGGATCTGCTTTCGGTCTCCGACAAGGGGGAATGGTGGCTTGGAAGCACTGCAGTGAAATGCGCCACTCGGCAGAGGCGCCTCATCACCGTTGGATGCGGATCTAGCTCCGCCATGCAAACCTATAATCTTCCCTTCATATGTTTACTCGGACTGGAGCGAGGAAATCAACATATTCTCGTATTACAGTTAATAAATGTGTTTCAAGAGTATGTTTTTAGGCCGCTTTAATCAGGTTTTTGGCTGTTAATGTTGGGATTTAAGGGCAAAATCCAGTACATTCTTCAGCGAGGCGTAGCCGATCTCTGCTCCAATGATGGCGGCTGCTCGTTGTTCATCGTGTCCTTGATGGCCCCAGCTCACTGAGGTGTCCACCGTGTGACCCAGCTACATTAAACCTATCGATACCACCATTTATTATAACTTAACGGCTATAATCATACACATCTGGAGCCGTTGAAACATCAAGAATAACTTAAATTTCTTTAAAAAAAAAAAAAAAAAAATGAGAGAAAGAAAACAACATATGGAGGATAGAAAAATGAGAGCTGGGGCATTTCCATGGCCAAGGGCAACTTGGCACGCCAAATGAAGCTTAAAAATTGGACATTTAACAAATATATTTATAGATATACGCATCTTAAGATGTTAAAATACAAAACTTTAAGATTGCTTGCATTTTAAGACAGTCCTGTTTCCGAGAGAGAAGACCTCGACTACATTATTGCTCACAAAATATTAAAAACCAGCATCGACTATGTCTTTTGCTAACGTTAAAAGCCAAGTTAAATGTATAATATAGCTACTTCGCCGGGTTATAAACGATTAAATTTAAACAAATTGGTTAAAATGTTCGAGATAGCTGATAAATACCGTGGTGGGTTGGTAGGACTTGCGGAGGCGCAGGAAGAAAGAGGAAAATGGAAAATATTTCTAACAAACAACCGTTACATTCACAACCTTATTTTACGGAAGAATTTATTTTAACATACATTGTTAGATATTTCGGCTACACAATAGCGCGGGTAAACGGTGGCTAAATTTTGAGAAATAGCTCAAAGGAAACATGGTAACATCCGAGACTGAGTGGCTTCACTGGCGCTGACAAACAGCTCCAGGTCCGCCATGCTTCAGCCTTGCTCTCTACATGGAAACCTACCGTGACAAGGTCCAATGGCGCACTGCAAACTGAGAAAAACGGGGCTTAAAACTTAAACCCAGGGCGTTGCAGACTCCCGTCCCTCGACCCTAAAGCGTATAAGCGAGAACAAGAAGGCGGGTTCTCCGAGCTCGGTCGTCGGCGGTTCTGGGCTAGTCAGTGAGAGAGAGAGGGGGAGAGAGAGGGCGAGTCTCTGCACGGTGAGATATTAAACCGAGATCCCTGATGGCTAACCGAGAGAGGCGGCTGGCTGTTCCGCCAACAGCCGCATGGAGGTCTCGGCGCGGAAACCACCGCTAATTCCCCCACGCAAATAGCCCAGTTTCAGCACGAACAGACGAGTTTCGATTAAGGGAACTGGCGTAAACCAGTAGCACGGTGTAATTGTAAGGAAATACCACGTTTAGCATTACCTCCCGGTCTTACATCCAGTTTCTTCCCCGCTGTAGAGGACAAGAAACTCGGCTATGGCCGACCTCGTCTGTACCCTACCGCAGCCGTTGGTTTATTTCTCTAGTACAAAGAGGCTACCGACCGAGACGCTTTACAAACAAAACAAAAGCAAACATTAAAGGTGAATTTTGCGGGGTTTTTGAAGCTTATTCTGGTTTGTTTATCGCGTACTCTCGTCGAATTATGAAACCGAGCGGCTGTGTTGTTGGCTTACCTGTCTCTCGGCGTGAGCCTCGGCGTCGTTGTGGAGGAAGAAGGGGAGGGTTGAACGATAGCCAGCACTGCGCCGTCCGTCCTGGGCTCCAGTCCCCGCAGAGATGGTCCTTCCCCCCCGCCTCCATCTCACTCGCCGTCTCCCTCCACTCAACGTGCAGCAGCTTCTCTCTCTCCATCCAACCATTTCGCCACGCCGAGGCATCCACATTTTTTCCGATTCTCGCACCGTTGTTTCTGAACACAACCCAGGGCGATTATTTCTACGCATGGAGGCCGACCTTGTCTGATCTCCAGCCGAAGTTTTGCGCACCGAATATTTGATCAGGTAGCCGAAACTGTCATGAAAAGCCAAACTTGTGCCAGTGATTATATAATTTTAATGCAACTGTCTCACCTCATACACTCCCCTAATTTAACACAATTTAACATTAAAACAATTTTTTCAAGTTTATAAGAAGTTTATAATTTTCACTTTAATTTTAATGCCAGTTTTCATCTTTACAGGATACTATCTGACATATCTACTCAAAGCAGTCTATGCCTTTTCACATGGCCTGAATCCTCTTATAGCAAATTGCAAGCGGCTGTTTGACAGCTTCATTTTGGCCCAGCATGTTTTTTCTTTTCAACTCCACCTTGTGTGTTTGTGGGCGGAACCCGCGGCCGTCCAATCCCGTCAGTCGGATTCACGGAAAACAAATTACTTTCAGGCGCTCGGCCTTGTTAAACGGTGCTGCGTTCGGTTGCTGTCGGAAATATTGACATCATCGCAAAAAAGGAGGCACACCTGTTTTAGGGGTCTACTGTACTCCTGTAATAAAAGTGCGCATGATGCATTTTGATGTGTTACTGATTTCTAAGGAAATTATTAGTGTCATTTAACCTCCCCACTCTTACATTCGCCACCCAACTTTTATCTAATTGCATCCTTATTTAAATAAAGTGATTTTAAAAAGGCACATTCTGCTTGTTTTAGTCGTCCTGTCGTAAGGGGTAATTACTTATTTCAGACTGAAAGCAGTTAAGATTATATTTCTAGTGTTTTCAGAACAGAAGTACTGAGAAGTTGGAGTTTACTTGATAACCGTGAATGCAGCATGCAGCTGAGTGGCAGGCGTCTTGGTTCAACTGAACAACCCCCTCCTCTTGTCTCTTTCAGGATATAATTAATTCTGTGAGTGATGTGTAATATTGTTTGTTTATTTTTTTTTGCATTTATAAAACAAAACAAAACACAAGCTCCTTAAAGGCTGGTTTTATTTTTATTAAAGTGAAAATCATAAGCATGTACAGTGTTTCAAGCACACAACAATATGATAGGCAACACAAAAGGCATACAATACATTTACAAATCAAATTTTTCCGTGATTATATCAGTACAATTAATTTTTTTATCAGCTCAAACAATAAGATCTCATCAACCCACTATCCACCCACTACTGCTCATCCCTATTATGATCATAAAAGCAATTACACACTCTGTCTTCAGGATATGGCTGAACAACCTCACTTACAAGCAGATATAACAGATAGCAGATATCTCTCCATACATATTCAAATTAGGTGAACTGAACAGGAAAGATCAAAGTGTGCAGTAAACCATACATAATATATAAAATGAGGCAAACTTCTGTAACACAATTTAAATTATTTTAGATCAAACAAAGTAGAGGTTATGGGGCTGGTGTGACAGCCACATAAAAATGCATTACTTGTGTGTGTGTGTGTGTGTGTGTGTGTGTGTATAGAGCTGAATACATGTAATCAGCTAAATTTTAATAGTGCACGTAAAGTTTGGTGAAATTACACTATTACAACATGGAGTGATCTACAATGTGGCAGCACTGGATATTCATTTTCACAAGCAGTAGTTATGCACGAAAAGAAACAAAGTTTATAAATGGATTTTATCTCACATTTTAAAGGAAAATACTTCTCATTTCCAGAATTCAAATTTTTCTCCTGGATCAAAAGAAAACTCAAGTAAATAAACAGCCTTTATTAATGCCTTTAGTAAGAAAGAAAGGGGGGGACATTTTAATGATCCCTCATGAAAGGATGGAATATATAAATTAAACAGAGAAAATGTAGTTGTGAGAGGACTCAGGATGTGTAATACACCTTAATGACAATGTGGACTAATATTGGTTCTCTAAAGTGGTCCATGGTCTCAAATACAGATTCAGCTGCAGGAATAATGTATGAATCCTAAAAATGAGTGGTACCTTCCTCTAAAGTTACCACTCATAAAAATAAAAGAACAGTTTGGAACTGCAAATATTTGTTTACAAGACACCTAATTTTCTTTTTTTTTCTTTTTTTTTAAATAGTCATTGGTAATTGGTTTTTGAATGAAACCTTAATGAAAGATACGTATTGCTCAAGGCAGTGGGGACTCATTGTACACATCCTCCCCAGGTTCCTCCTCTAAGTTCACTTTGGCATCATCTGCGTCCAGCTGCAACAGAAATGTATAGAATTACAACAGAGAAGCCTAAATATTGAATAATGTTTATGTAAAAAAAAAAAAAAAAAGACAACTTAAAAATAAAGTCAGTCTGGGAGGGGGTGGGGGGGGGGGGGGGTGAATGTAACAGATAAGTACTTACACATTTCATCTCCCTGGTTGTGAAGAGTGTGCCAGTCATCGCCATACGCAGAGGGATGGTGAGAATGAGAACGAAAGGCAGTGCCAGGGAGAAGGGGCTAATCTTCACCATCCACAGGATGCCCAGGCACACGATCTGGATCAGTGTGAAGAGATGCATCCGTAATGTGCTCACCTGCACAAATGATATGAGAGAAGGGCATGAGCAGAGGAAGGAAGTCAGAGCCAAAAAAATAACATTAAAATACACAAAATGCTCATTTAAATTATGATTACAGTGAGACTGTCATACTGTATATGCATAGAAATATCAGGAAAAATAGGAGTGTGTATACCGTCTAACGTGACAGCCATTTACAAAATATTAGACCGTAGTGTTTAATTAACAGCTCTCTAATACAGTCTCAACAAAAACTGAATGCAAGCTTGATAAAGGTAAGATTTCTTGTTGGGCTGTCATACTGGATTGCATAGATTGTACAGGTGTTCCTATTTTCTGGTATTTTAGTGTATATGACGACATCATTGTGTATAAATACTTGCAGAAATGTGAAACTGCATTTTCAAAACATCTTTACATACTTATCTTCAGACATAGGGGTGTATTAAATGTATTAATGATCGGAGTAAAGTTCTGAACATCGTATTTGAAGAGGGTGCATACTTGGGTGGCGTAGGCATCTGAGGGATGATATTTCTTGGGCGTGATCAGCAGAAGCATCCGATCCCACATCTGGATTCCACTCAGAGAGGTGATACCCATGTAGAGGAAGATGCCAAACAAGGCCGTCATAGGAATCATCTTCAGGATGGGTTCCATGTAAATAGAAACACCTGGAAATGACAGAGTAAATGAAAGATTAATAAAAGAAAATGTCAATTCACTGTGATCCAGCATCGAGATGGCAGCACCTACCAACTAGTATGGCAACAAGAAAGCCACTGATCCTCTGCTCAAGCACTTTCTCAATCTCTGGTTTTGGGCCTTTGGACATGACAGTGAGAGCGTTGGCATGGGTGACGGATCGCACGGTGGCAGCACTCAGCCACGGCACCCCAAAGATAGAGGAGATTCCCCCCATGGTGACCAGGATGAGCAGATCAAAGTGGAAACCAGATCCTTTCACCATCTTCCTCTCAGGTTTGCTCACAATCAGCCTGGAGGTCCACAGTGCAGAGACAGTAGATAGTTGGTATGCAGACAACAAAACAAAAATCTTGATTTTATTCAGTGTTTTCATTAGTTACAGACAGTAATGCCGTCATGTACTGTATAGTGTCACTCACGTTGTAATCTGGGACTCGAGGAAGATGAGGATGAAGACGAGCAGTGCTGGTACACAGCACGCGGCCATCATCCAAATGGGGAAGGACTGCTTCTCTCCCATGGGGTTGATGAACCAGCCTCTGGCTTTGGGGTTGGTTACCTCAACACCTTTTGGCACAACAAGTTTCTACAAGAGGACAAGATGACATTTTTTTTAGCTACTAGATCTCAAAGGTATGGATATAATAACTGAAAGAGACAAATAAAAGTAAAAAAACTGCTCCATGGTAATTAACTCTGAATGAATTTTTGAGAATTAGAGAGGATTCTGGGGCTATAAACTAATTTTATTTGGAGGAAATGACTAAATAAAAGACATACAGATATATCATTGATTAAAATGTACCAATCAACAAAGTGTGAGCGCCCACTGGAAGACTGAACAATGATGATCATGTTGTCCATCATCAATATCTTATTAATAATATACCAATCAAATTAAACATGAGTATTTACGCAGATAAGGTGATTGACCAGACAAAATACATGCCACAAAAAGGTGCTCCAAACCATTAAAGATGTTACCTGAGTGTAAGCATCCTCAATGCAGATGTCGATAGCGATCATGATGAAAATGGCAATCGGGACACCGAAATCTCCAATCAGACGACGGATCTATGGTGTGGGATAAGATAGAGTGTAAAGAAGGCACAACATCGTCACTTCGTTCAAACGATTTTGCATTTAGAATGTAGTTATATGTGGGAAGTCAAAGTTTTCTGGGCTTAGAAAGTTGATCTTACCGGGCCGGGGAGGTAATGACCATTCTTGAACTGACGAAGGAAATATGCAATGAAGAAACAACCAAACATAAGGCACATGGACAGCAGGGCAGTGTTGGGATAGGGCCTTTCATACTCCACTTCCTTAACGGTGACGTTGCCATCTGGATGGTACTCGGTGTGCTCCTTGATGACCGGGTGGAAGGGGTTGTCCAGTGTGTCATTCAGATGCTCGTAGTTCAGAATCAGAGGGTGGGCTTTGAAGATCTGATAAAAAAAAAGAGGTAAGATGTCAGAGAGAACATTAAAAGTGACACCAAATGAGATGATTACAGTGGTGGTTTGAGTGAAATATATGCGGAGATGAGGTGAGGAAAACCTTGATAAGCTTATTGAAGGTCTCATAGATGAAGATGAGAGAGATGAGGATGGAGAAGATTTCTTGGGTGAAGCGGGAGATGAATCTGACCAGGAAGCTGCCTTCCGCAGCCACAATGATGAATACGATCACTATCAGCCACATCCCCACCCAGATACGACCCACAATGTATTCAATACCCTGAGCCTTGCAGAACTAGTATGGAATGAAAAAACAAAACAAAACAAAACAAAATGTGTATTAATGAAGCAAAAATAGATTTCTTAAGAATGATTGTCAGGGTTCCAACGTGTGAATCTATGAATGCTACTTATACGTACAGCGAAAAAAGCTTCTTCAAACACCAGAAGTGGTCCTGAGAAGCCGATGACAAGGACAGGCTGGGCGGCAATGAGGCAGAAGATGATACCCTGGACACTGGTGGAGATCATGAGCTCTGACACACCCATCATTTTCTCAGTTTTGTCAGCTAGGGTCAGACAACAGAGACAATTATGAATATAGTTAAAAGGGGTCAGTTTGTACTCATGTTAACATCAGAGATCAATGAACTGATACTCTCTGACTCTCTCTCTCTCTCTATCTAAGGACTCTCTCTTACCCAAAAGCCCTCCAAAGGTGATGGCCGGTGACAGGGCCGCGAAGTAGATGAAGATGACGGCAGCGAGGACCTGAGGGTTCAGAGCATCCGTGTAGTCGCTGATGTAGTGGCGATAACGGCGCTTTATGTCTTTCACCATCCCACCGAAAGGAATGCCTGTACGGGCCAGAGGGTCTTCCCTTGGAATATCTGGGCCTTCATCAACTGGACATGTAAACAAATCAAATTGACATTAATATTGATTACAGCAAATCTGCTCTCATTTCTCTTTTGTTTTTAGCAGTGTCTCACAATTAAGACCACATTTCCTGAAAACGTGTTTGGTTCCTTTTGCAAGGAGGTTGTTGCTGCTTATCACTCCTCCCACCCGAATTGGTCAGCATATGTTTGTTTTTCTCTGTTATGTAACTAAAGCGGATACACAAATCAGAATTTTTCTGTTATTCACTTGTTTTAGCATTTACTAAATGAACAGCAACCTCTTCCTTTATTGTGATATAAAGCAATCCAACAATTACAAAGTAGAGGTTCTCAGTGATTGTCTTGTTTTCTTACAGTAATTATGGTTTAAAGCTATTGCATTAATATCTTCTCAAAAGTATCTCAAAATGAATGTTTTAATTACTTCTAATGCTATATGGAGCACCTTTAAATTAATTTAAAATCTGAATATGCATGTTTAAGAAACTTAAATTCAGAAGTAATGTAAAAACATCATTATTTATATATATTTACGAAACATTTTAAAGAATAATATAATGAACACATTAAAGTGTAAGGTCAGAATGGCATGTTGGCATTAGTATGGTAGGGACGGTGTAAAACTGTCTTCAGGCTACAAATGTTTGGTCTGTAGAAAGCTTCAGAAAGCTGCTGGACACTGTATAAGCACTGTGGTGTATGCTGACCTCGGACCCTGTCACCAAAGGCGAGGCGGGTGTCAACAGGGCGCACTCTGTCAAGCAGCATCTTCCTCTGGTAATCGATGATTGGCTCCAGCATTCCTTGCTCTTGGATTTCAGTGGGAGGGATCACAATGCTGCAGTCCATGAAGTCAGCGACGGCATTGGTCAGATCTTTTTCGTTCTGGGCCAAGAAAGCCTCCAGACTGAACACCTAATGACAGCAGCGATACAGAAAGCTTTTACTCTCTTGCATTTTTATTAGCAAACATAATTATATTCCATAGAAATCAGGGTATTTTACGTTGGTAGGATTGTATGATCTCAGTCCTAAAGCTACATGCTGCTGTGCCTTATTTTATCTCTCTACTTTCTCTTCTTTCTCACCCAGTCGGCCATTAGAGCACCCATGGCGCGCCCAGTTTCAGTGTAGTCTATTTCGCTCTGGCTGGGGCCCACCAGGACAAAGACGTAGCGGACAGGGACAGCAACCTCCAGGGCAGACTCCATCACCACAGAGTCACTCAGCCTGACAAAAGACACCACTGGCTTCTCCAAGAGGTCCAGGGCACCTATTGGAAGCACCCTCTTTGAGTCAAACCTGGTCATATACTTACAGTACAACAACCTGGAGACATATGACTGCTTTTGAATAACATAGACGTACCTGAGAGGACAATTGAGGCCTCCATGTTGTCAGAGCTGTCTCTCTGCAAAAATAACAGTCCAGCAGTGTAGTAAATGTAAACTCTGTTATGTTAATACATGTTTGTGATATTGATGATTACCCAAATGATGAAAAACCAAAGCTTAATACCTTCTTAGTTACAGAAAAGGCCTGCATCTCAATGTCTCCAGAGGCTGTAACCACAGGTCCCCCAGCTTGACTGGAAGAACAAATAAAATCAGCACATTCTACAAAGATTTTCATGTCATTATTGTCATGTAGAAAAAAACTATGAAATAGCAGGTCCTGTGGGTCACCTGCGTCTCATGAGGAGAGCTCTCAGCAGAGCATCCCGATCGTCGGCACGAATCTCATTTTTTTTCAGGAGCTCATCCGCCACCTTCTCAGCCACAGCAGACAGACTGCTGGCATTCAGGTCGAAGATGAAAGCACCTGAGGACAGACACAGGCTCACAGTTTGATTTCATCCTACTGTAACATATACTCTGATTTCTGTTTCATTAAGGGTTCCAAAGTCACCTGTGCTCATGAGCTTGCGGAGCTGGATCAAGCTCTTGAAGGTGAGATAGGAGACATGAGAGGAACCCCATTTTCCTGTGCGAAGGTTGAGGTTCTCCTCGTAGCCCATCCAGCGGCCAGTCTCCTGCCAGGTGCTGCCCTGGAGCTCATTCAGCTCCACATAGGCCTGTGGATATGTAATGTGGTTAGTTAAAAAAACATACCAGTACAGAGTGAATTACATTAACTTCTGGCAAGAGTTAAGAATGTGGACTAACTTGAGCGTCCCCTCTTGTGGTGGCATTGGTGTTTACGTTCAGGTTGGCTGAAATAAGGAGATAGAAAAGTGATTTAAAAAGTCAAAAGTGCCAAAAGCTGCATGGACTTTAAGAGCACCCTACCCTCTAAATTACTGGGGATGAAAATGGCTTCCATGGGTGGCTCATTGTCCTCCTCCTCCTGCCTCCTCCTCTCCTGGTCATAGATGTCACTGTGGCCTGGTGGAGTTCTGGTTTTGTGGAGAGACAGAAACATTAACAGAGACTAAAGATGAACATGGGGTGATGCTCAACACCATCAGTGTCTCACCAGATGTTATGGGATAAAAAAATGTGGGATTCTTTGGAAAATGCACTCCAATTATTGTGTCTGTAAGTGAACTGAACTCCAAAGCCTCTAACTGTAGTTGGTAAATGGCTTAAGATCCATCCAAGTAATGGTCTCAATATAGGCTGACAGTCTAAAGAAATCTGTTATTGGTGCTATTCTGTCCATGGCCAGAAGAGGGCAGGGTTGCTCAACCTATCTCTTATCACTGGTATTGACTACTTGGCCCTTAAACTGTTTACCCTGACTTCAAACTCTAAGGCACCCTGACCACAGGCTGTGTAAAAATCCCACATCCTTTCTTGGATTAGCTATGCACAACCATGGTCCTAATGCTGTTAGGAAAGGTATTTAGCGGTTCCTGTATTTCATTTAAATAGCTAAGTTGTAATTATGTCTGTGAATCTTGATTTTTTTTTTTCTGAAAGCAAACAAACAGAAAAGGAAAAACAACCAGTTGATGTCTATAATTCCAAGTCCTACTATACCCTGATTTAATGGTAATTTGGTTAATGCCGAGTATTTCTGTGGTCTACTGGTGTGGACACTTGTACGTCACTACCATGAAAATTTTTTTGCCACATATTGTGAGTTCAACATAGCTCTGACCTCAAACCTGCTGTAATTGATTTTTTTGGCCACATGGGGGCAGCGTAACAAGCTGTTAACACATTATCGCCTTACAAAGTTGTTGTGTTGCCTATTTACTCATCCAGTAGACATGGAGCAACATAAGTATTCATTTAAAGTCATATTTCTGGCCACTTGGCTAATGTAAGTCCAATGTTCACTTTCCTTTTTAGCTCAGTTTTGATTTTTGCAAAAAAATCTGGCTTTTTAGCTGCTAAATTCTCCCCTATGTTCAAAGCTAGTTGCTAACTTTGTGTGTTTGCTGTTTGGTGCTAAGCAGTGGAAAGTTGAAAATTGCTGCCTGCTGGGACTAGAAATGATATTGATGAGAGTAATGAAAGTAAACTGCAGCCAAAAAACCAAAACAATGAGCTAAAAGATGCTAAAATGCTCTGTAGAGCTGAGAGAAACTTCCAAGTTGGGTGGTAATTCTCAGTGGGTTTGTTACTACAAGCGACACCTTTCAAATTACACAAAGTAATTTATGCAATGTAGCAGCTTTAACTACTTAGAACTTAAACCTAAATATAACCAATTGAGTGGGGAAACCTTTTGGGATTTACTGACATACCCACATCAGGGAAAGAAAGTCCCAAACTTTTGTCTTATCAGAAACTTTTTTTTTTTTTTACATGAATGCAAAGGCAACCTTTGTAAATAAACAGTCTGTTTAAACAGAAAGACCTCACAGAGAGAAAGGACTCACAGTCTGAATGGAGAGGGGAAGGCTGAGTCATTGTCTTCATATGACATGTCACTGCCCTAGAAAAGAGGAAAGAGATTTACTGGAAGAAAGTTGGATGAAAATATATATTGCTGCAAGATTTATTGATTAAACCCTATAGTCTGCATCCTGAGTCATTGTCCTAGATTTCCTCTCTCTGTGAGAAAGGCTTTGAGAGCATAATAATATCATAAGTAGTTCTTATAATGCAAGCGTCCTGAAACTTTATCTGGGTAAACAACTATGGTGCTTCATTATTACAATATATATCTTGCAGCAATTGTACAGTTTATATTGTATTTTGATGTCAGCTTTAGAGTGAAGATGTCAGACGTCACACTGCATATGAAGGAAAAAAAAAGACCAACCTCCTCAAAACTGAAATGGTTTTCCATTGATGTTTTTCAGTCTCAAACCCTCTGCTACTTTGTGCATTCCCTAGGACAGAAAAAGGAATAAATGAACATAAATTCAAGAATATAATAATTATACGAGCTACATCAAGTTCCCATAACTAATTAGAAATAACTGATGACTCAGATGGGACCATTAACATTAAATCTTCAATTCCTTTACTGGTGATTTTTGGGTTGTGACAGGTGCACCTGCAGCATCCAAAGCATGGGATTTGTAATAAATATATATTATACTCTTGTGTGTATACGTGTGTGTGTGTTTTTTTTTGCTATTGAAGAGCAGGTTCCTCTGCCACCAAAGATCCCAATAAGGACTTTTATCGCCATCTAACACAACACAGCCGCTCTGACTCTGTCTGCAGAGCCATGGCTCATGACAGATAATCAATCAGCCGTTGAGACTGTGAGCTACGTTATAGTTTAAAATAGAGGACTCACAGAGCACAGAGCCTTATCTTTGGGTTACGCCCTTCTTCAGCAGCGGTACAGCAAATAACTTGTAATGTTATAATGCAGCATATGCAGCTACTGTAACCTCCAGCAATATGAAACTGTTACATTTAGACAGAAATACTCAAAACTCAACAATCTACATCTTATAATTTAATATTGTATATAGTTTTACATTTCAACTTGATAAACAACAGTAAGGCACTTTTTTGTAAAATTGCAATTGCAAATATCTTTTATCAGAGGCAAAGAGACTTCTGCAGTAAACAAAACGTGCCATTATTACACAACCGCTTCATACTTGCTCAAAAAAAGAGGGAATGAGTACTGGTTCCAAAACAGATCTAAAGATAAGGCCAGTACATCTGAACAAGTATGCTGCTGAATATTAACAAGACTTTGCTTTTAAGTGTTTTTACAGAGAATATACAGGTAGTTTAACACAAAGCCAAGACAATTTTAAAAATTATGAACATCCTCGCTGGCTCAAAGTGCTCAAAGTCAACTTTTCAAAGATGAGAATCTCACTTGACCCTGACCTCCAATGAGTAAAAGGCTTGAAATATGTTTACAGAAAATGCATAACAAAATATTTTGTTTGTAAAGGTTAATCCTTATAGAATAATTGTTTCCAAGAAAATAACTCAAACTCAACAAAATAGTTTAGACTCTAATCTCCTGCCCTTATCTTACAAACACGTCAAAGGCCCAAAAGGTTAGAATATGCTGCTCTGCAATCAAGATACATTCAAATATCCATCTTGTTTGACCTCTATCCTCTAGTCCAGTAGTGCCATGAAGTGTGTCTGACCCCTGTCCAGCAAAGGCCACACCCCTACCTGCATGCAGGTACTCCCACCTGGTCTCCAACACTGGGAACAGGACGTCCGCTGTTCTGTCAGTCAAGACGAGCCCGATGATGAAGTGAGCTGGGACCAACGAAGATGAGTTGCAGTGACTGAGAGAGGAGCGGGAACACCCACATGAAACTACGTCGACCCGAAGAAGTGCTGTACCCCACAACCCCTCTGGTTGCCCAGCAACCTGGCAGGGGGGTGGGGGAGATAAGGCGTATGTGACAGACAAACAGCCCTATCATTTAGGGACACCTTGAGACAGGGATATCCCAGCCCTAGTTTGCCCGCTCTGCCCGCTCAGCATGAACCAGGTTCAAGCCTGGATGCTAAAACTCAGCCTGTCCGAGGGGCACATGGGGGTAAAGAGGGTAGAAAAGGGGGCAACTTTTTCTATCAGTTGGATAGCATCTTACTATCTTGTTTACGTACTGGGGATTCCCTTACGATGATGGGGGGGTATCTCCTCTTGATTTTATTGAGAAAATTGATGTGATGAACGCATTAACGTCAGCTTTTTCTGTACAGCTCCAAAGCTCACATGGCTAGTCTGCAGTGCATGTGACATGGTAGCTACATGGTTAGACATCTTCTGCAGCTGCCTGGCACTGGATTCTGGTGGTCCAACCCTGTCAGATGACAGATACTGACACATGGATGCAGCATAGGCTGGTGGACTGGAAAACATCAGAGGTTGATTGTACATTTTTAAAACATAGAAAACACTGTAGACTGTGATAACAGTTTCAGCAGTGCTGCTGCCGTCAAAGAATGGAAAATTGAATTAATAGACACATGACAAGGTGATTAGTTTAGTGCTTTTAAACAGGAAAACCTACTAGGGTGCACTGAGGAGTATGGTGGCCTACCCTAGAAGATGAGCAGAATTTTTAAGGTGTCTGTAAGTTCTTGCATACCAAGTCTTATTGACAGGTATGTAGGATCAAAACTTGACTGTGAAGAAACCAAAGAATCCTGCAGACTGTCAGTCACTTCTTCTCAATTTACTATAAACTAATAAAGTGAGTACAAGTGATCAACAGTGTGCAGGAGTCCTTGGTTTCTTCACAATGAAGGTACTCTCTCCAATATTTTTTGATTTTATTTTTTAAGCAACAATAAACGCAAAACACAACAACAAAAAGCTCCACTTATTTAACATTGGAAATCCACTCCACAAAAAGAAAGAAAAGAAGAAACAAGGCTGATACAATGAAGAAAAACTTATTCTGCATAGTTCACAACAAGTAACATTCTGTTACTCTGCCAGATCCAAATCTTTAACATGATTTATAAAGAATCCCCAAATTTTATTGTTTATTTTTTAGTATATAATTTATTCTTTCTAGTGAGATTTTGATATCATTTATCTTAAATGGGTAATATTTGGTCTGTGGGTTTTTCTCCAAAACAATGCTATTATCTTTTTGACATTGAGGAAGCTAAGGTCCATCAATATTCGTTCATTTTTATTATAATTATGTTCTTCTGGATATAAACCAAGTTAAAATAATTTAGGGTCAATTAATTTTTCTCATGTCTCTCTGACCTCTTCCCAAAATGTTTTAATCTTTCTACACTGCCAAACACAGTGAAACGATGAAACAGTGTGCCTCTGTGCACTTAATACATATGTCTGGTATATTTTTATCTTAACGATTTAATTTGTCAGGAGTTACATAAATTCTCATTAACCAGTTAGGATGTATTAATCTGAGATGTACGTTTACTGTCCGTGCGTGAACTGCAGCACAGGCCAATTTCCAAATTCTCTATTGAGATTTCAGTTTCCAAATCCTTGCGCCAAACATTTAATTTATAGAGTGAACTCTCTGATGAGCAGGATGTGAGCAGATTATAAATCTCTGATATGATGCCCTTTCTTAAACAGTCCTTTGTCATCATTGTTTCAATAAGTGACTGTGGAGGTCTAGTAAGTGTATCATTTTGTTTTTGCTTTTATAAAGCTTCTCAGCTGTAGGAGTTTAAAGAAGTGTTTTCTATTCAGGTTAAATTTACACTTCAGTTCTTCAAAATACATCATAACATCAGAATTTGTTAGATACAGATCTTGAATCTTTTCAAGCCCTTTAGAAGCCCAGAGTTTAAATGTAGTATCTGCTCTTCCTGGTATAAAAAACTAATAACCCCATATTGGACTTTTCTTTTATATAGCTTCTTACATCGTAGCAGATTTAAATCATACGTTTAATGATTGGATTGCCTGTCTGCCTTTTTAGTTTGTTCTCTGTGTCAGAGTATATATATATGGGAACAGGCAGTTTTAGATCATAGGATTTCATTTCTGTCCAACGGGGAGTGTCAAAGGTTGAGAAATAGAACATAATGGACCTCAGTTGTGCAGCCCAGTAAATGGATCTAATGGAAAATATGACAGAGACAAATGAAGCCTTGCCCTTCTATTGTTCCACATAAATCCCACAAATACTTTTTTGATGTTTGAAAACAAATCTGTTGGTGGTGGCAGAGGAATGTTTTGAAAAAGGTAGTTGTTACTGAAACAGGTAGGGATATCCAGGTATTAAATGAGTCATTAATTCCTTCCATCAAAGGTCCATAATTAGTCGTATCCCCAAGTAGATGAATTGTTCTACCACATTAAATTGGATCACTTCAGAATTTGGATTCCTTTCATTTTCACTAAGAGGTAATATTGCTGACTTTGTTTTATTCACTGCATATCCTGAAATGTCACCAAATGTTCTTATTAACTGTTGTAAAGCTGGAATTGATTTGTTTAATTTTGTAATAAATAAGATTATATCATCAGCATATAGTGCTAACTTGTGTTCAGTCTGTCCAGCTGTTATTCCATAAATTTGTGGGTTTAATCGTACTGTTAGTGCAAAAGCTTTGATTGCTAAAGTGAACAGCAATGGGCACAGTGGACGACCTTAGCAGCAGCCTCTTTTAATATTAATTGGTTGTGAAAAATTCCTATTTGTCAAAATTTCTGCTGTTGGCTTTTTATATATCAGATGAACCCATTTTCTCCAAACCCAAACCTTTCCAGAACAATGAACTGTTAGGGCCATTTAACCCTATTAAAGGCCTTCTCTGCATCCAATGATAGAAGAGCTGTATATGAGGTTTCTTTGCCATTATTAATAATAATTAATACTCTTCTAACATTATGAAAGCCATGCCTTCCAGTTATAAATCCATTCTGGTCTCTATCAATAATTCCTGGCATCAAGTTTTGTATTCGTCTTTTTAAAATTTTGCATAATATTTTAAGGTCAAAATTTAACAAGCTTATTGGTCTCATATTTATTAGAGGCCTCCTCTGGCTCGCGATGAAAATTAAGCTGTAAATACAGCTCCAGCTCAACGTTGCCTTATCTTAGTACCTTCCTCATCCAAAATATGTGTTTCTTGTAGGAATACAATTTTAGAGTCCATATCCTTAAGCTTATTCATTACCTGTCTTATTTTTTTAAGCTTGTGTAAACCCCTGCAGTTCCATGATACAAAATTAACCTTTACTCTTTGAGATGTAGCTAATAATAATTATTGGATTACCTTCTAACGCAACTCTTTCATGTTTAAGGAGCACTTATATAAAAATGAATCCCCTCTTCCCACTCACGTGAGACCCTCCCCAAAAATTTACCACCTCTAGCTATCAACATCTGACTGTCCTGTGTCCGTGAGGACAGTCTGTCCATCATCTGCTTTAAACCAAAACGCACCCAATAGCACATTCACTGCTGTATTGCAATTAACAAAAATAAACCGACACTTTGCAAAAAAGCAAACTCCATGGACCCCCCTTCTCCACTTGTTATCAAAAGTTGAAGAAGGAACAATAAAAGCAAAAACTAGAGAAAAGTCAGGAAAAAAAAACATAATTTTGTGTAAATTTGTGTAAATATGGTAAATTTGTACCCCCAAGCTAAAGCCAGGTCAGCTTGAGGGATAAACTTTCTCAGTGGTTAAATGTTGTAAATAAAGTTGGTATGAGAGAAAACAACACACATGAGTCAGTTGGATCTGGTTCGTCAGAGTTTATTGACAGCGGTAAGCTCTCTCTTTTTAATGGACACATTCACAACAGTATCCAATAAACAGTAAGGCAATGCACAGAAATACCAGTTTTGTTATCACATGCTGTAGAAGCTATCTGCTGTGTGCACGTGTCTCAACATACAGCATACAGACACTCCCAGTCTTATGTCATATGGCTGTTTCATACAGAGACACGTCTGCACATATATGTTGCTTTACTTAAATGCAAAGCACGAAGTGACAGTACTTTGACAGTTTGAAATATTGCTTTACACAGTGCTGGATTTGAAAAATGTGCAAAATATCAAAATATATGAAAGGTAGAGTACCTAGTTTGAAAGGATATAACTTAAAGCATGTATAACATGAAGCACCAGGCATGTGGATGGTGTGTGATTTGGAGTTTTTAGTTGTCTTGGTAATAAACTGCAACTAAGATGATGATAGGAAAAAGCTGAGAGGGAAACCTAACTGACCGAAATATATCATGACATGTCAGTCAGTGCTTGTAGATGATGAGAAGTGAAATTTGAAATGTCATTGATGACCATTGTCAACAAAAAAATCAAATTGCTACAATGGCAATGAAAAGTATTCATGTTTTAATGTATTACAACACTGAGTCAAACACTGAGACACTGATCAATAGAAAAAGACCCTTAAATGTCAAAGTAAAACAACAAATCATCACTGGTGCAGCCTATTGATTTAGCCACATACTGTAATTAGTGAAACAGAGATCACCTGAGTGTAGTCGAGGGGTTTTAATTGACGGCAGTATAAATACACATGTATCTGAAAGGTCAAACTTGAATACTTTTTTTTTTATAGGCGCTGAACATTTTTCAAACTTCTTATTGGAGGACCAACTACAGCAGCGCAGATGACGTCTATCAGCATTAGAACAAGCAGGCTGGTGTGAGTTATCACTGAGAGCCAGAGCCAGGACCCAAGACCCACCTAGTCACAGTGTGCTACACTAAACTACACAAGTAGAACAAATATATCACTAGCTAGAATACTGAGAGGGCTGTTATAACTTCCATTTCATTTACATAAAAACATGAATTAAACCAACATTACTATTCAGATTCAGGCCAGAATAGTAATTGGTGTTTTTCACAGACTGACTGACATCTTTTTTTTTTTTTTTTTTTTTTAATTATAATCAACAATTTCAGTGAGGATGATCAGTGATTCTCATTTTCTATTTCCACTTCCAAAATCAAATGTTTGAGCTGCATGGTCTCTGACTCATCACTTTTCAGCATGCTCCAAATTTAGATGATATAAGCTTTTTTTCTGGCTAAAAAGGCAAAACTACAACAATTCTGAGTGGTTAATAATGTTTGTGGCATGTAGTTACAACCTGAGTATGAGTTCTGAGCTGTTCATATAAATAAATAAAAACATTCTCATTGCTTTCCTGTTTGAAAATCAATTTGTGGAAGAACAAAACTGTGAAACCACCCTCAAGGGGTTGTTGCTGTTTTGTCAGGCTGCTGCACATGTGAAGAATTTGACCTCTTTGTGACAGTACCCTCAGCTTGAGATGGGGGGGATGCTGGACTGAAAATGGTTGTCTTTGTTGTATTTGGCGCCCCTTAGCGTGAACAATGTGGCAAAAATACTGCATGACTAAATGACTTATCATTCCCTAACAGAACTGAATCAGGATTTTCACAAAGTTAGTAACGCCACCCTTATCTTTCCTGCTTCCTAAAAGTGACTGGACATGTGGTGTTATTTAGTGTTTCTCCTGTGAAAGAGATATTTTGTTGACAAAAAAAAACTCCCAAGCATTAACTCAGAATTCAGGCACCATTCAACAAATTATTTAACAACTGGATATAACAGTTCGACTTAAATTCTCATTTTGAAATATGTGCTAAATAGCTCTGCTGCTACAACTAAAACTACAGTTGCTGAGCAGGCTTTGTTGACCATAAATAGATAAACCTGTTTAACTTGTACAAAGTAACTGTAAGTTGCTAATCACCAGTATCAGGAGACTCTTAATATCAACATGCAGATAGCACCCAAGCGACTGGCTCTATGGTAAACCAGCACACCCTCACAACCAGCTGGGAATTAGGAAGTACAGGCGTGTTATTTAACACAGTTGTATCTTTAGGGAAGAAGTGCAGAAGACTTGTGCATAATAATATTAATAATAAGAAGAAGAAAAGACACTGACATCATGAAAAAGTGACAAACAACAGCACTTAAACAACCATTACCTTTATTCAAAGACTACATTTTTGACATCGGAGTAAACAATTACATGATTTGTGGAGAATGAGCTGACATCGAATTAGTGTGAGCTGACAGACCAGTGGGTGGTGGTCTTCAGAAGCACTACTGATGAACGCTCCAGTACCTGACCAGTTTGATTTACAGAGGAACAAAAATTAAAAAAAAAAAAAAAACAACCCAAAAAATGAATACCAAACAGATTCAGACTGGACAAAAAATTTATAGAGCTAAGCAGCTGCACACAAAGGCAGTGTTGCAAGCAATCATTTTAATATTTAAATCTAATCCAATTTGATTAAGAAATAAAAATAGTTTAGTTCTCCTTTTACATCCACCCACCACAGATTATGATGTTGATTTGCTATTCAAAACCCACACAGTCAGAGTATTTGACATTGTTATCTCAGAAAAAAATGCTTTAGATACAGAATAGTACAGAGGCAGAAACCCAGAGTCTCTCCCTTTATGCTTAGAAATGAGGTGCAATCATGATGTCCTGTCCTTGCATTCAATGATAATTCTTAATTGCATGTAAGATGAATAAACAACAAAAACAAACAAACAAAAGAAAACAGTTAGGCAGTTAGAGAATGTCAGACAATGAGGCTGTAGGAAAAGAAAAGTGAGCTCCCTTCCAACCCTTCTGCTAAATCTTCTCCCTGTCTCTGCTCTTAGAAGAAGGAAATTCCAGGAATGGATTCATCATACCATAGCTTTAACATTTTAGGCTACGGTAATCATTAACAGCCTGGAGCTCCACAGCGAGAACAGAGAGGGGAGCCAGACGGCAGAGCAGGGTTAGGTGGTCGCTCTCTGCATCAGAGAAAGGAGCTTGTGGTCACAGTGCACCTCTGTTGGATTTAAGGTTTCATCCCAGTCTTTGTTAACAGGGTCAGGGTATACCACAGGTGGTAGTAGCAGTACACACAGCTGCACTAGCTTGTCTTGATGCTGCTGGTAAGCGAGAGCAAAGACACACGGAGGGAGATTTACATGATGACACATGGTGCACGGCTTTTGGTGATCTTCTGTACCGGTTTCCCATCATATGCATCCTGGACAGCGTTCATGATCTGTGGCAGGAAACAAAAAAAAGCATATATCAGAAACTGTTTTTTTTGGTAGTGGTTTACATTTCAAAGGGGGTTTGAGAGTGTTAAAGGATAGGTTCACAATTTTTCAAGTGCGTCTTAAAACAACAGTCAGGTGTCCATATGAACACTGGAAGAGGTTTTCCTCGCTGTAATCGTTCCTCCTGTTCATACTGGCTGTTAAAAGATCCCCTTCAAATGTGCTTTCGATGTAAGTGATGGGGGGCCAAAATCAACAGTGTTTGTGCAAAAATGCATTTAAAAGTTGATCTGAAGCTTATATGAGGCTTCAGCAGTTTTAGTTAGGCTGTATTCAGACCAAATCAGGCATTGCGGCGAAAACGCTAATCCTCCCATTCATTTGAACTGGGCGCAGTGTGTTTAGGCTGCAAGGGGTTTTGGCTGCAGCGGCGCCGCACCGGTCTGCAGCGAGAAAGTTGATCCAGAGTCAACTTATGGAGAAACGCAACCCGACGACACGCTGCGGTAGCCAATAACAACTGCCAATCAGACTGATAAGAGCTGTAAAACCCTGCATTGAGGGAGGACAAAAATGTTACTAGGAAGAAGGGAGGACATTTCTCTCTGTTTGACAACATTAAGAGTAAAGTTACACTTTGCTGTCAGCTTCCTGACTCATTTTAAAAAAGACGAAGAGAGAGAGAGAGAGCTGAGAGCACCAGCAAGAGAGAGCAACTGTGGTCGAGCTAGCTAGCTAATAAGCTAACGTTATTTTCTGATTTGTTTTACAGCAGTTAGGTTCTAGAGCACAAACACGCCTACACCCCCACCCCCATACACCAGCCTTAGTCATATCAATTGGATATCTGCCATATTAGCAGTCTTTTTTGCATCAAATTCCCTCTCTGTGTTTCCTCAGACAGTGTTTCCCTGTTGAGCTGCTATGGAAGATTAGAACAAAAAGAGGGACTTTGGCATTAAAAAGACCGCAACGTTATGAGATACCTGCTTGATTTGACTAATTTGGACAACTGAAGCTTCATATTACAGGACATCTTTGCTTACATTTATGCACAGAAGGAGGTATGTGGATTTTGGTCCCATCATTTACATTATAAGTGCATTATGAGTGGATCTTCTAAAGGCCAGTATGAACAGGAGGGATGGTTATGGCAAGAAAAACCCATTTCAAATGTTCATTTGTAAACCTGACTGTTGTTTTAAGACAGACTTGGAAAAATTGTGAACTGTCCTTTAAGCATGTGTTACTCACGTCATCCTCATATGGGAAGCCACCAGTCTCAAACTTGGAGAAGACAAGCTGCCCATTGATTTCGATCTCAAAGCTGCCTATAAAAACAAAAGAGAAAATAAAGTGAGATCATCTGCATGCTTTCAGGAATGATCTTTGCCATAAGTAATAGCAACAAAGTAACACATTAAGGTCAAATGTTAGTATCAAACATTAACACATCTTCGGTAAGAGTTCAATCATTGATTAATCTGAAACAATACTTACTTTTTCTTCCCACGAAGCCTGACACAGCCGCATCGGGAAACTCACCCTTAACAACCCGGGCGAGCTCCTGATAGCGGGGTTCGTATCCTCATGCTCCACTAGATGGAAGAAAAACACATGTATTAAAAAAAAATACAAGAGCAGGACACACTGTGTTTCTACCCAGTGCTGCAAAGTCAATATAAGCTCATTTTAGCCGCCAGCTAATAGCAGCTAATCTACAGTAACGTCTAATAGCCGTCTTTAAACTGGGATTTACGGGACGGAAAAAGACACCAGCAGAAGCAGATTAATTAAGCATTTAAACAAAATGAAAATGAGTATAATAAAAAAAGATATAGCTACCAGTATTCGACTTTAATTGTCACCCCCATCGTTATTGTTTTTTCCTCAGCGTTGTCACCAGCGCTCGGTGTGATTTGGTGCGTAGCTCAGTTGCTTGTGTAACAGTGAGCCGGCGTCCTGCCTGGCCGCGGGAGTGCGCATGCGTACTCCTTCTTCTTCTTCTTTAGTGTTTATTGGCGGTTGACAAACCAGTTTAGAGACGCATTACCGCCATCAATTGGACAAGAGATTATGTAGGAATTAAAAAAGCCTCTAGATTGTTTTAGCTAAACCAGTTTCTTTAAAAAACGTGATAATATCACAGTATATCTTGTTTGCTGTTTTCTCCAAGTGACCTGAGAATGAAAAGTCATGGTGTTTTACTTTCCTTAGTGACTGAAGTAGGTGATTTCTTTTGATATTGTATTTTCTACAATGAAGTAGTAAATGTTTGACTGTCTCTGGTTGGATACAGTGTGTGCATTTTCCAATTGGGTGCTTGCCTATTTAATATAATGTATAGTTGAGACCTATATGACCTATTCTCAGATGATTAATGACATTTTCTTCCCTTTGTCTCCAGCCCACCATCCTACCAGCATTATATAGATGTCTTCCAGTTTCATTATCATCCCAGCACTCCTGCCATACTGATTGTGCATTTGTCCCAATGAATGTCTTAGCTTCAACTTTGCTTAATGGCTTAACTTTTAGGTCTACATGCTTCATTGTGAGTGTTTGTTTTGCCAGAATATCCACCTGCTCACTTCCCTCCACACCAACATGAGCAGGAACCCAAAGGAAGCTTGTAGAGACCCTCAATCTCCATCCTGTACATCATAAGGAATATTTCATTGATAATATCTGTTCTAAATAACGATCTGCCAGATCTGATGCTTGTTATTGGTGAAAAGCTGTCAGATGCAATAACGGTGTTACTTATTTCCTTCTGCTCTAACCTCTGCAGGGCCAATAGTAATGCCAATTACTCTGTGGTATGAACTGACTAATGGTCTGATACCATTTTCTTAATATATGACTCACTCACTGGGATATATACTGCTGCACCTGGACACCCTATATCAAGATCTTTGGAGCCACCTGTGAATATAAACACTGAGTCCGAAAAACGCTGATCAAAATAGTTCTGGACTATGCACTATACTGGAAGTTGCTCTGACTTGTCCTTCAAGATGGTGGACCAGAGCGACTTCTGGTTCAAGTGAGGATCGAGGAGCGAGGAAATTTCAAATAAGAGAGCTGGGATGTGCCCATGGCGTTTTTCAGAACTGACAGGTGGGCAAGGAACAATGTTGAATTAAACTGAACAAAGTTATTGTATTTCAAGAAATCAATATTCAATGACTTCAACAACATAAAAACGATGTCATGTAAGTAAATACAGATCATTTCTATTTACAGACTTTACATAATTGTAATATACGTTATTTTGTGTAAGATTTACCTGAAATCTGTATATACAGATGTCAAAAAACTGCTCTACAGTATCAAGTCTACACTGACCTCTTTGCTGCAGACAGAATAAGTGAAGTGACTGTATTTCAAGAAATCAATATTCAACAAATCTAACAATATAGAACAGATTTTAGCTTAGTATACACAGTATATAAAGATGATTATATAGCTATTTACACACTACATGACTGCGTAATATACAGTCTTTGTAACCTTTACCTGCAAATAAGTGCTATGTACAATTCAAAGTCTAACACTGGCTTCTTTGTCTTTACCTGTCTGTTTTGATAGTTGCCAGAGTTGGATCTCTGTATTGAATAACTTGTTGTCCATCACTTGGTGTATGACACGCGACCACATGCACCCTGAGGCTTGCAATGGCCTGAGTCTCTCTGATGTCACAGGCAGAGAGAAATGTCGGCCTATAGACTTTACAAGGAACAAACTCATCAACAAGGAACCCTCTGTCAACCATGATGGCCGTCCCAGGTCTTAACGGGGACAGAATTCCAGACTCTCACATGATCTGTTTGTCACTGATAGATCCGGCATACAATGGCGAGATGAAGGTCACAGTCCCGTGTGGAGCAACTCCAAGCAGCCCTTTGAGAGTACAGTGAGACTTATATGCAGGGAACTCTTCACTTTGGAGGAGAGGTGAGGATAGATCACTAGCATAGTCCTTGAACTCTGCTGGTAAAAGGTATTTTCTCCACTGGTATCCAGATCCTCTTTGATCCATGGACAGTGTACAGAAAGTTGCTCCATGTTGTGATGATCTGACTGATGTGGACTGGTGGATTTCATATCTGTCAGTAAGGTCTTGCTGTTGTGAGCCTAGTGCCAGATAATTGAGGAACAGGAACATCTCATCTATAGGTTGCAGGGAATGAGTCAAAACAAAATAAAAAAGTCACATTACTTAACCATCAAGGTATTTAATTCAATTAAATAAACTAATTTAAGAGTGGTAACAAAGCTAACAGTTATTACCTCATGTTACATCTGTTACGTAATGTGCGTGTAACAATGTTTATCTGTATTGTATGGTCCCTGAAAAGGGTTACGTGAGTATTTCTATTTTATGCGACTTGATACTTCCACTCCACTACATTACTGAGGGAAATATTGTATTTTATACTCCACTACGTTTATTTGACAGCCTCAGTTACTTTTCAGATTACAGTTTTAAATGATATTACCTTATTGTTGATTGTTGTCCAAATTTATGTATCAGATCTTTGGTTTTTCCTCTTCTCTATACCTGAATTATCATCTCATGACCCCTCAGACCCCTATAAAGCAGTTAAAACTAGCTCCATCTCAAGCAGCAACAGTAAAATGTAGGGAACACTTCACTTTGGAGGAGAAACGATGATATTATTAATGTACTTTATTAAACGTATCAGTCACTGGACCTTACTGCAGACAGAGTACTTTTATTTCTAATGCTTTAAGTAAATTTAGCTTATAATACTTTCACTAAATTTGATTTTAAATGTAGGATTTTTACTTGTAACGGAGTATTTGTATTGAGATATTTATTGTGATATTGCTATTTTTACTTAAGCAAAGGATCTGAGTACTTGCTGTTAATCACTCAGGGTTTTCACAGAATGTTCTCTACTATCTGTCTGTGTTTGGTAAATGATAAATGCTGTTATGTTCCTCTTCAGAGTGGACTGTAGACCTGCTGCTGAGAGGTGTGGTTCTTACTGTCTGCTGCATGTGGGTTTGATTACTCATTACAGACAACCTTCAGACTCATAAACACATAAAACAGGAATTTCTGCTATCATTCCTTCTACAGCGAGCTTTGTTCACAAAGTGCACAGAAACATGTGTTAAAACATGAGAGATGGCATCCAGCGATCTGGCAGCATGTAAGTCTTGATTCCTGATGTCTCGTAGTAGCTGTATTACATCTGTGATAGTGTTGGTGTTCAATTTGAAGGTATAGTTATGAAAATCAAAGCAATTTAGCAATGTAGTTATTGTCATAATATTCAATTTCAAGTTTACCAGAGTTGATTTATTACAGATATTTTTTGCCACTGGATTATTGATCTTTTTTGGTGCATTGTAGTCCCACTGATTAATCATATATTGATTTATTATTTATATTACTGTCAAGACATTTAAGAATTTAAGGATTTAAGGGAATGTTATAATTTATTCCATTTATAATATTTATTTTATTAGACAAAACAGAGCCATCTCTGTACTTTCTTGTTGTGTAATGTCATTTTAGGCCTAATTTTGTGCATTTTTAGGGCTGCATCTAATAAATATTTCCATTATCGGTTAATCTTCTGATTATTTTCTCAATTAATTGATGTCTAAAATGTTAATGTCTACAAAACGTCAGACGATAGTAAAAAAATCACAGATAATAATTTGTCAGATACATTTAAATTGCTTGAAAAATAGCCTGAAACTCAAAGATATTCAATTTTCTATTATATAATAAATACGACAGTTCGGTTTTATAATCTGGAAGCAATGAATTTCAGGTATTTTTGCTTTAAAAATCGCTTAATTGATTATCAAAATCACTGCAGATTAAGTAGTTTCATCAACTATTGGATTCATAATTTCAGCTGCATACATTTTTCTCATTGTTTTCTCATGGTATGAATGTTTTCTACACATATATGAGAATTAAAATGAGAATTAAGCAGCTAATTTGCCTCTTTTTCCCTCTTTTCTTCCCTGTTTGTTAATGTGCTTTTCTGTGTTAGGGGACGGCTGGTGTACATCACAGTTAAAGATTGTGCTTCTTGGTGGCAGAAACTCTGGGAAGAGTTCTGTGGGCAACTTAATCCTGGGCAAAGAGGAGTTCGTCACCAAGGAGAGGACTTCCTGTTCCCGGAGGCTGGGTGCGGTGGCCGGACGATGGCTCACAGTGGTGGACACTCCCAGCTGGTGGTGTGACTTCAGCTCCCAGGACACATCTGAGCTGGTGAAGAGGGAGATCGTGAGCAGCGTCTCTCTGTGCTCACCGGGCCCACATGTATTCCTGATCACAGTCAAGGCGAGCTCAAACTTCTCTGAGAAGCGTCGCAGGGCTGTGGAGGAGCATGTGGCCCTGCTGGGTGAGAGGGTTTGGAGTCACTGTGTGGTTGTCTTCACCTCAGCTGACAGGTCTAAACACACACAAGCAGAGGAGCATGTAGAGTCGGGGGGGAAGGCCCTGCGCTGGCTCAGTGAGAAGTGCAACCAGAGGTGTCACAGTGTTATCTTGAGCGATGAGACCGAAGTCACAGAGCTGCTGGTGAAGATACAGCAACTTGTCACGGAAAATGGAAACAGGGTGTTTGAGATGCAGGAAAGCATTTTACAGGTGAACGCAGAGGAGAAAAGAGGAGTGGAGGAGAGGGCTCAGCAGAGGTTTATGAAAGTAAAAAAACACAGATCTGTCATGCGAGGTAAGTTTAACGATGAATGTTTTGCTTATTTTGGTTATTAAAGGTAAAATATTCAATATTTTGCTTTGATTAACACTTCACAGAAATATCCAGTCAATCAAACGGCACTAGATGGTGCTCAAACTAATTGGTATTGCTGTTGCCGCTATCAACAGTTGTTTAATTTATTCCAAACATAATGTTGCTGCAGCCATAAAAAGCATTACTACCCGTGTCCTCAATCCTTTCAAATAGAAACCTGGTAAAAGGGATTTTCAGACCAAATATGTGTAGACATTAAATGATAAGGTTGGTGATATTCTACATTTGTTGTTATTGTGAACAAATCCCATGAAAAGACCAAAACCAACGATGTGTTAGTTCATCTCTTCTGACTTCACTGTCTGTGGCAACCAGCTCCAAGCCCATTGGTTCCTACTGAGGATGTAAACATTTAAAAAAAGCTCTTTAGGTTTATGTTAATACAACAAACTTTGCCGGGAACAGAACGATAAAGTCCTAGACTTATTTCCATCGTCGTCGCCGGTATTTTCACAGACCTTCAACCATTCAGCAAGACAGAGACAGGAGTTCATTGTCTGCCATGGAGAAATATCACAAAACAAGCACCAAACACAGACAATTGAATCCCAAGAGCAAAGAATCGATAAAATGTTTTCAGGGATGAACATAGACTCAAAGAACATCACATCAGAGGAGACAACAGCTGTGTGACGCAATGATAAAAAGGTGAATCAAAGTCTAGACATAAAAAAACATATTAAGATACTATCAATCTATTCAGGAACTCTGTCTAGTAGCCATTGTTTTGCCTTTGACTTAAAGCTAGAAGGATTAAAAAAAAAGGCAAAATGAAGACTACAACAGCAGGGCACTGCAGTTTTGCACTGTGGATGTGTTCTAGTGAGTATTTACAGCAGCAGGACTGTGGGATTGAATCAAAGTAAACTACAGTGCCTATGTTTTACTACCGTGAGGTACAATGTCACCCACTGCAATGGTGTGATTTGTTTTAATTGTTTTCGGACAACAATGGTGCTTTATGGCACAGAAGAATAAGACACAGCAGAGACAACACTTGTTAGTAGGATCAGTTCATTGTTGTTTTTTTTCTTTTATCAGATTTGTTGACAACAAGAAAATTACAGAAGTTTTGCTTGAAAAACATACCAAATTAAAGCCGCAAGCAGCGTTGATCGGGACCTTGCACTCTGGCCCGTCGGGATCAGATCATTTTGGTTTTTAAAAATGAGGGATATTTCTTACAAGTGTGGTGCGCTTTTATTTTGAAAGTGTTGATTGACATGTGTACTTTCAGGTGTGTAGAGATAACCGCAGCTGGACACAGAAAAATACTCACATATTTGTACATTTCCAACTTCCATTCTTTCAGAGAGGTTGAGGCCCATTACTAACATCAGGATTGTGTTGGTGGGTGCAAAGGGTTCTGGGAAGACCTCAGCACTGAACACCATCCTAGGCAGAGAGAGCAGCCAGCGACTCGGGAGAACAGCTCAGTGCCTGGTCGGAGAAGGAGTTGTGTTTGGTCGACAGGTGACTGTGGTGGACACACCAGGCTGGTGGATGAACTACTTCTGTGACGAGAGCCCCATCTTCGACCGGAGGGAGATCCTTCTCAGTTTGTCTCTCTGTCCTCCGGGGCCGCATGTCTTCCTGCTGGTGATCCGTGTGGACAGAGCCTTCACCGAAACGTATAGGAGAGCAGTGCAGGAGCACCTAGAGCTGATCAGTGAACACACCTGGAGTCGCGTCATCGTGTTGTTTAGTTTCGGGGACTGGTTGGGAGGCATGACTACTGAGCGATACATCGAGAGTGAAGGAGAGCCTCTGAGGTGGCTTGTTGAAAGATGCAGCAACAGGTATCACGTTCTGAACAATAAAACCAAAGGAGACGGATTTCAGGTGAGAGAACTGATCGGGAAGATAGAGGAAATGGTGGTCGGCGGCGACGGCGGCTGGCATTATGAATTGGAGAGGAATGTGTTGGAACAGCTGGAGGGGAAGATGAGAAGAGATAAGGAGAGAGCCGAGGAGAGACTGATGAAGAAGGAGAAACAAAGGCAGATTGCGAGGTCTCAGCTGGGTGAGTTAGATACATTTAAAAGTGATAAACAATGTCAGTGTGATCTTGTTGTACTCTCATCTTCAGAAATATTTAATTTAGCAATGCTGTTGGTTCTCCATGTCTCTAACAGAGAAGGTCAACCCTCTCTCAGAGCTGAGAATAGTGCTTGTTGGTGGCAGAAAAACAGGCAAGAGCTCCTGTGGAAACACCATCCTGAGCAGAGAGTGCTTCGAAACAGAAAGCCAAACCACTTCCTGCACTGAAAAACGAGCCGAAATCAGCGGCAAGGTGGTGACAGTGCTGGACACACCAGGCTGCTTCCCTGTGACTTCTGACCTCCTGTTGGCTCCTTCGCCCTGCGCTATCGTTCTGGTTGTCAACGTGAGCTCCTCATTCAAAGACGCCAACAGGGAAGCCTTGGAGAAACAGCTGGAGGCGGGAGGAGGCCCCGTGTGGAGCAGAGCTATGGTCCTGTTCAGCTACGGAGACTGGTTGGGAGACACGAGCATCGAGCAGCGCATCGAGGGCGAAGGAGAGCCGCTGCAGAGGCTTGTTGAGAGGTGTGGGAACAGATACCACGTCCTGGACAATAAACACCGGGGGGACGGAGCTCAGGTTAACCAGCTAATCGAACTGATAGAGGAGATGCTGGTTGAAGAAAGGCTTGCTGTTCTTCACAGAGGTGATCACATGGGGAGAAGTGTTTATTCAGCACGAGAGCAGCAGGCCGACACAGTGACACCGTGTAAAAGGGTTTTAAGGATGCTCATGACCGGCAGACGTCAGATGTCCCATGAGTGTAAGTAAATGCACTCATGTTCTTTTCCCCCAAAACAAACAGTTTATTTTAGTTTGAGACTCACTGAAACAGGATGTTTGAGTGAGTTAGAGTGTGACCAAAATTTGATTATTTTTGAGGCCCTTTTCTATCACAGCTTAAAAACTTCACATATAATGACAATATTCTGCATTTTTAACAAAGATAAGATACACATTTTGTAAACAACACAGTGGAATGATCCCTCAAATTTGATTTGGTAAACTTAAATAAATTACAGTAAAAGTAAGTATGACTGCAAATAGAAAATAGCCTAATACGACTAAATAACTACAGTCTAAATAACTATAAGAAACACAACAAATTGTTTTAAATCTTACTTGATTCAAGACAAATAAACATATAAACTGATATAATTGGATATAACCAGATATAATCATCCGATATTGGCGGATTGTATCTAATTATGTATTTAATTTTTTGTTCACTAGCAAGGACCACACCATCAACAAGATGCATTTGGTTGATTTATTGAGGAAAACAATTAATGTGCATAGTTCTTTCGGTTGCTGACTGCATTGTGGGGAAGCTTACGGGGAATCCGCCGCTGCACCCGGGCGACAGCGGACCCCCTCAGGACCCTTGCGAAGGAGAGGAAGAATCATGAAGAAACAGGAAGAGAGAAATAGGGTTAGGTGGTATTTATAGGAATGCCGGTAGTGGCGTAATTGAGGTGTGGTCCTGCTCCAACTTCGCTGAATAGCTTCAATAAATGTGCCAGAATGCAAATGAGCTATAAAAAAAATACAAATTCAACCTCACAAAAGATATAAAATTAAAACAGTTACTGAAACAGGATGTAAACATGAGAACAATAGAAGAATATGTACTATATAGAGCAACACTGTGATATATTATCAGTTACTATATGAAAGCATGTAACAGAGAAATATACAAAACACAAGCAACACGTACATCTGACAAAATGAATAACATCAGACGTCATATCAGGTGCAGCATGGGGAGGGATCAAATGAAATATGGTTTGTTGTAAAAGATGAGGTAGCAGTGTCTGTCTGCAACAGAGAGATAAGCAGGTTTATCTGTTAGGGCAGGTGGAGACAATTGTTAAAGAATTGGTTGGTTTTTTTATGGCTCGCATGAAATCACTCCGGTCTTATTATTTCCTTTTACAGTGACTGAATCAGCCGCTTCCACTTCATGTCCACCACTAAACTGCTCAGAGGTTGCAGAGGAAGACGGTCAGACTGTGGCCCTGCCAGCAGGAAGAACAGGACGGGCTGGACTCTCCGCCCTGAGGTGGACTATAACAGGTCAACAAATGTTAATGGTAAATCTGCCCGTCTGGTTCCCGACTGATGATCCTCACAGCCACTTGCGACTGAACGGTGAAAGCCGAGTGCACCTGTTCTCACCCAAACATTCAGCAGTGGTTTTGGTTTTACCTCAAACACAACACAGGATGCTTACAGAGGAAAACATTGTTAACATGCATTCACTCTGCCATCCTGCACTAAGAGAGAACACACTCAGGAGGCTGACTGAGTCTGGAGGCCTGCAGGCGCTGATCAACCAGTGGGGCGACAGCAGCCTGGAAGAACTGGAAACTTTCATTGACTCATACTTTGAGGCTTTGTGGGAGCAAAGCATGGGGTCATTACAGCCGGCTGAACCTGACTGTCCTGCAGAGCAAGAGCCTGTCGTCAGGGAGGCTGGAGAGGAGCTGCTCTCATCTATTGACAGAAAACTTTCAAAGCTGGATCTCCTTGAGGACATTAGGAGGGATCTGGCAGAGTTGAGGCAGAGTCTGGAGCACAGCTGGAGGGCCATACAGGAAATCAGAGAGAAAAGTAAACAGGATGTTGATAATACATGTTGATTCAGGGGAAACAGAAATCAAGGATGGAGCAAGTAAGCTGGAATTGTTATTTCATCTAGTAAAAATGTATTTATATGCACTTTTGATTAGTTTATGTGAGCAGTCACAAAACATTACTTCTTTGAATGAAGAGGCCACAGTTTTGTTATATTTGTCCACAAGGGGGAGCTGCTGCATAAGATTAAGATAGTGTAATGGCACTTCTATCCATTGATCCATCACACTTCAGATTTTCTTTTATTCTTAGAAATCTTGAATATGTTAAATAAAGTGAGTCTAATGGTTGTACAACATGCTGTGTGGAAGAATGGACACTGACTTTGCAATGAAAGTAACACATTTCCTCATTTTCTCCAATATGCACAACATACACTACAGTGTATGGCCAAAAGTATATGGACACTAGAACATTACAGCCAGATGTGTAAAAATCTCTTGATTTTTACTGAGACTTCTTTGGTTGTTTATGTATTGATCCAGTCCTCGGGCAAGTTTTGAGCCTGTATTCTGTGGTGGTCTTGTTTTGAACTCCAGTGCTGTATTTGGAAAGGTGTTTCCAATATTTTGTCCACCGTATTTACATATGTGGAGAAACAAAGATATTAGAAACACACTTCAGCATAATTGAATCCAGCAGAACAACACCACAAACTACAGTCTTACCTCATACCTCTGCACAGATATAGGGCATGATGACTAGACATTCACTATATGGCCAAAAGTATGTGGACACCTGGACGTTACACCAATATGTGATAGCTGAACATGCTATTCCAAAACTATGGGCTTTAATCACTTGCTTCCACTTTTCTGGGAAGACTTTCCACCAGATTTTGGAACTTGGTGTCAGGGATTTCCTCCCATTCAGCCACAAGGACATCCGTGATCGGGCACTTATGTTGTGCCATAAGGTCTGGCTCACAGTCAGCGTTCCAGTTCATCCCAAAGGTGTTGAATGAGATTGAGGTCAGAGCTCTTGGCAGGCTAGTTTCCCAGTTCTTCCACACCAGACTGGGAAAAAACATTCTACAAACCCGGCTTTGTGTTACCATGTTGAAACAGGTCTTCCTCAAACTTTTGCCACAAAGTTGTGTCCGTATACTTTTGGCCATGTAGTGTAGTTCTCAAAACACATCCTGAGAGGAGAATCTTTGTGTTGTGATAGAACAGAGAAAATTAAAAAAAAGAGGTGAAACACTGCTTTTGGTGCTATAAGAAGGCAGAAAACTGACATAGAGAGTAACCTGAAGATTTATTTCTCTCATGATTCACTCACCTTTCCTGTCAAATAATTCTCTCCAGTCTGTCAGGGTGTTACACAAACATCAAGGACTTAGGTTGAAATGAACTGTGTTCAACTGTGCAGAAGAATCCACGTGTTCGCTTCTTCCAGTTTACAGGTAAACACTCTGGCTTCCAGGAATCTGACAATGGTTAGAAACAGGAAGTTGATTCCAGCCTATACAATTTTCTTTGCAGAGAAAAACAGAGAATCTGTGCAGCTTCCATTCACAACCCATTTTTTTTTTCCCCCTCCAGGATTTGTCAAGGGCTTTCAAGTGAGTCACACACACACAGACACATACTACCGCAGGATACAGAGGCTAGTAGCGCTCCGGCAGAGTAAACACTGTGAAAGTCCTCTGCAGTCAAGGCCGATTTTGAAATCCTCACAAATAAAAATGTATGGTAACATCCAGGAAGCAGGTGGCAATTTTTAAATGTAGGTAAAGTTGTTTGATCTAGATTAACTTTCCTGTTTCCTGGGTTTTGTGACACATCCGAAATCTGAAAGCATCAATTTTCTATGCCGTTTTGAAATGCAGACGTCTCCGCCTGGGTCTGATGTGTTTCGTTCCCCCGCAAGCAATATCACAGTGTTACCCTCCCATTTATTAAAGCTGCATCAGGCAACTTTGCACGTCGGTGGCTCCACATGGAAGTGAGAGATAACCGCTTGAGAATTTAAACCTCAATAACCAGATACCGTGTAAAGTGAACACAACCTGCCTGTATTTTTGATGCTGTTTACGTTTGACTCACTACTGTTCAGGGAGCTTGTCCTCCTTAGAAATATGACACAATAGGTCATAATGTCAGTCGCCAAAAGTGAGATATAGTTACGTTTGAGTGACCTTGGATGTATAAAGAGAATTAGATACAGCGTTTATTTCTCTATATTTTTTTTGGTGCAAGATTCAAGTACAAACCTTTATGGTATATTTCAACCATGCAAAACATACATCGATGTTGACACAGCAAAAACGAAACAAAAAATTAAGTTAGCTAAGAGTGAGGGTCCTATTCAAGAAGCATTAACAAGTCCAATAAAGAAAAGAGGGCGTCATGCATTGAAGAGATTTTATAACGAGCTTGAGTTCATCCTTCCATCCCTTGATATGGGGCTGAACCTTTAAATATTTACATCTATGAATAAAGTATTTAGCCAACAAAATCAAGTTGTTTACCAGAGAATCCTGGTTTTTCTCCTGCATAAGTACTCCAACTTTAATTGACATCACATTTAGTGGGTGCAGCGGTATCTCTTTAGCCAAAATTCCTGCTCAGATTTACACTGGAGGAAAATATGTACTACAGTTTCAATATCCCTCTCACAGAATCCACAGGGGTTGTTATTCCAATGAAATCTTTCATGCAAGAAGTAGTTGGATGGATAGATATTCAAAATTTTAAATGTCACTTCTTTGGCTTTAGGTAGGACCGGATAGGGCAAATATTGTTTCCTTATTTTCCTTGCCTCTTTGTCTCTGTATTGTTGAAGAGCTTATTTTCTTTGTGGCTGATTTGGGTTTGTATTGTGTTGATAAAACATTTCTAACAACCATTTCTGATACAATGTTGGAGTACGCCAAAAGCTGTTGAATCATTGTTTTGAGGTGAACTGAAATGGCCTTTATCACTTTATTGTATTCTCTAACTGAGCAGTGAAGATTAAATTTATCAAAAAAATCTCCACAGTTTAAAAAAAATTACCAAACTCATCCATCAAATGAGTTACAGCCCATAATATTCCTCTTTCACATCCAACTAGTCTAACTAGTCAGAATATACCTGTTTGTCCACAGGGGTGAAATGATGCTTATATATTAAGTTCCAATAAAGGACAACTTGCTGGGACTTACTATGATTCTTGTGGTGTTTACTGTTGCCATGGCGACGAAGATTGCCCAACTTAAAGGAAGTAATAACTTCTAAGTGATCATTTTAATCCAAATCATGATGTTTCCCTAAACCTAACCAAGTGGTTTTTGTGCCTAAACCAAACCAGACCTTAATCACAGCATTGTCACGTCATATAATATAATTATTTTTTAACACTGATTGGACATTTGATGTTGTCCCGCTGATTACTGCTGATAGAAGTGCCTGATTATAAAAGGTTGTTCTTGATTGTGTGGTCAAATGACACACAATGTGGTTGTTTAATTTGGAGGACTTGTATTTAGGAGTTTGGATTTTGCAGTTTGAGTTTTGTTTAGCTGCTTCTTGTGAGCAGAGATGTATACAAGCACATTTTCAATTATGACATACAACCAAATCTAAGTCAAAATAATAAGATATTAAATCATAATTATACAATCAATCAAAATCTTGAGTTTTAAAGTAAAAAAACAGATCTTTCTAAGTCAAATTGGTGAGATACTAATTCAAAACTATGATGTAATAATTTAAAGTTTGACTGTCTCAGTAAAAATCTTGATGCTTAAAGTAACAAGACAGAATCTACACTGATGTGAAACTGTACTTAGACACAACACTAAGTGCTAAAGACTGACATTAGCACGCTAACACACCCACAAAGACAATATTAACATGTTGATGTTTAGCAGGTACAATGTTTATCATGTTCACCATCTTAGTTTTAGCGTGTTTCGCTAATTAGCACTGAACAGAAAACCACAGCTGAGGCTGATGGGGATGTCATTAGTTTTTGCACAAACGTCAGGGCAAAGTTATTACAATTCATCCCGAGGGCAACAAGAATTTCTGAGCCAAATGTCGCTGGAATTCATCCAATAGTTGGAAGTTGCCAAGACGTTTAATGCAAAACCACAAATGTCAACCACGGTAGCACAATCACCAAAATCATTAGGATTCATCGCCTGAGAATCATGAATGTCCAATCCTTCCAGTAGTTGTGGAGATATTTCTGTTATTTAAAGTCAAACTGATGAGATTTTAAGGCAGATTTTTATATCATTAAGACTGAGATATCAAGTCACAGTCGTTGGATAAGAGAACTTTTTGTTTTTCATATCAAATAAGTCAAGTTTTTTACATAATATCTCAATTTTTTTACTTCAATCCAAGTTATTATGTCATGATTTTAACATAATATGTCATATATTTTACTTTTTCTCAATTTCATATCATCAATCTTTTAATTTTGACCTAACATTTTTGTTATTTGTTTGGCAGGGTTTAACCTCTATAAAGAGGAAATGATACATGACTGAAAAAACACTTTTAGGAGATTTCATTTCCCATTACTTACTATGTGACTAATAGGAAAGCTGTATTTTGAGATAAACTTTAAATACAAAATTCCTCTCGCTGTACAAGTGTCATTTTTTTCTCTTCCTGCCTCTTATCGTCTGCATTGTTGTTTCACTGTGACAGATATCCCTGGTTTTCACCCCCAAAATGCTCCCAAAAACCCAAAAATCTCAACTGTGGGATTACAGGAGGGGGACAGTGACATTTTGAGAATGGACGTTTACTGGAAGCATAATAGCGAGCATAATAGCAAAAGAGTGATTTGTTGGCAATCACAGTCTATTTATCTCTGTCAGTCTTCATCTTGGGCTTTCTCCCATTGCATTATACCTCTTTGAATATCATTACTCCCTCAATCCTCTCTTCCTGCTGTCTTATCATCTATCTTCCTCTCTTGTCAACATGTCATTCCTTCACTCTATTCTCCTGCCGCTCCTTTTCTCTCCACTCACTCCCTTTTCTATCTCCCCACATCTTTCTCTCTGCAGCTCTACATCCCCCTGGTCCCCCCCCCCCCCCCCCCCCCTTTCTCTCAAATCAAATCGTGAGTGCTCAGCCCTCCCCTCTCATTAAAGGAGTTCTGCAGCCCAGGAGGAAGCGCAGGAGAAATGTATCCCTCCTCCCTCTCTCTTTCTCTCTATCGTGGAGAGGCTGTACGGGAGACAATTCTGAGCCCACATCCATCTCCATTAGCGGGACAGCGCAGCGACCGGCACGACCCCCCACCCACCAACCTGTATCACGTTTCACTGGCTGCTATTTTTCCAGGTGGAAAAAAAAAAAAAAAAGCCAGGCAGAGAGATGGGCAGAGGCTAGGAACAGGGGTGGAGAAGAAGGATGAGAGAGAGGGATGATTTAGATCTGGTGTAAAGGAATCATCCATCCTCCACTTCCCTTCATGCTCTGATACAATGATATCCCCAGGGGGTGATGTCTGGGATACGGTACAATGTATACCAGTGGACCTCAACAGGAGGACTGAACTTTCTACCCTCTCCAGCCCATAAAGAAAGTCTGCATCATGACCTCACGGTGATACTGATTTCACAAGTGTTTCAGGCTAGAATTGAGAGTGCAACATGGGAGCGGCTGTATCAGATCATCAGTACAGGTCATGGCTCTGTGATGCAAGTTATTGGGAAGTGTAGTCACTGAGGCTGAAACTTAATTTAGGTCAATGCTGTGATAAACAAGAGAGAGAGAGGCTTTAATGGTGCCACAGGGAGTGTGAGCACGGAAGGTATTCAAGGGATTATTTTTCTACAGATAAAGATACTCTTCTCTTTAGGCACCAGATGTGTCCATTTTACATTTATGCCAACAATATTTCCCATTAGACCTTTTTTATATATTAGATTTTCTATATTGTTCTTATTGTCAGCAAATCTCATGTGCAGAGCCAAACTAACGATGAATCGATCCTACTTAAAGTACTGTATCTGTATCCAGAGCCTGATGTATTGTATTCCTCTGTGCCGTAGACCTTGGTTGTTGTCTAAAAACTATTAAAAACACATTAATGAGCCATGCCGCTGCACTGGGTTACATATTCCCTCACCACAAAGAGTTTGGGCATGTAATTTGTTTAGAAACGGCTCCAAAGACTAAAAACAGCAATCACATTTTCAGTCTCCAGAGAGTAGTTCTGTGTGAGGCAGACACCACTGCGCGTGCATGGGAATGTGATTCCCTTTCCAGAGCGTCACTAGCTTGTTGTGCTACAGATCACAACCTCTTGACCTTGTACTGCTTTGTTAACTTCTCAAAGAACATCAGTATAACAGAACATGTCACCCAGTGCCTGGAATTGTCTTTGGATCTCCAGGAGGAGCCGGAGGATGTAGCAAGGGAGAAAGACATTTGGGGCCTCGGAAAGCATTTGGGAATTCTCGAATGGATGGTTGGAGATTAAGTGAAGTCTTTATTAAGACAAGCCTCAAGGAGGTCTCACAGCAGTCAAGTGTCTGATTTATATATAAACACCAATCAAGTAAACTCAGGACGTTAATGTGGGTGCTTCTGGCCTCACGGAGACACCATTATAACACCACATGTAACCTGTGGGAACAATTTCACTGGAATGGGGCAGGAGTAAGTCCGGGCTTCAAGTGTAGAGGTGATGGAGGAGTTTGTGTCAGAAGTAAATGAGGTACATTTGGCGTTGCTGCCACCTGGCCTGGACCAGAACAACCACCACCTCAAAAAAAAAACACACACACACACACACACACACACACTCAGGACTCCCCTCTTCCATCTTCCCAAATCCACGTCTGTCATTGAGCCCCATCAATATATGCTGGGTCAGGGAGAACCTCAAGGGCAAAGTTCAGGAAACAATTAAGGGAAATAACTGCACACAAGTGAACCAAATTCTAGTTCCATTTTGAATATGTGTCTGTTTCCCAGAACGTCTCACTCGTTAAATCATTAACCCCGTGACAGGAGACCACAAACGAGGAAAAGCAACACAGTTGTATGTTAAAAATTTAGACGCCATCTGCTTCACAAGTGGCTATTACAAGAGCTATTACAGAGAGGGATGATAGGAGAGCCCTCTGTAAATCAATGGAGGCTTACCGGGTTTGTGGTTTGACCCTGAAGTCGGTTTCACCTTCAGACATTTAGCTCCCAACAATAGCCAATGAGGCAGAGTGCTTTCACAGCAATTTATCACTGTGATACGTCAGTAGCACTTAAATAAGATATATATCATAGAGAATCTAAACATCCATGCACTTGTTTCATAACTGCTATCTGTGCAAGATTTCGGACAGACAGAAAAGTATAACTGGTGTTGAGACATGGTTTAGGAACGAAACACATGGAAACATTTTTATGTAACGATTATTTAGCTTTCAGTCGTTGGAGAGGTCACAAGATCAATTCATATCAGATTTTTAGCCTTGTCAGCAGCGTGACTCATGAACGGCTGTCAGCTGATCTATCACTTTAGTTCAGGTTGAAATATCTCATCAAGTCTTGGATTGCCATGAACTTTTGTACAGCTCTTCATGATTTATAGAGAATGAAAGCAATGAATGAAGATCTTTTAGTGCCATGATGAGGTTGATTGAGGTTGATGTTTGGTTTTTAAATGAAATGTCTCAACAACTTCATTATGGATTTGCACACAATTTGGTGCAGACATTCATGGTTTCCAGAGGATGAATCCTAATGACTTAAGTGATCCTTTGACTTTTCCTCTAGTGCCACCATGAGGTTCACGTTTGTTGTTTTGAGTGAAAAGTCTCAACAACTATTCATCACCACGGGAAGTAGGGGTGCTGAGGTTACTGCAGCACCCCCACCCCAAGATGCAGCACCCCCACCCCAAGATGCAGCACCCCCACTCCAAGATGCAGCACCCCTACCTCCAGGTGGCTGGCAACCATGGGTGGTGCTATTAAGACAACCCTAAAAACAATATAACCTTCAATAAAATCATGATTTTTTTTTGGGCAGTAACTACTGGCAAACAGACTAAGCCTTCCCTATATTTACTGCTGGCTATTGTGCACCCTACACTGCATACTGGTAAAGTTAAAATCTGAAGTTAGCCACAACCTGACCAGGCTCACTTAAGGTGGACTGACCTTAAGGTGGACCAGCTATTCTCATATTAGTGCCCCTCCGAGTTTTGCTCAACATCCTGCCCCCCCTGCAGCTTATGCTGGCAACCTATATATTGTGTTGTTGCAATAATTTATTCTTTCTGTCTTGTGTGAGCCGGTCTGGCTAAAATAGACCCTGCGTGTAAGATAGGTGAGTGGGTAAAAGAACCAGCATTGCCCTACAGAGCCAGAATGTGGACATTACACTCCACCTCTACTGGTCCCTGTAGGCTATACTGCTTTTTAAATTATGTCAAGCAGCGCGACCTTTCCAGATGATTTCTTTATCGTGTGTTGTATTGATGTATGACTGTTTTCTTTAATGACTTACTTTAAAGATTAGAGAGGCTGCTTTCAGTAATTGTAAACGTTTCCAGGCGTGCAGTAATGTCACTGCAGCAAATATCGTGGGACATTTAGGCAGTAAAACTAAAAGCTGTAGTTATAAACTTGACAGGACAGAGGAAACTCTCCGGAGGAAACCAAATTAAACTTTTAGGTTCTGAAATAAATGTTTTAGACAGCTCTGATGGAGCTCAGGATTTATCAGGAGGATGGCTGCTTCACTCCAAACAATTTCACTGTCTGAACCTGGACTGGACTGTGTGTGTAACAGCTGACCTTTTGGTTGTGTAGAAGAACACAGAACATTAATTTTAAACATTAGATCCTGAGAGATCCTGTCGGCGTGTCTAGAGATTTAAATAATCAATGAAGTGACGCTGCTTTGCTGCTGTGCCTGAAATCATGTTCCCTCAGCTATGCAACTATTGCTGTGAAATTTCAGCATTCATATTCCCATCAGAATTAACTGTAATAACTTTCATGATCTTTATTCACTTTTTAAAAAAATTTATCAACTATCCAGTACTTTGGTTCATGACCAAAAACAGGGCACACCTATCAGCCTCAGCTGTACTTTAATGCTAATTATCAAATGTTACCATGCTATCATGCTAAACTAAGATGGTGAACATGATAGACAATCATACCTGCTTAGCATTGTTATTGCCAGCATGTTGATATTAGCATTTAGCTCAAAGCACCACTGTACTTAAGTATAGCCTCACAGAGCAGCTAGCATGGCTGTAGAGGAGTGTTTTCCAACCGGGATGCCCTCGTCAAGGGGTCAAATTAATATCAGCTTTTTCTTTAATCTTTCCTTTTTTTCTTGTGAATTACTGGACAGTTTTGCCTTTTCATGTCCCCAAATTTATTCAAAGGAAACAATGACTTTAAACTGCTTACTACTCTACTAAGACATTGTTTCATTTAAGAGCTTACAAGACAATAACTTTGGCGCCCACTGCTTTAGAGGCTACAATGGGCATGTGTTTATTTGCAGTGACACATTCACATGCGAATATAGGAAATTTAAACATCAGTTTTTGCTGGTGACTACATTTTATATGTGGCAGGATGTATGAATTTGGTCTGGCTTTGATACAAATCTTGACTGACCTTAATGGTCTGTAGCTATGTGATACTGCAGCCGTTTGTCTTTTTCCTCGAGAAAGAAAATGTATGGTTGAGTGGAGAAGCCTGAACTCTGAGACTTGAATGACAACAACATAAAGGGATGTAAAAAAGGTTACTGGGATGCATGTTGTGTAAAGGGAGTTATGTGAATGCGCTTGCTGGAAAACAGGATAATGAAAAAACACAAGAACAGGAAAGAAAACCAGATGAATACAGATGTTATGTTTAGAGCTGAGAATTATAGTAAACGGTCACATACAACACACTGGCTCATGCACATGCATGCAGACACACCGCGAGGGTTTATTTTTTGTCTCTGTGTTGAGGATTTCCAGGACATTAGCAGCCAGCCATGTACGCTGGATGAGTGAACATGACCGGCCCACACAAGGTTACAGCCTTTGATCACTGCCAATGAAATGAAAAACATGATGGGAAGGAAAGGCAACCTGACACACCGAACAAACACAAATACACAGACACACAAACGCACCTATCAACCTTACATGTTGTTGCATGCAGCAATCAAGATATGCCGTAATGCACACATGGAAGCATGCATGCATTAACACACAAAAGGTAATTGAGCTCAATGTTATTTAACAATATTGAGTTGTTTATGGAAGTCCAGGGGCTCATGGAAGATCACATTCTGGAAGTAAAGGATGCTTGGAGGAAGGTAGAGGAAGAGGATCAGGTTATCAGTGATTGCTATTCAATACGAACCAACCAGCTAATCATATTACTCCCCTTTCTGTGCCCCACTGTCGATACTCATCCTCGGGTTGCTCTCAGCCAACAGCTCACTTTTTTTTTTTTTTTTTTACCACCATCCTTTTTCTCCTCTTCTTTGCTTTTAACACCTCTTTTCATTTGCTGCTGTTTCGATTTCTCTCTCGGCCTCTCTTGCGTCCTTCTCTTGTCTTCATCCAGATGACGTTAGCCTTCTTCCAGGTGCTTAAGAAGTCAAACGGCGACGGCCTTTATGATCCCAGGATGCTCATACAGATTAAAGGAAGCTTAAAAACAATGATGTCCTGCTTTATTCACAAGACGTTAAACTCCTTTGATCCAAGGACATTATGCCTGCATGAGACAAAATGCGTGCAATGCAAATGTCTCTGTCTGCATGGGTAGCATGCAGATGTTGTGTTGCCTCTATTTGTGCAAACAGCGAGGATATAATTGCAATTCTCATATATGAATATATTTGAATCACAATTTGTACGTCATGACAATAGCTTTTCTGATTGATGCTGATGAAACCGCACATTTATCTATACTGAAGTGCCCGCCACACTTTCAGGGAGCAGGGAATAACGCCTCGATCGACATCAAGGTTTAAAATCACGCAGCGCCATCAATATTCCATCAACCATCACCTTGAGTGAAACAGCTCATCCGTTTACAGTGGTTAGCTGGAGCGTCACCATGAAGAAGATGGAGAAAAGCAGGTAAGAAAGCAGATAAGAGCAACTTCCCTCTATTATATAAATTGTCTGTGCCACCGCTTCAATTCTCTCCAAGGAGAGAAGTGAGCTATGAATAAAGAAACTGTGTTATCACTTACCAGGAAAAGGCTGCACTCGAAACCACTTAAACTTTCAGTATATTTACATGCAAGAAGAATGGAACGATCAAGAAAAAAAGCACATACAATTAGACTAGAGAAATGACGATTAAATTACAAGTAATTAAAAGTTAAAAAGATAAAACAGAAGGAGAAAAAAAGGCAGCCCAACATATATTACAATCAAGAAGTCATTCAATACTTTAATGAAGTACAATCAAAGCATCTGCCAGTTTCCTCTAAAGTATTAGATAGCTGACATAATTATGTCAACATTTCTGAAATTTATCAAGCTTGTTTATATATATATATATATATAAATATAAATATAAAATAGGTGATTTTTTCTAAAGCAAAGCATGAAGTCACTCCTTTCATCAACTGGGAAATTCCACACAATGGTTCTCTCAAAACCATTTATATATATATTTATATGTATTTTATTAGTACAGTCTATAGTAGTCAAAGTGTTTTGATTTGATTCTGATATTCAGTGCTCACAGCAAAGCACAGTAAACAGAGGGATGTCCACTATTTTATAAATATTAAATTAAACTATTTAGTGTTGCAGCTTACAAAAAGTGAATTTATCCTTCCTTTCATTTGGCCATTCAGATTTCTGTTTTAAGACTTGTTTTGTTGACCAGAACCACTATCCTGGTTAATTTGTTTAATCTACAACTCTTAAAATGACTTTCCACTAAAGAAATAGTCCCAGTCTCTAACCAGAGCAAATATATCTGCATCATATAATCTATATTTTTTTAATTTGGGTGACTGATCCATTTAATCTTTTTTTTTTCCTGCTGATGAAATGAGATGATTTTACTTTACTCAATTCCTTTCAGTAACTCACCTGAATCAAACTAATAGAATAATCTGTTTAATTCTTCCTGTGAAAGATGAGACTTTCCCAGTGCTGCAGTGGACACATCTGAGTTATTCCACCTTGTTGCCGGAGATTTTCCACTCTTACCAAGAAAAAAACATCCACAACTAACCATGAGATGAAAGGACTTGTTAAGATTAGATTTTTTTTACAGTGAGTGTGTCAGTAAAACAACTTATATCCTGAGAATCACCTGCGTAAATACAACCTCTCTCCTGCATCTTCCAGCTTCTGGTTCCCAGGTATATCAGGGTCATCTGTCGTGAGGAGGTCTCATGTTTTACAACACGGTGGTTGCGTGCCGCTGCCTCCCCACACGGTGACAGCAGGGGATCTGGAGACGAACACGATCTGACCACCGGCTGTGTCGAGACAGAAACAGGAAGAGCACTGAGGGCTGTTTTTATGTATGTCCAGAAATGTCACATTGCACCTGCTCGGTGATACTGCACATCTCTGTCTGCTTTTCTTCAGGTATGAAAGGATTTCTGTTTAGTGGTTGTGTGTGTTGGGTCACTATAAACACACTGAACCGTCTCAGGAGCGATGACACTGACTCAGATGCTTCACTGCATCTGCACTGGGACACGAAGGGAGTGCAGATCACCATCCTCTGCAACACTGACAGAATCCCCCCCCCCACCCACCCCACTCCCCCCCCCCCCCCCCCCTCCTTCTGTCAGGAAATACAGGGAGTCTGAGAAGATACGGTCATTCTGCACATGGAAAGAGTTTTTCCTGATGTAACTTCCTAATGTCACTGCATCACATGTTTGGGTAGTTTCAATTACTTAAGTTTATATTAATACTAATCTATGTTGCTTATTAAGCTTAACAATATTGGGTAAGTTATACTGTATAATTCCTTAGGAATACTTCACTTCTGCGGAATTAAGTTTATTATTTTATACAATTGTTTCATCATCATTTACAGCACTTAAACTATTAGATGTGTAACATTGAAGTCGCTTGTTCATGTCACTTTGCAGGCCTGGCTCTAGACAACAGGAGGCTCTAAACAAGATTATAGAAGCTGAAATTATACTTTCTGCATCCGCGAGTATGTGAGGGTGACTTATATATATATATAACTATATATGTATTTTTATATTATATATATTTAATTTATTCCATTTGATTTACTTAACTTTAATCAGTTTCACAGGCTGGTTTCACAAACCTTACCTAAGCAAAAACAATTTATTTAGTTTACATTACATTTTAATTATTATATCATATAATCTCAAGGTAAATAGCTTAACAAGCTAAACTCTGTTAGCTTGCTAGATAGCATTTGTCAAGTTTTTGCCAACTAGCAAGGCTACATGTTACGTGACAACATGTATCTTTTCTAACTAACTTTTTGGTTTATACCATTTACTGTCATCAATCATCATTTATACATATATATATATATATATATATATATATATATATATATATATATATATATTAATGTTTTATTAGCAACCTGGTATTTTAACATTGACTCAAATGTGGCTAGGTGTAATTTGGTTCCTACCTGCCGTTGTTTTATGGGGACAGTTGTGAGTGTAACAGTAACAGAGACATGTTGAGATATAGTAAAGAAGTCAAGAGAGTGAAGTTGAGTGTACTGTGCCGCTGTGTCGGGGTTTGTTAAAGGCGTTGATTCCAAGATAAACTGTAGCTCGTTTATTATCCACAGCTCAGAGTGACTGAAGGACACTACCCACCAACAGTTCAGGGTTACACAAAGAAGGACCAGTAATTCAAATTTTAATTAACATTTTTAATTAAGGTGCACAGCAGCCTGTTAGAAAATTAGGAAATTAATGAATAACCATTTAGTTACTGATTTATTAATTTCTCATTCTACTTTGTGAATTGTAAACATATTTTTAGCCACACTGGTGGATGGCAATGTTGGTCCACCATTTTGGTCCAGAGAGACATATCAAGTCAATTTTACTTATATAGCCCATCATCACAAATCAGACATTTGTCACAGGATACAACATCCTCTATTCTCAGACCCCTAATTCACATAAGGAAAAAACTTCCCAAAAAATAAAACCTTTAATGGGGAAAAAATGGAAGAAACCTCAGGAAGAGCAACAGACGGATAGATGTGCAATAAATGTGTGTATAGAATAAGAATGTACCAGACACAAACAACAAACACAAACAAAATCACTACATTTTCTAAATGGATCGGTGCAAAAGAATCCTACTGACATTGGTGATCCCTTAACTTTATTTTCCATTATCAGGTCAAAATTTTTATATTTCTCAATACTTTGGTTTACGAGCAAATTTCTGAAAAGCTTCATTCACTTCTGCACCAGCTGTATTCTGTGTTTAGTGCTGATTAGCAAATGTTGGCACGCTTACTGTTGTCCTACCCGGAGTTGAAGCATATCAGCGCCCTAGAAAAGCAGCGGTTTTATCACATTCGCTCCCTTTATCAGCACTTCTTGGCAACTGAAATGCCTTAAATGATGTGACGTGTGGTGTGTTACAGATAAGGGTTACTAACTTTCTCACTTCTGGCATGAGGCACCCCCCTCTGTCAGACTATATCTCACACGCTCATGCAGCCTGAACAAATCTCATGCTGAATACTATGAAAAATATTGTTTTAAAGGTTAAAGACTACCTCCAAATACAGGACAACGCCTGAACATCAGACTTTTCTTCACATTTTAGTGCTGACATTGGCCATAAACATTACAAAGAGTGCAAAAGCTGAGCTGTCTGATGTCTACCTCCAACTTCCTACATGAGCTGTTGGCTGCGGGTCAGCTCTCCTGCTCCTCCACTTTGACATGTGCGCTGGAAGTACAGTTTATGGCTAAAAAACTTTGAACATCCAAGCACAATAGATGAGAAGGAAACTGCATGATGAAAAAGTGCTGAATTTTGACTCTGCTTTGATTTTGTGCCGAGCTGTTTCCAATAAATTGCTCCTGAACTCAGAAAAAAAAAAAAAGAGCTTTGTGAATATGCTAAGTAAACATGACTCATTGAAAAAGATTACCCAGAGGGACAGTTTTCTTTCTCTCTCTCTCTCACACACACACACACACACACACACACACATACATGCGTTCAGACAGGAATGCACCCTCCTTACGAAAATAACAGAAGAAGAAAATTAGTGTTCATCCTGTTCAGAAGATTCGGATGCAGTGCAAGTCGTTAATCACTCACCTTCTGTAATTAGCAGGGGGGGTTCATTTGTGTCTCGCTAACTCACTTAGCACTGCTCAGAGTAATAAGAGATGCCATAAAAGGCTTTGTCATGTGTCTCAGAACATGTAACTCTACTTGTAAATTTGCGCAAGTGTTGGCGGATTTCATCTTTCTAATTATATCAGCAGGAAATATTCAGTAGAAACCACTAACCTTGGCTAGATAGTTGACAACAGATTGAGTCGGTCTTGGGACCAGGAGTTTTGAAATGAAATAGTTCAAGATGCTCAGTTGATATTTACAGTATGTGTTTTACATAAATATATGCGTGACATATGGGGACATTTTTGTAAGAAAAGCTTTCTGTTTCCTGTAATAACGCTGCTACATACCCATTAAAGGACTCCGATGGGATCATCTACTTAAAAATCCATTTTTATTCTTCTCTTTGAATGCCTGATATTTGAGCTTACTATTCAGGACGTCGGCAATCTTTGAGGGTTAAAGTTAACCAAGGAGAGAAAACCCCAACCATGAGTATGACAGCATAAAGACAGCCTGCCAAGAGAAAAGTATACATTCCTCTAGAGCTCTGGCTTGACTCCAGCTTTCAGCGTGTACTTTTCGTGGTTTATATTTGCAAACGATTTGTGAAGGGTGAATGCCTCTCCTCCTCTGTTTTGTATGGGAACTATAATTCTTGTTTCTACATGTTGGACTGTGTATAACCAGTCACAGGTGATGTCCTATCCCCTACTTGGCAGTCAGTCCGAGACATATGGTGTCCACCCTCTCAACTCCCTTCCAGCATTTCTCTCAATCCTTGCTGGGCCATAACTTTATACAGTGGTCATCCAACTCTTATATCAGCCCCAATCTATCACTGCAGCAGCACAAAGATAAGAAATCATGTTGCTGCTGTAACATCACACTTGGGTCACACTGTCTCTTAACTGCAGCAGGAGAAGCCTCTTGTCCTGACCGGACTGAGCTGTGTCTAAACAGCACATCTGTATTTTATATGCACCAAGTGATGTATTAAAGGGAAGATATACATACCTCCAGTTTGAACGCACCACCTTCCTTCAGATCTCAAGCCACGTTTTTGTAACAAAGCGGTGTTAACCTGGCTATTGTTTGTTTGACATTTGCAATCAGGATGTGTGTGGCAGCTAAAAAAAAGTGATTGATTATGTGGATCACTTTTATTCTTTACATGCATGGCCAAAAATCCTTTTAGCACATTTGAGTTTGACCAGACCAGAACTTGAAGCCGATCCAAATTTAAATCAGGATCAAACAGTCAATGTAACACGAAGACTGCTTTCTATATGCTTCATGTAGAAAGAGACTTCATGCGTGTTTGGACAGCGACACTTTTTGTATTAACAGAAAAGATAAAGCTTCTTCTTTACTCCTTGCAGAGCAAAGGGAAAAGGTTGTGAAAAAAACCTTTATGATTTAAAATGCTGACTGCACAGGGTCCCCACCAGGGAGGAAATGATCAAAAAATAGATGTTTTATGCTAGAAATAAACACAATCCATCAAAACAATTTTGCAACACAGAATGAAATGATCAACAGGTACAAAAAAACATACACAACAATATCAATCTATAGGTCTACAGGCCTGTTAATGAGTACAGGAAGGAATGTTGTTTATAAAAAAGGGGTTTATAATCTTTATTTAGACACTAAAGCATCAAGTTTAAAAATCCCCCAGGTTTCCCTCATCAGCAGTTTTTTAAAAAAAAACTCACAACATCTGATGAACACATTGTATTCCTTCCACCCTCACAAGACTGTCAGTGCATGCATGATGCTCAGCAAAGTGGTGTGCCAGAGGATTATCCAGACTTACGCTCACTCGCCCCGTCCTTCAGACAGCTCTTAGTATGTCCAATTTCATATTTTTTAGTGTTTTCACTCTGTACTCCAGAATAATAAAATGAAACAATTGCCGCAGTAAAAAGCTTGACTTTCACTTAACTTTAATTTGAGGTTAATTTTGACGCGCTACATTGTTCATGGATGTAAAAACCTTCAAAAACCCTTAAAGCTGAAAGTATTCATTTAAACTTCCTCCCATTTCAAGTCCTTCTTCACTCAAAATTGTGTTTTATCGTTACTTCACATGAATGTTTGAGTTTCACTGTGCAGAATGATTGTTTTTTTTCACATGTAGCAGCTGAAACAGGAACTTTTCTCTGAGTTTACCGAAAATCTGAGTTTAAGTCGTGTACCTACAAGCAAGATTTGTGACATCATAACTAATTGGAAGCCAGTCCGGGTCCAGTATGCAAGTTACACAAGTGTGATGTGGAAACTTGAAGTGCAAAAACACTGAGAATAGACTTTTCAGTGAAGGAGACATCCAGAAGATAAACTTTTAAAATGAAAAATATTTATATATTCACAGATTCTGGATTTTTTTCATGAGCAGGAAGAATGAAATATAAGAATTTCTGATCTGGTACTTGACGTTTTTATGCGAAAACCACATTATTCAGTGTTTTGATACGTCTCCAAACATGTCGGTCTTTAAATCTCATTTCATTTCAAATCCGACGTGATGTAGAAGAACACAGAACAAAACAGTGTGTTTCTGTTCAAATACATACCAACTGCATTTGTAGATACATCTGCTGACTAAACAAAAACAAAACATGCATTTGTTGCATTGTTTAATTGTATTCGCATGTTTTACAAGAAGCATAATCACAGTCATAAACTTTATTGTCCATCATAAGACAAAAGAACTTTGTCTTTGATGTGATTCAAAAGTAAGTAAAAACACACAGAGAGGAAAGACACACACACACACACACACACATGTTGGTTCATGCTCAGGCTACTGAATGCTGCGAGCCAAACACACTTTCAATGTACTGTACGTTCAATACAAGGAGCTGGACTTTGTAATTTTTTACTGGAAGCTGGAAGTGTGTAAATAACACTACAGATTACAAGACTAAGACTTATTTTGACATCATTGCATTCATTTTACCTTTCAAATTTTGACATTTCACTTTTCCAGATTAAAAATTTCAGCTGCCAAAACCCATTACTATAAATAACCCTAAATATAAAGTCATCAGATGATCATCTCATACAACTAATTTCAGCAATAAATAACATTTCTGCACAATAAAAAAAAAAAAAAAAGGGAAGTCTGGAGAATTTCATGTGTGGCTGCCCTTCTGATGCCCGCCGTAATGACGGCCAGCAAGTTGTCTTCATCACGATTGTATTTTAGTACAATCGTTGGTCATTGTAGTGACCTTGCAGACTGATGTGACATTTCCTTTCGCTGACCAATCATACAGTACGGCTGGAAATGTGATACGTGCAGAGAGAAAAATACATGTATCTACAGTACCAAAGGCCTTGTCAGCACATATTCATATATCCGTAACACTACTAATAGAGCTCGCATTCGGAGGACATTTTTCTATTTCTGGCTGTCGGACGGATACATTTCATCCCGGAGTTGTAGTACATCTCTGTTACACTGTTGTTAGACTCTGACAATATCAACAAAATGGCCGGAGAGTGTTAAAAATAATTATTGGAGCTGGAACTACACCGTTAATTACCTGCGCACCTGTGACGTTACAGCGGTTTCACTCAGAATGCAGAGATTATAGACAGTAAATACTGGATTTAGTGGGAATCGACACGTGAATCCAGAATCAAAGAAGATTATATTGATGAAGAGGAGTGCTGTCAGAGTCATCAGAATGGGGGTTAGTCAGAGGTGCTGTAGGGGTGATCTCGAAGGAGGATGTGTAGGAAGTGGTGAAATTGATGTGTCCCGAGATCAATACTGGAGATCATTCGTATCTCAACAGTGTAACTAAATCACCCTGTGGCTGCTGCTGGGGGGGGGGGGCATCGGCCTCTGCGTCCCCTGAGCTGGTGATCGGTGCGGAGAAGGTGGAAGTTGCAGGGTCAGGAGGAGACTGAGAAGGGTTTTGCAGCAGATAAAGCCGTTCATTTTCGGTGACTACAGCTGCTTCATCGTCACACTGTCTTGGATCAATACCCATCAACAATGGTTTTTTTTTTCTTAAGTGTAAAGGCTAAGTACCTCAACGAGCATTAAACACAATTACAATACTTAGACGTACATTAGTGGCTTTGGAGTGGTCTCGCCCAGTTTAGCATCATCTTCATAAAAAAAACCCCGAAAACATCTGTGATGCGGCAGGCAGGGCTCGATGATTCATGTGATTCAAACCTCAATAGACCTCAACATATGTGGCAGGAGTCCAAAAAAGTGCCTCACACTATACAGTACATCTTTTTCTTCAACAAAAGTGCTTAATACTCTATTAGACAGAGTGTCATAAAAAAAAAATAATTCCTGATTAAATGAAGAAATTGTTTTGTTTCTTATCAAACAGACACATTGGCAGCCTTACATGAAATCTAAATTATAATGTTTTAAGGGAGGCCGTTGCTCAATTGTGCAGCAGTGTCATACAGTGAACATATCAAATCTGAGATCAGCCTTTTCACAGTGTACGATGGATGTGTGAACTGACATGTTTATGGGAAAGAACCTCATCCTTCATTTTTAAGCTCACAATCATCACACAGATGTGAGTGTGAACAGCTGCTGATCTGAGCTCAGCTGAGTCGCCCTCTTGTGGTACATGATGATACCGTCTTAGGAGGTCTCAACATGACAAGTCAGAGCACCTGGTAAGCTGACTACTGGCCTTGGATGTTGCTTGGTAAGCAGCCAAACACCAAAGGAATTATAATAAAATAATGAGATTTTGTACAACAGGTTCATTCAAAATCTAATTTATCAGATTTGGGACACTTGTGTCCTTAAAATCCTTACTTTTTGTTAACACTTCTTCAGTTGTTTGTGTGTTGACCCACTTCTCTGCTAAGTTTTAAAGCTGTACTTTGTGGTAGTCTTCTTTTGGAGTGCATTATATTGAAAACTGTCTAATATTTTTCCTGGGAAGCAAAACATATTAGAAACACACTTCAATATAATTCAGTCCAGCAGAAAAACACCACAAGCAGCTATAGCACTGGGCACTGAGTCAGCAATTAATGAAGACATTATATGATGATGAGACATACGCCGCATGGCCAAAAGTGTATGGATACCAGAATATTACGCCCATATGTGATTGCTAAACATTTCATTCCAACACCATGAGCATTAATCTGCAGCTATAACAGCTTTCTCTCTTATGGGAGGAATTTCTGGCTGCAGGGATTTACCGTCGTTCTGCTAAAAGAGCATCAGTGTGACTCTGATGTTGGGTGATAAGGCCTGCATGACTCGCAGTCGTTCGACAGTTCGACTCAAAGGTGTTGGACGTGGGGTTGCGGTCATGGCTCTGTGCCGGCCGGTCAAGTTCGTCCACGTCAAACTGGGAAAACGATGAGAGATTTTTGTGTGTGGGAGAGCTGTGATGTTGACATAGTGCAAACTGTTGACCAAACGATCTTTACAGGCGCTGGATCAAAAAAAACACACTATGGACAAAAATCAGACACATGATCCGAACACACAACAGCGTTTCCTGCTGCTGCTGCTGCCTCGCTAATATCTCTGTTAGATTGCATGTCTGATTTTTTGGCTTCTCCAAACTGTTGCCATGACACTGTTGTCAAAATTATCATTGTATGGTGCAGTGTTGAGGTTTCCCTTCATTGGAGCTAAAGGACAAGAAAGAGTACATAATGTATAATGAATGTCAATTATTTTTATGTCACTTTTGCAATGAATTTGGACCTCACCATGAGATCAAAGCATGTGAGAAGAAAGACAGAGAGACAGAGAGAGAGAGAGAGAGAGAGAGAGAGAGAGAGCAGGTTGTATAGTCTTACTGCAGGAGTATCAGGGGTAATAAACTGGAGGGTGGACGTGCCCCCTCTCCTCTCCTCTCCTCTCCTCTCCCCTCATCTCCTCTCCTCTCCTCTCTTCTCCGCAGTGCACTTGCAGCTGAGCAGCACTCCGGACAGGACGGTCTCTTCTTCCTCCTCCTCCTCCTCCTCCTCCTCTTCTTCTTCTTCTTCTTGTCTTTCTGTGAGTGTGTGTTGGTGAGGTAGTGAGGTTGGTGGTGGTGGTGCTGCTGCTTCTGCATGGGGTGCACCGACCATCGCATCTGACTCCAGTCCAGAAGTCCCGGGGCTGACGCGTTAGTAGTGCGGACTCATTGATAAAAAAAAAAAAAAAAAAAAAAAAAAAAAAAAAAAAAATCCTTGCCGCTGGAATTAAAATGAGCACTCCTGCTGAGCGGCTCTCCTCCTCCATATAGCGCTGCCTTCTCTGCTCAAGATCTGTTTTATGTGACTCCAGCAGGCGACGCAGGATGACTACTACCTTATCGCTGGTGATTTTGTGCGCTCTGGTAAGTAAGTCTGTACAGTAAACTGCTGCATGTTCGCTGTAATTGCTGCTGTAAGACTCTGCAGGGACTGTAAATGAGTTTTAAATGACCTTACGCACTTTATGATGTGATTTTTTTCAAAAAGATTTAACACTGTGAGGTTTCTTTTTTTCCTACAATATTACCACTGGGGCTTAGTTTGAGTCAATATTTATTCTAAGGTATATGTTTCTATAATAATGATATGATGTTTCTATAATATTCCTGCAGGGACTTATGAGGAGTTTTGCATTATATATATATTGTCTCTTATGTGATAGTTGTGATATTTTTAATCATATTTTGAAGACGGTTTGAATGTGCAGTGTGTCGTTGCTGAGGTGTTTCCCCTGTAAAGTGTCATATTAAAGGACTAATGTGGCGTTTTTTTCCCCTGCTAAACATGCTGCATGTAGCTAAACAGCAGCTGATATGCATGTGATATTATGCCCAAACACACACACACACACATATACACACACATATAGCTACACACACAGGGCTGCATCCAGACATCCAGGAGCAGTCTGCTGACAGGTGCCTTGGCCCAGAATTTACAAGCATTGATGACTAGAAGTAATTTTTAGGTACATTTTGACATATTTGGGTCTTAAAGTAAGAGGAGATAAAGATGCTGAAGCTTATGGAAAAGTAAATTGATTCACTAAAGCTGTAAATGATTTTGACATCAAACGTGAGGATTCTGATGATTCTGTGAAAAAGTTGATTAAGGAAGGATGGTGGTGGCGATAAAGCCGACGGCAGGCGCAGAGCAGGGGGGCACATCCTCTCACCGCCCTGGTATGTCTACAGCAGCTGGTCTAATTGGGCCGCGCAGCTCGGTCATCATGTGAACAGCCCTGGATGTGAGGGGACGCTCTGTTGTGACAGCTGGTTTAAAGGGTGGCGACGGTCGGGTGCACTTTGGTAGAATTAAATTTAGAAATAAACTCTCAAATTGACCATGAAATTGAGGAGAGTACAAACCAAGCATATCACAGCTGGGCTGCCGTCCGTACGTTTTTTCTGTGTGCGTGTATGTGCGTTCTTGTTGCTGGTCCACAAATTTCCCTCTGAGTTGGCCATTAATCTGTTCTGGAGCTGAGTGATATTCCAGGGAGATGTCACAGGAAAGGAAGTTGGCCCAGCACAGTCTGGGATATCAATCCCTCCCCTGCAGATACAAGAGGGAACTCTCTTGAGGTTTTAAGCTGCGTCCAGAGTTCATTTTTGCAGACAAAAAAAATGGGCTTTAATCCTGCAAATGTACTCAAATAAAAACTGAGGTTTGAGTATAAATTTTGAGGTAACAGGTGGTAAAATCAGGATAAATGACGCGGAAGAGAAATGCAACTAGAGAGCAAAGATGGGGATGACAGAAAGGGGGAAATACTGAGCAAGAGGAGCGAGAATTGAGAGAGCTGCTGGCTGCTCAGTACATCTGTTTCTGAATGAAAGCAGGCACAGCAGAGAGGAGAGGAGAGGAGAGGAGAGGGAGGGGAGGGATGAACGATAGAGAGAAAGACAGAAAAGATTGAATTGATGTCTCAGCAAATTTGAAATAAGTGGAAATGAGCTTTGCTCGTTACATAATAAGAGCCATAGGACATGAAAGTGTTTTCGGTCTTTCTTTGTTCTAAACCGTCTGGATATGAATTCTTTTTTATTTAACATTGTTATATGTTACGCCAGTGAAACAAGCCTCAGTTGTTCTGCCAGTAAAGCTGTAATGCATTTATATCAGAGAGGAAAGATGCATCAAGAGAGGGAGAGAGAGAAAGAAGGTGATAACTGGAGTAGATTAGACAGATTAGACGAGATTAGGGAGAAGTGAGAGTCCATTTTGCAAGTAATTTGAACTAAATTATAGATGGAAATACCTCCATGTAAGGAAGAGAGAACCACTGTGTATTTACAGCACAGTTTGGCTGCTTGCTGCGGGTATTTACAGTGAAGTGAGCATGTGTGTCAGTGATCAATATGCAAATTAGGACAGAGAGCTGTGGGTTGAGAGAGAGGGTTTATTTTGTAGGAAAAAGTGTGTGCATGCAACTCATATTAATCACATTGCAGGGACAAAAATATTTTAACGGTAAGATTACGGGGACTCATCTCCCATTTAGGGACAAAAAGCAGATCCCCGCAATGTTATATTTTAGAGTTAAGACTTGGTTTTTGGTTTGAGTTAGGGTAAGTCTCCAGGGAATTAATGTATGTCAATGCAATGTCCTCAAAACTTTGTGAGACTTTCAATGGCTGGTTCTCTTAATGAAGGTTACAACTTGCTTATAGAGTCAAAGTTAGACTTAGATTTAGGGTAAGACCTGGGTTTAAACAGTTATGATTTGTTTGGGGAATGCATTACATCAGTAAAAAGTCCCCACAAGTATAGAGATACAAACGTGTGTGTGTGTGTGTGCCAGTACTTGGTATCAGAGGTTGACGTTCACAGCTTTTCTCACCTTTAGACAGTAATCAGGTCGGGCATGTGTGTAATGTCCTGCACACATGAATTTATGGTAACTGCCTTGTCCGGAGTGTGTCATAAGTTTACTATTAGAGCTGATGTGCCTTAAAGGGAGCTATTACGGCAGTTTAGAGGTGACTGGCTTGTTCAAAGTGTGTCCAATGTAGGCGGAGACAACATGATTTATGATGAATCCTGATAGCGACTGGATTTAAAGAACAGGTTGGACACCTGGCAGCAATTTTCATCAATTTGTTTTGCTGTGTATATTCGAGTCACAGTGGCTCTGTGCTGTGTGTGTCTGTTATGTGCTTTCTCTCTGAGTGTGTATACGACGCTTTAACACACTGTGTCACTTTCCCCGGTGTACCAGATGGCGCTAATGTTGGCATCTAAGACGGAGCGGGCGGTGCTGCTTCCCTGTCCCTCCGGCGAGTACACCAACGATGGAGAGTGCTGCAGGGAGTGCCCACCTGGAGAGGGAGTGGTGAAGAAATGCGGCGCTACTCAGACTGTCTGTGCCCAGTGTTTGGACAGTGAGTAGAGATTTTTTTTTATTGCATTGCATCCTCTTTTAAGGGGCTAGGAGCAATTTGAGCAAATTAAAACTATAAACTACCTTTGCTCATTAACTAAAACATTCTAGACTCAACCTTTCTTTTATTCTGATCAAATCAAAGAAAAAACATGGGCACCACTTTCTTATAAGACGCCCATTATAAAGGGTTCATAAGTTGTAGCAAATGACTTAATGGTTAATAAATAATTTACTACTGCTTTATAGATCAGCCAATACAAACAGCTTCTGGGCTGCCAGGTTGTGAAATAATCATGTCGGTCTACCTTCTGGAAAAGGCCTCTGGAAAATATATTAAAATTTACAACTGCATACTTGATGGAATATTGTAAAAGCTTTCTATTAATAACTTGTTATTTATAACCACAGACCCATGAGCATTACTACCAAATAAAAGGGCAGGATAAATTCAAGCCAAAGGGATGAATTAAACCAAGAGTAGCTGTTAGCTGTTGCAAACCTTGTTAGAAAATGTTTTTTTTTATCATGTTCCCATTCACCACTTGTGGTATCAAACCATGCAGACAGTTTCAATTTTGTTTTTGAGATAGCAGCCAACAGCCGACAGCCCTCTGTGAATGTGCATATGTGGTGCTCAAAACACTTAAAGACGAAATAGCAACATGTCTTTCAACAAACAAAATCCAAACACCTCAATGTTACCAGAAAATAGCTTTCATATTGGGAATGTGGTTCCAATAAAGAGAGTTCACTGCACGGTTTTTTGTGATTAACCCTTTAATAGGCTAACGATTCTAACACTGTCAACCCAAAATACCAATATTTGACTCTTCTTCCTGAAATGTGTCAGATGGTAGTAGATTAAATTAAACCTGGAAACAATCAAAATCTAATATATACACATGTAAACTGTTGCACAGCTGCAAAAGTGGATGTCATCACCAGCGTTACACACACTCATACCTACTACATCATCTTTATTTAAACATCCACATTCATTCTCCAAGCTTTTAATGGCAACTTGGGCTCAAACTCCAAACAAAAAGAACCTCAAAGCCAAAACAAACTGTTATTGTCCAATTTGTTCATTTGTATGAAGTGTGCGCTTTGCCTTTATCAAGTATCCTGAGAAATAAGGCAGGAATTCATATGTTTGATGCTTGTAAGTGGGTCCAAATGTGTTCGCTTACAACTCGGCTCAGGCTGTGAACCATTAGCACTCGCTCTACAGACCAGAGCTGGGAGAGGTGCCAACACCGCAACATCACAGAGAAGAAGAGCTGTTGCTGCAAATAAATATGTTCCTCTAGATTTCAGGGTCTTTCTGCATCGCGTCCCTGCAGCAGGTCTCTTTGCCCTTTAAGATGTTGGCCTGTATTCTTTGTCAGAGCGCTAAGTAAACGTCAGAAGTATAGGTCACGAGCATCACTGCATAATACAGGAGGAGCTGCAGAATCACGACAAGACAAATGTATCACACCTGCTGGTTTGAGTCTCTGCAGTGGTACCTTTCCCTTCATTTAAAATGCACATGCTAATCGAGGCAGTTTGTGACTTTATGGTGACTGACACAGAGCAGAAATCCAAAAATTAGCCCGGTTTAGTCGTTTAGTGAGTGCACACTCTTGGTTGAACATTGATTGATTGCATTAATCCCCTCAGACATCACATGTAAACACTGGGAAATGCTGCCTGTAAACAAGAACTGCTGAGCAAAAATAAATTGAACATCAAAACCTTAATTATCAAATTCTTGAGGAATTCTCGCAGACTGGTGGGAACGCTTTTTTTGTCGCAAGATAATTGATACTTTTTGATTATCCTTGAACTCGTGAACTTTTTGCACAACAGATGTTAATCTCTGTGTTGTGGTATGTTATAAAGAATCTACAAGTCTGGCTGGTTTCACCCTTTTGAAGTTGTTATTCTTCGCCTCAAGGAACTCCAGAGCTACAGCGCTAGGTACAAGGGGCAGGGAACCAATTCCCTACATGTAGCGCGTGACAGTGCCATAGGGTAAATAAAAAAAATTTCACATAAACCAACTCTGTCAAACAAAGTCTATGTTTGAAAAGGTAGGGGCATGAAATTGACCAAAAATAAGAACAAAATAACGTGGGCTTTTCGTGCTTTTGTATCAACATCGTTAATAACCCAGTCACACCAGTAGATGAAGAGTGAGGAGAGTAATTACTGTAATAGTCACCAGCAAACACGGCTTATGATAGACTGGAGCAGGAAATTGGATGAGTGAATCTAAGAGGTGCCTGGAGTCTGTAGAGGAACACGTAGCAGCTTCACGAGCGTCTGGACTTTATCTTTGCTTTGACGTCATGAAGAATTTGCGTTGCGCGTCATATATTTTCATATTCCTGCTGTAAACGGTGGCGGACGATGTGTGGACGCTAAACCGCAGTTTCAAGTGATGTGCGTCGGCCCACAAGATGGTTGTTCTGATGAGTATTTCTTTGTCCCCTACAGCCTCCCTTTTCCCCCTCCACACCAGCGAATCCCACCAAATCTTGTCGTGTCTCCTCTCTTTTCTCCAGCACCCTCCTCCTCCTCCTCCTCCTCCTCCTCCTCCCTGTTGCTATGACTCATCGTCTGTATTAGTGGATAAAATGGTATTAGAGAGCCAGGCACCAAAGGGCACGATCTGCTCATTCATCATGCATACTGTTACATCAATGCATCTTTACTCATTTGATCCAGCTAATTAAACCATATTGAAAAGCCTATTGTGCTTCTAACAGTGAACAATTATCTCGCTCCGCAATACAGGAGCGTTACTCACCGCTGATAAACACTCAACAATTAAGTTCAAATACCCGGGAGGTTACACTCAATTTCCGGTGCGAGTGCATTTTTGTTGTTTTCAATGTTGTTTTAGTTTCAGCAGATGAAACCTTAATGTACCTAAAGCTCAAAGGAACACATACACTAAAATAAGGCCGAATGGGATTTATATGGAAGTTAGAGGCTGAAACAATGGCCTTACCTGAAAAACTAAAGCTATAAATACATTTTAGGTGACTTTCTAAGTGCAGAACTGAATAATTGAAGAGTAAAGTGCAACACATCCATTTGCTGTTTCATGGTAAATATGGGTGAATCTTTATTTACCACGAATCCCCCTTAATTCCCCACTTCCTGTCAGTGTAAGCCCCTCCCCCCCCCCCTCCCTCCACCACCTCACCATCTCAGCTTGGGACGAGTGCCAGCGTCAGCAGTGCTGAAATATTTATCAGTCTCCTCCACTTTTCTCTGCTGTCATGGGAGATGAGACAACCGGACCTGCCTCACTTTGTGAACCATTCAGAAAAACTTGCCCTGCAAACTGACTGAAGATCTGAGAGCAAAAAAAAAAAAAAAAAAAAAAGCAGAACCTCACAAGTCAATGTAGCGTTTAAGAGGAGAGCCCCGCTGGCTGGCTGGACTAGGGCTCACTGGGGATTTAAAGAAGAAGGAAAGTAGAATCACAGCCTCGTCTGGCGAAGGCTGAAACAGAGCATCAAGAATCACTTCCTACTTTGGATCATAAGGGATGAAGAAAGAGGAAATGGAGATTTTCCCCTGGCAGGTCGTCTGTGGCCAAAGCAAAGGAAGCTTCTTCTCTAAAAGGCAAAAAAAAAAAAAAAACCCAAAAGCTTATTAGCGTGGGATTTAAGAGTAACTGTTGATTGTTAAATTACAACTTGCTTCCTTTGGTCTCCTAATAATTGGTTTGGTAATATCCTAAAACCACCGGTTTCAAATCTGAATGGAAGCTAAGTGGACCAATGAAGCAGAGCGATAATTACACTCAGAAATGTTTCATGTCTAAAAAGACAAATTAAGCCGTCACGCAGGTTGTTGGTCACTGATCCACAGTCAGCGAAGGGTCAGCGGTTCTGGTGGGAAGAAAATGGGAGTCTCTCCGCTGAAATGTGGACCCTGACACACCGTGGAGCGGGAGAGATGGCTGTCCTCGCTAAAAGCTTACACCTAAAGTGCTGATTGTGAAGATCATCGGGCAGTTTCAAGGCCGTCCAGGGCTACATTATTGATGACACTAATGGGGCCGAAACACATCAGTGTTTCAAGGGGGGTCTTCATGGGCCAAAGTGGCACATTTTAAGTGCATCTACCCCCTCCCCCTCCACCCGTATACAACCACATCTCCCTTTTACCAACAGCCGTCTTTACTGCTGAATATGAGAACTCGGATCGCTGAGCTGCACTGATCATTGCTCGATTGAGGACAATTAGAAAGAAGATCATATTTTATTAAAGAAGACACTCTTCACCTGATTCCTGATAGCCTTTTACTTTTCTCTTTTAGCCCCCCTCAGTGTCTCACAATCAGATGAAAGCGCTGACACATAAATTGAACACACGCACAAACCACACACACACACACACACACACAGACACACACACACACACACACACGCACGTGCACACACTCCTTTCCTGTTTCTGTTGAACACACCGGACTGGATGCATATGGTCACATTTAGACGTGTTTACACACACAAGGACTGCGAAGGGGCTCATGCATGCAAGTTAAAATTAGCAAGGAAGCCTGAGCGCTGTGGGATAATTGAAATGAATGAGGAGAGCTTTACCGGTTGAGCCTGACTGCAAAGAAAACAAAAGGCTTCGAGCTCACAAATTCAAATAATCATTTACCTCTGAGGTCTGTTATTCGTCCAGGTCGGGATCGATCAGTCAGTGTCATTGGCCTTTATCACTTCTGCCTCCAGACAGTAATGAGAGCAAAGGGGTGATGACAGATAGAGAAAAGAAAAAACATTGAATCTGACGGTGTGTGTGTCTATCTGAGAAGGAAACTGAACTAACTTACATCCCCTACTGCCCCATTTCCTCTGACCCTTCCCCTTCCAGACGTACATCAGCACTTCCTCAACACTTTGATCGCTAAATCATGTTTGGGAGCTTTTTTAGACCGAGGTCGCGCACCAGACCACCCTCGAAGACCGTTTCTGATTACTTCTGCGTCAAACAGTCTCGAGCAAATCGAGATCTCTCCCCCTACCTGTCTCTATATCATTACCTCCGCGTGCTCCACTCAGTCTGCCCGTATAACGTGACAGCCTTCATCGTCGGCTTCTTAGCCTCACTGCCGTTTACAAGGTGTTTAGAGCTTCAGTCTGTACCAGTGTTTATGTGCTAGGCAACACAAAGCAAGCATTGGGACATTGCCGCAGGGCTTTTCACACTGACGACGTGCTGTTGTTCGACATGACACCCACACATGCAGTTCAGAGTTCTGCACATCCACACACGTCATGCGGCTTTATTTACAGTTACACCCAGTTATGATTTATTTCGCTGGAAGAGGGAACACGTAACCACCAGTGTTTACTTCCCACATGCATTGTTTTGAGAAATCAAGAGTGAAACAGGCGGTCTCTAGTGTTAATTATAGTTTACAAAAGCTGTTTGGACATGCGTTTTTCTCTTCATGTTATGAAACCATATTGCTGGATGGATGCAAAACCTCCAGCTGCACCTTGCCACCCTGTCAAATGTTTCCTGAACGGCAGTGGGGGATTAAAACGTCACACATTGTGCCTTTTCTGTCCGGACTGCAGCTCTTGCAAGGTGACTGCTCTCATGTTAAGCAACACACACACACACACACACACAAAAAAGTAAAACGGGATTTGGAGAACAGTTAAGCAGCGTCTGTAGTGAATCTGAACTGGTTTTCCCTGTTAGCGTCTCCACTCTCATCTCATTCAGCCACTAAAACACACTCGTAGGACACACTCACACACACCCACACACACTGTCTCTCTGTATGCATAATTCAGCAGGCATCCAATTATATCTGAAAATAATTCTATATGAACATACAATATTAATAGATTACTTAGTGCCCCTAGGAACTCTCCTTGTAAGAATAAGCTAATTTGAGGTCATCACTTCCTTGGAGATGAACTTTCCCGGATCCTTCTGACGCAAACCTTCCTAGAGAGCAAATCTGAAGTGTGTGAAGTAATTGAAAAGCAGCAGGCAATTAGTCAGCACAGCTTTTACCTCGTTGTATTCAACACTGTTGTACTCAACTGCTATCTCTTTTGCTTACAACCCCTAAAAATAAAAATCAATATAATGCAGCGGAGCCATCGGTGTATTTTGGAAACATGCGCTGATTATTAGGGAACAGATTTTTATTTCTATCCTACCAGAAAGAGTCAGGCACAGTCAATTTGCAGAACAACCTTCGTCTGGCCCAGCAGTCTAAACCCTGTGGAGTTTTAGTAAATGTTTGACACAAACCAGAAATTACACACATTTTAGCCACACTAATGGCGTAGTTCTAGGGATGGTTAGCCGACCAATTTGGTGGATGGAATAAAACATTTTTGTACAGATATTTATGGTCTCCAGAGAATGAAACCTACTGACTTTAGTGATCCTCTGACTTTTCTTCTAGCACCAGCAGTACACTTTGTTTTAAGACCAAATATCTGCCAAACTTCCCATCAGACTCAGCTCCAGTTTGTGTTTAGTGATTATTATCACAAATGTTAGTATGCTAACACACTAAACTATGACGGTGAACATGATAAATATTATACCTGCTTAACATCAACATTAACATCATCTTAATAAGCGTGTAATTGTTGCTAATGTTAATTAAAGCACTGCTGTACCTAAGCACAGCCTGACAGAGCTGCAAGCTTTACACTTTCAGTCTTGTTAAAATATCTCGTTAACTGTATATTTATTCACACACATCAATTATGGATGTCCTGACACTGATATTTTTTGCCTCGTATTAGTGATCACACTCCATATGATCATGTGATTCATGCGTAGCATGGGGATTCTCACATTTATCTTAATTTTCAACAATATAAAATTGTGCTCTGTCAAGTTTTCTCTCAATAAAACTTTGGCTCCTTCTGTCTCTTGAAAATGTCCACTTATAAGTTTCAAGCATATAGATGATATGTGCTACAGTGAAACTTCACTTTATTCAACCAGTACTAAAAAAATCCTCTTCTCTCCTTCAAAAATACCAACATGTCTAACAAATTAAGCAAAGTTAATGACTAGTCTTGCTCCATAGCTTCATCCAAACTGACTAACAAGCACAGACAACTTGTTCTAAATATTAACCAATCAGAAGCAGGAGCTGTTTGAGGTTGTTTGTGGTCCTTAATAAATATTCTACAATGGCGCAATAGACCTAATTAAAAATACAATTTCTTGTTTGGCTCTAACTACAGTAGATATAGAGACACAATATAATGAATCCATTTTATAATTAGCAATGCATTAATTATAATACATTATATCATGATGCCGCCAAATTTCAGATGAGTTTACATTAAGCAAAGAGAATGAAATATTGGCAAACATATTGCACAAATTCAATTAAGATTCAATGAAAGCAGCTTAGAAATAACATATTGACTCATCTGATAACTTTTAAAGATAGGTCTCCGTCATCTGTGCATCAGTTTAAGCGTGTGGATGCACCTGCGCTGCACTCTGCGTGTATGACTGAGATTAAAGCAGTTTCCTCAGCGCAGCACAAACACATTGGGATCGATATCGTAATGAGCACAGCAGGCTTTTGACTCGCTCCACAACAAGAGCACCTTTCTTGTCCCGGAGCACAAATCACTAAGAGCCCAGTGGATCAATGTGTCCTCCCTTCTAATGAATGTGCAGTAAACATGATTAATGTCATTAGACTCAGTGTTTATCCCTTTGTTTATCTCCTCATATTTCCTGCTCTCTCCATCTTCTAACCTCCTTTACTCTTTGCCCCCTTCTCCCGTTTCTTCTTTCTCCTCTTTCTGTCTCGTCTCCTTCGACCTGTCCTCTCGTCTGCAGGTGAGACCTACTCCGAGAACTACAGTCACACAGAGGAGTGCAAGCCTTGTACTCAGTGTACAGGTCTGATGCGGATGGAGACGCCTTGCACCGACTCCAACGATGCCAACTGCGTCTGCAACTACAACTTCTACTTCAATACGCTATCCGGCAAATGCGAACCGTGTACGGTGTGCCCCGTAGGTCAGGGCGTGTACGCGCACTGCGAACATGATCACGACACCGTGTGTGAGGAGTGTGTGGACTATACCTTCTCTGATCGGGAAAGCTCCCTCGACCCCTGCCTTCCCTGCACCATCTGTGACGAGGAAACGGAGATACAGTTGGCTTTTTGCATCCCTACCAGTGACTCTGTCTGTCATAGTAAGTCTTCCACACACACTTTCATAGGTTGTTGTTCAAGTAACTCAGTCTAGACCAGAGAAATCATTGTTGTCTTTTTAGTTTTGGTCCATTTCACGTTCATATTGACTTATTAGAAACAAAGCAAGAGGTGTAAACATGAAATGGTATGGCTGACAGGTGACTCATTTATTTGACAGTTTTGGCGACTGTCATTGTGGGTCTTCAGCATCACGTGAACTCACAGAGGAAATTTGAAGTGATTAGTCAATTAACAGAAAATTAATTTGGCAAAAACTCCAAACATTCTCTTCTACCAGCTTCCAAATACTGAAGTAGAGCTGCAACTAATGATTATTTTCATTATTGATTCATCTGCCGATCATCTTGTGTATAAAACATAAGAAAAATTCTTCTCTTTATCTTATGTTTTTGTAAAACAAATACTTTTTGGGTGTTAGCCTGTTGGTTGGACAAAACAAGTGCTTTTAAGACGTTGCTTAAGTCTTTAGAGACTATGATTTTGAGAAAGTTCTATTTTTACTTCACACATTACGCCATAAATAATAACAGACAGCCAGAAACAGGACAAAAAGGAGCTGTCTTATGCAGTTATATTATGGGGGGGATACTTAAGTGTGGTTGCTATGTTTTACATGCCTTTTAGTGAGGGGTTCCAAAAATGAAATAGGAGACAATCACAATGATAGTTCCCACGATCAGCAGATGGTTTGTATATATTTAATATTAGTTGAGCTTCAGAAGTCATGCTGAAATTTCTCCACTGCGTATTTGCATTACAAACAAACCGCACCAGAATTTGCTTGGAAACGGCCCAAGACGAGTCTTTTTTTAAGGTGGTCTTGGTTTAGTTGTTTGGTCTCCGACAGAATTTGTTCCCACCTGCCGAAACAAACTGCAATAGATGCACCAGAACCTCACCAACAGGTTAGGTGTGAAAGCAGCCTTACTAGAGAACAAGGACAGCTCCAGACCACATACTGCACACTGGCTGCCAGTCATATTCAAAGCTATGTTGGAGGCATCGTAAATATCCCAGTTGCATTTGAATAAGCCAGCAGGGGTGACTTCCACATGTGTGTCTGGGAACAGGCGAGGGCAGAGGTCAGCTCTGGTCAGATTTTCAAATAGCAGGAAGTTGAAAGCTTTAGCATTAAAAGGTCAAAGACTACTACAGTGTCAACACATGAGACAATCAATAATCTGCTCTCCCACAAAGCAGAAGGCAGCGGTGGAGGAGCAGAGTCGAGCGCTTGTATCTTAGAGCAAAGGCAGCTTGTATGCAAGGAAGTTGTAAATTCACCAGGGCCGGATGAGGCATTAAATCAACCTCATCAGGGGGCTACAAGGCTCAAATCTGGCAGTTAGGCGGTCTAGATGGCATTGTTCTCACTTCCCTTGATATCTTTTTTCAAAGCAATATCAGATGAGGGAAGGACTGGAAAGTACTCTTGACATCTTCAGTAGTCATAACAAAAACAGCCTTTTTCCAACAGCGGACACTGGTTGCAATTTCAGAAGAAGTTTGTGGTCATGGTCTGTTCTGGGGAAATTCTCTACCATGTAACTTTGTAAAGATGTGGAGTGATTAAATTCAAAGAAAGCTCTTAATAGCAGGAGCACTTGCTTATGCGGGGCCTTTTTTATTGATCTCCTGTGTGCATTATCATTCTTAAGTGAACATGTTAATGATGTCATTGATATGAATGTAGAGATTTGCAATATTTCTCTTCAGAAAGCTGACTTGGTTTCATGGATTTCATGGGTTTCAGATGCTGGAAGGTATTTGGATCTACCAAGTTAATGAACCTCAAAACTCTGCCATCACCCTGTTGTAGTACAGTGGATATGCTAGCACCTTATTGAGAGAGTGTAAATTCCTCTTTTAATAGACAGTAATAGCATTGACAGACAGTGGAGAAATGGACTGAGGAAAGATGAGAGCAGGTGAGGTAGATGAGGTGGAAGAAGGGCTAATAACACAGATGATGACTCACCACATTTCCGTCCATGAGTGCCAAACACCATCAAAGATGCTACATTTAGCTTTTTTACTATCAATAAATCATCACTACAGTCATTTTGAACACAAATAAGACCATCAAAGATTGGCCTCTGCTTAGCTCTCTAGGTTGAATTGATTTGCATCACTTAACATCACTTAATGGCACGCAACAGGCTGAAGGTGATGATCTACCAGCAAGAATGGAGATAGTTTTTTAGCTTTTGCAGTTTTTAGCCACACTAGAGGCTTTGTCTGTCCTCCACTTTGGTCCAGACTGAAACATCTCAACAACTATTGGTTGGATTGCCATAAAACTTTGTACAGACATTCATGGTTCCACATATGATGAATCCCTCTGACTTTGGAAACCCCCTGACTTCTGACTCTTCTAGTGCCACCAGCAGGTTGGCATTTGTGGTTTTTAGTGAAATGTCTCATAAACTCTTGAATAGATTACCATGAAATATGACACAGACATTCATGTTCCTTTCAAGATGATTTGTAAGAACTTTGGTGATTCATTAACTTTTTTTTATCCAGCACCAAATTTTAATTTGTCCAAAACTTTGTTTGTTACCAAACTATGCTATTGGTAGCATGCTAACATGCTAAACTAAGATGGTTAACAAGGTCAACGTTATATGTGCTAAACATCATTAATATTCACTGTGAGCATGCTGACGTTAGCATTTATCTCAAAGCACTACAGTGTCTGCCGCTGTTGTGGCTGAAGACTCTTGAGTCTTGTTTATAAAGTCAAATGGTGGATGAAGTGGAATGATGATGCAAAAAGTACTTATCAAATTTGTTCTTCTTCCTGATGCTCCTCAGCAAGAAAAAAATGGTTCATTGCACCCACCGATGTCCACTTCTGTGCCCTCACACTCAAAGTTCAGCCGTGATGACTTTTGCAGAGTAATTTTTTCATCAACCCATGAGTAGTTAACATTTCTGAATCATGCAACAAGTCTACTTTTGAAGCCTGAAGGAAGATTTCCTTCCTGGAAGCAAGTATGCATACCTAATTTGACATGCAGTGATGAGGAAGGAACAACTTTTTCCCTGCTATTTGAAAACTCTGCCTTTATCTAGCAGACCCCAGATTCTACAAATATCCAACCGACGAGGCTGTAATGTGACAGGACTGACAGCCTTTAAAACATACTCGTATGCCCCCTTAAACATCCAAAATATCCCTTCTAGACATATCAGATGTACAGTAAGCCATGGTACAGCCTTGTGCCACCCATTTAGCGCCCACCCATACAGCTGGTGTCAACTTTGACCCGCCATGTCCTGAGCGATGGTGCTGAAGCAGCAGTGATGGTGGTGACTGGAGATGGCGTGATAAGTGACCTTGTGGGACATTCATTTTAAAGGAGAGCCCTGGCATATAGCACCAGTGGGCCTGTGGGTAATGGCTGTTGTCACATGTGGTCATGATGATGTTCCCAGTTCTTTCGTTGGTGGTCTATGATGGCTGTACATACAGATATGTTTTCCGCAGCAAACAGGAAGTTGTCTCACCACAATTCTCATCCCGTCTGCGCCCTCTTATCTTTTTACGAGAGGAAAATGTTTTTAATTTCAATCCTGCTGCCTTTCTCACTGTTCTGTACATGGTAAAGAAGATGAATGGGGGGTATTTTCAAATCCCTAAATCCCCAGTTCATACCCAGCTGTCACCGAGTGTCAATTACAAGATACAATGACTGTAACAGAAAGAGAGGGAGAGAAAGAAATAGAGATGAAAACAGACAGAGAGAGCTGCAGCATATGTGCTGTGCTGGTATTCTATGCAGAGGGGTCGATATGAGTCCTGGGATTTCTTCTGCTCATGCTCAGGTTTCACTGAGTGACCTCTATGGGCACCCAGACTCGACTGCAGGACATGCACGCACACACACACACACACACACACACAGACACTAACAAGCTTAATCCTCTCCAGCTTCAGACACACAAACACTTTTTTTATGAGCATCCAAAATCAATACAGCTGATAGCAGGCTAACAAGGCGCATGCACGCTCTTCCCCCTTGCCAAGCGCGCTTTAACTCCTACATTTTTCATTAAACTCCGGACACCGCACATCTGTGAAACTCTTTGATCTGAAATTGAAAACACCTCCTGCATCTTTTGTTGACAGTCTCAATCCGTTTGGCCTCGCCGGAGCTCATTTTTTTCATCTCCAGTAGGTGCTGCTCAGTCGTCAGTTGAGTAGATTTGCATTAAATGTGAAGTGTTGAGCGTCTGTTTGAGTGTTTGTCCTGGAATAAAAAGGGAGCGAAAGATTATAAAAACAGATAAAGACAGACTACTTTTTTTTCTTTTTTATTACCCCTGTCATCCCTCCCCTCCCTTCATTTGCTCTCTCTCCATCTCTTCCCACAGTGGCCCTTGAGTGGCTGGGTTAGCGGAGCGGTGGAAGGTGGCCAGTGTGCATTCAGTGCCTTCACCGCTGCAGTATAATTACTCCTGCTAATCAGAGCACTTTACAGCAGCTCCTCTGTTCATCTGCACCCCCTCCTCACTCTTTCCTAACACTCTGCCTCTCTGTCTGCCCTCCCCTCCACTCTCCCTATTAACCCTCCCTAGCAGAAGACAGAGTGCTCACTTGAATAATTTGTAGTATGTGTGTGTGTGTGTGTGTGTGTGTGTGTGATGGATGTGTGCGCGTCAAGCGACAAACACAGAGGAAGATTGAGATAGAGGCAGCGCTGAAACAGAGGGAGAGTGTTTGGCAGCTGATAAAGAGGTCATTGTGCATGTGCTGCGCCTGATAGTTGCTCATCTCCACCCAGAACTGGCAGCAACCAAGACTTCAACCTCCACACAAGACCTCAGGGTTAACTTCACCATAAAGACCTCAATGGTTCATAAAAATTAAACCTTTTTTTTTCTCCCCCTCTTGTCCACACCCCGCTAATAAACACATCTCCCTGTACGCACACCGCCACCGCCATACTTGTAAAATCTTGGGCTATAGTTTTATTTTCATGAGTGTTTTAAACCCACTGAAGCCAAATTGAAATTGTAAAAGCACCACTGCCGCCTGTAAGCTCCTATTCTGTTCCAGCTAGGTATGCAGCCTCTGGAGCACCACGTTTATCCTTTGGTCTACAGCCAGCCGTGTTTTCTACATCAGCCCAGAGAAAAAGAGAGAAAGAAGGGGAGTAACAATTAAGATGTAGTATACTTTACTTTAGCTGTAGCCGCTCTCTGCGTAGAGTCAGTGTTATGTGAAGCAGACTCTCAGGAGAGTTGTCATCTGGGCTCTGAATGAGAAGGACAATGTATAGCGAATGCTGAGGTGCAACTTATGCATGTATATGTATGCATGGAGGGAACATTCATTGCGCTAAAGAAGGCAGTTACAGTAGTGTAGAATGAGTGATAGCCCAGTCTGGTAAAGGAAAAGCTGTAAGGATTGTAGCTTCTTGACAAATTGTATATAAGGCCAGACCGTCTGCACACTTTCATTCACTTTCACACCTTCCATTTACATTTATTCTTTTTACCAGCTCGTGTTGCATTGCTAATACCATTAGCCAGCCCTGCATTAGCTGGATGATGTATGGCGGAGCTGAGGAAACCTGACTACATCCCAGGAAAGGTCAAGAATTGCATGTAATACAGACACCAACGCTCCCTCCTTGTAGACGGATCCAAATCAATAGCACTACTTTAAATAGGCCTCTGCATTCTGCATTTCTGTGTTTCTAAGTATGGCGTACACATGTGCTGTGTTTTCCTATCTGCGAAAGATATTTTCAACCATTTCAGTAAATCAATCCCCCCTATGGGAGGTAGGAATGCCCCCGTCATCACCGTGCAGACAGACAGTCAACGCGGACTCTTAATGACCAACAGAAGTTTTTCAAATACGTCCACATAAGTTACCCATCAATGTCCCATTGGACTATTAAAGGGAGTAACCGTGTGTAAATTATGCAAGAAATCAATGTGGAGAAACTTGACTATCTGCCATGTCAGTGAAAAGAGAATACCGTATATATGTGTAGACGGCCTTTGGCTGTGATGGTCCACTGAATTTGACCACGTCAGAGGTCACACTTCCACATTTACATTTTTACATTTTTGTCATTTGGCAGATGTTTTTTTTTTTTATCCAAAGCAACTTACAAGAAAGACAAAACAATCAAAGAAGACTGTGACTCAAAAGATTTTAGGTACAAGTGCAATGAGAAAGAGTGCTAAAAAAAAAAAAGTAAGAAAAAAGTACATTTAAGGAAATTATATGTATTAGGGCTGCTAATGCTTAATGCTACCATCTAGAATAAACTCATAGGGACATCATGTACCACCATTTATATGCATCATGTACAAAAACAAGGTGACAACTTTTAAAAGTAATACTAATTTAAGTTTTTAGGTGGTAGTTTTGGTTTTATTTGCCCAGGATTGCAGATATCTGTCTCAAAATATCTATAAATGATGTCACAAAACAAGGAAGGTAATGGAACTTTAGGTGCCCAAAAATGGGTGAAATTTTAAAATGTATTTTTTCAAGGCTGTGAGCATCATAAATTAGTGATTGTAAACAAATAAGACGACAAACAGACAAAATGTTTTTTGTATTTTAGGTGAACTAACCCTTTAAAACATTGTCCTTTGAGCCAGTTTAACTTATCAATATACTTACATAATTTAAAGTATATAAATTGAGTATGAATCATATATATATAGTAAATATATGCCTTTTTGTGAGACAGACTGCACATTGACAACAATAACCTTGATATTATATGAATAATAGCTGCGTGAATTTTCAGGTAAACTGAACGAATCAGCAATGCAGAATAAAAGCCGAATCAAGTTACAACATGTGGCAACCAGGCAGTGATCTAATTCACTCACTTTAATAATTGTATTGGATTATCCATACTTTGGTTTTATACCCCTAAAAAACAGTTCGAACAATTGTGAAATAAGACGACCCTTAAAATATTTGAGATAGAGCGTCGCAGTCTTTGGCCTTGAAGGAAGCCTCGGGGGTCTCACAGGGTTAATCCTGTGTGCGCCAGTATAGAGCTAATGAGGAGCAGCCTGAGGTTCTGCTGGGAATTACAGGCTCAGATCTGAACCAGTCTGCACATTCTCCATCCCCACCAGGCTGCTGAGCTCAGGGGAGTTTTGGTTTTGGCTGGACAGCAAGCCCTCTCCTCGGCTTGCCGTAGCCCTCGCACCCTCGGGGAAGGAGTAATCTACAGACTCTCAGCCTCTCTACTATCTGACAGAACCACTGCAGTGTCACTTACAGTGCTTTTCAATATAGAAGCATAATGTGACAAGACTGTAAAAAGGGGGCTTGGTGTGTTTTCAGGATCAGTCATGCCCATCAGAGAGGGCAACATGGAAACCTACACTGAGTCATTAATTGAGCTCACAAAGAAAGAGGGAAGAGGACAATTTATGAAAATGACTCTTCTTTTCAGGCTTAGCTTTGATAGAAACCAGACACATCCAGTAGCACAGTGCTTTCCTGCCTCTCTGGTCTCGGCAAAGGCTACACTCAAAGTGATGACCTCCTCAAAGCCCCTTACTTTGTTCTACATGGATCCATATGGCCTTAATGTCATGCAGTGAGCAGAGATCATAAGAAGGGGACGTGGAGAGTAGAGACTTGGCGTGCAGGGCCCAGGCCTGGTGTGGGGTAAGCTGTTGGGTGACAGATATGTGCCCCCCTCGTCGAGGAACATTCTTTTTCTTTCTGCACACAGCATATCACTCAGAACCCATCTGTCTATCAGAAACAGCTGCCGCATGTGTGCAGTGTATCTGACATCTGGTTGGGGACTTGGTGACTACACTCCAGCAAACAAGCTCTCAGTAAACATGTGAAAGTGCCTCGTCATGATGTTGGGATTTCTTTTTTCTTTTTGCATTGCGATTAAAGTCATATCTGTGCATGTTTCTTATCTCACAAGTGCTCCTTTCTCTCATTTGCCTCCATACAGATCCTCTCCTCCCTACGTATATCCCTACAACCTCTGATATGGCTCCGACTTCACCCTCCTTCACCAGTTTCTTCCTCCCAGACAGCTCCGAAAGCCTGTTGCCGGGAGGAGAGACGACCACGTCGAGCGCCGGCTCTCCTCGCTTCCTCGGCCACGGCCTCAACGAGAACCTCATCCCCATCTACTGCTCCATCCTCGCCGCTGTGGTGGTGGGGCTGGTGGCTTACATTGTTTTTAAGAGGTCAGTCGGAAGTAAAGAGTGAGATGATGCGGTTTAATACATTAGCACGATTTGCTTTTGCGCCTCAGACACAATATAATATAGGGCAGATAGGGTGAACAGTGATGGAGATGGAGGTCTGGTGGGCGGTGTTAGAGTGACAGATGTTGCCCCAGGCTAAAAAAATGGCAGGAGGGCGCCTGGTGAAATATTCAGGCCTGTCGCGGTCAAAGAGGTTTTGACCCATTTTGGAGATTAAAACACACCACAATGAGTTTTCTTTCTTTCTTTTTTTTTTATTTAAAAAAAGGTCACAACACTCACAGCGTAATGCATTACAGAGGTCACACATATAAACACATCAGCACGACACCCAACCACACATGCTAATGCTCAGACAGACATATACAAACGCGGGCTAAAACACATTTGAAGCAAGTAAACAAGCTCATTAGCGGCATTGATTGTTTGAAAAGTGCCGACCAGGGGAAATTCAAGGTCCAGATTTATCAGTAGGGTCACGCACACATCTGGCTGATACTCCTACTGTACTTATTATCATGTAAAAACAGACTGCAAATTATGTGAATTTTCCTCAACACTCGGTATATTAATAGTAACCACTTGGATGTATCTGTTAATTGTACTGTAGCACCCAGTGCCTCATGAATATTTTAATCATTGATTCTCAGTCATCTCTTGAAGAGAAGCATCAGATGAGAACTGTTAAGCATTCCCACACTTTATGAACATTTTATGAAGCTTTTATTTTAGTTTTATATCATTTTCTTAGGCAGATATTCAACATAATTAGAATTACACAAAATAATTTATCCTAACTTTTTCATCATTTGTGCGCAGTGCATGCTATTTGAGAGTAAACAAGGTTATAATCTTACAAAATCAAATAGCTTCATATCGTTTGCTTGCTGTGATTTCAGTTACTACTTCCCTGCTTCTGAATATTATTGTTTTATAGCTCATGAAATCCAAACATGTACAGGATAACATAACAGTATCATATGAAACGGACTACTTCTGACACGCCACTTCTTCTTCTCCACAGGTGGAATAGCTGCAAGCAGAACAAGCAGGCAGCTAATAACCGTGCGGCTACAAACAACCAGATGGTAACACCGGAGGGAGAGAAGCTGCACAGTGACAGCGGCATCTCGGTGGACAGTCAGAGTCTGCAGGAGCAGCAGCAGCAGCAGCAGCAGCAGCAGCAGCAGCAACAGCAGCAGCAAGCCCAGGCTGAAGTCCAGGCTCAGCCTTCACGCTCACACACACAGGAACAGATAGGTGAGCCAGCCTAAAAAAAAAAACTCACTCTTAAGGAATGTGTTTAAACCTAAGGTGTATGTGTGTTATCCCTCTAATGCCATCCAATAAATACAGCATATGACTGGAGACAGACCAGATGTTACTATGCCAGTGACTCCTCGCAGAAACTATTCAACCAGACAAAAGGCACTCACCCAAGTCTTGACTAGATTCCTGTTTTACACCATGGTAGTCTGGCTGCCAAAGAAAGTCACTATCAATTACATCAAGATACACTGGTGAGAGTTTGTGGCAGTCTGAACGTGTCCAGTGGGTTTTTCCAACATTGTGCAAGCATTTCCCTCAGAGCTAAGACACATTTCTAGGGGGTGAGAAAAAACCAAAAGAAACAATACATCACCCAGCAGCAGGGCTAACACCTAGCTGCCAAGAACTGAGACTGTTGGTGAGGCCAAATCATGCATGCATAAAGTATTAGTCTGCAGGAATATAGAATCTATCGTCTGAGACGTGTACTGAACATTAGACAGATCTTGCTTGAATGTTTTATGTATTAGTTTGGCTGTATGCCTCCCAATAACACATACCTGAGGTGCACTATCAATAATTTCGTGCTGACAGAAGTTTGACACAGTTTCTATCTTAGTATACAGTGCATATCAGAAATGTGATGTATAAGGAGTAACTGAATATGTTTGATCTATATTTGTCTTTACTTATCTTACTGCTCCTCTATATCTATGTCACGAGAAGTATTTTGGGTGAAGGTCTGTAGGATGGATTTTGCCATGTAGTCTTGCAAGCCCGACAAAAAAAATCTAGCTCTGGTTTCGTAAGATGAACTCTGAAGATCCTGTCCGGCTAAGCCAAACATGCAAACATGCCCTTTGCTGATCTGCTATGAAGCAATGCTTAATTTACCTCATCTATCTAGTGCAATGCACTGACAGAGACAAACACAAACACAGAGTGAGTGTTTAGTTTTATTAACCAACAAAATGGTAGCATGTCTTTCAGTATCTTCCAACTTCCATATTGTGTGTGTGTGTCATTCAGCCACAAGCTTATTTTGTTCTTCCTGAAAATCTAAATGTTTAATAACAGGTCACATTGTTTGAACAGGTCAAATTCTTTCCTAAAACAGCAAACATTGGCAAACATTACTCAAACAGGAGCAAATAGTGCATTTATTGCAACAGATTAATACACATTTGTCTACTGCACTACACTACACTATACTAATACTTAACACTAGTGATAGTTTATGGCAGGAGGATGAATAAGCCAAATCAGACTTTGACTACACAACAATACTTGTTTATATGATCAGTTCATTGTCGGTTTGTCATGGGATTTGTTGTCAATAAGAATCATAAAGAATAATCACCAGCATGATCCTTTAAAATGTCAGTTACAGAAAATAGGAGAATTGATTATTAATGTATTTCAGACCTATTAACATCTCAAAGATCCACTCGCTCTCTCCATCCAATTACAATTTCTTTAAATCTCAGAGTAATCAGCGTATGTGATCTGGAGATTTCACTCACTGCCCGACACTCGCTAAAAACACAACAAGCAAGGCTAACTGCATGGTGGGGGATCTGCAGAGAGAGGGTAACCTTTAAACAGCCAATGGGAGAATAAAAGCAAGTGCTGCAGGAATGTGAAGTGACCTCTGTACAACACAGAGCAGTCTGCCTCCCTCCAATCCTCAAATAGCACTTACAGTACATTAAAGAGATGAAACCAGTATTTCTACTCTCTCATTCTCACCCGATCCATACATATAAACCTGAGAGGCTTTTTAGCTGCAGAAGAAGAAGTCACAGGTTCACTGATGATCTTGTTATACATTCAGTCATTCATGTTTCTTCTCCTCACTGCCGACGGCTGGTAAATTCTCATGCGAACAGTCCTCACCACTGTGTCTTTTCTGGATTACCCATTACATCCTAATGAGGTTTGGAAAAAGCGTATTTTGTTTTTGTATTTCGCTTGAGTCCCTCTTCCCATTCTTCTGCATCTTACAGAAAAGAAGGAATTTCTTTTTTAAAGGATCAGCTCCAGCTCAGGGTTGCTTCATTGAGAGGAGGACTCCCCCCGCCCCCCCCCCCCTTAACCCTGCAGCCTCTTTAACTGATTGGCTCATTAGCAGGTGTTACGAGACAAGATCCAGGCCTGGTCTCACTGCCTTTCAAAATCTGATCCGGCATCAGCGTTTAGCAGGTGCTAATTGGCATTAGCACCGACTATGGGTGCGGAAGCCATTAAAAAAGGGAGCAAATACTCTTGTGCTGGGGGTCGGTGGTTCTTCCATAACCAATAGGGTCTGTTAAAATACACGAGGGGGTGAGAATACATGCAATAAATCCATGATAATCGCTGGAGTTTCCTGTTTCCAATGAACCGTATTTTACTGGCGGCTAAAATAATGGGAGCAGCTCCAGTCAAAACAAGTCGAATAAGCTTTTAAAAAGAGAAATAGAGCAATGAAAATGCCGTGTGTTTTGACTGACAACATTCAGAGAGGTATTCCCTTCATGAGTCACTAGTGAGGGGTGAGAGCTCCTACATGAGGAGGTGCTTGGCCTCATTTCTGTCTTCTCATCTCCATTAAAAAAGAGCCGTCTCTCTGTGCAGCACCCCTCCCTGCCACCCCACAACCTTTCCTTTGCTGCCCGCTTCAACCCTCTATATCGTGCATATTGAATGTGTTTAAAATTTAAACAAGACTCTAAGCCCTCGCTCTCATCGCCCATCCGTGCATCTCTGTCCTGTATTTGAACTCATAGTCTACACAAAATGGAGTCAAGGCAACTGTCGATCAAAAAAAAAAAAAAAACAAGAAGAAAAGGAGGGCAAGAGATATTGTAAAAAAAAACAAAAAACAACTTGATTTGGACAAATTTGGAAAGCTTCAAATCGTGCAGCTGTGGGCAGACAGTCCAGAGAATAAGTAACTCATATTGTTATTCATTAGTATAAAGAGTAAAATCAGGAGTTTTATCTGAATGCCACGAGGGAATGATAAATATAAAATGATAAATATAAATAAGCCTTATTGAAAACCCTGAGGGAGATGGGTCTTTACAGCACTACAGTCAACTGCTGTCGAGGGGTTGCAGTATAGTTTCAGTTAATGTTTGTGACTGAGGGACACATTAGCTCTCAGTCTGTAACATTATACAGCTTCAAGTTACAGTAATAATGTAGCTGAGTTACTGTATATAATGAATTACTAATGCAGTTTCAGTAAAATGAGGATGGGTGACTCATAATTGATTGTCATCCTCTCACAGTAGGAAGTTTTGCCAGAATTTGAAGTTTTATGGTTAGAGTCATAATTTTACCAAGAAGAAGGACAACGACATTAGACATAATCAATGTTTGTTCTCCTTGTTCATTTACAGGTAAAGTAATGGATATTTTACCTTGATTTTTTGCTTAAATGCATTACTGCACAGCTCCAAAAAAAGTTCCAGGAACTATGAAACCATAGGAACTAAACTCAGATTAAGATCTAAAGGTCCCATTTGTGATTCTGCCTCTACTGAAGAACCGTGAATATTAGGCAAAGTATCAATAACAGATTCAAAACGATGGCGGTGTTTTAGGCACAAAACAACACAATGACTCTGTTGTTATCTGACTCTGATGGTTGAGTCTGAGGTAGAAAGTGAGGCTCCAGTTCGTAGCATTTCTTGTTGGAAAGTCACAAATCTCAGTCAAAAGTAGAACGTCCCGATCATGTTTATTTCTCTTATTCATTAAGGGATCAGGGATAGTTTGGATTTTCTTCTCCAAACTGGGCACAGGCCAACCCAAATCAACAGTAGGTAATACACTGACTATGGATAAGTATCCCTTTGAGAATTTTCCTTGGCCAAGTCTGATCTAATAGTTATTTTATTGTTATTTTCTGTTTTGCTTCAGTTTTTCCTCTACAAAATAAAGCTGTGTGGTGTATACTTCAGCAACCCACATCAAAACAATTTAATCAATTTATTATATTTGACAGCACAGCAGAATACCTCTGTTTTAAGACAATATAACCTGCTCACAGGTTTCCTTTCATAGTTTTCTATAATATTTTGTTCAGTGTTCTTCTGCCCTCGATACGCATGTAGATTCACAGCTATGCAGCGAGCTAAACTCACTCCCAATAAAACCTGAGTTTGCCTTTGAAGTTTTTACTGGAAACAATGGAAAAACTGTGAAAACTGTATTGGACAACAACTTTAATGATAGTGATTAGCACCCTCAAGAGTAAAAAAAACATAACAATGACTCCCTTATTCACACACTTATATAACAGACACTCACTAATTTACTCTGTGAACAGTAAATGTAACTGACGGCTGTAGAGACGCACAATGGTGATTATAAAATGTAGTGAACTGCGTTGTGGGTTTGTTAGCAGAAAGTAGTGCACAGTACATGTCAAGGAAACTACTTTTTTTGTTTCACTGTGAAATTTTTGAGGGCACCATATAGTGGACATGTAAAATAAAATGGCGGACAGTAAATATAGTGCATTGCATAGTAAATAAGAAATGATTTCACATGCAGCCTTGGAGTGTTGCATTGAGGAATACATTAGACAGCTGACAGTAAACAGATATCAGAAAAACTAAATTACAAAATTAATTAATACAGAATCAACAAGGAGGAGCCCTCTCCTGCCTAACAAACAGGCGGCCTTAACATGTCTGTGCCTGGGGCTCCATTGACTCAATCCATCCATAGATTTTGGATTTTAAATGGAAAAGAAATAACATAATTTGTTTTATGAACTACTTCCCCCAGAGAGTGATAAGTAGCAATAAAAGTGATATTGCCAAAAAAGAAAAGCAAGTAATTCAGTTTTTTTTTTTTTTTTTTAATTAGTGCAACAATCGCAATGTCTGTTAACTTTTCACTGGGAGCTCTTGTGTTTACAATGAAGCCATCTCAAATTCAATCTCAATCAGCAAATTAAAAAAGCTTTACTGTGGCTTAGGGTCCAATCAGGATTGCCTGAATGTGCTGATTAAATAAAAAAAAAGAAGAAGAAAGAAGAAGTCGGTAACAAAGCTTCGCTGTGATTGTGAGTTCACATTTCAGAGCAGATTGAATTGGTTCAGTGAAAGACAGCAGGTATTGATTCTTGGAATGAGGTTGGACTCTATAAAACATCGGATAGCCATGTGGCTATTATTATCACCGGTGCCTCTAAAATGAGGTGCAATGCCTGTTCAGAAATGATTGTGTTGAGCTAAAAGTGCAGGTGCAAGCCACTGTGCGTATGCCTGCACGTGTTGCAGATGGCTGTGCTGTGTCTCTGCTCTGTGTCACTGAATATGACTGTAGAGCGTCTGTCTAAACAGGAAGAGAGACAGAAGAGTGCTATGGACTGTTGCCTTCACTGGATAGAATCAGCGTGAGAGGAAGCAGAGAGGAAGGGTGTACGTAGCAATTTCAGTGCAGTTATAAGAGCACTGTGTGTGGAAAAAGATTTGCAGGGATTGAAAGAATGAAAACAAAAGGAAGGTATGACGTTATAAGGAAGTCGACAAAAGAAACCCTCTCTTCTAAAGCTTTAAAATAAACCCTCTTGTACCACACTCCCCTGGCACAAGGATGCATTGATAAAGACGAGAAAACACCCACCGGACTCGGAGGTCCTCTCAGAAACGCCTCTGCATTCCCGAGCCGTTTCCATGGCTTCCCTCAATTGACAACAGGTTAAGAGGTTTGTGGGAAAAGAGAGCATTTGTCTCCCATCCTCGTCCTGCTAATGACTCCAGGTTTGGATGAGTGAGTGACACCACAGGGCCCCCTGCAGGGAGGAATGCGATGCTCGAGGGATTTAAGAGTTTTTCCATGCAGGGAGACTTGCATACAGTATGTTGGTAATTTGTTGGATAGCTGGTAAGCTAAAATCTTTGTGGGGAGGAAATTAAATGGAAAACACTCAAGGTGCCCTTAATCAGAGGATTTAGTAACGAGGGACTGCTCAGTGGGAAACACAAGAAGACAAGTGTCGGTACAAGTGAGAATATGTATAATTGTGTGAATAAGAAAGAAAGGTTTTTGTTAATAAATGCAAACTATTTAATTATCACCACAAATCACCTGTGTGTCTTCTTCCCAGAGCCTGACATATTTCTCCTTTTACCTTGTCTCTGCAGTGGTGAGGGTGGACGGCGGTTCCCAGCCCGACTCTCTTCCCCCTGAAGTCTGAGGAAGAGAAGGGAGGAAGAGGAGGTGTCAGAGCTGAAGACAGGGAGAGAAGAGAGCGGGGACCTGAATTGTGGTCCAGAAAGAAAGCAGGGGGTCCATACAGGAAAGAAAAACTGACTCTGATTCATATCTGAATTGGCCACAGAGGAGAAAGACTTGACTTGGATGGACCTCCCAGCACCTTTGGGCCACAGACTGATTCTTCATCCCTGCATACAGAGTCCAACTCTATCTGTCAGTGTGCCTGGACTAGACCTCTACGGCAATATCAACCACTATCTGTATCAATGTCACTTCAGCTGCAGATACATAATCGTAGATATGCCAGTGCATCTCGTATTAACTGAATATTCCAGTATCTAATGTTGACATATGACATAATTCTCACTAACTTAGCATCCTCTGCCCCCTTTCTCCGTTTTCCCTCTAATTCCATCAACGTTAACCATGAAACATATGTGTCTGAAAGGTAAATTGGCAGAAAGCTCCTCCATTATCTTTTCTCTGCACATCAAAAAAAAAAAAAAGGCAGCAGCAACCTTTCCCTCTCACATCTTCCTCTCTGGTGTCCCACTCTCAGATAATCTTCTGTCTCTCTCTATAGGATTCGCTCTATTAGACCCCCGCCGTTATCTGCGATACAAAACGCAGCGGGGGAGCAGTGAGTCATTCCCAACTTCTTCTGAAGTTTCTTGTTCTTTTTATCATTTACCACGGACGCATTTCATGGCGTGTTGTCTTGCAAAAGGTTTGCATCATTGTTTGAGATTGGCTGCACCGGCTGATGCAAGTGACTCATATATGAGAAGAAAGGTCAATTATTGTCTAGTCCAGTCGCTCATCAACTGTTTCTCCTCAGCGATATGCTCCTTCCTCAGTCTCTACCGTACATCCCCCCTCGCTGACATAAACCCCTTCACAACGCCTCTGGGGATTGTGTTTCAGTAATTTCATGCTTATAATGTTACACACCCAAGTGTTTGTCTACTGGTTTGGGGTGCTTTACTTTTCATTTTGTGGTTTAAGTTATAGGGCTGATTCAGCATGGTGCCTCCACGGTTCTCTCCGGAGCCTGGGAGTGCAACATGAGAGAAATATCTCTGGACTGTGGAGCTCTGCTGACTCACCGCGATGAGTAGACACGTCTGAGAGGATGCAAAGCAGTCCGGTGAGCAAAAAAAAAAAAAAAAAAAAAAGGAGCTGTGACGTCATTGGTGATCTAGCAGACAGTGCTGCTCATTAAACAGACACTGTAATGATTCAGGACTAAAAAAAAGAAAAAATAGCAACAAGGAATCCCATCTGTCATTCTTTACACTTGCTGAGTGGAAAATCGGGACACCCCTCTGAGGCAAAGTCTCTTTTCACTATCCCCACCACCGCCACTAGCATCATCTTCACCTACTCGCTCTTATACAGCTCTGTCTGCGTGATAGAGCCTGATAAACAGCGGCCGGGGTGATAATGCATCGTCGGCGGCACTCGCGTCAACACAGGGCCCATTAGAGAGACATCCTGACAGGCAGGTAGTAATTACCTCAGGGTTTCAGCTTCATTTACCCTCTGCTCCACTCCACTCAGCAGCCTCTCATCGGGATTAATGCTTTGGACAGCAAAAGGGGGGGACACGGCCCTCTTTGAAGCGCCAACGTGACATTACAGATCCCTTATCCAAGTTTGCGGGCGCTGACATTTACTATATTGCCATGGTGATATAAAAGCACTTAGTCCGGGCTCACTTCTAAGGCTGGGTGGCACCTTTTATCACACTGGATCACTTTTATGTTACCCCCCCCCCCCCCCCCTCCTCACTCCCTCCCACTTCCGCTGCTCGCAGTAACTGTAAAAGCAGCTGACATAAATATCTTGTAAAAGAAGTGAGCTTGACTGCACCGCTTTAGTGTTCATTCCTAAAGGGGCATGTATTTCCTCAGTGTCCCTCCTGTATGATGATAAGAATTTCAACAAATCCGTAGAGGATTTCTGTAAACAATCTGTTGATGTATGATACAGTAAGGAGGTCGGAAGGTACAGATATAAAGCAGCTATGTTGAAAAACGAAAACGGTACAAAGATAGGTGTTGATGAAAATATTTGCAAATTCCAATATGATTCAGAAATGAATCAATTTTAAGGCGACATAAGATATAGTCAGCAGAGCATGTACAGTTTAGCGAGCAGTGGATAAGATAAGAAGAAGACAGAGAGTGAGTCATTATATCCTGTGTGATGCTGCATGGATCCGTCACCAACATCTCAAGACGATTAAACTTTGTGGTCTCCTCACGTGTGATTCATTCTGTATCACTGCAGCGATATGAAGGGAAACAAATAAAACTCTGCCGTGTTTTTGCTCACAACTCCTCAGTTGACGTGTGCATGTGGTGTGGACATGTGACCACACACACACACACACACAGAGCGACAGTGTATGATTCGCTCCTCTATTGAGTGAGTGGGTATGATTCATCCCGATCCTGACTATGGCAGTGACGCTGCTACAGTACAGTATGAGTGACCAGAGTGTTGATTTAAAGAATAATAAAAAAAAAAAAATCATACTCCTCAACTCTGTCACCCCCTGAGGCCCAATCAGCGCTCCAGCAGCGCACCCATCTACCCTGAACCAGCTTATTGTCTTTCTGCAGCAGCTTGTGAAGTGAGACACACATTTTAAAGAATGTACAACCCGATTATAAACAGAAATATGCAAGACACATTCAAGGATAAGGTTTAAGTTTGCCCTCATTCTGTTGTTGTAAATTGCTTTTGTCTTTCCATTTTCCTGTTTGGTTATCTTATGAATAGTATTACACTTTTGGAATCAGTATTTTTTCTAACTGATATGTTATTTTGCAGCACTTATTAGATGTAATATGAATGCACTCAAAGAGTGTACCACAGTTCAAGTGCCTGTGTACAGTGTCAGGTGTCTTTAAGTTCAGAACTTGACATTTTTGTTGCATTTTTTTCCCCACTTATTTTATTATTTTATGTGCATTTTTATATATATTTTTAGAGCTAATGAAGGTTTTTAGTAAACAAAGGTCAGACATGTAGATGAACCTCGGAGACTCAAACAAACTGTATAAACCTGGCACCAATATAGAGAGACTTACAGTACAAACAGGTTGCCACCATACTCTATGTTAACATGCTATAAAATACCGGCAACTAAAGGCTCATGTAGCACTACAAAATCATATACAGGTACATGTCACCTGAGACTTCTACTCTAAATCTCACATATGCTATTAGTCAATAGAAATCAGCTCTATTGTGCAGGGGTTTTGCATGTATGGTAAGTTTCATCATGTACCTCCATTTCAGAGGTAACAGGACATGTACAATAGTAATCTGCCATAACATGAACTCTGTGGGGAGGTTCACTGTGATTCTCTGTCATAGCATTATTACATACCTGAGAGAGATAGTTCAGGACCTGCTCCCGAAAAAGCTGAATGTCAACTGTACTTACCTACTAATGTAAAATGCATTGTGTAAATGTGAATTTCTTAGAGTTGATACAAGATACAAAAGTACACTATAAAATGTAAAAAAAAAAAAAAAGACAAAAATGTGTGCAAATGAAATGAACATCTATAATACAATAAACAGAGATGTCATTGCATTATGTCTCCAGTTTGTGTTATCTTTAATGTGCAGAGAATTATGATTTTAACCGTAATTCAATAATCAATCAATCAATCAATCAGTGTGGGGTGAATTTGTGGAATGGGTTAGAGGAAGAAGTTAAAGAAAGCAGAAGTGTAAATATATTCAAAAAGAGGCACAAAAAATGTTGTTTTTGAGCGTTACAGGGATGAAGAGGGGGCTTTGCTTCTCTCATGACTTTGACAGTCATGGTGGATACGGTTATTGTTGTTTTGTTGTTGATCATCAGATAAATGTATTCGGATGTGTGATAAACACTATATATATATATATATATATATATATATATATATATATATATATATACACACACATTATATTATGCAGTTTATGAACTGAACATTAGAGACAGAGCAGGAAATCATAAGTATTAACTTCCTCCTGCTCCTTTTCAAACGTGGTATTTTTGGTTCATTTACTGAGAGTTTGTTGCTTATCTTAAATTTTATTGTTTATTATTGTTTATCTTTTATTCTTTTATACATGTTTCAAAATAAAGTTGATGAATGAAATCAAATCAGGTTTCCGATCGACACATGACATCAGGGTTATAAAAACCTCAGTGAGCTTGTATCATGATAGATAAACATTTTAAGTTATTCAAATTATTCCCAAAGTGCAGACGTCAAAATGAAATCTCCAGTCTGTAGGAAATATCCAGATTCAGTTGCAGAGGTATAAGAAAATCTGTATTAGTTTTTTTCCCCCCTCTTTGCAAAAAAAACACCCAAAAGTATTTGTGCATGTGAGCTCAAGCAAATGAAAATAAAATGCTGCCACCAGAGAGAACAGAGTGGCAGACCAGCAGCCAAAGCACAGTGAAAAAACTAGAAAATGCAATTTCTGATGAAATTGCCTGTGATTGCTGAAAGCTGTAATAGATTGCGTTGCATTACTGGAAGCTGAACGGTATTGAAATTCTAACAAGACTAATGTTGCCTGCAGGTGGGATCGGTGCTCAATCAGAGGATTGGGAGCACCTGCGTGTCTCACCTTTAACTCTACTGAGTGCTGCTCTGAAACAGGCATTGAACTCACAACCTCAGGGAATAAGCTTAAAACATTGGACTATATGGGTATACTACTCTTTGAAGGCAGAAGATGACTTTTTTTTCATGAGAAATGGATTCTCCTCTTTTAAGGTGGCTCTTATGACTCATATGTCTAACATGTAACACAGCAAACAGTAAGCGAGTTCATATTTTCATATTTACACTTTTAATTGCATAAAAACTAAGGCTCTGACATTCTTATCGTATTAAAGGGCGCTGGAGTTGTATTGCATGATGGTATATAAACAAAGGTCCAAAAAACATATGGAGTGTGGAATAAGAAGAAGAAGAAGAAGTAGTAGAGTAATATAGAGTGAGAAGAACCAATAAAGAGTGAGGAGAAGTGAGCAATCGCACAATTAAGACCATATGTGAGGGTATATTGGAATCGGAGTGTGGTTCCCTGCAATCTTATCATCACTTAAACATCCTGAGGTCCAGCGGGGTTTTCTTCCTGTTACGTGTCAGAGATGAATCCTTGGCGATAAATCCTCCACAGAAACAGAAATGTCATAAGAGGAGGAGAGTCATCAAATAAAGTATAGTACATCTCCTGTCGTTGCTGCAAAAAAAAACAGTACAATTAAAACAAGAGTACTTAAGCTTTTACTTGACTGATTTTTGTAGACAAGTACTTCTGCAAAAGCAAAACTAAATTAGAAGTGTGAAATGCTTCTTTACAATTTCACTTTCTCCTTGACTGGTTTCTACATATGAGAGCCTGAATGCAGCATACCAGACCAAGATGGGGGTGACAGATAGACTGCAGATTTTAATTTGATCAGCAGGGTGCACTTATACGGAGACACTAATCAAACTAGGTTTTTTCCCCCCCCCTCTGTCAAGATTAATCAAGACTGCATGAAAGCTGAAAAGTGGAAGAGAAGAGGTCTTAAAGAGATAAAAGGAAACAGACGTGCCCATTGTAGGAAAAGTAAAGACATTAAAATATACTCAAAAACAACGTCATCGAATCACAAATGAGCTCAGTCGTCTTCAGCCAGAAATATGACTGTCTGTTTTATTGCTTATTGCTTGAAATTAATAAATGACTGTTTTATTCCGTCTGACTGTTGCTGAAAGGGTTGACAGCCTCCATCAGCACCTGCTGTGCAGAAATTTACACAGTGTCTAATTTCTTTACAGGCAAATGACTGTAAAAGATTGTTTATGACATAAATCAGAAAGCCATTTTTAAAGAAATACTCCTCTGAAAATCTGTCTTCTGAGTGTCAAACGCTGCTGTAGGCTTTAAAAAGGTACCTCTGTAAAGTTTATGGCTTTCTACTTCATGGAGGACGACAGGCAGCTGTATTCAGTTTTGATCACGTCAAACGAGAGACCGTCCTCACCAGAAAAACAGATCTGTCATTTGTTCAAATGCCTACAAATTTTCCTGGCAAGGATCATGTGAATTATATGTTTTGTTTGTCAGGAGAAAAGGTGGATGTGAATTTAGGTTAGATGGTTGACACACATGTGACTGCTGCTCATATTCTGCCTCCTGTCTATGCTCTCTCCCTATCATTAAAGTATGATTGTGTCTAAAAAAGGAAAACCGCAGCGGTGGCAGTCATATGAATCATTTTTTTGTAATGGTCATATTCGGTAGGCAATGACAAACAATGTCATCCTGCTGATAAGGGACCAGGATCAGAAAAAGCCAGTCATGTCTCCTAGAAATAGATGGTGCATGGTGAGTGTATAAAGCACATGACTTTGTTTTCTTATTACGTTGATGAAAAACATAATTCTGGTGCTATTACATTTCTTCTAAAAAGTCTTTCCTGTTGCACATTAGCATTATAAAAATATTTGTTGGAGACAAGGTTGGGAAACGCTTATATGAGTTGTTTTGGAAGGCAATGACAAACAACTCCCATTTGTTGCAAATGCATTAAAATGTTTTTAAACTACTCTTGAAGTATAATCCACTCCCCCCGTTGTTAATCCATAAATTCAAAGTGCTCCAAACAATTGTGACTTTGCCAGTAAAGCTAAATATCCAATCATTGGGATCGATAAATTTTTATCTTAGTAGTTTATGTAGCTGTCTCACTATACTCTTTGTACATTTTAATATGTGTTGACATGTTTTTTTGAGTCTGGATGTAACTGATTGGAGCAGATTCAATACTTGAAACATAGATTTCCAGTTTTTCACCTTTTTTCCAGCCACAATATTCCAGCTGTGTTCTATCAGCGTTATCAGCGTTATCTTGCTCTGTCTGAATATGATACGGCCTGTTGATCGTTTTTCATCCTTTCATTTTCTCTTTGAAATAACTGAAGTGACAACAGGGGAGGGGAGGTGAAATCCTTACGTCCCTTTTGACAGGAAGCACCAGGATTTATGAGAAATATGGTTTTCATTTTTAAATCATAAAACACTACATGTTGCACCTCTAAACTCAGAGTTCCTCCGTACACGCAGAACAGGTTGGATCGAAATCAAATTGCTGAAACACTGGCACACATCTGTATTGAGATGTTTTGGACTGCTGCTTCAGTCAGTCAGTCTACAGTACATCTGCTCTCAACGTGATCTAAGGAGGATATTTCCAAAGAATGATGTTTTTCCACAATGGGGAGGAAGGAGTGAGTCTGTGAACGTCTGCAATCAAATCCAAATGGGTTAACTCCTCATTGTGATGTCGAAACACCTAACAAATAAATATACAAGACACAGAGGAGCACGGCACGCACGCACACACAGCTGCAGAACCGCTCAACAAACCAGAACCCCTCCGAGATCTTTATCATGTTACAGTGTTTGTGTTTCTGTTGGTGTGTTTTTATCAGTGTTTTTGCACAGGTCTCTGTAGGGCGAGAAATCAGCAAAAGCTGGATACAGGCCTGGAAACTGGCTCAGGATCACGTGTGGGGCACATGAGGAAACCATCCAACACAGCAGCAGTTAACAAATCAACCAATCCATCCCCTGGCCTCACCCATCTGCCTGCATCCCACGTAAAAAAATAAAGGGGACCACCCTGTCCCAACTTGGTTTTATGTAAAAAGAAAGATGAGCTAAGGCTGGAGCTACATAAAAAGAGAAGAAATAGACTTTAAGGGTGATGGCGGCCAGCTGTGGGAGCCCTATCCTGTAACACCTCACTCACAGTCCAACAAGTCAAACACACCCCACCGCAAAACCCTCATCAGTCAGACTTAAATTTATCACATTGCACTTGTTGCTCAGGGACTTCTAAGACTGGAAACAAAGAGAATAAAAAGACAAAGTGTTTTCTCTGTGTCTAGAAATATGACTCTCTAGGTATTACACAGTCCTTAAGCTCCGTACAAATTCATAAATCAAATCCATATGTATACAGATCCCTACATATATTTACACCTTCGCTATAGAAAAGGACTTGTAGTCAGCTACACTGTATAATAAAGTTATGCTCTTTTAATGACAGGAGATCAACCAGATAAACACACTCCCCTGCCAAGTTCAAATATTCCTGTTTGTTTAACTTTTTTTTAAAAATGTTAAGATTGACTAGAAAACCTCAAATATTCCTCTGCTCGACACTGATGTACCAGCTCAATGGATTTCCATGCATGGATCTGGTTTAGTTATTTCTCGCTCTGCTACAAAGCATTGCGGACAACATAGCTGATTAATGAAATGTTAGAGTAAGATTCAGTTGGATTCGGTTTGCCCACATCCATAACTTGACTGTCGCCTCATATCAAGATAGAGATGAATAATTTCAGGCTAGAGTTAGATTTTATTTCTCTTTTCTCGTTCCAGCCTCTGAGAGAGAGAAATTAAAGCGAGAACATCACTGTAATGTATGCAGCATCCACTTTATGCCCAGTACAATTCATTTTTCTTAAAAATATAGTAGAATACATTGTCACAGAGTAAACAAGGTAGAAGAGAATGTGTCATTTCAATAGAAAAAGCATCCAGTAACACAAACAGAGAACACAATTCAATATATTCCAGTAGAGGGATCAAACATTAACTTAGCAACTCAAATTTGAATGAAATACAGTGCTATATAAGGAAAAGCAAATAAAAAAAGCATAATGCTACTCAGATTTTGTTTTTTCAACAACATAATGTGGAAAATTAGTTTTTTGCCAAGTCATAAATGTTGCTAAATGTTCACTGTAATTGAATTTCCCCCCATGATATCTGCTCTTACAAAACAAAATTCACTCTTTTGGTTATATTTATTTAACTCAAAGCATTTAGTTAATGTTAGGAAAAGATGGTTGCATTGGTTAAATATTGAAAAAGTGAGCTTGTTGTTACTTGAAGCACAAGTTTACTTACTTTATTTCATTTTCTGATCCTTAGTTTTTCACACTTTAGCAATAAACTTAGTGGCTCTCTTTGCATTTCATAAAAAATATAATTTGTGTATATGACAAATAAAGCATTAAAAGTTCTGCGCCATCATCCACCTCCACTACCTCGCTATGAAAAACGTAGCTCTTTCTTCTTCTTCACTACAAAAGACATGGCAAGTGAACATAACAAAAACTTAAGTTTCTCTCATGGCATTTCTCACAGAAACTTCCTAATAAATTACATTTAAAAATCGTAATCCGATCCATACCCAGCCTGTGCCTCAAGCATCACGCAACCGAACGCCGCTAACAGTCGGAAATCTACACCAGCAGCTTGCAAATGAAGTGAACCTGTTGCTTCCACTTGTTTTTCTGGAGCTTGAAATACTAGATTTAATATACAGATGTTGGGCTTTTTATAATAATCCTATTGTTGGATTAAAGTCATATTTAATTGTTTATCTATGAAGAGTCACAGTTTTCAGCTCAGATGGTTTGAGTTGAGCTGGAAACCGCTGCAGTTGTTGCAGCTCATAAAAACAATTAAACATTACATGTGATATTGAGCAATACAAATAAACTATTGAAACTGTCTTTTCTTTGTTATGGTGGAGCATTTAGCCAACACACACAGCAGTTCACCATATGTTTATCTGTGACACCACCCAAAAGTGGCAGTCCCTTTCAGCAAAATGGAACATGAAACCACCAGTTTTAAAAAGTCACTAATCACTTAATCCCAACCATACAATTAGTATTTAATTTGTTTTTTATGTTAGTGTCTGTGATACCTAGAAAGTCTAGTTTGTACCAATTTGGGACATCTGGTTTCATGTTCTTTGAGCTTAGTTTTAATAAAAAGAAGATGAAAATAATCAAACAGAACAAACTGACTGTATTTCTTTGTGTGACAAACTATTCTCCACTGTTTGATTCTTAGACTGTATATGAAGATGGACATAGCGAGGTGTTATGTCACCCAACGGTTGGCATTGGAGCTTGTATGAAGCCCAGAGTTGCAGCTTATGGTTGGCACCGTCTTTTCCGTTTGGAGCCATGACCTTCCAAATTAGGAGTACAAGGTGTTGTCTTTTATACTCTGGAAACACGCCCAGCTACCTCGGACCGGAAGCTAACACTAATTTACTGGGAATACTGAGCAGGGCACACTCGGGCTAACGTTAGCTAGTTTAGCTAAATTGTGCTAACAGGGCAGGTATCGTAATGATTAAATTAAATTTAAATTTATCGAAATATTGTGACAATAGTCCGACTCTGTGCGAGTCCCACAGCGGAGGAGAGCAGTAAGCGAGTGAACCGTTAATCACAGCTGTCAATCACCGCCCACAGACATCAGACATCAAAGCTACTATAAGACTTCAAATCTTATTAAGGGAGCAATAATTTCCAAAATTACCACCAGCACATTTATTAAGAGAGCCTGAATTTAGACATTGAGACCATAATGACTCGTTGAAAAAAATAATTGACTTAGTATTTTAGAGAGAAATTGATGCTTTTTGAATGGGAGTCAGGGATCTCTTTGAAGTCGGCATCTGGCAGCTGTTGGTCACATTGCACTTTAAGGTACTTCCACACTGGCTTCAACTTCAAGTCGCGGTAGGTGCCACTTGGTTTGATTGCGAGACTTGGGAATGATTTCTTCCCTCTAATCATCTCGGCTTTTCATCCTGGTGAGACTTTGTATATGACAAACAGATAAACAGCTCTTACACAAACATATATGCAACCACTTGCATGGACAAATTAAGCTTCCCCTCCCATACAGGCGGCTGATATGGACGTTTCTCGGCAGCACGGTTGATGACCAGTGATGAGGAAACTACCTCGGGGGGATCTGACGCTGATCAGAGAGGCATCACACTAGCCTTTTGACATTCTTGATGCTTTCTAGAAAAAAAAGGGGGCTAGGTAAAGAGATCTTACACTGAACTCAGCTTTGTAGAGCAATGTTGATATCACTTACATGAAGTGAAACACTGAATGCCTCCTGATCATTGACTGGCGAACAAATAGAATCTGACTTTTAAGTAAAAATGGATTTAACAATCAAGTTTTCCTCATTGCTCTGCCATTCTCACCTCATAATGGACTCCACTTTTGTCAACAAGAATACATTCAGAGCTGTTGTGTTTCTTCCTCTGCCCTCTGCTGCTGCTGCTGGTGCAGCTGCAGTGCCTAAAATGCTTTCAGCTCGATGCCACATGAATACTGAGTATCCGATGCATGCATAAAAAAGGATAGGTGGGATCCCCAAGTGTGTTTACTCGGTAGGTTTGTGAGGAAGATGTGTTAGCGAGTCAGCAGCTGGAGTATTTCTGATGAATAAGGAGTTGTTAATATGCAGGAATTCATGATAAGAAAGAGAAGGGAGGGATGTGTTTGGAGATATAAATGGACTGCATTTCTATAGCGCCTTTCTTGTCTTCCAATCACCCAAAGCGCTTGACGCTGTATGTCACATTCACCGATTCACGCACACATTCATATGATGGCGGCAGAGGCTGCCATGCAAGGTGCCAACCTGCTCATCAGGTAGAATTTCTAATCATTCACACACACACGGACTGGAGGAGCCAGGGATCGAACCGCTGATCTTCTGATTAGTGGACGACCTGCTCTACCTCCTGAGCCACAGCTGCCTGTATATAAGATAGATGGCAGCCAGCGAGGGGTTGGGTTGCTATGGAGCCTTGCTCCTCAGGGCTGGAGATGCTGGGTACCCACAGCACGTCTTGCTGCATCTGCACCAAGCAGTATGTGTGGGTGACAGTGAGCAGACAGCTCGCTCTGCTCCACAGCACACCTCAGTGAAAGGATGGACCTGGAAATCAGTTTTATGATAAAGCTTTATCTCCTGCATGTGTTAGGGCCGAGACAATTACAGTGAGACAATAAAGTATGGCTGTCTCACCGTGAAAGGAATTATTTCCATTTCTCTCTGCTCTTCTCTGAATAAACTCTATTTGGGGAAAGTCATCATTCATAAAGGCAGAGAATAGGAGATGGCCTAAAGCGACTTGCCTCCCTCCCACCAATTTTTAATACCTGAAAAGGAAAGAACGAGCAAAATACAGGGGATTTGCTTTCTGTAATGACAATAACAAACAAATAATGAAAATCCGTGACTTTCAATGGCCAATTTTCTATTAAAAAACAGCATTGTTGGATAAGGAATTAATAAGTCAATTTAGGATCAGGAACAAAGAACATGCCTGATAATCATTCAATTTCCTGTCCCTATTGGTAATTATGGGAATTGAACTCTTTTGTCTCGCTTGTCTTAGTTATAAAATCCCTCCACCACTATAACCCCCTTCACCCCTCTTCTGTTGCTCAGTAAAAGAACCACAGAGAGGGTTCACCCCTTCATCTCCAAAACCTCATTCATCTATCCAACACTTATTAAAGGGGACATATAATGCATTTTGCGATACTTTTATACTGTTATAATGTCAGATGTCTATGTTAAATATGGTCAAAGGTCCAAAACTTGCGGTGTACGTATGTAAAAATGCTCCCTGCAAGTCAAAATCCAGGGCTGCAACCTGCTCCAAACGCTTCGTTTACAATGTAACTTCATCCTCATGATTACGTCAGATTGTTCATGCATGCCTACAAACAGCCTTTGTTGCAAAGGTTGTTTCATTTGTTGTTCATGTTGTCCACTCACATACTTTGGATCTAATTTGGGCCCCAGTATGTATGGATGTATTTGAGAAATTTCCATTTCCAGTAAAGAACGAGAGAAAGAAGTGAAATCCTACTACTACTGTTTGTTTTTCTAGCCTCCAGAGCCGGCAGAAGTCTGCCAAGACGCAGCTTCTGGGAGCTAACAAATCAGAGCAGAGTGGGCTCATCGGGAGGGGGGCCTTAAAGAGACAGGAGCTAAAATGGCCTGTTTCAGACAGAGGCTGAACTGAGGGGCTGCATAATGGACCAGTATGTTGAGGTGGCTGTGGCTCAAGAGGTAGAGTAGGTCAACCACTAATTGGGAGATTGGAGGTTCAATTCGTGGCTCCTCTAGTCTGCATGTCTAAGTGTCCTTGGGCAGGATACTGAACCCTAAATTGCTCCCGATGGCTGTGCCATTGGCGTGTGAATGTGCGTGTGAATGATTAAATCCTTCTGATGAGCAGGTTGGCACTTTGCATGGCAGCTCCTGCCATCAGCGTATGAATGTGTTGGTGAATTTGGCTTTTAGTGTAAAAGCGCTTTGAGTGGTCAGAAGACTAGAAAGGAGCCATATAAATGCAGTCCATTTACCATTACCATTTATGATAAATAAGGTTTTTTTAAACTGTAAATAATGCAAAGATATTCCAGTAGAGCCCCAGAATATAAATACAGACCTGGAAATGTGCATGATACGTCCTCTTTTAGATTTGCAAGGGGCTAGAGCGCATCCCATCCCAATGGAGGCTGTGCACAGGGCTAACACACATAAACAAACATATTTACACTCACATTCACATCTACAGGCCATTTATTTAGAGTTTCCAGTTCATCTAGTGTTTGTCTTGGAGGAAACCATGCAGACACGGGGAGAACAGAACAGAACAGAACAGTGGGCAGCACAGTGGTCTTTACAGTGTTAACAGAAATCCCATTTTCTACCCGTTACTTCACCTATTAACACAGCAGCCTGACTGAAAGAGGTTCTGCTGTGCGGTCTGGCAGTAACAGAGCAGGGCACAGCAGATACGTGCAGTATCACTGACATGGAGGGGAATGGAGAGAGCTGTCTACGGAGACATAACATCACATGTACCTATTGATTAATAAGGAACTAGTGGAAGAGAAATGTCGAGAACAGTGTGACCAGCAGCGGTGACTGAAGAGCTGACAGCTTAAATTAAGTAGAACTGAAAGTCTCATTAAATCATGTCTGTCATTACTTTTGGGGGACTCTAGTCATGTCTTCTCTTTGTCTTTCTACAGCTTTGTACAAAACAGCTTCTGCCTCAAATATTTAACCAGACAAAGTTACCAGTTAAAAGCATGTTGAACAATCTGGTGGACATTAAGACAATTCATGGTGGAAACAACAAGTAATGACAGAATTAGGAGGAACTAAGACTGAAATATGCTCTTTGAAATGGGAGGAAACATAAGACTTTGTAAGTGAGGATAAAGGACCTGCTAACATTTGGGTTTTTGTGAGAGGAGTCTGGCAACGCAGTGCCATTTAGGTAATTTATGTCTTGGCTGTAGATCAAAAAGTAAAAGAGCGACATAATTGTTTTGGAGTTTTTTGTCAATCTTTAAAGCCAAATGATTGGACGTGGCCTGTGATGTGTTTGAACATAATGGTGGTTTCAAGAAATACATTTCATGAATGAATATTAATAATAACTTCACTCTTCACTGAGAGAGCTGCAGCCAGTAAGATAAAAAAAAATTTAGAGGCAGAAATTAGTTTAATTAATGAAAACAATATTTTTTTTAAGAAAGGAAAAATCATCTTTTTACATGAGGAACCACAGCCATTAATGCAGCGAAGAAACAGTATGGGACCTGATATAGTGCCATGTGGTTCCCCAATATCACATGCATGTTGCTTCATCAGTTTTAACCACCTGATTCCCGTTTGACAAGTATGACGTCATCATCTAAATAATAATAAATAAGAGAAATGTAATGACAGAGTTTGTTAAAGAATAATTTAATGATGCGCAATATCAAAATAATCCCTAAAACTTTACAATGGTGGAAAGTCGCTGGGTGAATTTGCTCCAGTACTGTGCTTGTGTGCAATTTTGAGGTGTTTTTACTTTGCATGAGCATTTCAGAGGGATATATTGCACTTTTCATTCCACTGTATTTATCTGGCAGCAGTTATTGGTTACATTGCAGATTACATTTTTACATATAAACCATAAAAAAAACTTAAATCAATAAATAAAATATCAGTAACAAGACTTTGGTTGTGGGAAGTTGTATTACTGATCCTGAGATATTTGGTTAGTTAATTTGTGTAAATATTTAAAAAGGTATGCAGCTCTAATAATATGTAACAGTTATTTTCTGAATAAACTCCCAGACTAGATGAAGTTACTTGGGAATAGACGTCTCGATACTCTCATAATGAATCATGCTCACTCATCATGCCGTTTTTTTCGTCTTGAAGTGGTATTAGACTTAACAGTTTTTCTAGAAGAAATAAAAGTCAATGTAAATGTTTGCAGTTTCCTCAGCTGTCATAACAAGAGTGCCCTTTAAAGTGATTGATTACAACTGTAATTTCTCTTCCCACATTTTCTGTAATAGTCTTAAGTGTGCGCCATAAAGCCTGAATTACGAGTAGTTTTAAGAATTTGACTCATGAAGTATGCTTCTTTGGTCTCATGGATTTCTAATCATGGATTATTTGTGGCTTTGTTCATTATCTGGTGAAGACCAAGCCCTCCTGCTGCCACTCAGCTAACCAAGAACGTATGAAAATTATGTAAGACAGGAAAAAACATGGATTAAGCATCGTGGAGAGTGTGAGAAAAGTTTGCTGCTCTGAAACTCACATATGGGAATGAGAGTCACAAAAGCTTTAGTTTGTTGAAATGTGTGTTTTTTTTTTTATTCAAACAGATCAACCTAAATATATGCAGTAAAAATTGTGACACATTAGTTGTACATACTATTGCAAGAATGTTGATTAATAAGGAACTAATTGAGGAGTAGCCCGGGATGGTGAAGATACAGTTCATTGATTTGCAGCTGTTGCTACTTCATACCATTACTTTGGTCATGTATGAGAGCTCGTTACCTGTCATTATGTGCAGTCTTTCAGGAAAAACAAAAAACCCAGGCATGCATTTAAGCTGACCATTAAGAGAACATCTAATAGATCTGACACATCTAATGGATAATTACCTCTCCTGCACCAAACCACGTACCAACCGCAGTGGCTTTTATTGTTCAGAAAAGCCATGCTGAAACAATGCTGGATTTCATAACTCACTTGGCATGTCAACAATATTGCCATAAAAAAAGGCTTTATTTCCCCACTAAAATCCTCTGCTGACCAAACTCTGATTGCTGACTGGTCTTAATAACAGATAAAGTGGTGATTAAAAACGAATAGGAGCCATAGGAATCCATTAGGGAGAGGAAGTAGACAATACAAAAGATGAGATAAAAACTGTATTGATATATAGTGAATATTTTAACCTGAAAGAACAAAAGAAAAGAAAAAAAACAAAACAAAAAAAAAAACGCCTTACTCGTCACCCTTGTGTTCTTGCAGGAAATGAGAAGTTTGGCTCAGAGGACACCCACATACAATAGATGAACCCCAGAGCACCGGAGTGAACTTGCAGTCATCAATCAGAGCTCTGTAGTTTCATCAACACCGTGACGGTGTGGGTGGTGTTGAGAAACAACGGGACTGCACAACCGCAGCCTCTCCCTTACTGAAACCTTACTGAGTTAAACATGGGACCTCTTGGATAATAGAACCAGGCATTTGACAGTATTTATAACCTGTTACTTAGCCAAAAAGTATTAAGTGCCTTCGCCTGTTCGCCACATGCTGCGTGGCAGAGGGTCGAGTTTTTGAGAGCTCAGGTAACAATAAGCGGCAAAGTAATGAATAGTTCAAGGTATTGAGGAATTAAGACAATACAGAGCTCGAGTGCCGCAGTCTGAAAAGTTGACACAAAGTGTGTCATGTTAACTCCCAGATGAGGTCATCAATCAGCGCTGCAGTGAAAGGGATCTGACAACTGTTAATTTAGGGGGATGGATGAATGAATAGTCTGAAAGAGAATATGACTAGGCTGCGACTAAGACAGAGTAGAAGGCAGAAGAGAGGATATTTTTTTTAATCCCCCTTGTTCTTTTGTGAATGTCCTTTTCTTTTTCAGTCCCATCTGTACCATTTTCTCTTTCCTCCGTTGCTGCCTCTTGCTTCCTCACAGCGTCACAGTGAGACCTTTCCTTTTGAGGCCTTATAAACACATGTCTGGAGAAGTTAGTGTTCCCATCCATTTTTACACCATGTTTTCCTAAAGTGTCACTGGATTCCCGAACAGCCCCGCTAGTTCTCTGTTTCCCTCCAGGCTTTCCCGGAGTAAAAAAACCAGGGTGTGAAACTAAAGAACCCCGACTGACCGCCTCACGTTAACCTGCAGAGACTCCCTGAACCTCCTGGACTGATCAAGAAAAGCCCCAGCGTTGTTGGAACTAATGAAGAAGGGACATGGTAAGATGGATTTCACTGTAGTTTACCGGCCTTGCATGATCTATAAATGGAATCAATGGACATCTGTTAAGTCACAGATCCCTCTTAAAGTTTGACACTCTTAAACATAAAGTCTCCTTTACAGATGGAAAGCTAATGCCTTCCAAATGGCATGACGTCACCACATCATTAATTTGTAACTGCGCTGGTAAATTGTGATGCATGTGGGTGAACTTGTTGATTAAGTTTTTATTTCATACTGTAATCTGATATCACAAAAAAACATCTCACCACAGTTTGTGAAAGCCAGTGTCTGTGCTACCCCTGGAAAAGCTGTTTCCCATCTTGAAACCGCTCCTCAGACATCACGCTGGATGAATATATTACTTCTCTATTGACATGTTGATGCCAAATGTCATCTGAAAATGACTATGAATAGATCCTGTGTTTTTCTACCCGAAAGAAAAACAGAGAATTTTTGCAAGCTAAGAAGGCACATCCAGCAAAAACCCCGAACCTAAGGAGCACTAACTGACGGCCAGACAATCATTTTCAACTGAGCCGAGGGATTGGACAAATTTGCAGATGCAGCTGTGCTTGTCGTTAGCCAGCCCACGTGGATCCACTCACCATCTTTATGGAAGTGCTCCTACTAAATTGTATTATACAGTATTAGACTGCAGCGTTCCTCCCCTCCCTTCCTCTCTGGTCTCACACTGCTTCTCTCCCAAGCAGCACTTGGCTGATACTGAACAACCAGAACAGAGCAACCGTACCTTAGAAGTCTTTGGCAAGCGTTTAGGACACGCTCTTCTTGCCTGTATTGATGGCAGGGGAGCAGCACTACTGGACAAACCCAGTTTCTGTGTCTAATTAAGGGGTGTGACAGGTTGTAGGGATGAAATCGACAACATCCTTAGCAATAAATATGCTAAAATACCCAGAGGTCCTGTTTACAGTACAACACATATACAGTTATGTTGCGCTTAGTGAGAGCCGTTAAAACAGCATAATGGCATAATTGCTGTGAGGAGAGTGACTAAATAAGCGCTTGTTAGTGTTATGGCACCAGTGGTATTGGCATACAGTCTGAAACCTATAACAATATACTGCAGGCTTCATGGGCCACAGAAATTTTATACCAAACAAGGTTGTGGATGTCAGATTAAACCAAATCTGTAAGGAAATCCAGCAAAGTCAGCATCTGCAAGGTGATCGTATTCAAATTAAGATTCACTAGTAAAGTATTTTCAAGAGCTCTGGAGGTGTAATGAGTATTAAAATAAAGACTGTAAAAGTGTCATGGACAAAGTCAAATAAAGACATTAATTCATGCAGGCAAACTTTGGATTTTTTTCCCTTCAGTTGAAAATTCTCTGAGAACTCATTTAATTTGTATATTTCAGCGGACTTGGCTCCTCTGAACTGTGTGATTTTGGGCTGTCGAAGCAGAGTAGGAATTTCTTCACTCTCTTCACTCTTCAACTCTCTCTGAGAGAAATATGGTGAAATCTTTGGTCATCAATCAAAAAATGGTGCTCCTAGATTGTGTTGAGATACACTAGGGGGCTTATTTAGAGCTTTGGCCAATCAACACAAGCTAGGTTTTCTAAAACAGAAAATTTAATCCAGAAAATCAGCAAACGAAAAATGCAAATTCATGCGTGTTTCCATCCACTGCTGTTATGTGAATATAAGGAGTTGGTTTGAAGAGATAAGCAGCTGTTAGTGCTTTTTTTCCCCAACCATTGCAGAAGAAGAGTGTGCAACAATATGACGCAATTAAAAGAGCGTAAATCAACCCTCAAACAGTGAAAAACAAAGTAGAAAACACTATAGAAGTATGACAGATCTGTTTGTTTCAGCTTTTATTTTGAGGGACGTCACAGTCTCATTGCTTCACACAGATCAGATTTTTTCGTCTGACTACTTATCCTTCTCTTCACTTTATCATCTCTTCAGTGGAAGTTTAAATCACATGCTTTATGTACATCATGATCTTTTCGCTGATTCTGTTTCATTGCACTTTGTCACAGGTTTATCTATGCACAAATTAAAAATGCGCATAAAAATAGATGAATGGAAACCCACCTACTGCCTGAGTCAAAGCACTCTGACAGTAGCAGAGATTTAGGACCGATGTCTACAATGTGTCTGTTGATTAAGGTTTATATAAAAATATAAACCAAAAAAAAAAAAGGAGGCTAAACAAGCAGAAATTTGTGGGACTCTAGCAAAGTGGGAAAGATTTGTGGAGCATAGAAGTGCCAGAGGCTTACTTGAGAACGGTGCAGATTGATGATAGTATTTTTTTTATTTACTTATGGATGCTACAATTCACCAGTCCTTCATAACAAAATCTGACATGCTAGATCACAAAAAATATTTTATTAGACCCATCTCACACAGTATGACATGCAATGACCCTGCAAAAATCGTTGTTTTCACACAGTGTATATATATATATACCTTATGATTTTTTTTTCCTTCCGCCTCACACAGAAAACCATTTAAACTTAATTTGTATTCAGCGCAAACTACGATGACATTATGTGCTAAGAGCAACATAATGCACCACTAATGCACAACATAATGATAACAGTAATATGTCACCGTCTGGCTTTAAATGTGTCTGTGTGGAGATGGGTGGCTTAATGTACTAAAGAGTCATATTGTGCGGCGAGGGTTGTATAGACAGATTTTACAATGAGTCTCATAGAGCAGCTCTTCAACATGAAAAATGAAGTGACTCATTTATGAGTGCATCTGCCGAAAGAAGTGAGTTAATGTATCACACGGCCGGCGGAAGATCAAAAACAAAGACCTGAGTTCTTTGCCTGCAGACGCCGTCCAGGAGAGTGGACATGTTCATCATGAATGCCCTCCGGATATCACTTGAACATGTCACGCAACTTTAGATAGCTCGTCCGTCTCTACGGCGAGCTCGGATGTAAATGCAAACAGTGCATTAATGGGTTTGGATGACAGCGTCTGTAAATGGTGGCGCTCTCTATTTCTGTCCGTAATGAGCTTAGTGATAGCAAAGTTAGGAATGTTAGTTATGTAAACTGCACTTTCTGTTTGGCGTCACTGAGCTGTCTGTATTACAGAGGGTCTATAATAAGGATGGTTCAGACATTTGATTTGCAAAAAGAAGAGGTCACTGAGGATTTAGAGCATAACTAACAAAGACTAATGTACATTCTGTTGTCTCCATTGTCAGAGACTTATTGATGTTATTCTCTTCAATAATGCAGCATGTGTTATAGCATGTGTCACAGGTGTACGCCATATACTGTGGTTCAAAGGTTCCTGCGTCCACTGCTGTCAACACGGGTTGATGTATTCTGCAGCTTACAGACAGCAGATGCTCTCCTCTGCGTGGTGCCTCTGGTATGGGGCAAACACTCATCTTCACCTTCACCTCCATCCACCGACACTCTCCGACGACTTGTGTCAAACCATGAAGCAAACATTATCCAGGTCTGGAGAGAACCGTGTTACCTCGACTGAGGAACTGGACTGGTCAGAATTAGAATGGGGATGGTGTGATAGATCGCTACAGTTTGAATGCTTTAAGCTGCAATAGACAAGATCTTTATATAAAAATAAATTATGAAACTTATGAATATTATATTCCATATCTGCCAAGTCCGTCCCACTAGATGCCACTAAATTCTACACACTGTGCCTTTAATTCCTTAACTTTAAAGAAAAAACAGGCCAGACAAGAGCCATACAAAGACCAGGTGTCTAAAAGGGTTATTTTACACAGATTTAAAGGTTTTATATGTACATTTGTGAAGCAATTTACCTTTATTAATCATTTTTTATTGCCAATGAGTGAACAGGATGTAACTTAAAAAATGAGACCTTTCCCGACTTCCTCAGTTTTCTGTAACAGCCTGTGGACCGCTTTCTATGTGAAAGACCCGGGCCGGATTTTCCGCACAAATCCAAAGGATGTGATGTTTTTGCATGCTCCCAAGTGCCTTGATCCCTGCTGCTAACATCACCAAATGACCGGCCTAACTACGCAACAACAACACAACAAAAACGGCGCTATCCGAGTAGAAACACCCTGCAGATATTAACTCTCCAGCTAATGAGACGGCTAGCTGCCTGCGTCAAACCACTACACATTTCACAACCTCTGCAATGACAAGTTGCCCACTCCCGTGCACACAAAGCTAAAACAACATTATTTCCTCAGTGAAGGAGCAGAAAACAAGCTCCAGAATGATAGCTGAACATAGCTTACTCCTTTTGTTTTTTCTGCTGGTTGTCCACAGGTGGTAATAAACACACATTTCACAACAAAGCAGCGCCGCAGCCTGTTTCTCCCCCGGCCACAGCTCACTGAGGCTACCGGTGTTTCGGTAAAAATTGGCAGTTTTTCATATTTTTGTGAGTTGGGCAGTGTGGATTGGCTGTTGCTGTAAGGCATGTTCATGAAGTGCAGCCACAAAACACACATTACCTGTGACGAACTGTGTTGTTAAAGGTCAGGACCTTTTTTTGATCACACACAGCCACGGAAGTCTTAAATCCAAGCATGATTACAAGCAGTAACGTATTTAAAACGAAATGTGAAAATAGGCTGTTTGTCATCAGTAATAGTTTTATCATTGCTTTAGTTTAACACCATATTAAGCACAATAAAAATCTCCTGACTCTCCTCTTCAAAGCTGCGACGCTTTGAAGCTGCCTGGATGCAATTTCAATGAAATAGTTTCCGAATTGTAAACTTAAAAATCTAGTCGAACATATTTGCGGCGTTAGATTAGCATTAGGTGCAATCAATCCTGCTGGCTAACCACAGGCCTTTCAACTGGTTTGGAGGTAGATTGTTCTTTTACTGCAGATCAGAGAACAATTTGTGATCCCACAAACGTATTTACTGTAAGAGCCTAATTGAAAGAACAGAGACGCTGCAGTTGCTGGTAGGATGTCTTGATGTTATCTTCATTTTTCCAGATATAAATGGTGAAGCCTTTATTTTTTTTTTAGCTTAAAAAAGAACTTCCCCTTCGTAGTAAAGTCATTTATTTCTCCTTCTCCCTTCTTCACTCCACTCTTGCCTTTTTTCAGCCACACCTGTTTCTCATCGTTTAATGAATCCCCCTTTTTTCTCCCTCTTGCAGCAGTTGACCAATTAACTTGTGAGGAAGCTCCATATCTTCTCAAAGTGGCTTCAAGGTGCCACTGATTAGTTTATCAAGTTGGGGATAAAATAAGACCTCTAGACCAGTGGTAGTAGTGGTTTGAATGCTATGACAAAGGCTGGAGAGTCTCTTCAGTTATGTGTATTTTGGAAAAAAGTGGTACTTAATGTCCAATTTCTTCCTTTTACTCTGAAATATTGCTGGTACACATGCAAAAAGTACCACATTAGGTAAACATACCAGCTACAGATGTGTTTTGAAACACCCAGACAAAAAGGTCATGCCCTCATGAAACTTATTTGACATGAAATTAGTAGACAGGACCCCTCTCTCTGCCGTGTTGTGACAGTTGAAACAGCAGTCGGTGTCTGGATCAGGACTGACGTGAGAAAAGAGACTCTGGCAGGTGTTTCAGCTCCAGTCGGGGGGGGGGGGAAGAAGGAAACCAAATCATGTCAGGTGTCGCCCACAGATGGGCCCAGAAATACCACGACTTCTATCCCTGATGGGGCCTATTCCTCTTCTACCTAACTGTGAGGTCTCTACCAGGCCTTGCTCCCACAGCCGTTATTCTGCAGCTGTCTAAATTGATTACACAATAGTTGTAAATAGGCACCAGCTGTCAGGAGAAATAAGAACATAATCAAGTTTTTTTTAATGTGAAGAGATGATGACGCTCACAATCAGTGTTTGTCTTTCTTTTATTTCACTTCACAGGAATAAAAAGCACAAACTAGTATGAGTTGGCAACCATCATTTCTCCCCCCCCTGTGCCTCACTAAATTGGAGAACATACTATATTTCATCGGGCCTTTAGTGTAGAGACCAGTACACATGTTGTCGTCGTGGTTTGTTTGGAGGCTGGAGGTTATTTTCTCAGTGCAGACATGCTCTCAGCCCTGCGGAGGGGAGAATGCAGTGGTGTGGAATAGAGAGCTTTTTAAAAGCCAGTGAATAAAAGCTTTGACATCCCCTCAGCCCCTCGTCCCAGTGGCCGTTCCCATCTTCTGTTTCCTCCAGCCACCCTCACGCCACTGTTTCTACCAGAGCACATTGAGAAGCAGCGAACACAATTAAGCCCGATGTAATGAAATCACACTGTGCTCTGGTTAATGGAAATGTTGGTGAACAGGGTCAGGGAGTGGCCTCTCGCTGTCTCTCTGTGAGTGTGTGTGTGTGTGTGTGAGGGCAAGATAGAGAGGTTGTATAGCATAGAGGCAGCTGTCAGGCGTTGCTGTTATAGTTTCATGGACCGCCAGCGACACCTTTCTCATTAAAATAACGTCTACAAATTAAAGATTTAAGGTTGAAGGTCGGGTTTGCAATTTTTCAAGTCTGTCTGAAAATAACAGTCCATACTGACCATTAGAAGATCCCTTTATAATACGCTTTCAATGTAAGTAATGGGGGACAAAATCCAAAAATGTATTTAAAAGTTTATCTGAAGCTTCAGTTCAGTCCAAATGAGTGAAATCAAGTAGATATATTTCAATGATAGTCTTTTTAATGCCAAAGTCCTTCTTTTTGTTACTATACTTCCACCGCAGCTCGACAGGGAAACACTGTCTGAGGAAACACAAAGAGGGAATCTGATGCTGAAAAGACTGTAAATGTGTCAGATATCCACTTGATGTGACTAACTCAGACTGCTGAAGCCTCATATAAGCTTCGCATCAACTTTTAAATGCATTTTTGCACAAAATGACTGTGTGGACACACTGTGGATTTTGGCCCCTGATACCTACATAGAAAACATTTAATAGCCAGTATGAACAGGAGGAATGATTACAGTGAGGAAAACCTCTTTCACTGTTCATATGGGCACCTGACTGTTGTTTTAAGACACACTTGAAAAACTGTGAACCCATCCTTTAAGGATCTCAAGCTGAATAAAGACACAGAAGTCTATAAAAAAAACCCCCACTTAGAAATGATGTTATCTCGTCAGTATAAAGTATTTATTTGACAAAGATATTACGGTGGATTAGAGTGTCCCCATACCACATATTCGTGATTAACCTCGTAAAACATAGTGGAGTGTTTAGTCTGGCTGATGGGCAAAGTGAAGTGATTATATCTCAACCTCCTGCACGCTGCCAAGAATGACAGCTAACAAATTACTTCAAATAACAGTTGTTGCAGGTCCTCAATAAGACAAAAAATAATCTTTCCAAAGCATGATGAATAATAAATGTAGTTTTAATATCCTGTGTAAGAACAGCCCACTAAAAAACACATTACACCGAACATAACAACGCTTCATTACACTCTGTGCGACCTTATCCGGCAACACCTCAGCGCAGAATCGAATAGATTAAATACTCATTGACATTTAGTTCTTGGATCACATCATAGCGAGTTGGTGACCTCCAATCGGTGCGGCACAAGTCAAACTACCGTCTTTTTTATACACTGTACCGCGGATGTCGAGCCCTCACAGATGGGAACGGGCAACGCTCCGGATCAGGATTCAACTCCTTTCCTCGACCTCAGAGAATATTCAAGTGGCTCTTGAACACAATGATCCCAAGCAGTAAATCAGTCAGATAATGAAAAAGGTCCATACAAGCAGCAGCAGAGGCACAAGACCGGATTAATGGAGCTAATGAGGTGGATATGTAGCGCAGTGGCGCTGGGTGGGTGGCCGTTTGGGGCATTAAGGACATAAGGTCATTTGGTGTGTTCTGCTCACTGTGAAAACCTACAAGTTTTACACTTATCATGTAAAAATAGTGAAAATAATGTGTTATTTAGCAGTCAATTGTCCGAATGTTGTTGCAAGTAGAAACAGATGGTAGAAAGGAGTCTGTATTACTTGGAGGTGGGTTGTAGTGTTGTTAAGTCTTGAGGAGAAAAGATTTCTGTTATTGTTGGATGAGACGATTCGTGCACAATGCCAACAGTCAAAACCAGTACAAAGTACACAGTAGTGAATTAGAGGGTGTGTGATGTGTTCAGATTATGGGCCCCTGTTTCAGACCGAACGATTAATGTTGACTTTCTGTAGCTTTTCTGCTCTCACTATCAATTAATCAATTGTTTAATGACCACACGACCGAGGTCGGTGGAATTTGCATTCGGTACAGCATGTAGGGAAGCTCATAACAACTGTGTCAGATATAGGTCAGATGAGAGAACGCAGGACTGGCACAACGGACAATATACGCAAATTTACACAACCATATTTACAGACAGTATATACATTGACATGACAGTATAAAGTATAAAGTGCAGGTGCGTCTGGCAGGGATTATTGCAAAGATTATTGTAAAGATTATGGTCTTTATGGCAGCGGGGAAGAAGCTGTGTTTGAAACGGGATGTTTTGGTGGATAGCGCCTCCTATACGTGAAAGTGCACAGCTATGCAGTGAGCTAAACACTATTTCAATAAAGACAATGAATTAGCCTTTAAAGTCTTTACTGGAAACAACTGTGAAATTGTGAAAACAGTACTGGGAAACAAATTCAATTAAAATGGTTACAAATCCATAAATGTGGGTTTGACTACTAAGAATATTGTATTAGCAACACATCTTAGCCTCAGACAGCCAATAAAATACACTTTGTCTCTTTGTTTGTTTTAATATATATTATCCTGTCTGAATTCCTTCTTTTATTTTTTCTCCCACCTGTGAAGCTTGTTGTAGCTACTCTTTTGAAATGTGCTATAATTAAAGTTTGCTTTTACAACATTAACCTAACCTTAACCACACCTTAACCTTGCAGTCACTGACACGCACTTATATTGTAGGAATAAATAATTTAGAATCTGCAGTCTGCCTGTCCGATATCAAGTGTTCTGTCTGAGTGCAGGTTGCAGATACAAATGCAGACAGTTGGTGTTTGTATTTGGCTTTGTCTTAACTGATGGTGAGCGGTTTACAGTTGAGAGGAGCGCCATGAGAAGGAGGAAACGTAACGTTTAGGTACTGTTCCTTTCTGTTCTGTCTCTGCAGTTACTGACATTAGAGGAGGAAACGCTGCTATCTGTATTCTTACTTGGAACAGTTGTGTGTACACATGGCTAAACACAGTGCCCGTTTGTGTTTCACACTAGTTACTGTTATCTTCAAGTGGCTGTTGTTTATACGAACCCACACAAATAAAATAATTACAGTGTGTATGTGTGTGTTGGATGTCTAATGATTTATTATAGTGCAGAGTTCAGGTCTCTGTCCGCCCCTCTTTCCATTCCAACCACTCCCTCCACACTCCCTCTTAGACAGCAGTGCAGCAGTAGTAATGGGCTGGCCATTGGTTACTGGGTCCTCTGGGGTATTAATCAGCTAACTGGCTGCCATAGAGGTGGGTGAGGCTCCTTACACTGATGCACAGGCTTTTTAATCAAAACTTCCTGCACAAATTGCCGTGTGTTTGAAAGACTGATTAAATTACCTCTTTGATCTCTCGAAGCCAATTTAGCCCTCCCTTCCTGCCAGATAATACATGTATGCATATGTGCAAACAAACACATACAAGAAGATACATGTGCAAAATGCACAATCAAGCATGTTGATTTGCACTGAGAGCTTTACAAATCCCTTAAACACTGGATAACAGTTTAGATTTATGATTTAGGAGCATCAATGCTGCATAAAATTCAACCAGAGGGACCGGTCTCCCAAAGGTTCAAGAGCCGCATTGAAATAATGCAGCATTTTCATCTACTTACTGAAACACTCACTCAGGTAATGCAGACATCCATCTAACTGCTTCTCTGCCGCTGCCGACGCTGGCTCCAGACCAACGTTATTATTGCCGTCCTTACGTTAAAGCCTCACATGTGGCTTCGCCCGGGAATGATTTGTGCGTCCGCCATTTTCACACTTCAGAGCTCCTGAACGCTGTCAGGGAAATGATGCAGAGAGATTTTCAAAAACACTCACCTGGGAATTGAACCCAGGGCTCCTTGATCACATGACACCCGAGAAGCTGTAGGACTGATGGAAGAGAAGGGTAATCAGGAGATATGTGATAGGAGCGTGAAACCATATCTGGCAGACCTGGCACTGCCGTGGTGTTTGGTTGGTACATTTGCTGCTGCTGACAAATGGTAATTTAAAACATTTTCTTTTTTTTTTTTTTGTATTTATTTAAAGATAATTCTCAAGACTTTTTTAATGTTAGGTAAGTAAAACCACAAAACGTCCCCCAGCTCTTGTGTGTACTATTGAAACTCACCTGTAGTCCATTAAACAGCCTGGAAGAGTACTTTAGTTTCATGGAGAGCTGTTCTGTCAGAGCTTGTTTGCTATAAATTCCCCTTTTAAGAATTATACAGGTTTTTTTTTAAAAGTACACTGAGTACATTTAAGATATCAGCAACGATGACAGCGAGTGGCCACACACACCAACAAGCAAATGATGCAGATAAAAAGGATCAAAACCAAATTAGGGGTGAATTCAATCACTCCCTAAGAAGCACTTTGTAGTGCAGGAATCCAGGAAGCACTACACTTGAAACAAAAGAGTGAGTGAGTGAGTGAAAGAGTGGAAAGAGAGCAGCTGGCGGAGAGGTCATATAAGAGGAGGGAGTGTAAGAAGATGAACAGCAGTCTGGAGAAGATGGCATATAGAGGAGAGAGGACGCTTCTTTCTCTGAGGACTGTCCACATGAATCATGGGGTGGACAAAATGCCTTCCAGTTTAAGCTAATGGGGAGGGAATTTATGGTAACACTTAAAGAATGAGATCAATAGGAGCAGAGCTTCCAGCAGGGAGGTGAAGGAGGGGAGCGCTGGCCCAACAAGAGGGTCAATACCAGCCAAACAGGATCAGTTACAGCTCCATTATAGCGGGCCAGCAGTCAGAGAGGAAGAAGACGAAAAAGGTCAATACCAGTTACTTGTGGCGATGTGACAAGCTTGATCAATCTCACAAAGTAAATGCACAAACACTCATTTAACTCCTTACTCCTTTAATATTCAGTCACTTTACTGTAAGTGGTGCACACAGCATGTTAGTGAGTTGCCGCAGAGTGTTTTGCGTTTTTTTTTTTTTTTTTTTTTTTGCAGCCAAAAATAATTAACTCGTTGAGATTTACGCCTCAAACTTTTTATTTGACTTTATTGGCTCATAAAGTAGTTCCAAGCCAATAAATGTTTGTTTTGTTAGCTACGCAAATAGATTAACTCTAAACTCGTTATTGCAATTGCAAGATTGCTAAAAATCACAAATGATGACAAGCTAATGATGAATATACTTTGACTGTATGCTAAGTATAATCAAAGCAAAAATTAGCATAACATTAGCATTGCATTTTTAGATATAAATTAAATGTCTTCACTGTCTTTGTGATTACACTGTAATGCCATTTTTAGTCCAAATGTCTTTAGTTACAAAATGCACATGAAGTAAGTGTTACAAAATGTTGTGTGATATCAAAAATGACTCCCACCACTGCAGCAAAGCATAATGAAAAATGCATGTTGAAATGGATTTCATGATGTCAGAAGCCACCATGTTCTTCAGAGAAACATTTCAGCGTTCGACCACTTTATGAGAGCCACAAGAAATTTCCAGACACCCAACACAGAGCAGAAAACAAAGCTAAACCCTGCGCTGTGCTCCCTGTTAAATGCTAAGTTTATATAATTGCCTTATAAAAATGACAGACAAGCCAACATGTAGCCAGCGGTTACAACTGTGTTAAACCTCAGCTGAAAGACTGAACCTGCTTCATGTCAGATTTCATACCTTACCCCCTCCCCAACCCTCCCTTCCTTTCTGATTCTGATTTTCTCATGACCCTGAACGGTGTTAAAACAGTCCTACAAGAGGCTCACTGGTCTTAGGACTCATATTTGGCAGGGGGGGGGGCAGGGTTGGGGGGGTTTTACTTCCATTAAAACCAGTCCAAGAGGATGGAGACGTTGCTAAACTAAGGAATATTTATTTGGTTTAAAAGTGTTTAATTTGATATTCAAACTAAAATGCCATTTGTTTATGCTTGGATGCAGCTAATACTGCTTCCACTCAGGCAGTGGGTGGATGTTTTTTGAAGACATCAGGCTGTGACATTTAAACAGTGAGGTGAAAGCTTTGTATATGAATGAGCAGCCCTGGTTTTCATTTCCCTCTCTTCTTCTTTCCCACATTAATGTTTATCTCTACTCTTCCATTGTTTTTCTTTTACTTCACTCTCCGTATGAGAGAAGTGAACTTATTGACACAGTGGCTCAAATCCCAATCGAACACATTTAACTCGCTGATCATGATGCAGGATCTACGTCCAAGATAAGCTGCACGCACATTTTTTTTTGCCCTCCAGAGAGTTGCAAAACCAGCTCAGATCCAAGGTCTGCCTTTATCTTTTTACTTTCTTTTTATCCAAAATGCTGAAGAACTTTGTGGGCAAAATTTCTATGAGAACATGAGGTGAAGGAAGAAATGTCCTGACAATTCAGACAGCTGTCAGACGTTTTATTTTATGATTTCAAATAGACCACCAGCTAGGGTGGAAGCCAAGGTCCCAGACACAATATTGCTCTGCCTCCCCCTCCCCTCCCCCCCCCAAAATACCTTTGCTTTTAACTAAAATAATCCTCCTGGAATTTCTGTGGGCAATATCCAGCCGTGGGCACCAAGACTCATGACCACCTTCCCCTCCACTGCCACCAGCCAGTGTGAGTGTGCATGCTAGATTCAGGTTTTGCTTGTATAATTTAAGATGTACTCTCGTGAGAGTGCACAGGAGGGGAAAAAAAAGCAACTTAAAAGTCAATCTGAAGATGAAAGACATTGAATACTTCCATTCTTACTGTAACTTTAGAATTTTACAGGAAGAATTTAAACATTTAAGGTCTTTTTCCTTTGATTTGATTTTAAATAAATGAAAGCTAGCTCCTTTGATACCTTTTAAAACCCCCTTTGAACTGAATGGCAATAAGATGTACACATGGAAAATGTCAATGTCATGCCACCGCCATTGCAATTATTGTACACTAATACCGCAGTGGTCTGGAAACATGTTGGAGAAAGAATCATGAGGCAAAAAGTGCTAAAGATGTGAACAATACGCTGGTTTATTTCCTCAAATTTCAGGACTGGCTTCAAATATTTTTACTCAGCGGGTCACATGAAAAGAGAGAAACCCAAGGTTATTATTGTGGTACAGCATGATTCGTTCAATACATTTTGATATAGCCTCCTCTGTATAAATTAATAATAAGCTCCGTTTTCAAGGACTGGTATGGCCTTCAAGTCTGCTTGTGAACTAGAGGAAAACACTTTAATTTATGAGGTAATTTGATAGTAAGGTCAATTTGTTCCATCCATAGACATATAAAGAGTCCAATAAAGTCCACTATTACCATATCCTGTACAGGCTGAGGCTGCAGGCAGTCGTGGAGGTTGGAGTCTCAACAACATATGCTTCATACCAGAGAGGAGTTAACTGTCTGTTGCTCCGCAGGCAGGCATGTGTTCGGCTTTAGTTTGGGAAGACTGGGACCTGCTGTCGGTGTGATGGAGTGTGTTGAACTCTGGGGGGAAGAGAGGGTGATGACAGTGTTTAATCCCTTTCTGTGGCACAGGCCTGCTGTCCAGCTCTTCACCTCTCTGGTTTAAAAAAAAAAAAAAAAAGATGATACAAATTGAACTCTTAACTGAGCATGAATACGACCACGTTTGGGACACGGTAAGCTGAGATGGAGGGAGTGAAGTACATGCATGTGGGGGCGAAAGCATTCAAGTGGATGTCTGGATGGACACCAAGGGTTATGTTCTCATGAGCTGTGTCTTGAGAAAATCCCCCCCAACACCCCTGCAGTACTTTCAGTCTTACTGTCTCACTGACTCACTAAATCTAACGTGGACCCCTGGTTTCACTTCGCTGTACTGTACAACAGTATGCCCAGCTGGAGGTATAGCATGTCTGTTTCATTTTAAAGATCCAAACCTCTTATTACACGAGTCCGGGCCAGCCAGGGCCGCTCTGGGAAAGCCATTAGGAGGTGTGTTTGAGCTGAGCCAGCCTCGATGCGGTTACAGTAGTGCAGGGCTCTGTCTAATGACTGGAGTGGCCTGTCTCTGCACTGTAATGAAGGCAGGAGCTACTTAATCATCAGCTTGACTTTATAAGGTGTCCTTTCAACCCCATTGGAGCAGGGATAAGTGTAACACTTCAGAAACAAATCCTTATAAAGAACTACAGTTTGACCGACCACACCATCAGAGCTGACAGCCCGCTGACGCGTGAAACACTCGACTCGGCTTGTAAGGTCAGACCGCTTGTGCCTCCATTATGAAAACTACTTGTTTTATTGTTGCATGTGAGATGTTGCATTCCATGGCAACAGTGATTGGGCTGTAAATCCACTGATGATGGGAGGAATGGTGCAGCAGAGAGGGCTTGAGAAGGGGAGTGGGGGGGGGGGGGGGCGTGTTGCAATTAGAGGAATGAAAGACCACCAGGGAGGCTGTGGCCCAAACTCTCAGCTGCCACACATTTAAAGAATTCAGAAAAAAACAGAGCAGTACCAACATCAGTGACAGTGAGTGAGAGTGAGAGAGGCAGATTGCAATTTGAGTTGTACAAACATTTTTTTGGTCGGTAGAGCTGCTCTGGAGACGGAGATCATCTTATTGGCTGAGGCGGAGACAAAGTGACGGCTTTTAGGAAGGTAGATAAGCCATAAACACAAGAAATGTTTATTGTAAATTCTGTTCTGCTTTCTAACATGTAGGTTTATAGAAGACAGTAACAAAGTCTTAATTTTAGCCTCTTGGTGTTTATTACGAGTGGGACAGACTGTTTTGTGGTAGTAAGCCTAACCGCAACAAAACATCAGATCATTACCTACATTCACCATAATATAGTCAGTACAATATGTGCAAAGTAAGCAGTATCTTCTGCAGGTTTTTGATTGTGCATTATAAGGTCAAAAATGAAAATAATATTGGATAGCAGCAGTTCTATAGCTTAAGCATGGATACTCCCGAGTTGTAGCAACAAAAGAGAGGGAAAATAACTTTTTATTCAGTATATTCAGAGGTATGATACATAATGATACCATATAAATACATAAATACATTTAAAATCTCCAAATTCGCAGTTCACAAGATTAGATTTTAAAAAAAAAAGAGACAATAAAAACCTCCTTTTCCGTCTTGAATTTCAATGGCAAAATACAGTCTACATTCACCCACCACAGAGCAGAGAGTCTGTAAGTCTCTGCATCAAAAACTCAAAACCACACATGAAGAGCCGGGATAAATGGTCCGCTAGCTGATTGAAACAGATACCTCGCTCCTGGGAGTCTGCCGGGAGCCATTGCCATTATAACCTGCCATTTCCTGTCTTGATGGGGAGAAGGACCAAACTTTTGTTCTCTGCATCTAAACGCTGCATTTAATGATGGTTGCACTTAGGGTTGGGTGATCGTTTCTATTTTCATAATGTCCAATTGTGGATACTCGAGATCGCCGATAGGTGATTTGACTGGATGTGTGGAGTTATATCACTGTGTTTGGTGCGACAATATCACAGCGTCATGTTCCGTTTAACATTGTTTAATATCACAATCCAAATCCAAAATGTTAATTACTCTTAAGGAGTGCAGAGTAAAGTTTTCGTGAGCAGACATATGGAGAACGGAGATATGGGATGTCAGATCCATGGAAAAGACACAGTTAACTGGTTTGTAGGTAAGGATTTAATATTCACTCATTACTTGTGCTGATTAACGGGGCGGACGTTCCTCTCCATGAGAAACATCTCTAAATACACAGTAGGGCTCAGATTCTGTGGATTATTTTCATAACATTTTAGCTCTGAAAGTAAGTTATATCGGCGTAGGAAAAACTAATAGTCATTCATTCGGTCATCGATATATGATCCGGTCACCAGTCGGCACAAGTTGCAATGTTTTCTCAACTAATTAGGGTGTTTGTTTATGATGGAAACACCGCCTGCAGTAGGGATTCTTCAAAATCTTCTCACTCAGTCAAGTTGCTGTTGACCTTTTCTTTGGGGCTCCTTTTCAGGAGAGCGGGAATCTAAAACGATTAATATGTTTACTTAAAGCACAGACTGCTGATTGATACTTTGATTGATTGAGTCAGAGACCAATTACATGAATCAGAAGATCAGCGCTTTCCAAACCATGTAAACAAGCCATTACCTCTGAGCCTTTCCTTCCTTGTAAAGATCAAGTACTAATACAGGTACGGCTCCTTCCCATTTTTGCAATCCATATCCTGTTAGCTTTCCACCCCAGCATGGATGTCATTGGTCCAAACGTCTACATCTAGGCCACAGGCATTCCCTAGTAATGACCTGTGGTGACCTTTCTAATGGGCAAGGGCATTGAAGAATGGACATAGCCATCGGTTCTCCATCATGGAGGAGAAAATAAAGAGGAAGGAAGTGACAACTTGGAGAGAGTTGATGCTTCCCATATGTCAAAGTTACTGGGACTCTGTTCTAATCATGGCCTCGCCTGCAGACATACACAGTAGGACAAACTTTAAAATAAACCAATCACTGCTATTATTCCCATGACGACCATTAATAGTACACAAGAAAAATGATGATGAAGTAGTGATGAGTGGAAAAGAAGATTGAATGAGTCATGTAATACTGAGGGAAGATCTAATGGTGCAGACACACAGACTCCAGCGACAACACACCTGGATGCACTGGACGCACTGGGCCACTGAACGCCGGGTGACGTACTGCAAGTTTGGCGGTGCTTGGTCTATGCTCTGCCATTTTCATTTTTCATGTTTCTGAAAACATTTGAGGCGTAAAATAGGCACTGCAGCGCCAGAATCTTGATTTCTATTTGAGCAGCACTGCCTAGTTTGATAGTTTGATCTGAGTTTCGCGAGCCGGCCGCGTTACACTGGTTGACCTCATTTGCATAAAGTTGAGGTTGAGTCATGATTATGCAAATTCAGATAAGGTGGTCATTGCGTCAACTTGCCGTGCCGTACCCATCATGCACAATGCGGCCGGATCTCCTGCTCTCCATAGGAAATGAATGGGATCCGTCAAACTGTCAATGGATCCAGTGTGTCTGCACCATAAGACATCATACAAATATAAGCTCTCAGTTAACAAGAGGCAAACCAAGCAGCAACTACCACAGCTTGAGGCTTACTTTAAAGCGCAGTCCCGCTGATGGCTGCTAGATGCTGGCTCAAAAAACGTCACTTGCTTCGACTGACTCCCGTATAAAAAGCATCAACTTCTCTCCAGAAATACTGAATCTACTATTCTTTCAGTGAGTCATTATGGTTGCAATCGCTAAATTCGGGCTCTCTAATAAGTGTGCCGGTGGTTATATTGGAAATCATTGCTCCGTTAATAAGATCTGAAGATGTATAGTAGGCTCTGATGTCTGCTGTGTGGGCACAGATCGACAGCTGTGATTGACAGTTCACTCGCCTGCTGTTTCAGACTCTCAGAACTTCTGTTTGGAGATCAAACAGTGATTTCTCTGTAGACACGCAGTTTTTACTGTGTTTGTGGTTAAGAAGTTACGCTAACAAGACCCTCACAGGAAGCTGTCATGCATTATTTAGGTAAGAATAATATTACTTGATTATGATACCTGTCTTGTTAGCACAATTTAGCTAAAGTAGCTAACGTTAGTCTAAATATGCACTTTCTGGAGCATGAAAGGCAAAACCCCATATTCCATATTTTGAAGGTCCTACTTCCAAATGGAAAAGATGGTGCCGACCATGTGCAGCAACTCTCACCAATGTCACACCTCGCTACATACAGTCTATATGGCAAACACACACATACATACATGTGATGCTTTTAAGGTATTGCTGCCTCTTAATAAATCTTCACTCAACCATCAGAGCTGTTGTAGACCTCAGAAAGACTAGGGTTCACTTTTTGGAAGCTTTGGAAGAATCAAGAGTTGTCAAGCTAGTTAAAAAACAACAGTATTTACATCTCAAACCGTGACATCACCCATAAGCCTGTAGATGAGTGTAGATTTCCTGAGCGTGTGTGTGTGTGTGTTTATGGCCCTAAGAGTCAAAATACAAAGTGAAAGAAATCACCACAGTAACACATCAGAATAGAGAGGCAACCATCTTGTCAAACACACCCAGGATCAGCCTTCTGAGTGACGAGGGTTAACCACGCATACAGATATTATCAAAGGAGGAATGCAACATTACCATTAGCCCTGCCTGGCTTCTTCCAATTTCTCTCATGTCAGGGGAAGCTGTTGCGGTGAATGTGTTTTCACGGCATCAATTCCCTCCCTAGTCAGCCGGAACAAGAAAAATCCTGTTTAATAAGACACCGCTTAGAACACATGAATGAGCCAATATAGACAATTCATAACAAATCTAGAAATACAACAGCGCTGACCTGAGGACTTAATAGAAATTGACTAAATTAGTTTAACATGTAATATTGCCGCATGGCTTAACCGAACATATGGCGTGTGTAGGAGAAGTCATTCTTCACTGTCAATACCCTTACAGGCATTTATTCCTGTATTTGCAGCTCACATAGCCGTTACAAATCGATTACAAGTGATACAGAGGCCTAAACACTACTTATCTATCTAGCTGTGTGATGGGAAATCACTCAAAAATTCACATTTCAGTGCATTGTTCTGGGACACAAAATCCAGCACCAGGCACCTGCAGAGTTAATGTTCACTGAGCTGCATTACTTCTAACTCAGTGGGTTATAACAGTGCTTTCCTGGGGCCCAGAAGCCATCAAACCTCACCTCACCTGTCTGCAGGCTGAGGGAGAAAACCCTTTTAGACTGGACCTCAGGCTGTCAGTGTGGATTAGACAGGCAGTGTGTCTGATAGGCATGGGACATGAGCCCCCGCCCACCTCCTAAAAGCTGGTTAATGGTTTCTCAACCAGGCCTGGATCTGACTCATCCCCCGCCAGCCAGAGCATATGCATCTCACCAGACCCTCTCATCTGTATAAATCTAATCAATCTACGAGATAAAAATACTTTTTATTTGTATCATAATCAAATGAAAAATGAAAAGAATGAAAAAAACAACAGGAAGATAAAAGCTATTAAAACCACAACTAACACAAAATACATGCCTCAAAAAGCAAATTCAAAACGGAGGAAAAAAAGCCGAACAAGCACATCAACAAAATACATTTTAAAGCTATCAACTAATCATGTTCTTATGGCTAAACATGCTGGCCAATTTGAGCTTGACAGTTCATTTCTGACTTTGAAAACAGCAGTTGATGAAGCAATCTCAACTCATGCATTTTGCATTTTGTCTGGTTTGGTTCCCCCACCTCTGGAGGAAAATATCCAGGATGTCTTTCCTCGCTAGATGCTCCTTTTTCTCCTCCTGCATTTGAATCCATTCTCTGCCGCAGTTAGCAATTTCACATGAGGGATCACCGAGAGCCGAAGCAACTTGACACTATAGCCAGCAAACCAAAACAGTAAGCTGAAAGCTGCACTGAACTGCAGTGTCGGGTGTTGATTATCAGTAGGATCAGCAGCATTAGAAAGTCTTTCAGGGGCCTAAAAAAAATGGAGCATTGCATTACTTCAGGCAGATTTTTAACATCTTACTTGCATTAGTGGGTTGGTATTAGCTGCTTTATTAATGCTTCATCATCAGTGGCTCATACAACAGCTGTTTGGCTACCAGCTGACTATCAACGTTGGTCATCATAGGCGTACAACAACACAATTACTCTGCTGATAAGCCATTTGCTTCTCCACCACAAGCTCCTCCTTGTGTGATTTAAAAAAGATCTCATGTTCATGTATGTATTTTATTAAAGGGGGATTAGTTCTACCAGCAGAATCCTTGTTGTTGAAATTCTTTGAGAGCTCCCTTAAGAGTAGAGCCTTTTCCACAGTAGGTTATAACCGTTTGCTATAAAGGGCTAATTGCTTGACGTAAGTGTCTCAGATTGAAGTGGGAGTTCTTTCAATCCAATAGCAAAAATGTTGGCAAACATGAGATACATCCACACTGGGAAATAAAACAAAGTCCACTAACCTGGTGAGCAACAAAGCTGCCAGTATGACATAAAAATGTCATCACTGGCAGAGGCACATAGCGAAACACCTGAGAGATTCTCATTTAATAGCACGATATGAGCAATAAATAAGTTCGTCGGGACTTCTGGGGCGCCTGGCTGTTGTGAGTTATGGCGGAGAGCTGCTAGCGGCGATCTGAGAGAGGCGATTCTGATGGCTTCATCTTGGGGGTCAGCACGTCAGCAGAGCCCAGTAAACTGTCCTTCCCACAAGCATGGAGTTTAATGATAGAAGTGGGAGAGGAAGGCCCCCACACACCTGGACACCATCCAGAATGACATCCCCCCCTCTTCTCTCTGGCCGACTGTAAAGAAACGCTGTCAATTGAACTGTGCATATGTATACGTCCATGATTTTACTGTACGCCAGTGTGTGAGTGTTTATGATACTTCACCTTTGTGACATCTGTAAGAGCTAACCCTCGTTGAACCACTTGAAACGTCCTCAACTCGTGTTGATGTCGGCGGAGCGTTGAATCAACACTGTCAGACATATTTGTGTGTGTGTGTCTGTGTGTGTGTGTGTGTGTGTGTGTGTGTGTTTGTTGTTGAATCCAAAGGTGATGGTTAGTGTGTAGGATGTTTATTTCAACGACGCTGTGGGTATCCCGCCACAAAGCATACGTGTTTATGGGATTTGGACAGGAGCGGCATTGATAGTGCTGACTGAGCAAATTACACAACAGTCCCATTTATTTGCATGCAAACCCACACACACACACACACACAGACACACACATGCACTGCCGTTCCTGTTCCTCATTAGTATGCTGTATCTATCGCAGTTGTCTCATCTCTGTTAAATGGGAATAGAACAAAGTTGAAAGAAGCACAATTGGCCTGGGACAATTTAATCAATGTTTGTAAATGTGGACAAATCTCTCCCAGAGTACAGAACTGTCATGATTTACAGGCTGGAAAAGCTCCACTGACAATAAACTGGAGGTTCAGTTTGTTGACTCATGGAATGTTTTTCAAGCGTTTCTACCTAAACTGCGCTTAATGAAACAATGCAGCCAGCAAAACCTACAAACCCAAGTGAACCCACGTTTTTCAGAAAGTCATCCTCAACGTTCCCGTATGTATATTTTTGAGCATCTTTTAATGATTTGTTGACATACATGAAAACATCTTTTCTGGGATTAATGGAGGCATTATTGATCACTGAAGGGAAATGAAGGTCAGGATCGGCTATATAACAGCAGCCAAGGAGCTTTGATTTAGTCAGTTCTGTTTAATGGATGGATGTGTCAGTGTCAGCTGTAGACTTACAAGATTAGTTTGGGCTATCCATAAATGTACAAGTGATGGGATGAATTAAAAAACTTGTAGCAGGGGCGTTTTTGGTGTCCTATGCCTGCTGGTGCTCTTGGAGGGATACTTTTATAGAGAAAGAAATACGCCTTCATGCATTGGTACTGTAGGGTGTGGCATACAAAATAAAACAAAAGAAGACAAAGGAATCTCAAGGGGTCAAACAAAGTGCTTGTCGAACAGCACCTCCCCCAACATCTGTCCGACACTGGAAGTCAGGGATTGCATCCAAGAATTTTTGTAATTTTCTGAAATTACAAAAAATGACAATCTGGAAATCGCAGCCACAGTAGCAGCAGCTGGCCAGGCATCACACAACTACTTCTGTCACTTGTTGTGTGTACAGACTTCCCAAAAGTGTGCGTTGAATGATTATCATGTCTCGTTCCGCTCTATGACAACAGGCTCTTCATTCAGTTTTTGAGTGTGGCCATTCAGACAAGCATAAACATCTGCGTTCAGACATGGTCGGACAACATGTCGTACAAATGAGTTTCTTTCAAGAAAACTCCGGCCTTGATTCCACACACACAAATATTTGGACAAACAGTATATGACATTGGTTTGGAAAATGAGGGTGAACTTGTGGAACTTGTTAACATTGTGTTGTTTTACATGTTATATATTTAATGTAATTTGTATTTTCTTCAGTAAAGTCATATGATACAGTACATTTATAGACTGTAAAATGAAACGGAAAACAACCTCATACATCCCCCCCCCCCCAAGCCCTGATGTTATAACTGAAAACATTTGGGAAACTGGATATATTGGAGGAAAGTTTTGCAGCTTAATTTCGTATTGAAGCTTAAGCTGGTCTGCATGTCTTTGTCTACATTCACAAACTTAGACATTTACTGTAGATTCAGTCTCACATATCTCTACTAGGTCTGCAGGGATTTTCATCCTGCAGCTGAAGTTTATTTTCTTTAACAGTTAAGTCACTTTTACACTTTATAGAGGTGTGCACAATGTCTATGAATTGATATATTTGTTCCAACAAGAGAAACATTCATTTGAATATAACCTGAACAGGTGTTATTTTCTGCATAACGGCCGTCCTGACACGTCTGGGTTTCCTCACTAGACTCTGGAGACGGCTGTATGTTAAGTTCCATGTGCAAGTTTAGTCTGTTAACACTTCTATACCGCTCCCCCATCACCACCATCACCAACTCCTGTCCCATAACTCCCAGTTAACAGACGGCCACGACCTGCAGTCACTATGGAAACTTACCTGAGAATGTCATCTCCCGAAGAACGCCACTCAATCAGTTAACTTCTGAAAATACACTTTACAGCACCGGCTTTAGACTGAACTTTTATAGACTTTCACATGGCATAGGTCAGGCTTTCACTGGAGTCATAGTAACTAAGGTCCTCCAAACTGTGTCACGTATATTATTCCCATATGATCGGGATGAAGGATGGATTATTCATCTGAGAGGCTTTCTTGAACTGACTTACAAAAGCTCTCTGACAGGTTTTCCAGTCTTACAGCACTGTACAAAGAAATAACTAATAAAAAAGTTAGATTGTTAATTATTACTGAACTTATACCTTTAGTCTTTTCCTAACGCCGTAATGTGATTATTGAGGTTAGGCTCATTTGTATTTTTGAATTATAATGTTATGAACCATGAGGCAACATTACCTAAAGCATTTAGGATTCAAATTAGCTACCCTGTGCTGCATGTGTGAAAGATATATTCATTTAACAATAATAATATCAGACTGCAGTCATCAAACATACAAATAACATTTTCTAGGATAAAAACAAAATAACAGCTTATTTTCAACAAGGGATTGATTGTGAATCAAGGGTCTTCTTTTTGCACAAGATTTCATTTAAAATTGAATAAATGTACTTTTATGGCCATTTAACCACATCATGGTACAATACAATAATCCGTCAGTCAGTGTTTTTAGAAATTTTTGCAAATTTGACTACAATCAAAACAAAACTCCTCATTTACAAAAGTATTGAGACATTTTATTAGGTTCCTTGTAGAGGCAACTTTAGCAGCTGTTACAGCCTCTACAGTCTATATAAGTTTTCTGCACCAAGATTAGAGCTAGAGAGTTTCTCCCCTTCTTTCTTTTAGATTCTCCAAAGCTCAATAATATTGGATGGGGAGCGTCTGTGACTCTGAATACCTTCTGAAGCCACTGCAAACTTGACTTATTTCTTTTATGAGTGTCTTTGGAAAGATAGCAGGTTTGTAGGTCAGGTGAAAGTGGATAAAAAAAGACATAAATAAAAAGACAACCTATAAATATTTCATGGTTAAAATGCTAATAAGCATGCAGTCATCGGATAAATAAGGAAATATATCAAACGTATGACTAAATACACACAAGTCGTAATAAAAATGCTGAGCCAAGTATTCAAACCGCTGTATACATAACAGCAAAAGGGAAAAATCTCATTAGTTGAAAGTAAAAGCTTCTCCCTGAGTACAATGACCACAATAGGATTTACAGGCAGCTGATTGTGCGTCTGTATGGACTACTTATATAGTTGGATGTCTTATTTTTCAAGGGGCTCTGTCTTTGTTGAAAGAACTGCTGTCATTAAGACAGAGAGGCTCCTTTTCCGTGTATCCTTGAGTATAATAAGAACCAGAGGATGGATCACTAAGACTACTGTGTCGTATGTACTGTATATGTGATTCATCACGCACACAGAAAACACACTGAAAGTACACGCCAGTCGTCTGACAGCGTCTCCTGGGTTTGTGCATCTCTTGCATCTCTACTGTCAAGTTTTTACCACCCAGACAGCAGCTTTCAGCCGGGAGGGGGGGGGGGGGGGGATGAAGAAGGGAGCGCATTCATCTTCTCCACAAATGGATATGTTATAACAAAGAGTAGCACACTCACCCCAGGGATTTCAGGCATTTGGACAGAGAAAAGTGGATTGTACACATTAACAAAAAAAAAAAGACTCAAAGGCAGCGTGCATATCTTCACTTTCCTTTTTTTTTGCTTCTTTTTTTTTTACTGTGTATGCTGCATAAACGTGAGCTCATCACACTGTTGCAGTTTTTGCAGATGCCTCCGCTGAAACATGCTGCGTTCAAGATGGAGCAAAACATAATTGGATGTGACTACATATGAGGGAAATTGAGATGGATTGGGACGCAGATCGATATCAGTAAGTGACCGGCTGTGCTGCGCCGCTCCGATGGACCCGCACTCTCTTTCTCTTATTCTCTCTCTCTCTCTCTCTCTCTCTGTGTCCAGCTCTCATTTTCACCACAACATCATAAACCCGCTACTGGGTGTCTATATAGGCTCATTAGTGGCTGATGGGGAGGGAGAGTGGGGGATGATAGGAGATGGAAGGGGCAGAAGCCATTACAGGAAACACCTGCCTTCTACCCATAATATTTCTCTGCCCCCTGCCTCTCACCCATCATACACACTCTATACCAACCTCAATACCATCCACTTAAAAGCCCTCTCACTCTCTATATCAGAAATCCACTTTTATAAGATTAAAGAGAGGGAGGCGGAACAAACACCAGCACAGTGGAGATAGATGATGGTGGGGGTGGGAGGGGGTGGGGGGTAGAGGAAAGGATGTGGTGTGCAGGGTGGCTGGGTTCAGATGAAGAGGAGAGGGGGTCGAAACGACACAGCAGTCCGACTTCAGTGAAGCCGAGAGTGGTGAGTAACACAGTGGCCCTGGGTTGGCAGCCTTGACAGCTACAATGAGGGTGTGGGCAGCGGCAGAGAAGAGGAATGATGGAGAAAACAAGCGAGACAGAGGAGTGATTCAGCAGGCGTAAATGAAATCTTTATGAGGGCCGTGATGTGCCGCGGAGGCTCCTAAAGACGTGTGATGTCCGTCCATTATTTTATAAGAGGGATGAAACCACCCCGAGGGCTTCCAGGCTCAGAGGGGAATGTGAAACCCGATGAGTGGATTAGTAAAAAAACATAAAACTGTGCATATGGTCCACACGTTTGTGAACTGACCGTGAAATAGTCATTTAACAGCAAATGAGAAAATGAGAATACAAGTAAACAATAGACATCCCAAGGCTATGTATTGGTAATGCAACACTTCAATCATACAACCAAAACGAGTGACTGTAAATCAGTTTTTTAAAACAAATCTAATCCTGTTTGGATTAGCATAGCTGACTCAAACAAATGGTGATGACTGTAAAAGTGATGCATTATTCATACGTGATATAAATTGAGAAAATTGATAGTGACAGCTCGATCTAAGACAACAGAAAACCAATACATGAATGAAACATCATATGGTCGACACGTGATTTTGAATAAACAAAACAGCCGACGCCAGGTGAAGGGGTTAGGAAGGTGAGATTAAACCAACATGTATCAATATGACTCAAATTAATTTAGAATTGAGGATTTAACAGCTCTGTTTTTTCCGAGACTCTCTCATCGGTCAGCACAGTATCCCACGGTCCAAAAAAAAAAAACTTTTTCCATCCGTTCCTCATGGGAAAAAGATCAATGCCATCTCTGTATTGTTCCTAATCTTCTACAAGAACACTGTTTAGATGGAAATGCAGATGTGGTTTCACTAACTAATGAGTAGCACACACAGACGAACCCGCAGAGCACCGAGACACACAGAGGATATACCGCAAGCCTCTAGTTTCTCATCCCTAAACGCTATCTGTTCCTCAGCATCTGACATTCAGTGGGTTTAACATGTTAGGAGTGGAGATTTAGAACAGCTGCAACTGTTTCATAAGCCTCTTTAAAGAGGACCTGGATCCTCTGTGGGTAAGTAATGGAAGCTATTCAGAAGCAGTGAGCGTACGGTTTCTCACATTTTGAAGGTCCATATGTGCAGTATATTCTTTAAAAAAAAAAAAAGCATTTAGATGCTCATCTCTACGGTATTGTCACTTTTTATTATGTTTTACTGCTGTTATTTTGCACAGATTCATAGTGTATTTGCTGCATTTAATCTTTCAATTCATGCACATTGACTTTATACATCTATACTATGTATATACATGTATACATGTATATGGCACATGTCATTTTACTATGTTTTGTTTTTGCTCTACTCTTATTAGTATTCTTTTTTCTATGCTTTTGTATACTTTATGCTTTCAGAAAAAACATATGCTGTTGTAATGATCCTGCTGCAGAAGATTAAGACGGTTATTTGACTTTGAAATATTTCAAAAGTTTTAAAAAGCTGAAAGGTCTGGTTCCATTTCTTAGACATCATATAATGTTACACGCCTAAAGGATTCACTCCTCTGACTAATTTAAGCTGTTTTTCACCTTGAAAACTTCTAACCATGTCTGCACTATAAAGAACATCACTCTTAGGCTGCATTAACTCTGCCTGGCACAAGTGACCCAATTCAGATATTTCTGCTCACATGTGGCACAGATCGGATATGTATTATGAACGTGTAAACAGGAAAAAAGCACATGGAATCGGATATTCTCAGATCAGTTTCGGGGCCTCAATCATATGTGGAAATAAATCTGATAGTAACTGGATATCTGCCAATGCTACTCCCTGTCATTGCGATTCACGCGTCATTGAAAATGCGACCATCTTATACTTTTTCTCATTTTAATGAAGTATAACGTTATTTTCATGTGCAGAGCTGGCACAGCTACATGTGGGTTGTTTCAAATGTTGAGCCAGTGTAAACAAAGGTATCAGATATCGGTCGATATAAGTAAAAAAAATCCGGATATAGGCAGAAAATCAGAAGTGGGCATCAAGACGTGCAGTGTAATGCGGCCTTAGATAAAATGCATCATTCTCACAGTTGAATCCTGAAGCTTCACATTCGTTCTTTTCACCCTTGTACCAATCACAGGACCTGACATCAAATGTGGCATTAAAAACATAAGTACATATAAGAACATACAGCAAAAGACCTCTCTTCTCAGTGGTTAATAGAGGTGCAACTTATCACTGCAGGTCAACCATCACTGGTGAGTCTCCGGATGACTATATCTCTGTTATTAGTTAATTGGATAAAAGGAATAAAGTTATAGGGTCGGCAGGGTGGTATAAAGAAGATGGTGAGCTCTTTTCTGTTCGAGTAATTTAGACTGATGAGCCTAATTTAGGGTGTAAGAATGCTTCTTTTCAAGGTGTAAAGACTGTACCAGTGTCGTGATAAGCAGGCGGGTCTTATGTTTTCATCCTTTCATCCCCAACCACAGGACCACAGGCAGGGGAGCTCAGCGGCAACAATAACATAAGAGCCCGGAGACAAAGCAGCCTAATTTTCACGGCTGCCCAGGTTGGCTGTGATGGACAGTGCCAAGGTGCTAGCAGTGCCAGCGTCACGCCGTGATGAATGGGTCCTGCGGTGCGTCGTGACTCACTCCGCTTCAGGCAGGCACTGTGCCCACCCCCCCCCCCCCCCCCCCCCCCCACTCCTCCACTCTTGGGTGCTTCTCCTCCCCGTTCCTCCTCCTCTACTGCAGCGGATGAGTCAGAGAGAGGCTGTTACAGTAGGAGATGGCTGAGCAAGGAGAGAGAACTAATAAAATAAAAGAATGAGAAGCCTGCCATTAGGGACCCTCCCTAATGCACACTTGTTGCACACGCACTGATGGCACACTTGATTTAATTTAGGGTTTTTAATCTAAGAAGGGGAACTATGCTTTTATATCTATTTTTCTTCTTCTTCTTCTTCTTGGCAGGTGGTGTTTTTGAGCTTTCCGGGGAGTTCTAATTGTTTTAAGCGTTTCCTGGGCAGGTGTCAGCCGTGACGGGCCTCGCTTTGGAGGAGAAAGGAAGGGTAGCAGGCACCGGCTTGTCTTGTGTGTTTAGGAGAATGAGCCGAATGTGTGTCAGAAAGCGTTATAAACCGTGCGAGATGTGAAACATGACGGCGGGGACGGGCTCTGGGACTGTAATGTCTAACACCTGACATCTATTCGAAACAGAACAGCATCTGCCTAGTTTTCTGTTAGATTCATGACACACACACACAAAGACACACACACATCAAATTGTGTCGCCAGGCTGCGGGTTTATGTTGTGACCTCGGTCTTCGTTGTATCCGTCATTACCGAACAGGTGTTGGATTGCGGGCTGCGGGGTCACAATGGAGGAATTTCTCATTTTGCTGGTGTCGAGTGAATGACAGAGTTGTCCTCTCTCTGACACACTGAGGATCTGCCAGAAAAGAAAGGAAGGTAGGGCAGCGATACTAAGAATAGCCAGTGTTGTTACTGGCAAATATCGATCAATGACAACAGTGGAATCCACCAGTGATTATAGTCACATCCACCTATCATCATAACCATTTTACAAAGAGTAAACAAAATTACATGAAGTACTATGATAACTTTGAAGAAGCTAAATCACCGCCACAAACGCTGCAACGAGGGTGGGTTATATTAGGTTGCGTGCCATCAGCAATTTCTTTAAACTCTCTTATATACAATCATTTGTCAGTTTATTAAGGCACAGCTGCACAGTCTAATGCTCCGGCTCCATATTGAAAGTGTCTCTTAATCTTTTCTTCCACCCACTTTTACATGGAGTGCATGATGGAGGACAGAAGTTTTATTTAAGGGTTGATGTACTGGATTGCATTACATTGTAGAGGTGTAACTACAGTAATAAACTCACACAATCAGTGTACTGTATGCTCATTGTCAGCATGTTGGTTAGTTTCAACTTGTAACAGCTGTTTCCTCTCGTGGGCGCCATGTGTTGTCACGATTTTCCTCTATTTTGATAATCTGTTAATTTTTGTTTTTCAAAAATGTCAGATTACAGTTTCTCAAATGTGAAAATGTGCTGGTTTTTCTGTTTTCTGTTATTGTACACTTAATATTTTTGGATTTTGGACCGTTGGTTGGACAAAACAAGACATTTAAAGACATCACTGTGGGCTGTGGGAAATAATAACAGACATTTTTCATCATTATCTGACATTTTAAGAGATTTTTGTAGAGTTTTTGGCACAAATATTTGTTCCTCTTTGCTGTTAGTTTTTGATATTACTTCAAATAGTCAAAATATCCAATATCTTACTCTTCTGACATGCCTATTGTTGACTAGCGTAACATCCAGCAGCACTCTCACTTCTCATAACTTATCTCTCTTTAATCTCTTTGATCTCTTATCTCCTTTGTGTCATCTCTCATATCTTATCTCTCATATCTTATCACATCTCTCTAATGTCTCATGTCTCATCACTCATATAACCTCTAATAACTCGCCGTCTTTCATATCTAATCTAAAGTCTAATATCGAATCTAATCTCACACATGTTAAATCTCGTGTCTCATCACATCATGTATTAACTCACGCTGTATGATTCAAAGCCATAGAATTACTATAATTCATTTAAATCCCCGTCATGTTTTTTGCTAAATATTCATTCATAAAAACCCAATATCTTTAACAGAGCTTTTTAAATTCCCTCATTTACAGCTTATATCTCAGGCAGCCACCTCAAGACCAGAGGAAAGTCTCAGTGAAGTTGACAGCCAGACGGGGGATAAAGTTAGTTTTCTCCTCTTTAAAAGAATCCAGGCAAGAGTCACTAGTTGCAGTAATGCAGTAATGAGCAATCCATTACCTTTGGTCAGCTCATTAGAGTCGAACTAACTCTGATGTAGACCTCAGCTTTCATCTGGCTGCTTGTTTAGAGTATAGTCAGTGTCAGGGGAGCTGGAGTGTTACTGCATGGTGAGCGGTGGTGGTAATTGACTGCGTTCATGTGTCTGTATTCTTGCGCACATGTGCACGGCTGATGGAGTGAATTACTCTATGTGCAATGAAGAGAATGACAAAGTGTGCGTCTCTGCGAGCGTGTGTTTATTTTTCAGGATGTTTGATCCATCATGTTCAATTGAAACCCGTAAAACCGGCACCCATCCGTTCCCCAACACATAGGAAAATAAACCTTGAAAAATAAGAAAATCTTTCCCTTTCCTCCCGGGGCATTTACATTTTCCACTGACCCACGTCGGAGCGGACCGGGCTCGAGTCAAACCTCTTCCTCCCTTCACAGCAGCAACACATCCCCATGCCCTAAATCACAACCCTTGCCCTTGACGGCGTGCGATGGTGCTGAAAACTTCTTTCCCAGCATGTGATTGTGACGGATTAGCCAGTGCATAAATCATATGAAAAACGAAAGAAAGCTGTCTGGGAATAAAACGGGCGACCCAGGGGAAATGTGTAGTAGAGAACGGGGGTGTGCGCCTCAAGGGCTGCAGTGAAAACCCCCTGATGAAATGACCCCGTTTTTCAATTTCAGAAAGAAATCACAGACGATAAATTAACTCAAACCAATCTTTAAAATGACCACCTCCCCCAACACTTCTTTATCTAGCTGGCTAATTCATGATGCTCCCAATAATCATAAAAATGAGATATACATCCAGGGCAAAGGTCAGCGTTACATCATCGTAGTCATAAAGGGATTCTTTGACTGTTTGGCCTTTTTCCATAAATTCTGTCAGGACCACAGTGAAAGATAGGGAGACATATCCTCCGCAGTGTTGAGATTAGGGGACTGTAAGTCAACATAGCCCCTCATTTGACACTTAAGAGAATTGTTGCAATGTTACTGAAAAGAAAAAAATTATAATAAATCACCCTGCTTTTGCGAGAGTGTGATTGAGACCCTGCAGTCTCTCACACACCGAGACTGTTTCCTGTTAGTTCGGTGGTTGAGTTTAAGTTTGTATGTGAGAGACAGAGAGATGAAGGGATAGATAGTGTTTGTGTGTGTGTGTGTGTGTGTGTGTGTGCTCGCAAGCATTCCTAGAGATATTAGTGAAACTCTAGTGAGACTATTATGAGAGTGAGTGGGAGCAGCAGGGGTGCTGATTGGCTAAACCGATGCAGAGAATTGAAGCAGGCTGTTTCTTTAGGGATCAATTCATTCCCTCCTAGTCCCCGGACCGGGCACAAAACACATGGAAACAATAAAAACCTGAGAGTCAAACGGTATTGCTGAACAAAATACACGGACTCCATGCAGGGAGATGCACAGAAAAGAGAGATCACAGGGGAGGGAAAGAAGTCTATTACGTTCAAAACGGTAGGATTGTCTTTCACAGATATCACAGCAACAATCGAGTCTATTCTCCTTATCTACCAAGGGAAATAAGATGAAGGGGTTTGTGTGGGGTCAGTGAAAGCATGACAGCTTCCATTAGATGGGTGAGCCAATAATATATCACCTTATACACAGAATCAGCCAATAAAATGTTAACCCTTAAGGAAAGAAGGACGTTGGTTTTATATGAAAAGAAGAATGTAATCCTGCTCTCTAAGTAGCTGGTTAAAGGGTGCTGTAATAAAACTAAAAGCACAATGTACTTCAAGCATTATATATGATTTTGCAAGCAAAACATGCAACTAATAAAAATTCTGTAGGGGAATTCGGTACATTACTTCACAGAAAAGCTGCAGTGCATTTTCCCTTCCGCCTTTCAACAGTTACCAAAACGTATAAATATAAAGCTTTTCATTGCTCCATATGGTAAACAGTTCAACCAGAGTGTTTTTGCAGAGTCTAATCAGGCTGATGTATAGTTTATCTTATCCTGCGTAAACGGAGCTTGCCTTTGTCACAAATGGTGTCCTAATGCTGTCAGGGCAAGAACAGAGAGACATAAAGTTTATTTTACAGGGAGTTGCCGGTACCACCCGTCTGACAAGAGAAAGGCATCCATCAAATCCACCTCCCACGCTCATTTGCGACGTTGCACTCGGCTTATACGGAGCAGCAGAAGAAGGTGTGGATGAGAGGAGAGCTACGGCACTTTATCCGTGACTGATGTAAACCTGCTCCCCGGTGTGGAGGGAGCTACTGGTCCAGGCTGACAGCTTGTAGTTAACACAGGTATCGTCTCTCAGACATCAAACACAGCAGAGGTGAATGGGGAGCGCCTCCCTGCCATGACATGGTATTATACAGCTGACAAAAGGACCACACTTAACCTTAGCCCTGAGGGCTTTAAAGAGACAATGGTCTTGGGGTCACAGAGAGCCCTGCCATCATTTTTATATATTTTACTTGTGCTGTAAGGAATTCCTGCACCAACATTAAAGATAACACGACAGCAGTAGAGTTTTACACATTTAAAGTAAACATTTAAAGCACCACAAATGAAATTACATTCGCTTTAAGGGGGTGGCGGCAGATATTTCTGAGATGAATATCTTAAAAACTGGAGAAGTAAAACAAAAATTATCTGCATACCACTATGGCTAAGTGGAAAAATGTGTTGTGTTTTTTTCTTGTAATGTGGTTAACTGATCCATTCAATATCTTTGTATACCCATGTGAAAACGTTTTTAAAAATGCTTTGTGTATGATATTGTGAAATCTTTGTATTTGTTTCGGTTCACATCAACTTTGGCTACCACCACCTGCAGGTTTGCAAAGAGAGCTCTAGCCTTGGCCTCTCAGTCTCACATCAAGGAAGTCTACTGTATTTTATCCAGTCTTATGGACTTGTTGCCTGGCATTCAAACCTGCAAGATACGTGTGTGTATATGTGTGTTTGGGACCAGGTATTGTTTGTACAACAGAGAGAAAGAAATAGATATTCTACAGTAAGCTCATTGAGACAAATTCATGACTATTTGGGGAAACAGAGGGCAGCAGCGGAGTGAGGATGATAAGTTGGTACGTGCCTTAATCCATTGCCCAGCTGCAGGTCGGCTGCTATTGCAGGAGAAGATTTCGATCGATGGCAGCACCCTGGATTAAATTACAAATTGAGTTTATCGGGGCTGCTCTTCCCCTCTTTATTTCTGCAGTGTCCCCCAGCGAGGCTCCACAGCAGGCTATTTACGGTGCCCTCTTCCTGGGTAAGTTAATAACGTGAGCCCAGCCTGGACGCAGCACCAGACACACACACACACACACACACACACGCCTGCCGTGAGTCATTTGGGCTGGAATTGCTCAGACACACCCAATCAATCATGAAGTGGGAAGGGGTCATCCCCAGAGCAGCCCCACCCCTGCACCTCATGGCCTCTCACACTGATCAATACCAGGCATTATTCTGATCATAATTGCGTTAGATTTTTCACAGTGTGCAGCAAAACGCCATCCCCCTGGACCTACTTACTGGCAAGAGCTTTAATACGCTATTGTTGATTCATGTATTTGGCTAAATTGCCTTATTGACCGTGCTCATTGACTTTTTATTAATGGATTCAGTCTGTTGCACTTTTGGTCAACAACACTCTCCACAATCAAAACGTCTAGTGATTATGAAAATGAGGGATGTGAGTGAACCTGAGGGGGCTTTGAACAAAGCCGAAGTTCAATAAGACTCACTGACTTAAGCCTGCAGGTGACCCAGTACAAGCTGCTCTGGGATCTGAAGTAAACAAACCATACGTCAACGTCACCACATGAACACACACACACATAAAAGTGTTTTGTGGTGTATCTCCATTGTCTTCTGGCAGTTAGTATTTGAAGACAATGGGACGTACATGCACAGACGCAGTGTTAGTGTAATGTACTGTAGATTTCACTGATTTGAAGCTCAGAAGTTGGTGATGTTGGCAGTGAATGCATGAGAAATAAATCGCTTACTGTCATACTGCCAGGATTGTTGGGTGTAATAATGAAATCTTGGCTCGTTGTCATCGCTCTCAATCTGATGTTAAAGTATTTTTTTTGCAAACCTGTGCTCATAACTGGATGGTAGTAGGTTCGGCTAATAGCTGTGTGATGTGTATTTAGGTTATGCGTGGGTGAGGTCCATTGGGTGAATATTGTGCGGCTCACTGGGGGCTACATACTGCAGCTGTTTATGGGCTCCACCGCAGGAGTTTAATGAGGGAGATGCAGTCAGGGTAATTACACTAAAGGTCGTGTTTCCCCCATCATCAGAGTAAAAGGTATGGAGGGAAGGAGCAGCAGTGGGAGTGGAGGTCAGGCATGAGTTGGTGGTGTTTGGCAGACAAGGATAAAAAAAAAAGCCAGTCGAAGCAGCCAATTTAACGACCTTTCTGCACAAAGCAGAACCACAGCCGACCCACGGGTTTCATGAGTTAACCCAGTTGCACCCTTTTCTTCCTTTTCCCCCCCGCCAACGCCCACGCCGCCTCTAGACAGGCCTGGAAATCACATGACAAGACAGGGTCCTCACTGCCTGAGAGGATGTCTGGGGGCTGAAACCACATCAGCACGCCACAGAGTGGTGGTGAGCACCACTCTGATCACAAACACAAAGTGAAGAAAAGGCGCAATGACAGCGTGAGAGAGAGATACAGCATGAAGAGGCCGGTTTGTCCGAGAAATCTGGACTGCGGTTTCTCTGTGTGCAACAAACAGACGGGTATTTTTGCTGTTACAAACAAGTGTAGAGAGGCCTCTGGGAGGCTTGTGGTTATACTCTATAGATTATAGGACTGGACATGCATTATTGTAAGGAAAACACAGACATTCAGAGGTCATGCACTTGTCAGAGTCTGTTTTTTTGTTGTTGTTTTTTTTCACTGTGGAAGCCATCAGGAGACATTTTCATACCAGTGATTTGGACAGACACATTTCACAATTCTTGTGTCCATATATCAGCTTGCTGGTTTATTTCAACCTGATGTATTTCCCATAAATGTGGCCACTGTGGCTCTATGTGTTTCACGCTGACTTTGCACTGGTCAGCCCCATTATAGAGATTCAAGCGAATGAGGACTTGCACAAAACGACGTATATCAGGGAAAACTGTCCGATCCTCCAACACCTTTCAAATAAACTTGATTTTTAAATGAATCATTTCAAACATTTGTCTCAGACTGAAAGTAAACACAGAAACTAGCCACCTGGAGCAGCCATTATGGCTCACTGCAGGACCGTCAGGAAAGACAATGTACAGTACTTGAGAGAAACTACTGGTGTTCCTGCGGTCAGTGATCTCTTGCCGAGTGAAGAGGAAGAGCTTGATACCAGAATATCTACAAGTGTCCCCAGAGTAATCCCAGCTCCCAGCTGTATCACTGAAATAAACCGGAATGACTTATGAGGTCTCTGAGGTGTGCTAAACATTGTTTACTAGATGATCTTATAAATTGGCATGACATGAAGGGAGATGTTCCCCATAAATTTTGAAACTCCTACTGATATGTCAGGCTTTTAGCCCGCTTGTTGATTCTTTGTAAAAGGGAAATTCCAGTTTCATGCAACTTGGGTCGTTCATCATTCCTATTGGTTATAATAGCATTGTATTCAATGATTATCATTATCAATTGCTGATATCTGGGAAAAACAGCAATATCACTAAAACAGATTTTAACAAAATGTATTTGAAGAGAAAACAAAAGCAAATAGTAGAATTTTGACCTAAACTGTCCATCACAGTTTACTTCAACCTTTTTAGTTCAACTTTGACCTTCTATATCTGCTGTTTTGTGCACTCTTGTGTTGACCTCTTGTGTTTTTTGCCCTGTTGTATCGATGTCACTGTGTTAAAAGATCGTAAAATTACTTTGGTGATCACAATATGATCATAAAGGAAATAAATGAACTATGAAAATAAAAACCAAGTCGTAATTTAACAGGTTTTAATTGTAAAGCACTTTGTAACTTTTGTTTAGAAAAGTGATATATACATAAATCCGTACTTACTTACAGTGTACAGAATTTGATTAAACTATTTCTAACGAGGCATGCCTGCACTTCATTACGCAAGCACTGAATCAGTCGATTAAAGTAAGAGCTGTACTGTAAACATGTAACGATAAATCTCTCCGGCCTGAGCTGTGAATTCTCCATCATTCGCCACAATCTCCTTGTCATGTGCAGAAAAACTCTTATGTCATCACCATCAATGCGCTCTGGGACTGTGAACTTCATGTTTCAGGTCGGTGAGGTCTGAGGTAGTGGGAGAAGCGAGGGGGTGGACGGATGACAGGATGATCTGTAAGTGACGGGGGGGGGGGGGGAGAAGCCCGACAGTCTCCTCAGTTCAACCACAGTCACAGCCACAGTCTGCTATGTTGTCAAAGAACATAAAGACGGGTCACGGGTCAAATGTGGACACATTATGAGAGCAACCTGGAGATTTCTTAAATCAATAAGCCACTCTCCTATCACATACTTTGATGTTTATCTTGGAAACTCACCATGGAAACCAATAACACAGCGCTCTGTGTAATTGCATGAGAAAACTCTGCTGATGGCAGATTATTTAGAAGGGAGAGAGGAGGGGACATCGGAGGTGATAGGGTGGAGGTGGAGGCAGACAAATTGAGCAGCAATTACAGTAATCATCATTACAGATTTTTGTGTTTCATCTGACTAAGAATGACTAAACCTTTCTATTATGCAGCCTGGAACCAGGTGAAATTGATACATTTGTCAGCCCACCAGGGAGAGAAAGAGGAAGAAGAAGGAGGAGAAAAGCAAGAACAGGGACACTTCTATCCCAAGACAAACATCCTATCTTCTATCTTTGTCAGGCGGGACTCAAAAAAATTGAATTCTGCATATAAAGACATGATCATACCTGATCCACCACTATAATCATCCCTGTATGTGTCTTGTGAATGGAGATCATGACAAACACACACAAACATGAGTCAGTCTCTACCAACAGATAACGAGAGAGAGTCTCAGAGTCCGGGGTTTCAACCTCTGTATTTTCATGCAAATTATAGTGATTAAACAAGCTGAATGAGAGCTTCAAACTACAAAACAGCATTTCATAAACATTATTTCTAAAAATTTATGAGGCAGAAAATGTTTTTTTGTAAAAGACATTTACAAGGAAATACCAAACGTATGATGAAGGCTGAGCACAATCAGTCCAACAAATAGTTTTGTTGATGGAAATTTGTTCAAAATTTGGCTTCAGACCACAAACATTTGACTTGTTTGTAAAAAAAAAAGTTGTGTCTAAAAGTGTATTAAGAGGAGGAAGGTTGTCTCACATGTTGCATCATCGTATGTTGGCGGTGCTGAAACTAACAATTTGTGTTTTAGTGCCTGAGGACTCTGGAAAATGAGATCTCAAGGTTAAATTTTGAAATAAATAAAATTAAAAAATGTGCTGCTATGGCAACAACTAAATGTTGCATCCAACTTAGTGAATCTGCACAGAGGATATTTCCCAATAATACACAATAGTATTAATCTCAGTTTAATATTATAACAGTTTGATTAAGTGGACAATTAAAGGGACTGTTTTTCCCATGTGGACTGTTTTGTTGTTGTGCATTCATGAAACAATGTAAGTACCCATTATTTACCCGCAAAGAACATTTCCTATTAGATTTTAAGGTTTTATCGAGTTTTACCCATTCTAGAGGGTTAATTGGTATGATGTATTAGCTATTAGTCGACCCACTGCCATGATTCTTCATTTTTTTAGTTCAAATGTTGTTAATATGCATATTTTACCTTTGTCATTATTCAACTCTGTCAGATTGGTGTAGTTTTAGTGAATACATTTGGTATGAAGAATAAAGGTCACTGTGTTTCACCACCCATTGCTACAATTTACTAGTATGCATCATGTAAAACTATAACTTCTTAATTATTCTTATGTTCTGTATAGAAATGCTCATGTTTCCCCATATATGTTCTAACCACAGACCACACACACAAACACATACTCGCAAATTACAACAAATACATCCCAAATGCTTACATATGGACACAGACTGAGCTGGGCATCATTTGAAATAAACCATTTGAAAGATGGCGCCTGATTTTCTTTTTTTAGCTATAATAGGCTTTTTGTTTAAAGGGGACAGGTCTACATTTTTAATCTGGAGCTCTACTGGGATATCTTTGCATGATTTACAGTACAATAAAACGTCTTATTATCTTTATACTGATCCTTTATACAGCCCCTCGGTTCAGCTTCTGTCTGAAAAAGGCCATTTAATCTCCTGTTTCTTTAAGGCTTCCTTCTCAAATACATCTGTACATGTTCTAGCCAGAATCTGATATGAAATATGAGTGCACAATGAAAACAACACATGGAAAAACCTTAGCAACAAAGACTACAGACCAGACGGACACTTTTGGGGATGTGCAACGAGCCAACGTTAGCTGGTCGCCAAGGTAGGAAAAAAAATGTGGTGAACAAAGCGTCCAGAGCAGGCTTTTGACTTGCAGGGAGCATTTCTACATATGTTAACCTCAAGTTTTAACATAGTTATTTAACATCATAACAGTATATAAATAACAGAAAATCAGAAAAAGCATAATATATGCCCTTTAACTGGAGTGAATGTCCATATTGGCCACCTCAACCAACCGAATTTAGAGTGGAAGTCTTAACCTGCGCAATAATAACTGTACTATTTAATACTAAAAGGGACAAAGAGCAGCGATAGAAGCACACATACAAAGTCCTTAACAAATCTTAAAGTTAATGTTTTTGTACTAAACACAGCCTCTCACATTAGTGCCTGCAATGATCTAATTGGACCTCGTACATTACATTAAACACATGAGGTGAGACGCTGGCACACACATCTTAACAAGGTCACGCTCCAGCGAATCCCCCCCCTCACCATCCACTCCTCGCCACCACACACACACACCCTTACCCTGATGTGGAAAAGCTCACCCACTCGTCCACATAAGGATACACTTATACTGCGATGCACAGACACATACACACAAGAGCACCAAGTTCTGGAGGGAATCGATGTTAGTATAATATTACAGTAAAACATTGCATTGATATGTTAATATGATAGGATGGATTATGCAGTTATGTTGACATTTTCTTGACTAATAGAAGTTGACCTGACTGCTATGTGATATAGGAGATGGAAAGAGCTTTGCAGTGTCTGAAAGGATTTGAATTTCATCAACTAATCACATCACTGCTTTTTACTTTGAGTATATTTGGTATTGATATTGTGCTGCCTGAGATATAATTTTCAGAGAATGTTAAAGGACAAGTTCACAGTTTTTTTTAAGTTTGTCCTAAAACAACAGTCAGGTGCCCATATGAACACTGAAACAGGTTTTGCATGCTGTGATTATTCCTCCCATTCATACTGACCATTAGAAGATTCCCTCCAAACGTGTTTACAATGTGAGTGATGGGGGCAAAAACAACAACAACAACAAAAAAACTACAACCAAAAACTACATTTTGAGAAAAATGTATTTAAAAGTTTGTCTGAAGTTAATATGAGGCTTCAGCCATGTAGTTAGGCAAATAAAGCAGATATCTCCCACAGTCAGTCTTTTCAAGTCTTCTAAGGCACCTTTTCCCCTCCTTTAGATACTATAGATCTCTAGAAAGGTGCTCTAGAAGCCTGAAGCACTGTTTGAAGACTTAAGGCATGCAAATTCCTAAGAGGCTGGGGCCTGGCAGACCACCCTTGGAGCGTATCCTCAGCTGCTGGTATTGTTGGCGCCATGACTAAGTTCTGTGGGCAGTAGCAGACACCATCTGCAGTGGCATCAGCCACAGAAAGTAGCAACACCTAACAAAGTGCAACATCGCTTTTGTTCAAGCAGGGGAGAAGCCTCAGCAACAGCCAAAGGCCCAAGTTGGTCTGCTTGCAATAGCAAGAAACTGATAGTCCCTGGTCATCCTAGAGAGACAACTAAGGTCCCCAGACACCATTACAGCAACCAAGCAAGTGGTTTTGTTATAGCTAACTGTCCCCTGGAAAGATTGGATGGAGGATGCACAAGAAAGGAAGAGAGCCAGGTATGCAGATCTGGTAGCTGAGTGTCAGAGGAACAGGTGTAAGGCCTGCTGTGAGCCAGCTGAAGTGGATTGCAGGGGCTTCGCAGGACAGTCTCTACACCAGGTCCTGGGATTCGTGGGGATATGTGGGCTGCAAAGAAGAAGAGCCATTAGGAACATCTTGGAAGCTACTGAAAAGACTTCCTGTTGGCTCTGGTTGAAGAGGGGTGATGCATGGTGTGATGCGCTACCTGGACATAAGTCAGGGCTTGATCACCCCCAGCTGGGTCACCCATGTGAGGGTGTCTGATGTTAAGACTCAAAACACCTGATGACCCCAGATTCATCACTAATGATGTGTCCAGGTTGCATCACAAGGTGTATTAAAGAACCACCAAAAAAACAAAACAAAACAAAACATGTGTTGATGTTCATTTGGGCACCTGAATATTGTTTTAGGCTAGACTTGAAAAATTGTGAACCTTTCCTTTAAATTAACATATTATAACATTAAAGGAAAACTAATATAACTATTACAAAAAACTGAAATCCACCAAATTATGAACTGAAACTGAAGTGCACAGAATGTAATTTGCAGGCATACTGTATCACCAAACATAGAAAACATGGGGCCAAATCCACAAAATGATTGCGTGGCTTTTGGGGCTGCTTAACCTGTGCAAATGAGACATAAAGATAGCGTGAAATTCACAGAGCACCCGCAAAGGGTGAAATGCATCACAAACTGCGCTGTCAAGCAAATATCGTCATGGTGCACCTGTGCCATTTGCAGTCTAATTCACAAAGACCAGTGCTAATTGCCACACGTAATTAGGGTTGAGTTATTAGCGTCTTCAGACAGTTGGTGTTAACTTAAGTCTCTCTCTCTCTCTTCAAATCTTCAAGTTTGTGAGGCTTGAATGATATTGAATTGATATTGAATGCTATTAAGGACAAAATCTACAGTCAGACATGGGGAGGATCATGAGGGGTTGTGGGCTTATCTTGGATTTAAAAATATAAAAATAACAACGCTGACTGCTTTATTATAAACAGTTCCACCATATAAACCTGGAATGTGTGTGTAACAGCTAACCTGTAGGTGTGTAGCAAAACACAGAACATTAATTATCCAGTGATAATGAAGTTACCGCTGCTGTGCCGCATGTGTAAATGCACACAGCCTCCTTCTCAGTTTGGAGACACACTTATTGTTTCAGCTGCTGTGTGATGCTGCAGCCAGATGTGACACACAGCCAGCTGTGGGCACCAAACAGAACATCAGTACTGGTGTTTCTTTGAAATCCCGGATACATTCAGTGACACCTGAACAACATTATTGTAAAATTTAGACATTAATCTAACATGTTTCAGATCTGCCTGAGTCACATTAATAGCTGCATTTTGACATTTCAGTAGATCATGTTATAGATGCGAAATACTAGAGAAGTAAAACACATGAAAGCTGGTTTGTGATTGTGGAGAACTCTGTATATGTGCAACTCTGCTAATTAAAGACATGCAATTTGAGGCTTTTGTTTTCTCTGCAGTTTTATTATGGACCAATCTGTGTGCTGAAATATAGAGAAAAGCCTGAAACACTGGAAACAGCTCCGCTCACTCAATCAGACGCAAAACGAGGGGCAAATTGCTCTCAGCTGCAAGACTTCACGGGTGTGTTTGCGCCAGCATATCATTAGCGCAAAACCTTTTGTGAATAGGACCTCTAAACATGGCAAATTGTGGGTGCAAATGCAATTCACTGTGCTATTAGCGGGCACAGTCCAATGTGGATTTGGCCCATACCGTATAAACAACCTAAAACGCCATAAACATGCCATCCTACACCACATTCTGTAAAACTGTCTTCTCCTGATGTGATTACGAAGTCACAATGACGCCCAACAGTCAACGAGCCGAGTACTTCATGCATGAACATGTGTATGGCAAACTCCGCTGGCTTAGTGTAGCCCAGATGGATCTTTCTAATTACCATATATTAACACACAGAGTTGAAATACCAGCAGAACCTCAGGAGACCACCACCCAACACTGCCAACTGCTCAGAGCTGGTAGCTCCAGTGGAGTGGATCTGCAGGATGGGGTGTAATGTTTCGGTCTCACACAGCAGTGGTCAGAATTGTGGTCATACCCCCATAAACCACCAGTGACAACCGTTTACATACCAACCAAATCAGCCTCCATATCAAACGCACATGTTCGAAACTGGAGGGACGGCTGTTGTGACAACCAGCAGATGTATCCTACAGGAAAAATGGCTGCGGGTAACGATGCAAGACTATGGATTTAAGTTGAAAATAGAAAGCAGGATTTGATTTTTTTGTAAACTGCCTCTGTGTGCTTGACCTTTTTTTTTTTTTTTTTTACACTCTTACACTCATGCAGGGAAGGTCAAGTCAGCTTACCTGCTGTTTTCAGATAACAACCTGCCTCACATTCACACAGCTGTACACATTCAGAGCTGGGAGCCTCTCAAACACCAGCCACAGACTTCAGCTTATCATTTAGCAGCTCCCGTGGAGCAGTTTAAGGTTTTGGAGGTGTTTCCACACTTGAGCTGATTAGCTGATTCTGAACATAAGGTCACTTCGGGGGTGTTTTTCACCTTTGTAATTTTGCTTTCACACACGAGAGAATTCTTCCAAACTACGGTGTGTTTCTGTGTATCGCTCTACATCAACAGTGCCATTTTTTTGTAATTTTCTACTTGCAAACACAGAAGAAAGTACAGATTACACGTCTGTTTTTGTTTTTGCCACAACTGTTTTCATTGTGAGCATCAGTCAAGTCACATTTACTGTACAATCCGCTGAAACTGCACCCAGTTTTGCACTTTGCTCTCCATGCAGTTCAACACAATTATCTGTTATAGTCAGATACCACATCTCATCTTCAAATTTTGGACTTCAATACAGGATGTAGACAAAGCTGTACAAAGCTCCATAGTTCCCTAAAACATCAGGAGAACATTTACAAAACGATTGTGGGTTAGATTGCTTCAACACCTGCTGCAGACCGCATCACGTTTCATCTTTATGGGAACCCCAGATTTTTTCTTTCATTCGATCCCATTCCACTTTTTAGGACTAAATCGGAGTTCAAAAACAGTTTATAGACCAAAATACTTGTAGCATGAATAGCCTGTCATATGGAAAACGTCCTGAACACCTTTCTCAACGGCGCCACAATTTTCCTAAAAAGGAGTAGAGCTACGTTACTCATTCATTTTACTCCATCCACCTTTGTCCAGGAGTTCAAACTTGAAACCATGCAGTTACAAACAGTTAAAATAAATCAAATTCTGTGATGCATAATGCAGCAAAGCACTCACTCGATCAGTATTACACTTCAGTAAGACCAGCTCACTATGTATTAAAACAGTCCCTTTTGCATAATTAATGAGGCACTTGGTTCCAAGTACCAATTACGAGGGGTACAATGGCAGAGTCCAATTGAACACTGCAGCCATCTGCTCCAGAGCGCGGCTGCCTAACCAGAACAGAGGCATAAATAAAGCTAAAGCAGCAGGCCCGCATGCAGACCCAGACCAGCTGTGTTTTTGTCAATATGGAGCCATGAACAGGATGTTTCTGAGGATGCGGAGACAGGAGGGTAGAGGAAGAAGAGGAGGAAAACATGGTGAGACGAAGAGAAGGGGGAGAGGATAGAGAACAAAAAGGAGGGAAAGAGTTACAATGAGGACATGGGAACTGTAGAGGGGGAAGTTACTGAGAGAAAAGTGGAAGAAACAAAGAAAGAAAGTTGAGCTTTTTAAGTTTGGCTTTTGAGAATGCCAAAACACTGGCGGTGTCAATTTTGCAGGTGTTGCCAAAATCAAATTATATATTTTCAGGAGGACAAAAAGCAACAAAAAAGTGCCCTTGAAACTTGAGTCAGAAACTAAACTGAAAATTGAGAATGATGCGTTTGCCAGGTTTTCTCATCATCCAATCCACGCTATCCATGTCAGAATAAACAAAAGAAAAGAACAAACATTCCAGTGAAAGAGAAAACAAACAAAAGTAAAAGTATACAATCAACCAAAAAAAGGGGAACAAATAAATAACGGAAACACAAATAAAGCAGCGCCGCATCGTCATAGCCACAGAGAGACCGGAGCAGATGAGACTACATGATGAGCCTGCATAAACAGAGGATGAAGCCAGAAGAGGAAGAAGAAGAAGAAGAAGAAAGGAGACAAGAAAATGGGAGAAATAAAAGCGTAGGATCTGTTGGGATGGATCAGTGTGTAGTTGGAATGTTTTTGAAAATAAATCACTTCCTGTGAGGAAAAGTGAATGCATAAGGGGATCGGAGGAGAGAGAGGAGACAGCTGGGAGGGAGGTAGCTGAGTAAATCAGAAACATCTTTTGATTATGTCAGTCAACAAATGTCCAAGGTATATTGTAAAGCAAGCAAAACAGCGGCTGATATATACAGAAACTTGATGAGGGGGCTGCATGCGACTCGAGGGGATGATACAGTAGTTTAAATCGAGATAATCAGCCATCATCATCATCGCAGTCAGAGTGTTCAGCAGCAATCCTCTTTGTAAGCATGTCCATCAAGCAGCTGCCTTAGTCATAATACTGCTAATCCATCCAGAGCGCTGACAGCAGTGTGTTTCAATCAGCGGAAATTAAACAACGGAACGCACCAGTCATAAAATCTATTATTTGGTAACGAAGTTGGACTGTCTGCAAGCTGAGCTCCACACCGAGGCCGGCCACAGTAAACAGACTTGCAGACAATTACACCCCGAGCAGAACTGTACTATTGTGCGGCATCAGGTATTTAGACCCAAAGCGAGCTTATTATATGGATTACACAGAAGGAGCTACGCCGAGATAGTTTTTCACAAAGACGTACGGCTTCACAATAGATGGTGCTGCCAACTGAGAGTCTTGTTTTCTTGCTTTTCTTTTTTTTTTTTTTTGTTCGTTCTGTTGAGTCTTGGGCGGCTGCCTGGCTCAGTTTAAACAGAAACAGAAGACTGTAATAGAAACTGGCTGCTTTCTCCAAAACAAAGGCATGAAATGAAAATAGTCTAATAGTCTTTTTTTTCCCTTGGGTTTTTAACCATTTGTGATCAAATACTGACAGAAAATTTCTCACAGTCAGCTATGAAAAATTGTGCTTGTGCATATGATTTTTTTTTTTTTGTCTGTGCATATGTGTATTGCTTGGGGTGATGGTGTTAAGAGCTGGATGTGTATATGTGTGTGTGTGTTTGTGTGTGGAAGATGGACTCTAATGAGCGTCCTAAACCTATTGTCTCGGCTTGATCATCATTCACTCTGATAGCCCTCTACAGCAGAACCTTGTGAGCCTTCAAAAACAGATTAATAAAAATAATTTTCTCCTCCCTCTGACAGCAGCCTGGAAGGCATTACAGCAGGGAGGCAGGCAGACCCCGGACGATCTCCAGGAGCAGGATTAGCAGCATTAACCAGACAAATTAGGGCCTCTGCGCCCTCACAAAGCCAAGAGAGAAACTCTCTCCCCGACTTTCATAAACAAATCTTCTCAAGTTGTTAATCTAACTGCTGTCCCACTTCTGAGGCCACCTGGGCTCAGCACGCCCTGATCCCCCCTCCCTATTGGTTACCCAGATCAGCACGGCGGAGTCAAGGTCATGCTCACCTATTTCGAGTGATGGAAAAACAAATAAGTCAGCATAAGTGTATTGAGCAAAAATGGGTGTGAAAATAAACGACAACAACAGACATTACACGCCTTGAAAGAACAGTGCTTCGTTTGTAGCCAAACTGCACTCACCCAACCTTATTTGCTTTATCAGTCAGAGTTTAAAAAACTTGCCAAGCCTTCACAGATGTGACACTGAGCAATTTTGAGTTCAGGGCCATTCTGAGCCTCATTCACATTTGCAATAAAACTCCTGTGTGAGTAACGAGAGGTTGTGTTACACCACGTATCAAAGAACATAGCTAATGCCACATATCCGACCCTCCGACACTGTGGGTTCCTGGCGCCTGGAGGAGCAGGAGGTTTGTTTCAGAGAGGCTGTGAATCACAATCACTGCACCTCCGCGCTATCCATCACGGGGCAGGGCACCGAGGCTGCCGGAGCAGGGCAGAGACCTCGACCCAAATAACATCAGATAAGAAAGTATAGGACATCTCACTCGTGATGAATCACCTTGATGAAAATGTTCCCCTTCTACCTACAGGAGGTGAAGAGAGTAGAACTGTAAATAAAACTTCACTTCTCAACTGGTTTCCAACACTCCTTCATTCCCTCAGCTCATTTGTCAAATAGTGACTTTGTGTTAATAGAACGACTAATTTCAGTGATTGGTTATTGCAAACAGAGGCTCTGCTCTGACCCTGGCTGACAATAATACTACATAATTTAATGTTTATTTCCAAATTGTCACTCACATTAGATTAAAAAGTCACAGGCGTGCAAGATAGCTAAGCTGTGTCTATGTTTTTTTGTTTCAAACATAAAATTTTTGCACGTTATCGTGTAAAAAATTACATTGTGACTAATTTTAGCTTCTCCTCACGTAACTGTTTAGTCTTTTTCAATTTCATCAGCTCAACCAAACTGCTGTTTTTGCATCTAAAGGAGGACAATTGTTAAAAGTAAATATTTTACCAGACACAATGATGCTGCTGATAAACTCTCATTTGAGCAGTGAAATACATTCAAACCCACAGTGGGCTGTACGCCTCAGGATCCAATATTGTAGTATAATCCCATGTGGTGCAGATGAGAATGGAAAATACGTACATATAAGACTGAATGTCACTTTTTTGTTGTTTTTTTTTATTATTAGAAAACATGAGTGTCATTACCATTACATTTCCATAAAACAAAAAACAAACAGAGATAGTTTTTGAGTCCTACTAAAACAGATAACACAGCACTGAACTCTCTCTTATAAAAGAAAAGTAAATAATTGTAGACTTTGCAGTACTTACAATGAATGATGCTGAACCTAATAGATGCCACAGGCCTGAGCTATTGTTATGATTGTACTAGATAAAAATCTCACACTGACAAGAAAACACAGCTGACAAGGCTTGCTGTTTAGAAAAAAGTGAAGAGCCATTAATCAGTATCAGTCAAATGAGGACTGGAATGTAAATTTAGGGTTTATCATAAACATTCCTGAAATGACTCACAGATAGAAAAAAAAAAAACTGGGTCTACATTTGTTGCAGGAGATGCAAACACACAGCTGGATGAAAAAAAAAATCTGAATTGTGACACCTTTCATCTCCAAAGCAGCAGATTAACCCCCCCCCCCCCCCCCCCCCCGTAGAGAAAGATGTGTAAACAGTCGAGAATAAACCAAGAAAAACTGAGTATGATGAAGATCCTACAAGGTCGAGACAGAAGCCGGTAACACATGTAAGACATCTCCTGCCACAGCAGAAGAATGATGTTGAGATAAAGGCTGGCCTGCAGCAGTGAACCAGCGATGCAATCAAACAACGATTTTAAAACCACTTCATATTTTTTAAACATAGCCAGACTGCAGTTGATTTTCGCTATGAGGAATAATCAATCATACTTGTGAGTCACCGTCAGCATCATAAGCACCTAATGACTCTGCGGGTGACAAAGTGCCTCGACGAACAACTTCAACTCCCGTCAGACAACCAGTCATGTACAACTTTTTCATTAGTCACCACATAGAACTGGTTTAACCAGCAGCACTGCAGGCCTGCATTTAGACAAACACACGCACACACATACGCATGCATATATACCAACCCAGTCGCCAGAGGAAAACGTTGGCGTTGAACGTTTCCGCAAACCACAGAAACGTTGTGTATATGTACACGTTTCAACATGTGAATTACGTATCATATCAACATTTCCATCCGTTGAATAATGATGTTTTATGGTGTGACAACGCTGTAGTTAAGGTCTGGTTAGGTTTAGGCACAAAGACCACATGGTTAGGGTTAAGGAAAGATCATGGTTTGGGTTAAAATAAAAAAAAATAAAATAAAATAAAAACGGCTGATGTCTCACTAAAAAAAGACGGTTTTCTCACCAGAAAAACGGCTGCAAATGTCCTGACGTCTCGCTAAAAACACTCGTTTTTGTCGGTTGAAAAGGGAGGCGGACATGCTCCCTGCTCTCTGCTGATTTCCAACTTGCTGCCAAGAAACTTACTAACCATCCAGCTGCCCCTCCTCCTCCTATATAAGAAAGATCAACTCATATACATCACATGTGAACTATGTCACTTTATGATATGTTTTGTAGAAATGCTGAGATGATATGTTTTGTAGAAATGTTAATATGCTACGTATTTCACGTGTTGAAACGTAGATATTCAACGTTTCTGTGGTTTGCAGAAACGTACAATGCCAACGTTTTATTCTGGCGACCAGGCTGTATATACACACACACTAAAAGAAGGAACAATATCAAAGGGGAAGGACTCTGCTGCTCCTCAAAGTCAGCTTCCCCTCTATCAGCAGAAAGAGCAGTAAGGCTTGAAACTATCTTTGGAATGACACGTATGATGCAGGAATGAAGCATTTCATATCCGGTCATGCTGCTCAGCGGGTAGTCCACCTGTAATCTAGCAGTAATCTAGTGTTGAGAATCATCAGGAGGGCATCTCTGCAGGATCTGGATGCAGTGGTCATGCTTGACTTTATCCTTCAAGCCACTTTTATGCCTGACACGCCGTGGAATGCACAGCAGTCCGTCGTTCTCACCACGAGAGGCATGACCCGCTCTTCTGACCAGTGAAAATACTATAAATAGAGTGAATTATGAATTTAAAAAGCCCATAATATCGGAGAATAATACCAGCACTTTGTTGTATTGATTCCATATCCTCTGTGTCTGTGTGAGTGCTGGATTAGCTGTGTTTACCCAGGAATGGTCTAAGTACAGTTCAAGGGCAAAGGTTTTGAGTTTAAAATAGCTGCCAGATATACACATGGTCAACATTAGCCCTCTGTGAGAAGCACATGTCTGTGTGTGTGTGTGTGTGTTTGAGAAAGAGTCAAATAAAGGAGAAGAAGAGAAAGAAGAAAAAAGATAGATGGGATGGATGATGACAACGATGGTGATAATGACGGGAATGGTCACTTATTCCATGATATAATTTGTTCTGGATTGATTTTATTTATGTGGTTGTATTAGAGAGGAGAGAGGAGGGAAAGACCGGGGAATCGTAGAGTGAAAACACACATACGCACACACAGTCACACATGAGCGGAGGGAGGGAGGCTGAGGATGTTGTGCTGACAGTAAAATCAACAACATGGTATTTTAAACTGCTGCGGGCAACTTTGCCTGTCAGCAGCTACAAGTGGCAGTGACGTCTCAAAATCTGTTTGAACTTCCCCCAGAAATCATGAGATGTTATGTCAGTAAGCTGCCAATAGCTCACTGATGTGTGTGTATGTTTCCCATACTGGTCTGTGTGCTTTGGATTAAAGTGTTCTCATAGGCAAAATATCTAACACCGCGGAGGCCTGCTTTCTTTGGATCAAGCACTCATGTTTTGATTCTTCACTTCTTGATTCCCTGCCACCAAAAGTACATCAAACCAGAACTTAATTAAGACAAACAGAGGGGATCTGTAGTGTCGCAATTAAAGGTGAAAGGACTAGAATGATAATAGGCCTTTGTTAATGCTGAGGTATCATGCACATTTCCAGGTCTATATATTCTTAATTTACAAAAAATACTTATTTTTATTTATACATATTTTTATATTCAGCCTCAGCCTGAAGCTCTTTAGTCACTTTAAGCTCTCCTTCTGATGACCCCACTCTGTTCTGATTGTCCAGCTCCCCTTCAGCCAACTTCTGGCAGCTCGGGAGGCTACGTAAACAAACAGTAGTATTACCATTTCACTTCTTTTTCCTCGTTCTTTACTCAAAATGGAAACTTCTCATATACATCCAAAATGTAAGAGTGGACAACGAGTTGAACAACACACGGATGTTAGTAACAAAGACTACTGACGGACGACCGTCTGTAGGCATGCACGAACAATCTGATGTCATCACTAGGAGGAAGAAGTAGAGGTAACTTTGCAAGAAAGGCGATCAGACGAGGCTGAAGCCCTGGTTTTCCTCAAGCTGTTTAACATGGACATGCGACTTCATTATAGTATGAAAATCACAAAAAACATGATAACAACCCTTTAAAAAAGGAGTGAATGTGCAGATGATTTTGTAATTGTGTGCTGAACCACGAGTTAAAACATAAACGATGTCACCGTTGGTCAGTTGCCAGGATCGTGTTGTGGTCTGGGAAGTTGTACTGGCAGATGGAGGACGTGTCCTCTCTACCACCCACAACTCCACAGGACTCGGCGCATAGCATGCTGGGACAAAACCTGAAGGCCCAACTCTTTTAGAAACACTCACTCAGTTGTCTCTGTGTACCCTCTAACTTCCTCATATCCTCTCCCCTGCCTTGTTCTGTTTGGCTGCCTTGCCTGCAGAATAAATAAATACACTTCAGTGTTATCGGTTTTCCATACTGCAAAGCTCCCCTGGTCGACAGAAACATGTCAAACCGCGCAAATAAATAGCTCCCCTGTAACCCAAATAGGGTAATTGCACAGATCCTGCGCCCCTGCCTGCCCTGCTCTTTTCCTGAACATGAGAACCTGCTCAGAAACTCCCACTGCCCCCACCTGGACCCGAGGACTGGAGACTGTCTGCCCCAAGCACTTTAACACCTCCACCTCCATCCACTCAGCCACCCATTTCCCCATTTCTGGTGCAAGCCGGGGGGTTCCAGTTCCCCCATACACCCTACTGATACCATGTCAAACAGTGTACAACATCAGCTCAAACGGGAACTTAATGATCCCCACTGGGAGTTACAGGGTCACTCCAAAAGCAGATAATATGTCACAGCTAAAAACATACTGTAAAACATTTATAATGGCAGAACAGTATTTGGTATTATTAAACATTCACAACAAGTTACAGTACATTACAATAAATTACAGTAAAAAAAAACTGCACAAATTGAAAATATATATAATGTAAAGTATGATGTGCTAATTGTCAGCCTATACCCAAGTAATGCTATGCAGCAGCAGTCGTAATGAGGTTGAGACAAGGAATACTCATGTACAGTATGCAAGGGGGAAAATCATTACACCTCATTACAGTTTTTTTGGCGATCGCTAACACATTTCTCTTTACTGAGTTCATTTTTTCAGTTCTCTTCACCGGCACTCAGCTCGGTACAACATTTAATCTCACATCCAGAATGTACAAATACAACCTGAAACACTTCATCCATATCTCAGGATCAACTCTTGTTCCAGAAAACTGTCAAAGTCTGTCTCCCAAAAACAACACTTTGTCACTCAGTACACAATGAGCTGGAAAAACATTAACAACAGGTTACAATATATATCACTATTGTCTTTGTTTTAGAAGAAAATCCCATGACAAAAAAAAGAAGAAAAAAAAGAACAACACTTCTTTATTGCATGGATTGTGCAACCTTACAGTTTATATGACACAGAAATTAATTAGAAATGATGCAATATGCATTTTTTGTGTGTTGAGTAATTCCAAGAGCACAAACTGAAACTAAAATTATACCTGTAATGCAGTAAAAAAAAACTATACATATTCACTATATGTACATGTATAGGGGAGATAAAGATATAGAAGCAGAGCAGTGCTAAACAATGTTGTCTTCTCATCCACATCACATGTTCTCTCCTGTAATACACCTGGGAAATAATCTTTTAGCTTGTCTGATCCATTCCTGCAATCCTCTGCAGATACTTTGTCCAGACATTAGGGGCCCCGGATTCATTTCAGAAGTGCAGGGGCCAAAAACTGTGTGTGTGTGTGTGTGTGTGTGTGTGTAGTTGTAGACAGACTGGAGACTCTCACTAAACTTTCGCGGAGTAACTATAGCTTGCTTGCAGCAAAGGGTGGCGGTATAACTACAAACACAAAGCAGCTAATTAGTTTTGTTCAATTACCAAAAACTACGATTTTACAGGACAGTAACACTTCTACATCTGAGTAACAGCAAGCTGGCGACAGGAATGTTAACATTGTCCTTGTGATGTGAGCAGCCATTCCCCAAATCCTTATGTAATAATAAATCAGAAAAAAAAGGAATACAGTGATTTGCGACTTAAGAAATAATTTGGGAGGAGGGTAAAATGGGGGGGCGATGGCCTCTTAGACCCCCTACTTCCGGCACTCTTGCCAGATATTCAGCATTCATTGCGTCCAAGAGGAACATGTGATCATGTTGCTGGTGGTTATAAACCTCCCACCTCCATGAGGGAAAATAATTCCTCTACAGGCTTGAGGAATGTAGAATAAAGTTGAAGACCACATTTAAAAAATGTTCTGGATTAACCTCATCTGCCCTCTTTCAGGTCATCAAGGGATTAAATGAGGTTTTGTATGAACCAGTGAGGAGTTTATGTGTTTTTATTTCTCTCTTTCTTTTTAGAAAGAAAGAAAAAATGTCTGTCTAATTACCAGTAAGTTTGTATTATGGTTTGGTTTTTCAACGTATATTTAACAGTTTTGACAATAGTATGTAAGCATGTGAAAAATGGACTGTAAATACACAGAGGTCTGGTGGTGGTTGAGTTTGAGTTAGAAAACAGTTTATAAATGTTGAAAGATTTTGGTCATTGGATGCATTTTCATTCATTCAACCTTTATTTAAACGGGGTGGTCCGATGACAGCAGGGATTTTCTCTTTTGTACAGGTGCACTGTTTACACAGGACAATAAAAACAAAAATCTCACAAGTAATAACAAACATTCAGACATCTATGAAATTTCTTTGTGCCAAAACAATGAAAATGATCCACAGTTTAGTCAACATTGACCTCTGTTTTGCTAACTGTTTAGAGTTTTGAGAACATGAACTCAGTATTGAGTAACGCATGTTAAACAAATGTTAAAAAAAACTATAAAAAATATTACGATGTGTACATTTTATGAGCTACATAAAGTGTAATATGTGTGTATGTATATAAGAACGTGCAAGTTTGCATTATGGTTACATTACTGAGGTGTCAGCTGCAGTTTAATGTAAATAAAATGTGTGTAAAGACATCCAGCACACAGACCTTTAACCTCGACCTTTCTTTAACCTGCGCCGGAACCCAAAACTCACACCCACAATCTCTCCCCCCTGAAAACAGCTTCTCTTACCTCTGGATGCAACGGTAAACAGAGGGATGTTTTCCCCCGTCTCGTGATATTCAATAGGTTCGGTGGAGATAAACTGTGGGACACAGTAGTTGTGCGCACCAGGCTCAGAGCTGTTTAACTCTCTGACCTCCTCTATATGACCCCAGAGGCCGCAGTAACGTAGGTCTGCTCCACTGGACTTCTGTGGGAGAGAGAGGGATCATTTACCTTCATGGGAAGACCACTCTGTGTGTGTGTGTGTGTGTGAGTGAACGAGAGTGAGAATCAGGATGCTCTTCAGTTCAAGCTAAGGAAATGAAAAGTGTTTTCAAATGTTTTCACAACCTGGGACAGTTTAAGGACCTTGCTAATCACTACCAGACATCCAAAAACTTATTTTGACACGATCCCACCACCCTAATGGACAGACACCTACACACTGGTACAGTATAACCCTGTACTGTATGAAACCAGAGTTTACCAATGCAAAACTATCTCATTCACAAATCTGGTTTTGATGAAAATAGTCAAAATTGGCTAACTTAGATTTTCATAACCGGAGCCAGCGTGTAATATAATATGAACTTCTGTACAGTATCTCGACCAGCAGCTGAATATAGCTACATGCATTTCCTCCATCATGACTCAAACATAAAGGAGCCCCTTGAATCTCATTTATACCAGCATCTAATCCGGCCTCTCCCCTGGCTCTTATGAATATTTATGCCTTCCAGTGTGTTTAGAACAGAGTCTTACACCGATCACTGGGGGCATGTCCGAGACGTGTAATTGTTTCCATTCCCGTTCACGGTGTTTACATTAAAGAGCTTTGCCAGCAAAATAAATGTTTTCTAGACATGTAAACACAACAGGCTGGTGGCGGCGAGGATGGTGCAGCATTAGTGTAATTACATGAAGTTTGTACACAGTAGTAAAATATATTTATATATAGTAGACAATTCAAGCAAAGTCCCAAATTTGGACTAAATTCTGCTCACTGTAGTGGCCAGAGGATGTCACCATGCGCTCTTGGTAGCATCTATTATAGGATTAACTAATACATTTGCTGAGGTCATAGTGTGTGCCTGCAGACAGCCTGAAGCACTTCCATGTTCCTCTTTGCATCAGCATGAACTTCCTGACTCCCCACTGGATCTCCATGTTATAGAAAACCAACATTACAGCACAGCAGACTTTTCACTTACGAAAGACGTCTTCTGGTATTGTTGTTGTTATTGTACATTAACAGTTGTGCAATGAAACTATGTGCATTTAGTTAAGTGCTGCACTTTAATACAATATTTAGATACTTGACGATTATTTTTGTCTATTTTCCACTATTTTATACTTTCACTGCACTACATTTAAGTGGTTCTCCATTAACAGCCATAGTTACTTGTTACTTTGCATACAAAAACACATGGTCAGCTTATACAATATGATGCTTTCTTATTGAGTAAACTAGTGTGTCTGAAACATTTTCTGTCATGTCCTCTTGGAAGCAAACAAAACCCTTCTTGTTTAGTTGTTGTTCCTTTAAAAATTAGACTCATTCAACTTAGGATGCACTGCACAGTTTCCTCCCCGGTCATGCCTGCCTCATTCGCAACGGCTCTATGCCCCTCTAGAGGATCCCGCCCCCCAATTTGAGAACCGCTGAATAAACTACCCATGTAATATATTGTAATATATCTCCAGGAGAGGCTATTTGTCTGCATGGCAAGGACTTTAAATGCATTTTTTAGTGACAATACCTTTGTAAGACTGATATTTTAAATAGTGGTATTGCTATATCTACTTAAGTAAAGGTTACTTTTGCTATGAATGTACATTATAAACCTAAAATATCTGAGTGAGTTTAAAAATCAGGTTAGAAAAAACATGTTACATTTTGTTTCATATTTCCCATTCAAAATTAGGCCTTCTTCTGTTTTTGGCAGGCGGTTGTCCTGCACTGATCACTCTGCGCCTCCTACCAACCCAGCGCCACCACCCCCCACCTTGCCCCCTTTAGTGGCACACCCACCTCTAAAAGCTTTTTTAATTATGGCAGCCATTAAAGCAAAGCTGGCTCTGGGCTCTGACTGATGGTTGTGTATGCACCCCTGCTCCTTTGAGGCAGCCACATGCTTACATGCACTTATACTGTATATGACCACACATATACAGCACATACAAAAGACATGCAGGCGAATGCACTCGTAGACACAAAATGCTTTGACCAGACAACCAAACTGCCTCCAGTGGCATTAAATCTGTCGAATCATCTTTTTTTTTTTAAAAGTCTGCAAAGGAGGAGATGGTGGCGTGCCCTCATCTACTCAAGTGAAAGGAAAAGGACAGTGAGAGAGTGCAAGATGAAGAGAGGCAGAGAGGAAGACAGAAGAGGAGAAAGGGCAGGGGGGGGGGGAAGCAAAGCTATAAAACACACTTTCCATGTGTCTCCCTAAAGCGGAGGTGTGTGTCTACGACTAGATTGTTCACATAAAAAACTGTGCTAAAAAATAAATGCAGGGCTAAAGATAGAAAGGGCAGCACGTCAGACTAGATGACTCATCCATTGAAAACAGATAAGTACACTTCAATTATTGATTCCCTATCATAAAGAAAAAATGAAAATGATGACATCATGCGCTTGATGAGCTGCACTGCTGTGGTCTGAATGTAACAAGGGGGGGAAACTTACAGCAAGCTTGAGTGCCTCAGAGCCAGGCAGCTACAAGAACATTTACAAGTGCAAGTGCTCCCAGGCTGCTTGTACCTGTGTGAATGTGTCTGTGTTTATAGGATCCCAAAGCCGTCTGGCCTGAATGAGACACTAATCTAATTGTCACTGTTCTAAGAGACGTATTCGACCCCGGGGCTTCGCGGGGTCACGCTCGCTTCCTGTTTGGACCAATGGGGAGGCTCCATCAGTGGTCTGACAGGCTGCTACAGCCGCTCTCAGGTTACACCGCATGGGTCTGGGAGCCACAGTGCTCCCAGGGGTAGTTTTTGGAGGTGTCCATATGTGATGTGTGGATGTAGGGTGGGGTTCTGGGAGGATCAGCCACACAGAGTTGCAACCCTATTCACTTCAAAGGGTCCCTGTCCCTTCGTATCCCTAAGGGCACCCTGCTGTTTTCCCTCCATTGCATCCCCCAATCGGCCGGACCCACCTCACAATGGCGGATGACGCAGGTCCCGCTCTAAAGGCCTTGAAGTCGGACACCTTCCCAACAGCCCCGCCTGATGACCTTCCCTGTGTCTCTGATGCTCAGAGCATCCCAGCTGATGGTGACTCCACTTTGATCTCCACCCCCCACCCCCCAAAAAACAGTGTAACTCGAGGACGCCACATCAGGACCACAAGACTCCCTCCTGTATAACCATATAGACCATATGGAACAAGCTGCTGTGGCTACACTATCTTTAAAAGGACACTCGTATATTATATATAGGTTGAAACATATTGCAGGCCTCTCTGTTATCAGGGTGGAGGACAAAAGAAGAAGAAGCTACAATGGCTGCAACAAAGCCTCACCTGTTCTCTGGGTTATAATTATGCATGTGAGAGAGTCTGGTGACTGATGATCCTTTAAAAGGTGAGATGAAAGATGTCCATTATGTGATGACATTTGATGATGACCTTTAGATTTTGTTTAGTGTTTTAAGTGCATTTGTTCCCCCCTTCTCGTCATTTTTGTCTGCAATGCAGCCAGTATTTTCAAGGTTTAGAGTACTCTTCTAGTCCTAAAAAATGCATTTACTTTCGATTAATTCTTGCACAGGATGAAAAACAATTTCCACAGAACAAGATATCCCATCGTTGTAAATTAGGGATCTTCATTTTAATACGACAAAGTTTGTTTTATTGATGTTTTATTGCGACCAGTAACAGCATCGCAGGATGAGAGAAAATGTAGACCAGACTTAGAAGTTAATGGGCCATTACTCTAAATACCACTCATATTCTCCCCATAATCTCACACTTCTCCTGTGATGGATACGTTAAGCAGACCAAACCACCGAAAAAGCCTTCATTAGGGAACAGTGGAGCATGACCTCGTGGCACAGCTTCTATTTTTCCTCTGTTGCTTAACCAATACTGATGGCCATCACTCATGCTGATTAAGTAGACCTCAGTGTTAATAGATTTGTTACAGAGGGGCTTCAGACAAAAGTACAAATGTGTTCAGGCTGAGCCCCTGAGGTGCACCGCCGAGATGCATGGCTCCGTTAACAGTCCAGGAAATGTTTATGAGCGGACCAACTGGCTTGTTTAAGGTCAAGGGTTATATAAAAAGCCAGATTGGTTTAAACTGTGTCATTTGATAGACACTAGAGAGAATTTGAATGATCCCCATCATGCCTCTCAGTGGGAAATCCTAAGCTGGCTCTCTGGGCTCCTGGAGATGTTTATTTTTAGTATTAGAGGGAGTTTAAACATTTTAGGCAGAGGGAAGGTGCCAAGGCTGAAATCCACTGGTGTTAAGACTGAGTCACTCTCACCCCCCTCCATGTTTCCAAAACCCAAACAAACAGCAATGCGGCACTGAGCCACTAACACCTTTGGACACGCCTGGACCCAAACATGAGCTGTGGACGTGTCAGCAGGCAGAGACTCACAACTGATCAGAGGGACATGAGCAGATGACAACACGTCCTGGCTGGAAATAGTTCTCAGATTACGGAGGAGATCAGATGTCGATGCAAGCATAGATCTACTGTACTGTCCTCTTTAATAAATACCACCGTACTTGCTTTCAACACTTAAAAAGAATTGGCACATTGTGACTGCAAGTTGCAAGTTGTGGTATTGTTGTTTGATAAAAAATCTTTTGCAATCTTAACAAAAGCATTTTTGACATTTTCTGGTGCGTTTTCTAAAAGTTGTATGAATCTGAAAGGCTTACAGAGGAACATTTAACTTTTAACACTTTCCTTTCTATGTCTTTTTCTTATCTGAGAATGAGAAAAGCATCATTCATCTGAAAACATTAAAATCACCAAGCTTGGACATAACACAACTTTTCATTTTCTCACGTTTGTGAATTTTGTAATATGCCAAAACAATGAACAACAAAGAATAACTGAGGGAAATATGCAGGAATAAATACATTAAATCAGTCACTAAATGAAGAAGAAACAAGACTAACAGTCTGCTGTCATACTAGTCGACCTAAATACATAATAGTTTGATGGATGGAATAGAGACATCTTTGCTTATTCTAACTACTACTGAGGTAAAAAAATAAAAAAAAATGAAGTGTAGTTCCAGATAAGGCCATTTTAGGACATGTCACTCTCAGCCTGACAGGCTCAGCTCTACTTTGTCAGATTGGCTCAACCCTACAGTATAAAGCTTTGGCAAAAGTTAAAAGGAGTTTTTTTCCCCCCTTTTTTTCTATGGTTGAATTTCTCTTATTTCTTTCTGCTTTAATCTTCTTCATCACCTCCACTTTCTCAAAGTTCACAAATACCGACTTCACCATATCTGAGCAAAATTACCTCTTTTTTTCTTCCTCCTGTTGGCTTTACTTCATCACCACCAGCATCTTTACACTCCAGGGAGATCCTGTCCTGTCTCCTCTCTATGCTTAACGAGGATGCTTCACATCTATAGGGTCTAATCTACTACCAAGTCTAATTCAATCAAATGTATTCATCACGCTAGACAGCAATTTTTCCTTATTGAATTATCAGTCTAAGCTGAACTTTGGAGATGAACGCTTACCATAGCATGTTAATACACCTACAACTGGCACGTTTACATTCATGTTAACAGCTGATATTATATTACTGATGTTTAAAGTGAAACATTAAGCATTTTTCATGATGGACAAGTAGGAATGCTGACCTGTTGGTGACGCTTGGTGAAAATTAGAGAGGAAAGTCTTCATCCTCTGGGGACAATGAATGTTTTTACCAAATATTCATAACAAGATATTTCACTCAGGTTGAAGGTGTTGGACTATCAGACCCGGCCGGCGTGCCTTTCCTACAGCCACTATACGAGTGTGTCTAAAAAGATTTGGAGGAACATTTGGATAGAAACAGCCTCTGTGTCTGGAAGTAATCCACTCCTCTTCAATAAGGAAAATAATAAAGCTGACAAGTCCCAAATGTGTATCCTTTCCCTCCTGCAACTCAATTAACCCTCTGTGGTGCTTTTTAAAGTTTATATCAGATCTCAAAGAGATGGAGAGATACAATTGAGAAAACATACACAGTAAATACAGTGCAGAGACCATTTATGACTTAATGATTAAGCAGTTGATAGAGCATATTGGTGATTAATTTGAGAAGAGAGAGGAAATGAAACAAAAAGAAAAAGGGGGATCTCTGTGTGTTATTAATGGAGCTTGAGTGTATTGATCTCTCCAGAGCTGCAGATTTGATTCTCCTCCATCCATCCAGATCTACATTTAAACCTCCCCTTCGTCCCTCGATCCCCTATTTGTCTAGTGCCAGCATCTGTCATCACTCTTGCTTCCCTCCTGACCTGTTCTGTTATTGTGCCCAGTCCTCTGCTCAAGAAAGACATTGATTAGCAGAGGACACGATGACTGACGACACTGTCACAGAGCAGCTCATGGAGATTCAATCAGTCCATTGTTAGCTTGAAGTGCCTCATATATTTATATCTCTGAAGATTAGAGATTAAGACTGCGGAGGAAAAAAAGGATGAGGACAGAAAGATAGAAAAACAAAGTAACTGCTGGTGTTCATTTGCTACTTTTAAAGGACCAGTGTAGGATTTAGTGGCATCTAGCGGTGAGGTTGCAGATTGCAACCAAATGAATACACCTCTACTTCCAAGCATGTAGAAGAACCTGCGGTGGCCGCAAAACTCACGAAAAACGTGAAAAGCCCTCTCAGAGTCAGTGTTCGATTTGTCCATTCTGGGCTACTGTAGAAACATGGCGGTGCAACATGGCGAACTCCGTGGAGGGGGACCCGCTCCAATATGTAGATATAAAGGGCTCATTCTAGGCTAACGAAAACATAACGATTCTTATTTTCATGGGATTATACACTAATTAAAACATACTTATAAATATTTTATTCCATTTCTGCCAAGTCTGTTCCACTAGATGCCACTAAATTCTACACACTAGTCCTTAAAAGTCATTTTTTACCTTCCCACTGTTACTGTTTTTTCAACATACAGATGGTATTTTATACTGAGCCACACTGAAACAAGATAGAGATTGAAATATGTTCCAGACTTGAAGCTTGATACTATCTGTGTGTCCTAAACCAGGAACACCAGCCAGAAATAGACACTTTCCATCCAGCTGATGTGATTCTGACAAAAAAAGCCAAAGTCAGCAAACAAACACTGACACAACACCTTGTTCATGCTGTCAGACATCTGTCTCTCTCTCTCATGTTTGATGGATGGTTATTGATATCAATGCAGGAGAAGTCTGAGCAAAACCAGAGCTGTTCAGTGGCTCCAACGGGGTTTCCTTTGATTATAGTGCCCTCTAATGGCTGATAGTGTTTATAGTTATGCTGCTCTCTGCTATCTCATACACAGTAGACTGCAGTTCTTGCAGCTCAACAAGCACATCTGTATCACATATGAATTTGCACTCTGAGATAAATTTACAAACATAAATAATCTGCAAAATGAGTAAAAATGCAAACAAAATGAAGAATTGATGCTCTCTGCATGTTGAATTTTGGCGCCGTGAAGCCTATTTGGGGTTTATGAAGGCTCTGTTCACCCCAAAAACATATTTTTCCACTTCACTCTAAGCATGTCTAGTCATGCAAATAATTTTGGTTTTATCTTGGCTGGTTTTAAGATATAAATGAGTGTAATTCTGTTTGTGCTGTTGAAAGCTTTAAAAACAACTACACTTTAAAAAATCCACCCGTAAAGTGATTTCTCAGAAACAATGTCATAGTTACTCTGGAAGATCCAGAGATTTTCACTGTGAACCATTTTCATTGGAACTACTTTCTGCAGAAGAAATAGACCAAGCTCCACTACCCTAATAGACTTTAACTGACATCACCTGTATCATTACTGTTAGTGCCTGAGTGCAGGAGGGTTTAAGGGCTCTTAACAATGTCTGAAGAACAGAACAGCACTTAGTAGTTTGTTGTTGAGTCAGTGGTCATAAGAAAAACTTTGCTGTTAGACGTAATTTGATGTTTTTGGAATGTCATCATGCCATCATAAGACAAAAAAAGTGCACATAGTGCTGGTTAGTGACATGTGGGCATTCTGACACCTTTTATGTTTCATTTATTTTATTTATTTATTTTTTTTACGATGCAGACTTCCCCCGTCACTTTAATGCCACAGCACTTTGCACTGTGGGCTATTCCCTTGTGCAAAGTCTGCAGAGTTGCAGGCTTAATAAAACTGTGCATAAATGGCTCAAAAAGTAAACCAGATTACACTTGAACGTTTGGTGATTTAATAGTGGGACAGTCCTTAATTACCATTTGTTCTTTCTTTTAATTTAACAGTTTAATTAACAGCGTGTTCTTGGAAAACTGTTTTTTTGGAAAGGGATGCTGTTACATTTTTAATTTTCAAAGCTACAAGCACCACAAACTAAATTGAATTATGGTCCTTTGTTATAGGGTGGCGGAAGAAATCGATATAGAGATAGATCTCTCCAAACCTGAATAAAAAAAACAAAACTATCTGCATGACTAAATACAACCTGAAAATAACTTTATTTGACATTTAGGTGAATTGACCATTTAAATGACTTCACCCATCCATTAATGCCACCACAACTGAAGCTTTGCCTCCATCTTATAGGGTGCAGAAGTGGAAAAGAAACACTAGATGGCAGCCAACACTCATCTTTCAACCCAGCGGTCCGGGTCTCTGACATCTCACCAGGCTGTCTGTTGCCTGCAGCTCCTCATTCAAACTGAATTATACTGTGAAATAGGATTACGTGTCAAGCAATGCAATGATTGAGCACAATTGTTGGAGTTTGGCAGGAGAATGGAATAAAAAGGAAATATACAAACACGCATTCGTATTTGTCATGTTGATGTGAGTCGTCTGTGAAACGAGATTAAGATAAGTCGATTCTGGGTGTCAAATAATGGGTATCTTAGCATCCACACTGCTTTTTTATTTTTTTTCAAGTGAGTAAAAAATAGCAACCGCTTGTCGGGCTGCTCCCCAGAGAGTGTACAGACTGAGTTACGGCCCTATAATTATGTGCAGGAGTGAAAGTATGTGTGTATGAATGAACGTGCTCCGTTTTAAAAGGCGTTTTATTATGGTTGCTGTTTCTTCAGATTGTGGGCCAGGGAGCGGATCTCCCTTTATAGGTTGCTGTTTCCTCTCCCAGAGAGCTCCCTGGTACCCTGGGCAACTGAAGAGGCTGGCTCGAATTATACAGAGACACGTTTAGCGTCTGAAATAATCTAATAAAAAAAGAGAGAGAGAGAGAGGGAGGGAGAGAGATCAAGAAACCTCCTAAATCGATGAGCTCATTCCCATCTTTCATCAGCGTCTCCTGCATCGTAATGAGCAGTGAATCTGTATGTGTGCACACAGTCAGATAGGTGGAAAAGAGCAATCGTCTTGACTTTCCTTGCACCCAAACCCTTTGATGTCTCAGTCACACTGGATTGACAGGGCCTCTCCACAGGCCTCGTCTCCTCCTGTGACCCCTTAGCTCTGACCTTACAACTTCAGGGGTCGGGGTCCGTCAGCATTAGGTCTGTTGAGCCAATTAACCTCTGAACTGAGATCAATTAACCCCTTTACAGCAGCACAAGCAGATAAAACCACATGCATTATTAGCAGAAAAAAAAAAAACATTAGATCAAAAGATTTAAAACGGGTTGATCCGAGGCAAAATAACATTGTTAGAAAAGGTTCTGACCTGGAGACAGAGAGATACAGACCTCTTCTGTGCTGCCTGTCAGATAGATGATACTTCCAGAGAAAGAACAGCGAGGGGAAAGACTGAGAGGGATGGACAGAGAAAGTAAAGCTCATCTATCAGTCCAAATAAGGAGAAATGGAGCCGTTGGGAGCCAGGGGACCTCCGTAGTGATATCTTGCATTTCAGTCCATTAACCTGCTCCTAATGAACTGTGTGTTATTGGGGAAAGTCTTTATTAATCACACCCCACTGAGGTGACGGTCACTGGTTTATCGGTGCTCACCGTGAACGTCGATACTCTTCAGCAGGGATCCAGATCACTGACTGGTCTGTGTGGGGGGTGGGGGGAGGGGGGGAGGGGAGGGGTTGGGGTGAGGGACAGGCCTGAACCTGATGTGACAGCATGCATGAGGATCAGACTTTGAGTAGCTGCAAACCTGAGCTCAAATGATACCATAGGACATAGGAGTCGTGTTTGTTTTGACAAGCGTGGTGCGAAAACAGACCCAGTCTTCCCCCAATCAATGACTTTCACCCTCCCACAGTGATGATTATGTTTAATGACAGGCTCGGTGATGAGAAATGCCCACAAAGTTGTCATCAGATTATCGAGGTCTGTTCTAGGGTTGAACAAACTCATGTCAGAAATATTGGTGAGGGATTGGACAGGAGAGACACTCGTACAAGTGGAACAGATGTTTATTGTTGTTTGACTACCGGTCGTTTATTTTAATTGCTCTTTATTTTGATTGCATGTGAAAATGAATTGAACGGATGGGATTAGGAAAAAAAAGGAGAAAGAGGGAGATAGCCGGATAGGTGGAGAGAGATGGAGATAAGGGGGGGAGGAGGGTGGGGGGGGGGGCGAAAGAGAGAGAAAGGAGATTCAATGATGAGAGGAAGAGGGGGAGAGGCAGAGAGAGAGAGAGAGAGAGAGAGAGAGAGAGAGAGAGAGAGAGAGAGAGAGAGAGAATAGAAACTGTTAAACTGTTCGCTCTTCCCAGTCTCAGCATCGCTCAGTTTCTGCAGGAGGCTGCAGCTCCATCCCTATAGGACATCCATTGGCACCGATGACAAGATATAATCTACCCACTTCCCAGTTAACCCGTTTCACTCTGAGCTGGGATCTCTTTATTTCTCTGCATGGATAATAACAGCCTACCGCATATTCATGGATTTCTCATACCACTACTAATTTGACTCAAACCCGGGAAAAGACAAAAAAGGAGGGGACTCCAAGTGGTTTATAGGTTTGTGGAAGCAGCACTTCAGCCTGCCTTGGACATGGGACCGTGCGTCAGCCGAGAGGGATCCGGTGCCGGAGGAAAAGCATCTTCCTGAAGGAGGAAAAGCCCGTCTGCGGGAGTTTTTTTTTTTAAAATTTTCTTTCTCTTTTTTTTTTTGCAACCGGAGAGGGGGAGCTGTGGGTTTTACGCGCCGGAATGATGCGTCCCAACCGCGGCTTCATCCTGCTTCTCCTCAACGGGACCGCTTGTTTGGTAAGAAACGAGTGGGAGTGGGGGAAAAAGTCACACTGGGGGGTCTTTATGCATTTTGCTCTAAATGACCTTATATTAGCCAGGTAACACCTCGTACCTGCGTCATGAGGTACGGTGAGGTGTCTGCTCCCCATTTGTGCCAAAAACTTCCAAACTCGGTCATACAAGTGCACTAAATTTGTATGTTGAAACATGTGGGAACGGTAACTGATAGCTGAGGTGATGCTGGTCAAAATGATAAATTACCAGATGTTCAGATCATTTGTGCATCTCACAGAGCTGCAGAGATAATTCTCGTCTGTTGTGTTATTTTCGTTGCTTTCAAACGTATTTTAGGAGATCTGTGTTTTATACTATCTCTCTATTATAATTCCTAAGACAATAATATTCACTTTGACCCTGCTCGGCTGAGGTACGGCGGGTGCACTATCACTATTCCCAGCGGACACTCGTGCTGGCAGCATGCAGAGCGCACCGCGCCGTCGGTGTCCAACACCAGTCTATTTCTACTCTGTGCGTATTTTGAGTCACATCAATCTATTAAGCTGTCATTCTTTTATATATTATTGGATCAATTGAAAGTGAGTAACACAATTAAACAGAAAAATTACACCAAAAGTGCACATCCATCATAGATAAATAAACTGCAAGCAGGTGTAACCTTTTAACTAGTGCAAGAGAAGAAACAAAACAGAAAAAATAATTTAGAAGCTTAGATCAGTGTGATAAATATTATATATTTTTCATCCATTAGCTTCTGTCATCCAACCAAACTGCAAAAAAAGTTGGTTTACCCTCCATTAGCTCACATATTTAGCTTTAAAATTGAGTTGTTTAATCTAAGAGTGCAGTTTAACTCCACTAGACACTACAGACACATATCTTCTCAGTCTTTTTTTTTTAATGACACTCATTAGCTACACACAGCTGCTCCAAAATGGTTTTGCTGTATGGAAGATCTGGAGGTTGGAATACTTTTTCATGTCAAAGATCGACAGAAAGACGAGACAAGCGGTGCTGTTTTTGGAAATTCTTTACTCTGAGGACTATCACTTTACAGCAATGTCAGATATTAAATACAGAATTTGTACTGTAGGTGGGGGAGATGACTTTGAAGTGAGTGAGTCATTTTCTATTCTTTATTTGAGCTAACTAATAATAAATGAAGTAATACTAAGTATATATTTTCCATAGTACGTTCCTGTGGGCCTAAAACACCAGATGTGTGACATGAACTGTTTCTGTAGCCTTAATGAATGCTTCCGAAATTACATAACCTTACAATCAAATCTGAATCACCCACTCTTCTTTCCATGTGTGTTTGCAAATTTATTAAAAAGCAGCCCTTTAATGAGAAATCATCTCTTGATTCACATGAGAAAACTTGAAAACATCCTTCTGCTCGGAAACCCTCTGGGCTGAGAAGCTCACTCATCACAGGACCCAGGAAATGAGAGTGAGCTCCAAAAAAAAAAAAACATAAGTGCAGTTGAAATATTCAAGTGAGGTTGAGTGCTTGTTTGATGCACCCGTTTATGTCGGCGTCTCTTCAAGAATGACCTTACGGTTTTCCTATTAAGGTGTTATTCAGGTGCGTTGACTTAAGTAATGGCCCTTTTGGTGATTCGAGGTCTAACAGGCATTTGTTGTAATGAACTAAACACACCCAGATTTACTTAGATGAGACAGAGCAGTTCTCTGAGGAAGAAGAGACCACACGCTGACTTAAAATATGGGGAATGAATGCCTTTTCAGCCGCTGTATAACTAGATACAAGAGTGCTGGATAATAGGCTTAAGACTCACTCTTATGTTGTCTTGGTTCTGGGAGCATTTTGTGAGCTGCAGGGCTACAGCCTATCGTAACCCAGAAGGTCTGTGGCTAATGATAATGAAATTAATTGGAGCTTTTTCTCCCCCTCTCCAGACCATGTATCTATGAAAAACGTACATGACATCCCTCAGCAGGAGATCTTGGGTAATTCATTAGCCCCGTGACATTGATAAATTATGGAGCAATTCATAAATTAAGTAACTTTTTACTATGCAACAGAGCGGTGATTAATCAACTTATAAGCCTACTATGCATTAAAAATTCGATTTGGATGATTTTCTGTTGTAATAGCTCCGCAATTCTCAAAGAGGGTTTAGGTCTCCAGGGACCTTTTGTTAATGGCAACTAATATACTTTAGATGACTATTAACACAAGGTGCCACTGTTGTGGTTTAAATGATGAATGATAGGTTTCAAATGTTAATTATTCTCTGTATTTGAATGAAGGGTTATGAATAATATAAACCATCTCAGTTATGTAATTGACTGCTTGAGAAATTATGTTTATTTTTGGCAGCGGTTCGAGTTATTCTTCATGTGACGCTCAGCAAGCAGACTGGATTTGTTTCACTCAACTAAATGGCTAATGTGCATATATCAAGAGACTAATCTGTGGAAAATTTAGGGAGGATGTTTTGACATTTAGTGTCCTTTCACTGTCATTGTGATTAGTGGTCAGTTGTTGGTCAAGCAGCGCCAAGATGTGCAAATTACAATCTTTGTAAGGACAAAATTCACCATTAAACAGATGCGGCAGATGACAGGTGAAGTGAGCTAACACCATCAGCAGAGGAAAAGACAGGTGCCTATAGAAGATAAGTTGACACATTGGAAATAGAAAGAGCAGACACAGATTGGTGTAAAGATGAAAGAAACAAGAGGAAGTGAGAGGAGGTGTAGATAAGTGCTAAAAAAAAAAATAATGAGTTAAACATCTGCCTCAGAGGTTTATGCTCCAAGTTGACAGTCATCATAATTTCTTTCAACATCCAAGAAAATACACTTACTGTAATCCACACATAATTACAGCTGCAGCAGTGTGCCTGAACCGTGCACAGCACACAAGGTTGACAATCTGAATCCCCCAGACCAGCCAGTGAAATCTGGGAGGGGTGAGGTGAATGAGACTCTTCCTCAACAATCTGAATAACTACCAATAAAGAATGAAGTGCCCTCGCACGGGGCATTGAACTCAACAGCTCTAGTGAACAAAATGCATTCTCCCCTCTGCAATTATTCCAAAATCACTCCACTTTCCCTAGAAATAAGATTGAGGTCTATTCAACATTCCTTTTTTGAGTGTTATTTTAAATGGGTACATTTTTTAACTCAATTAAAATGTTCCTCACTCAACACTCGAACGAGAGGACATAAAATAAACACCTGCGCCTAAATACACGTGCGAACCCACAAAACAGCTTATTTATTCAAGGAATTCTGACCTTGCATGTGCTGTAACCTTCACGTGGAGTTCGCTGGGGATGCAGGAGCGCTGCTCTTCATATATACGCTCACGCTGAGCTCACAGCTGCTCTTTCACACAAGATTTTTCTAGAAGGGATGAACGTCAGGTAGCCTCTCTGTGGCCATGAGAGACAGGACCGCTTTATACTCCCTCTGATTGCTTTCAGTGCAGACGCAGACACCGGCCATCATGCTTGATAACTGAATTTCACCTCTGTAGCTGTGCACAGAATGTCACTTTTCGCAGATTGAATTTCAGCGAAGACATTTCATACATATTCCAAGGTTTATGTGTCACATTCGTCTCCTCGCAGGTACATAGGTAATTCAGAAATATAAAGAAAACATGACACATCCGTGAATTCACATTGAGAAATTATGATCTTGCGCAGTTTTCCATTTCTAAACTTTTATCATCGCCCTCCATTCAACTTTGCCGTGAGCAAGGAAGCACTTATTTTACACGGCTTGTCAATTCAAAACAAATTATGTTCTTACGACGAAGCCTTCACAAAGCCAAAATCCCCTTTTATAACAAAGACAAGTTGAGCAGTACAAAAACAGCAACGGGCCACTTGAATCATAACATAGCACTACAACAACCGAGAAAACACAAGGCATAAAAAAAAATCCAAGAAAAACTGCTTGTAGTTTGCCTGGAGACACCATGAGACAGCATGGTGCAACAATGCACTAACACACACTGTGCAAAGATTTGTGTGTGAGGTTAAAAAGCAGAGGCTATCTGACGCTAATTCTAACCACATCAGACTCCTCTCTCCCTTTTGGCCTGTCATAAAGTCTTAGATTCATGTTTCTTAGATACCTGTCCTCCTCGCAGGGTTGCTGACCTTGTCCACCCAGATACATCCCCGGCTAAGCAGAGATACCACCTTAATCCTGAGAAAACAAATGGAAAGAACATCACTGTCTGATGCAGCATACAGTATATTGCATACAGACACAAATGTGAGACAGCAGCAGCAGACTGAATACAAATTTTTTTTTTTTTTTTTTTGCTGCTTTCTCGCTCCTCTTGAGTCTTCCTCTTTTTTTTTTTGCCATCATTGTCGAAATCTGCATGTCAGAGCTCATAAGCTTCCACTCACCACCTCACATCCCTCTTCATGTCTCCCACACAGACGCCGGAAACACAAAACTCATTACTGTCAAAATTTCTATCTTAAGGGAGGGTTTGGCTGTAACTGCAGACAGAACAGTTCATAATGCTGATGACATCTGTCCTGTAGTTTTCCCTCGTGAAGGCATAAAGGATCATGACGGGGTGATGTTAGAGAGATAGCTAAAGGGATTAAGCTGAAAAAACCTTCGCTCAGTACTTAGACATCTAATTTATTCATTTTATTTGGGCACAATTCACAGAAAAAAAATAAAGTGCAAATGTTTCTTTATGTTGGGCTTTTGGAGAGAACCACTTGACCATGATTCCTTTGGAGTGATGATAGATAACAACAGAGCTGAACTTGAAACCACATTTTAACTTTGGGTTTGGGCAAAAATGAAAAACATATTTCAGTTAAATTTCAGCACATTAAGTGTATTTTGCTGCACAATTGACCTTTTTGTAAGTTATGAGTTGGTTCAGAACGAATAAAAAAAACATTTACAGAATATATTTCTCAGAATTTTGTTTTGTTTAGGATACAGAGACCAAACTGATGACATTTCACAAGTTTTGCTGCTCTCGCTGTTTTCCAAATCAACAAACTTCCGTTAACAAAATTAGAATCTGGACTTGAACTGCCTCCAATTTCTGTAAACTTCTCCCCAGAGTGTCTCAAACATGTGTTAAGAGATTCATCATCGCCAAATTTACACTGTTAACAGTAAAGTAGAGGTCAGTTTGATTATATAATTGGTTGTTTGTGTTTTTGCTCCAGAAATGTGATACTTATTCTTGAAGCAGATCCACATGGCTCTTGGCTTTTTTGGCTCTTCCTAACAGTATGATTCCCTGTGTTTTAACCTATTTTACTCTGATTTTTTTGTTTACATTTTATTTCCTATTTTGCAAATGAGCAAACAAATGATGAGAAATCACAGGAACAATATATATACATGAGGAAGCAGGGCAGCTGGTGTTATAATGGACAGCCTCTGTAACTTCCTGCCTGTGGTGTAAAACAGCTTGAGTTATGCACAACCACAGCGTGAATGACCCCAGAGGTGCACCTCTTCCCCCCTGACCACCCGCTGAGGAACCCACTGGAGGACCCACCCTCCACTTCCCTCTCCCCCCCCCACCCCCCACCCCTCCTCAGGCTCCCAGCAGCCCCACAACCGCCGCACAGACAGGCAGAGAGAGAAAAGAGAGAGACAGACAGAGAGAAAGCATGCTCCCTGACACACTGACAGCCCTTCATAGTGAAGCGCCGAGCTGTCCTGAGACAGAATACGTTGTCTGCTCAAAACCAGCACAATTTATTGTGGCATTGCTCTCTGGGAGACTGCACGGGGAGACAGTGCAGACCCTGAAAGAATATCTGTAGGTTTGTCTGCTGGTTCGGATAGTGAAGGGTGGATTACAGTGCACAGCTTAAAGAAAAATGATTCGTAGCCTTGGGTAGAATGAGTGGGTGTTACTCCCAGGGGATCGAGATAAAGATGCGCTTGACTTTCACACGGAGGAATAACTAAGGATGGGAAAATCCATAACAGACGTTTTAATTTCAGAGAGGTTCTACTGGTGCTGACAATAGTAAAAGTTCTTTTACTGCATTGTGAAAATGCAACTGTTATGGAGTACTATAAATAGTGTCAATATAGAGTAAAATCCTCATCATTTCAAGATCCAAACAATATTAGAAAAGGCCATAAGGGAGCAGGGGACGTGGGTTTATTTGAAGAGGGAACACCAGGCTGTCACTGTAGTTTAAGCTTTCCTGATGCAGCAGGCTTTGAGGCTCACGCTGACCGCATCCTGGTGTGACTGGAGCCACTAGATACCACGCCAGAATGAGACGAGGGAGCGAAAGCACATTTATATTCTCAATTCTCTCACAATCTGTAAACAGTCTGTTCTGCGTGAATGAACATCGAGTGTGCAGTTCACCAGCGTGCTGCCCGGTAACGGTACAGTGATTTTCAGGGTCAGAGTGGTGCACATGTCCAGACAAGACCCACTGAGGGTCTTTACGTGGGGGTTTCCAATTAAAGCAGTGCACAGCCACAGGGATCAGGGAATTTGGCTGAGCTTGAAAGAGAGCATTTCAAGTACAGTAAATGGATAATAGGATCATTTTAGCAGAGCACAGCAATTTCTGTATTGAACTGAGATTGTATTGTTGTAGACTAGAGAACAGTGATGACTAATAATTATGTTAACCTTTATTTGTCCAGACAAAGTCCATTTGAGCAGTCGTGCACTTATCTATGCTGCGCTTCACTGTGACCCTGTTAAGAGCTGTTGTGTCTGCTTTACCTAAAGCATGAAAAGGTATTTTGTTAGTGCATTAAGAAAATGTCATGTGACTTTTAAGCAGCATTTTCTGAACTCCTGCCTCTATAGTTAAGGCTTGGTTATGTTAAGGTTGAGGAGAGATTGCTTAGTACTTAAAAGAGAGCGATGTTTTGTCTGTTGGTGGGAAATGAGATACAAACCATTGTCTCTGGTCTTAAAGTGATACACATGAGTTGCAGATGTATCCTTTTTCATAACTTTTTGTAGCAGGATTACATTACGCAACATTCTTCTTTGCTACACTGAAAGTTAACGTGATGCATGCATGTCACAAAACACAAAAGTCATTTAAAGTGTCTGAACAATGCTGTCATCTCCAGATTGTCTCTAATCCACTTGAGGTGAAGTGCAGCTTACACCTGTTGTCAGGATGCATGTCAGTTGTCTTTGTCTGTCGATTAAGCGCGTGTGATTAGATTTCACTTCCCTGCTCAAGTTTTGTTTTATCTGTTAAAGACTGCTGCTACCTAACAGGAAGAAAAAAAGAAAAAGTCTAAATCCCGTAAGAGAGAGTCAGATTACTGTGGCAGTTCGGTACACTTTGGGTAGAGACTTGTCTCCGTTGTCCAAGCTGTTTGGCATATGCAAATCAATTAGTTTGTAGTCTTATATGCATGCAACCTGCAAAATGTACTAGACAGAGCTTCAAAGCAATCAGGGATGCATTCGTGTTCACCATACAAATGTGGACACATCTGGTGCACCTCTAGCTGAAGCGACTGAGTCCTGCAACCAAAGCTGTATTTAGAGCTGTCCACTAATTATCGGATGCCAAGATTCATTGTCTTTACACAGTTACACACGTCTCCTAACAAATCCTCCAAATTAAACGACAAAATAGGTCTTTGGTCCATGCACTCCACGACGACACACAGTAGCGTTTTCTGATTAGCGGGCTTTGTCACTTGAAAGTAAACATACTGTATGACTGATTTTTCTCGGGAGGAGAGTCTCGTTACACACATTACCTGCTGGGACCTGCACAGACCACAAACCAGGGTCTGATTTGGCCTCTTAGCACCTTCACTGAAGCAATTTAACTGCCTTGCACATGAGCATATCAATTGGTTGTTGTGTTGCAAAACGAAAGAATTATTAATTGCTTTGCTTTTTTAGTTGGGGTTTTATAACTGGGAACTGCTCAGCTATTTGTGTGTATATGCTCTTGGGCGGGTGTTCAAAATTCATCAGAAATACTAGAGCATTAAGTCATGCAACAGCCCCTGATAAGACTGCATTTAAATGGAGGTTTTTAATTTTTCCTGAACCTCCATGAGACGATTGTAAAGTTCTGCCAGCTTTTACCAGACAGGTGTGAGTACCGTAGCAGCACTTTAATCAGCTTCGTCCCATCAGCCCATGCTTTGCTCCCCGTTCCCTCGGGAGAGACTGGGGAGAAACCATCCCCTGCTGCCCTCTCTCCGCCCTCCTCGCACCGCCAACTTGTCGATATCTTATAATGTAAAAATTTGATAGCCAATTCAGAGCCTGGCTTCTCTCTGAGCATACAGAATGAGCCCAAATCCACTGGGACCACACGGCTGAACCTGTCCAAAATGAGCTGGGGAAGAGAGTGGAGGATGCAGAAAGAAAGAATAGGTGTGGAAAAGAGTTTAAAATAAAAAGATTCAGTGTAGCGAGTTTGTTCACCCACTGCAGATCTAAGCTAGTGACCCCCGAGAAGCCGGAGTAAATTATTCATTAAGAGTCAAATGGCTTGTTTCTTGTGAAATTACCTTTCTCTTCCTCACCTCCTCTTGGATCTACACTAGCCAGAAGAATAATTAGTTATAAGGACACAGCCATTTTCAGACTTTAATCATGTAACTCAGGAGTCTCCTGCAGTGAGCATATTAGATCTGGAGACGGGGAGAGGAGAGAGAGAGAGAAAAAAAGAATAAAGAATTGACGAACACTTAAGAAATCTGAGCTGCCTCGCTCTTTAATTAAAAATTGATGTCATGTTAGAGATGAGGATTTCAATGCAACAGCCAGAGGAAAATTGAGTGCTTATTGAACTTGTCAGCTCCCCAGGACAAGCACATGCTTTCAGCCCTGCTGGGTGGCTCTACAGGCTGATTCTCTGTATCAATCAATCAATCAATTTACTTTATTCCAGATCTTGCATCCATACGAGGAAAAAGATACAATTTCAAACTCGTAACACACGTCATACATACAGTATACGCATATCCCAGGAAGTGTTTGTTTGGTAATATGCAGATCAAAAGAGTTTGGACATTTAAATTACTACATTTCAAATTGAAGTATTTGCTGAATTAAAGTCAGTGAAATGCTGTGGAATCATGCTGTTTTTTTTATGTACTGTGGACATCTAAAAGTTTTCACTTAATTAATCCAAATTAAGACGGTTTTAATAAAGATTCCTAGATGTCTTTTCACCAGGAAATTACCAAATCAGTGTTCAGTTGTATACACAAGTAATAAAAATTAAAAACATTTTTAAAAACTGCACAAATAGAGCCCCGGATTGGAGCTAACCTTTATCAATCTATTTTAATATCTGCCATTTATTTTCTTTTTTTATTTATTTATTATTTAAACCAGCAGTAACTCATTTTTGGCCACTGAGGGGCAGCAGAAACAAGCTGTGAACTGACAACTTATAAATTGATATCGTAGACTTATTCACAAACATTCGCCTATTTTACACATTTAAACAGATACAGAGCAACATTTCGTTTTATAGAGCCTCATTTGTGTCCATCCAATGGATGAATCATTCTCCTTTTAGCTCTGAGGGAAATATCTAGCTCTTAAGCTGTTAAATGATGTGCAATCTCTGCCATTTGATGCTGTGCATTTAGCATACAGTGGGGTGAAAACAGCTGACTGCTGCAGCCGAAAACAATGCTATGAGAGCCGTGAGAGTGAACCAAAGGAAGGAGCCCCAAAACCAAAACCAAAACAATGTAAGATGTCTCCATAGAGCTGAGGGGAGCTGCAGAGTCAGGTGACAATTCCTCAGTAAAAATGATCCCCTTTCACATTAAACATAATCATTCAATTAAATGTCATTATAAAAATACTGATTATAGATGCTTTAATAAATGAATTGTCTGTTCTATATTAAAAAGGTCTGTCACAATTTCCTAAAACCCAAGGTGACATTTTCAAATTGCTTGTTTTGCCCGACCAAACATCCAAAATCCAAAGATATTCAATTTATAATCACATAAAACAGAGAAAAACAGCAAAAGAAGCCGAAACCAGATAATGTTTAATGTTGAAAAATTACTCATTTATCAGAATAGTTGTTGATCGACTAACCAATTTATTGTTCAGCTCTAATCCCCAGTTTTCTCAAGTATGAAGTATCCAGCTCTTATCTGCAACCCATGTTTTTTTCAGGAGCCTGACAAATTAAGTCTTCATGTGTGAATTTAACTGACTTTAATTTCAGCGCGGTATCTACTTCTTTGGTTGACACACTAGTCTGTCACCAGTCTCCGGCTTCTGTGAGTTATGGCACAGATTTCAGTTAAGTGGCTCCCTTATCTCTGTGCTATATTATGGCAATAGTGTGCTTCTGTCACCAGGGGAAAGGGGGTTAAAATGGTGTACCTGTCACTGTAACAGGCTGATTATTGCCTGTGGAGCTGGCAGGCTTGTGAGGATCGCTCCCCTCCCCACACTCCCTGCTGGGAGAGAGGCCTGGGGCCTGTGCTCATTGAGGCTGAATGACTCACAATTACCACAGCGACAGAGCCTGCAGCCACCTCCCATCTTCTCCAGCCGTTTCACTGACTCACTTAGCGCACATGACAAATGACAAAATCACCCTGAACCTCCGCCCCCTCGCTAAGACCCGATTGCCCATCGCCCACACTTTGCCTACTGTACTTAAAGCTGGGATGCATCTTGCCAAGCTTCATGAAACAAAACAAACTTACTCTGAAAGTATCCTGTTCTTCTACTGAATACAGCCCTTCAAAGCAACAGTTAACTGTACACTCTACTATGTACATGTTATAACACTAGTGCAGAGCTCAGAACAGGCCTCCCATATTGCTGGTTGCAGCTTGTTCGAGAACCACTCATTCAAACAACTTCACACTCAATACTGCACTTCCTTGGGTCCTCAGCAATACACCCACCAAGTGAGAAGTAGATTGGTCGGGATAGACTTACATACAGACAGACAGAGACTCCTTTCATTTTAGTTAGATTTTTGCTTAGATTAGTTTCATTGAGGTGAAATTGTATCTTGAATAAGATTGTGTGATTCTTATTTCCGTCATTTGTTTTCTGTATCGGCTGCTGTGTGTTGCTTTGGGCAGGCTCGTGTTACGTTGGTAGTTTTCCGGCTTCCCTCTCTCCGGGTTCTGCTCTCCTCTGGTATTGCTGCTCGCAGCTTTCTCGAGAACCGCTCATCCAAACGACTTCACACTCGACGCTGCACTTCCTTGGATCCACAGCGGTACACCCGCTGAGTGTGAAGATGATTGGGTGAACGGTTGTCAAGAAAATCTAAGGACAGACAGGCAGACAGACAGATAGACAGACAAAGACTCCCGTGGTTGCTGTATGTTGCAGCTATGTGGCTGCATGGCCGCCATATTGGAGAGGTCAAGATCTGCTAAATGTTTTCTTTGATATCTTTAACATTTCTCATCCAAACAACTTCACACCCAACACTGCACTTCCTTGGATCTACAGCAATACACCGGCCAAGTGTGAAGTGGATAGGATGAATGGTTCTCGAGATATGTGAAGGACATAAATACATACAGACAGACAGACAGACAGACAGACAGACAGAGTCCTTGCTTTATAGTTGGTGCATATTTTGGTATGACCTAGTGAACATTGCAGTTGCAGCCCTAGAAATAATCCGCTGAAGTCTTTCAAAACGCTTCTTTAATGCTATGACACTGATATCCGAAAAAGAAAAAAGTCATTTGCGGTGCATCATCAAAGGATGACTTCTTGGACTTGATTTTAAATATGAAAGCAAGTGAGTGAGATGAATACCCAACATTAGTGCTTGGCTGTTAACAAATCACTGTCCGGGTATACAAGCTAAAATGTGAAAATACTCCACTAAAAGAGAAGCAACGGATTAATCTCTTGTCATTGTGGGGAAAAAACTCGGGGGTTATTCTACACCATTTCAACTTGCTTACATTGCATTAGCCAAAGTGGGAAGCTTGCTGATAATTAAATCTTACACCTCATATACTCTCCTAGTTAAATGCAGAGTGGCGAGAGAGTTGTAACAGTATGCAGTTTTTCAGAATGGAGTGGAAAAGCAATGCTTGTTATAATATTTAATGATGAAAAATGTGTTCTTTGCTGCCTTATAAAATGTGACCTCAGTGACCTTAGAGATGTGGCATTCCCCAGACCACCAACTGTTTGAACACATGCAAATTATACCTAAAAATACATACTGTACTACGGGCTACTTATAATATTTATCTGCATATTAAAACGCTGGGCCTTTAAATTGCAATTAAAGGCATCATAGTGGTTTGGACAACTGCACAGTATGTGTTCTTTCTCTGCAGCAATAATTACAGAACTTTTTACTTCTTTTTGTCAGAGCCATATTAAGCTCATTGTAACATTTGTCTTTGACAATGATGCTGCACTCTGAATCTGACACCTCCAGTGGTGCCAGACACTTAAATCTTCTGTTCAACAGAAGCACAATGCTCACTTCATCTCTTCTCCTGCAGCCTGGCCTCTGAGGCTCTCTAATGAAGACTGTGCAAAAGAGGGAGGGATGCCTTGCTCAATATGTACGCTACAAAGATCACTGCAATATGTTTTTGCACAGATACGAGTTTTGGCTCCATCTGAGAGTCACTCTAGACGAGCTGCGGTGCTGGCAAAATGATCAGGATCTTAAAAGCAAGGGGCAGTTTCATAGAAATCAAGAGTGACATATTTTTCAAGAAGCCTAAAGGGATTTTTTTTTGTAGGACACCACAGGGGCTACTAAGTGCTATCTGGGGAGGCAGGCAGAGTGCTACCCCCTGTGCCCAGCAGCCACCAGCTCACTGAAGAAAAGAAATCAAACACAAACTAATGCTTCAATAGGAGCCTTGAAATAGTGTATTTGTCATCAAAGTCATTCTGCCTGACCTCCACTTCCCCCTGTATAAAAAAAAAACAAAAATACATTTGAAAGATTAAAATCAATATATCTTCAGCTCCTCCAAATTTTTGTTCATTATTAATGAGTTTGGGATTCTCAAAAGAAACTATCAGAACTATCTGATTCAAGAGGAAAGAGCCCTTGTCGGGGCTGTTATCGGTCCCTGTGGGGAGGCTAAAGGATCTGAGCGGCAGTGTAGCGTAGCAGCAGACAGGTAACTAGAGGAGAAGGCGTCTGGCCTCTAACTCCCCCATGGGAATAAGGCCAGATTAAGGAAAGAGGGGAGTCCTCTCATCTCAGTCCAAACACCAGACCACAACCACATCAGCGGGAATCCTCGCAAGGCAGTTGAAATGCGATACACGTTGTTATGAAAGGAAATACATGTTTTCAGAGAGACAGAAAATCAATATCGCTGACTGACTGCGGTGCAAGTGAACAAATCTGAGCGAGCTTGAAAAACCTGCATAAAATGGAATAAAAATGAGTCAGACTTAATAATCCTGACTAAGCCTGTATAAGGAAGCCCTGGCAGTCAAGACAGTAGATGGATCAGAGCACAGACAGGGATACATGCATTATGCATCACTGTAAAATCTCTCCGGGTACGGCGCACACACATACACAAACTTACCCCGCCGTTCGCATTTGCATCACTTATTGTTCACGTTTACCACAACTCAAAATTCACAAACGTCATGTGCGTGTATATGTGTGTGTGTGTGTGTGTGTGTGTATATGTGTGTGTGTGTGTTTCTCTACTGCCAAACCCAAAGGACATAATCATGCTGGATACTTCCATGGCACATTAGACAGAAGCTACCTGTTAATAGATCATTACTGTTGAATAATTACCCATTACTTTTCTCTCACATTCACATCCTCTTCACAAAGCTACTGCTGAGCACAGCAGCACTCTTATCTCCCTCACTCCTCTTCCCCTCCCTTCAGTTGATGTTAACATCTGACAGCTTTGTGTGTGTGCCGATACAGATTTTTTTTTTCTTTAATTAAAACACTGGAAGTCCTAATTGGACATTAGACTTTATTCTTCTGCCCCTCTGCTTGCCCCCCCTGCTTGCCCCCCTGTTCGCCCCCCCCCCCCCCCCCCTCCCCTTTCTCAAACACTTTGATCCTCCAACCAAATATTTCGAGGCAATAATAGTTTCTCCTGTACTCGGACTCACACCGCAGGTTTCGAGAAGCAAAAAAGCTCATTTTAAAACGGGGAAACACAGCAGCAGTCTACTCTCCTTCTGAAGTTTGTTTAAGATTTTATATAAAAACAGTTTCTCTCCGTTTAGATGATCCTTAAGCGACTTTTTCTGAATCCGGTGAAAATGCAATAGTTGGAGTGAGAATCATTAAGATAGCACCTTGGATGAAGCTTTGGCAATACAATAATGAGTGTTTTATAACTGCTACCATGAATCCTGCTCGTTCTGGTCCAACATCTATTGTTCACAACTTTAGTAGGCATTTCTTAATGACAGGGCTTTATTGTTTTACAGGATTACAGCCTCTGAAGAAAATTGTCCACCCTCACAAATATCGATTAAACTGCCCGTGACCATGGGAGTAACAGACTTTATGTGAATCCAGTTTTGGTGTGGATTTTCTCTTTGAATCCGTTCTTTGATCCTTCTGGCATCTCCAGTAGCTCGAAAGAGGCATATGAGCCCATTACATTTGAGCTCAGGGAATTACATTGGCTCTGTGAAAACTAGACATAAAGGAGTATTTTCTCTTGCAGCCGAGGTAAACAAAAGAATGTAATAATAGCAATACCTGCAAATTTTCAACCTTTTATTTATATATATAACATTGATAGAATGTCATGGTTACTACCACTAGAGGTATGAACGGTAAATTAAGTATTGATTAAACCTTTAATTTGTTTTCTGTCCACATTTCTTTCTACCTTCCTAATAACTACTTTCTTTCTCTATTTTCTCACCGCCCTCCTTTTTCTTCGATCCCCGCCTCCACCTCTTCCTCTCTCCAGGTGGCCCTGGGTCAAGAAGACGACTCCTCCAGCCCCAAGAGCTCTTCAGACGACTCTTCCAAGACGGTGGGGCTCCTAAGCGGGCAGGCGCCGATCTCGCCCCTGAGTCGCTGGATGCTTCACAGTAAGAGCAGAGCTGCTAATGCCACCTCTCTGGAGCTGCCCTACCGCTCCCCAGTCCCTTTCTCCAAGCAGGAGTTTTCTAAACAGGAGTTCTGGGAGATGTTGGGCAGCGATCTGCTCAAGCCTGACGCCTCCAGCTCCAGGGTCAAACGCCGGCCCATCGTTAAGACCGGCAAGTTCAAGAAGATGTTTGGCTGGGGAGACTTCTATTCCAATATCAAGACGGTGCGGCTTAACCTGCTGATCACAGGCAAGATTGTGGACCACGGTAACGGCACGTTCAGCGTCTACTTCCGCCACAACTCCACGGGCCAGGGAAACATCTCGGTCAGCCTGGTGCCACCTGTTAAGGCGGTGGAGTTTGACCTAGAGCGCCAAAGCGTGGTCTACCCCAAGGACTCCAAGATCTTCAACTGCCGCGTGGACTATGAGAAGGTGGATCGCAGCAAGCGCACCTCGCTGTGCAACTACGACCCGTCCAAGACCTGCTTCCAGGAGCAGATTCAGAGCCACGTGTCCTGGATTTGCTCCAAGCCTTTCAAGGTCATCTGTATCTACATTTCCTTCTACAGTACGGACTACCGCTTGGTCCAGAAGGTTTGCCCGGACTACAACTACCATAACGAGATGCCCTACCTGCCCTCGGGCTAGAACACTTGAGGGGGGTAGGAGAGGTGGGAGGGGAGAGGAAAAGGGGGGTGAGTAGGAATGACTGCATCACTTGAGGAGGAAACCAGGGCTGTGAATCGTCTTCAGTGCCACTGTGGCAGTGAAACATCTTAAAAAACCCCTCTCTCTGTAGCCTGACTATAGTAAGATGTAAAAACATATATGCAAAACAAATACTACAGTATGCAGATAATGAGGCATTTGGAATGCTTAACTGCAGCATTCATTAACTGGACTGGTAATGTAAGTTAAATACCGCCAACACGCACATTCTTACCTCAATCCAGTTTCTAAATGCCAACTTCTCGCCAGGTTATTTCTCTCTCCCATTAAGTCATTTGTGAATGTTGTCTGAATGTCCTTTTAATCACTATTTATAATATTGCTCTTTTACAAAGTCACCAGACAGTATTTTCCAGAGAAAGCAAGCATTTAAATGCTGGGATATGATTCAGTGGAGAGTTGTATACAAATTCAGACTTTATTACAAGCAGCGTACAGTGTTTAACATCGTACACTGTGAAGGCAAAAACAATCATGATATAAAACTTACCAGAGGGAACACAAAGCGTTGGTTTTTTCCCACAGAGAACAGCTGAATGTAAACTGTAACCAACCACAGGATCATTCAGGTAACACTCAAGGTCTTTTTAAAGGGCATCTTTTTTAATGTGAACTGAAGTTCATCCCAGAACATGTTAAAAGTTCCTCTTCTTACTCGGTTTCTCACTCTCTGTCCACATGCTCGCATGTAATCATCCCATCATGTCATTCTTGATGTGCAGTGTTTACTTTTAACACCTGCCAAATGTACATCCTGCAGTTCTGTCAGCTGGCTTTTGATGAAAGAGGGAAAAGATGGAGAGAGAGAGAGAGAGAGAGAAAAATAATAATAAAATTTTGCACGAAAAAGCAATTGTTCAAAACGGATTCAGGGCCAGGGCTTAAGACAAGTTCAGTGCGAGGGAAATAACTAGATTCTGCATAGAGATAGAAATGGCCCTCCACACTTAAGAGAGAGAGGGAGGTGGGGGAGTGAGAGAGGGAGAGATTCAGTGAGCTCTTTTAATTAAAGTGGAGAAGGAGATGTAGAGTATGCAGCTCCTTCTATTGTCCCCTCTGTATGAAAAAGATTACATTTTGTTGCCGTCAGGATTCCTGATTTCACGCCTTGATAACTTTGACTGTGTGAGGGAGATTGCTCTCTCCCGACAAATACTGTGCTCACTAAAGTCGGCCCGTTATCTTGAATAAATGAAAATATTATCATAATAATTACATATAATTTAATCTCCTTTAGAACTAATTAAGGTTTCAACGAGAGGGCAAAATGTATTCCTAAAAATCAAGTCAGCGGGTAGGAGGATAAGAGGACGTTCATGGGGATTGTTGTGTTTTTGCACGGAGCCGGCAGCCAAAGCTCAGCCCAGAGTTAACTGCGCTCATTAAGATAAATGGCCACTGGCTGGCCCATCTCATGTTGCTCTCACAAACAATATCAGTGAAGAGCAGTGCACAATGGAGCTATGAATTAGGTAGCTTGACATTTTGTGTGCTGAGAGGTTACCGCTATCCTGCTTATATGGACACAAGGACTTCTTGGTTCATTAACGATGAACAGTCACAAGACAGGTGTGAAGAGTCATTAAACGGTGATATCAGATAACCGGTTTGATGCTAATGTGATGTGATACCAGGGATATGGCCAAGATCTGTGCATGTGCACACTTGGCTGAAACTGTGCACTGATGTCCCAGGTGGACCTGTGCAGCAGTGAACGGTCACTATGAAGCCGTTCTCCTGTGGGGGGGGGTAGCATGAGGCCAGACATGACAATGCATTTGGCCGCTCTATGTGAGCTTTGAGAGCAATAATAGGAAGGGAAAACACAGCCACAACGCTAAAGATAGTAACAAAGACGTGTAAATCTGCACATCAAAGCTCTGAGTTTTTAATTTACTCTTAAAGAGGGGGGTAGTTCCTCTCCATGTGCGACGAAATCAACTTGTGGCCCGGAGCAAATGGCAGCAGTGCACAGGCAAGTCTGCAGGGGACAGACAGCAACACCACCTGCAGCCGTGTCAACGGCTGTTCATCTGGCAAAGCTGAAACTCTGTCTCCTCTTGCTTGTGTTTGTTTTATCTGAGTAAATACTTCATATATGCAGCCTCCCTCGCAGACAACACACTTATCTGTCCGGTTGATCCCTTTAAGTGTCTCACAATCAAGAATACTCACAGAGGGGGTTTTCCGGATACCATCAATCAGAGTAACAACCTTGAGAAAGCATATAGAGACGCTTTGGATGGAAGTAATCAGATTACGATTTCTCCTACATCACAGTAAAAGTTTATACAGCATTTATTTGAAGGCATACATACAGCGTCCCAGTGGAGCATGCAATATAGATGCAGGTTTGGCAGCAGCTCAAACTAAACACCTGACACTCGCCTGAAGGTCCTTCTCCTGTAGTGCTGGAAAGAGTAACTGCCTCTTGCTCTATTCATCCATTTCCTCATCCTCCAACCCTGTCTGCCCCTTTCCCCTCCAGACATCTGCATGTTACTCAGCCATATGCCCTGCTGTCTTCACGCTGTTGTCCTCCCCCTGTGTGTGACCCGGCTGACTGGCTTCAGCCTTCATACCCTCACTACCTCCCTTACCCTGGCGTTGAACCCTGCTGTGGGTAGTTCCCCATTGCTGCCCCGCCCACCCTCTTGTGCACAGTGCTGAGCTGAGCTGGCTAATCTCTGTGAGTTTAACACCGAGCCAACTGAACATCAGCAATGAGAACTCCCCTCTCTCCTTCACTATCTATCTATTTCTCTCTATATCTATATCCCATCAAACAAATGCGTGCGCACACACAGCTCTTAAGATGTGCTGGTTTAGGTATTTTCCTCTCTCCTGTTCAAAGCATCTTACATAAGCCCCTGGATTGTGAGGACATGAAATCTCCTCGAGAGCATGCCAACGGAGTGCCCGACACAGATACGCCCCAGTAACCTCAATACTCCTCTCCCCCCCTCCTGCAGGGCATCCGGAGAGAAGCTGGATACTCACACATGTTGGAATCAAAGCTGGGCAACATGAGTCTACAGCACTGAACTGATGTAGAAAAAAAAAAACACGGACACACGTCGGGCTACCTGCCGGGAAGAGGCCCCTTATTTTGCTCCTTACCGATCCTCTCAGATTTACAGCAATACTCTCACTGAGACTCCACCCCTCTCCGCCTCTCTGGGGTGAATTAAAGAAAGGCTGCTGAACTAAGTTTAAAAGACAGTCATGTTGCTGTGGGATGAACGGTGTTGTTACAGCAGCAGCCTTACTGTTGACCCATCTAGTGCCAACAGACGTGTGGATATTTGGCCTTAGAGACTGCAAGACAACATTGGTCCACTCAGCAAAGAATAGTAACAAACCCCGACTGTCAAAAACATAAATATACATATATATATATATATATATAAATATATATAAAAGCTAAGAGTCCTCAGACCTGAATAAAGTTGTATTTAAATGTGGGTCATGCAGTGGAGGTTGTCTGTTTTATCTTTTTGTTCCTCATTTTGTTTCTCTATGTCATATGGATGATATACTGTATGGATGATATGATGGCATTTACTGTGGTTTTCAACATTCTAAAAATCAATAAAGTACACAGACGTACTTAAATCACTTCAATTGTAGAGAAACAGAGTCTAGTCTTATACCTGCTTGTGCTTCATGTGTAGGAAGAGTGTGTCAACAATGCTGAAGTCTCTATTTTCTCATATTTGCATACCCATACTGTGTGCCAACGGCAAAGAAAAGATGTGACAAAAATTTTCGCTGAGGGCTGTTGCAGATATACATGCAGAGAGAGAAATAGAAGAAGAAGAAGAAGAAGAAGGAGCAGAGAGGAAACGGGGTTGAGAGAGAGAGGAAGGAAATGTTTCAACTGGAATGATGCATGAACACAACTCCTAATTAGCCTCCTCTTTCCTTTTTTTTCCCCCCCATCTCTCTCACTCTCTGTTTCTTTGTTGTGCATCTTCGCATTCCCCCCTTCATTTTAAGATGTAATTGACATTAAATTCATTCTACTTCTTAATTAAATCCCAGACAACTGTTAACGAGGGGATGGGTTCAAACATTCAGCTCACAACATCCCTTTAAACAAGATCGATTAAGGCATGGCTGGCGGCACAGCCAGGCCCTCCACCCCCTTCTCTCCCCCCCCCCCCCCTTGACGCCCCCTTGTTCCTATAAAAGTGCTGCCTGCCTCAGGATAACCTTGCCGGAGATGATGAAAGGGAAGCAAATAAGTCAACATGGAGACAGAAGAATAGAAATCTAATTTGGAAGAAAGCAGGATTGAGGTTAATGTGAAATCTGTGAGAGTAGCATATTGGGTCAAACATGCACATGGATACACATACTGCAACACGTGCACAGACATACATAGAGGGTGGTGACTGTAGGCAGCAATCATTGATAATGGACATGAGGGTTTACAGCATGTTGGTGTGCTTTTGGATGTCCAGGAAGAGAAAACAATTCAAGAGTGTGAGCTTCTCAGAGAGGAAAGGGCATTTCAGCATGAGTAATGGGAAGCTGGACTATAGTCAATTGAGAAAATAACTAGTCATGGCACAAGGAGGCGGGAGAAGGCGTGCAAAGCTTAAAATGATAAATAGACATTCAGAAAAATAACCTTGAGGTATGAGAATGTGTGTCTGGGAAAAAAAAAACAGACAAAATATGTAACAAGAGACAAGGAAAGTGAGTGAAGACAGAAGAGATGGCGCGGCGGTCCTCTTGTTAGCACTTTGTGTCGAATAACAAGGCTATCAGGTTTGCAATTTTATCCTGTAGAATAATAATTATGAATCATTTTCCTCCAGGACATGTTACACCACAAAGTGTAGTATTGCTCTGCCGATAGATATTGCACTCTGCAACATCATCCTCTCACTAACGGTGTTGACAAAGTGGAGGCTGAACCACCACGCTCTCATTTCTTCACACTTTGAAATCATCGACGAGGATTAGACTGGTGTACCGATTTGATTATATACAGAACCAGACTGATACCGAGGTTTTATTAAAAATCTGATTTCATCAGTCATCTGTTACTAATATGACCCAGGTATCTCCCCGATGACAGCCACATTAAAAGTCTGCAATGAGGACAATCTTTTTCGCATAATTCTGTTTTTTTAATCTATTTTTTGTAAATTATTTCTTCATGTAAAGGACTAATGTATCCCCAAACCTCTCCTAATATTGAACAGGTGTGTTGGGTCATCCTGCTAACCCATCTGAAAATTTCATTAGTCTGGGGTTTCAGAGATTTTGGTGTCTCATTATTGTGTGAATGCTGTTTCAGAGGCTTTTTAACCCTGAGAAGAATGAAATTCTAGGGAAATATGAGTACTAGTAAAACTGAAAGCACATCAGAATGAGTTGCACATACAGTATGTATAATCAAAAAAAGATCATCACCAACTTGTATATTGATAAAACCCTTTGTATGACACTATTAAGTCTTGTTTCCATATCATGTTGGGCACACGACTGCAGGTCTTATAGAAACTGATTAGGCTTTTGTTACCTGGATACCAACTCCATCCAGATGTAATTTATTAACATACCCTACCTCGCTGCGCTCGCTGAATTCAAATCCACTTGATGTTCTTTGACATTCTGGATTATGTGTCTGGGTGGTTATGGTCACGCTCTTTCTACGGGCACAAATATGTAAATGCAAATGTTCATATGCGCTCGCTGCCCACACACACACACACACACACACACTCAGAAACATAAAAATACACACATACACCTTAAGTGGTTTCATGTTCCAGCATCCTAATACTCTTTCTCCCCTGCCATGATAATCATGAGAGTGCAGAGTAGAGTGGACAAGCAGGTGGGCCGAGTCTGAGCCACAGAGCATCATGTGAGACCATCAGACAAGGACAAATACAGGATCAGACTCCTGATAGAGCACTACAACCCCTATTTGCAATGCACTGTATTTCCACACAGACTGGACACATGATGTGGGGCATACATGCTCTACGGAGGCCGTTAGAGAGGCTGGAAAATTATAGTGGAGTGAAGGGGTTGAGGTAACAGTGAGGGGGAGGGAAGGGGAGGGGGGGGGGGGGGGGGTTGTGAGAGCTTGTTGCAAAAGAAAGCACAGATGGCCTAGGGCTACAACATGGTGGGAAGAGGAAAGAATAACTGAATAAACTAATTAGAAGGGCAGAATTTCACACACACCTCCATCAATTCAACACTCCCTACCTCCGCTTGAAAAATATGTTTTATCTATAAATCATTCTTATGCAGGGGAAAACAAGACAATGAGAAATATAATACTAATATCAAAGCTCCGGGTTTCACGCTTCATCGCATCTTGTAACACAATAACACAAAAAAGTCGGGTCCGGATTGCGGTGGCTGACGGCAAATTGCTTCACACGTCGATGCCAATGTGGAAATTCAAGCTGGGGCGTCTGTGTCATGCAATGTGGCAGGATCAGGTGGAGGCCATGATGAAGACATTAAGGCTGTGATCTCTATATTAGCCAGAAAAGAGGACATTTCCACTTAACTAAAGGAAGCGATGGAGAGGAGGGGTGATTTAAATTCAGTGACAAGGCTTTAAATACCAGCCAGGGACCACAGTTGTGCCCTTTGGCAAAGTAATTATTCACTCCCTTAGAAGACGATCAGGTGTGGATGTGTGGCCGTGTACGCGCGCAAGCTCTTGGCGAGTGTGTCGGCATCTGTGTGTGTGTGTGTGTGTGTTTGAGTGAAATGGGAGGGAGCAAGGGAGGTGTGAAATGTTACAGTTTCTCCTCTTTTCGTGTAACCGAGAAGTGTTTATGCCAAACTCTTCAGAGGGGAGGAAGAGTGTTCGGCGAAGGGCTCATATCAGGTGATAAACGTGTGAAGGAAGAGAGAGAGAGAAGGAGACATAAAACAAGAGCTGGTAAAGGTTAGCTTTCCACCTTTCCATCACTGTCTCTAGCCAGCTTGTTCTCGCCTCCTGTCCATATTTTTTTTACTTTATAACCTTCAACCGGAGGCGGTGTGATATCCGGGGGAGGAGCTCTCTCTCCCGCTGAGGCCAGACAGAGGCCCAGCCCAGGGGTTGATGGGATGAGGCTCTCATTGGGAAGCTGTCCTTCAAAAAGTGCAGCCTGATGGATTTTTTTTGGCCCTGGTTTTGCTTCTATCTTTCCCAACACATCCTCAGTGCTTTCCTCCTGGCAATGCTCCACCTCCCTTGAGCTCCCTCTGTTGCCCCTAACCAAGTAGCACCAACACACACACACACACATACACACCTTTCTGCAGGTTTGTTTCTGCTGACAGTCTAGTCCTTAGTACCGCAGGGCTGTTGCTTGATAAGTCAAAGACAGAGTTGTGAGCCCTGATACTTCTCGTTATCTCTGGGGCTGCTCAGAAGAAACTACCCCCCTCCAAACACAAATGCGCACACACACACACACACACACACCGATCTTCCCTCCCCAGGCTTGTCATAGGAGCATGTTGGGCTCACATCGTTATCAGCGCTCCTGCACGAGTTCATCACAAACCCAACGATGTGCAGACTCTGCAGACTCCTCCAGATTTGGAGGAAGGCTGATTGTGAAACATGTCTGAGACCTGATTCCTGCTGGGCCCAGAGGTTCCCAAAAACTGAGCTGCAGGCAGCGAAAGAACAGTCACCTAACAGCAGAATATTCCCCTGCAGGCAGGCACACACTGTAAATAGCACATCCATGAATGTTGCACAAGTAAAGCTCCCCTTGCGTAACATTAAAATGCAGTCAATGGACAAACAGCAGGTTCCTCTAAAAACAGAAACAAATGTTATCAGAGTTTCTTCACAGGAAATGAAAAAGTTTGACCATGGTCCCTCTGTAAAATGTCTGAATAAACTTCTTGTTGCAAAAACTCTTTTATTGTTGAGAATGAAGCGAAATTGGTGGCCAGGCTTTCCCGTTTACAACTCAGTAAAAAGAGAAAGATACGATGGAGACTGGGATCATTGCAGGAAGGTAATTGGAAGACTAGACTTTAATGTGACCTCTCAATGACAATGGATGGTCATGCAGTAAGTCCCAGTCTGACATTTTAGCAAATTATAAAGGGATCACAACCTGGTGTGGATTAATTATTTCACATATATTGTTGGAATGTCTAAAACGCTGGACAAAAAAGGGCAAGATAACCCTCGTCACGGTTATCTTGGTTCGGGTTTGAGGACTAAAGTTTTATAAGAGAAAGTATGTGTTAAAAACTGGCACTGTGGGTTTGAAAGATGTGGGCATTTCGGAGGCAGGGGGAGCTTCTATTGATCTGATCTGGTGTTTTTGGACCCATACTAGGGACTGAAAGTCAAGATATCTCTGCCTTTGCTGTGCAGATTTCTGTTTTAATCTTGTGAGTCCCTTTAAGTAACAGTAAAAAAAAAATATTTTTGCATTTAAGAAATAAAAATAATCATTATGCATATTGGCCCTGTGTTACTATAGATATAGATGTAGTAGAATAAATAATATTTTCTTCTGAAATGTAGTGGAATGCCAAAAATAGCACAAAAATATGCAAATAACAACTACAATATCTCAGAACTGTACAAAAGTGCACAAAAAGAATTCAGCTGCAATAAAGAGCGTTTGAACTACGTGAACTGAAAGAGTAAATCATGACAAATGAAATCATTTTGATTAAAAGTGCATGTATTCTTGTAACCTTCCTTTTTCTTGAGAGAGTAGTGTTGTGTCATTTGGTCAATGCTCTTACTTGCAGTGCTTTAGATTATTACTACCTGAGTATTATTTTTGTCGTTTGTTCTTCATTTATATTAGTTATGATTACATTTTGCTCACCGCAGTAACTGCTGAGATGTGGGGAAATGGCAATATCGCTAAAAAGAAGTCTGACAGGGCAAAATACAGATGTTTAGATCTCAGCAGTTAACCAGGTGAGTACAGTATAAATGTTTCACTGCTCTCTCTGGTTGAAAAACTGTTTCACCTCTTACCACACCCAGTTTTGCTGCACCACACTCAACAATGACAGACTGTCAATTGTTCCCAAACAGTAGCTGACACTTTCTTTACAATATCAGGGAACCATATCAATACATACATGCAGACATCCTCTTCTCGGTACATCAACATGCATGTATCCCTTCACCGATTTCTAGCCACACTAGCAGCATGACTCAATGGATGTTAATGACTGTCTGGTGGTCGGTCAATCCACCATTTTGGTCCTGACTGAAATAGCGAACAACTAGATGGATTGTGATGAAATTTCATCCATTCATGGTTCCCAGACAATAAATCCTGCTGATTTTGGTGATCTCCTGACTCTTCATCTATCAGCAAGTTAAAGTTTTCAGTTATTCTGTGAAATATATCTCTATTTGATATCTATTTGATGGATTGGCAAAAAATTTGGTACAGATATTCATGGCTAACAGAGGATGAATCTTACTGACTTTTTCTCTCGCGCCACCAGTAGGTTCATGTTTGTGAACATTGCTGTGAAGTAATTAACTTTTTCTCTATCGCCACCATCAGGTCAAGATTTTAATTTGTCTAGCACATTTTCTGTTCAGCCTCAGCTGTAATTGGAAATGTTAGCATGCTAAGATGCCAAACTAAGATGGTGATAGTTGTAATGATTACACCTGCTTAGCATCAGCATGTTAGCATCATGCATGTGGTTAGCATGCTAACATTAGCATTTACCTCGAAGCACACTGTGAGGCCTCATGGAGTCTTACAGCTAGTGCAGTTTTACCATTGACACCTTGTAAATTTGGATGATAGATATATCAATTTTTCTCCTCATTACCTGTAAAATAATGTCAGCTCCACAGCCTGCAGGAAGACAACTCTGACACAAATCAGCAGAACTCCTAAAAACCTGTGAATGGCTCCTGTCTTTATAACATACTGCAACCACACATGACATCACTCTCTGTTCTGATGTGAACTCCAAACATGACCTCACCAAGACGTCCCTGTACAAGTCTTGACATTAGCTATGAAATACTGCCAACAGGGAATAATAGCACCCCAGGGATCCCATGCCATTTGGCTTACTACCCTGTAATGTGTCGACCTTCACCTTAAAGATTTTAGCATACTACTATAACTTCTATTTTGGCTTTCAAATAATTGGATTATTGAGGTTGCATGGGCCAGGGAATTCTAATTCATCGCTGGATGCCTCCTGCATTATGATGATAAATGGCTGAATCTGCAGAGCCTCTTATTGGCTTCAGGTTGTCTTTTCAGACACATACATATAATACTGCCTCAAATATTTTCTACTGTGATATTTTCAATTTAGGGTCCATTTTTGAAGATCTAAATCATATATATATATATATATATACATACACACACACATATATATATATACTGTATATACTGTATATATACACACACATACAGAACACAGACACACACACACTGGAGCTTCTGGGGTAAGGCAATTCCTTTCACACTGAGGGATTTCTTTCTGCATCAAACAAGTCAGGCAATTGGAATTATGACCGGGGTCAATGCTTCAGATGAAACACCAAACCTCCCCTCCCTTGCTAAATTCACTTTCCACTCATCCCCGTCTTGCCACTGTCCTTGACTCCTCTTGACCCTTCCACCTTGGGGGAATTGAGTTATTCAGTGGTACAGCTATCACCCTGCTGCCATAACTTTAAAAGCTGACCTTACCGCCTCTCGCAAACATGCTAGCCTGAGCGCTGGTTTATTGATAGAGGCTCTTTAACATGGTTCCTTTGTCTCTGCCTGAGGCATGAGGAAATAAATCAGCTTTACCAATGTCTTTTTAATCCCCCTTTCTACACCTCTACAAGCAACTAGGAGCTGATGATTATCCGGTGTCAGGGGCAAAGAGCGGCGTGGTCACTGTATATACACACAGCGACATGTCACTCCTGGAAACTGTCACACAATCTGATCTATGACTCACACAGTCACCAAATTGGGTACACAGGTGGTCCCTGCTCTTGTGACTACATCCATCACTATTATCACGCCACAGGAGGGATGCATCTGCTCCTATTTGTTGCACATAAATACGATAACAATGCACACAACACAAATTTAAATGCCTTTACATCTCTACATAAAGGTATCTGAGTCCTGAGTCACAAACAGAAACACTTGCAGGCAACTGATAAGGCAGTGGTGTGTGGGTGGGGATTTTGGGAAGGAGGGGAGGGTGGTTGTGGGAGGGAGGGGAGGGTGATTGTGGGAGGGAGGTGTGTGGGTGATGTGGGGGAGGGCAGCATAGGACGAGGGCGGGGAAGTGGATGTTTTATGAGGCCCTTAACATTTACTTCCCCAGCGTTTCAATCCGCCGTGTCTATTAAGGACGGCTGCTCCTCCTACGTGTTCCCCATCCATCAAAGACAGAGAGACACGAGGCCCCACACTGACGGACAGCTCGATATGATGGAGGGAGAGAAAGTCGGCGATAGGCAGGGGGGGGGAAGAGAAAGTGAAAATACCGAGAAATGGAGGAGGAAGAGAATGAGAAAAAAAGGGTCACTGAGCGGAATGCAGCTGAAAATACAGTCGCAGGGAGAGAATGGCAAAGGAAAAACACTTTCAGGTACAGACCAAATGGTCGAAGAGGCGTCCGTACAAAGAGCTGAAGCAGCATTTTGTCCCAGAATACGTTTTGTTCAAGGTGGGCTGCTGTCCGTTCGCAGGCACAGTCTGAAACGCTACAGAATTTTTGTGACTCTGCACAATAAACCAAACGCACACTGCCTGCCGAACAACATTTTGTGAGGAGCAGTGAAGTCAAACAAGCCATAAATAAAAAGAGACCCTGAGAAAATAGATGAGGTCTCCATTCACTGTGACAGAGTGTGTGAGGTGTGTGTGGGTCAGGTAGGTGTCCAGCTCTGTTCAGGCTTTAGTAATACGTGTAGCCCCTGCAGGTCACTGCTATTAATTACAAACTTAGCCAGCTACCCTTCCATTAATCTAAATTTAGAGTCTAGACTAGCTCCCGCTTGATGCTGCAGCTACAGAGCGCTGTGCCAACCAACCAATCACATAATAGATTTTCTGCCCTCTGGCCGACCAAAGACAAGGTCCACTATCTGCAAACTAATCATAGCCACAGTCTGACACTCTCAACCTGCTGGCAGCCAAGGTCAGCGTACCACTGACCACCACAACACACACTTGAGGCGAGAATTACTGGAAATTCACAGTGGGAGACTCTGTGCAGCTGAACGTTTTGACCACCTGAAACGCATAAAATCAGGCTTGTTAATGAATACATGGAGCTAATGATCATTGCAGTGATGAACAGCTGGTTTGCATTGCTGTTCATCTGCCTTCGGCCTTTTATCTTAATTAACGGCATACATATGTGCAGCGATGTTCCCACTCTGAGGCGGCGCCGGCCGGCACTCGCCTGCAACATGCGTAGGTCAGACAAGGAAGCGTGGGGAATTTGCTTTACAACAGATCAACAAGGAGAGAGCGGAGAATGAGAGGGTAAATGAGACAGAGATGAAGAGAGGGGAAAAGAGGAAGAGAGCGAGTTGCTGAAGGAGACAGAAAGAGAAAGGGAGAGAGGGAAGGGAAGGGAAGGAGGATGGGATGGAGAGTGGAGGGGGGGTTATACCATCCTGTAACCTTGTGTTCCCCCGGCCATACTGCCCCTGGGCTGCTGTACCCCCCTCCAGCAATTAATCATCTGATACTGAGCTTACTCAACCGACAACCAGCTCCCCCACATCCTAATTAAGCCAGGAGAGAGGAGAGGAGAGGAAAGGAGAGGAGAGGAAAAGAGAGGAGAGGAGAGGAGAGGAGATGAGAGGAGAGGAGAGGAGAGGACAGGCAAAAACAAAACAGCAACCAAAAAACAATAGAAAAAGGATGGTGCCTGTCAATGCAGAAAAAAAGAGGTACAGTACAGTGAACTACACTGGAAGCCAGAAGCAAAATACAGAGAAGGAAAAGGGAAGAAATCCAAATCTCAAGGCCAGTTCCTATGGATTGGTAGTGAACATAATGAAAAGCCTGTGCCAGCCTGCGTCGAGGACCATCTATCTACCAGACTGGCGAAGCAGGCACCATGCTGGTGCCAAGGTTATTCTACAAAGCTCAAAGACTGTGTGTGCATGCGTGAGTGAGTAGATGTATGTGTGTGTGTGTGTGTGTGTTAGACAAAATAAAGTAGAGGCAGAAAAAGAGTGCGTATGCATGTGTGTGTTTATTTTGGGCTTGTGTGTGTGAGAGCAAATGCTGCAAGATATGTAAGTATAAGAGAGATTATATGCATGTGTGTGTTACAGCTTGTGTGTAATTGGTAGTAGGAAGTGTCCACAGGTACCTTTTTCTGTGTGTGTGCATGTGTGTGTGTGTGTGTGTGTGTGCGTGCATGACTTGTTTTCATTTCGGAGAAGCCTTTTCATCTTTCGTCCAGGATACCGGGAGACTTGATGTCCTCGCTCTCCTTCTTCCTGGCTGAGACACACTTGCGTTGTCCCGGCCACCTGCCAGCCAATTAGCTGAGCGGGCAGAAGCAGCTGCCCAGTAGCAGGTGGACGTCCATCCCAACATCCTTACCACCTGCTAATGCTAATGGTTCTGATCTCAGGGACCACTGGACTGGGCTGCCAGGGGAGGTAGGTCAACTGTGGATAGAAACCACTGAGGCTGAGCTGAACTAAAGCCTTATAGAGGCCTCTAGTGGGCATGTTATGAGACCAGCACATACTGTAACTCTAGTCTAACTGGCTAGTATGATTTTTTGTTCTCACCATGGTAAAGCTTTGCAATGTGGCCGGTTATTGCAAATCCAAAAATCCCTAAGAAAAAGCCCTTAATAAGAACTTTGAATGAGGTACCACCCCTAACAAAAAGCACGTTTCTAAGTATACAGTTAGTACATTACTGTAAAACTTAAAGCTCCCCTTTAGGCATGTTTTATGACATGAAAATCATCTGCTTTGAACAATAATTTGTGTCTGATATGTTCATCATCATCCTGCACAGTGAAGCTGAAGCCGAATGAAGTAACGATAAATAAAACACATTTTTGTGTAAAGGGGGACTTTAAGGCTGGTGTTATTCTACATTTTTAGTAAATGTGCTCATCCATCTCTCAATACTCAGCTTCTGTTCCAACTTAAAAACGGATCAAAAATTTATAGTGTAATTTTCCTAAATATGTTGCCGCTGTAGTTATTGACAAACTTTAATCAGACAGGATTAAATAGAGCATTTTTGAGTACTTATTTTAGCTGTGGATTAATGCACATTTGGTATTCTCATGAGTGTTTCCGGCAGCAGGACGATCTATGTAGGACTGACTCAAACTAAACTACAGCAGCTGTGCTCATTGAAATCAAGGAACCCAGTGACAATAATAGCACATGACACAGAGAAATAAGTTAAATCAGGGTTTGGACTACACGAGCTAATATTTAATAGGATCAATTACCTTTGATGCAGTAAATTATACTGGGTTTGTGCTTGTACTGTACCTTTTCAGATACTTTCAAATAATATGAAATAATACGGTTTATCTCTGGTGTTCAGTATGTAGGGAGACACTAATACACTGAACAATGTTTTTGTCTTTTTTTTGTCAGTAATTAATGGAGTAAGTTTTTTTTTTTCCTGTATTTCAATTCCAAATGAATAATTGTGCCAGAAAGGTTAATTGCATCACTTTTGTGCAGCAAAAGATTAGACTGTTCTCTGAATACCCTGACATCATGTAGAGCAAATGTAAAATCTTTCATGAACTGAGTACAAGTTGTTAAATCAGTCAGAACAGACAGTAAGGGAAGAGGATATTTCTACATATAAAAAATGTAGATTATTACTTGAGAAATATTGTCTGCAGACGTGCAAATTTTTAATGGAGATTTTACTAATAGATCATTTTCTCTCTACGTCTCTAAGTCACTGATAGGCCTACAGATCAAAACCAGTCACATTGTCCCTGAGTCTGACTATCCGCAGCTCATCCTTGTACGCTCCATCGATCCCTCTTTACTCACCATCGCTCTGCACAGTGAATAATTAGCTCAGTCCACAGGTGGGGGCAGTGATGCAATAGCTTTTTGCGATCAGACCCCGAAATAGGCCTGCTCCTCTCCCCCTCGTAAAATGCCTCGACCCTTTTTCACTTTTATAGATGGAGGAGTAATATATGGCTTTATTTACGAGGACAGGCCCTGACAGATTTAATATTTTAATTCGTTTTTATGACCTGAACATAGGGCCGCGCAGAACTCTTTATGAGCCATCGGCATGAGCGAATGGAGCGACAGGGACCACCGGGCGGAGACGGGAGGGCAGGAAGTGACAGATACAGTCATTCTTCATGTATCTCTGCCTAAATACCAAGCATATCTCTGCCTGTTCTAACCTCTGCCCACACCGCTCCTCCCCCGCATGTCTCTATCATCCGTCTATAGTCCCTCCCCCCCATCTCCTCTCAAGCCATAACTCCAATGAGAAGACATGGCCACGGAGCAGACAGTGCAAGTCTAATAGAGGGGAGATTGATAGTTCAAACGATTCAGGGCTAGTACGGAAGGGAGATTCATGCCCGAGAACCTCAGAGCTATTGGTTTAGAGATTGATGAATCAGAAGATACAGCCCTAAACTTTACAAGCTTTTCATGGCTTCAGCAATACCCTGCCAATACTTTCAGAGTTCAGGGTTCAGACTATTAACAGCTGATATTGGAGCTAGGCACGGGAGGGTTGATTGATGTGATGATCCAAACTCTTCTGTGTAGATTGGTGGTCATTTTGAAAGCAGAAGTCAAATAGTTTTTCACAATCAAAAAAAAAAAAAAAATTCCCACACCCCTCTAGTACCATGAAAAGTTTGATTACTTTTAATGGAAATCAATAGGGTTTCAGCACTCGCTCTCTGAGAGAATTTTTAATCAAGAGAAATTCATTATTTTATGGTACCACACACACACACACACACACACACATACACACACACGCACAGACACACACAGACACTGCTATCATCTGTCTTTAGAAGAAGAACCAATAATAACCAAGATACCCTGTAACACGGGCACCAATTTTTTGCTCCAATTTTCCCACCAATTAAAGAGTTTATCGTTTGACACAAAATTAACTGTCCTCAAAGGTTGATTCGGTAAAACTTCCAAAACAGAAACTTTGAGAAAAAAATAGAGAAGGTCTTCAAAGTGCCGTATCCGGTGGGACTTAAAGCAGTTCCCATGGGAACTGGCAAATGAGCGTCTACCCAGCCTCACCCCTCCAGCACAGCGCCGGGAGAACACAGTGATTATCGATCTGTCTGAGGGGCGAACAGCTCAACCAATCAATGGCTCTTTGAGTCCCCCAAGGATTGTGGGATAGAGGAGGAACAGTGTGTGTATGTGTGTGTGCGTGCAGTAGAGGGAGGCGTTGAAACGGCAGTGCCAGAGTGATTTCTGTCCAACACAAATCACCAGCTTAATTGACGGGCTTGAAATTGGTTTAAAAGGCCTGGTGCCTCCCCTAAACCCCCCCCCCCCCCCCCCCCCCCCCAGCTCCCCTCCCGTGCTGGCATCAAGGCAGAGCGCCGTTTAAAGGTATTAGTGTCATTATCCCCCCTGGGGATGGAGGTGAGGAGTCGGTCAGGGGCTGAACAGGCCGGGACAGCAGCAATCAAAACACTTCACAGCCTGGTGAGGTACAGTTCATACATTTCATCCCCACTCACTGCCTTCTTTATGCATCAGCACTATTACTGCTAAGTGTATAACCATTGTTGACACAGAGCAAACTGGTTAACCAAACCAAAACACAAAACCACAGGGACAGAAATTGAGACTTAATACAAGTACAAACACTAGAGAGCTTAAACAGCACAGCAAGCCCTACAAATTTTATACTTGGAATTACTGCAGAAATAATTACATAATTGACATAATTAATCAATAAGTGATTTATTAAAAGTCCAAAGACCCACTGGATGTATGTAGTTTCTCAAATATGTTTGGATAAAACAAGACATTTGAACACATCACCTATGCATCTTTACATCATTTATAGATTAAACCATTCATTCTGGCTTATTTTCTCAGTTTTGGCCACTACTGCTTTCAGTAATAATATCATTGTACTCACCAAATCATTAATGTAATACCTCATGAACTATAATGTACAAGAATTAACAGTATCTCAAGCATGAATTAATGCAAGAACAATATGTTAATTAATGCAACAACTAAGGTATTTCAATCATCATGATGTCTGAGTTATTAATGATGTTTGTGTCTTTTTCAAATTTTAAGTCTGCACCACAGAGACAGGATAAAACACTGACCAGTCACAGCTGTGCAAACTATTTTGTTGAATTCCAAGAGTATAATCATAATCAACCAAGTAAGATTTTTTTCATGACATAAGCCCCTTTCACACTGAACAACACCCACTTGCATCTGGCTTTTATCTTCAGTGGAAAGGGTACAATCGGCATTCGTTCCCGGGTCAAATGACTCTGCAGCAGTCACAGGTATTGGTGTCGGCTCCATCTCCAATTGGCAGTGATGGAAACATGATGCCCGGATGGACACGCTAATTTTCACAACTTGTCCGTTTGCTCTTTTATCTGTTTCTTTCTGTGGATGTCTGTAAACATATGGTCTCATTCATTTGTTTACATGTGGTCTCTCTGTAATGACAAAGTATGAGAGATTACATGCAAACATATGGTCTCATCCATAAGTTATATAGTATTAGCATGCTAGGCTAAAAGTCAGACAGCTGTGTGACTTTATATCTGTGCTGTGACATCTTGCAGAGCACAGAAACACTGTAAACACACTTGTCACCTGCCCAGCACGGCGCTGTTAAACCAGAAATACTGTGGCTACGCCTTATTTTTACACAGTCTATGTGCTACACACAGCACAGCTATGCTAACAATGTTAGCCATGCTAGCTAGCTGCTAGCTGTGACATCGAACATGACACACTAGAAAAAAAAGAGAAAGGCAGACTTGTCTACCGGCAATGGGAAAGACGTCAGTCACCCATTGTTAGCGGGTTTATCCACATTTTAAAAACCTGCATATATGCACTAATTTTGGTATAAAAAGGGCATTTGTGTTTGTCACTTCATTTACAGAGTACATCGAAAAACAACAGATGTTGACCAAAGTGCTTTACAGAGAGATGACAATTACAATCAAATAAAATCGCAGACATAATTATGAGGATCAAAAGAAAATGCATAAAATGCAGAATAGAATGGATAAAATTTAAATAAAATCATAAAAACGGAACAGCACTGCACAGGGAACAAATAAATAATAGAAGCAGAATGGGACCACTCATGTCTTCAGGATGACTATTAAAAGGCTAAAGAAAAGGAATGTGTCTTCAGACAGGTTTTAAAGATATCATAGAGGGAGAGGATCTAATAATGAGTGGCAAACTGTTGGCCAACAACGGAGAATGCCTTTGTCACCACTGGATTTTAAGTGGGAGCAGGAAATGAAGAGCGGTGATTGGTCAGCAGATCTGAGGGGTCTGGTGGTTGAAATGGTGATGAGAAGCCCAGAAATATAAGCTGGTGCCAGTCCATGTAGTGCTTCAAAAACAAATAAAAGAATCTTAAAATTAATTCTGTATTTTATTGGTAACCAGTGAAATACGAGAGATGATCTGGTTAGTTCATAACCTAAACTATGGATGAATATTCAACAGAATACATATGAACTACTGTGACTGTTCAGAAGTCATGCATGAATTCATGATATTTCATGTACCCTTACAATACCAAGTTTTAAACACCAGTTTAATTGGTGAGATCTGGGAATGCAATCATGTTTCTAAAAAAAAAAAAACAATTTCTACTGGGCAAAAAGGTTGACTGATCAGACAAACACAAGGTCCATGTGTCTGAAAGAAAAAAATCATATCAACTTTGACCTACTGTGCTTACCATACCTATGTGACTTTGTTAACCGTCCTGTTATTTTCATTTGTCAGGAACAGCAATGGTGTTCCTGGGTCAATTTGACCCAGTGCATGTTTAATTATCCAAAAGATGTTCGAAACCAAAAAAATCCTAACAAGCAGTGTGAATATTTCATTACTAACTCCATTTACATGCATTTACACACACACACACACACACACACACACACACACACACACAGTGATTGTGTGTGATTGGGAAGAAATATGTCTCACAGTTGCAAAGAAAAAAATAGTCTGACATTTCTGACATCCTTTTACCTCCAGTTTGACTGCTGGGTCAAATTGACCCGAACAGTATCTATGTGATATAAACATGCAGGGGGTGGTTGCAAATATGCGAGATGAATCCTTTTCATATTACATGTTGTTTACAGTCAGTAAGGCAAGCAGAAGAAGTTTCATACTGAAAAAATATTTTTAACTATTTTTCCTAGATCTTCAAACTTTAAAACAGGTCAATTTGACCCGAAACATAACAGGAGGGTTAAAGCAATGTCCTTGTGTTCCCAGATCTCAACAATAAACTCAGTGAATACCATGCTATTTTTAACCAAAACTACATGAAAAATAAGACCTTAGTAGTCATAAAGATGAATTTTCCTTCAACACATTAATCTTAAACCTGCAGTTTGTAACTTTTACATAAAATGAACATCAGTTACATTCAAGCCCCTTGCCAAACGAGTTCACACAAAGCTGATTAAGACTATCACCGCCGGATAAATCTCTCTGTATTTCACAGTATACAAAGTTTTTAAATCTCATGTCAGGCAGGACATTCCCGCCCTGGCTGTTTGAATGTGCACCCAGAGACTTCCACCACAGAGCCAGCTAACTTCCGGTTCGCCCTCTGCTAACTTGAATGGGGATAAAATAATTTAATCGTGCAGCTCTTCCAGACTTTCCAAATGTTATTGGACCAAATGGATCAAATTCTGATAGTGAAACGAGTCATTTCGTGAGGTTTGTGTGACGCTCGAAACAATTTATCCACCTTTTTACAGCCGCAACAGTAGCGACGGAGTAGGCTACAGCGGAGCCTATAACGTAAACGCATGTCGACAGTGTTTTTGTAATTACTGTCACTGACAGAAGAGGGGGACAAAAGTGCAGTGCTCTAGCTTTAAAAAATTAATTGATTTAATTTAAAATATAAAATATTGAAAGCCCTACTTTAAAAAGACATCACTAGAAAGGACATTCTTCTTACAGTGCGTATTCAGTCTGTGGAGAATATAGGCTCAGTGAGAAACTGATGTTTAGCTGTGGGCCTTCTTCTACACTCAACAAGTCACACACTGATCAAACTGAAGGCCGAGGATGGGCTCGCCCTTCGGAACGGCCTAAATAATTAACAGGCCTTTAATTAAACCTATAAGCGAGCAAATGACCGCGGGCCCCTGGAGAGCCATGGGGGGAGTGGAGGGAGAGGGAGAGGGTAGAGCGAGGGTAGAGTGTGTGTGTGTGTGTGTGTATGGGTTGGAGATATCAGATTATGGTAAAAAAAACAAGGAAGAGAAAGTGGCCTGATGAGCACATACGGTAACACAGCCTGGCCAGCTCATTTACTTTGACATTTGAGCAGAGCCATCGCCACAGGAAGTGACTGTAAAGGTGGCAGATACGGAGACATCTGACTCACAAGACTGACTGACACCTCGAGGTCCATCCATTTGAGCCCAGGTGAATGAGATGAGAGAGACCAATCAATAAGGCAACGGTTTGATAGAGTGTTTGTGAGTGGCTACATTTCCAGCTATTGAGCTTTCTACGTTTCTAATAAGGGGGAAGATTTATAATGACAACTAACTGATGAGTGAGCTGAGTTGAATGGTGAGCAGACACTGAGACAACCAGTGTGATAAGCAGTGTGTGCTGGGAAAATAAGGATTTCAAAGGCTTTGTTCATAATGTAAATGTAAACCACAAATCCAAACAAAAGATTTGAACCAATCAGTCTCGCATTGATTGCAAGTCTTTTAATATGCTAATCAAGGTGACACGACTTATTAATATTTAATGAGGTTAAGTTACAAATGAAGTCTTCAGTTATGTGTCTTTCACTGTATTTATATGTAGATAGGGACTTTCACCTTGTTTTTAATGTTTTTTACATTATGAAATCCAAGCTGTCACATTCCTCTAATAACTGATTGTGCTGGACTTGCAGGTTTACTTGCCATTTAAAATAAACTGCATGAAGAGACCGTCCTATATTGTCCAATTAGTTCTCCATTTCTTACATCTCCAATTAGTTTTCCCGGTAATGTCAGACTTCTCTGCTCCGACTCCACCAAATATTACAAGACACGGAGCATAAGATCTAAAAATGCCATCATTTTCATCAGCCTAATATTGCAGAAATGGGAGTAAGATCATCTTTCTCATTGGTTACAGTGACAGCACTCTCATTTAATCAAATTAAATCTCAAGAAGCGTGTCATGCCACACACCCCCTACATATTTTCTCTCTCTTTCTCACACACACACACACACACACACACACACACGTTTCAATCTTCTCACATGCCTGCACACACTTAGGTTCTTTCTTTTAGCTTCCAAGTGGCACAAGCACTCAGAGATCCAATCAATCACACCTTTGCTCAGACACACACACACACAAATACACACACAGGGCAAAAGGTGCTGAGGCGGACTTGCTCTAAGTTCGCTGCCTGACCAATGATATCCACTGTCTTACCCATCACTCTGTGGGTGTGAGCGTTTGAGCTGTGGCATGCAGCAGAACAGATCACTCTCTTACTCTCCATTAAAGAAACTGCCGACCCCGACGCATGCGCCTCTTTTTAAATGGTGGTAAAGAGGAAATTAATCTCTCCCTGGGCTGCCGTGGCAGGATATTAATCTAGCAGCTTCATTCATCTCTCCATCTCTTCTCTCTTTGCCTGATAATCCTTTCTTCATCAACAAACCACAGGTGGACCAGCAGAGTAATTGATTAGGATGTGCAACGCCCCTCTTCGCATCTCTTTGCTCATCACCTTTTTTTTTTTCCTTTTGTTAATCCCTCCGCGCATTGTTGCAGTTGTATAATTTGCCCGTCAATCTCTCATCGGTTATAACAGGTTATTGATGTGACTTTTTATGTTCTTGTCAAAGAGAAAGTCGGTTTAGGATTGACTGAAGACGAGTCTCGACCTTCAGTTTAGTGTCATTTGGTCTTTGTTAAAAAATAAATAAATAAAAGAACAACTCTGTAATTACTGCTGTAATTATGCTAAACGACATTCATAATTAATTACCATGTGCAAACCTCTTTCATTACCTCACTCTACTTGCTTATTGATCACCGCAGACATCTAAAACAACTAAAAGACAAAAATAAACATGTTGCTCAGGAATGAGGCCGTCTCCCTGCGGGCCACTCAGTGACAAATACGTCACCTTGTTTTGATCTGTAATTATAGCTCCCCTCCTGGGCCAATCAATATCATTTTGAAAATGTCACTACACTAGAGTGGGAAAACGCAGCCATGACTCAGATCTCACTCTCAAAAAATAGATAAACATATTAAAAAATGAGAAAATTTGTATTTTGAGAAAACGCTGGTGAGATATATTATTTCCTTCAATTGTACTTAAATCCAGCCATGAGTATTTGACAAATGAACTGGTGTAATTGTGGGAGAGAAAATTACTCCTTTATGAATAGTGTTCCTATCATTCATAAGTGCATCTTTACACAGTATCTGCCCCCTGGGTATATTAATAGCAGTTTTTTCTAGAGCGGCTCTCAGCTGAGGAGCCTCGAGTGAGAGCCGATAAAGCAACATGATTCTTATCTGAGCATTAACCCCTGTGCTGCTCCCAGAGTGTACACCCGCCCAGACGGATCAGGGTGAGGCTGCCGCGTGGACCCTCAGGGAGACAAATGGGGCTGATAAAGCTAAGTTCATTATCTTTTACTGACACATCGGTCGGGGGTTAGGCCTAATCTGAGCCCAGAGGAGCCCGGCCGCTTGGCCACGGCACGACCTGGCTCTGTTACAGCTCTTAATCGGATCCGAGGTTAATATGCTGCCTCTCTATGACAAAAGCAGTGCGAGAGAGGGGAGAGCAACTCCTCACCTCACCGGTAGAGAAATAAGCACCCTCCCGCTCTCCCTGGAGATCCAACACTTAGCCCACACGACTGAGCCATGACTCAGAAGAAAAAGAGCACGCCGCAAAATAAATATCATTAACCCACAATTAAAATCCTGTTCTCTGTCCTGACATCCTTTATTGTTCTCATATCTCTGTCCAATTACAACATGCTGGAGTAATTACGGCTGCATTAAAAAGTAATGAAGTTATATGAGCAGGGCAGTTTCCACAGGGCAATCTGACAGAAGGTAGAGAGAGAGGAAGGAAATCACTGAAGCTGGTGGAGGACCCGCTCATCCTTGCCCATGAGGTGAAATGTCAACTAGATGACTCTGAAACATCCACAATTCAGCTGATTCTTCCTCATGGCAAACTGCAATCAATCACTCTGCCTCCTGGGTAGCCATTATTTTTTAGCTTTTTAACTGGTCAACATGATCTCGTAGCCATGGAGACAGGGTCGTGCCCAGAGGGCAGAGGATATAAATGGATGCCAGGTCTTTTGTAATGTGTGTTAACAGATTTGAGTCAGTAACACACTCATGCAAGGCTCTGGCAATTAAAACAACATTATTTATGTTTTGTTAACTCTACCACTGCAAGTGTTTTAATGTTTAAATCACATTTCTCTCTCTCGCTCTGTGTGTGCGTGTGTGTGTTTGTGTGTTTGTGTGTGTGTGTGTGCATCGGATCTTGTACCATGGCCATATAAACACAATAAAGACAGGGTTATCAGACTGGACTTTACATTTCACATCACTCATTAAATCCCTGCACTTGTCACGTTCATATATTTCATCAAACTGGACTTTACATTGTGAATTGCATTCAACCTCCACAGTTACATAATTTAATTATTTATGCACATGTCACATTTCATTTTGCTCTTGTCACCTTCATGTATTTCCTACACTTTATTTCTTTGTCCATAACGCAGCCCATATTTCCTTTGTACAGTCAATATTTAATTTCAAGTTTTGTGTCCCATTTCAAGACTATTACTATTACTACACAGATTTTAAAATTTAAATTTAATTTTAAATTTACTTTGTTTGAAAGAAAACCTTAACATGGTCACAGTGAGGAAAATACTTCCAGGTCAGCAGGTCCTCCGGTCAGCCAATCACAAAGCTTCAAATTCTGGATCTCAAATTCAATTCATCCCTGGGGCGATCAAGATCATCATCAAACAGTTACATAAAATGATACAAATAACATAACAGCTCAGATAACTACACAACGCAAAGACAATGATTCAAACAAGGTAAACTATGTGGTTTCAGTGATGGCAGCGTCCATAGCAACCACCATAGCAATGATAGAAAACCTGAAAAAATCTTTGTAATAACTGATAAACTAAACATCGTATACATTCACTGAGCGAAGATTGTGAAAATGAAATGCAAATTTCTATCTAGAAATATTATCAAAATTCACTTTAACACTAGAAGTGTCAACATTTCAGTCCCCCCTAGAACCACTGGGGGAGTTATTTTTACCTCCTGCCACAACAGCGTCAGCATTCACAAAGATGTCACCTCTTGAAGCAGTTAAGTTGTTCATTTGCATCTGTTTTTTTTTTAATAATAAGTAAGACTTAATAAAATAACCATTTAAAATTCAGTTTATGGGGTTTATTCATTTTACAGTTGCTTTAAGCTATTTCTTAACAGAATGAAAAGATTTTAAAATTCAATAAACTGCAGGCTACAATAAACAAACAACAAAATAATTAGCGCATTTAAATAGAAGAAGAACATTAAGTAATAGTTAAAAATGAATTTTGGATAATAACGTGTTGTTTTAGTAATGCTGCTGGGAATAAAGTATCTATCTATCTATCTATCTATCTATCTATCTATCTATCAAATCAAGCTAGCTCTAGCTCTTGAAAAGACATCTAAACAACGGGTGTTGCTAAGCAATTGGACGTGGCACGACATATACAGCGGTTTCTTTTTTTTTTTCTCTTTATATCCCACACCCTCCATAATTCACTAGATGATTAATGAACCCATTTTCCTAAAATGGGTTTATTCATTAAGTTATTTATTATTCAATTAAATTATTATTTTAACAGAGTTACATACATTTGAAAATGGCAGGGGGGGTAAAAATGACCCCTTGGCGGTCCTAGAATATTGCATTTTCCACTAAGAATAAAAGGAATGTCAGCCTTTTTTTTTTTTTTGCAGACAGAAACATGACAGTCATGTGACATGAATGCAGGCCAATAGAAAAGAATAGGCCAAAAAGAGTAGGCATCTGACAATTTTAGAGCCGTTAATGTGAAACTCATACATTTTGCGTTGTGGACCAATGTAGTTCTTCCACATTTTGATGTGAGACTGGGTTTGCACTGTGGACCAACATGGCTATTACACATTTTGATGTGAGACTGGGTTTGCACTATGGACCAACATGGCTATTACACATTTTGATGTGAGACTGGGTTGCTGAGTGAGGCTGTTAAGCGAGGGTCAGAAATGAGAGCAAGGCAATTTGAGGTTGGAAATGAGCGATGTCCTTTCTCATTTGAGCACTGCAGAGGCCTTACCCTCTCAGACGCCACCTCCTCTTATATGTCAACATGCCCATTGTGTTTCAGCTTCCCTCTGTTGTGTTTGTCTCTCATTACACTGAAGAAAGAGAGCCAGAAAGAAAAGAGTGGTAAAAACAACTGTGAGCCACAGTGATTTGGAAATGAAATATCAGCCCCAGTCTGTGAGGAGGAGGTAATCTCCCTTTAGAGGAAAAGACAGCAGATGAAAAAGACAACTAGGCGGGAGAGAGAGGGGGAGACAGACAAAGAGGGGAGGGGAGAGGAAAAAAAGAAGCACAGAGAGAGAGAGAGAGAGAGAGAGTATTGGGGTGCTGGGATAGATTGAGCTCATGTCTGAGCTGCTCCACACATGAGTGGAGATCTGACACTGACACAGTACTGGTCCTGCTGGTCTGAGAGCTGCACAGAGAGCTGTGGCTCTGAGGAAAGTTCACAAATTCCCATGGATGGAAAATATGTAAAATTAATTACTGTTTACCATACTAATTCATCTTGCTTATTAAGCTGTACAATATACTGTAGTAAGGTTATACAATTATTGTATTATCATTTACAGCACTTAACTGTTATTTTTATTTATATATTTATATGTGTAACATTAAATCGTTTATTCATGTCCCCTTGCCTGAGAGTAATTTTAGCTCCTACCTGCCATTGTTTTTGGGGGACAGCTGTGTGTGTAACAGTAACAGAGTAACAAACAACAGTGAAGTAATATTGTCTTATCATTTTGGTGTCGATTAAAGAAGATTAAAGAAGATTATTCAAAGAGAAGCTGTAGCCCTGATGTTAGAGAGAGTAGCCCAGAGTGACCAGAGAATGCTACCCAGCAACAAATGGATGGATGGATGGATGGACAGATGGATGGATGGATGGATGGATGGAGGGATGGGTGGATGGATGGATGGATGGAGGGGAGATGCCCATAAGAATGACTAAAAAAAATGAATAAAAAAAGAAATTGCTAAAAAGAAAAAGGTGTAATTTTGAAATTTTCCATTCGGGAGGCTAAATTGATTTTTAACCTGGACACTTTGTTGCATTATGTATCTTTGTCTGGCTGGTTTAGTAGCCTTTGTTTAATGGCTTGAATGTCAATTTACTGGATTGATCAGTATGTCTGGATCAGGACCATAGCCAGAATTCAGTTCATGCATTCAAATTTCTGCCGTGCAACCCCCACCCAGTTAAAATATTCTTGACTTGCTACCAACCAAACTATGTAAAAATTTCTGTGTATTAAAAAAACCCCACACAATTAGACAAATTAGTTATATGTATAACTGTTCAAGTATATTTTCTTTAAAGTGGAAACAGACAGTTTTTCAACTTTTGGTGTCAGGTGGGGTAATGTTAGAAAAATAAACATTAGGAGAAAAAGTGCAAGTTTGTTCATTCATTTAATCAATAATGGAGACATGAAAGCAGATGGAAATTCTTTAGTACGTGTTGAGAAAAGTGAACGGGGTCGGTTTATGTTTTTATTCATTAATTCACAAAAAAGTATTGATGTCAGTGATAGCATTAAGTAATAAAGTTATAAAACATAATTATAGAGGTGTTATTATGGACATGTGCAACTGATCCCATAATAAGAAGACAGGGCATTTTTTAATGAGTGGAAAAATTATATGGATCGAATATTTAGGTAGATTATTCCAGTCAGATGGAAACATAAAGGCTTTCTTAGCTATAGACTCAGGAACAGCGAAAAAGAGCCGTATAGAACGTCTCAATTGAGAGTTTCATACATTGTACAATGACAAGTTATGAAAAGACAACCAAGAGCAAATCTGCATAGTCTATTATAAACTATACTGAGAGGAAGATTAGTTTTGGATGCAGCCTGATATACAATGGCAGTATAATCCGATATTGGTAAAATGAGGTGAGACGCAAGCTTTTTTCTATCAGTAAAAGAAAAACAATTTCTGGATCGGTAAATAACACCATACTGAAGTTCATCTTCTTCACAATATGAATAATATGGCATTTAAATGAAAGTTCAGAGTCAAGCCATAGGTTCAGGTTTTGGTGTGTACCATCAAGACAGGCAAGAAACACATGAACAAGCTTTAGAATTGGATTTAATGCTTTGGCGAGTTCTGAAAATCATAGTGTGGGATTTAGTTTTATTGAGTAGTAATTTATTACTTGTGAGCCAGTGTTGTAGGATATTAAAATCAGACTGCAAAGCTGATTCAATCTGTAATAAATCAGTTATAGAATATGTTACAGTGTCGTCCGCATAACATTAAGAGCAAATCGAGGGGATAAAAATGGAAAAGAGAAGTGGACCAAGAGTTGAGCCTTGAGGTACACCCTGTTGTTGTACTAATGTATCAGATTATCTTCTTTGTATGACAATATATAATTTTAACAGAGTAAAGTTTATCTAAAAGAAGGTAGTGGTCGACCACATTTAAAGACTCAAATTAGTGAAAATCGTACCTGTTAATTTACTATCATTAGATGCAGAGAAAATATCGTTTATAAGTTTTAATAAAGTAGTAGTTGTGGAATGATTTGATCGAAAGCCAGATTGGAAAGGTGATACGATATTGTGCTTGTTGATTAGTTTTTCAAATACTTTTGCAGTAGAACAAATGATTGAAATTGGTTTCTAATATTTGAGTTCAAGTACATCGCCCACATTTTGTGCAAGAGAGTGATACATGAGTATTTCCATATGGCAGGTATTTCAAAAGTAGATAAAGACATCACAAAGATCACAAAGAGGGTAGATGAGAACATGGGACGATAGTTTTGAGAAATTTGGTTTCAATGCCATCTAACCCAGGACCAAAACTTGCATCATTAATGGCATCCTTGACCTAGACAGGTGTTATTCTGCTGAAAATGAAAGAGCTGTGACTAGACAGTACATTGTTAAAATCACCACCAACACAAGAATCAAGCATTACAGCAGAACAGACCGAGGAGAAATGATGATTAAATGCTTGAGCAACTAAAAGTGGAAAATTGTTTAGGATTTTTAAAGTCATGAGCAAGAGATTCTATATAATTGGATTTCTAGTCATAGTTTTACTCACATTTCTCGACTCTCTGTACTTTTCCCAGTCAGCAGGATCCTTGGACTTTCAAAATCTAGTCCATGCTTTATCTCTCTGCCTGAAAATACTCATAAGATAAGAAGTTATCCAGGGAAGATGCCTTCCCTTGACTTCAGTAGTTTTCAAGGGACCATGTTTACATATAACATCAGTGAATTCAGAATATTAAAAGTCCCAACCATCATGAACATTTGGTATTAGTTGATACTTGTCCCAATTAATTGAAATTAAGCAATTAATAAATTCATCTGTATTCATTTTCTTATATTGCCTGATTCTAATTAATTCGGGTGGCAATTTGGGTAATTCAATTTTCCAATTACAGTGCACAATTGCATGATAACTGATGCAGTCAGACATAACCCCTGCTTTAATAAAACTATTTGGGTGTGAAACCAGTATCCAGTCAAGCAGAGATTGACATTTAGGTGTAACATAAGTGGGCTCACTAATTAACTGAATTAGGTTCAGATTTACAAAAATGTTTTTTTTCTTTACTAGAAGATTTATCAATCTAAATCTTATTGAAGCCGCCTAATATGATATAATAAGTTTAATTTCTGCAGGTAATAGAATTTATAGTGGAAAACATACAGTTAAAGGATTCAGCAGGTGCAGAGGGAGGTCTATAAACGTTACTTATTCTCATGCAGAGTAACCTTTACAAAGATACACTCAAAATGTAAAGGCTTAATATCAGGGATAATTAACTCAGAAACCAGATTAGAGGACACATATGTGGCTAAACCACCACCCCTAGTGCCTCTGTTGACTCTGTAAGTTTGTAACTTTAATTTCATTTTTAGATATTTTGTTAGTGAGCCAAGTTTCTAATAAATTAATAACAGGTTTGTACGGTTCAACCCATGCTTGAAATAAATCAATTTCTATTAAAAAGGTTTCTGATATTCAAATTAATTATTTTCAGTCCTTTAACACCATTCAGTTTGATACTTAGGATACTAATACTGATCAAACATTGCAAAGCAAAAGCAAATCCTGAAAAATAAGATGTAAGGCACAAAGATACCAAATATATTATCAGTAACAGCGAGACACGCCGACAGGATGAATAGACACTAAAAAACAAGACCAAACACTAAATTAGTAATTAATAAACAAGAGGCTAGTGCATTATATAGGGAATTATAAAGGCTGCTGCATATAACTATAATAACAGAATTCATTAGGGTCAAGTTATTGCAGTACCTTGTTAGTTTAATTTAAAGGGAAAAAGAAAATCGTTCACCACTGGAGAAAAGTATAACCTACCTCAATAAGATGGGGGAAAAGTATATATTTCATCATAGTACAGCCAGTAAGACTTCCGCTTTATGACAATGTATAGTATATAGTTAATTTCAAAAGTCACCAAGTATATCTCGAAAAAGTGTCGTCATGGTTCATAGTGGGAAGTCTGCATAAACTTTGTGAGGGATGGGTATTTTCAGCATGGATTCATGCTGGAGAGTTCATGGAGGAGTTCATAGAAGACATGAAGACAGCTTCAGCAGCTTTGTGGTCACTTAATAGTTTATAGATGCATTCATTTTTTCTCTATCAGCACCAATAATGTTAGCATACCAGTGCTATCTTTAACATACTGTTGTGGGAAATCTTCCAATAAATCTTCAGTTCACCCACAACTTAGTATTAAACTCAAAACTTATAAGAGAAAGACTTGAAATACACTGGAAGCTGGTAGAGTTCAATGTGAATAGGTTTACTCTGCATAAAGAGCAATACAAAGCAAACCGAGGCCTTGATCCTGGGATAAAGAACCTAATGAAAATTAAATGATATACCTCTCATAACCCCTCCTAATCTGGGGCTTATTCGCTGAACCCCATCCTGTTTGATCTTAACACTTTGGTAATAATCCAAACATGACTCATCACAGAAAACAATGGTGTCTCACACTTCTCTAACATGTATCAGTTGTACTCGGCATCTTCCGCATTTCTCCCAATACACATGGCCAAGCGGCCTTCGCTCATCACACACAGAAAATTAAAATTCCCTTGGGGACTATCTCTTATTGACATAAATGTTATCTTTGCACAATTACCGGCCTATTCATGGAAAGGCGGTTTTCCACCACAATACAGTTTCCTTGTCGTGATGTTATTGTCACGATGTTATTGTTCTTTATTTTTTAGTGACACATCAGAATAAAACTGTCTATGCTGCCCGAGGAAGAGCATCAAGCTTGAAACATGCTGAGTAGCCGCCACTCCAAGACAACTTTCTGACTGTGTTATGAGTTAATTGAGCCTATTACATTCAACATTTTTATGCATTGAACAGCTTCAACTTTTATGTGAAATTATTGACCTCAAAACAGGCTTATTTAAAGGCTGCATACAAGTTCAAAAAGCAGTTACATAAATTGTGTATCTATTTTGATTCTGCTGTATTTTTTTTTTACACCTGTGACCATTGTTTGATGGTCTGCTGGCTCCAGGGTCCATCATGGAGTATTTGGAACTACATTACTGAGGTATAAATGAGGGAATGTCGGCTAGGCCTGTCTGGCACATCTTTTGTTATTGAAGATTTTTTGGGATGGAGCAGGAACATTACCTGGCGAACAACACACCGATACAATACAATGAGACTTGCAATAACAGCGGTACAGATGATGACTGGGATTGGCAACACAGGTCAACAACAATGGATTCTTTGATAAGCATCAATCAAGCTGCCGGCCCTCTTGGGGCTTTGATCGAGTGGTTGTGTGTTGTTGTTGAGAGGCTGGCTGGGGATGGAGGTTAGCGGGGAACTGATAATGGGCTTCAGTGAATCACAAGAGATGAACCCCCATTGAGAGATGGAAGGGAGGAAGGAGAAGAGGATGGAGGAGAGAGCAGCAGGGCAAATGAGGGAGAGAGGAGTGCAAGAAGCAGGAGAGGATGGAGAGAAAGGAAAGGATGGAGTAGACTGGCTGAGGAGGGAGGCTTGTCCCCCACCGCCCATTTCCCCCCCAGTTCCCTGCTGGATGACCAGCACACAGACAACCAGGCACCATGACGGACATTCTCTTTCTCTAATGAGTCCCAGTCACAGCTGAACACACTGCTGTGCTTTACAGCACCAACAGAAGGGCCTGCCACCATGAAAAACTGACTGCCTGCTACAATCACAAACACCACAACAAATACAAAGAGTCAAATGAGGTCTTCCTGCAGTATATCTCAAATATAATTATGTTTGTTTGTGTCTTTGAAGGTGTGTAAGGACTGTTTTTTCAGCCTCTTGCCATTGCAGGCGACCAGGACACCTGCTGCGTGTTCGCAGCACACACTCGCTCTGCCTTGCTTTCGCCTCTTTGCCACCTGTTCTGTCTTCTTCTCAAGTGGAGCCAGCCAAGTGCCTACGCCAGATAGCGGCATATCACATAGGCAGGCTCCTTTGGCTCTGGGGAAGAAAGAAAGAAAAAAAAAAAAAAAAAAGCGTGTATCGTGGAACGTTCACTCACATTTCACATTCACTAAATCCATTCAGTAATCTCCTTATGCGTGCGACATGGCAGTATCAGAGGGGGTTGTTGAGGTAACTGTCAGGGAATTTGATGCAAGTTCTCTTGTCACAGTCACTTTGGCTCTCTCCCGTCACTCAGCCTGCCGTGCTCTGAGGGGCCGCTGACAAGAGCGGTATCGGCAGGCAGAGGAATGGCGGAGAGGATGTCCTGGAGGGCACCTATTTAAGATACGGATACAGGAGTCTGGATGCAAACCTGGCAGTTCACAATGAACGGGCATTCATGTACAATCTGCTCTGACTTGTGGAAACTGTCTTTGATCAAATAAGTGGCATTGATTTTGTGGAGCCCGAGCCTTTGTTGCCATATGTATATTGATTTTGTCCATCTTTGACATGTCAGGCAGGGGGTGAGAAGTAATGTGAAAAATGACCCCCCTCTCTGCCAGAGAGCCAATGAGGCAAGGCCAGAACACAGCAGGGAACCCTGCCATTAAAGTGATGCCCTGCTCAGCCACATTACAGTCCATTATTTTGAAACTTGGGGTCTCTTGATATAATTGGCACTTACAGAGAAGGATGCAGTGACTGCAACTCCCATTTTTCACAACACCCTTTATAGCAGAGGCCCAAGAAACATAAATATGCGCACACACCATGCGCCATCTGAGTGTAATCTAGTCCTCATCCTGAGTCTCCTGTGGGTGTCTGTGGTTTGCTGTGCCAGTGAAATGAAAGCAGGCCTCTCTAATAACAGCAAATTTAATACCAGCACTAGTCCCTTAATGAGAGTGCCCTGTGTTTGCTCTAGACTCATATCCGCAGCACCAGTGGGAGAGAAGGCGAGGGAAGGAAGGAAGGAGGGAAATGTAGTTAAAATCTCCCATTAGCATCACCTCCAGGGCAAGCATGTACACTCCCCAGGGGGTGGTGGGGGCGGCGGTCTGCGTGTCTAGCGCATGGTGGCACGGGGGGCCACAAGATGCCCATCCTCGCCTTTGCACAGCTGGAGCTCCTCGGATGGCGGTGTGTGCCACCATTAATAACCCACAGAAATTACTGTGGTGCTTATTAGAAAACAGCTTGACACTGGAGATCGGATGAGAAACAATCTGCTACAATAGAGGAAAGAACCCCTTAGAACAGACGGGAATGATAAATGATGTAAAACAGCGAAATAGAAGATAAATTCAATGTTCCTACATATCATTTGACGGCGGGTGAGGACCTAAGAATAAAAGATCAAAGAAGGAAGACTGTAGTGTGAGTGTGGAATCATTTTGAGAGTGTGTATGTGCAAATTCGGTGGGTGTGTGTAATATTACATTGCATGCAAACATGGGCAAAAAAAAAAAAAAAAAAAAAACAAGAGCAAGAGCAAGAGGAGGAAAAACTTGCAGATGAGAGCATCATATCCAGTCAGGTGATTGGAATATTTACGCGATGGTCAAACAATTAACTAGTGATCCTTTGAGCAATTAGCATGTCCGCCATATCAAGGAACAAAACTAAACAAAAACAAACCATTGCAATCATCTCTACTTTAATAATCTTGGTGAGGTCCCCTGAGTGTTTACTAAACAGAGTGATTGTGGTGGAGATTTGAATATTTAATAACAGGAAGAGATTGCAGAGGAGCAGCGTCTGGGGAGAACAACAATCCGTTTGGACTCACTGGGCAAATGAGGGAAACTAGGCTGAGCTCATTGAGTTTGTCCCCGTGGTATTAATGAATTTTAAATGAATTTTAGGGAATAGCCGTAAATACACTTCGAAAACAGTGAGTAGGGAGTGTTTCTCTGCTTCATACGGAGACAGAATATCTGTCTCTTTACAATGAAGGTGCCCGGAAACCACAGCTTTGGGTATTAGGGAGCAGACAGACAGATGTAAGACTTATCAGGATTGGAAAACTCTCCGAGGTAGATTTGATAGAGACATTTATTCTCCGCCTGCTACAGTAGAAAATTCCCCTCCTCTGGGACACATGTATTTTCAACTCAATATATTTCTCAATCCAACACATCCATCATATTGTGCACTTACAGGGATCAAACTCACCTACACATGTAAATTGAGTTTGTCTCTTACAAAAAAAACACCCACCAACAAAAATATGTGGTTGCATGAGTTTTAAATACAGTTAGAACTATTTTTTGACCAGCAACAGACTCACCATACCTATTAAAACATCAAAACACCACCAGTATGCGACCTCTGCAATTGGAGGAGTAGCGTGCATCTGTAACCTCAGTCCAGGGATGTGCATGTTACCATAGAAACTGTTTAGATATTTTTTTTTATTATGCACAACTGATCCAACACACACACACACACATAAATCAACACATGTGAAGACCAAGCACCATCATTTTGAATTTCCAAATTAAAAACTTCTTCTTAAAAAGACATTGACAATAAAAACATGTGCATGTTTAGACTATAATTGAAACAAATTGAAATATGTCTCACATCCCTTCTAGATGAGTTCAAGTACCCCTTCGTCATTGCAATGAGTCATGATCCAAATATGTTCATTTGAATTTAATTTTCAGCTGGATATTTTTAACTCTATTAATCATATAAGACAAGAGATTGTTCCGGTTTCTTTTCCCATATAAGACACAGTGATCCTGGAATTGTTCATGTTTGGGCTTTCTCCAGTGGATTGCGTCGAGTTTGCATTTGTACTAATACCACCTGGAGAGACAAAAGGTGAGCATTTCAACCATTTATCCATTATTTTTAGCTATCAGTTCAGTTCAGTTCAGTTCTTCATTGTCCCACTCAGCATAAAAACACAAAACCATGAAAACATAGAGACAGTAAAGACACACCAAGGATGTATGTTAAAGGAAAGGAAAACAGCAACATGATTAGTTTAGATTAGCTACCATCATAGCTAATATCAATTCATAAACCTATTTGTGCACTGACTTCATTAGCTAAACGACTCCACAATCTTTCTGTTCCTCCCGGCAACATACCCACTGGGGAACAGGTATCCTTGGCTGGGAATCACTATTTTATACCTACAAAGCCTTTTGGCCTTTCAAGGGTTCAGTGAAACATCACAGCCAAATTTGCACAAACTCCAAGGTTTAAATATAACAGGTAACACTTTACAAAATGCACTTTGCAAAATTGTGCATAGTTACTAAGGAACAAGTGAGGAACGAATCAGGAACAACCTAATAATTGATGAATCATTAACAAGTACTTCCCTAATTATTCCTAATAGAGGACTATATAGTAGATACTGATGAGATACTAGAGAACAGACTGGGAGATCTGTGAATCAATCATACTGACCACTTTCCTCATGAGTCGTTCCTAATTAACTCTGAACCAGCTGCTGAGTGGCACAAAACTAGTAACAACTCATTTATTACTAATTACTTAAATATTAGTTACTGTTTTCATGCAACCTCAAGTAAAGTAGTACATATAATACTGAGTAGTTACTGTGTAGTCCCTCGTTACTTCATCATTGTCTTTGCAATTAGTTCCTTAACAACAAATCAGATACAGGAGGATTCTCAACAAGTGTTTTATTCATCATATTCAGACCACATATTCATTATTATTCACATTCATGTCATATTCTGTAGCATTGATGATGCTGATGCCTTAAAAATAAACATAATAAGAGAGAGTGTAACAGTTTAATTGGGCTAAGTTTAAAGATTTTAGGCAATAACACCCAACACAAATTGCTTTCACACACTGTATTGAGTATTCATGTATTTAAAAAAAAAAAAAAAACATCCAGCAAAATAATAAATAGTTTAAAATATATTTTGACTCCTAGAGAAACAGTACACTGGTGTTATACTGATGGTCCAACTACACCAGGAGAGACGGACGGAGAACAGGTACAGACGTCAGAAAACACTTCAGGTCCTGAAGTTGGTGGGCAAACAAGCTGAGGTTAAGCGTCATGTTTATTGTATTTTATCAATGTAAATATTCCCAAAAAAAAATCTATGCTCTCCCAAGCTCAGCAGAAATTAAACTTCATTCCAGCACAGCATCACATCTCAGGTCGCTTTCAGGTCACAAGACTGTTCACTTCATCACGTTAGCAGATCTATACGTTGGTTAGCCTTAGCATGTTTGTGGTTAGCAGAAATGCTAATGCTAACTCTTTGTAACATAAGCTGTGTTTCCATTAGATTCGCAAGAGAATTTTAAGCAAACTTTTGAAATGTTGCAAAAAGGAAAATGTGAATTAGCTGTGTTTCCATGAACTGGTTTGAGGTGAATAAACTAGGCTATGAAAAGTATAGTTTCATCATAAAATGGCGGTATAAGCGTAAATAATCCGACAGTAAACAGAGTAGAAGAGGTTGCCAACCAGAAACAAAACAAATAATTACATTGCCTTGATGTGAGAAAGATGGAGAGAGGTCTTCAGGAATTTGTTTCATTTGGGCAAGCTGTAATTATGTCAGCTAGTATTGGCCATGCTTCATGCTATCTGGAGACGCCAGAAGACACCGAGAGCGGAAACAGCTGATCAGTCATGTGAGTTAAACGTCATTATACATAAATACATAAACTCTTTTTTGACATTTCCAAAATCCACCTCAAGCAAGCATAAAAGGAAGTTTTTTTTTCATATTTTGGTGTTTCCATTAAGCTTTTTTTGATACAATACTTCAAAATGTGCATAAAAATAGGTTAATGGCAATATTAACTGGATAAGTTATAGGCTATATCCACTTCACTCACCAGTGCTCGTTGGACAGTTCATATTAAGGCTAAATAAGTGATTAAATAATAAATGTTTAGAGTTAATCAGGAACGACTCATGAAGAAAGTGGTCAGTATGATCGATTCACAGATATTCATGAACCAAACATTTTTGTCTCCATTTTAAATCATCAACAGCTAGCATCACAGGCGGACTGCCACAAGCATCAATTCTGGGACCAATTACAGCCGACATATCATTCAGTGACACATCTCTTTTCACTGTTACGCTGATGATACACAGTTATACCTCTCATTTCACATGACCTGAACAATCTAACCAGACTACATTCCTTCTTATCCAATGTCAAGAGCTGGCAGCTAACTTCCTACAATTTAATAGCAGTAAAACAGAGCTTTTGAACTTTGGTCCAGAACATCACAAACTACAGATACAATCCTTCCTTGGCTCACTTACTACCGATGTTAACTCCGTGGCAAAGAACCTCGGGGTAACTTCTGTAACGTAGCAGCATACCAGAAATATCATCCATGCTTGTTTTTAATCAATTAATAAACATCTCCAAGATAAGACATATGCTCAGTTTTAATGACACATGCCTGGACTACTGTAACTCTTTTTTTAACCTTTTTAAACTCTCACTCAGTCACACAATTGCAATTTATCCAGAACTCAGCAGCCAGATTATTAACTAAATCTAGAGGGTCCTGTCATATCACTCTGATTTTAGCATCATTGCATCGGTTGCCCTTTACTACATTTTAAAATTTTATTAATTACCTACAAGGCAGTCCATGATCTGGCTCCAGATTATATTAAAGAACTTTTGACCCCTTACAGCCCAGCCAGGCCTCTAATACCAGCTGATTAAAAACTTTTAGCTGTTCCACCAACCAGACTGTAAACCAAGGGTGACTGTGCGTTTTTAGTTACAGGCCCTCGGCTTTGGAACAGCCTTCCTCTCAGCGTGAGATTGGCAGACTCCACTGAAGCTTTTAAGTGCCTTCTTAAAAATCACTTTTTACAAGATGGCCTACACTTAACAATGTTTTCCTTTTCCATTATCAACATCACTTTCATATTTCCTCTTTATATTACTATTTTATGGTATGCTGTGCTTGTTTTTAGTATATTTTAGTATTTTTATGTGCACTTCCATATATTTTCCGCTTTTATCCACTTTTATATTCAAGAGTTTGTTCTTTTATTAGAATTCAATCTGCTTTGAGCTCATCTCTTATATTTGCATCTTATTTGTTTATATATGTGGTTATGTCTTTTACTGAAATATCACCGGCTTTATATGAGCTTATTCCTTTTATCCGCATTTCACTTATTTATATATGGGGGGGCTTACATGACATGGGTTTCTGATTTTTTAATTTTTATGCTGTAAATCCTTTTAATCTGGAAAGCACTTTATGCTTTAACTTCAAAAGTGCTGTATAAATAAAATTATTATTATTACTTAATGATTCATTAATGTAGAATCTTCCAGTCTGTTCTCTAGGAACTCATCAGTATCTACTATATAGTCCTCCATTAGCAATTATTAGGGAAGTACTTGTTAATATTCATCAAATATCAGGTCATTCCTGATTTGTTCCTCACTCATTTCGCACAATTTTGTTTAGCGTATTGTGAAGTGTTACCCAATAACACGCAGTTAACTGCAACAGCAAAAACACAGTAATGTTGGTTACATGAAAAACACACATACGCACACACATACGCACACACATATGCACACATGCACACAGAGTGAGACAATTTCTTGCGAGCCCAGTCCAGGTCTATTAGGCAGGCATCAGGCATTCACTGTGGGCCAGGTCTGGCTGGGCTCCCAGGTTAGAGGACGTCTCCTCCTGGCCCTCTCTTACCATCTGCTCCGTCCAGAAGGCCAGCACCACTGGGGGGGGGGGGGCTGGCCCACCAGATACAGCCCAGAGGAGAGGAGAGGGAGGGAAGAGGTGGAGAGAGGTTGAGAGGGGGGACACCGAGGAGTGGAGAAGGGTTGGAAGGTGGTGTGCTGGAGCTGATGGAGGTGCAGAAAGGGCTGGAGGTATTGAAAGGGCTGGACAAGGGGAGCAGGAGGCTGTTGGCAGGACAGGGAGGGGACTCGAAGGGGGACAGCCGGGGCAAGGCAGGGCTCAGGTGCCCTGGGGGGAGTTACAGGGTCGTCTGTTACCTGTCCACCTCTGACCAAAGCCATCTGCTGCAGGGAGAGGAAGAGGAAGCGGAGTGGGGGTTGGGGGAGGGGAGGTGCAAGGAGCAGATGCTGGGAAAAAGGTGAAAAAAAAGGTGCTGATGTGAGATCTAAATTTGTGTTCCGTATTTAGGTTTTAATTAGTATCTCATATTGTGCTCAGGCATGTACGTTTTTCTAACAAGGCAGAGTAATTGAAGAAGAGAAAGGTAATTGAGAACAGGAGGAAATAATATTCGTGATGGATTGAGTGGGTGAAGGAGTGAGTGAGAGAGAAAGAAATTATTCTTTTTTGCATGAATATGAGAGTTTAATTGGACAGTGTGTGCTTTCAACCTGGCGGATGCAGGGGCTGCTGCTGACGCAAGGAGTTTTGGAAAAATTGGGTTTGAAACAAGAGGGAAATTTCCTCGCTGAAATGAGAGATGGAGCGATATGGGGGGGGAGGCTAACAGGACAAAGAAACAGGTCAGGCACTCCATCTGAACATTACTCTCTCCCTTCTGCCAAATCCCATTCCAAATGAAATGCGCCACATAGTCGGAAATAGAAATTTATCACAGCATTGCATACCAGCTCCTGATCTCTCATCCACCGGCATTATAATTGACACTTCAGGAAGATGCAGGGAGGATGCCCAAGGATATCGTACAGTATATCCCTGCTTGTCTGTCACAGCTACGTCCTCCTTTTGTCCCGCTCAACTGTGGCTCCCTCCGAGCCAAACAGAAGGAAACAGACCAAGAGGACTTGTGAAGGTGAGAGCAGGAGATTCTGCAGGCGAGGCGGCGCTGGGACTAAAGGATGGACAGAGCTTAACAGTGGATTTACACAGAGAGTAGCTCACCAATCAAATGCTGAATAAGTTGAAATTTAGAAAAAACTGCTGTCTCTGGACACTGAGACCACAGCTTCTTCTTCAACAGTGTGTCGAGCCAATATTGTTTGTTTGTTGCTAGTAGCCCGACTTTCTTTTCAGAAATTTCACTTTACAAAAAGTTTATAAAGGACATGGCGACAGTGTGCTGCAATTTGCAACAATTGATTGTCAAAGGATAGAAAAATAAAGTGATATCAATAAGTGTAACAAAAATATCTCCGGTGACATCAGAGATCTTAACAACAAACACAGCATGACCACATCATGCTCAATAACATCGTAACTACTGAGGTGATCTAAATTACTTTGATCTCCGCGAGCAATTCAAAATGCAAGCACATAACTATTGAATGCAATTTATCGCATCATGGCTGCAGACTTGATAAAAATTTCTCGGGGAGCTGGAAACTGTCGGGACCGCACGCTGCACCTCAGGTACTGATGAAGTGGAGAATGACAAGACTTTCACTCACCAAACATATCACCACAGGCACTAATTCCACCAATTTCTCTGAAAAATGAAAGGAAATTGATGAAAGAAGCTTTGAAAGAAGCCTCAAGAAATGTCCATCATATGAGAGACGTACAGAAAAATCCTAGAACACATAAATACAATTCCTGATACTGAAATTTACGTACAAATAAATGTAGTTTTTGCCCAATGCTGTTGATTATTGGAATAATGCAACATGGTTTTAAACTGTAGCCCTTTCAGTGAAGTTTTGAGTGTCTGGTAGTTGTCTACAAGAAGTACTGATGAATGTTTACTCCATGGCAGCAATGTAGTGGTTCATTTGAAATACACAAGAAACTCCTGAATTACTGCTTTAAGTGGCTGTAAACCAAGTATAATGTGATTTGCTTGTCATGGAAAATTGCTTCAAAAGTTGCATCTCTCCAAAGATCCATAAAGGCTTAAATTACTTTCTATTTTAAGCTGCTCAGTGTTAGAGAACAATACTGAGTCCCAACACATCTGAGCGAATGAAAAAAACAGAAATGATTGGAGTTTGCATCATGCCAGTTACTTATATGTGAGACATTTCATTTTAACCTCTAATGTGTAAATGTGGTTTTCTTTGCATCAATTAGTGGTGACCAAGATTTAAGGAGATAAGGGTCAGTAACCCTTGATGTGTACAGTAGGAGGAGGTCAATTCATGTTGCAGCTTCTGCATAAATCATTTAACGGCTCATTGAAGGTAAAGTCCACCGAAGATTTTTACTTTATAATAGTGCACAGATCAGTTTGATCAGTGCATCTGTTGCAATATTTCCTTAAAGGGGAACCAGCACATTTCCAGGTCTATATTTATGTTCTGGGGTTCTACTGGAATATCTTAACATGATTTACAGTTCAGTTGTCTTTATGCAGGTCCGTTTTAGCTCCTGTCTCTGAAGGTCCCCCCTCCTGATGAACCCACTGATTGTCCTGCTTCCAGTTCTAGATACATAAGCAAACAGTAGTAGTAGGATTTCACTTTTTTTATTACATGTTCCAGCCTAAATCTGATCCAAAACATGCAAGTGGACAACGTGAGCAACCTGTAGAGCAACCTTAGCAACAACTTTAACACAAGCAGCAACCCCCGGGGCTGTAAAATGAAGCCAATGTAGAAGTGCCAAAAACTGCAGTTCCTTGAATGGCCACTTGAGGCTCCAAAAGTGAGTCAATCCCCATAGACCCCCATGTTAATATGCCCAACTTTACGACATGTTTACAGCCTGGTACAAAAAACGGTTTTGGTCTCTGTAGCTAATTTCCCCTTTCATGATAACTGTACGAGGGGTGAATTTTTTTATAACTCACCCGTTTAAATTTTATTAAACCATAAAGTTATGCATGATGAAGGACATGACTGCTTTGAGTGACAAGTCCACCAGCCACTAGGTGGCTTGTTTCAGCCATGCGGCCCGCCTCTTTGCCCATTTTTGATTGGCTGGGAGTTACATAGCATCTGCCAAGATGGCGACGGCCGGAGTGGCTCACTTTGAGCTTCAAAACCGCTCTTCAGAAACCAACGGGCATCATGGTAACTACGTCCATATTTTTATACAGTCTATGCTTTAGCAACAAAGACTACAAAACGGGCAGCCATTTGTGTGCATGCATGGACAATGTGACGTCATCAGGAGGAGGAAGTAGAGAAGTTAACAAACAAAGCATTGAGAGCTGAAGTCCTGGCTTTGACTCTCTGGGAGTACCTTTAGTTTTTAACTTTGACCATGTTTAACATAGACATCTGACATTAAAACAGTATATAAATGACAGAAAATCACAAAAAGTATGTTATGTCCCCTTTAAGTTGTAGGACTCAAAAGAGACAGATGCCTAAGATCAAGACCTCCAGTTTATAACGCAGGCTTTCTATTAAAATGTTTAAATTTCAAGCCCAATATTGACACCATCGGGTGGATGATATTAGATTTAAGAAAACTCCCTCCAGATCCACAGAAGACATTATACAGTACACTTTATTTCACAGTCTAAGGAGTCCTCCTCTAACTGGGCCTCATGTGTAAAATTGGTGTAGTGCCCCTTTAATTTTAAGAGCCAATAGACAGACTGTAGCATGGTGTCATCAAGGGACGAATCCTCCTTCATAGACAGCAAAAGATGATGAGTAACCGCTCCCAGCCACAAAGGTTTTACTGTAATATGCACACATTTTCCAATGGATAGGAATATTACCTGAAAACCCTACAGTCAAATAAAACTCATTTTGATGATTAAAAAACCTCTCATAAAATAATTCCATGAGTCCACAGATTTAATTCAGTAACACTGAAAGCTCAATGCTCTGATTTCCAGCTCATTGCAAAAGCACAATTGAACTGTTTTAGCACGAATTTTCCCTTTAACGCGTGTAAACATTGTTTGTCAAGCTGCTCTCCCAAACACACAGAAGTTGAGTCAACTTCCTGATAGATGGAGCTGACAGATGAGGAGCCACTAGCCTCCCAGCCGGCGGGCAGTGGCGGTGCCAGGCATGGCTGGCGATATCCGGTTTTTAGCATCCCCCTGCTGTGCCACAATTAGCAGTCATTAGCAGCTCTGGGGAATGGAGGAGGTGAGTGCGAGGGGTTGGGGGAGCGTTGAGATAGCGGGCAGGCTCCAGCAGCATGGCGAGAGCTTACAGTGCTAATCAGGTCTGCTTCTCCATCCCTTGACTCTACTCATTTGTGCCTCTACAGTAAACAAAGTCCTCTGATGTGTGTGTGTGTGTGTGTGTGTGTTTGTCATCGTGCACAGAGGAGCGCGCAGCAGGCAGCGCCACCACAAAACAACCAGGGAAACACACTGTCTGTCAGGTAAAGATTGAAGCCGATGAGATGGGGTACTTAACACAGTCTTGAAATCCCAAAGGATCAATACTTAGCCAGAGTTATTACTCAGTGTATTACATTTATATTGGCACCACCGCTCTGAAAAGCCACCAAAGATGAACCACGTGAAATTGATGTCAAAGGTGACTCTGCACGAAAGGAGCATAAAAGATAATGTGGAAGCAAAACCAAATAAGAGCGGAATCCGCACAGCAGGTTAGCATCATAAGTACGCTGGAGCAAACCTAGACGGCCGTTCTTACAGATAAAGACTAGCCAAATGGCCATATACCGCAAAGTGGGCCTGTGAAAATGACATTGATACATGGAGGGAAGCTACAGAAGAGGAGTGACTTCTCTTTTTTTTTTTTTTTTTTTTTTTTTCTCCATGGCAGCAGACTGGCAGCTTGTCCTCTGCCGTGGCCCTCCCCGGCTCTCCGAGCGGCGGGACAGAACCATCTCATCTCCCCTGCTGTGATTTGTGTGTCCGATCACAGAGGCAGCCACTTTTACAGCTGCTATATTGTCAGGGCTAAGCGGGATGTGGCATGTGGAGCTACTGCTGTGTGTATTTCCGTGTGTGTGTGTGAGTGGTTGTGTAGCTATCTATGAAAGGAAGACATTCATTTGCTGTATCATTTCATGCTGGGACAGTCACCCTCCCCACCAACCCCCTCCCCCCCCCCTCCACACTCACCCTTTTTTTTCCTCTAAAGCTATAGCTCTATAGCTGACCTGTCTGCCATAATAAACAGCTTGTGTTGGACAACTGATTTTAAACCAGGGCCATATCGCATATTTCTGCACATGAGAGGAGGGGGCCTGAGAGAGAAACACATCCATAAAGATGACACCGTTTAAGAGGCAGACAACCTTTACAAAAGAGCGCCGGGTTTAATGGGCTGGCCGCGTGGCTCATAAACCACAACAGCATCCAACTGCAACGGAGACCGAGAGCCAGCTTTACTCAAGGCTGCTGCAGAGAAAATGCTACCACCCTGAAGGCTACACCGGATCGTTTTGCACGAGTCAGTCAGTCAGTCACAACCGCAAGAAATCACAGAATCTAGACCCAAGAGCGAGAGGTGTGTCCAGGTGTGTTTTGTGGTCTGATAACCACAATAACACAGTGTGGGAAACAACACTATGAGAGTGCTGAGAGTGAACCAAAACAGTAAAGATGCAGCCGGAAAGCTTAACAATGAGCTGAAACGCGATAAAGCTCCGTGAAGTTGAGGGGAGCTGCAGAGTTGGACCATAATTTCCTGTAGGTTCATCACTACGAGCAACACCTCTGAAACACCTCTGACCTATAAGTCCTATATTCAAAATCCTTCTTTGATCCTGCATATCCTAAACGTACATAAGTAATACCAGCAAAACGTACTTAAAGTATCAAACATAGCTGCACTGATATTTTAATGAGACTGTCAGTAGCCTACTGATACAGCAATGTGTGGGTAGGGTTTAACTATTGTAAATAAAACCATCTGAGACGTTTAGAGGGGGAAATCTCTATTTGGTGGAACTGCTAACAGCTCAAAGACATCTGAAACATGAATCAGATAAAAGTGGTGGAGTAAAAAGTACAATATTTCTCTCTAAATTGTAGTGGAATAGAAGTCTAAAGTAGCACATAAGTGGCATACTCAAGTAAAGTACTAGTATCTCAAAATTATACTTAAAGAACAGCTTCACAGTATTCCGAGTCTGTCTTAAAATAATCGAAACTGGTTTTTCTTGCTGTAATCAGGTCCCCTGTTCATGGCAGGCATTAAAAGTTCTCTTTCTAATGCACTTTCAATGAGCGTGATGGGAGTCCTCCATCAAAAAAATACAGCCTTTTTAGTGACAAATTTCCGACCCAAGCTTTGGAAGACATCTGCTTGATTTGACTAATATGGACAGCTGAGGCTTTATGTTGGCTTCATGATAACCTTTTGAACCATATAAGGAATGTGGAAAAACATCTTTCAATACACATATGACTATTTCTTTACCATAATACTAGCTTCAATAATCATTTACTTTTATTCATTTGAGGTTAATTGGTCAAATAAGTAAAGAGGCTGTTCACTTCCCCAGTTGATTACAGTCTTTATTACGCATACACTAGTCTTTAAATGTACAGTAACTGTTCAAACCGATCTCTGCTCAGGAATCCTACAAATGTGTGATCAGTGTTTAAACTGTAATAATTGAACAGGAGACAGTGGCAATGAAAGACGCACAAAGCCACTGGAATTTCTACAAGTATATCATCATTTACATGTAAATATATGCAAATACATGCAAAACCAGACACTGACCCCAACTCACCAGACACAAGAGCAGTAAATATCCAAATTTTCCAAGTTTTAACCATCTTCTGCTTTGCCACCTGCCAAAAACACTCAACATTTTTTTCTCATTAATATGCAAATGTGAGGAATCAGATTTGTGTGTTGGATTGAATTAATCCCTGCCACCCCTTCTGCTTGTGCTGTAATCACAAATTACAGACAGGCGTCTGACGGTAGGCTAAAGCCTTGAATCCTGTCAGAGGGTCTTTTACCTCAGGGGAGAACTCCCAATCAACACAACTGGTCAGACACACAGATACGGCAGCGGCATAGTAATTTGGCATATCCGCTGTCAGTTTCAAAGGGATATTAATTTTCTCTTTTCCTTATCTCTCTGTTCTTGTAGCGTCATTGTAGAGCAGCTACAGTAGGCCCACGCCGTGGCCGGTTTCCTGACATGTTAATCAGTGGACAATTTGTTCACGTTTAACAAGGGGGATGTTTGAGGAGATGAAATGAGTCCATTCTCTTGGTTCCTTTTCTTTAAGATTCAGAGCTAATGAGGAAGGTGCATGTGGGAAGAAAAAAAATGAGATCAGAGAGATGCTATTGCCATTCATACACCTCAAATCGATCCTGTATATACATAATGATGTGGCTGCATAATATGGAGGAATTGTCAAATATTTAGATGGTAGTTTCATCCAACCCCTATGGATGGTCAAATAAATGCCAGCTTGTGATTTTTTATACTCATGCATGTGTGATGCTTTGAAGAGAGCATTTCAGGAAGCACTGGTGTGTTAGTATGCATTGTGCATCCTGCAGAAACCTCCCTATTGGATTTTATAACTCTAATATTACACTCTAAATGTTGTGTGTTTCTCTCCGTATATATGTACAGGATGTGTTGCACGTTTCCAGTTGCAAATCTGTTTTACATGTGCAATATTGAAATTTGTGTAAATCCTAATTTAATAGAACGTTGTGTATTGTTTCTCCTCAAGCAGACCCAGATGGTTGCGTGATAAAATAATAAAATGACACGAACATCCAACTGTAAGACGAGTGTCAGGTAAGCCGTGTAGACTGCTGAGATTATTCATAAGCGAGAGTCATGGCGAAGAGCGAAAGTGCGACGTCCTCTGTGAACAGCATCGGCGGTTACATCTGTGAGGAAGGAGAGGCAACATGAGGGGGAATATAACGGGCCTCGTTCAGATGACAAAGAGGGACAGACAATGGGCGTAGCAGCATTATTTCAACTCCCCTCTGACAGTACTCTAATTTAATGAGGCACACTGTGAGCGCTCGGGTGAGTCTCTGTCTCACTTTGTCTGGAGCAAGGTCAATCTGAAAACACAAGGGCACGCAGAGGAAACAACAACAAAAACAAAGCCAGCCCTTGTAAAGGAAAAAAAAATGAAAAGGCCAGATTACAAACCACCAACAGTGCAAACAAGAAATGCCACGCTGGACGCCCAGAATATCCCACTAATTAAATTGTAATAGCAGACATGTTGTAAACAATTTTTTTTTTGCTGCGCAGAGAGCGGTAATAGCATTTTATAGAGGAGAGAACTCGGCCAGAGGTGTTGTTCACCTCCCCTGATGTGCTAAAGCGCGACATAGCAAACACTGCTATCATAGTTGCAGCGACGACAGCCAAGCAAAAACAACAATCTCTTCCAAACACACACACACACACACACACACACACAGACTTAGAGAGACTGCAACTCCAGCCTCTTGGCTTCACCACGTCCTTCCTCCCTCCATCTGTCTGTCACCACAGACACGCACGCCATTCCAGGCAGCAGTCGCCTGGCAACATGGCTCAGTCTCTGAACATATTTCCCAGTTCGGGTAAGATATACACTTTCAGCTACAGTGTTATTTCATTAGAACAGAGCATGTGGGTTTGTGTTTCTGCATCTCTGTCTCCAGCCACCTGCTTTTATTGGAGCCTGCCCCCGGAGTGTTTGCTGGGGGAATATTAAAAAGACGACTGCCGTTGAATGGGATATTATAACATAATTAGCAGGGGTTCCGGGCTGGCACACTGCACGAAAACAGATGGCCTGCTAATTCTATTAGCAGGGCAAAAATGACCGCATAGCTTTTAGCGCTGGTGGAGCGCTGTGACCTTCAAGCCCCTGAAGTGGCCGGGTGCACAGACCCCCAAACTATTACATGATACTTTCACTGACCCCGGACACTTCCTATTACACTCTTTATTAACTGGCAGAATCTCTATGGGAAATCTTCAATTCATGGTTTTATAAGTTCAGTGCACTGAAAGCCCCAAATGAGTCAATATGCATGTTGTTGTTTGTCAAATATATGGAGGTTAAGATGTGAATGATGCCCTTAATGATGCTTTAAAATAAGTATATTAAAGTTAGTTTTGAGGTCAAAGTATTATCATACAATACGGCTTTTTTCACAGCAGGATTTTGACTTATCAAAGTAGGAAAAGCATCAGTGTCACATCAGCCTTTTCCACTTACAGGAACTCATACCTGAACTTGTACCCATCGTCCCGAGTTTTCTGCTTTTGTTTCCGCTGTCTTCTGCCTTCTTTGGAGACAAGTTCCTGGAGATAAATCCTGGTTCACTGCTCAGGAGGTGATGCTAAATCAAGTTCCAGGTAGGCGAGGGTCGTTAACCTCACAATCACAGGTCTGTTTGCACTTATGTGTCGTCACGGCTCAACTACAACAAACACAACATATCATTAAAAACACCATTTCACTTCTGAGCGTAAATGCAAAGACCTTAAGGTTGATTTTATTGCAGATGTAATGCTTGTAATTTTCAAACAGATTACCTTCATGAATTTACATATTTTACAAAACTCTCAAAATTTCCTCAAAACAAAAAGAACATATGCACAATTAATTATTATAATTACATTTTTGAAAACATTTAGAACTTAATCTGCTTTTACTTTTAATGCATTACTTTATTTCCTGTGGCTTTTACTGGTTTGTAAAGTACCTACCACCTTAGTACTTTAACTTCCAATATGTTTGGGGTATAAGAAGCTCCAGGTTACAGGCTGTTAACTTCCCGTAGTGGAAAAGCGGCTTATTAACATTAAATGGCTCCATTAAATTGTCCCGGTAACTCATAGCGGTAAAAGCGAGCCAGCATGAACAATACCACATAAGTGATATTCAGCCATTAGTCATTTTATTATTTACACCTGTGCTTTTCCTACTACGACATGTAGAAATGAGAAAAGCGTGCTATAACTCTAGTCGCTAAATGTGAGACTTTCCTGTAGAAGTTTCTCACAGTTGACGTTTTGACATTATGTCATAAAATCACAGGTATAACGGCTTTGTTCCTCTGGTAAATACAATGCAGCCTTTAATAGTATTACTAGACACACCTGTGTGACCTGAGGGAGGTATATTTATTTTATTAAAAAGACTGTAACTGTGGAAGATATGATTTTGTCCCCCATCACTTATATTATAAGCATATTTGGAAGGGATCTCTTAATGATCAGTATGAACAGGAGGGATGATTACAGAGCGCGAGACCTGTTTCAGTGGGTCAGTTTAACTGGAGTTGATGTGAAACAGCCTAAAAAAAAAAATCTATTGTATCATATTTATTAAGCTTAACATAGGTGGTGGATAATTGGAGTTTTCATAAAAAGACCTCATTTTGATTTGCACAATAGAGGAGATAAGATGTAACCACGGCGGTTCATCTATTTAGCATCAAAATGGACAGCAGAATTAAACATATTACTACAGCTATTCTTGGTTCCTATTGTATGTACTGTATTTCATTATCTCTCTCTTCAGTCTGACGCCCCCATTTTGACCACAAGAGTGTTAAAACCACTGTAGCTTTGAAATGTTGTCAGAGCATAAACCATTACCAATATTACCTTCTGAGATATTAAAGCATCATCTTTTATGGGGTTTTTTCTAGACTGTGTGTAATTTTGATCAGACTGGTTTGATTTAAAGAAAAAAAACCTGAATTTGTGAGTCTAAAGCAGCTGAATATCGCCTCACCGGCCACATGCAAACCTCTGCTCTGCCCCGAATACTGAGCGGAGCCTCAGCGTCTGACTGTCATTCTCACACCCACTCACTTTTCATCTTTACCTCAGCCCCGACGTTCTCCCTCCCAGGTTTCAATATGCCGTCCTTCATCCTTCATTTCTCAGAAGATTCCATTTACCTTCTCTATATATTTCACTGACACATTTTCCAGCCCTTTTCGCTCTTTCTTTCAGCTGACTCCCCCTCCATCCCTTTGCTGTCCCTCTCCCTCTAAAGCAATCATCCTTCTTCCTTTCTCTCTTTATTTACATGACACTGAGGTTCTCTCTGAGGCAGGTGCGGATGGCAAAAGGCAGGCTTTCACAAAACGGTTCAGGTTTAATATCTTCCCCTTGCTTTTCATCACAACCCGAGAGCTTCATAGCAGAACTAACATTCCTTGTGTAATCGCATTGTCCTTCTGTAAATACCATGGGCCCAGTCTCATCTTTATTTTATTACCACCTCTATCACTAAAGACCCCTCGTGCAGACCAATATTGTTTAGGCTTGAGGCCAGACGACGCCACCCTCATATCGTCCACCCCTGCCCTGCACAAAACACTGCATGTGAAACACAGTGGACTTCCTTAATATACTGAAGTATGAAAATTGACCGAAGCAATACGTCCTGACATTTAGTCTAATATTACGTTCCTAATCATAACAAGACATTAATCAGAACCAGAGTCTACAGCCACACTAGAGGTGAGGCTGTAATGCTCATAGTAAAGAAAACTTTTAGGTGAGTACACAAAAGTTTGACCTGCTGGTGGCGCTAGAGGAAAAGTCAGGGGATCACCAAAGTCAGTAGGCTTCATCCTCTTGGGTCCATGAATGTATGTACAAAATTTCATGGTAATCCATCATATAGTTGTTGAAATATTTCAGTCTGAACTAGAGTGGAGGACCAACCAACCAACAGGCCGTCATTGGCATCGGCAGATTGAAGGATCTGCAACAAACCTTTGACAAACCTTTAAACCTTTCTTTCCACTTGGAGTATTGCAATCAATGTGTTGATAGCAGTGTAAAACAGAGCTGGTAAGTGCACAAATACAATTTTCTGTTTGGAAATGTTAATTAATACATTATTAATTTGAGAATTGGTTTGTCCTCGGTGGTTGAAAACAACAGCCTCCATTATTTAGTTTAATAATCCCTAAAAATGAATACAGGAGAAGTAAATTGTGCTCAGAAAACAACTTCATTTGCATGAACTACAGTAAAGAATTTTTTTTTTTTTTAATGTCCCAAAAATTAACAAGCGATTCCTACTTCAGTGCATGAAAATATACTCATTATCCAGTTGCTTTAGTGATTATAAAATAGCAGTTGAGTGGCAGCTTTAAAGTACGAGAGATTCAATTTTCAAGACACATAAGAAATATGAGGAATAAACTCGCCACAAGGACACATAACAAACACACATAGTTCAACCAGGAGAGATAAACTGAAAGAATAGTTACTGAGAAATTCATTTATTTGATATTGTGGGCACAAAAGGAGAAATTACAGTACCAGTTAAAAGTTTAGACACACCTTCCCATTCATTTCAATGAGAAAGTGTGTCCAAACTTTTGACTGGTACTCGATCTGTGATCATATTTCAGATGAGGAAAAATGTGAATAGTAAGTATGAAAGCATTTCCTTAAAGGGGAGAAAACATGCACATTTCCAGGTTTATACTTCTATTCTGGGGCTCTACTGGAATATCTCTGCATGATTTACTGTTCATAAAACTCTATTTATCTTAAACTGACCCTTTATGCAGCCCCTCAGTTCAGCCTCTGTCTGAAACAGGCCGTTTTAGCTCCTGTCTCTTTAAGGCCCGCCTCCCCATGAGCCCACTCTTGACTATGTTTAACATAGACATCCAACATTGTACAACTAAAGATCTGGTATTATGGCCTTTTTTGACTCATTTTTATAAATGCTGAGTCTATTCTAAACATATCTTTGACATTTTATTCACCCAAGGTTGTTTAGATTTCTCTAAATCCTTCTCTCCTTACAGCCCAGATTCCCCTCTGTCCTCCAGCAGGCTGTTTCAGAAGCTATTTACATAAAACTGGCATTATTAATGACCTCCTATTCCGATTGGCTAACCCACAGCTAATTAGAATACTAATGAATAATGCAACTTCCCTTACGCCGCATCCTTACCTGGAGTAATGGCTGCTAGCTGTAGACATTAGACAGTATATAGTGGTCTAAGACCGGTGAATGAAAGGGAAGAACCTGCTGTTGCACAGTCGAAAAGATGTTTCAGAGCAGTAAGATCATGTCTACGTTTCCTAAAAAAGTCAAAATTATTCTCTCAAATATAGCCGGAGGTCGCTAGCTTAGCTTCAGCACAGATATATTATATTACTTTAGCTGAGCTTGTTTTAAATCTTCATCCAAAGACTGAAGATGAAAAGGTTGAAAATCCTGCAACGTACTGAGTTTCCTTAAGCAGACAGTCAGTTGTAAAATGTGCTGAACACACACACACAACCACCTGCCAATAACGGAGAGAAGATTGTCTCCAAAAATGAAAAACAGCCATACCTGAAATAAATTTCCATCCTCTGGAAGGCTGTAAAGACTTTTTAGCTGCTGAACAACCAGTAACACTTCCAGCATCCTGCTCTGCTCGTCATCCGGCTGAAATGCAAACTCACTACAGAAGTTACATATGGACTCAGTGCAGCGCTGAGCGGCGGCGGGCTCATGCTAAAGCCTCCTAGCATATTTGATTGGTCTTTCTTGTGTGACATACTAACTGGTTCCACCTCAACACTGCTAGCTCTTGAGCCAGGAGGAGATACAACTGAGTAATGTTACAGCACAGGAAGGTCCCCAACATCACTCTAATCTATCCCAAAGCTCATTTTTCTTCAGCCCTTTAAATCATAAGGGACTGTCTCTTAAGCCTGAAGCCAATGTCGGTGTCATTGACCCTGATGTTCTGTCACTGTCCTTGTAATCCGACAACAATAGTATAAACCATTAACACACCACAGTGGACACAGAATGGCAGAGTGGGCCAGAATGACGCAGCATTTTGTACATATACGTTTCCTCTCGTCAAGGTCTTAATATTCAGACCTACATACATACACCTACATTAGCAAATCAACAATAACTCACTCATGCGCTTAAAAAGCAGAACATACAACACACATGCACAGACAAGTTTTACTTCACACTCCGTCTGAACTTCCTCAGGCTGAACAGATGCTTCGTCCAGCAGAGATCTGAGCTGCATCTTTTCCTCAGCACAGAGGGAAAAAAAAAAAAAAAAAAAAAAGAGGAGGAGAGAATAGTTGGAACAAAGCAGACAATCCCCATCAGACTGTGTCAGCTGCTCTACATAGTCCGTCAACAAAAGCCTCTCTCACAGACTACTGGCTATCTAAAAAAAACCCAAAAATCTTTACTTTTGAAAGGCACAAACACGGACACGCGTCACGTGTTTGCGGCGTGTGTGTGCAGTCAAGAGAAGTGTCTCTGAAGTCCCTTTTGTGAAGTCCTTCATTATAATCAAGTAGCACCGTCGTCTCTCCCCACTGTTGACGTCAGGTGTTTATTAATGGATTCCCACTGGAGCAGGACATGCAACTCACACAGGAGTGACTCAACCTACTTACTGTTTATGAAATATTTTACACTCTTTTACAGAAAAATCCTGCACAGGAAATTGGAATAAATAGAAGAAGAAATTATGAGTTTGCATGAGCCTAATTAGATGAAGAAAGGAGCAGCACCTACAGTAAAAAAAAAAAAAACTTCACGAATAATGCCAAAATTAAAACTTAGGAGAACTTGTGGTTTACAGCTTTAATCTGTGGTGAAAGATGTTTTTAAACTCTAGACAGACTGCATTTACACACTCCAAATTAGCAGCAATGGAGCACCGCTACATATTGTACAAGGCATCAAGCTCATAGTCATTAGCTGTAGCGACAGCACAATGATAATTATTATTCCCATCATTGCACACGCACCTTTGTGCAGCTACCGTAATTCATCCGTTTATTTATTCACTCTGGATCTCATCGTGATGTGGCTCATTAAGACAACACACCATCATCTCTTGTCACTTTGTATTCCGTCTTTTTAAAAAAAATAAAACACATTCCACAAAATTTCTGGCCATGTGGCGCATCATAAATTGAGAGGAAAGTTTTTCACCAACACACACCTGCAGAGTAGAGAAGTCTTAATTGAAATGAGGAAGGACTTGCAGGAGCGTCTGAGGGAGGAAATACATTGTTTTACTGTCATACTTCGCTGCCTCCGTCGTAATGATTTTGCATGCAGTTTTGTTTACTGTAGAGCACTTTGAATATTGTTTTTCATATAAAGTTTATTATCAGTTTCTTTATATAAATTACCCTCTGTGTACCTTGTCCAGAGATGCAGGCATCCAATTCATTTTCATTAAATCACCAGAAAACAGAAACCGCCCACACACCATGCCACTCCTGAGTGATATAGCTGGTTGTTTGTTATTTAATTGTTAATTGTTGTTATCATTTAATTGTTAATTTTCTCTTAATCATGATCCTGAAATGAAAAAAATGAAGTATGAGCTTTGAGGTCAGGCATTCTTGGTGCAGTTAGTTATCTGCAATCAAAAGTAAATGAGTGACTGAGTGAATGCTAATATGTAAAACGCAAAGTTCACAGAAAGCAGTCAGGGTGAGTAATTGGCCCAGCGCAGCAGAGATATTTGTATTTCCCCCGCTGTGAAATAACCGCACCCGTGGTGCAGCCGAGAGAGAGAATGGGTGAGAAACAGAGAAAGACAAACTTGCAAAGCCTTACAAGTCAAGATAATTCTCAAGTGCAGTTGGGGGGAAATTGGCAGATTGAAGAAGAATAACTGAGAGAGGCAAAAATCCTTTGCATTTTAATGAAAACTTTGGATTGAACGTGAATAAAAGAAGGAATACAGCCATACATAAACAAAAAAGCAAGCAAAACAGCATCAGCTTTGGGGTTTTGATGGAATTTTTAACCAGGCGGGATGTGTGCGAATGTTATACACTTGTGACGAGGAGCGGTGACACACAAACTCATCTCGCTCAGGTGTGAGGAGAATGCCTGATGACTTCAGCTTAGAGCCATCAGCTAACCTGAGCGATCAGTGGAGGGACTTCAGTGGAGGAGAGCAATCGGCCGTTTGAAGAATTCATGAGGTCCTGAACGAAACGTCTCATAAGCGGCGACTACTTCATAGAGTCAGCTGGACAGAGATATTTTACAACTAATGAAGGGTAATAGCCAAAGTGATGAACCAACATCCTCACAGTGACCTTTCAGGTACGTACAGGCTTGTTTATGAGGCTGTGTGTGTGTGTGTGTGTGTGTGTGTGTGTGTGTGCGTGGGAACAGCTCGCCCGACAAAAGCGGATAGAGCAAAGCTTCTTGAAGGACGAGTGACCTCATACATCATGCTGGCATTCCTCTGCACACTGGTGAAATGAGGGATTTTCTATCCCACTCCCTTTTCTCCTCACATTCGAGATGCTACACACACACACACACACACACACACACACACACACACGTATTCTATACTTGTGAGGACCCTCGTTCACATAATGTGTTCCTTCGCCCCTGATATAACAACGTCTGACCCCAACTTTTACCCTAAGTTTAAACATTACACTAAAACCAAATCTTAAAGTTGCATTAAGGTAATTTTTAAATAAACAGTTGGTCAAATGACTATGTATAATGTGAATTTCCACCTGATCCTGAAGTTCCCTTCAGCTCTACAGAGCTTTATAGCATCTTTCAGCTCATTGTTTTGATTTTATGGCCTGCATAAAATCTCACCACTCAGTGTTTTCACTGCAGCAGGGAGCCATTTTCAGCAAAAAAGCTCAGAAAAAACCCACTGAACACTAGCTACCGAGCACAAAAAGGTCTGACATACAAAATTAGCAACTAGCTGGAGGACATAGCAGAGAATTTAGAAGTCAGATATTTCCCTCTGGAGTTGATGGAGACTAAAAAAAGAGCTAAAAAGAGAGTGAATATTGGACTTACATTCATTAGGTAGCCAGGTGGAAGCTAAATTTGAACGGTGAATGCTAAATTTCTTGCTAACTTCTTCACCATATCAACTTTATGAGGTTATAATGTGTCCGTTTTGATTTTACAGCTTGTTCTGCTGCCCCCCAGAGTGCTAAACAAAAAAGAAATTCATACTTTTTTACTGACAGCAAAACGAAAAAATGTGTTATCTGTTAAAATATATAAAATATCCATCATTTTTGAGAATTTATGTATCAAAATCTTTTTATTCTCTTGACCAGTAAAATTCTACAAAATGTCGAATGATGATTCAGCCTTCATTCTGGGCTGTATACATACATCTTGTCCAATCAACTGTGAAACTGGACTTATTGTCATTGGTTTTAGGGGTCATAGTTACTAGCAGAGCTCCATCATGGGTCAGAGGTGTGTATGTGGATGTCGTTTGGCAGAAACTCACATATTCTGTCACATCAGGAAAGCTAAAGATACTTTAACTGCCAGTTCAATAACCCTAAAACACCTTTTTGAACAAGCGAGGCCTTGCCAAAATGTATTAACTTTCCAAAAATGTCAAACCGGATCTCACAAAGACAGAAGTACAAAGACACACACTCATTTCATTTATTGTTTATTTTTGCAGGGACGGTGCACAATTAAAAGTAATTGCACCGGAGTTAGCTAGCAGCTAATTTACATCTGTTGTCCCTGGGCAGGTAGACAAAAAAAAACAACAGAACAGCAGATACACTACATAAAACACACACACATTCACACACATGCATTCACACAGACACACCTACATCCCTAAACCTCAGAAGGTCAAGCTACTGTAGGGTTTTTCCTGTTTCCATGACACTACCAACCTGAAGTCTGCACTCAACCTGACTATCAATCAGCAGACAAACCATACACAGGCCCAGGCTACTGTATCGGTAAGTGGATACACACACACACACACACACTTGCACACACATTCACAGATGAATCAGTTTCCTCTCTCTCTCTCTCCGTTGAAGCTCTGTGTAATATTAGCGTGCAGTGCGGCTATCTGTCAGTAATCTGGAGATGTAGCAGGAAGCTCAGCAGTACCTCATCTGAGCAAAAAACTTGCTGATTAGCACCGGGATTATCCTATTAACAGAAATGATTTCACAAGCTTCAGCATACAAATGAGTCACTTACAAAAGTTTCATCTGATACTACTACAAAACTTATTAAATCATTTAATTGTGAGATTAAAGTGGGCTAATTTGACAAACCAGCACTAATCACAAATGACAATAGGACAGCCTCAAGGCCTGAGCGCCGATTGCAGACTCTCGTTTATTTATATAGCTCTAATAGGACCGACAGACGGGATCGCATAGTGTCAGTAAGGAAATGAGATAAACCAAACAGCTGAAACTGCAATAAGGAAGGAGAGGACACGATGTATAATGTGATGTATTCGCGAAAGGAGGATAGATATAGAAGGGGGAAAAGGGGAGAGGGGAAAAGTGTGTGCATGTGTGTTTTGGTAGGCCACATCAGGTCAGAACTAAGCACCGAGACAATCAGAATAAAGGCGCAATTGCTGCCTGGTGAAGCAGACACACATGCTCAAAACAACGTGAGACCTAGAGATGATAACGCTGGAAGTAGCGGACTGTGATTAATCAGTGACAGCTAACCACTAATTACAACCCCCAATCAATTACCTCAACGCTCATTATCTAGTCAACACACCACCTGGAGAGCACTAATGCGCTTTACTTGCTGTGGGCAGAATCAGCATATACACTTGTATTTTGAAAGCACTGACACTGAATGGGAAGTGTGAGAGCTTTGCTTTAGAAGGAAATGTGACCAGTGTGAAGTTTATGTGTGTCAGTCTTTGTGTTTGGTAAAAATTCATGCATGAGCGATGTAGTACAGTAAGTGAATAATCCCTTATATGTATTGTTGTATTGTGTCTTCATAAAGGAATTCAATATGCAAACGTGTGTGTGTGTGTGTGTGTGTGTGTGTGTGTGTGTGTGTGTGTGTGCAGTAAGGGGTAAAGTCTCCGCTGTGGCCAGAAGCCTCCAGCCTTCGCTTTACATTTATAGCGAGACTAAAGATTAAAGCTCTTCTCCCAGCAGCTCTCTAACAGAGCACAACCCAATTACACCTCGCTGGACCTGCACCACGAACCGAAGGAGAAAAAAAAAAGACAGAGAGAAAAGAAAGAGAAAGAGGAGTGAATGAAGATGAGGGAGGCTGGAGGGAGGGATGACTGCTCTTGCAGAAAAAAAGGTAGCAGACTACGGATGGGGGGAAAGGACGCAGAAGGAGAGATTGGCTTGAAGGAGGAGTGAGAGAAGAAGAGAGTCGGAGGGATGAGTGCGGTGCAAAGGAAGGTGTTAAAGAACAGAAAGCAAAAGGAGGGGGGGGGGGGGGGGGGGATTGGATTGAGAATATCAGAGGCGAGAGGAAAGCAATGTCAGACATCTCCTCAGGGGATCAAACACTGCGTTCAGTAAAAAGGCGCAACTCCAAATGGCAGAAAGACTTAACTGTTTGAAAGTTAAGGACCTCAAAAAATATGACGCATGCAGCATGACGTCAGGGAGCAGGGTCGTGTTTCCCAACCGGACTGGTCTGTGACACTTTGAAACAGACCATAGACCGTTTATATGAGATATTTAACATTTCAATCTGAAGTAAAGCTTCAACTAACAGTTACTTTCATTATTGATTAATCTGCAGATGATGCTCTCAGTGAATCTATTAATTGTTTGATCAATAAAATGGCACAAAGCGCTGAAAAATGCTCTGTAGAATATTAAAAATAGAAAGTTGAGAAACACAATTGAGAAGTTGGAACTAGACTAAACTTTTTTTTTTTATCAAAAAACGATTAATTGATTATCACAATAGGTGCAGTTTAATTTTCTGTTAATCAAATGAAATATGATGAAAGATGAAATGAAAATGAAAGATGATTGGTCGATCAATCTAATCTGAAGAGAAAATCCAACCGAATATGCACTACGTTCCATTTGTACACTAATTCTGTTGCTTAATTGTGTATTTTTTCTAATTTACGCAGATATCTGGTCAACTATAGACCACAAATGATTTCCAACAATGTGCTGCCAGAGGATGAGATTTACATGAAGGTATCAAGTTAAAGTTTCTTAAGAATGGAAAAACAAAAACTCCTTGTGGCGTCATGTAGACACTTGTTTTTGAGAGGCCACAGTTTCACAAAGCATGTGTTAATGTTCACACTAAAGTTGTTACCAGTAATTATCTGCTTTGGCATCTGTGTTTGTGATCAAACAGACCCCCTGTTAGTAGCTAGCTGGAGCTATAACTGAATGACACTTATTAACACTATTTTGCATTTGACAGCAATATTGAACAAGAAAATGTTATTATTTATATTTGCATAGTGCTTGCTAATGGGGTAATTGTTGGGTCTCTGTAAATCAAAGAGTATGGTCTAGACCTGCTCTATGTGAAAGGTGCCCTGAGATGACTTTTGTTGTGATTTGGCACTATATAAATAAAAATTGATTGATTGATTGAGGGACGAGTATAAAGCATGAACTTAAGCCACATACCACAGCATTTATAGCCTAAGCTAGTTTGCAATGGATGTTGCTAGAAGGGCTTTTGAAAAACATAAAGCAGTGCATTTGAAACTGCACAGTGAAAAGGCTCTAAACTCAGGGCTAATGTTAGCTAGTTAGCTAGCCGCATCGTTGATTATTTAATGTTACGTAAAGAAAACTCATAAACATGTAGCTGCTGTTTCTACTGACACTAATTAGCTCTTGAATTGACTGTTTTGTAGGATTCTGTAAATTTGTTTCAACAACAATAGTTTAGCTCCTAATTATAGCAGGGCTAATGTTAGCTAGTTAGCTAGCCGGCACTGTTGATTATTTAATGTTAAGTAAAGAAAACTCATAAACATGTTGCTGCTGTTGTCATGTAGCTCTTGACTTGACTGTTTTGTAGGATGCTGTACATTTGTTTCGACAAAAACAATAATTTAGCTGCTAATAATAGCAAAGGACAACAAGCTAACACTGATGTTACTGACTTGTAGTTTATGGTTAAAACCTCAGATGCTAAAGTCGTTTTAAAAAGGGGAATTCTGAAGCTCCAAGTAATTTATAAATTTATTCAAGTCATACTGGTTTTTGGTGTGAGCTGAGTTTGGTTATTCATACCTCATATTGCGGTTAACATGACCACAATTTGCAACGTTTCTACACGACTTCCACAGTGTGTAGTAGGTTCAGTTAAATATGAATGAAAACACACAGAAAAGTGACTTTTATTTATATACTATATTGTTATGGCTAACTAAAAACACTTAGCATGAAAATAGAATTTAACAATCATCTCTGGTTGTTTTCTCTGCTTGTCAGAAAGCACTCAGGAAAATGAAGAGAATCACTAATTAAAGTAGAAATTTAAATGATTTAAAAAAAAAAAATGTAATCACAAAAACATTTTTGTTCCTTCCAGTTGGATAAGTTTTCCTGTCAGTGACCTTATCTAACCGCGTCTTGTGGGCGGATGTAGCAGCATTATCCTGCAGCATGTTGCTGGCTGACTAGACAAGTAGAATTTTACAAAGAAATGCTGCCTTGTGGAGTTCATTGCCCCCTTCCCTACGAAACCCAACACACATCTATCAGTATATCCTGAGCATCAAATGACTGAAAACTCCTCTTCATTTCACGCTTTTCCTAAGAGTCTCCCAAAACGTTCAGAGTAATTATACAGTTGGTGTTTGTACCTATCAAAGAGTTTGAAGCAACAAACAAGCAGAGGAGACGGAGAGATGAAACAGGGGAGAGATTATACAAGTCTGCAGTCTCTCTCAGCTGTACTTCCTTCTGGTACCAGACGCTCTTTACACAGGGCAAGCTGAGTTTATCAGGTCTGCAGAAGGTGACTGATGATGTGGGTTTTTTGGGAGCCAATATCAATTCATCCAAGAAGTTGCAAGCTTTGCTTCCTTGTGAATTCTGTTCTTGGCAGAATGTAGCATCATCTGGACAAACAGTCAGACTTCAGGACACCAAGGACGTCTTAACGCTTGGTCCAGATTCTTGAGTCTTGACCTAGGTTAGTTTTCTTTAGTGGTTTGACAGGTGCAGTCAGGTTCGTTTTGATACACGAGAATCAGTCAAGCTATCAGTGCCAGCACGTCACTTTCCGTTAAGTTTTTGCCATTTGTGTTTTGATATTTTCTTCACTCCAAATCTCAAGTCGACACCTTCATTTTCAGACCACCTGACAGGATTCATATTGTACTTTATATGATGACAGACAATGTAAATGTGTCATATACAGTGTTGGGCTGTAACATGTTACAGTAATATGATTACTTTTTCAGTAACAAGCATTGCAAGGAATTACAATTAAAGTTACATTAGATTAACAGTCTGCTACTTTGACAATTTGGATGGAGATGGAGGGTTAGTATCAGTTTACTATAGTGTCTCTGATTATTTGATGTTTTATGTATGACTGTGAAAAGTGTCATATGTGTAACTATGTTTAATCTGTGTGTCTTAAACTGAACTGCTTAAGTACGCAAATTAAATTTCAGCATAAGCTCACAACAAAGATGTATCGTATTGTATCATATCGTATCGTATCCAGTGGCTAGACTGGTTGGATACGTGTTAACTTGGAGCGGGGGCTGGAGGTTGGCCTCTGCCAAAAGGGGAGAAATTCATTGTAGAGACAACACTTCTGGAGCGCTACATGCAGACAATGTTTAGATACAGTAGCTGTTGATGGTAAATCAACATGCAGTAGGCTTTCTACACATGTGTAGAAATAGAAAACGACAAATGCAAAGTATGTGTTGAGGCTCTGGAGTTGTTTAAAGACACCTTTGATGGAGCAGGGCTGAGTAACAAAAGTAATGTAATTCAATTACTTCTTCAACTGGTCATTTATAATCAGTAATTGATTACAGTTTTCAAGTAACTTGCCCATCACTGGTCATACAGACCCATCAGGTAGCTCAGCTACACACTTACAGAGTGGTGGGCTTTCACGTCTGGTGGGGACTCCTTGGGATTACACCAGAGCTCACTCAAAGCAAACCTAAACCTCCGTTTTATCGTGGACCCAAGAGTCGTTCTCTGGAGTTTCACACTCACCAAATGAACTCTCAGGTAAAAAAGCCTCAAGTCTGGAAAACCTCTCTGGTCAGACCAGCTGTGAAAGCGGCCCAGAACTCTCCACTGTATCCCAGAATAATTTCAATTTAACATTTTAACATTTCTGTAACTCCAACAGACATCCAGTGGAGTATTGATCATTTAGGAGCAGCAGGATGACAGGACATACTGTAAGAGTGTAGTACACACTCCAGTATACGAGCATGGATGAAGATCTCCTCCCCTCCCTCCATCCCAGTGGCAGGCGAGGCAAAAGGCTAAATAAATAAGGCATGGCTGTGGGGGTCGCCGAGCTGTGACCTTTCGGCCCATTTGCTTTGGGAGTTCAGTAGTGCAGCCTCAGCTAGCTGCTCTTCGAAACTCGGGAGGGCGAATTTTAATCAGCGCCGTGCCGATGGCTGAGGCAGTGCATCATGCTTAACGAGGCTAAGAGAGGGCTTTCATTTACCCATGCACAGGTAACAAATGGACCACAGTGCTCATACGACAACCCTGTTTCCCCTTTTCCTGTCCTTCACTGAATCTCTCCTCTTTCTCTCTCTCTGCTAGTCCAGACCTCACCCTGCCTCACCGAGTATCTCATTTAAAGGTTTATACTCTTGAACACTGTTATTTTCTTTTGTTGTAGCAAAAGCAATTTCAACTTCTGCCACTGCAAACATTTTTATGTGAACAAAGTCTATGTAGGCTGGCTATATATTTGTTTTACATTGCTTTTCCAGTTTATTAGGTACACCATTACAGTCCAATCTAATCTGATACAGTCCCTCAGTTCATCCTAACACTAATGTAAAGATTTTGTTGACACTGTGTCAAAGAGGAGTTCAACTCTGGTTATTTTTTAGGTCATACATGTTGTATTGGATTGCATTATACTGAAAGCTTTTTCTTAATATTTAAACCTAATAGATCTGTAGATCTTCCGCAATCCAAAGACATAAAAGTTAGATTGCTTTAAAGCTGCTGTAAACAATATTCTTATATTAACAGTGGATCAAATGGTGACAAGCTCACAGAGAATTATCACCTGACTCTCCAATTCTTTCATTTAATTGTTTTGATTTTACTGCAGGCTGTTGTTTTCGGGAGAAAAAGCTACCTGAGCAGCACCAAACAACAGACAAAGTTAGCGACTAGCTGGTGGAGACCAAACCAGAGCTAAAAGGACAGTGACTATGGGACATACGTTCATCAGAAACACAACTGAATGCTAATGTTGTGCCATGTCTGCTGGATGTGCAAATAAGCCATAATAGTGTCTGCCATATAACAACTTTATAAGGTGATAATATGTCAGTGTTGTGTTCACAGCTTGTTTCCCATCTGTCGCAGGACTCTTTGTTCTTCTTGTCACTGAAAATAGATCTTTATGACTCTGGCTGTATGTTTGGGATCGTTGTCATGCTGCAGAATAAATTTGGGACCGATCAGACGCCTCCTCGATGGTATTGCATTACGGATAAGAATCTAAACATCTACAGTGCCTAAAACATTTGCACAATACTGTAGTTTTAAACAGATTGTAGTTAAACCTCTTACCAGCTGTGATTGTGAGGAGCGAACGAGCTGTGAATTCTTTCTTTGTTGCTTTCTTTAGATGGTTTCAGTGATCAGCGACGCCAACACCATGTTTTTTTTTAATGTTAGTCATTACTTTAGCTTTTTTCATTTATTGTTCGTTTGACTTCTAACTGTAAATTTCTCACATGCTCTCGCACAGCGTTTTATGCTGCAATAGGCTCGAGCCCCCTGTGACCCTGAGCGGAGCAGAATAGGCAGTGTTTTTTTTTTTTTTCTCCATTTATTTTTAATTGAGCTCATCGTTCGTAATATCTTCAGTCCATTTGAACAGGATTAATACTCCAAAGGGAGGTGTGTAGTAAAATGTTCGCCGTGCTAATTTTAGATGGAATCTTAGCCCCGTTGCTGAAGTACAAGAGATGGTTTTGTAATAGAAGAGGGGTATTTCCTAAGAAAATCATGTGACCCTAATTACCTGCAGGATTTTTAGCTATCTCAGCTCTTACTGTAAAATGCAAGGTGTTGGTCTATAATGATCATTAGTCATAAATGAACAAACAATAATCAGGTTTTGACAAAAATTGGGATAATTATCATGTTACTTATTGACTTATTGTTACTCATGGGAGCCATGTTTCTTGTGGCCTTTTTACACCATCCCACTTTATTTCCTACCCTTTCCTGCTACTTCCTCTCTCTCTCTCTCTCTCTCTCTCTCTCTCTCGTTCTCCCTATTGCGATGAGTGTTGTACTGATGAGTTCAACTCCATCACTGCTTAGCTCCACAGGTCTCATTACAGTCAGGCCAGTAGGGAACATTCTAATAAACGGATGAAGATGACACTCTTACAGCCTGTGCATATACACGCAGACACACAACCTTGAGAAAGATTACACCAGGGACGGGTACAAAATAAAAACCTTTCACTTGATTATTTCAGGCAAAATAAATCACAGCCCTCAGACACACACTCCAACCTCAGAGCAAGAAAAATAGTGATACAATAACATCCGCTGCGAGCTCACAAGCAAACATGCGCCTATAGATAAAAGCGCTCCTTGTTGAGGGGGGGGGGGGGGGGGGGGAGAAAAAAAAAAAAGACACACTCACAAACATTCACATTCAAGCACACACTCAAATAATGAAACGCATACACCCGTGCACCTCCCTCTGTTGCACTGTGCACAATAAGTCTTGCTTCATTAAAGCCAAATCTCATCCACTATCAGTTTACAACCACAGAAGTCGTTTGAACCGCCGGGGAAATACAATTCCATTCCGTTTCGGGGTTATCTTAATATATGAGCTTGTCTCCGCCACATTGGTCTGCGGTTATGAGCCGGGCAAACACCCACAGCACCGCAATATTGCACCGGCACATTCACAGGACGGATTGGTGCACACAAAGCAATTAGCAGCTCATATATATATGCGTAATTGCGTGTGTGTGTGTGTGTGAGAGAGAGAGAGAGACTCAACTCCCATGTCTGGTTCTTTTTCCTCCTCTAATTTCTACATCCGACGCTATTAGCAAAAAGTTCATCGTGGATTGCAGTTTGTTTGTTTGTGTATGACACCTAATCACCAAAACAACCCCCATCAGAGCGGAGGATTCTCCTAAAATGGTATCTCCAAACATTCCCGAGCAGGTACACAGCATCACGGCTAAACCTCCGCCGCCGCTGCTGCCACTGCAGCATCTTCAGAGTAAATAGTTTTATGAGATTTAACTTGCTCGGACACAGTGAAGAAGGAGAAACAAGACAAATGGGGTACAAAGAAGACAAATCTCTCAACGCTGTCAATGTCTGAAGTGCTCCGGCCATCCATCCTCCATTGCTCCTTCATTCACTATCTGTCTGGCCCTATCCCACCTGTATGACACCCGATCACTCTTTATCCCTCTATCCATCCATTACCCCTGTCACTTCATCCTTACATTTCTCTACCCCAAGGCCTGAGCTCCCCTCGCCTGTCACAGGATACCTTTTGAGTGGATTACTTGAGGTATCATGAGGGATAAATAGTCAAATATCTCCTCAGAAAGGTTATAATATGCTGTCGTTAATGCTGCTTTAGGCAGTCCTGTTTTAGTTGCTCCACATGATGATTGCGTACTACTTTTTTAATGAATCACAGTTTATAAAGGTTTAATAAGCAGTAACTGTTGGCTTTATTAACGTTTATTAATACTTCTTAGGTTGATGGATCATAAGGAAGTGATCCCAAACTATCCATAAGAGGGGTCTTCCTGATCAATTTAAGAGCTAGCTAAGAAAAAAAAAAAAAAAGCAAATTAACATCTCATTTATGCATCACATCTCATCTCAGGGACAACAGATGAAAATGAGTCCTCTAGGTCATACATACTCAATAGGCAGACTGTGGTCTCGATCCGGACTGTTTAACAATTTAAACCAGACTGACAACAAAATTTAACCACCGCTTTTGATTGGCTACCACGTCACCTGCTAGTAGCCACAGTTAGCGAGGTTGTTGTAGTATGTAGGAGCTCCAGTTGATGAAGTGAATTGGCTTTTTCAAAACCAGGAGATGTATTTAGGGATGACTGGACTGAGAAACACGTGTTCACTTTGCCAGAGGGACATATGAGACCATTGTGCTTGATTTGCAATGAAACAGCTGCCATAATGAAGAGTGGGAACACAAAACACCTTTGATGATGAAACTTAATGTGATTTTTACAGTAATTAACTGGCAGCAAGGGACAAGTAACTTACTGTAATTTATTTACAGTAAGTTACTTGTCACTTGCTGCCAGTTAATTACTGTGAATATAAACACAGTAAACTTACTGTAAAATAAATTACAATAAGTTTATTGTGTTTATATTTACAGTAGCAATATTGTGACTGTAAAATGAAATACAGTAATTTAATGGTACTGTACTTAAAGTCACAGTAAGGAAATTTTAAAATCAATCAGTAATATAATGATACTGTATCTAGAGTTACAGTAGCTGTACACAACTGTAAAATAAAGTACAGTAATTGCATGTTACTGTGTATTGGATTACAGCACCAGACATTTTGCAGTAAATTAGATCACGGTTATTCATGTAATGCTGTAAACTTTCAAACCACACTTTTAAATTTCAATAAATGAGTCCAGAACAAACTCTTTAAATGACAATTTTTTTTATTGTTAACTGTTGAACAGGAACAAACATATTTCCTTATTTTAATTGAGCGCAGGGATCGTGCGCACCATGTTTACAGAAATCTAATGGCCTTCTTCCATATGGCAGAAATACCCACGATGAATAGCGAACTGCTGCAATTATATCTGTGATGCAGTGCAAATGGTTTTCCCTCAGACAGGACAGCAGAACATAATAAGTTGTTTACCTTAATGACATATTAGATGTGCACTGGTTCGCACATCTGCACTAAAACAGCCTGTTGCCTGCTGCTCTTCGTCTACCAGCTCACTGTGGCTGTTTCCTCTTTCACTAATCCTCCTCTGCAATATATCAAACTGATCTGCTGACCAAACAACACAAAACATTTCACTGTGTAGACTAATATTTACTGACAAATAGTGCAGTGTCAGTTTTGCATTTCCTGTACATGCTTCATAATAAAAGCCACACAGCGGTTCACCAGTGAGAGGCTTTTCATTTGAAGTAGCAACAGCTGGAAATGTTTGGACTGCACGGGCATCAACTTAAGACTGTAAATAAGAATCTTTCCAGTGTTTCCAGTTCTTATAATTTCTGTCTACAACGTCTCCTCTAGCCAGAAAAGAAGCAGGGACCACGTGTAACTTTCTGTCCTCTAAAAATCATTCTGTAATAAAGTTTTCAAATATATACTGTCTATTACAAACATTAGCAAATGTTACAAAAGACGACATTAAAAATACAATATGTAAAAAGCTTGTTTAAACCTGTAGCTGCAGTTAAACACATCACCGTGACATCACTACTTAACCCCATAACAAGTAAAAAAACAACCTGAATCATTGAACTTGACAATATACAAGACCCAAAACAATCTTGGCTAATCTCAACATCGTTATTCAACTGTGGGAGATGTCAAGTCACCAGGTAAGCAGGCGTCCTTGGAGTCTTTAAAATGGTGTTTGTGCATGCGAAAGGTTGCCCTCAATGATGTCTTATCACTGATCTGAGCAATAATAAATTATTAACCATTCATAAGGTTCATTACAACTTATACATCTTTAATTTTTAAGTATGCCTCATCAGAAAGACATGTTTTAAATTCATGGACTTTGGTAGAAAACTGCTAAAATATACCAAGAGATCTAACTAAGATAAACTAACAAAATATCTGACATTAAGGTCACAGTGTTGGTGAGGTTGTCTTTGGGGTAGCCTTCATCTCGTGAGCTTCCTGAGGACATAAAAAAGGAAGTCAAATGTTCAAGTGGAGATACTGCCGTTATAATATTAATGGAGATGCTTGAGTTGGTGTCAAGTGGGGGAAATTCAAGATTCAAGAAGTTTATTATCATGTGCACAGTAAACATGGGCGGCTGCTGTGCTAGTTCACCCTGCACGAAAAGAATCAAATTAAATTTTTAAATTTTTAAAAATTAAAATCAAAAAGTAAATAAAATATCAAAAAATAGTCAAGATTACATTTCAAACCCCTGACTTCAATACCCCACTGACCCCCACTGAACACTCTCCACTTCCCACTGTCCCCACTCCTGTCCTCTCTCCTCCTTCTCCCTCCTCCTCCTCCTCCTCCTGCCGGGCAGCGTACACCAGCAGGCATCAATCTCAGGCCTTGCTCTTCCTCCTCTTTAGTGATGGCGGGGCTGACACAGACGCAGAGCTTGTGACAAGCTTTCACAGCATTGACCTGCCACGCCTCGCTCTCCTTTCTCCCATAAAAGGAGGAGTGAATGATGGGGAGGCGAGGCAGAGGCATGCGAGGAAGAGCGAGGAGGAGGGAGGGAGTGACAGACTCATACGGCATGCATAACAACTGAGTACGCCTCTCCACATGCATCGCTCCATCTATCTCCCCCTGACTGTCTCATCTAAGGCCAATGGAGACACACACAAACACAAACACACACGCACATCTTTACAAAGACACAGAAGGTTGGCTGCAAGCTGCTACACAAGCTGACTATCAAAGATAGAAAAAAAATCACACCCTGATGCCTCGTATTCCAGCTCATATGAGGAAGGTCACACGACTCCAGTTAACAAAGCCTCTTCTTATCTCAGGGACATTCCCAAAAAAGCACAGTGTGCTGACACGCATGCCCACTCGTAGAGCGCCATATGCCTGCCACACGCTTTTAGTCCAGCGCACACACACACACACACACAAACACACACACCTTGACCTTTACAAGAAAATTCTCAAACTCAGAAATATTGGCTGCAAAGCTGATCTGAGGGTTGTCGGGCAATATAAAGTGTAAGCTATCAAAACCTGTTCTTCCTTCTCTGGCTTCGGCTTCAGTCTTTCAGTGTTACAGTGTGTGACTCAGTGGGATGTGAACACACTGGCAGGTGTGGAGTTCAGGTGACACTAGGCGTTTTTTGGGCGGTAAAACAATTATTTTCAGCAATTATTTGAATAAAAAATAGTTACAGACATTTTGACTGAGTATCTTGATATTGATATGGCCTGTATCTATTGTTGTTGTTGCTGTTGTTGTTCTGCTTCTCTGCCCCCCTTCCCCCTCCTCCCCTCTTCTCTCTCAACCCAACCGGTCCAAGCAGATGGCCGCCCACCTAGAGCCCGGTTCTGCTTGAGGTTTCTTCCCGTTAAAGGGGAAGGGGGTCTAGACCTGCTCTATGTGAAAAGTGCCCTGAGATGACTTTTGTTGTGATTTGGTGCTATATATAAATAAAACTGAATTGAATTGAATTATTCAACATGCCCTACATGAACTTACAGCACGATCCTGTTGCGATAATATAATCTCATTGTTTAACATAAACTTTTTGTCTAAATTAATGACTCCAAGCTAACTGTAATTAAAAATACATTAAGGAACTGAAGTTATTGTTTTATATGTGTGAAGAATTTGGTCTAATTTAATGCATAACAGTGAAACATGGTTTAATGGGATGAACATTCATTTGTAATATATGATATTATTTTGCTTACATTTTTCAGCTAAATGGCCCAAAACCATCACGCCTCCTCATCCGTGCTTTTACACAGACAAGTTGTTAACCTATTACTTTTATAACTCTGACATTTTATATATACAGTATTTTCAGTCTTTGGTAACATAAACTTTTCTTTTTTTTTAACCTCGGGTAGTTTACCTTTGTAAAGTTTAAGGTTATTCACTGGACTTGAACAGCTTACGTTTCCATAAAAACTGGAAAAATGGGCTATTCTAAAACTTTTGAGGGTATATCGATATCAGAAAATGACCAGTCTTTAATATATTGTTAATATTAGATATTAAAATGCTGAGTAAACAAGTAATTATTAATGTTACAGTCTTTAGCTTCTGTACTGTGACATATGTGGAGGGTGTTCAATTACAGGAGGGATTCAAATCAAATCCTTAACATTTGACTGTTGGTCTCCACACACACTTTTCTCACCTGTGTTGTTAGATCAAGAGGAAGAAGACGAGGAAGAAGTGAATAAATTAAAGCTCAACTGCATTGTTTTGAAAATGAAAACAAAGTTTTTGCCAACAGACATCCAAACACACCTCCTCCTGATATTGCTCTGCTACCTAAGACAGGTGCGGTTAGCTCGTTACCCAAAATCATGTTTGATTGGATACAGTTTTGTTTATGCCTCTGAGTTCAAGATGAGTCGTCAAACATTTGAAAAATTTTTTACAGGAAGAGAAAAGATTTTGAAGTGTCATGCTGAGTTATCTTTTTGTTCTCCCAGTGTTCCTTGTCTTGTACTTCCTGTTTTATTTTGATACTCACCTCTTGTCTCGTCCCAGGTCCTTCACTTCCTGCCCTCGTGTGTCTCCCTCCCGTGTGATTACCTGCCCTGCCCTGATGTGTTGCACCTGTGTCTCGTTGTCTTCCCTCCCCCGGTGTATATAGTCTCAGTGTTCCCTTCCTTCTGTGCCAGGTCGTCTTGTTCCTTAGTGTCAGCGTTCCAGCCTTTTTCCCCTAGTAAGCCTTATAGTTCCTGACCTGATCACCTGTGTACCAACCCTGCTGCAATTAAAGGACTGGTTTTTTTTTTGAACTTGCATACTGTGTTAGTCTGCATTTTGAGTCCAAGCCGTTGTTCAGTTCTTGACAATGAGTCACTCTGCTGTTAATGTGGATGATGACCAGTTAGAGACATTCATTGACCGTGAGTCAACTGAGCTACAGCGATCTAATACGCGCGTTAATTTGTGTCCATTTAAAGATCAGGAAAATACTAATTTAAGCTTTATCACAGTATTATGATGACGTACAACCCCAGATGACATCTATTCTCATGTCACAACAATCAATAATATATCTATATATTGCCCACCTTTTCTTATTAGCACCACTTGTCTTAAGTCTTTCTGATGACATGCAATGTTATTAGTAACACCTGTGGATGTTACTAATAACATTAACAAAGGCTCAGTTCTAATAAAGTGTCACATTAAGTCATGACAATGAGCATGAACAATACAAGGACCCTGAAACTGAAGTTAAATGGAATACAGCCATCACACTTATTGTAATGCTGTTTTTAAATCATAAACATTAGTAAAATCATGTCATCTACAAAACAAACACATTACATTTTTTACACTTGTGCTCTTCCTGCTGCGACATGTCAAAATGTCTTCAATGATGACAGCCTACAGAGAATGTTGTTAATGTGTAGGGTCGGACTGACGTAAAGCTAAATAATGACACTGAAATACTGCTCAGTCCTATAGATATGTGCTCTGGCATGAAGCCTCAGTATAGTGTCTGTATCACAAATAATAGCCTTCCCTCCGTTTGATGAGCACCGGGACAACGCCAGAATATCCCCCAAGATCAGTGGCCAGGACTGACTGTTTGATGAGTAGCGATTTGCAGGGCTCAGAGATGAGCTTCCTTAAAGCACGCTGGGTCTCGACTTTGGTCAACACACAGAAATCCCTGTTAAAATACTGTCCAAGAGAAAGGTCCGACTCCCTGTGAAGCGATTACAACCTCTGTGTTTCTCTAAGCAAGGCCACGGACACGCTGAGTCAAACGGGCCTGTGACCATGAGTGAGAGCTGAGTCTACACACTACACAGCTGGATATATGAACCCTTGTGATCAGACGATGTGAGTAGCACCAACACGGGGGATTGAACTTTGATCATGACAGGATTAAGCCTGAAACTGAAATATGTTACTCACATGCACTGATGTGGCGGCAAGCTGAAAGAGGCTGAGCATTAATGAGCCAGTAACCGGTAGATGTGGCCGAACTGCGTAATGAGAAATAATGAGGCTAATAAGGACAAAAAAAGACACTGATATGCCGAGTGTATTTTATAAGTTGAGAGGTCAAAGGGATGTACTGTGGTTAGAGGATGTGGCTGGGGATTTTGTATATTTTTCTGTCAAAAGAAGCGAATGTGCAGAACCAAACCAACAATGAATTGATCCTACTTACTGTAGAAGTATTGTGCGTGCATCCAAAGCTTGATATATCTTATTCCTCTATGCCGTATACCTCCATTGTTGCCAAAAAATATAAAAACATGTCAATAGTTTGCTTAGAAACGGCTCAAAAGACACATTTTCAGTCTCCGGAGAGCAGTCCTGTGTAATATACATGGTACATTGTAAAGAACATTAGCACAAAGTCGAGAGGTTGTGATATGTAGCATTACAAGCTAGCAAAGCTCTATCAATGTAGCCGCACATGCTCAGTGGCGTCTGCCTTACACAGAACTACTCTCCGGAGACTGAAAAAGTGATTGCTGTTATTAGTCTTTGGAGCAGTTTTTTTAAACAAATACCAGACCCAAAACTCCACAGTGCAACGGCGTGAGTTATTGACATGTTTTTAATAGTTTTTGGACAACAACGGAGCGCTACAGCACAGACAGCCAGATCCTTTAACAGGTGAATAAAAAGTTATTTTTTAATATACTGCATTTAAAAAAAAAACAAACCTTTTTAAACCATGTGAACATTAAAACACACTCAGTTTTATCTTCTTTTTATTAAAACCAAAATATATATTCTTCTGCTCTTCAAGAGAATTGCTTGTGCTCTACAAAAAAAACCAACAAACACTTTGTACAAACACTGTTTAAACCATCAACAACGGGAGCAAAAGTCTTTCTAATCACGTTCCAGTTGGTTGATCCTCTTCACTCGTTTTTTTTTTTTATTTATATAAGGACGGTTTGGATTTTAACACATATAGGACATTGTACTGTACAAGAAAAGATTGTTTTAAAAACAATATGCCATAAAACTATATTTACAAGGACTCAACACTGACTTTTCGCTTCCAAGCCAGAAGATCAGTTCTCCATGTGGCGGACTAGCAGAATAAGATTCTGGCTTTTCAATATCATAGATGAAGGATATATAAAATACGCAAGGCTTTGAGCTTGCAATCCATAAATATCCAGGTTCAGATCTTATAGAATTCCCCCCATTCCCACCTGCAGAGATGCGTAGTACCTCTTCTGTGGCTCCAGTCCTGTAAATCTCTCTTTATTCCCAGCTGAGTTGTGGGTCTGGATCTCCCCAAACCAATATCTAGCCAAGTTGTGGGTGTCAGTCTTGGGCGTCTCTGGGTGGAGCAAGAGGAGGGCTGGGAGGGAGGAGCAGTGTGAGGTTGCCGGTGTGCGGGAGGACACAGCAAGGTTAGGACACAAGAGTCTCTCCGGACCACTAGGACTGTTTGAGGCGTTTTCTCGGGGGACCCAGGAAGGGGCACTGAGCTGAGGCCAGGGAGTGATAGGCCTCTGCGACCAGATGGGGGTGAGAGTTCACCATGGACTTCCAGCCTGATGTCTCCATCACATCAGCTGCGTGACTGAGAGAAAAGAGGGAAAAAGTTGTCAAATAGAAACTAAACGGACGAGCAAATGAAAATGAACACAACAAATTAATAAACCAGTTTCTCCAGAGTTTGGGATTGTAAACAAAAATAAATATTCAAGGATCATAAATGTCATATCATATTATATTATATCATATCATATCATATCATATCATACTCTTTAGAGCATTGTTCTCCATGTGTTTTGGCTGTTGACCCTTTAAAACCAAACAACCTCTCATCCCATCACATGAGATGTGAAGACTTTGTACATAACCTGATGTTCCGTTTAGAGCTGCAAAGATTGGTCGATTAATCAATTAGTTGATGGACAGAAACTCAATCACCAACTATTTTTATTATTGATAAATATTTTCAAGTCATTTTTAAAGAAAAAAGCTTCTTGAATGTGATATTTTCTGGTTTTCTTTAGTCCTCTGTGATACTAAACTGAACATCTCTGGGTTGTGGACTGTTGATCTGCATAAAACAAGACATTTGAGGACGTCGTCTTGGACTTTGGGAAGCAGTGATTGACATCTTTCAACATTTTCAGACATTTTATAGACCAAACCAATAATCAAAAATCATTATTAGTTGCCGCCGTAGTTCCCTTCACACATTTTTTTCAGTTTAATCGTCTGAGTCCAGAAAACTCTCCAGCATTTCACACAATTTTGAGAAAAGTCAGAAAAATAAATATAATAGGAAATTATATATAAATATAATTGTAGCAGAAATAGGTATAACTGAACTTCACTTTAACAGTTAAAGCTATAATAACTGATTCATTTGGTCATTAAGATTATTCATTCAAAATTATCTTATAAAACATGAAGCATAATAAGGTTTAAACTATCCAATAACATGAAAAGTTGTTAAAAATGCTTCATGTCAAGCAGCTACAACAGTAGAATACTGTATGCTCAATATAAAAAGATAATACTTTTGTACTTTTGGTTGGTTAAATTTGTAGTACTCATTGTAGTATGTTTACATTGTGTTATTTCTCTACTTAAATAAACTGAATCCTGAATGAGCAGTAAACACAGGCCTGGTTAATGTGAAGAAACTAGACTCATAAATTACTGTTTCCTAATTTATCATTCATTTTTTTTGTTTTTCATTTAAAATTACAAAAAGGGAAATCCCTACAGTCTTAAACAGAATGTTTAGTTGTTGTTGTTTTTTTTTTTCAACATATTTTGAAGCTCTTGGTTTGTGTGTGGGAGTGTGACTCACAAGCTTCGGCGCTGAAAGCCAGTAAGCCAAAATAAAAGTTGGATAAATCTCGTAATTCCAAGTAATTGCTTGATGAGTTGAGTGACTTGTGGTCATCATCATCTCCCACAGATGTGAGCTCACACCAGCAGACCCTGTGTGTGTGTGTGTGTGTGTGTGTGTGTGTGTGTGTGTCAGTCTTCACCCTCCTGACGCCCTCAGGGTGCTCAGCTGCACTATCACGCACACCGCTGTGTTGGCCTTTAATGACATTTTTCATGTTTTAATATGTGTACATAAACAACAGCATATGTGTGTGTGTGTGTGTGTGTGTGTGTGTGTGTGTGTCTTCCCTTGGCACACACGAACTTGGCAAAGTGTGTGTGTGTGTGTGTGTGGTCAAATGCTTGTCCACACAGCAGCTCCAGACCACCGGCTGACCTTTGACCCTATTCTCTGCGGAGGAAGTGAACCCCTGCTTACAGTAATGGCCGGTGCGCTGAGGCTGAGGCAACAGGTCAGCGAAAGGGCACGAAGAGAGCAGCCGCGGCAGGAGAGGAAGGAGAGGAGGGATGAACCGAGGGAGAGGAGAGAGAGAGAGACAGCAGCAGTGGTGACAAAAAAAAAAAACAACAACAACAACAAAAAAAAACCAGGTAGGTGAGGGAGAGTAATGAAAGTCCGCAGAGAGAGACAGGAGGGGACAGAGGGAGGGGAGAGGAGCGGTGATGTGAAGGTAAATTAAAAAGAGGCCAAACTATGACCTCCAGTCAGCAGTAATCACAAGGCAAACCGCCACTATTATCAACAACAAAACTACTTTCAGAAAAGCACTATTTATTTATTTTTTCCTGCCTTAACAGACCCCTAGCTTCATATTACCGGCGTCACTTTTACACTACTTACTGTGATTTATTTTAGGAATTTACTGGGGCCTAAAGAGTCATGTTAGGCTAAAAAAAAAAAAAGTGTGTACACTCTATTTCTATAAACAAAGTGGATAAAGAGAGTTTGGCTGGCTTTACTCTCTGCTACATCCCTGGAGAGGATGAATAAATGAGAAAGAGGAAGGATAAAGAGGACTCCTATTGTCTCAACTAAACGTCTGTAAACTGCTTGTAGAAGACTGGTCTGGAAAAAGGTTGAGGTGCTACTGGGGGGGGGGGAGGAGGGGGGGGGGTATTGGTTCCTCGGTGTCTTCTGTTTTCTATATTCGTCCTCTAAATTGATTTTTGTTTTGTTGCTCTTGTTGCTGTCGATTGTGTCCGCGGGAGGAGGGTTGACGCTGGCCAGGAGTCCCCCGTGGCCAATTTTCCCAACCACCACAACAACGCTGTCGCAAAACTAATTAAACTGTCATAACGCCCATAACCACAATTAATGACTGGGATTAGGGGCTGAAATCTGCATTACTGAACACCTTTAGGCACACATGAGCTCTTAAGCACAGAACAGGAGAAGGGAGGAGAGAAAAAGGGGAGGGGGGGAGGAGGAAAAGGGGAGAGGACAGTGAACGGAGGAGGGATCGCATGAGGGAACAAGGCCGAGGGGATGGAGCGACGCTGTAAAGAGAGAACAGAGGAGCGAACAAAAGGATGGAGAATGTGCCGAGAGACGGAGGATTCAGAAAACAGCGGGAAGGTGTTGAGCAATTTAGGGAGTGACTGAGAGAAAGCTTTTTTGTTTCAACTGGGCATTCAAATACCGGATAAATCACTTTTCCATGCTACATAAATAGCAGTCATTGATGCTAAAAGGCCCCATCTTACTTAAACAGGCTGCCTGCAACGTGATTAACATCAGCAGCTGAGGTTTATTGCTAAATGGCCCAATATGATACGGCAGCAAAATGGTCTGATCTGGGGATTAAATTCAATTTCCTCAGGAGACAAAAATTGCTCCCACTGAAAATTAATGACTTCCTTTGACAAAAAGCAAAGTGTACGTCTGTGTGTGTGTGTGTGTGTGTGTGTGTGAGTGTAAAACAGAGAAGAAGAAAAAATATGTTTGCTTAAGTGTGGACGTAGTTCTCAAGACGGATGATGTCAGTCGCGGCCGTGTAACTCACTAGTTGATGAAGTCCACGGCCTGCGTTTTGAGCTGGTCGGCGCTGTGCAGGTCGGCGAGGATGAGGATCTCTGCGGCGTTCTCCGCAGACAGACTCGTGCACAGAGCGTCCTCGCACATCACCTTCAGCTTCTCCAGAGCGTACTGGCGATGACGGAGAGACAAAAGAGGAGGGGGTGAGGGGGGGAAGAAGCAGCAGGTAAACTAAATTACTTAAACGACGCTGCCACCAGCAACTTATGTTGCGCTGTGTAATGATACGGAAAACACAGAATTACTCGACCGCAGCGGCAGAAAGGCTTAGACTGAATAAGAGAAAAAAAATGGCAGAGAGAAGGAGCGCTGACAGTTATGCAGACTCAGGGAAAGTGATGATGGGAATGGGGATCACTTGAGAGGTAAAAAAATAATTTCCACTGTGTGTTTGATTGCAAAATTGCTCGGGAACAATAATCACTCATACTTAGACACACTTCAGGATGAGTTGTAGAGGTTCAGGAGAGTCTACAAGAGATTTTGTGTCACCACAAATCTTAATTTAGTGGGTTATTAACCGACGCTAATGATGTAAAGGAGTTGATTCCAACTCACACGAAATAAGACTTGTGTTTCCCTGTTTGACACGTCTGTCACAGGTAGCAACAGAGTGCAAAAAATGCTTTCTGCCACTGAACTTTTATCTCACATTCTTCTTATTGTCAGCAAATCTCATGTGCAGAGCCAAGCCAAAGTATTGTGTGTGTGTATCCAAAGCCTGATATATCTCATTCTTCTGTGCTGTAGACCTCCGTTGTTGCCCAAAAACTGTTTAAAACATGTCAATGAGCCACACAGCTGCACTGGGTGACATGTTCCTTCGCCACAAAGTTAGTTAGTTTGTTTAGAAATGTCTCCAAAGACTAATAACAGCGATCACATTTTCACCCTCCAGAGAGTAGTTCTGTGTACGGCAGCAGCCACTGCACATGTGCATCGCTAGTTTGTTATGCTACATAACACAACCTCTTTATTTCGTACCAGCCAAACCCTTTAAAAGAGAAAACACTAATGTGGAGCTGCGGGAGGATATAAGTAATGTGAAGAAATATATTTCTCCCCAGAGACAAGCTGACAACATTAAAGGGAAACTCCACCAGTTTTCCACATGAAGTTCAGTGTAGTCGTTAGAAGAAGCACCACACAGCCTGTGAAAACAGTTGTATACTAGCTTTTAATCTCCTGACAAGGTTATTGCTGTAAACATTATAAAAACGTCATACTTAATAGGTAAATTATTGTCTGATTCAGTGGTTAAACAGTATACTGGACCTGTTGTGAGCCATTAAAAGTGAAAAAAATGATACTATTAAAAAAAGGACATGCAATAAGCTCCCCCCCCCCCCAAAAAAGAGAAAAGCAAACGTGGTTCTGGATGAATAGACAGGAAATGTTGAGTATACAGGGTATTTGGTACAAACAATTAGGATTCATTGGTAATGTGGGCACATTGGTTGCGGAACATTTGGCATTTCTTAGGTTTTATGGACACATTATCATGCATACGGGCTTGTACGTAATTGTACACAGTAACAGGTGCACACACACACACACACACACACACACACACACTCTCTGTACCTTGTCAGCTGCAGCCAGCAGGTCATCAGCCATCTTGTCCAGGTTGGGGGCCTTGCCTGTGTAGATGAAGCACATCATCTCTTTGAAGACATCTGGCTCCACGTCATTTATCTCTACACGGTTCTGAACGGGAGGAGAGGACAGGAGAGGAGAATATACACACGGGGGTTTAACGGAATAAAAAGGCAAGAAAAGATAAAGACAGGTGCTTTGACAATCCTTTTAAAAACGCGCGCACAGCGGCGGAGCGTTCTTTATTTCATGTGAATATTCCAAAAACCTGAATTAAACTCATTCACCTTGTTTAGCAAACACACAGGGAAAGTCAGCCATTCAGTGATAAAAAAAAAAACAAGAGCCACATAAGGGAAAAAAAAAAAAAAAAGAGCCTTCTGAAAAGTCAGAACACGTTTCAGCAAAACTCAAAACTACACTCTAGTACATTTATTTAATTCTTTTCAGCCGCTTCCTGAGAATTAATCCTGAGCATTCATTCCTTGACAGAGCCTGCAGCCAGCGAAGTAGGCTTTATCGCTCGCCGGCACAGTGACGGTAACCTGAACCTTTTTCCTCCGCACTGAGAGGTAGAACAAAGCAGTAAACCAATTATAACAGTGCTTTATCGTCACCACGGTGACCAGCGGCGTTTTAGCGGGGTCAGGCTGGGTGTACCAACAGCTTAGTGCGTTTGTGTCAACTCTGACCACTCAACGGCAACATAAACACACACAGCAAAAAATAATGGATAGATGGAGCCTGAAAGCAGCCGGATTGCGCCGGCACACACGGTTCGCAACGGTGGCCTTTTACAGGAATACAGATAAACACACAAAGGCATGTAAGCACACATACGGCTTAAACAGGTAAAATAAACAACGTGAATCCTCTACTCGCTCCGTTACGCACACTGAATCTGCATGTACATTTTATTTCTAAATTAGCCTCAGACTCTAATATAACAGAATAAGAGTAATAACATTCCTCCTCACGGCTTGTTTGTTTGTTTGTCGGCATATAGAAGATGAAAACTTTTTTTTTTTTTACAGCAAAGTGTGCTGGAGTGTTAATGATATAAAATATGGAAAATAGCACCACATAACCACATTGGAAGTCACGTGTGAAAAACTAACAGGACTTCATTTAGTATTGCGGAGGCGGGTCTACCTAAAAACTTTGTATATCACCTGTATGGATGTGGTTTTGCAGGACGTAGCGGTGAGTGCACGCTTCGGTGAGCTCCGTGATCGTCTCAGCCCGAGCTCTGAATGCTCATTCATGAGTTTTCCATGATGGAGGGTGAGTTCAGTTAGTTTTGTACAAATAATGTGGGTTACTACTTTTAATTTGCACTATCCAGTCATGCTAATATTAGAATGTCATAACATGTGCCTCGTATTATGTGCTATGAAAATATTGGATGAAATTTACTGACAATAGAAGAAGGTAAGTGAGGGGTGTGTTTGGTCTGTTGACCTGCACTTAAGTTTAATTGTAGTCTACTTTATTTGCTGACCTGTGTGCACCTTTGTAAGAATGCAGAACAAAAATCCTGAATTATTTTGGTTTGATGAAAGAGAGAAGTTGGACTGAGTGGCAAAGTATGGGCGAGTTTTATTCCTAGAGCTTGGAAAATTAGACAAACTAGACTGAATAATACATGCATAAAATATGAGATCAGTTTATTTGATGCATGTCAAGTATGAAGTCATACAGAATATACTGTTCATGTTTTCCTCTATGTACATAGAAATAGATAGTCTGCTTTGTAAAGCCCGTTTGGGCAGCTATTGATGCAAGATACAACATTGACATCAGAACATAGATCCTAATCTGAGTAGATACATATTGTTGGACATAATTTAGTCCATCTAAACGTCAATATATTCTATTTAGTTGTACATATTTTCCAGTATATTATGATGGTCAGGCAAAAGTCATTTGAAAACCTGCAGGGAAGTCTAATCGCAGCTGCAGTCAAGCCAGCAGTACAAGGAGCAAAGATCTAAGTGTATCTTCATAAATCAATGATCACAAAAAAATAAAAAATCATCTCTGTTTGAAGTTACAATTATGTGTGATGTCTCCTGTAGGTTTAATCTCAGGATTAAGGCAAAGATTAGGCTAATAAACAACTTTTTAGCTTATCCGAAAACTGACGAGCCGACCCAATGTGAGCTGATGAGAACACGCTGCGTGACGGAGGATGTAAGGCACCGCCCCCCCCTGGGTGAAATACAAAGTTTTTAGGGAATCCATCGCAAAGACAAGCCTTCAGCGGTGTCTCATAAACAGACGACCCTCCTGTAGTTACAGTGTCTGAAGCTCTCCTCTATTCACAGAGCAGTCCTCTATTAGAGTGGTTCTTTATGAGCTCATTTGTCTCTCCTCTATAGAGTGCTGCAGAGGAGTGTTAACCCATCTATCTGTTTTCTCTGAATCGTATGGGGACGTGGCCCACCATCTCTCCCTCTTTATGATGAAGACGCCCACTTAAACAGCAATTAAGATGCATTTCCTGGCTCTGTGCTTTATAATTTCCCCATTCGAACCGCGCAGGCATCAATATTCCACTGACATGATGGCTAAATCACCAAGGTTCAATCTCACCACCTCCTATCAGATGAACACAGCTAACCGTGGCTCCCTGCGTCACACACACACACGGAAACATACAAACACCACAAAGGACGCATAAAGAAAAGCAATGAACCACATACTGCATGCATACAAGTATAAATTGCTCTAAACATGAACTTATTCGGGTCATCTCTACAAGTTTAAGAGAGCTTTATACAAAACCATTTTTAATTCTACAGTACTTGACACAAAGGTTTGCAGATATAACAACCTGAAATCAGTATATGAGTAAATGAACAAGGTTACTGTCTGCAAAAACGAGGTCGTCTAATAATGATGTTTCTCTTCACATTCTGTCTAAAAACAAATATTTTTAACCCAGTGGTTACTTCGGATGAGGGAAGTAGCCTTAGAGTCCGTCCATTCTTCATTAAAAAATATGTTTTCTCTGTCTACTTTTTATTTTTTAGAGCACGCCTCATGCTAAGCTGACCTCTTAGGAGTATTTTTAATTTTAGAAGGTCATTAAGCTTTTTGAAATCTGGAATTACAGAGTTGAACTTGTTAATGTAAATGTTCCTTATTTCATTGAATGTTTTACATCTCTCTCTCTTGTGTGCTTCTCAGCTGCCGTGCTTGAAACACAGCATTCACACGTTGTTCGGTGTATTTACTGCTACATTAGTTGGATGTAATGAATGAATGAAAAAGGAGAAATGCAGAGGAGGAAAAGGAAACAGAAACAAAGAGCGTCTGTCTCCACAGTAAATCATCTGCTGAGTGTTTGATGGTTGTTTATTTGTGCTTCAGAACGTGACCGCTGTGAAACAATCAGAAAATAACGTTGTATTTCTGTCATTCTCTCTCTCTGAGAGAGCTTTCCACTGCTGTCGCTCCTCACCAGCTCTGTCTCTCTGTTGCTCGCTCTCAGCTTGCCTGCCGTCTCTCTCTCTCTATTTTCCTCTTTGTCTTTTTCAAATGAGCCGACAACAAAATCTAACTTTTAACGTTATCAAACAAAGAGAGACGTCCTCCCTCGTCTCTCTCGTGGCGGGGTTGTACAGCTCTGATCATGACATGCAGTCACAGAGCCCAGAAGAAGCTCCGCCCCCCCCCTGCTGCAGAACAGAGTGGCTCGCTGATCGCTTGTTTATTAATATTGATCGTGTCGCGTGTCCAAATTACACCAAATTCGACACTGCACTTCCTCGGGTCCCCAGCAATGCGCCCGCAAAGCGTGAGGTAGATCAGATGAATAGTTCTCTAGATATGTGAAGGACAAACATACATATAGACAGACAGACGGACAGAGATTCCTTCCTTTAGAAGAGAGATTTATTAATTTTGTATCAATTATTTTATTTATGTGTATGTGGTTCTAGAAATGTGGTGATGCAGTTACAACTAATCAATTGACAAAAAATTATTCAGTAACTATTTTAATAATCAAACAATCAGTTTAGTTTTGCTTCATGATAATAAATTGATTATCCATGGGGTTTTTGACTGTTGGTCGGACAAAATAAGACCTAATAATCTTTGACTGTGGGTAGTTATAACGGGCATTTTTCACTATATCTTTTTAGGCAAAGATAATGAAAATAATCATCAGTTGCAGCCCTAGATGTAGTGACTACTCGCAGGGCCGTACTACTACTATATGCCAACATACAAACCAGCTGGGAATATGCTAGTGATAATATGCTAATGCTAGTTTTGCTTTCTGTTTTTTTATATGTACCGGGCTGTTTATTCCCCCATCTGGCATTTGTTCTCAGGATTACATCATTTGATCTAATAAAGAATTACTGAAGGGACAGAAAGATCTCTGAGCTCGCTAGCCGAAGCTTGTTACCTCTGTCTCTAACAGGACAATAAGTTTACAAAGTTTATTCAAAAGACATATTTATGATAGCAACTCCTGCCTAACAACTGTCTGCAAACTATGCCTTCTTTGTGGAGCAATTTGTACTCAGGCAAAGCATGGTTAAACAAAAGTTCTCTGGCTCTTTCTGCAGACTTTTCAACTCTCAAATGTTGATATCTGTATCAGTCTTAAATATCTAGTATGGGGCAGCTCTAGTAGTGTTGAATCTGAAGATAGCCCCAAAAAATGACACTATGGCTGCCAGCAATGCACACCGGTACCCTCCTCCCACCGCTATACCATCCCGGCACCAGTGAGATGATTGCACTGAAAGACTGCGCTAATGTTCACCTGCATTGTCTAATTTTCCTACCAACACTTCATGCCTTCATAACGACTTTAAAGACGCTCTATCAAATAAAAATCCTGCACACAGTGGCTTTAAGGAAACCAGATAATAGAGTTGCAGTCAACAAGACATGAAGGAACGCTTGCAAACACACTTGGATGTTTTGAGAGGTGAGCGCTTCCTGACGCAACACAGAGAAAGATTAGAATTTAGACATTCGACTTGCCACCGAGGGGGGGTTTAGTAACAACACAGTCAAGTGCTCGACTCACCTTCTTGCTCTCTTCCATCTCGTGCTCAAACATGGCACTGAACACCGGCGAGCGAGCTGTGACGGAGAGAGAAACAAAAGACACAGAGAGAGAGAGAGAGAGAGAGAGAGGAGAGTTTGTTACTGTGTGTAATGTTGATACACAGTGAGGTCTCTGATATCTGTTAACAGCCTGCCACAGGGCCAGAGGAGAGAGCGTGGAGGTGGATGATTGACAGCGGTGACAGCGGCAGAAGCGTCATGTGAAAAAAAAGTCGACTCCGCAGCTGCTTCCTGCTGACAGACTCGTGACGACTTCTCAGGTGTGTTAAGTCGGTATTTAATGCTGATAGACTGACTTGACTGGAGCTGATTTGATGCATTATGCTTTAATTAAGATCCGTCCTCCATGTTTTCAAACATGGTCACCTGCTGCCACTCAACATAGACTACTCTAATGTGCTTGCATAGAGGACAGCGAAAAAAATATTTTTTTTTTTACAAAGAGCAGATATGTTTTAAGTGATTTTCCCCCAGTTTGTATGTCCCAGGTCCCACACATCCAAAAATGTTTATCTCCCGCTGCAGAGGAACACTGTTCTCAACAGTTTACAAGTCCTCTCTTGAGGCAAGAACAGTTCAGCTTCCATTTACAGAAAAATGGAGACAAAATGCAAAAAAGAGCTGTGCGACATGAGCCGAAGTCCTTCAAAGTAAGTAAAAGAACCAACAGTTAAATTCAGTGTGAAGGAAGTTGTGTTTTTATAATCCAGTTTTCACCCAGATGCAGATATATTCACACTCTAAATAGAGCAAGTGACTAGAAACATACGCCATTGTTTTAAAGGCAAAACATATTTCTTCTTTTATTATCCCGGACATTGACCCCAGCTGGAGAAGTCATCTTTAATCTCCAGCGTTATGTGTCCACATTTCCTGTCAGATCCAACCACAGCGCTCGGGTATTATGACCGTACAGTATATCAAATTACATAAATCAGAACCCACTTCTGTTACTTGGAATTACTGCTGTATGATAATTCAGTACGGTTGAAATTATCGCCCCACATCTCGTCTCTGTAGTTCAGCTCAAGGCGACGAGCGACGCAGTGTATTTCCTCTCTCATCATCCCGGGCGTGACAGCGGTTTGGTTTCGGCACGGGCCGACGCTGAAACCTCACAGATGGATCTCTGAGTCATTCGCCAGCTGGTTGTACAACAGCGGAGGGAGAATGAGTGTCTACGAAGGTTAGCACTTGACCTTTTTTTCCTGTTTTTTTTTTTTTTTTTTTTACAAAGACTCACATATCAACCGGTGACATCCTCTCTCACTTAGTTTGATTATGCGCTCGCTGCGTAACACTTTTACATTATTGTACACTAATGTATGCTTAATTAACTAGTGATTAAAATTTAACAAATGTTTTAACACATTATTAACTATGTGTCAAAGTCAGTGATATGCTAATTAATTTAAGTACTTAATAGTGAGTTATTAACTGCGGTGCTAGCTACTCGTTTAATTACTCATTTGGAAACACGGTGTCATCCATCAACTGTGCAGAAGCCACAAATACATATAAAAATGAAAATTAGAGTAAAATGTGAGCATGAAAGTGAATTCATGAGTTAACAAATGACATACAGTAGTGGTTATAATGTCAGTAATATCTAAAATTAAAGAAACTAACATTTAGTCTCAGGTTATTCAGTTTTCATGAGTGTGTTTCACATGTTCGTCCAAGGTCTAGGCCAGAGGCAAAATGACAAAGAGCTGAACCTCCGTGTATCCCAACACACTGCACATAAACAGTTTTAACTTTGTTGTTTACAAGATAACCAATCTTTTCTCTCAGAAAGAAAGGGGTTTGAAGTCTTTTTACGACTGTGTAACAGAGATTAATATCTGACAGGAGTGGCGTCATCTTTCAGCCGGTGTCGGGTGGACAGGCTTAACGGCAGTGAGAAGATTAAAGCCCAAAAGTTGAATGGTTAGTTAACCCACCGTTCATTTGTCAGGCTTGTTTAGAGAATCCGTCAAATAGACATAAAAAGATCCTTTCAACAGCAGAATGCCTCTCCGCGCTCTCTCAAGAGGTAATTTGTTTTGTTTACACAAGAGATGACAGAAGCTAGCCAGACAGCTAAAAGTTTTTGGACAGTTGATTTGTAAAAATCAGTTCTCCAATTGATGAAGAATCTTTCCTCAGAAAATATAATAAAGAGAGCTAGAAAGAAAGGTTTGGTTGTCTGTAAAGACTCTCAGTCGTCCAGGTGATATCAGGATATCAAGTCAAACACACCTGGACTTATTGTAGATTCTTTGTTCATTCCAGTTACCTTTAATAATACTGCAAAAGCATTTGAAGGACTGAGTTTTCTGTCCTGCAAATGTCAAAACATGAAGAGTCAGAGATGTGATTTAGGAACAAATCTTTTTGGTCACATGTCGAATCAGACACAGACAAACAAATCCTGGAAAAGTTTGTGTGTCGTCATTCATTATCGGTTTGATCCTGTAGCTAGTTCAGCCGTACGCTACGTCCTAAACATCTACACCGAAACCAAACTTAGCATTGAATGTCTAGGTAGGACTGTGGGGACAAACCAACAGTATGTCTGTCTGGTGCAGCTTAATACTGGTGAGCTCATACTGCAGCAACAAAGAGAAGGGGCGGGCGAGAGAAGGGAAGAGAGAGGGAGAGGAGAGAATAAAAGAAGGAGGAAGATAACAATAGACAGAGAAAGGGAGTAAAGGGAGCCGTGCAACATTTGAGAGGAGATGAAGAGATAAAGAAATGTAGACTGACAGGAAGACAAATAACAGAGGGATGAAGAGAGAGAGAGAGTGAAAAGAAGAGAGTGAAAGAGAGGAAGGAGAGGTGAACAGTTGAAGGAGGAGGGAAAATGAATGGAGAGGAGGAGACGAGAGAGAATGGAAAAGGAGGAACATGAAAGTAAAAGGTAGGGTATGTAAAAAAAATAAATAAATAAAAGGGAAGATAAGAGACACGGAGAGAGAGAGAGAGAACGAGAGAGATGGACTGGTATAAAGATCACATGGCCAATGTGGAGCCAATTTGGGTTGCTCTCCCTCCTTCGTTTGATCCCTCTCTGTCCGTCTCCACGGCGATTAACAGCCGGGAGAGTTGTCACGGGAACGGCCCGAGAGGGGGAATAACAAGGAGGAGGTACGTCGTCTGGACCAAGTAGAGCAGAGAGAGATAGAGAGAGAGAGAGAGAGAGAGAGAGAGAGAGAGAGAGAGAGAGGGGAAGACCTCAAACCACAGCAGCACATAATTAAAATGGCTCCTCACACACACACACACACATTTCAACAAATCCAATAATCAACAGCTTCTCTTTTTGCCTCCGCAGAGACACACAGTTCACCAGTTTCCTTAAACTTTTCACTATCTCACGCTCGGTATCATCAAAGCGCCGTTATCCGCGAAAAGATGTTCACGACGCGTCACCTGCGTTCGCATAGACGCGCGTCATCGATAGCTAATCGGCCGATACCGACACAGACGGGCGCTGAAGGTGTCAATAGCTAGCATTTAATGCTTTTTATGGTTATTCAATGTATTCAAATTTAACCATCCCTGTGGTGAGCAAAATTATTCATTAAAATTAAACATTTGATTAAGTATTTCCCCAGGAATTCTGCTCTTGTCACTGAGGAAAAGCATCTGAAACAGCATTTAGACTGAAACTAAAACTCTCTAATAACAAACTCTGTGATGAATATGTAAAGTACAGAGACTGCGCCACATACATCATCAGTTTTGGAAGTGATCTAGTGCTTAAACTATCTGTCAATCAGTCAATCGAACAGAAATCAATCAACAACAACTTTGATGATCGATTAATTATTGTCATTTGTCAAGCAAAGATGTCAAACATTCGTTTTAAGCTGTTGGATAGACAAAATGAGCTATTTGAAGATGTAAACTTGGGTTCTGGGAGATTATGATGGGCAGTTTTCTATTTTTTTAATTGTAATATTATTAAATGACAATCAAAAGCAACATAAAAGACTCTTTTTAATGTCCATTATTTGCTTTTGAACAGGTTTTCTACACTTAAGACCTGTAAGTTTATGTTTTATTGCAAAATATCAAGAATATTTTCATTCTTATCTTAAAACTCTCTGACTATTTCTGTGAGGTTTGTTTGAGTTTTCCGAGTCAGATTCAACTGACTCTCTTAACTGCCTGAACTTGTCACAAATCCTTCGTTTCAGCCTGATGGATGTCACCTGTTCATGAGGAGTTGTGCATTCATGAGATTTGATCATTAGCATAACTAGCGCCCCTAAAATTGCCACATAAGGCTCCGTGTTTGTTGGCAACTTTCATTCTCAAACGTTGCCAAAGAGTAAAAACAAGAAGTGCACACCGCAGAGCTTCACATCCTGCTTTCAGAAATCAGAAAAACAAAAACATAACAAAATTAAGAGGGTCAGTAGTAGAGGACACGAAACAATTAGAAAACATGAATCCAGCTGCCAACCGCGCTTCATCAGAGCAGCGCCGCAGTGTGACAGAAATAAAGAGGGAAAGCTAAAGTTAGATGCTAAAAAACATCTTTCTAAAGCAAAGGGAGTCCGTGATGGGAGGCGGTCAAGGGATGTGACAGACACAGAGATATTACAGGAGAGAATCTACAGCAGGTGATGTTAAACTGTCTGCTGCAACACGAGATGATACCTGACACAGACCTGCAGAAAGACCCTGAGGCAGCTGTTTACAACGACTGCTGAAATGTAAATACGACAGTAAAAATCAACACGTATAAAAAGTAAATTGGCAGCCATGATGATAATATGGTGAACAGAATATTAATTTAGTATTAAAGTTTCATAAATTACTCGTACGTGCCTCTTAAGAACAAATCTGTTTGTGTGAGTGGTTCTAGTATGAGGCCCGCTGTCATACATGCTGTGTCCTATCATGACCTCTTGAACGATGAAACAGGAAGTGACGGATGTTTTTCCTAGTCGTTTTTTACTGCCTGAATGCTACGTAAGTATAAGCCTACAGTACATCTCTCCCATTTCTCATATATGATGAATGAAAGGACACTCTTACCCGCCAGGATCGCTTTGTGCGCCTGGAATTTCTGTCCGGCGACACACAGGGAGCAGTCGGTGAATCTGGAGTTTTCCCACAAATCTCCGAGCTCCTCGGCCAACCTGCAGTCAGGAACCTTCACCATGTTCACGGTGTTCTGGCCTGAGATGTTCACAGAGTCCTGAACCACGCTCACCTAAAAAAAACATACATATATTCAGAAAACATGCCAATGGGAATCAATACTTGTCTTGTTAGCTGCTCTGCTTCATATATTTTCTGTTTCTTTTTTTAAGTCACGAGTGTCGCAGTACGTACAGTAGAGTTTTAATTTTAGGGTGAGTTGTGTCTTTAACACACTCCCTTCTTCATACAGAGGCAAATAAATAGCATGCGATGTTCATAAAAAGACAATATATCAGTCAATCAAACATGCTGTGAATGATTAATGTGGGTTCTCTGCCTCTGTAATCAATACATCAGCCACTCGATATGGGGGCTATTCAAAGACAACCTATTCTTCTGACTTTATCCAATCAGATCGGCTGCACTCTCAAACAAGCCAGAAAATCAGCATTGAAGTCAAACTGGGTGTGTGTGTGTGTGTGTGTGTCTGAGAATTGTCTGTGTGTCTTCCCCACTGACTTCACCACCTGTTCCAGACAATGTCAACCAGACTCATTTATCTCTCAACAGGACTCATTGCAAACACACACACACACACACACACACACACACACACACAGACTCGTGAGCACAAACACATACCGTCATACTCACAATACTAATTACAGAGTAATTTCCGACAGCCTGGATTAACTGACTTGCAGTTTTGTACCTGCTTGTTGTTCTATTTCTTCAAATACTACCAGTTAGTTAGCTGTAGTCTTGCTTAGAAGTTAGTTCAGGTTTGTGTTTGTGTATTATATTAATTCTAATGTGGAAAAAATCTAGAGTGATCCATCATGCTGTGTTGAACTGCTCAGAGTTATACTGAGCTATCAAGGCTCCTGAAGCAAAGATCCTTATTTTGTCATTATGTTAAACAATTGCCTGTTTTAAGTACTTCTTATTCTTGGATGCGCATGAAACTCTCACAGTGGATTCATAACTACGACCAACGAGCATCTGAGTTGAAAATATTCTGGTTCATTGAACATAAAGTTTGGAGGGGTTCTTATCAACTATGGTGGATTTGTTGTTTTGTTACAGGTGATAAAAAGATCTTTATATGCTAGAACTCTGATTCACACTCATGCGTGTGTTTTCCTGTGTGTACTTGTGTGTGTTTTTAGGGCTATTTCACACACCACATTGACAGAAACAAATAGTTTCTCAAGTCTCTTCCTGTATTTCAGTGTTGAGGAACTTTAAGGTAATCATTAACAAAAATCATTAACAAATACTCTCCCAATCACTACTCTATGTATCTGATTAATTAGTTTTGTTCAGGAACATACGACTGAAGCCTCGAACAATATCATAATATTGTGTAATAAAGTGTAATAAGCATAATAAAGCCTAAAGTAAAATATTGCTGGATAATGACATGTTGCTTTGATTCTTTTGATTCCAGACGTCACATCAACATCACAGACATTTATAGATATTTTTATACATTTAAAGTGACATGTTTTTCTCAAGTATGTAATGCAAGGGATTTTTAAAGTACAAAATTACATTGAAAGATATTTTTACATTACCAGCACACTACACCAAATTATTACATTATTAAAGTGTATTTTGTAGTGTATTGTAGTATTTGTAGTGTAGTTGTTAAGTTTGGTTGTTTATTACATTCTGCACAATTATGACACAATCAGATCACCTGACCCCACATGACCCCACATGACCCCACATAAAAAAACTTTTAGATAATCTTTTTTTTCCTGTTTTCATTGCTGCCGGCTCCTTAACACATTCAGTATAGTGTTGTCAAGAAAAAAAAAGCTAAAAATCCCCTCAACATCCCTGCAAAGTGACCTTGCTGTTAAAGCCTCAGTCAGGGAGGCTGACACCCAAAACACCACCACCACCACCAAAAAAAAAAAAAAAAGACAGCCAAGTTCCCTCCTCATCCATCCGTCTGCCCTCCTATTCGTCCAACGCCACATCCATCCACCTATTCAGCTCACACAAAGAGTCAAGAGTCAAGAGTCCTAGAAAAAGGAGGAGAAGCACATACAATAGAGAAGTGCGTGGCGAGCAGGAAATTGAATGTCAAGGAGCCTTGTTTGCTCCTGATGGAGGTTTGAGGGTTAGCCTGAAGGGGACAGAAAAGACAGAGAGAGAGAGAGAGAGAGACAAAAAGAAAGATAATAAAACTGAAGAAGAGAGTGAGGAAAAAGGAAGAGAATTAGGGAAAGATGTAGGGATAATACAGATGCAGAGATAAAGAGCGATGGATAGACAGAATAGAGAGAGAGAGGCTGTCGCACAAAAGAGGGGTGGAGACGTGAGGAAGCTATCGGTGGGACCTGCACTTGGAGATGGCTTCTCATAAGCAGCGGCTCATTTCTGGCACAAAAACGACAGGGATACAGTGAGAAGAAAATGTGACTTTTTTTTTGAAGAAAGGAGTATTCGAAGTATTCCTGTGTGTGTGAGACAGAGAGAGAGAGAGAGAGAGAGTGTGTGTGTGTGTGTGTGTGTGTGTGTGACAGTCTGGTTTCCACAGCTGGCTGTATTAATCACACTCCAGGGGGGTCTGACTGACTGACGTACATCCATCTCCACACACTCACAGAGGAATGCTCACACACACACACACACACACACACACACATTCACATGAGGATGACAGAGTCACTCGCACAGACACTGGCATTCATAAAAACACTGATTAGCAATACAGAAAGCCTGGGAGAAAGGGAGCCGCTGTTTATAAGGGAGAGGAGGAGGAGGAAGAAAAAACAACAGAGAGAGAGAGAGGGGGGGGGAAAAAAGAGGAGAGAGAGAGACAGACGGACAAAGAAACGGAGGGCAGAGGACAGAAGTTCAGTAAGCTCAAGTTGGAATGAAAAATGGCTTTAGGAGGAGGAGGAGATGGAGGAGGAGGGTGGCGAGTCCAGCGCTGTGTCCTGAGTACACACTGAAAAAAAAAATAAACAAGTGCTGAAAAGCGAATTGGAAGGGAAGCCAGTGAGCTCGGTCAATGTGTTTCGGTATAAATAGCCCAATTAGCATGGCGGAGCCGTCGCTGGGCTCTCAGACGCAGCGTGGCAGAGCCGGTCTAATTACTGGCTAACTTGACCAATTATTCCACTGTTTAACCAGGCAGAAACTAAATCGCAGCACCTGGTTATTTAGACACAGTGGCTGCCCTGACAGTCTTCACGCCATTAGCTGTCATCTTCAGTCATTGTCAACCTCCAACCAAACCCCTCCTCCTCATACTGGATGAGTGGACGGGCATGTTGACGGTTTACACACCTTTGTATTTGCTGAATAGTTTGGTAAATATATCACAATGGATTTATTGTAAACATAGAGATGCAACAGCTTACATAAAAATGGTGTATGTGAAATAAAACAGCATCCTTTTCTTAGAATATTTACTTAATTTTAGCATACTGGTGGTTGTTATGGTATCAAACTACACATTCATCCACCTGGTAAATGAAAAATGATCATTTGACCCCTGCTAGTGGCCCATAGAAACAGCCATTTCTATCACAACCCTCATTACAAAAAGTGTCACATGTTGCTGGTTTGTTCATCTTAGTGATGGGGCTGAAATGTAAAGGTTGTCCTGACGGCAGCACTGCAGGAAATCCATGCTTAGTATGAATGTGCTAACCAAATTTGGTGGCAATCTGCTCAATAGATTATGAGATATCTTGTATACAAAGTTAGCATTTTGGCCTGAGGGAGCACAAAGGGCAGATTCATTTGAATGGAGGCGGTGTGTGCCAACGCAGAGGGCCTCTGCAAAACAATGCAGGATCGTCCAGCATGAAAATTGAACCAGGCTCAACTTTTGCTGCGACGCAACACAATGTAATCTGGCAAGGAGCTACGTGGGCCAATCACATACATGCAAGCGCATATTCCCGGTGGATCACTTTGTAACATGAACGCTGTATTCGACTGTTTACCTCACGATTGGAGGTGATAACTTTCCAGAGTTGTAAAATCCTGTTTGTGAGTATCACAAGCCGCTGTGTTGTGTTTTGGCGTCTGATAAGCCTTTAAATGCATTAATCTGTAGCTCCAACTCGACTTCCTGGATCGTATTTCATTATCTCACAGGTGTCTTAAACAACACACCCCCAACAATGCAGCCCCTTGCATGATCATGTTTTCATGCAGGGCTGTTTTGAGTCTGAATGCAGCATCACGGCCTAAATACACCAAGCATGGACGCGGGGTGACACGTCTGCCGCTTCAGAACACGTCCATTATAATCAACTGAAGCTGCGACAGTGACCACAGAAGCTGCCGGCACACACGCTGGCATCACGCTGCTCATCTCTATTTTTACGTGGCTGGTCTATTTTTTTCTCCACGCGCAGCTACGCAGCCCTCCAGCAGGTAAAAACTACATAGAACGAGTACAATCTAATTAAAAATGATTAAAATAAATATCTTAATGTACCAGAGACAATGCGACGCAGCAGTGCACGACCGAGTTAATTAATCCAGTAGCAGTTAATGTAACCTACGCTTCCAAACCCTGCATAACTAACTACATTATCACTTGGAAAAACTCAATATGCACGCTGATCATCTACCTGTAGGGAAATATATGCTACCTGTAGTCTAGGGGTCATTCCTGGATTGAGAGAAATATAACTGTTTATTTCATCATAAAACATTTCAATAACTTTGCAAAACTTACTACCAAATCCAAACTTTTCTAATGTTTGGATCAAAAAAAGCATGTTCTCTAGAATCAAACGCTTTGAAAAAAAAGTCAATACATAGAATGAGGCTTTCTGATTCTATGAGGGATTGGCCAGATGGCAAATATAACTGTGGAGGCTCAGAAAACACGGCTGGCACACAACCAAACGCAACAAAGACACAGTTGGTGTAACAGTTTAAAAAACCCCGCTCCGCCCCACCTACATGATGCGTCGCGTCCGTGCCTCATGTATTTCAGCTGTTAAGTGTCCAAAAAGGGAAAGTCTTCATCCTCTTGGTAATACAGTACATACATCGGCCAACATTAGCTCATCACAGATATATCCGTTTTGACATGTAGCCTGCCGATAACTGACTAAGAAATGTCAGCACAGAAATGCTGAAGATCTGTGTGATGTCACGTAGTCTACCACCAGAGAGCACTGACAAAGTCTAAGGGATCCTTATCAAAATGTTTATATATGTTACATGTTTATGTGAAAAAATCACTATTGGCTGATATATTGTTATTATATGTATTAAACTCATGCCTCAAAAGTCCAGTTTTAGCCCATTATTTTGGATATAATACACTGTATATGTGCACATTTTAAACTTAGTCCGCTCAGGTAGTCTTGCAAGTCTTGTAGGCTTGATAATGGTGCAACAGGAAAGATCAGACGCTCACCAAAAATATTAAGAGTTAATCTGCTAGAGATACAGATCAAAGGTAAAATATTGACCTGATGGTGGCGCAAGACGAGAAGTTTAAGGAGTCACCAAAATAATTAGAAATCCTTCTTTGGTGAGCATGAATATCCCAGCAGTGGTGGACATCAGTAGCTTTAAACTAAACTGACAAACTGGCTGAATGACTGACTGACTTTTATTAATTCCTGAATGGTGTTAATGATGATGATGGTGATGATGATGACGACGAGGACGACAGAAACTCATTCTGTACACAACCCTAGGTAAAGAATAACAGTAATGAATCATCGCCTCTCTATCACCACAATCCTCATTTGTTTTGGTAATTAAGTTCCCAAGATAAGTACTGACTAAATCGCTCGCCTCCCAGTTAGTTTCTCAGACATCAAGATGGATCTGTCGTAAGCTCCCTCTCAACCCTCCAGGCAACATAGAGTTAATATTGAGTTTCGGTACCCAGATGATTTATTCATAATGCATCAATCTTTTTCTGCGTGTTTATGTGTTTGTTTATGGATTTACAGTGTTTTACCATGCATGAAATAGTTTGAAAAAGAGAAAAAAAAAAAAAATCAAATGAAATTCATTAAGTTATGGAACACTTGTTCTTTTACCTCCCAAGTCTCATTTTTCTCTCCTCAGTCCTGTGCATTTCTCAAACATGTAAACACGAGCAGCGATCAGGGACAAAAACAAACACATGGACAGACGCATTCACACAGTCGCCTCATCATACTACACACACACACACACACACACACACACACACACACACAAACACTGGCTACACCGACATGCAGCAGATTCTAAAAGGAAATAAGCTTTTCTTTGGGGGGCAATTTTCTCGTTGCTCGCCTCTTGCTGTTAAATTAGCAAATAGATCATTTGCATCAACGTTATATGAATCTGCACATTGCATAGTTTTACTGGCGTGATTTGGCTCCCCGATCCGAGGTCTGTCGCTGCTGACTTTATGGGTAACTAGATGTGGTAGTCAGCATGCAAGTAAGCACCTTATGACACATTTTCATGACTAATTCGACAGAAGGTGTTCAAATTTGAGCAACTTTAAAGCTTTCTAAGTTGATATTAGCTCAGCTGCCATTTCATCAACAAGCCAGCTTTGCAAACTTATTACTGTTTATACTGTATGTTGTTATATCTAACATGGAAACAAACACATTTGATTGGCACATTAATGTACAGTTTCCATCTTTGACTGCTAACAGGCAAACACGGTGTCACATGGTTTTACCAAGCTTTACTTAGAAATTGTGTTAGTTTATGTCTGATCATTCCAGACTTGTCTATACATTAATTATCTTTTTGAGTTATTCTTATCAGGAATAAACATACATGCCAAACATGACTAAGCCTTAGCCTTATTTTAATTGTTTATAATTGGAGTGATAATGGTTGTGTTTAATTACATCCCATACTTCAATAATAAAAAAAAAACAGATACCAAGATTGGTTGAGCATATTTTACACAGATTATATTCTTAATTTTCTCTGTGTGACACACACACACACACACACACACACACACACACACACACACACACACACAGGTATAGTGAGTCAGCTCTATTAATCAGGCTAAATAAAAATAACACTGATAGACTAATGTCTGCGGAATAAATTTGAATTATACAGTTACAAGGTCAGCCCATCTTCAGCGACTGAGGAAAGGCAGATCCTTCTTTACAAGAATATATTAAATGGTGTTGAAACAACCTCATTCACTGCATTCAAATTATAAACTGCATCTGCAAATGTTGCAGATCAATGTCACTTTTTTTCTTCAAAATCCACCCTCTGTGGTTTATTAGCCCTACAGTGCTTTTCCTACAATCTTTTGTTGAGGTTACTACTTTTCTTTCATTTTTGACTGTGTCAGTATCAGATTTACAATTTTACTTCACGCTTTACTTTCCATTTTTATGTCCGACTGAGTAAATCAGTGCAACAGCACTCTCATTTGCCTCGGTGAAAATTCTACACTGAGAGCGAAGGATGCAATACATGAAAAGCAGTTCAACAAGGGCGACCAAACTAAATGGTTCAAATCTGGTTGTCTGTTGAGCTCAGGATTGAAACAGGATTGTTAGCACAATACAAGTAAAACAAATGTTTTGTTACCTTTTTACAACATTGACTGTATTATGTTTGCAGCATGTTTGAAATCACATCCCGGATATTAGTCTGTGGATTCACTGCCAGTTGTGTTGATACCACTTGGGAGAAACAAAACAAATGCATTCCAAAAATTTCATTATAAATTTATTAAAAGTTAATTACAGAAAGGGAGCAGCAGAATTGTATGATGGCTTCATCATGGACTTCATTATCTGTTGTTTCCATGTTGAATGGAAATTTGGTAGCAATTTAATCTGAATCAATTGCTGTAAATTACATATTTCATTACACACTGCACAGCTTAAGACGTAACAAGGTGGATCTCTATTAGCTAAACAATTAAACAAGTGACCAGTAACTCCAGTACTCATCCACTTTTCATCTGCAACAGCTTAATAGATCTGTGATCTTTAAACTTGTCATCTGAACCCCCGAGCACAAAACTCATCACCAGCTTTTTATAATGCATGACTCGCCCTCCACTTCAGCCAGACAGAGTAAACAGGCTCTATGTCACAGACCCACTCTGCCGCTCCCTATCTCCCTCTCCCTTTCTTACTCATCCTCTCCACCCTCTTAGATGTTATTGCTTACAAAAATCAAAAACACTCAGAGCAATGACAGGATATTTTAGTTAGAAGGCAGACTAAATATAGGAGCCAGACTTACAGTAGCAGCCCTCTGGCAGCTGCAACAGGTGACTGTACTGATTAAAACAGAGAATAATAGCAGAATCTGATTCGGTCTTGACATCATTAAGCAAACATAGCCCCAAATCCCAATGCTATTAAACAAAAGTCAAAAATAAACACTGCGCTCACTCTCCTCAGAAGACAATAAGCTCACTTTCTTTAATTACAGTCTATTTACTTCATCCTATAATATAGTGTCCGATAGGTCTTTCCTCTGGTGCGCAAAAAGTGATTTAATGTTTAATGTTTCTGGAAGAACAAGTCAACAGCAACGCTAGCAGCTCTGTAAGGCTTCACAGCAGTGCTTTAAAGGAGCACTATGTCAAATTGCACCACCTGCTCCAAACAAATAGGGGAACCAAACGCCCCCAAACGCTTACTGTTTCCATAGTACTGGCACAGCATGGTGGAGATAGGTCTGGCTATGTGGGACTACTGTTTACAGTGAATCTGTGCCACGGCGTAAGTTTTTCTCCTTCAAGTGATCCAGTAAGTTACAGCCCACGTTACAATTTTGGCTGGACCAGCCACAGACCAGCTCTATAATTCTCAATGTCTGTCCGTCACTGACTCACTGACTGAGTGATGAAGTTGCACCATTTGTCAGCCCAGTGTTGGAGTTTCCCCATCAGCCGTTGCTCTTTCAAAATGAGTCGGCACTAACAGTTTCTATTATGTCCTCAGGGGGGTGTTTACAGCAGAGCCCCGAGCGCAGCTAACTCTCAGCAGGACTGAGAGTGAGTGCAGTCCCGAAATAAGTTTTAAAACACACATTTATCGACCAAAGCGTCTCACACGGACGCTCCGACACTGACAGGAGCAGCAACCTGCGGATACAAAGAAAAGCGACAGATCCATTTTATCCGCCTGCACGGCAGCTAGCAGCTAGTTAGCATGGCTAGCATCATTAGCATAACCGTGCCATGCTGTGTGTAACTGATAGACTGTAGCAGACTAAGTAAATAGGACTTTGACAACGTACGGTAGCAATATCAATCCAGTGCTAACGTAGAGCTAACGTTTGCTTGAATAAATCTAACCTCTATAGGACAGTTGTTGACATGTTGCCAAACCTGCACACAGGTTTACCTTGTAATCTGACTATGTAAAATGTAAATGTAAATGCTAACATCAGCGTGTTAAATGACCACAACAACAATGCTAATATGCTGATGGTTTAGCAGGTATAATTATTACCGTTTTCACCATCTTAGTTTAGCATGTTAGCATGCTAACACATTTAGTTAAGGGATTATAAGAGTTTTCACAATTCACCATGTGGGGAGCATGAATGTCTGAATCAAATTTCCTAATATCTGCAATATTTTCTGATTTGAATTTTGTATGTATACGGTATAAAATGCAGTCAAACAAAACTATCAAAGATCTATAAGGAACAAGAGAAGGAGGAAATTTGTAACAAGCCAAAGTTCAGATATTGCGTTCAAATCAGAGAAGATTGCCACCCAGACCCATATATAAAATTTAATTTACAGCGAGGGCAGAGGTCCCTGTGTGTTCAGTTAAGAACCGGTACTTTACTTCAGGCAATTGAGGTAGGCAGATAAAAAAGCTATTCCTGAGGAGTAATGTCTGTGTGTTTTTTGTGATCTTGGTGGCAAGGATGAATTTCATTGCTGTATTCCATTGCCCTGCGTACAGTGACTTGAATTTCTCAATTCAGTCGAAGGATCCCGACTTGTTTTTGGTTATCTGAAGGTGATAAATATGTTGAGTTGGCTTTTTAATGTTGAATTTTTTTGTTTTGGTGATATTTATAGGAGATACATGACAGATAAAACTGTATCCGTCATAACAGGACGTTTCTGTCTTATAAACTGACTGTTTTGAAATGTACTTTTCTTGAATTTGTGGAACTGTACATAGTGATTTGTCACGTGGCCATACTGGTTATTGTCTAGTGTCTTGTAAGCCCATATGGGCACCAGAAAATGCCCAAATAAACAAATCAATCATTCTACCCAGTTGTTGTTGAGATATTTCCTTCTGGATCAAAGTGTTGTACCATCTGACCGACCGACTAACAGACTGAGATTGCCCTCAGTAAAGCCACTAGTGTAGCTAAAAACCACATCATACACATAACAAAGGCTACATCACAGACAGACAGACAAGCTGGACTGCCATCGACACAGAGGTATTTGAGTGAATCTGCACAGACAGAGACATATTTCATGCATGATTCGAAGTCACGCTGTTGAACAAGAGTCGTGGCCAAGTGTGTTGTGCCTGGCCAACCTTGTTCTTACACATACAGACACAGACTTTTAAACATAGAGTGTCTCCACGCAGTCGGTATCACCACTGGCAGTGAGCGCGAGCCTCTGCATGCTGTCTGTGAGCACCAGCCATTTGGGTCTCTTTTTTAAGTAGTTTTGTTTTCTCCGCTGGAAGATCACAGGCACTAAAGTGATAGCTTTGAGACTCTGAGGCCCGATCTAAAGTGCTTGAAGGAAATGTTTGGACAAAGAAAAATAAATAAATAAGCGGGGGAAGGTTGCCTGTTTGTTCAATTTCTGCTGTATTTACTCTGGTTGAAGCGAAGGGCTTTTGATGGGATATAAAAGACCTATGGATGTGGTGCTGGTGCAAAAGTGTTGCAAAGGCAGTGTCAATTAAACGATCCATTGTGGCTTAAAAATGGGTGCCAAAAAGCTATCATAGTAAAAAATCCCACTGCAAGAGAAGGAGCTTGCCCTCAAAGTGCGCCTTCTACTTTTGCATACACAAATCCCAAATTTCTATGTGTACCCTTCCCTTTCTTCCCTGTGTCTCTTCCCACCTCTTCCTCTTTATCCTGCTCTCAGAGGTGGTTGTGTGTGTGTGTGTGTGTGTGTGTGTGTGTGTGTGTTGTTCGGCATGCAGGGAGGGAGCAGCTGGAGCATCTGCAGTCGTCTCCTCTGACAGCAGCACGGCATATGGCAGGGCCCTGTGAAGGATGGGTGCTGTCACCCGGCAAAGTGCTTACCCACCGACAGGAGCACTAACACCATGAGGAAGAGGAGGAAACAGCTGAACATCAGCACCCCACTCATTTATTCTCCCGCCACCACTTCGCTCCGGGAGGGACGCAGCGGAGGAGCCTTAAAGAAAAGACCTCCGACCGGCTAGCGGTGGCCGAGAAGCCCGTCGCTATGCATTATAGTAAATCACATCAAAGATCCTCTATGTGCGGAAGATAAACCAATTGAGAGAAAAACACTGGCTCATCTTCCAGTTAACACATGCAGGCGATGAGACACACATATGCCCTCTCATCACCCTTTGGTGTCTCACACAGAAGTGCATTAGCATGTGTGACGGCTTTTTGCTTCTACTTCTGCCCTATACTTTATGTTTACCACTGTGAATGACAAAGTTTATTGTCTTATTTTTAATATTTTTAGTTTGAGTGTAATTTTATCTTAAAGGGGACATATCATGTATATTTTCCAGGTCTATGTTTTTATTCTGGGGCTCTACTGGAATATCTTTGCATGATTTACAGTTCAAAAAAACACCTTATTTATCTTGTACTGGCCCTTTACGCAGCCTCTCAGTTCAGCCTCTGTCTGAAACAGGACGTTTTAGCTCCTGTCTCTTTAAGGCCTCACTGTTTACCTTCCAGACGCAGGCAGAATTCCAGCTACATAAACAAACAGTAGTAGTAGGATTTCACTTCTTTTTCTCATTCTTTACTCAAAATGGAAACTTCTCAACAACATCCGTACATGTTCGAGCTGGAATCTGATTTGAAATATGCAAGTGGACAACCTGAACAACCTTAGCAACAAAGGCTACTAATGGACGGCCATTTGTGGGCCTGTGTGAACAATTTGATGTAATCGAGAGGAGGAAGTAGACGTAACATTGCAAATGAAGCAGTCAGAGCACGATGAAGCCCTTTTTTTACATATGTTCACATATGTTTACATATTTTTACATACGCTCACCTCAAGTTTTGGACCTTTCATCATGTTTAACATAGACATCTGACATCATGACAGTATAAAAATAAATCACAAAAAGCACGATGTGCCACCTTTAACAAACCTGCGATATATTAAAGGGAAGATACAGTATCTGTAAAAGAAAAACTCAAAGTGACATCAAGTAAAAACTCTCCTCGTCTCCCCCCCTCTCTAACTTAATTTATGTGCAAATCAGACAGCAGTCAAGTATGCGCTCGTTCTCAATTTCAGAAGTGTTCGCAACTTGAATGGAAGGACAATAAAATCAATGTCAATCCAGTCATTATCAACTGTCATTCTTCCTCTGCATCCTCTGCCATGACTCACGGCGACTGATGTAGGGAAGGGAATATTCAGCCTGATTGTGGATGAAAGAAAAAAAAAAAATCAGTGGGTTCCAGTTTAGCTTTTACACTTGAAAGCTGCTTTTAAAACAGACATTTGGATCCATCATTTTAATGCTTCCAAATTACATGTTTTTTCCTTTTGAAAATAAAAATTTTCCCTTCAAGATAAAATAGATATTATGCGATTGGTGACAATTTTGCCAAAAATATATATTTTAAAGCAATACCAAAAACCTTTGTGTGTGTCATAAACGTGAATCCTGGTGACTGACCACTTTGTCAAGTGGACAACAACACAATTATTACTCAATATGCATTTTTTAATATAATTATAATGACAAACCAATATCAGTATGTCGGGAGGCTGTGGCTCAGGAGGCAGAGCAGGTCGTCCACTAATCGGAGGATCAGCGGTTCGATCCCCGGCTCCTCCAGTCCACATGGCGATGTGTCCTTGGGCAAGATACTCAAATACACTTTGCTCCCGTAGGCCGTGCCATCGGTATGTGAGTGTGTGTGTGAACGGGTGAATGTGGCGTGTACTTTGAGTGGTTGGAAGACTAGAAAGGCCCGATATAAATGCAGTCCATTTACCATAAAGTGTGGCCTGTGGATGAACTATGACAGGGATAGTCAAATACTAAGTCTTAGAGGTCCACTTAATAAATTTCCACTGCATCAAAGGTCCAGTAAGGGTGCAAAAACTCTGTACATGAACAGCATTTCTGTATTAATGGGAGACGGGACATATTCATTGTGTAAGAAAGTCCTTGAGCATAAAAAGGTGCGATGGCCAGACAGAGACACTGGTGTAAGTGTTCATTAATGAGTCTGCTGCACTTTGAGTTCTTCACTGCAGTCATTGTTGAAAATGATTTTACACTTATTCCGCTGGAGTCGTGATATCGAGGAGTTCATCAAGTTCACTTTTGTTTTTTTTGGGATTGTTCAAAACATGCATGTTTAGTATCGCAGTGGTGTTTTGCATTCCCGCTCTTCGTTATGGCCGCTGTTTTCGTTGGCAGAAAGGTCTTGTACTTCCCTCAGGCAAAATAAACATGTATTTCTGAGCGCAGTCATCCTTAAATGCATGTTTTTCACCGTCAACCTTTCTTTCTTTATATCGGATAGTTTTGAACGAGCCGTTTTACTTAATCAAGCAGAGCCCCTACTTTGTAAATTGTGGTGACAAGCAGGCGGCTGAATGATGACGGCCGAGGTGACGTGATAACCATGTGCCAAACAGAAGCCGTCCTTGTCATGTTGCAGTTAAACTTTGTTCCCCGTCCAGTTTAAACTGGTATTCTGTCCGGATGTAGACAGAAGTCTGACTATATGGTGTATGAACATGACTGTGGCTATAGATTTTATACAGTATGTTGAGTCTGCATGGTGGATACAAAGAATATCAGGGTTTATCCTACATGTTGCTCCTGAAGCTAAAGCAGATTGGGGGGGGGAGGGGGGGGGGGCACGGCCTCCTCTGTGAAATAAAACGGTAGCTCTCTGACTCAACCTCCGGCTGACTAAAGGGGGGACCGCTGTGTTCATCCACTTTTCAGCAGCCAATTTAACATGACTCACAGATAAGTTTCACCATCAACTCTTCTCCCTTCCAAAACAACCCCTTTCTTTCCCCCTCAAACAGACTGCCGGAGTACTCACCCTTACAAGTGTCAGTCAACATGACTGTCTGCAGGCAAAGCACGACAGCACAAACTTGTTGAGATTTTCCAGGAGCTCCCCGCCCCACCCCTCCCCAAACATGTGTGTCTGGTATTACTCCGAAAAACTTTCAGAGCATCTGCAATCTATAGCGTGAACGGCTAGGTCTGACCTTAGAGCGAGAGGTTACCTGCGGTGCTGAGTGAGAAGAAAGGTGAGGAGAGAGAGGATTTAACCTCCTTTACCTCTGTGTCTCATTAGAGGAGGGATGAGAAAAGCAGGTCAAAACATGTCTCATCCACATGAAAACATTCTCCCTCTAAGAAAATTCCTAGCCTTTTATATTTTTTTTAATCCAGTATCATCTTCATTTTTTTTTCCTCTTTGTCTGTTCTTCTTCACCCCCGGTGGCTCGATGCCACCCGGCGTGCCCACTTCTTCCTGAGCAGGCCTTTCCTGCGAGCTCTCTTCTCCCTACGCCTCCTTTCCCTCCTTCTTTATCTCTCTCTGTCCCTCATGCTCTCTTTTGACAGCCAACGCAGCACCTTTAATGGGAGCTATCTCCTCATTAAATACCTGCAGGTGTCTGCAGAGCTTTGGCAGGGATGGAGACAGAAAGAGAGATGGAGACAAAGAGACAGAGAGAGAGAGAGAGAGCTCCTGCTGGTGTTGTTCAGGCCCTCTCCGACATGACATATAGCCAGATTCCCTGTGCTAAATTTGAATTACTAATGTCTCCAGAGGCAAGTGAACTGAGCACAGGGACTAAGGGGTCAGGAGGAGAGGTTGAGCCAGCATCCCCCCCTCCAACAGTGATCTGGCTTCTCCTCATAGCCTTTTTCGCCTCTATTTGACACTCTACTACACAGAATGAAAGAGCAAGGAAGACGGGAGGCGAGGGAGGGCAAAAAGTAAAGAGACTGAGCTGAGAGGAGACGAGGGACACGTGGGAGAGCTGAGGGGTTAGGGTAAGAAATGTGTGATGCTCCAAATGGGAGGCAGCGAGAGATAAAAGAAAAGGGAAAATAGGAGGAGGAGGAGGAGGAGGAGGAGGAGGAGATTGGGTTTGAATGAGAGATAAGATGGAGGGAGGGGGAGGAAGTGGAGGAGATGAGAGACGAGAGAGAGAGAGAGAGAGAGAGAGAGCTGGGCTCTGGGGCGATGGGGCTCTCTCAGATGCAGGACGGGACCATCTGGACGAAAGCGGAGCCAGGTCTCTGACGGTAAACACTGGGCTTCACTTTCGCATGGAAAAGGACCAGGAAAAGAGATTCAAACACCCGCTCCACACTTTTCTTACCGCCATACACCCAGCGCGCCACTCCGCCAAAAAACCGCCCTGCCCACATGTTGTGGTGGAAAAAGCTACCAGACTTCACTGTTGGCAATCTGATGGTTTACTGCACATCCCACTTCCAGACTGCTTTTCTTCTAACATACTGTGCTGCCTTCCCATATGTTTTAGAATTGATTTTAAAGTGCTGCTGCCTGTCTGTATATCAAGCGGTTGGCTTTAAGAATATGAACTGTGTAGACCTCTCAGGTCATCTGGGGCCATTCAGCTAAATGTTTCCAGAGTTTAAAAAAAAAAATAGTAGAGCTTAATTGATATGCTGCACACGGTATAATTTCCGTAGGGCCTGAGACTACTATTAAATCATTTTCTTTTTAAAATACAGACAATTTTCTCTGCCTTTTTTTATTTATCTACTTTCTCCTTAAATGTTTCTCTGTTTTACACAGCTGTTATATCGAGCACGTACACTTTTTTTTTTTTACTTTAAATGTGCTATATAAAATCAGGTTTGCTTTGCCTTGATTGTTCATCAGCAGAGCCAGCTAATTAACACAGTACAGCAGAAATTTATGGGGGAAGAGGAAGTGGCCACTGAGGAGTTAAACCAGCAACCCCCCCCCCCCCCCCCCCCACCTCCAGGAGAGTGGATGAATTCAGTGAGAGAGAGAGAGAGAGAGAGAGAGGACTCTTCAAGGTAACTAATCCCTCTCTCCTCCAGCTCATTCTCTCCAGCAAACAGTCTCATCCTCAAAATTACGTCCCAACGAGACACGCCTGCACAAACACACACACACACAATATATGCATAAGAAACAAGACACGCGCACAAACACACTGCTCTACCAACCCCCCCCCACCCTCCCTCCTTCTACCCTCCATCCCACATGGCTCTGGAGAAGCAGCACTGCCCCTCCTATCCCTCTGTCAATAAGCCCAGTTTGGAAACACTTTAAACAGACTTGAACATTGCTCCACTACAAAAAGGGAAAACTTCAAGACATGCTCTCCTCCATACCCGCAGGGTTAATTAGAATTGTTTTAAACAGCCACTGCCATGCTTTTTAAACATTTATGGGTGCATGCATTACAACTAAGGCATTAACATATCCAGAAAGTTTAACCTCTTCTCTGCTCCCCGGCTCCATTATGAGGAAGCAGAGAGGAACGAGAGAGAGAGAGAGAGACAGAGAGAGAGAGAGAGAGAGAGAGGACAGTTGACCTCTGCTGCCCCCTGTGTTACAGCTGAAAAACAACAAGGGAATTTTCAATGAGGAGCAGCAGCCAGCTTTGGATCAGAGGTGTCGGGAGCCAAGCCACCATGCCCGCTGAATGACAATCAGCTTGTATGTTGGTGATGAGAGAGAGAGATCTAAACCCAGAGGCTATGTAGTACCAATAAAAACATACATTATTCACTAACAGGGACATACAATGAGCGGTAGTGTTGAATAAAAAGATGAGTGAAACAGGAATTACAGTTGTGATTACTGCAAGGCAAAAAAAAACCCACCAGTATAAACAAGAACTTTAGGTATTTCAACAGTATTCTTTTTTTTACATTTTATTTAAATCAAATGTTCTGGGGGTAATCCAAACAGTTCCACTAATGTGCACACACTTCTCAATCAGTATAATCCAACATCACGGTTTTAAAAGTTATTCTGTGTTCGTCTGTGCTGTTTAAACATCTCATTTGATGAATAATCACTTTTAATCTAGCGATATAATCAGGATTATCATTTTTGACTGCGCAGCTCGTGCCGTGGGAAAGATTTCGAGCTTCGAAACGACAACAGTGTGAACTCCGTCTCAAGGGGGGCCTACCTCACAGAAAAGTGTTAATTTGTCATCGGGCAGCAGACCGTTGGCCTCGTCCAGCAGGAAGTCCCTCCTTATGAACTTTTTGAAACCCCAGTCCTTCCCCTGGACAAAACGGTACGCCCTCTGGCTTTCTGCAAAAAAAAAAAAAAAAAAAAAAAAAAAAAGAAAAGAAAAACACGCAGACAAGCAAGGAGAAACAAGATTATTTGGGAGACTTTCACAACGTGATTAAGCTCCGCGTGTGTGAAATGTGTGTGTGTGTGCGAAAGAGAAAGTTTGTTATGAGTCATGGCCATAAGCGGCGGAGGAACAATGGCGAAAGAGAGGCTGGGTGCAGGAAGTATTGCCTGCAGGGAGCTTTTAACACTTCAGAAGAAAACAGAATCTCTCTCTCTCTCTCTGTCTCTCTCTCTCTCTCTCCCTCTTTCACTCTCTCTATCCTCTCGCTGCCACATAAAGACTAGTGGTAAACATGAGACAGAACTGCTGTGCCTCTTTGGCCAAGAAGTGAGAAATTGCAGGGATCAAAGCAGTCCAATTATCATGTGTTTATGTAGTGCCAATTATCTCTGACAGTGGCAGGAAGGATTCTGTAACACTCAGTTGCACTACAAAAGACACAGGAAAGGTGCTGGAGTTCCTGTGTGTACAATAGTCACAGTGTGGGGGCGGTCGTAGCTTTCTGCAGTCACCTAACAGTCACAAACGCTCAAATGCAAGGTCAATAGATAATAGCTATCGACTATGACGGCTGCAGAGATCACAGCGTATTAAAGCTAATTGCCGATAGAGAGGAAGCGAGGCGTTAGCGCATGAATTCTGCAAGTAACCGGAGCTCTGTTGGAGGGATGTAACGCCATTCTTTAGAGAAATTACATCATTCTCCATTTTGTTAATGAGAAAGAAAATGCTTCCCCGGGCGCCGTTCTGGGATTTCTGAATGTATTCGGTCGAGCTAAGCTTCGGTGACAGACCCTTTCTCTGCGTGCGGAGACGTCGTTGTCCGTTCTCGTTAGGGCGGACACGGCTCACCGCACGATGAAAGTAATAACTTAAGCCCTTATGTGTGTCCCGTGAAGGGTTAAACAGTCTCAAACCTCGCGAGAAAAAGTTCAAAAAAAGAATCACTGGAAGCCAATTTATTAATCAGGTCTTTTCGTTCCTTTGTTAGATTTCATCAAGAGTCTTCTGAAGATGACCTGCACATCTGACATTAATGTGCATCTGGATGATTGGATTGTGTTGAGACTGAGCAAGAAATAAATTCACTAAAAACACACTGAAGATTCAATCACAAAAAAAAAAAATCAGATTGGGTTGTCGGATATTCATTTGGCTGCACTACAAAGGCTGTGCATACAGTATATCAACTCTGTATCTGTGCATGGATCCAACCGGAGAGGATACATTCGAACCTAACAGACACACTGTGAGTGTTAAGACGGGGCGGTGATGTGCCTGTGGCAGGCTGTGATTTGTGAGAAAGGCATCCAATTTCAAACTATAAATTTAATGTAAATTTAATAATATCCCTGGAGGACAGAAATATTATCAGATGAACAATTATTTGACACTTTTAAAATGGAAAATAAGAACAATGGGCCTCTTGCGAGAACATTTTCTTATTCTAAAACTTTTTTTTTTTCTGTGAGGTTCGCTTGTACAAATGTTCCAAGCAGGATTAAAAAAAACTCTCTTAACTGCACAAACTTGTCATGAACCGCTCGTTTCAGCCTGATTAATGTCACCAGGCGGCGCACGTTTGTGAGATTTGATCATTAGTCTAATCAACATCCTTAAAACATCCATATAAGGCTTCATGTTCGGCTCCGTTTATAGGCGAATTTAACAAAAACGTTCCCAAAGAGTAAAAGCAAGAATATAACACCTCTTTGACTTGACATTAGATGCTAAAAAAAAAAAAATGTCTTTCTAAAGTAAAGTGATCCGTGTGACTAATATGAGAGGCGGTCAAGAGATGTGACAGTCACAGAGATATTAGATGAGAGAATGTTATAGCCTACAGCGGGTGATGTTACGCTGTCAGCTACAACAAAAGACAATACTGGACAGAAACCTGCAGAGAGACCCCGAGGCAGCAAAGTCATAAAATCTAAAAAAAAAAAAAAAACCTCTCAGTAAGTTGGCAGCCACGACGACGGACAGAATATTAATTTTTTCATTGAGTTTGCTTTAGTTGATTTCGGTATCAAATTCATTCTCATTTAAAACATTATAATTAAGACAATAAAAGTCAAACACATGTTTTTCCTCTTGTGGAGTAGTTCTTGCATGAGGCCCAATGTCCGGCTAAAAGAAAGCACAAAAATGAAAACAACTATACAACACGTGCATACATGAGTGAGCAATATATGCTCACTATAAGACTTTTAGCTCTAAAATAATACATTTCTAATTTAATTTAACTTGACTTGATTTAAAGGCCTCAAGTTCAACATTCATGACATTTGAGACTTCTGCAACACATATCCACGATTCAATTCATATGTTAATGCCAGATGATGGAGAAAATGATGAGGATGACCTTTAGAACTTCCTTAGACGTGGTTAAAAGGGCATTAACTGAGCTGAGACTCTTGTTAAAAGCTGACTGAAGCGGATTTAAACTTACACAGTCGCCACATAGCAAGAGGTCATCACCTCTCACGCGCTAAACATTAATTCCTCTGCAGCGCGTGTGTGTGCTCACACTATATGTGTTTAGCCCCGGCAGTTCAAACAGATATCTCTTCAGGCTTGCTCTCGCGTAGAGATCCCAACAGGAGATCTGCTGACAGATCACAGCGGGAAGCGCTGAGATGAAGTGTCAATGTTGCTGTAAGATCCTGTGTCAAATCCCCCCCCTGTTTGGATCTGAGGGAGCAGGCAGCCAAAGAGGGGATTGGTGGAGGAGTGCAGTGCATATGCAGTTATTCCCACCGCTGCTCATGCAGGGGGTCCTTCACTGTAATCCCCCGCCTCTAGAGACTGTGTACGCAAAGAAGCTGACAGGAATCACTGTGCAAACACACACACACACACATAAGCATGCATGCCAATGCAAAAAAAAAACAAAACATACAAATCTATGCGTTCCACTTTTCCACAGCACTCTACTTTATTCATTGTTCTGTCACTGTGAGTAAAAGAGGGGGGAGTGTCAGTGTTTCCAAAAAGACATTAAGTTTTTTTTTTTAGAGCAGATCTCTCAAGCAAAGCTAAGCAGGTTTTGAAAGAGAGTCAAACTTCTGCGGCCTCGGTGTACTGTAATGTTTATGGCTGACACAGAACGACGGTAACTGAGTCCCTCTCGAGGGTCCGATGAAACTCCGCTGACTTTCACCCGCTCTTTCATGTCTTTTAAACGTGTTCGATAAGACATGCGAGACCCAAGGCGCGGAACGTCCTTGTGAAGTCGCGTTATTTGGGTATGAAACAAGACTGGCAACGATGAGTGAGGACTTCCCCCGTGGCGGTATCTGAAGCTAAACTCGGGTGTGAGAAGAGAGGTTGGCATGAGGAAGACAGGGAGAGGATGAGGTGAGGAGAGGTGAGAGGGAATGCTGAAAAGAGACTCTGGCGGACAGGGGAGGGAAAGAGAGAGGTGTGACTTCTTCAGTGCTCATCCGTGACAGAGAGGCGCCTGTGTGTGTGTGTGTGTGTGTGTATGTGTGAATAATGTGCGCATGCATAAAGGCAGCAATGATGAGGGTGTGTGTGTGTGTGTGTGTGTGCTGAGCTCAGCTAATGCCATGCTGCCACATCTCCAGTGGGGCATCAGAAACCTGCACTGGCAGAGAATCAACTGCAGGTCAGATCGCTGCCTGGCGCTCGCTCTCTCTCTCAGCGAGCTGGCCAAGGTGGCGGGAGTGCAACCGCTCTGCCAGAATACCAAAAAGAGCTGGATAGTAGTAGGGAGGGGGGGGGCGGGGGGGGGGCGGGGGATCCAGCGGGAAAAGTGTGAATGACGAAGTAGACCGGTATGAGAGAAAGATTAATAAGCGTAGATGGGGAGATTGCGCGACGTGTCACAGCGCTCTTGTGGTGAGGATTAAAGCATGGGGGGGGGGGGGGAATTATCATGGAGTGTGTGTGAAAAATCACAGTTACGACGTAGACATGTATAGGTTCAACTCAATAAAGAACAGAGGTTTTTTTTTTTTACCACATTAAAATACACTTTGATAGTTCCCGGGCGTTGAAGAGTGAAGTTTCTCACCCTGCCAAAAAAAGACTGAAGGTGATGAGGAAAGTGAGAAAAATGAGGCCCGAGTCGGAGACAGAAGAGGAGAAGAAGGGGAGAGCGGGAGCCGTGCCAGAGTGTTTAAGTGAGCAGGGCATCCATATTCAGACACGGGGGCTCAGGGGCACGGTTGGCACACAGAACGAGAAGGTCGCCAGAAGACGAGTTGGCATGTCGAAAAAATAACAGCCGACGCAGCAGCCAGAGTCAACATCTCTCTCTTCCTGTCTGTCACTCTTCGGGTCTTATCTTTCACACGTTCGACTTTAGAAAAATCCCTCCACTAACCGCTGCTTTCAACCACCCACAGACCAGACTCGCATCCCTTTCCTGAACCCTCAAAACCAGTTGATGTGAAAGGGCAATTAGGGGAGCCGTCTACTGACAAGACCTCAGTCTATACAAGTGTATTTATCTTACTAGTATCAGAGTATAAATACAATTTAAAGCTTTTATTCCCTCTACGCGCTGATTCACATCGGTTCACATAAAGCAGACAGACATACAAACATGACACACAGTCTTTCAGAGAATACAATCTAATCTCTATTGAAGATTGAGCTCTATAAGCTAGTGTCAGCACAAACATGTCTATTGACATTCTTTCTACCAATGTCAATACCATCTGATTATGTAAAGACTGACCAATAGCTTCTAGTCTATTAGCATTGCTCCACTCACCCACACAGAATGCCTGATCACCTCCATCAGTTACCGAGGGCAACAGACTCTGACAAGCTCACATCCAGAGCTTCAATTAACTGAAACCTTAAAGAAAAAGCACAGATTCTCCAGCTCCAAAGTATAGAAGTAGCCCACACTAAAAAAAAAAAAAAAAACCTGCTGTAACTAGACTCTCCGGCCGACTCATATGCACATAAGCTCACTTAGCCTTTGGCTACAACACAACAAAACCACTGTCTGTAGGGGAGACTTAACAAGGAGACTATTTGAATACAAAACAGCTTGCGGCAGAGGATGAGAACTTTCCATCTCTCCTCTCCGAGCTGTCAGAACAAGAGTCTGCAGGGGGGCAGCTGTTTTCTCTGGCACGGCGAGGAGGAAGAGGAGGGGGTGTCAAGAGACGAGTTACAACCCACCCAACAGCCTCAGAAGAGAGAACCAGCACATTAAGCTAGGGAGAGAAATGATGTGGCCAAGCCGAGTATGGGAGTACGGAGCGGGGAGGGGGGGGGGGGTAGTAGTGGTGGTGGTGGTGGTGGTGGGCTGCCACTGCTGCCTGAATCTATCTCCATTAGCAAGTACGGACCATCAGAGGATCCAGACACAGACACATACTCTCTAGTGGGGGGCTCAAGGGCTGACTGATGCGGATGGGGGGGGGCGGGGGGGGGTTGCTTCATCAGATAATGTCAAGCTTTCCAGTCAGAATCTGCCATCGTAGCGCAGCCTTCAAATCTCGGACTGTATTTATATCTCATCCTTTTTAAGCGCCGCGGGGGATACTTTAATTTACAATACGCACACGTCAATCCGCCGCACTTCAACGCAAATCAGATTTTATACCTGACTCAAAAAGCCTGGATAGAATTAAACGCTGAGTTAATGGCCTATGCTTTTTTTGCATTAAAAGGCAGAAACTGGCTGGTAAGTGGTGAAGAGTTTGCCTCATCCAAAAAAAAAAAAAGCTACAAAAAGACAGAAATTCAAACCGACACCTCAAACAAAAAAAACTTCAGCTCTGTAGGTGTTCAGCTCAACCATTTCCAGCAGGTAGATTTTGAACATGTGCCAGTGATTCAATGCCAGCTGCTTATGGTTTCAAAATGTTTCTTTCTTTACTGATTATCAACTCCTCCTTCTTCATAACTATTCCGGTTTAAAGTACTCAGACTTAATATGCATTGTATTAAAAAAAAAAAACACTCCCCACAGGGATGCAGTGTATAAGCAAGGCCAAGCAATGACCTGCCACATAAACAGTCCACAGCCACCCAGCTTTCTTAATTAAGGCACTTTGTTTTTATTTGGCCTTTTTTTTCCTAGAGGCCTGGATTAAATTGGATTCTAAATGATCCAGAACCAATAGAGCAATCTTTACTGCCATATTCTTAGACGGAGTGCTCACTAAACTGTCACAAATATGCTGGCAGTTGGGTAATTTTCTTCTGTGACAGGGCGAGCGAAAGTGGAGGGCCCAGGTCTCCCCAAGGGGATTGTGGGAAGATTGGAGGAGGGCATATGGCAAGAATGGGATGGGGTGTGCACCATAGAGCACACCATTTATAGCTGAAAGCCCCTTGAGACACAAAAAAAGAGAGGAGGAAAATGAGATCCTCTTCACTTCACTCGGTATTCCCTACATTCAGGCTTTTCTGGGGGTCATTTAGGGGGAAGGCAATGCTCACAAAATGGCCCAGCAGTGAAGTCAAACAGCTCAAATGTCTGTTTATTACTCATACCGCAGGAAAATCCTCTCTGCATTACCACATAACCGCCAGCATACAGTATAATAGCCAGGAGAGAAAGCTTTAAGGACAATAACCGCAGCGAGGTTTAGTTTTCATGCCGCTGAGAATGAAGAGGTAGTATTTCAACGTCGCCGGACAGAAGCGGAATAAAAAGGGGATAAAAGTAAAAAGAAAAGTGACGTCGTGAATGCGAAAGAAAGGAGGGAGAGAGAGAGAGGTCTAAGAGAGCAAATGAGGGACTGAGTTAGAGTACACAAGAGGGGGGGAGGTGGAGGGTGTCAAGTTCACATGAGGGAATGTTTCTCAGCAGGAAAAATGATTTCCCTTTCTACAAAACCTGCACCGCAGGGGGTTGTACACAGTTTCACTGCATACGCCTCCGATTCAAACACACTTCCGCCTCCCCACCTCTCCTCTCTCTCCCTCCTCCACGCTTCCTGTACAGTATGCTGCAGGGTACTGGAGGGAGAGGGGAGGCAGCCAGAAAGCCTGATAACCAGGAAGCGGTCACATCTGGCCCTCACTAATTCAATTCCACACAAGTTTGCTTTTCCTCCCCATAACATAACCTAATTAAAAAAAGCAGAAATTGGAGGCACATTCATTTCCAATTCATCAACGGGGAGAGAGGCTGACGCGAAGACTTCTAAAAAGGTTGGGTCTTTTTTAATTAAAATCAAAATTGCCCCGCGCTACTTTGAATTATATATTTACTAGAAATGAATCCAACCAGCAGTGATTACACAAGCCCATATGGCTATCAATACCCTCACATTATTAGACGCACTTGGAGTATTAGACACACTCCCCACCTCCCATATTTACAAATTTCAGAGCCCCTAAGACACAGGTGTGGCAGAAGTTTTTAATTTTCAACCTCTCAAACTTTGAGAAATCCTTAATTTTCTACTGAACACAGACTCATGCGCAGGATAGGCATGAATAGCTTTTCACTTATTAACAACAACATGTTTCCAACGACAAGCTACGAAAATTATGAGAGCAGTGGACAGTTACAGAGAATGGAAATGAGGACTATCTGTTTCAGAGTGCAGATTAGTATGAGTCAGAGTCGTTTAGGGCCTCGTAGCTCTGACTTACCCATCGCTTTGGTCTCTTCTCCCTTGGCGTTGAGGATAGAAAACTTAAACTTGGCGCGCACTTCACTTTTTGGACAGCTGACCAGGAGGAGGTAAAGTGATAAATAGTCTTTACTCTCCTCATCCAGACCTTTAGGGTTCACACGCAAACACCTGGAGGTAGGAGAGAAGAAAGAAAGATTGATAAGACACCTGGAGAGTCATGCGGCGCTTCAAATCTCTAGAGGCATTTTTCTTCATAACTGTCAGCGACAATATTATTCTTTAACAAATGTATTTCACACCTACTCTGTAAAGACTGTTTAGGTGTGTTCAAAGCATATTTTCACCTGAAGTCATTCACACAAATTTGACCACTGAATTTTTTGTGCAGTCTGTGTTTAGTCGCCTAAAACATCCAATATATTAACTGTACAGATGATAGCTGTAAGCTAGCTAGCAACGGGCACATCAATCATGTGTTTGGGAGAGTACCTGTGTGTTTTCAATGTTTTTTTCTGTTATTTCCTTCTTATTCGTGTCTCTGTGTGTTTCTGAAGTACATTCATAAAGCACAAGGATACGCACAAATTATTCACTCAGTGTGAAACAGTCTTTCCAATGTCTTTGCATGCTAACATGCTGCATCTAAAATTTTCCATTCTTGGTTTTATAGTCATGTATTTCATCAAAATGATGGCTTCTGACCAGGCCTCACAGTGTCGTTATCAGGATATCAAGTGAGGAGGAAAATAAAACCCTTACAAATGCAATTTATTTAAAAGCAGGAATCAAAACCACCGTGCTCTATTCATTCACTCAACATCATTCACTTGTTTTATAGACGGCTGAGATGAAACACAATGAACCAAAAGCCAGTCTGAGCATTTAACACACACACACACACACACATAGCAACATAAACACGTGCCAATATTTCAATGTTAAACAGCAATAAACTGGCGAGAGGCTGAACTGCCAGAAGCGAAACACTGTTTCACAGTCCAAGTGTTTGCAGGAAGAGAAGAAAACACTGCTGCTTCAGTTAAACAACAGAAAGTATCCCGATATGAGTATCAATATGATGATACTGTAGCCCAGAACGAATCACAACATGGATTATTTGACCCCGCCTCTGACTACAGATTCCTGGCTAACCTTCCTGACCTTAACGATGAAAGAAGAACCTACAGTAGATCCGGTGTTGCAGGCGAAATGCATCCAACTTTCTTTGAAAACAGGAATTTGTCGGGCACATGAACAATACGTTTTAACCAGGCTGTTCAACTAAGATTTGCTGTGTTCAGCACATCAATGCTAAGGTTGAGTCATAGTCTTTTTTTATGTCTACAGAGAGAATTTTCACAAAAGAATCATCAGCTTTGTAAAAATGTATTTGTGACGCATGGTTTTGTTTGCTGCACAGTTTTAGAACAACAACATGGACCCCGGCCATATGGACTCTTTAGTTATCATATGAAGCATCTGAGAGGTGGGATTATGTAAAAACCATTTGAGATGTAGGAATTTTACAAGCACAAGAAAAAAAAGCAAGAAAAACTGTAAACATTTGGAGTTCTCTAAACTATATACTGACCAAAGCTAGAATTAAATGTGTTTAATCAAATGTTCCCTGTGAACAACTACTGAAAAATGAAAAAACAATGAGTGAACTGAGTAAATATGCATCTGTTTATAGCACCAACCTGTCAGATTTTTCATACAGGCACTAGTTGGTACCTTCCCTATATTCTTGACAGGCTCTTATCAATTCATCAATACAAGTCTTCTCATTATTTTTATTATATACAATTTGCACCCTCCTCTTTCTTCTGCCTGACCTGCGGTGGATTTTGGTTCCCGGTGTTCTAACAAGAATCTATAAGAGCATCAGAGTGAGGTATGATAAACAAGGCTGGAAAACAACAGGCAGAATTGTTCACTCAGGTAAAAAAAAAAAAAAAAAAGCAGGAAGGCACTTACAGGAGGGAGCGGACTAATGGCATAATGTCTGACAACAACATAGGTTGCTGTGGGTTTTTGAAGAAATCGTGCGTATCCGTTTGTTTCTAATTTAAGCCAATAACTTGGCGATCGCAGACTCACTGTTGTGTGTTATTTTACCCGTGGCTACAGTCATTACTTTCAGCCTCCCTCAAATCGTCTATGACCATGTTGCCGTGTGATAGTGAATATGTTTCACTGCTCCCGTAAGCTCCTCTGTGAACATGAGACAGTTGAATGTCATTTTAACACTAATCAATATCAGAGTCTGGCCAGTGTTTCTTAAGAGTACAGCCTGATAGATACAGGATTGACTTCAGTTGGTTTTTTTTTAACAATTGTGACCAAGAAATGTACTGGCAGAACATTTTACCATTGAAAAATAAACTTGTAACTACTCTCTGGTGGATGAACCATAGAAACTGTTTCAGAACATATACATATACAACATCCATTTTGCGCCATTTATTTGGGTCGGCATGGCCGTTTTATTGGTCGGGCTCTAATATACAGTATATACACTGAAAACCTGATTACTGTTCATGTAAATCTAATAAGATATAAGCAAAAGTTCTCATCAATCCAGCTGATTATCCATCCATTGGTCCATTTGAGTCCAGGTTGCAGCAGGATAAGCCAGGTAGTCCAAAATCTTGTGAGAGCTGAGTTGTTGAAATCTGCTAAATATTCAGCCATGACTGAGTTGGAGAAAGGAGTGCCTGGAGGATTTTGTTGTGTTTGAGTACAGAAAGTGTAGCTTAGTATTATCTAAAAGATTTGGCTGAATATTTAGCTGATTTCAACAACTCTCCCAAGATTTCTCAGCAAGACTTCTCCTTGAGCAAGACTTGGTTAGACACAATAACAAACAGACCGGATCAAGTGAAAAGTAAAGAAAAACATTTTATTTCTCCGTATGGTCCTCTCCATAATGTTGTCAGACACTTATAATGACAATCTGAGCCTGTCAGCGGCAAAAACAAGCATTTTTAGTGGACGTACATTGACAGGCTTAATTGCCCTGTCAGATTACATTGCAGCCTGTTGTGCAGCTGCTGGCTGAAGCGCTCTCACTCAATACTGGACCAATTTCAAAAATTGTTGTCCCCATTAGTCACTTAGAAACAAAATGATGGGAAAATAGGGTCCAGGTTGAAAAATAAGTTTCCCTTATCTGCTAGTCTACAGGCATTGTCCCCGACCTCTAGTGACACGGAAGAAGTGTGTCGACCAAGAAAGTCAGAAATCAGAGTCTTAAGCATCCATCCATCCTTTTTTTGCCACTTATTTGGGTCTGAGTCGCAGCAGACTAAGTAAGGTAGCCTATATGTGCTCCAGTTCAAGGGACCAAAAGGTGTTCCAAGGCCAGATAGAGTATATAATCCCTCCAGCATGTTATGGTCTTCTCTCAGTTGGATGTTTCCTGAAATATCTCCACAGGGAGGCGTCCAGATGCCCATACCAACGCCAAGGAGCAGCAACTGTACCACTCTAATCTGCTCTAATCCAGAGAAGGAACTCAGTAGTAGAGCCACGTTTACTATTTCAGGACAAATCTCACCCACCGATGGCATCTTGCCACTGCGGAGTGTTTTGACTACTTCAGTGACCTCCGTTCAAGAGACGATCACTCTGCCTCCTCCACAGAGATCACGTCTTCAGCTGTTAGTTTGTTTTTCATAAATAATATTTTGACATATTCTTCACGCAGCACGTCTGAAAAAGCATTTACACATATATTTATCTCAGTGTTCGCTACGGTTAACATACTGTATCTCACTGAGCCTATTATAATGTGAGAAAAAAAAAAGACAGATTTGACTTAATTCAAGCTACAAAAACGTATTATTCCAAACACATATGCAAGTAAACATCAGTGCTAATACTACTAAGAGTAGCTGAAGGCACAATAGATACCACTCAAAACATGCTGTCAGAACCGTATGATTTAAACTACCTATGTGTGAGCAAAGCACATGGATGTTGATGGATTCAATTACTTGGAAACAATCCTCTAATCTCAAAGAATTTAAATTTTTTAGTGTGAATTTAGAGGAGAGCTGTTTGAGAAGATGTGCTCAAAATACTGTGAAAGACTGTTTGCATTATCAGCGTCCGATAACTACGATGACCGGCCTTCACTAACCATTTGAGTTTGTCGTTGGCTCCCGAGGAGAAAGTGGAGCTTTTGATGACCTCTCCCATCTCCTCGCGACAGAAACTGAAGTTGTTGATGGTCCACATGTAGGAGAACTTCACCACTTTGATCTACGCAGGGGGAAAAAGACACAAGAAGGACTGAGACCAGATCTCTTTATTTATATATTTATCTATTCTATATGGGTAAGTGGTGTTTGGTCAGCCTGGACTTCAAAACCGCACATCAAAACTGCCTTTCATCTTAATAAACACTGACAACAAACGGAGGGAGAGAAGAAAGGATATTCTAAAAGCGGCAACAGAAAAAAAACAGAACAATTTCGCAAAGACCTAGAGGAGATGAAAAAAACACAGACATCATCAGTGACATACTTTATCTAGCTCGGTTCTTAACGGTAAAGTGATGTCTGGACTAGCGAAGCATGTACTGCGATGACTGAATCAAACCTTTTCACGGTATAGGTAACCTTTAAAGCAAAGAAAACACATCATATGAGAGTACCAGCTTTCCTGAGAGATAAATTAGGGTTGTAATATTGAACCAGTGAGGAAGCACTCATATCATATTCATATCAGTTCACAGATAAGAGCAAGGCAAGTCCCTTACAGTAATATGCGTGTAAAGTTTTTTTTTTCTGATTTATCACCTTCTTCGGTCTGACATGCAAATTCAGATGCAACGCCCACATCAGCAGAGGAAGAGTGGGCAGCAAAAAGCTTCATTTTTTTCAGTCTTTCACTCAAGTTCGGGTTGTCTCACTCACAGTCAGCTCCGTTTAACATTATGCTACAACTCTGACAGAACACTAAATAATGTTAGTCCCATGCTGACAGAAACAAAAGACACATTTCTGTTTTGCAAAAAGCCTTCAGAAATATTACGAGGCAGATAACACACCTATCTGTCAGTGATCATACCCCGAAACTCCTGACAAAAACAGATCTCATGTTGTATTGAGTGATAACTGTATACTCAGTAGATGACAGCGAAATTAACATTTATTTACATAGAATGGATTCACTTTCATATAAAATGTTTTTCATCAGTGAGAGGAGATTGTATAAGGTCTTGGAACAAAAGAAAAACTGCAAGTAAAGTTTCATCAAAGGGGACGTATCATGCTTTTTGTGATTTTCTGTTATTTTTATTCTGTTGTGATGTCGGATGTCTTTGTTAAACATGATCAAAGATCCAAAACTTGAGGTAAACGTATGTAAAAAATGCTTCCTGAAAGTCAGAAGCCGAAGCTTCAGCCTGCTCCGAACGCTCCGTTTGCAATGTTACATCTACTTCCTCCTCGTGATGACGTCAGATTGGTCGCACATGCCAACAAAAGGCCATCTGTTGGTAGCCTTTGTTGCTAAGGTTGTTACTAAGGTCGTTCAACAGGTTGTTCACATTGCTCCCGCTCGCATATTTCAGATCAGATTCGGGCTCGAACATGTACAGATGCATTTGAAAATTTTCCATTTTGAGTAAAGAACGAGAGAAAGAAATGAAATAATAGTACTACTGTTTGTTTACTTAGCCTCCAAAGCCAGGAGCTGACCAATCAGAACAGAGTGAGCTCAGGAGACAGGAGCTAAAACGGCCTGTTTCAGACAGAGGCTGAACTGAGGGGCTGTGTAAAGGGACGGTATAAGATAAATGAGGAGTTTTTTTAAACTGTAAATCATGCAAAGATATTCCACTAGAGCCCCAGAATAAAAACACAGACCTGGAAACGTGCATGATACGTCCCCTTTAAGCCGCCAGTCACAGACCCACCTACAAACATACAGAAGTCTTGCATCCCTCCTCACCTGAGTATAACACCAACTCTCAGCAACGGGGCCGCTGGACATTTCCGCTGGGGCATGGGGGCTTGGGACTCTGGACATTGCCAGCCTTGATGCAGAGAGGACCTCAGTGGGGCCTGAGCACCATCCAGGTGTGGGGTGAGGTGGGATGGGGGGGAGGGGTGGGGGGGGGGGGGGGGGGTAAAGGGGAGAGAAGGGCGAATAATCAGTCAAGCTGGCCGCCTCTTAAACAACACCTGCTGTACAGAGAGAATCCAGCACAACAGAACGTCCAGACTCCAAAATAGCTTCGGGCGCTCTGTAGGGACACAGAAACACAGTTAAACACATATTAAAATAACTCTGACTTTAAACTAGTCAAGCGCATTACTATGAAAAACTGTGACCTTGCGTGTGTGTGTGTGTGTGTGTGTGTGTGTGCTTGTCTGTGTTTGTGCGTGTCAAGGCAATTCCTAATTGAATGGTTAGTCTAATTGAGCAGTGTTTCCCAGTAAGTAGGACGTAAGGGCTCTGAATTCATTTGTTTTCAAAAAAAAAAAAAAAAAGAGGCTTCAGCATTCAAAGCACAGCAGCGGCATGCGCTCTGCTTCACTGAGGGGAAGCCTTCCTTTATCTGCGCGTGGTTTCATCTTTGTGGTTTTGCTTTGTGCAGAAGCAGAGTGCTGTGCCAGCCATCTGATTCCAGCCAGGCTGCACCCGTCTACTGTGGCTCTAAGTGAAGGGCAAGACTTAAGACTTTCATCTCAAGCCGCCAGTCTGTATTCACACAAACACACACAAACACACACACACACACACACACACACAAGGTCATACAGTACTTTCAAAAAGGCAGCGCTGGCTAAGAAAGGTCAAAGTTGTTTGTTTTTTTTTTTTTTTAAAAGCACCCGCTTCCAGGATTTTTTTTTTTCATTCTGATATGCTGCGATTGAGATTTTCACTGCAACGGCCACGTCATCTCTCACATTTCTGTTTGTAGCAAAGGAACTTCCTCATTATTTTTGTCTCATTTCTTTTCCTTTGCTACACTAGCGGTCTCTTGGGATTGAAAATCTTGTTGGGGAAAAAAATAATAAAATAATAATAATAAAAAAAAAAAAAGGGACACGTGACAGTTTGGTTTCAAAGCTTCATTTTCTCTGCTGCCTAAATCTCTCATTTCCTGCTAGTTTCATCCCCCTGCTCCTCTCAAGTTCCTCTCCACACATTTCATACCTAAGTCATCACAAAGGTCTCAGGATCTGGCTTTTCTCACTCAACCTGCACATCCTCGTAAAAAACCTCCTGCCAAAAGGAACCCTTCCACTCCGCTGCTTAATTAGTGGCTGATTGAAAGACAAGTTCAGGACCTGAGAACACTTGGCAGAAACTGGGTATGAGACCAGGAGTGCAGGGAGACAGAGCGAGAAATGAGAGAAGGGGTAAAAAAAAAAAAAAAAGTGAGAGGGACCTCTTGTCTCTGCGAGGGGATCGGAGACAGCAGAGGCGACACCCAAGACCTCGACAGCTCCAGACCCAGACACGGCTTAATTAATGTTTCCAGATAACGCCTGCATCTGATCTTCCCCAGTCCAGTGCCCCCCTTTTTTCTTCTTTTGTCCTATTTGTATCTGATGAAAAACACTGGTGGCATTTTCGCTCAGTAAAACAATAAAATATTAATCACAAAAGTTGGGGAGAACAAGGCGGCACTGATTTGCAATTTAAATTACCTGAGACTTCCTGGCAATTAATTATAGGCTATATGAGTGAGTGAGAGTGTGTGTGCGTACGCAAAGTTTTTTTTTTTGCATGTGTGTCATCGTTCGGGCTTTTGTTTCACCGCATAACTGAAGCACGACTTACCTAGTGCTTTTCTTGTATCTTGTCCTTTTAAAAGAGCACCGTGAATGCCAAGTAATCACAGGGAATCAATTTAAGAAAACATGACAACACTGGCAGCACTGCTAACAGCCTCACAGCTTTCTAAATAGACCCAGATGACACTTAACCAGAATAAAACTAGGGATGGGGGTTTTTTTTTTTTTTTTTTTTCATCCTTTTCATGACAAACATCAAGAGCAGAGCGGCGGGAGGAAAGCAGCAGCAATAACAACTCTGCGAGATGAGGGAGATGTGTGCTAATCATAGGACTCCCCTTCACAAGAAATGTCTTCAGACAGTTCATTTGTCATGGGAATCAGATGATGACAGCGTGAATGGGAGGAATGACTAATAGGTGATAATGCGCAAGGCATAGAGAAAATAAATATTGCCACATTATAGTGTATGACGGGCAGTGATTTACAAACACTTTGGTTTCTTCCCCCCCCCCCAGAGGCAATTAAAAGACGAAGTAAGGAGGTAACGGAGGTGCTGTGCTCCAGATAAGGGTTGAAGTGTTTGTTGTAGCTACCGTCAGTGTACCTCGTCGTCGTAGGTGGGATGGAGAGCGGAGGAAATTAGGTTGAGGGTAGAGACAGCGATACAGAGAGGGAGCAAACAAGTTTAGATTCTGCACAGTGTATATGTCATAATCTCTTCTCCGGCGAGTACAGCGACTTAGACAACCACACAAAAAAGCTTTTCACATTGCAGACATGCATACAAAAGGGCCCTGCAGTACATACTAAATTGTGAAGCCTATATTGTCCACTTCTTGAATAGCGTTATATTAGAAGGTATATATTTGATTTCATGAGCTTAACAAAGACAGTATGTATTAAATGTCCTTTTTCATTAAATTACATTACATTGCATTCATTCAAGTGGCCATGACAGCATCCACCCTGGTACAAAAAAAAAAAAAACTTATGTAACATTGTGATTTAGTATATGATGTATAGCTGCATCAATTACAAGTTTAGTCTATAAAATGCCAGAAAATACAGTCCGAAACACAAAGATATTGAATTTATGATGATATAAAACATAAAAAGAAGTAAATCATCATGTTTTAGAGGCCGGAACAAGTTCATTTCGTGTCATTTGACTAACGTATAGAACAGAAAAGTCAGAAATTTAAACACTGTGATGAAGTTTCAGAGCACTGAAAGTCTCACTACCAGCTGTTTTGGCTAAATGAGACCTTAAAAACCACAAAGTCCTCGCCCCAAAAGCAAGAAAGAAACTAATTTGTATGTGTGTGTGTGTGTGTGTGTGTGTGTACTGTATATACAATGCAGCAAGTGTGTGAGTGAGTGAAGAGGAAGGGCGGGGAGAGGAGGAGGAGGAGGAGGAGGAGGGGTCACCTCCATCACACCCTCGTCCTATGCCTGCTTTCAGAGAGCGGAGCCAGATGAGGAGAGCGAGACCCCGGAGCCCATTTATATTTATTACAGAGAGACAGTCTGCTCTCACTCCGCCGGTCCGGCCTCCATCTCTCTGTCACATACCTCAACACGCCGGGGGAGGAGAGCCTGACGAACCGACAGACAGATAGATTCAACTTCCTCTGTATAAACAAGAGCTAAGCGAAGTGATGCCCGCATCTGCCTCCCCCATCAGGATGAGAGCCTGGCTGCCCCAGACGCCGACCCCCGACACTGACCAGAACGTTAGAGCCACGATACATATATAGTCACAAGCTCATGTTACACCCTGAGCCAATCCATGATGCTCAGCTCATAGTGTAATAACACTCCATCTGTAAATTTTATGTGGTGATAACATATATTTCTGCGCATATGCTACCTCCATCTGCAAAATCTGATAATGTGAGTAGCTTACAATGCATATTTACACTCCAGGACAACATTTCTGTTCATTTGTTTTTCCATCTGTGCCTCGTGACAATCTGAATAGCCGTTGATGCACATGTCGCCTGCACAGCCGGCTCGACCCTTAAGTCTGTCTGTGAAAACAATAATGCATGTTTAGCTGGTTTATGTTCGGCTGTGATTGTACTTCTTTTAAAGCAAAAACCTAAAAAGTCTCACTGATACGTCAGTTTACACAAATCGTTAGCGTTCCATCGACTGTAATTTAAAGTAAACGAGTAAGAAGTGAAGTTGAATCGAACGAGACTTAAGTAGGTGCGAGGCTGTAACAGAAAATGAAAATCTTGGGTAGATGAATAACAAAGTTTGCTATTCTTAAATTCTAACCACTAGTTTCACAAAATAGACCAAAAGAAAAGCCCCATTCAGGATAGAAAGTCTTGTTGTTCAAATCAATAAGCCCTATGAGGCAAATTTGAGATTCTGGGCTACATAAGTAAAACTGACTTGACATCTTACTTAATCAGGACCTTTTCACAGCAGATATTTTGAGTTGTCAGAGAAGGAAAAGCACAGGTGTTACTAATAACATTAACAGTGGCTTTAACCTGCGTGTTAACTATGTTCATGCTTAACGGGTGACATTTAGCACGTTAGCATGTAATATTTTCATTAAGTATCTGTGATTAATTGTTTTATTGTCTTTAATACATCTCTTAAACACATTTCACAACAATTCATGTAAATGTTGTTGAGATATTTCACTCAAAATTGCTGGTACAACAGACTGACACACACTGCTGCTAGTGTGTTTCCTGATATTGTATATCATGTGACAATCCCGTATATTAAAGGGGAACTCCACTGAACTGCCTCACATGATGTCACTTGAGTCAGCATCGGTTGGGGAGGGGGGGTGGGGGGGGGGGGGGGGGGGGGGGGTGTGGAGATAGAAAGAAGCAAGATCACCTGATCTCTGTAGCCCGTTCCTCATCTCTCGAGGTTAGCTACTAGCATCACACTCCTAAATCTCCAATTCAATGGTCTGTAGACGAGTTGCATTGTGAGTAATGTAGGTGGCAGATTTTGACAAGGAAGAAGAATCAATGGAATAAAAAAAGAATGTGTCCCTGCTGCTGCTAGGGTTTGTTTAGACATAAGTGACTTCAAAAGACATATAACATTACCTTATTACTGTAAAGATGCACACACACTACAGTTCCTGCTGCTGGTGCAGTTTTATCAAAAGGATTTCTATGAAATAATTACATATATATACCAAATATCTTCAAGTATGGCCATATGGCAGAGACTTCAAGCGACCAGGCCTGCTGTGAACTCGGAGGTGACGAGTGAGACGGAAAGCCTCCTGGAATTCATTACAGCTATTGCTCACACTCTCAGAAAGAGAAAATAAATTCATTATGAAATGAAAAAAAAACAAAAACACATTCTACATACGAGCACACGAGCACTTCTACACACACACATGCCATCTAAATTCCCTTTTACTTGCAAAATGAAAGGAAAACATCAAATACACAGAGCCACCCACTGGCCTTTCCCCTCAGGGCCCTACTTCCTGCTGAGAGGAGAAGAAAACGGGTGGCACGGTGCTGAGACACCGCCACCAGGTGGACAGGGGGTGGATCTGCGTGAGTTGTCTGCTTCAGAAAAATAAAAGGCTGGGATCACAGCAGGGATCCTGGGAGTGTTTTTAGAGGGGTCACCTTGTGTGACAATAGGCAGCGAGCGAAACAGCGAGGTACAGAGATGGGCTGCAGAGTTTAGAGGGACAAGCTACAAAGACTGAAAACATGCCAAAAGGCTGAGGCTAAGTGACAGAGTGTTGCAGCTTTGAGCGTATGCGTGACGCATTTCTGAACGTAAATCAAACGCCCACACGCTAGCTCGTCTCTCCGCAGCTTAGAGTCGACCCCGTGCTCTTCTAACAACCCTCCTCCTCCCCCCCCACTGCCGCCCTCTCTTCCCTCCAGCTCTGGTTGAGAAATCTGACAGAGGGTTAATGAAGCCTGTTCATTATAAGGTCAGATTCCATTAAAAGCGGACGGGAACTCCGATGAAAGCATACAGGGAGCATGTGCGGATGCATCTGGAGGATCGGCAAGATCGATCAAGTGAAGTAGCTGACCCCGGTTTCTAAAACTCATGCACAGTTGGCTGGAGGTGCACCTCCTGTCAAATAAGCACACACCCACAGGCATCGTATGAAGGCAGTGATTCAAACTCTCCCGTTATGAGAGATTCAAGAGTTTTGGCAGCAGACAAGCAGGCGGTCATGAGGAGAGGAAAGGGGGAGCACAGGGGCAGGGTCTCGGACATTAATGACAAGAAAATCCGAAATATAGGAGATGAGACCGGCAGGCAAAATAGGCAGAGAGAATTAGAAGGTGTGAGCAAAAGACACATGTGTGTGTGTGTGTGAACAAGGCTGGATACGGTGCATGTATGAAAACATGTCCGCCGCCGAACAGTGTCTGTCCATCTTGCCCGAGGCCACTCGCTGATAGCCCTGACATTCACTCTGAGAGACAAAAAGAGGGTGAAAACAGGGATAAGAGAATGCGGGGAACAGCGGGCACACATGCATGACAGAGCTGAGCGCGAACGTGGCGGCGGCGGCGGCGGCGGGTTGGGGAGACGCTGGAGTGTGTCGGATCCAGGGCCACAGGAGGTGTGATGGATTAAGAGGCGCTGGCAGAGACAGAGGCCCTCCCTGAACCGTGGAGCAAACCCCAGTGAAACAACATCACCATCCCTCTCCATATCACTGATGGTCTCCCCTCTCTCTCTCTCTCTCTCTCTCTCTCTCTTTCTTTTCCTCCACTTTTTTTTTTTTTTTTTTAAACCACAACCTAAACTCCCCATTTTCTCTGCCTCTCTTAAACCCACTCAAGATTGCTATAAAACCAGGCAACCATGCCGGCGCCACACTTCTCCCTTATTGCTTTAGTCCCTCGTTCTGATCACTTTCTCTTGCTTTTAAAAGATATAAAATTGAGAAAAAAAATCATTAATTTGTGCAACTAAGATAACAGACATACCATAAGATGGCACACATTTATCTACGTTAATAAACCAGCTCAGTCAAAATTAGGAGCTTTAATATCTTGAAGCTGCACTTCACAGCATTAAATACCGATCACTACTGTGAGTGATAACATTAATTAACTTTAGTGGCACCTTTGGTGATAAGCAGTCAGTGCATTCATGTTTTCTAAAAGAATACTTCACAATGTTGTCGGTACTTTAACATTAGACTGACACAAGTTCCCCAAAACCCCCCCAAAAAAACATATGAACCGTTCTACAGCGAGTAGTGAAGCAACTATAAATATATTAAAAACATTCACGTCCCTGATGAACAGGACTGACTAATCCATGTAAATAAACAGGCAACTAATTATTTTCATTATCGAGCATCTGTTGATTATTTTTCAGATGAACAGATTCATTATTTGATCTATAAAATATCAGAAAATAGTGAATCTTAATTTCCTAAAGTCCAAGGTGATGCATGTTCAGTTTACTATCACATATGATAAAGCAGTAATAATTAAGAAGTAGGTAAAAAATGATTGACAGGTTTTGCATTTTTGCCAGAAAAAAACAACATAAGCGATTAATTGATTTGTTGTTTAACGACAATTTGATTCATTTACACCAGGGGCTTAACACTGTGGGGCCCCCCTCCTCAGATAAAACAGAGTCAACAGCTGGAAAACCATACATACATGCCTCATAGGGAGCAACGATCAGACTGTGTTGATAAGAAAGAGAAAAGCTCTCAAAGCTACATCATCATTCATCGTTCAAAATAACCAACAGCCCGCAGTGACTTGAAGCTATCTTAGCCTAATGTTACGCCAAGGCTGAGAGAAGAACACAGAACAAGAGAGTATTTGTCTACATTTGGCTCTTAACAGCATCCTTTCTTCTCTCTCCCAATCTCTTCATCCTTTCTGATCTTCCCCAAATCTCTGCTTTGCTCTCATATTGCAAAGCTGACCAGCTGCTGTGTGACTGAGTCCCTCAGTACAGAGGTCCAATTATAACTCCGAACACAAAACAACACAGCGTCTCCTCCGCGACGTTCACCTACTTAATTAAACCGTCTTCACGAGTGATTTCATCTGACTAGAGAGAAATGTTTAAATTTAGTGTTTGTAAAATTGCCTGATTTGGCCACAAAGGCATCAAAATTGCAATCTGTGAAGGAGAGCCTGATAAATACACGGTCTGTTATACTTCATTACACACACAAATACCTTTACCGCGCTGACTTTCAGTCTTGGCAAATCACATTACACATGCAAATCAATCTATTTGTATACTCCTCTCCTGATATTTTTGCACACTCAGCGAGAAACATCCAGTATTACATATTCAATAAGACCGACCTGCGAGGAAGATAAAAGGGCTTTCCGAGTGACACAATCCTCTAAAAATCCTGCACTGCTGCTGAAGTTCTCATGCCAGTGGTAACAGTTTTGCACGGGTTTACACGTGCAAACCTTAGATAAGACCCCCCTGTGTGTGAGCGTACTTGTGTAAGTGTTTGTTTATATATGAACATAATGCCATCCTGCAAAACAACCAGACTGGAGCTTTAAGTCCTGAGTCTAAAGCCTTTTGGTCTGTTGCTATTTGTCCTCCCCGCCTTGCATGTCTGTTGACTGTAAGGGGCTTTCCAGAGATGGACTGAGAAGTTTGCTAAACAACAGGCTAAAGAAAAAAAAGACTTTTACTGACACTGAACACAAAGAAGAAGAAAAAAAAATGTTTATCTAGCTTGGAAACCTACTTTTCTTCTCTTTATTTTCAGAGCTACAGCTGTTGTGTTTCCCTGTTATTTGTATTAAACCTGTTTTACTGTAAAAATGGTTTTAAAATGCTCGTTTGGAGCCCTAATTGCACTCTTTATTTTACTGAGAATCCACTAACATTACACTAAAGGTGGAATGGATGGATTTAAATATACAGAATGGCTGTTAGCTTGGTTAATGTGTGGACTATGACTTGATGTCTAAGGGAAAATCTGGACCCTGAAGCATGAGCAGTTGGTAACCACTGTACTATCAATTGGCCCTGTGTACTAACAACACAACACTCATCTGACAACAACTCTACACACACACACACACACACACACAGTAGAGACAGCCAAAATCCACAGTGAAAATTTGAGATCTGGAAAAAAAAAAAAAAAAGATGTACTCTGAGGCAGACATCAAACCACAGTGGGCCATGTAGCCAAGATAACAACAGAAAAGTGCTTTCTAAATGACAAAATGATACTGGCTGCAGCCTGTCCACAGCTCTCTCTTTCACTCTGTGTCTCTGTCTTCAACACAGACACCTGCTGGAAAAACAGAAAAGTCTGTCCGACTGTCAAAACAACACATGACAATACACTTCTCTCCCCCTCTCAACTAAGCTAATGCAGTTAGCAGCGAGAACGTTTGCATGAACTCACTGATGTAAAGCTTCTTTCACCTTCATCCGCACGACTGTGCTGGATGTGCTCTTACGTATTATCCTCCCTGTTTATTTTCTGCCCTGCAGAGGTTCCTCCACGTGAAGTTTCATTCTCACAAAGTGAGTCGAGCTCGGAGCGAAAAAGGGAGGAGTGATGGGAGGAAGAGGGAGTTGTTTTGTTACCACACTCGGCGCAATGATGCAATTTACAATTAAAATGCAAATAGAACGACAGGGAGTCTCTCTCTCTTCACCTTGTTTTCACTTTACTCCCGACGTTCTCAGGGGAGGACCATCTCTGCCCGGGATCTATGTATCCGAGCCAGTAAATCAATTTTTCACATGAAGCGCTAAAATCAATTTAAGATTTAGGCTATACAAAAATCTGGAGGTAGCAGCCGCTGCTTAACTGAGAGAAAACTTGAGATGCATGGACAGACACATCTAGCCTGTGGCAATAAAACAGTTTTTTTTTTTTTTTCTACTTTGCTATGATGATGTGTGAGGGAGTTTTAAAAGCTCACGTCCCCCTAACTGAAGGCTAAAAAGCAATTATTTCACCAACAAGAAAACACAGGCCGGTCTGACACATCCGCCATTGGCCTGTCTCTGTTTTGACTATAGCTTATCACAATAGGTGGCTCAAACATCCCCTAAGCTTCAATCTCAACAAACAACAAAGACTAACGCTGTGGAATGAATCATTTGGGGGAGTTTTATTGTGTACATGACAGAGAAAACAGGTGGGAAGTGGAAAGGAGGACTTTTTTTTTTTTTTTTAGTGGCTGTCCTTCAGCGTGACTTTGTCATGTAACACATTTCCAGCTCAATTATCTGCATCCAGTGGATTTCAAACACATTTAGCAAGGACCAGAGAGCTTGGTAATTAGCCGGAGCCCTGGCTCATAAGGGGACCGAAAACAAAGCCTGTCTTTAGCTCCTATCTTTATCCCCTCCGCTTGTCTAATCTCTTCTGATCCTTTTCTTTTCGCAGTGGGTGTTGGACATGTATGCACTCAGTCAATACCTTTATATGCCAACAGGTTTCAGCTTTTAAAGACCAAAGCATGACGCAACACAAGACTGCCTCTTCTTTAAGAACAAGTTTAGAGTTATTTTTTAAATGCTGAGCAATAAATGTTGAGTTGAGTTGTTTCTTATACCCTCAAACATGTACATACACAAACTTATATTACAGACTATTGTCTATATGGAAGAAAAGGCCCCAGTGACCATGTGACAAAATTAAGAAAGATAAACCGAACTTTACTAACTGTAAAGAGTAATAAAGAGAGCTTGATAACTACAATGTACTATGAATCCTGCCACATATTTTCCTTGAAGAACTTGTAGTAGTGATGACATTTCACACAGAAACACAACACTGTGCAAAAACAATCGATATAATGTTCAAAGTATGTCATGACATTATTAGAATTCCACATATAAAGGTTAAGACGCCGGTCACAGTCCTCATACTCATGTTGTTTTTCCATTTTAATTATGGTTTGTTGGGTTTTCTTTGGCACAGGAATGTTGCCTTAGGTAAAACTGCTTTATGTCTATCTCCAGATACCCATAAAGACTAATTTCAGCAAGGGAAAATTTCATCTTCCCTTCACGGCTTGCAACAACCCACCCACCCTCCCTCCCTCCCTTCTGGGTTAGTGTACTATACATTCATTTTATGTGAGCATCTCAATTCTACTTCTACCGTTTACAGTATGTACTACACAACCCTAAAAAAAAAAGTAGTTTTCCACAATTCAGTGGGTGACAGACATGTAAATTATAGTTGTGATACCAGACCTGTCAACGGTGAAACAAGATGTCCAAACTCTTATGTTAGAGTAAACTGCAGAGTGTTTAATATGTAGAGAAAAGCCCGAACAAGGGAGTTATTTCAGACACAGCGATGGTTTCCTTCCTTATTTTCTCCATTTTCTCCTCACCATTTCCTCCCTTCTCTCCAACAATTATAATGATGAACTGTGCCGGCAGCAGTACAAGACACTGAATTTGTGAGATGTCATCTTAAACAGAGGTAGAGTAAGTCAGGTGGGAAAGAAGGGGAGGAAAAAAAAGAGTTTAAAAAGGAACGGTGTGGGCAAACTTGGTGTGGATCCACTCCAATAAACACTGTTTTTGGAGAGGATAAAAAAAAAAGAGAATTAAAAAATGATTTTCTAAATGAAGGAAACATAATTTGACAGCGAGTTTCAGATATTTTGGCACCAGACTGCTCATTAAGCAGTTTTGCATCCTGTTTTTTTGCCATTTACACAACATGTGTCAGTCCTGAGAGACAGAGGAGCTAGCTGGGAAATCCATCAATGAAGCAAAAATCAATGAAAAGAATATAGCCAAAAGCAGCAATGAATAGGGTTCAAGCACAAGAGGCAGTCTTTGACTTCATATGACCTTCAGAAGAATTTGAACACATGCCAGATGCATAAATTGCCACATGGTTGGCATGTTTGCATTGGTCACTCTGGGACTCAAACCAGGGACCTTTATAACCCCAGACAAGGTGACTTACTGACGGCGCCACTGGGGAAGACATAGCTTTCCACACAGGCAATGACATCACATGTGCAAAACTGGGGTATTTATTTTTGTCTGTTTACAACAGTCAAAATGTTGGTGAACTTAAACTTAAAGTAAAACTTAAGCCTTGAACTTAAAGATACAGATTTTAAAATGTATAATTTTAAAAATGGTATGGAATATCAGTACTTTTTTCCAGCTTGGTCCAGATATGCTATGTGTCAAATTTGGTGACGATTGCTCAAAATTTGTAGGAGGAGTAGCGAAAAAAAAAAAAGGGCTACAATTCAAAATGGCCGAATATCTATCTGGGCGCAAATGGGCGTGGCTTATATGGACAGTTTCACCTGCACCCACAGAAACCAGAATTTTGTTTGTGAGATTTACAGATCAAAAGTTATAGGCCAACACGTAAAGTTTGTTGTTATAGCGCCACCATCTGGCCAATCGGTATAGTTTTTTTTGTCTGAGTAGTGAGTGAGATTGCAAACCTATCTGCCAAGTTTTCAGAGACCCAGATACTTTTAGGGCCAAAAAAGAAGAAGAAGAAGAATCCCAACAAGCTCCACTGCAAAAACGACCTATAGTTACATTTACGCCATCTAGCGGCTGTAGTAATTATGACGCGGGGAAGTGATCAGATGACGTCGATTTAAGGTGACTTGATGAGATGATTTTGCCTCATTAAGAGGAGGCGGGTTGGGTGGATGGATAGATAGATGACAGAAAGTGGACTTTGCTGCAGGAGACCACTGTTCACTTCCCATTTCCAACCGTGAGTCGGGACTTTTTTTTTAAAAAACATAACGTTGTGGTGCTTACTGTTGCCATGACGATGACGGTAGCCTGTCTTTAAGGAAGTCTAAACCATGTTTCAACTGATCATTTTAATCTAAACCATGATCTTTCCCAAACTCCAACCAAGTGGTTTTTATGCCTAAACCTAACCGGACCTTAACCACAGCATATTACGCTCCTATGGGTCATTCAGGAGTGCATTATTACAGCTCAAATGACGTTAAAAGATGGCGTAAACGTAACTATAGCTCATTTTTAGACCTATACTGTCATTTACTTATGATGAGTTGTTTTGTTTAGTAGATGTGTTCCTACTTTGTGTTTTCATTAGCATTAAGTACACTTCAAACCCAGGAGGTTTAACACACACACACATCACACACACAGTGTGAAAAGAAGCCAATTAAGATCAACTGTTCACTTAACTTGTCATACTGTCATACCACTGCGCAGGAACATGGGGATCAAGGCCGGTCTAATGCCATGGAAGGGAACGTGGGGTTAAAACGGGCATTCTTCCACACAACAGCTCATCTTTACCGCAGGGGAACAATATTCCTGCTTTTCACCACATGTCACATCTAATCTCCGTCTCCCTGGAGAAGCTTACATCTGAGAACATTCAGCAGGAGTCGCGGGAGCAGGGAGCCGCCGTGCAGGGTCTCCGTAAGCGGAGGTCCTGGGTCGTCCTCTGTTAAAGCTTGTGTGATTAAAGCCACACATACAAGAACAGAACTCTACATTATAAACTAATGTTTGAAGTAGGGCTGCAACTAACTATTTTCATCGATTTTGGTCTATAAAATGTCCGAAAATGGTGAAAAATGTCTTTCACTGTTTCCAAAAGCCCGAGACAACGTCCTCAAATGTCCCGACCAACAGTCCACGACCCAAAGATATTCAGTTTCTGTCACAGAAATCAAATATTCACATTTCAGAAGAAGCTGGAACCAGACAGTGTTGACACTTTTTATCTTAAAGAACTACTTCGAACGATTAATCAATCATCCAAACAGCAGTGATTAATTTAATAGTTGGCAACTAATCGATTAACAGACTAATTGTTGTAGCTCTATTTGAAATGCTGTAAAATGAAAAATGCAATTAGGTGTCTTTCCAAGAGGCAAGAAATGTTACATCTTCATAAACTTGTAAATATATGTACTAATTACCACATAATTTGTCAGCCAAGAAAAAAAAATAAAATTCAAATATTAAGGACATTTTTATCGGAGGATTTCCTGTTCCTATTGGGCTTTTATAATTCAATACAGATACAGAATTCACCCTTTTTACTGTGAGGAAACCCAGGCAGAGTCTCACAGACCGCTGAGGAGATTTGGAGACAGGGAGACAGGTGCACACGCTGCTCTCTGTCTTATTGCTTTGCTGTTGCTCTTTTCAGTGAAAGGAAAGGAGAGGAAAGGTAGCCGCGCTAATAAGTTCAGTTCTATCCATCGGTTGCACTTGGTACGACAAGGGTTACTCCTTTGTGTGCCCCGACGTCACTCTGCCTCCCAATTACCACATTTACACACACACACACACACACACACATGCGCACGCACACACACACACACACACACACATATACTCATTTATATTCAGGGAGAATTTTAAATGCTCTCCATTAAATTCATAAAAGATGGATTGTCTTTTAAAACCAAAAGTGATCTTCTCACCTTTTATACATTGTTATCTATACATTAAATAGTGTATACATTATACAGTGAGGGCTGGAAATGAGCCATCTCACTCTGAAAAGTGTCAAACCAGAGCTTTTATTAATAAAAAATAAAAATAATTAAAAAAAAGGAAATTCCAGTAATACTACGCAGTGAAAAATACTGCTGGTCAGATGAGCTTTATGAAGCATAAAAAACTTTAAAAATAGAATCATCAGCAGAACTTGGCTCAAGAAATACTGATTGAATTTCACTGCTAGTTATAATGAAAGTGAGTAAAAGGAAAAAAAAAAGCTTCTATTTGTTCCTCATCCTACACGGTTAGCTAATTATGCATAATTAAAAGGTAAAAATATATATTCTGCATGTGTATGGCTGTTATCTCATTTTCTTTTCAATAAACGTATGACGACTGAATTTCAAATATGGCTTTAAAAAAATGCTAAAAATTTCAACTGTGTCAATATTTACATGTAATTTTCAGGTGACATTTCCCCTCCCTTAAGTTGAGATAGTGGTGGGTAGCGAGTGCCCGCAGTCGTACGTCTCTGTTTGGTTGCTGGCAGACTAAATGCCAACCTCCATCTCCTCGCGGTGCCTGAAGTGGAAAAGACTGCAAAAGTTGGGAGCAACAAGCTGACGCCAGACGGCTGCGAACGTGTCCTATCATCCGTATTAATCAGCCAGCGGTCTGATTTGAGATCAGTTCATTACCAGCGTGGAGGAATCAAATCCGAAACCCCCAGAAACACTATTAAGATAACACCCGCAAAATAACTGCCGGTGTGAGTAAAGGTGACAAAACCCTGTATGTCATCCTCCAAATCCAAAGCCTTCCTAATTCATGTTAAGGTTACATGTGGTCTCCTCGATATTATTTGCAGTGCTGAGACTTTTTCGAGGGTCATCAGATGGTGCCTGGTGCTGTAGTCGGTTCTGAAAGCAGGAAATGCCAGGCAGATAAAGCTGCTAGACTGCCATAAACACACACACACACACACACACACAGTGACATTTCACATCTCCGCAGTGAATCTGGGAGCGTAACCAACACAACCGACCGAATCCAAGCCTTCCTAATTCATTCCTTCCCTCTTTTTTCGCTATCTCTGAGAGCACTCCTGCCGCTATCAAACTTTCAGCCCTAAAAAAAAAAAAAACTCGTCTTCTCCGCCTATTCTGCCGTTTGAAATTACTCATGGTAACTAAATCTACACGTTTCACCTTTTTGTCTAAGTGGCCCTGACAAATCGGTCACATCAGGTGGCCTTTGGTGGAGACCCCCTTTGAGATTATCGCTCCCTAATGAAGTCATTCGAGTCAGACGGGCACATTCCGATCTCTAAACGGGCAATCAAAAAGCACCGGAGTGATTTCTGTGCTCCGGCAGATGCCAAGATGGTGGCGACGGCAGACAATGGACATAAGGATGGAGGCAGATAAACAAAGAGAGACACGAGATAAGAGGGAGAAAACACAACAGATGGGAGCCATTTAAATACATAATAACATAACAAAAACTGTAATAAAGGAGTTGTGTAATAAGATTGAAAGACTATAGAAAGTAAGGATGGAAGGAAGGAAGGAAAAAATGAAAACGTATCTCTACACACAAGCAAAAACAAGTCCACAAAATACTATGAGCAATGAAAATCCAGTCCCTGTAACTTTAGATAAACAAGACGGACTGAAATAACACATATTATCCATCTATTGATGACTGAGAAGCATTATTTTACCCATGAAGCTTTGCCTTTTAGAATAATTTCCTAAAATCGGGCGGTTTAAAGAACATGATCAATCAAGATAGAAAAGATGGACAGAGTGTGTGGAACAAAAGGAAAAAGGGGGGAAGAGAGGAAAGAAAGATAAAAAGCAGAGAAATTGCAGCAGGGCAGAAAAAACAATTATGAAACTGTCCAGTCCTGTGCAACATATTGAGCTGATTCTCTTTCAGCGTGTCATCAACATGAATTTCAGCTACCTGTTAGCAGGTGTATACCGCTCAGCTCACTGAAGTCAATAATTGAATGATGATCTGTTGTCATGTGTTGATGATTCATTTTAGGGCCAAGCAATATGGACGAAATCAAATATCAAAATATGTTTGACCAAATACCTCAGTATGAATATTGTGACAATATTAGAGGGATAACTATTGGTGCTTTCACAAAATATTTACACAAGTGGTTAAAGCGAGTAATAGAACAGCTAGAACAGTGTGATTAAATTACATCACTTTAGTGTAATGCAGCCTTTAAAACCAGGAAAAGTCTCATATCACAATATATATATAATAGCAATACATTGCTCTACTTATTAATTACAAAAACCCTAATTCATTTGTTGGTTACAAATGCCTGAGAGTTTCATTTGTTTTTAGTTATAATAGGCTTTTTGTTTCGAGGGAACATAACATGCACATTTCCAGATATATATATTTGTATTCTGGGGCTTTACTAGAATATCTTTGCATGATTTACAGTTCAAAAAACTCTTTATTCATCTTATACTGGCTCTTTATGCAGCCCCTCAGTTCAGCCTCTGTCTGAAACCTCCAGCCTCTGAAACAGGCCGTTTTAGCTCCTGTCTCTTTAAGGGCTCCCTCCCGATGAGCTCGCTCTGTTCTGATTGGTCAGCTTCTCACTCGTTCTTTACTCGAAATGGTAACTTTAACTAATACATCTGTACAGAAGCCTGAATCCGATCCGAAATATACAAGTGGACAATGTGAACAACCTGTGGAACAACCTTAGCAACAAAGACAAAACAAACGGACGTGCACAAACAATTTGACATCATCACAAGGAAGGAGAGGAGGTAACAGAGCAAGCGTTCAGAGCAAGCTGCAGGCCTGGCGTCTGACTTTCAGGGAGCATTTTTACACGTTCACCTCAAGTTTTGGAATATAGACCATGTTTAACATAAACATTGACGATATAAGTAACAGAAAATCATGAAAAGCCTATTATATCCCCTTTAAATTAAACAATTTTGACAAATCCATAATCTTTAATACCTAAGCATCATTGTATTTCTAAAAACTGAGGATAATGACTCATCAGAGATCCACCTGCTGTGGGAAAAAGAACTAAATGTTATGACAAATTTAATCTTTTACATTTAAATTAAAGTGATTTGCTCTCATTTGCTTTTAGTGAAAGCAGACTCTTATAAACGATGTAATATTTAGCATTAAATCAGGACAGATACTAAAACAGCAGCACTTTAATGACTGTCTGAATCTGCAGCAGGCATCACAATACTTTCATAGATCAACTCCACTGGTGGAAACTAAACATATGGTCGTGTTGAAATGAAATGAAAAATATAAGCGCTGGCTCTCGTAACCATGGTAATTATAGTCAGGTTATCAGATATAAGTGAAAATTTCAATATCATGCATCCCTGAGGCTCACAACAAATGTGTGTGTTCTCTTCTGGTTGTGTGTGATTCAGTGAAATATTACTGATGAACCGACATTTTGGCTGAACTTCATTTAAACTTGATCTGCATGAAAGCCAACGATCAGACGAGGCACACTGGGCAAACTCATTTGCATGCGAGTATGCGATCGGAAAAGTACTGACGGTCCATCTAGCGTCCTTGAGTGACCACAATTTACTGAACGGCAGACAGCTGACAGTGACAGTCTGCTGCGCCATGAGAGAAAAACATGAAAACATGAAGACTGACTGCAATAAAAACAAGAAAGGAGGAAAAATAAAGGCAAGAACACGAGAGGATGCAAACGAGTGAGCAAGAAAATGAAGATAAGAGTACTACAAGAACTACAAGATAACTCTAGCGTGTGCGCGCTGTGCACGGTCCGGGCGCTGCACTTCCCTTGTGTTTGAGTTCCGCCTTTTTTGTTCCGTCAATGTCACGTTATTAACTAACATTTAGAAGATCGATCCTGGAGATAAGAATCAATGACATGAATCGATTTTTTTCACCCCCTAAAAAGGAACCCTTACCAGAGTAAAAACATAAACAAAACACAATCATTAACCAGCTCTGCCACACTTAATAAGGAGCTCAGAGAGATGACGGAGGAGGCGTAAGCGGAGGGAGCTGCGGGGTTGCCGCAGCAACTGAAATTAGAACCTGGGATAACAAGACAAATGAGAAATGTGTGGGACGACCCAGGTGAGACAGACGGAGAGAGATGGGGAATAGAGAGACGGAAAAACAGACAGACGGACGGAGAGAGAGAGAGAGAGAGAGAAAAGCATTCACGGAGAGAATAACAGAGTCGCCTTCATTCCTGTGAGCGCAGCTAATACAACAAGGTGATAAATAAAATGCCTGAATGTCTTTTTTTCCCCCCTTTTAAATTCAGCAGCAGCTCGTTCAACATCATACATGAAGAAATGAGAAATGTGCTCATCATCCGAGTAAAAAACTTGCATACTGCAGCAGGATTATTGGAGCTGTGTGAAAACTGAAGCCAAGATGTAGAGTAGGTGTTCATATATTATTAATTTTATTTGTATTGCCCTTAATCACAGTTAGCCTCAATGGCCATACTATAAAAATAAATAAAACCGACGCCATCAACCTCAGACCCTCAATGGAAACTCATTCAAAAACTTGACTCGGCTATTTATCAGTAAACAACGGAGACAATGATTTTTTTTCACTGTCATAAATTCGGAAGCACCTTTCTCATCATAGATGATAAACATGAATTAAACTGTGAGTAGTTATCAAGCACCTTTCTGGCTCTGCTTGGAGGTTGCCAAGAGACAGATAATACCAACTGGAGGCTGGCAGTTTATAAGGTCTCAGTGTTGAGACCTAAAATGTCAATATTGGTCCCAAGGGAAGGAATAATTAAGGCATAAAGATCTAAAAGGCTCGTCGCATATGGCTGGCCAGCTGTCACATCTGTCTGTTCAAATTAATGCCGGTAACAACAAGGCCTATACTAAAGCAGCGGCAGAGTATGTAATGGCTGAGCATTAAATGTCAGCTGACTGAGCTACAACTAAAGGCTCGCACAGTGAATGAGTAAAAGCCTGGCATTTAAAACAATACACAAGATCCACGTCTCATTTTAGACGTTCACTCCCGAGTGGGTTGTCTCAAAAAAAAAAAACAAAATCTATTCCCTGTGGTTCTACTTCACAAATCCCTGGTGTTCAGAGTTACGGGGAGCAGCGCTGCAGAACCAGCAGGAGAGTATTTAACTCTGCAGAATTCCTGCAGGATGTCTGATCAAAAGGTCTCCTCTTTTTCGGGCAGAGGAGTGTTTTACGGTGACGATCCCTCGAGGACCTTCGGTTGCAAACATCTGCCCTGCTGATGTGTCACTGAGCAAGACGCTGCTCCGCTTGCCAGCGCCAGGAAAACTGTCCCCTGACGCTTTCCTCACCAGAAAAATGACAGTATCGGTTGTCTGGTCCAATTCCTACAACAACTTACTAAGCAACCTCTCTTTCCATAAACGTATCCAGATCTTAACAGTAGAGGAAGCAAATCGACAACCCTCATATACACCAGGGAGCACTTTGGAAGGTACTGCCAAACAACCTACATTATTTTGTCTGTTAAGTATATAAGGACTTGCTGCTGGTTGTGCATCTAGCTGTGTGCTCTGGCCGAAAGAAAAGAGAATTTCTCCACAGGGATAATGAAGGTATCACTTTTGTGGCCTTTGCAAACCTCTGTCTGCTCATTTTGGTCCAAATCAGTGAACAAGTTGTTGCTTTGGTGCATCCGTGCACAGGCGGTTCTTATGATAACCATAGACAAATTCCATTTCAGCCATAATTTATCAACAAAAGCCACACAGGAAGCAAATTTCGCAAAACAAATACGATTGCAGTCCGTGTCACTTTATCTCGGCTTTGTGGACTTGCAGTCTTGGCTGGAGTGTTTACACTGAGCTTTAACACTTCATGTCTGCTCTTTTACAGAGTTTAGTAATGTGCCATTTATTGAGGAAGCATTTCACGGTATCTTGAGTGCAAGTTCGCCCTTGGTTCATTCTGTTATGCTTGGCTTTTCAAGCATGAGTAAGGACCGGCTATCAGATGACAACATCCGTTTCCTTCTAGCCGTAAAACTGCATTTCAGGGTCACTTCTTGTAGATGAAGGTGTAACTCCTGACAAACTGCCTTGCAGGTCCACAATATCATGCATCTCAGAACAGTTATTATTTGATTCCAGCTGAGTTTAAAAGCCACAACTCTCACCAGTCTAGGACAAAATACATGAAAAGCTCAATGATTTAAATACACTACTTTAAAACTGGTGCAGATGCATCCTGACTGAGGCTACCACTCGGACAGATCTAGTGAGGTGGGTTTGGACGGGCATATATTGAGCGCCTCCCCGGGAGTCCAGAGGTTGTATCTGTGGAAGAGGAAGCTGGGGATGTGTGTGGCAGGCAGCTGGCAGTAGTGACTGACAAGTCAGGTGAGCGCTGTGGTCTGCTCACGCGTGCAGATCCGGCTCCTCTGACTGATCTGAAGTGGCTTCAATTAACTGGAGCAGCCAAGTGTGAGGGAGGGGGCTGGGGGGGGGGGGGGGACAGACCCCAGACAAGCCTCCTGACAGATTTTGGCAGGGGGTGGGGGTAAGATGAGTGGGTCCCTCTGACAGGTCCTCTAATGCCCCACCAACTCTCCTCAACCTTTCTCCATCTCCTCTTAGCTAATTACTAAGTATCCATATGGAGACACTTGTCACTGTGATCACAGCAAATTGGCTGTAACTGCAGGGTCAGCAAGGACTGTCTTCGCTCGCGTACAGGCGCACGCACAGGATATACTCATCTTGTCTTGTACAAAAAACAAAACACACGATAGTTTTCATCATTTTCAGTACTGAGATTATTGTGAGTTTTCTCGGAGAACAGAAATTAAGTCAGAGCCAGAAAATCAAATATCACAGACACTGCCTCACATATATATATACTATAAATATATATATACCATAACCATATTCATGTTTATTTTGCATGAGGCTCTGTCTGTATGATAATATAGAAAGGAGGTGATTAAATATCCCTGGCGTTTCTCAACATATCCCACACAGAGATTTAATTTTCATGGGTACATGCTAAGAAACCCTGCCAGGTGAAATGCTAGTGTAGGTGCAAGAGCTTAAAAGGCTATCAGAAATAATCAATGTTTATATTAAATAATATAATTTAACTTGCATTAAATTCACCTCAGGGCACCACCCTTAGAAAAAGGGAAAATTCATAACCAATTAATTAGTTTAGTCTCATTAAAATATACTAAACAATCAATTTGGAACCCTGATTAATAATTAACTTAATAACAACAACAACAATTACCATATCAATAGCTGGTGAAGGTTGAAGGGTTTTGGAGCTTTGAAGGATGGTGGCATTCACTCTTGTGCAACTTTAAATAGACTCAAAGGCATTTATCAAGGGTAAAAACACACAATATGTAATCTAACTGAATGTGCTTAACTAAGGAACAAATTGTAAATCTTGACTGGTGGTACTATACTGTATACAGGTGTTTGTGTGTGTGTGTGGGTGTATATGTGTGTGTGTGTGTGAACAAAGGAAACAGACAAAACAAAATGGCGGACTCTGATTCAAGATAGTGGCTAAAACCACATGTGCATGTGTGTGTGTGGTTATGTTTAAGGCCAATTCACACATGGCACGATGCCAAGTTAGAAAAGAGGATAGCTTGTTTGCATGCAAGACGTGGTAATTACCAGACATAACTACAGTTCTATAAATACATGTGTGAAGCATAACTAATATCAACTTAGCGATGTGGCTATCCAATAACCTAGCTATGAGAGGACATCACAATAATAAAGCTCAGTGAATAACGTTGAACCAAATCAATACATGTATACTGATAAAAGATAAGCAGTCTTGTGCTCAGCTGTGTGCCGTTACGCTATGCTACGCCCAGCTAACGTTGCCAGTCCGTGAAAGGAGAGAGGCTCTTTTTGGCGTTCTGTTTTGCTAGCTGGTGATTCTGTCGGTTGTGGGTGAGCCATGCTGGGGAAAGTTGTGGTTCTGATGTCGAATGATGCGGTCTTTGCTGCAGAATTAGCAACTCGCAGATAACTTGCTTCATGGCCACTGTGGTTTGCAGAGTTAGCTAGCAGCCTTTGTGTCGTAGCTGCTAGCGCTAAATAAACTTGTTTACTCTTGGGTAGCGGTGCGTACTTAGCTAACCAGGGATCTTAAATGTCTTAGAGCGGACTACATGGAGGTCAGAGAGCCATCAGGTAAGACAGTGGGCAGAGAAAAGAGAGACAACAAAGGGGGAGCTGGGTTTTGTTGGCCTGGTCGGGGCGTAGTCCATAAGAGGATCAGATTACAGCTACAGGAAGTGTTTGGAGAAGAAGTGCCGGGAACTGTTTGCATTTTACAATAAAGGTTCATTTGAAGTTACACATTGAACGAGTTCCCTACACTAGTTTCATTATGAATATATATGTTGGAACGTGGAAAATAGATTTTAACTGTGTCCATTTCTACCTTCCCACTTGTTAAACTTGTACTTGATGAAACGGTAAACCTACCTGTACACACCAACCGACTAATATGTCACATCAATAATCAATCATTCACTATTTTCTCTACTATTATTCACCTCTTATGGCCTGTAGCTGAACAGAGTGTGCTATTTTACACGCTGTCTCTCCATCCAGCTTTTGTTCTTGCTCTCTTGCTGTTCTTGCTAGTTTTACATTACCTAATTAACATGGAGAAGTTTTTCAGGGGAGGCATGAAACACACAGGCCCACATAGTTTCCCCTGAAGATTACATTTTATTGTTGTTGGTTTTTTTTTTTTTGGCCTCTCATGTTAGCACATCCTCTATGCCTCCGCCCTCATTTCCCCCTTCTAAAAACCTGATCTCCTTTCTCACTTTTTTAGACTTTTGTTAGAACCGGGTTCAATTTCCACCTTTAAATGACGGCCGGATACGACCCGAAACTTCTTTCCCGGCTGCCATTTATATGATCAAGTGTCTTCCGCATCCTCTGTTCTCTCGCTACTTGGTATTCCTCAACTGGTAGCCTTTAGATCTTCTGTCACCTTCATTCTTTTTGAAGGTTTGTGTTTTTATTCAAACCATCTACCTTATTTGTCATTCTAGACCATCCATTTCTTCTTACTATTTGATTCAACGCCAGCCATCTGAGAATAGGTCTGTTGCTCAAAAAAAAAAACCCAAAACAAAACAAAGTGTAGTTCGCTTGAGAGCAAATTACTCAACTCTAACTTAGCAGCTCATTATTTTCAACAACATGTTTTTTAGAGCAGCTGCGGAAGATAAATACTGTCTAAAGTGCAGTCTAGACAAATCAAATTAACTTGCATTTTGAATTCACACCATTTGAAAATTAAATAAACATGTAAATCAAATTTACTGTAGACCTTTTCAATAGTGGTCTGTATGTCTGTGCTGACAAATTACTGCAGAAAACAAAGCACCAGACAGACTGTAATATCTCTAAGACAGTTAAAAACTTAAACACTTTATTTAATGCTCTTAACATCAGTTTAAGGCCCTAAGTAGGGGCTGCAACTATTATATATATATAGCCTATATATAGAAATTCTTTTCATCATCGATCAATCTGTTGACTATTTTCTCGATTGATCAATTAGTCGTTTGCTCTATAAAATGTCAGAAAATGGTGAAAAATGCTGATCACTGTTTACTAAAACCCAAGGTGACGTCCTCAACCAACAGTCTACAGCTCAAATATGTTCAGTTTACTATCATAGAGGACTAAAAAAAACAGAAAATATTCACATTTGAGAAGCTGAAATCAGAGAAAAAAATGACTCAAAACAACTAATCGATTATCAAAATAGTTGGTGATTGATTTTCTTGCCACATCAGCTCATGTGTGTTAATGTTTGTCATTAAAATGAAGTAAAAACATCATAAGTTAAAAGCCTCCATATACCCCTATCCCAACTCCCCCCTCCTCCTTCCACAGTATACTTGCCATTTCCCTATATTGGTACAGACCAGTGCCCCCCCTTCCCTCCCCCAGATCCTCACCCCATTTGGTACTCACCTAGATCAAAGTCCCTCACACATCTGTTCCGCTTGCCGCTGTCACCACTAGCCAGCTGGACTCTGTCCGTCAGGTCTCTCTGTCTGTAGGTATGTCAGTGCTGCGTGTCTGTCCAAAGCCTGCGCTTTGTTGGCAAGCTGCAAAATGCAAACAGTGGAAAGAATCAACAAGACTGTAGTTGTGAGAGCTAGTGTGGGTGTGAGCCAGTGCCTTATCATATTCTTGCAAGAGACTCCTTGTCAAGTTGACTGTTTGTGTGCGCATCTGTTATGTAGGAGACTTGAATGCAGAGTATTTTTTTGGAGATAGAGTGTGTGTGTGTGTGCTTGTGTGTGTGTTTGTGTGACAAGATATTACAAAGACACATGTTTTACAAAGACTGTACACAGCGAGGCGGAACAAAGTGGGACAGGGGGGGGGGGCCCTCCTTACGTAATTACACCCGGCATTAAAACACTAATCCAAACACAAACTGTATCTGGACTGTATCCAAACAGCAAACTAAGCCACAGGTGTAAACACAGCCATGACGGAAAGCAATCTCATTCCACAAATCAGATGATGGTGCTTAAAGCAATAAGATTCAAAGACGGCTTAATGCTTCCTTAATACTTCTTGGGCATATTTACACTGACCCATAAATATGGATAAAAAAAAAATCTTTGTGGATATAATTCAGATGTACACGCTGCACGTTAATGTGATGTATAAAAGGGCCCACAGAGATCCCCGATAACTATACAACCATCTGACAGAACAGACCCACGGTGGCACTCGACTCTAGCGTATGCTCTGGCAGTCTCATTAAAATCCTCCAAGCCTAATTCTCTTTCAAATACCACCTCTACCTAAATAAACATGACCGACCGAGGACGCTTACTCATACTCCGCATGCCTGCCAAAAAACAGACGAGCGAGCAGGATTTCACAGGGCCGACCGGGTTCGCTTTGCCAAGTATTATTCTAGAAAGGTCTGCGGATTGTAACACAGTGTCTAAAGCTAAACAGTCACCATGATGCTCATAATGCAGCCAGTCCATAAAGATGCCCTGACACTTTAAACATTTAAACTAGGAAAAGCTGGCTGATTTGAGTCAATTTTCTTTTATATGCGGCTCATAAAGTACAAAGCTGTGTTTTAAAATGGCTATAATGACTTGAAACAGCTACAAAATTGTGAGTCATAAGTTTCCTCAGAAGTCAAATAAATTCTGACACTAACTAAAACACTAAACACCGACTTACATTCGGCCCAGACGGACTGTGCAAAGAATAGGCTACTTTTTTCACACTTTGTATTCATGACCGGTAACCGAACTGCCTGTGGGTTTTTGTTTTTTTTTTACCTCAGAGAGGGAAGAAATGATCTACATGAATGAATGAAATATCTTAAGATCCGCGTGTTTACACATACATACCGAGGAAATGTCAATCAGATGCAAAATACAGAGGTTGAGCCCTGAAAGAAATGTCAAAAAGGTAGCTGGGCTCTGTGATATGTGTGTGTGTGTGTGTGTGTGTGTGTGTGGGCTCAGAGCCGTTTGATCAATAGCTAACCTGAAATGAATACGTGATCGTTCTCACCGACTCAACAAAGCAGACGTGCACTCTCGAAAACCTGACAACAAAATAGACATGACCCAGATCAATAGGCCCCATTTCAAAAATCTATTTAATACCAACCTAGTTTGATGTAACACTTCCAAACACGGCAGAGTGGGTACGGAGTGAACATCCTGCCAAACACCTCTTCAATATGATGAATGGAGGATTTTCGTTTGTTTTTTTTATGACATTTAGCAGTCAAGTTGGTACTGTAATTTTCATGATTGTGGTTTTACATTCTTTTCTCTTTTCACCATTTGAGAATGAAGTATGTAGCGTATTATCCCATTGCTACGGAGAATACCGGTTATTTTCAGATGGGTAGATGGTAGGGGGAGGCTGCGGCTCAGGGGTTCGTCCACCAATCAAAAGATTGGCGGGTCGATCTCCGGCATCTCAGATCCGCATTTAGAAGTGTCCTTGGGCAAGATACTGAACCCCAAATTGTTCCTGAAGGCTGTGCCATCGGTGTGTGAGAGTGTGTGTGTATTAGAAACTCCTCCTGATGAGCAGGTTGGCACTTTGCATGGCAGCATCTGCCATCAGTGTATGATATTTACCATAACTGCACGGCTTTGGCACAGCAGCCTCATCACTAGTCTATATTAACAACTGGCAGGCTATTAGTTTCAGCTTAAAAAATGCCAACAGTGTTCAGGGTAGTGCTGACAAAAATGCCAACAATTTTGTTAATCTTTTTATTTACTTATCAAGAAAAAAAATGCCAAACTGGTTCCAGCTTCTCAAATATAATATTTGCTGCTGTTCTCAGTTTTATATCACTGTAAATTGAATATCTTTGGCTTTCAAACTGCTGGACAAACAAAACCAGCTTTAAAAAGACATCACCTTGAAGTAATGGGCATTTTGTCACATTTTATAGATTAAAAGACTATCAAAAAACAAAACCAGCAACTCTGTAAGGCTGTACTTAGGCACAGTATTGCTTTGAGCTAAATGCTAACGCTAGCATGGCAACATGCTCACAATGACATCAACTTGAACTAATGGGCATTTTGTCACATTTTATAGATTAAAAGACTGATCAGTTTTATCAAAAAACAAAACCAGCAACTCTGTAAGGCTGTACTTAGGCACAGTATTGCTTTGAGCTAAATGCTAACAATGACAATGCTAACATACTGATGATTTACCAGATTTACCATGTTCATCCCCTTAGTTTAGCGTTTAGCAAATTTCAAAGTCATCAATCCAATAGCTAACATGTCAGTCAAAAACACAAATGTCAACCTCATGGTGGCGCTAGAGGTAAAAAAGTCAGGAGACCATTAAGTCATATGTCATCTGTGAACCATGGTGACATGTGGCAAATCTGACCTGCTGGTGGTGCTACAGAAAAGTCATTAGGATTCATCCGCTGGGGATCACGAATGTCTGGTCAAGATTTCATGGCAATTCATCCAGCAGTTGTTAAAATATTTTAGCTAATAGTCCCACTCTCAAGACTAAGAATGGTCATCCTTTTTGTCTATAATGGTTTCAAATATTCACACTGGTCAGCAGTGTGATACTGGGTTGTGACCACAGGAAATGAGGTATGACCTGGCGCTTGTAACAACCCCATCAACAGTTTGGATAAGCAGGATGGGACCCGGCCTTCACGACCTTCCTGTCTTCTCCGTCCAGCACAGTTTGCCCTCTTGTGACTTTGGCAGCCTCGAGTGGTCAGTTAAGATGGCAAAAGATGACAACAGACGTCGCCGGGGAAATCGCCAGGGTCAACCAGTCACGGCTTAGTGGCACGACTGGTCGACCCCGGCGATGTCTGAGCATCATGAGACAGCACGACGGTCTGCTTGGGAAAAAAAAAATAGAAAAGGAGGATGGAGCTGCCAGACAAGGAGGTGAGGAAACAAAAAAAAAAAATACAAGGGCAGGGAAAATAGAAAGCAGAAAAATGAAGAGCCGACAAGACACAGAGGAGGAAGAGGCAGGATGAAAGATAGGACGAAATAGAGCGAGAAAGACAGAGAGAGAAACAGCAGTTCAAACAATAGTCAAGAAACAGAGCAACAAGAAAAAGGAGACACACTAAAGGGATAGAAGACAAATTAACCAAAGGGCAGACAGGGACATGAAGAGACGAGGTTAGCCCCAAAAAAAAAAAAAACAAGTCAGACTCAATTCTTCTCTCAAAAGAGTGGACGAAGAAAGGCCTGCTCCTCTCGGTCTCGCTCAAACCCACACAGACATTAACAGATCAATATGTAGAGAGGAACTAAACGCCAGGGGGGGTTACATCAAGCGCTTGACTACATTCAAAAAGAGCCACAGAGGAAGAATAACTGACACAATTAAGAGCATAACTGTCATCAGAGCCAATCAACTCGGTTTCACACACACACACACACACACACACACACACATACATACGGGCGCTGAGCGATAGACCCATCACGGGGGAGGGATGAAGGGCTGCTAATTCCCGCTAGCTATGCGGCGAAGGCTACTCGCAGTGAATACCAGATACCTCGAAAGGCTTAAAGGCTACAGCGTTCTGACGCAGAAGAAAACATGGGACACATGTAGGAAAATCTCTCCCATCGCAAAACACGCTCCCGGCTCATTTGCATCCTGAGAGAAAAGCTGACATTTAAGAGGCCCGGTGACATGAAAAATACATTTTCCCAGTTTTAATCCCACGTCCCTGTGTTAATTTTTCATTTATCTCTCGTTATATGCCAAGTACGAGTCGGAAAAAATCAGTATCAGAGTGTTTTTACATCAAAATCCTTTTCTCTTCCTGTAAAAGGAGGATTTTGGATATCAATGTGCAAAAACTTTTTAATTCATTCGTCTCTCCCTCGTCTTCCTCCTGATCTAACGACAGGTGAGGGAGGCGTGTGTGTGTGGAGCGCAGTTTCCTCTTTGCGGCTCTGTTGTCGCGCTTAACTCTGTAAGCCCCGCCCACTTTTTTTTAGCAGCCCAATCAAATGAAGCTAAAGATGCTCTCACTCCTGTTTGACTGGGACTTTAAATATAATCCTGCTGACATGCAACAACCCACACGTGCATCATCAAGAGAGTGATGTGTGATTCGGGAAACCAATCACAGGTGGATGCTCGCTCTGACTCAATAAAATACAAACTGAATTTAATAAGCTCTTTACATTTCCTCTTCCATTTCTCCGTCTTTCACAACTATCATTCACCCGACCTCCATTTCCCCCTCCCCGCCCTCCCTCCCGACTACCGCCTGCCCTCCCTCGCTGGCGTTTTTTCATTCTGAATCCACTTCTCTGCCCTCCATCTTTTTCCTCTCTCTCCATCCAAAACAACAGCCATTCCAGAAAAGAGGGCCATCAATCTTCTTCAATGAGACCGGAGTGCGAGAGAGAGTGCCAAGGCTACAGCAGATTACTATCTCTCCTTACCTCCACTCAGCACTGGATAACATGTAGAAGGAGAGGACGGGCGCAGGACGGAGAGGCGGGGAGGGAGGGAGGGTCGAGGAACCAGTCGAAGAAACAATCTCAGATAGCAGGCGGACGCATTAGCTAGATCTTAAAAGCCCCGAACAAACTTCCAACAGCGGAGGCTCGTCGGGTAAAGAAGCACGGCGGCCGAATTTAACGGGAACTCAAAACCTGAACCTTGATTTATCTCCACGGAGACATGAGCTACTTCAGCTTCCATCGCCTGTAAACAGTTGGTTTTCATCATTATTTATTTTCATTATCAATTACTGATCATATTCATCTATAAAATGTCAAAAAAACATGAAAAAATTCCTATTTTTTGTCAGTTTTTGTCAGTCCAAATAGGGCTGCAACTAATGATTACTTTCATCTTCTGGTCTATAAAATGTCAGAAAATGGTGAAACATTTTCATTACTGTTTCCCCCCAAAGTCCAAGGTGACGTTCTCAAACCTACTTTGCAACCTAAAATGTCTTGTTTTGTCCCGACCAACAGTCCACAACCCAAAGATATTCAGTTTACTGTAACAGAGAACTACATATGTGCATTCAAGAAGCTGGAACCAGAGAATTATTATGACTTTTCTTCAATGAATCACAATAATTAATTTTCTGTCGATTTATCAATTGATTAATCGTTGCAGCTCTAAGTCCGACAATTCAAAATCTAAAGGCATTTAAAAGACAAGCAAATGTTTTCAAAATTAAGAGTAATCTATTTATTGACTAATTGTCAGGGTTGAAGGACGCATTTGACCAAATCTGCTTATTTAATCCGAATCCCCCTATCAAATTTATTTAGAGTCAACTTTAAAAAAAACTCACAAGTAAATAAAGCTTCAAATTAGTAAAACTCAGAGATCTGTATTGAGCTGATAAACAACAAATTGGGAAGTGCGCCTTGAATCCGACAGCGATGTGAGACAAAAACACGGCGATCGATGTCCACAAAAAAGGGAATGAATGAATCTATGATATTTGTTTGTCTGAGAGTGTGTGATTGTTTGGCCCTGAGGAAGGTGTTTGTCTTGTTTTTTATCATGTAGTCGCTATATTAAGGCTTTTTACCTTTTGTACTTTAAGGAAACAGTGATTTTGGGGGGAAATTGATTCATCTGTGTTTAACTTTTGTTGGATAAGAAACGCTATGGTTTTTAGTGGCAGCCTAACTTAGATATAACCTGAATGAGTTAAATAAAAATGAACTTCTGTGACTGATTTAATGTATCACACAACTTAAATGAAATTTGCAGCTTTCTTACTTTGCATGTATTAGTTTTCACATACAATCTGTTCCAGATTGTGGAGCTTTAAGTACTGATATGATGTGAATGAAAGTTTAACTAAGAGATTCTCCAGATGTTGCCATGACGCAATCCACAAGATCATTTCCAGAGATAATTTTGATAATCGAATATCAAATGGTTTTAGTCATTTTTTTGGAAGAAAAAAGCCAAACATTTACTGGTTCCAGCTGGTTTTTTTGGTCATAAATGATGGTAAACAGAATATCTTTGTGTTTTGAACTGACAGATGAAGACTCTATCTTTGACTCAGGGACATTTTCTGACATTTTATGACATTTATATATTAACAAAAAGAATCAGCAGGTTAATTGATAATGAAAATAATAGTTAGTTGCAGTCCTACTCATTTCCCTGGAGTGCGGTCGCCACTGTTGGGTCTCTATTAATCTACAAAAAAACACAATCCACTTGTAGTAGAGTGGTGCTACAGAGTAATGATACCGCCTCGCAGAGAGAACATTAACCAGATAGCACTCAAAAGTTTTATTAGAGAATTAATATTAATTAGCTACAGCTGATATAATCTGCCCCTTTGACATTTTAACTGCTGAAAGTAATGGTCAGCCATGGCTAGAAATGCTGCATAAATGTTTACTACACTGTTCTTGGCTAATAAAAAGAGTGAGGAGAGGAAAAAAAAAAAAGGTTTGATAAGATAGATTTGTTAGAGCCCAACGAAAACGAGAGCCGGATCCAAAATGGAACCGTGCCACGCTAAATGTTTCCTCACTTGCACGGATGTGAGTAAACAGAAAGCGTGCAGAGCAGCTGATGTTTAGACGCCACAAGATTATTGGTGCATATATGAATCTGTGTGTGTGTGTGTGTTGCAGAAAGTGTTAGATCATAATTTTGCAGCTTGATGATATCAGAAGACTCTGGGAGGAGTGTGAATGTTTGTGTGTGTGTGTGTGTGTGTGCGACGGGGGCACTGACGCTCACAAAAAGGTGGAAAAGCCGGAGCCGTGACCTTGCAGCCGAGAAGGGTTTTTAACAAGCCGCCTCACTGCCCTGTGTGTTGCGGTGGCAATATTTCACACACACAAACACACACACATCACATCACCAGTAAACCCAAAGCCAAGTGTGTACTTCTGAGGAACGCCCAAAAAGAGAAAAGAGATGGGACAAACAGGAAAGAGGAGGAGAGAAAATTTTTTAAAAAAAGGCATCAAATTTTGCATAAAAAGCTTTGAACACAAGCGTGTCACAGCCGAGGCTCTGAGATCTCTTCATTCCAAGGACACGACGAGACCACCACATTATAGCTCTGACAGCCACGTTCACAATTGAGCATGATAGGGCTAATCGCTATGCAGCTCTCTCTCGCTGCGGAGAGAGAACCTACACGGGGAGTTTTGTCAGGCATAATAAACTCTCCTTGCGTTGTCATAGCGCCGTTGAGGAGGAAGGTTAAACTTAGAGCTGTCTGTAAAGCTGTCCCTCTGCAGCAGCAGCAGCAGAGGCAGCAGCCCTCTGACGGAGGATCAGCGTACTGTGGCTTCTGTCGGGGGCCTCTGGGCCACACAGCGACGAAGAGGAGGAGGGGGAAGAAGGCTGCGGTGGGGCTCAGCCCGGCGCTAAAGACTTTGACACTAACATACTGATCGCTGGTAATTGATTCGTCTGGTGAGGAAGGTGTAACATTAAAAGGATAAAAAAAATGGCAGCGGTAGCGGTGGCGGCGGCGGCGGCGCAGCACCGAGGCCTAATGTGAGCTGATGGGGCCGACGCCGCCTGTCACACGCCGTCTTAATCATACGAGAAGGGAAGATTCTTGAGACGTACCATCGAATCACTATCAGCCTATCACGGAACCGCTCGGCACCCTCAAAGGGGCTTTGATCAGCGGCGGGGGCTGAGGGGGAAAAAGCGAGGGTGCGCGCGGGCCAAGGACAGCCGAGAGACGGAGGCGAAGGACGGAAAGATAGGCGAGGGAGACGGGCGTCCTTAACCGTCGCCGGACGGCCCTGAGATATCACATGACAGGACAGAAACAGCGGAGTGTATCGATGACCGGCACCCCAAGGGTCAAACAGCATTACAAACAGTCATTGAACTCAACTTGGGCGATAACCTTGTCCAGTCTGGTAACCCTGATGTGCAGTTTTATTTTTATTCAAAGTTCATCCAGTCTAGACGCTGAAATAGAGCTCAAACAATGAGTCAAATCACAGAAGGTTCATCACAACGCAACAGTTTTGATGATCAGTTAACAATTCGAGTCATTTATGAAGCACAAGTCAAACTTTACCTGGTTCCTGCTTCTCAAATGTGGGGATATGCTTATTCTCTCTGTAATATATTACTGAACACTGAAGATCTTTGAGTTTTGGGCTGTTGGCTGCACAAAACAAGACATCTGACAACACCCAGGAAACGAACACAGGCATTTTTCACTATTTTCTGTTTCTTTATTGAGAAAATAATTCACAGATTGACTGATAACGAAAATAATCTTGCAAACTGCACTGAACTAAACCGTTGCTCCAACAGAGCAGAGAAAAGAGTCTGTTTTGTTATTTTCTATATTAGCTGCATATATGTTTGTAGACATGTTGGACTAGTTCTCTGTTGCAATAAAATGATACAAAAATAATAAAATTTTAAAAAAAGCAGAGGAGATGAAAATAAATGCAGTCTGTATAAGATGTTCAGGAGTTCATTTATTAACTGTATTTGCTTCGCGCTCGCAATAATTAAAACGGAGCACAACAGTCAGCTATTATTGTAGTTACAATTTAGCTAATGTTATTCTCATTATATTATAATAACACGACTACTGTTGTGTTGTAATAATCTGCCAACTTTTTATAATTGGTTGGCAGCTGTGGGGGAAACATTTATAGGTCAGCTTAGTAAATCTGAGCCTTGTCATTTTTCAGAGGTGATAAACTAGTTTTTAACCTGTTCCACCTGCTTCTTAACGTGTCGTGACATGGAGCGCCGGTTCTAGTGAACCCCTCGCTAGCTTCGTTGTTAACATGTAATGGAGACGCACGAGGTGAGTCTAGTATCGGTGACTGGGGTGTGCCTATCTGCTGAGTGAACTGATGATGACGGAGGGCTCCCCGTAGCCTTACAGTCAAGAGCCTTGATAAATTGGCCAGCCTCCACCCCCCTTTTTTCCCCAACTGCAAGGATGTGTGGGTGTGTTTGTGTGTGTGTGTGTGAATCAGGCATGGCCGCCTGCTAGACTGGAACTAACAATATTAAGTGGCAGGCGCAAACCGTTTTCATGAACACACAGAGGCCAGGAGCACCGAGGAGCGGCAGGAAGGCCTCTGTTATGTCACCGAGCGGTCGACATAAAAAGAGCCGTTTGGGACGACGCGCGCGCTCCTCCACGGCGCCGACGCGCTCACCTTTACCGAATTAAAGGCTGCCGAGCACAAACAGCACGAGACGGACGGACAAACACGCGTCTCCGCCTCGTGCCCGCGGACATAAACACACCATCGCCTAGTGTCGGGAAAAATGGCTGGTGGGAGATCAAAGATTTTACAGGGGTTTAATAGAAGCGTAGGAGCTCCTTTAGAGGTAGACTACGGGGGTCGGGGTGTCTTACAGAGAAGCGAAGGAGGAAAGAGAGAGAGGTATGGAGGGAGGAAAACCTGCAGGGTGAAGACAGTAGGGAGAAGAAGAGGAAGACTGGGATGACGAGTGAGTGAGAAAATGCAAATGAGAGTCTGCCGAGCAAAAGGGGGGAAAGAGAACGTGAGAGATTACTATAGGAACTGTTGGAAGGGAATCTGAAGAGCAGAACAAAGCTGACAATGAGAAAAAGTGTGGCGGGGAGGAAGAGGAAGGGTGTGTGTGCGGGGGGGGGGGGGGAGGAGTGGGGTCGAGAGCACGGGAGGAAATGAGATGAGCACACGCATCACGCAGCCTTTTGCTGCTAAAATGGGGCTGCACGCTTTCTCATATGTCCTTCAAAAAAAAAAAAAAAAACGTAGCGCTGGCGGCTCCAGACATCACAGCACAATATGTTCCGAAGAAGAAAAAGCGAGAGCCACAGAAAATGAAAAGATGGAGAGAGAGAGAGGTAGCGAGAAAAAAGAGGGAGAGGTATAATAAAAAGGACCCGACATGATCCCCACGAGAGGCGGCCCATGGCGTCTGTTTGTCACAAGCAAAAGGAAGAAGAGGAGGAGGAGGAGGAGGAGGAGGCGAGGAGGAGGCAGCAGACTAGAGAGGCAGCTCCTCTTCTCAGCTCCCTGGCTGTCCTCCACCTGCAGCTGGAGGCTAAACTTAAGCTCCACCAGCAGCCGCCAGGGAGAGAGGAGAGGCCTAAAGGAAGGGGTCATCCTCAATCACCCACCCAAAAAACAAAACCGAGGAGGGACTCTCGCATCTGCGTGGTTAGCGGCGGAGGAGCCCCTCCTGATGTCTAGCTCAGCCTCACAGACAGATCCCCCCCCCCCCCCCCTTCAGAAACGCGGCCACCGCCACAGTCCCCCCCCCGAGCGCACACAAAAAAAAAACATCCTCTGCACAATCGCCATACAGCGATGTCAGCCTCCTCCTCATGAATATTCATCCGCCTCATTAACACTCGAGTGGGGGAACGCGGCATATTGCATGAGACTCCCGTTACTCGGAGAGTTGAGGGAAGGAGAGGAAAGGGGAAGAAGAGACGGGACACATGGTGACTGATGGTGAAGAAGCAAAAGGCCGAGTGAGAGCCTTCTTTTCGTTGCCAGCAAACTTTTTTTTTTCTTGAATCTCAAGAGTGGAGGGAGGGAGGGGGGGAGGGGGGGGGAGTAGAGGGTTGGGGGGGTGTACTATATTGTTCCTGTCGCTTTTCCTTATGAAGCTAGACTAGGGCAGTATGAAAGCAGCGTCAGCAGGACAGCACAGCAGGAGCGCAGACTGGGAATTACAGACCATTTTACCCTACAAATCCTTCCAGCAATAACAGCTTTAAAGCAATTTCTCTGCTAATGTCTGGCTGTTCACAATAACCGCTAAACTGTAGGGGGATATGTGTGAATACACCTCAACTCCAGCCGCAACCGTACAGACATTTCATACGACCCCCGGTCCTCGTTCAGGAAACAACAACAAAAAAAACACACACACACACACACCAGCACGTACAAACGCACAAAGCCGGGCTGTCTCGTACCCAGACGCTGCTGTCAGTCCAATCTTTCTCTCTGAGCCACTTACCAACAGACACACGAGCGGACAGATACTACCACACACAGAGAGAGGATTATTTTCTCTTTATGTTGTAATGCCACTGAATCTCTTAACAGGAACTGCCAACAGGGGAAATCTCCCATCCTGTAGCCGTGTCCTCAGAGAGATTCTGGAAACTGTAGAAACAGCAGACTCTATTTCCTTTCTCTCTCTCTCTCTCTCTCTCTCTCTCTCTCTCTGTCTGTGTGTAGCTTTGGTGACAGAGACAGTTGGCAACTCAGGGAGGCAAAGTTGGGTGATGCCCCAAAATTTTTGCCCCACCGGAGTCACTCTGGTCCTTTTAAAAAGGTCACTGATTGGCTGGGACGAAACCAGCAGTACAATAATTGGACCAGGTTTCTGGAAATCAATACTGTTGCTTACATGAGCTGTTTCATATTCCACCGTCTACACGAGACTTCTTACAAAAAAAAAAAAAAAAAAAACAACTTCAATTTCAGAACGGTATGAACTATCGATTTCACGCAGCCACTATTCTTCACTACTCTCCCTCCTCCTCCTCCTCCTCCTCCTCCTCCTCCTCCTCGTCTTCTCTCTTTTTTTCCAGCCTCCCCTCCCGCTGTCTGTTAAAGGGACACATGAGTGTTTTTTTATGTTCTGGGTGGTCCTTACCTGTGAACTTCTTTATTTTATATGCTTCAAATCCTTTACAAGTGCCATTCCTCTACTTCACTTGCTTTGGGACTTGAAGGTCTTTCTAAGTCTTATTATCCAACGGCAACGTGAGTCGTAAGGGCGACTAAAGCAACGTCTTTTAATATAATTCTTTAAATATCTGCCAAATATTTAACAAAGAGGTTTTTTCCTTGAACACAGTGAAGACCACAGCTACTTACTTCTCTTTTTGGATGATTCTCTTTTTCAAATGTTGTTCTCTTGTTTAAATTGTCCATCCGTCCTTTTTACACAGTTATTTAGTCTAAAAGCAGTCGGAGCTGCACAAATAGTTTAAATGTCTTATTATTATTATTATTATTATTATTATTATTATTTAGGGCTGCAAGTAATAACCATTTCATTATTAATTAATCTGACAATTATTTTCTTGATTTATCAATTGGTCATTCAGTCAATAAAATATCAGAAAATAGTTTAAAAAAAAAACAAAAAAAAAGTCCATCACAAGTCAAATGACATATTTAAATTGCAGGTTTTGTCTGACCGACAGCACAAAACTAAAATAAATTCAACTCATTATCATCTAAGATTATGAAAACAAACAAATATTTACATTTGAGAAGCTAGAACAAATTAATTTTTGCTTAAAAAATGACTTAAATTATAAACCACTTATCTAAACTAATAAAACCAACTAATCATCCCAGCTCTATATTATTATTATTATTATTATTATTATTATATGAAATCAGGGCTGCAACTGACTATTATTTTCATTATTGATTTATCTGTCAATTATTTTCTCAAATAAGGGATTAATTGCTTTGTCTATAAAGGTCAGAAAATAGTTTAACGTTAGCCAAGATTCCTAACTGTGACGTATTCAAATGTCTTGTTTTGTCTGATCAACAGTCAAAAATATCATGAATGACACAGAAAAGCTTAAAATAATCACATTTAAGAAGCTGAAAACAGCACGTTTTAGGTTTTTTTGTTGTCTTTTCTATGCTTTAAAGGACCAGTATGAAGAATTTAGTGACCTCTAACAGAACAAACTTGGCAGAAATGGAATAAAATGTTCATAAGTATGTTTTGTGTATAATCCATGGCGCCCACCATGTTGCACCTCTATGTTCCTACAGTAGCCCAGAATGGACAAACCAAACACTGCGCTCTGGAGAGGGCCTTCGCAGCGTTTTACCCTCCGTAGTTTCTCCTAAAAGCTTAGAAGGGGAGGTTGATACGAGGTGTATTCAGTTGCAATCTACAACCATCTTGTCTGGAAGTGGACCACAGAGTTGAGCGACCTTGCACAGTGTTTTGACTTGTACTGTAACTCTGTTCTCCTCCATAGAGCTTCAATGTGTAAAACATCCCATCTCCAACTTCTTTACTTTGGGTTAACCAGCTCTCCATCAGTTCCTTCACAATCACCACTAGATGTCACTAAATCTTACACACTGGTCCTTTAAAAAAAATGACTAAAATGATTATTAGATTATCAAAATAGTAGCAGAGTAATGTTCTGTCAACTGACTATCATTGCAGCTTTATATGAAATCGTACATTTCTGACTCAGGAGGCCAGCTGGTGTGTAAGAAAACAACTTGGTGGAAATATTTAATGTCAAACTTTCACAGTATTCTAATCTCTCTGCATTTATACCAACCATCCTTGTATGAACTGAGTCTAGATGCTGTTATTTTCTTTCTCATTTAACACCTAAACTCTGGTTTTCTGGCTCCATGACTTTGTTTCCTGGACACACTGTAGTTTTCATCACTTCTCTCAACACTTCTAGTTGGCCACTCTCTTCACTATTTGAGCATAACACCAGTACTTTCAACATTTTACCTCAAAAACGATCCTTTCTCAAAAATGCCAAATCCAACAATATTTCAGCCATGACAGAGCTGGATCTGGTAATCAAACCATTTAGGATGGGTCACCGTTTTCCAGCCCTAAATGCCAGATAATATCAGCGAAATTGGATCTGACACTAAACCAACTGTGTTGTCATTAATTCACATTCAGATGGCTTCCCCAGGTCACCAGTTGCCCGGCAGAGACCTGGGACCTGACCAGTTCAAATCGCAGGTCCGAACTCGGCATGCATGCATGATTTAAATACATCTAAATGGCAGATGGCAAGAGATGGCTGGCTGGTGTCTGGCTATGAGACAGAAGGGTGGGGGTTGGGGGGGGTGGGGGTGGGGGGGGGGGTAGATGTAGGAGAAGCAGGAGGATGAGGCTGCGTATTAGAGTGAGGAATGACTTGGCTTGTCTTTAAGATTACTTTTCCTCTTAAAACATTCACTTCATCTGTGTCACTCCCGCTCCCAACTTGTTATTGGAAAATAGGTTCGTGCGGGAACGCTGGGAAACCATTCAACGCCTCGACACCGTCCGCATCAGTCACACGCTGACACACACATACGCGCAGAAAATACATTTCATCCTCCATATCCGAAACAGCCAATAGCACTGGCAGGCATTTGCGACCCCAATCCATATTTCAATTTCCCTTCTCTCATGCAAACTAATTCAATACTTGTTGCCTTCCCTCACAAGCGATCGGCAATGTGAGAAACGAGCTTTCTTCTCATGCCGCATCTATAAAAGGCCCAATCAGAGACAGTTTTTTGAGTGGGCCACTGCCTTTACCAATTATGTCTTAGCGGGCCCGTACACAGCCAGATTCGGAGTATTTGAGGAAAAACCAGTGTTTCACCGCACCGCGATACAAAATGCAAATCATTTCATGTTCTGTACTCAACATTCAGTCCACATTAGCTTCATTTAAAACTCATATTTTATATCACACACGCTGTCGGTGCTTATATTAAGAACTGCTCATGCTTTCAAACCAATTAAATTAGCATTAGGCTAAGAGTGGAATATTAGTCCAGCGAGTAGTTTAAATATGATTTGACCCTTAAAGTGGAAATCAGCTTAAAACAAACATCATATGTCTATTTTTTTTTCATATTAGTGAACTTGTAAAACTCCCTCACAAACCCAGAAACAGAAAAAAAAAAAAAAAGCTGTGAGCTGTGATGGCACTGGCCAACGCTTTTTGGAGCTGATCCACTAACGCTGACTATAAACCGGCTCAGGAGACGAGCTGGCCGCTGTGACGAGCTCAGCTTTGGGGATATTCACGTACATCCTCTTAATCAGGCTCATTAGCGGGGAAAAAAAAGCTCAGTCAAACTATGTTTCAATCGGAGAATCGACAACGGATTTCTGACCACCGAACGACCCCTTCTCTCCTCATCTTTTTTCATTTTTTTCAAAGCGCCGACTGGTATTTGATGTATTATCTACTGTAGTGTTTTTACACTCTGACACCACAGAAACGATTCACACATCTTGACATCTTCCCCCTGCAGCGTCACCAACAAAGCAATTCCCCCCAAAAAAGCACATCACCGAATGATAATGTAAGTAAACAAAGACTGTGCACAAGTTAAATGGAGCATTGGTGCAGTGCAGAAACAGTCTGTCTGTAAGAATTCATCATACTTTACGGTGGACAGTGTTATTACTGATCTTTACCAGAGCTGCAACAATTAGTTATTGATCCATAAATCAATCGACAGAAAATTTATCACCAACTTTTATGATAATAGATTTATCGTTTTGAGTCTTTTTTTTTAAGAAAAATGCCAAAATTCTCTGGTTGCAGATTCTTAAATGTGAATATTTCTTTAGTCATCTATGATAATAAACTGAATATCTTTGGTAAGGCTGCAACTAATGATTATTTTAATGGTCAATTAATCTGTTGATTATTTTCTTGATTAATCAATTACATGTTTGGTCTATAAAATATCAGAAAATGTCGATCACTGTTTCCCAAAAGACTAAAGAAACCTGATAATATTCACATTTGAGAGGCTGGAATCAGAGAATTTGGACATTTTTTATTTGAAAAATGGCTCAAAACGTTTGTCAAAATAGCTGACGGCTAATTATCTATCAATCCAGTAATCCATTAATGTCAGACAGACAGATATCAGACAGTTAATGTCTGTCAGACAGATGAATTGATAATGAAAATAATCGTTGGTTGCAGCCCTGATCGTTACAATAACCGCCCTTTGATTTACTGTCAACGTATTCTGCATTGAACGCATTTATGTATGGCTGCAACTAACGATTATATCTGTTGTGAATTAATCATTTTCTAGATTAATTGATTAATCCTTTTGTCAATAAAATGTCAGAAAATAGTACAAAAATGCATGTTGTAATTTCCCAGAGTCCAAGGTGACGCCTTCAAATGTCTCGTTTCATCCGACCAAAACCCAAAATAATCAGTTTACTGTCATGTGTGACAAAGAAAAGCATCAAATCTTCAGATCTTAGAGGCTGAAACCAGAGAATTTCTGGCATTTTAAAGAAATGACTAATCAATCGACTTTCTCTACATTTATACGAGCAAGCACGTGCACGCGCTTGACGTCGCCGAAACGGACCAACATGAGTAACAGCACCTGCTCTGAATCAGGAGCCTGGATGCACTTTTCCTCACAACTCTTTGCCCGTGTGAAAGGAAAAGCAGGCAGGTAATAGCGACAAATTCAGGGGCTTAAACGGCGACAGCTTTACGACGCCTGAGCGGCCTCTATGACTCCATTGCTGTCAGATTCTATTAGCTTGGCCTCCGCCGTGTGTTTCCATTGGCTCTTGGCCTATTCCCGGCAGTTACAGAAACACCTCCCGTAAATAAACCCCAACGGCTGCATCTTGTAGTGTATGAAGAAGGGGAGGAGGGGTGGGGGTGAGGGGGGAGGGCGGCAGCTGGGCCCTTCTGTGTAAAGAGCATCTGACAGAGTGGTTGAATAGTTTAATATACTGGCACCGAGCTAAATGGACACAGTCGACTAGATGGAGAGCTCGACTCACGGCACCATAATGGCCGAAATACGCCGGGCCACGGACGCGGCGCTGCCACAGCAGAACGCGTCTATTATAATCAACCGAAGCTGCTACACGCTCGCCACGGGCGCTGCTCATCTCTATTTTATGCAGCTGGTTTGTTTTTTCTTCTCTACACTCAGCTATAAGACCATCCAACAGGTAAAAACCACATAGAACTGTGTAAAAAACCAGTATAATCTGTTTAAATAAGGTTTTTTTTTTTGTTTTTACATTACACATTAAAATAAATCAATCAAATCTATGTGTATCCATGAACCTGTAGTTGTAGTCTGTGTAGCATTTCAAAATAAAACGCCGCTACATCCCGCTTACATGATGCGTCACGTCCGTTTCTGGTGTGTTTCGTTTAAATTTGACTGGTGTAGAAAGGATACGAGCAGCCGTGTGAGGCAAGCGCTTTTAAATCAAGACAAGTGGTCTCTTTCCACTGCACACACACACACACACACACACACACACACACACATACACTCCTCTAAACAAAAGGAAAGTGTGTGTCTCTCTACCAGCTGCCAGGTGTCTAAGGAAAGGCCACCTGTCTAATAACTGGTTTTGATGCGCACAGCTCAGCAATATGAAACAAAAGCATCTGGCCTGTCGCCTCCGAAACTGATCTTGTTAACAGCAAATCAATGTTCCTCTTAGATGGAATTTATCCGGTAAATCACCCAAATAAGTTGGCTCACGCCTGAAAAAGACACTTTTTTTTTTTTTTATTATTTCTTTCATATGAAGTCGAGTAGATCGGAAAAAGGAGTTAAAAGTCACCTCAATCAGAGGTGGTGAGTCTACTGCCAGTGACTCTCAGCTGTCAGGTGTTTCCATTATTTTTTTAGAAGGAGCACAGAGTGTATTTGTGTGTTATTTGAACTGTTTGAAAACCGAGTCACTCGTTCTTTATAAAGCAAATACCCCGAGAGTAAAACTAAATGGATTAATACATTCTACTAACAATTATTAAAATGAAATGCCTGACATGCTGCAGCTTAATTAGTTTTTTTTTTTTTTTATGGCTTTGAAACGGTCTCGGAAAAAAAAAAAAGCTGAAAATATAACATTTTTCTTGTACAGATAAAAAAAAAAATGCTGGACTGTAGAGAAGAAGGTCTGGCAGAGCTGTGATAATCAGCAACGTCTTACTTTGAATTTTGAGGAGGAAAATAATAATAATAATATTAAATAATACAATAATACAACATACAAACAATAATAAACTTGATTACATGTATAGGAATCACTGAAACACACTTTTACACATACACTTACACTTTACATACACTTTTTCTTATTTAATAATCAATCAATAAATAAATAATTATTTGTATTTGTGTGTGAGGTTTTTTAGTGCCTTGTTTAAGTGCTGCAACAATTAGTCAATTAATCGATCAGTTGATTAACTTTCTGTGAATCTGCAACTACTTTGATCAACCCTGGTTCTCAGATGTGAAGATTCAAAGTTTTTCTGTGTCATTCATGAGAGAAAACTGAATTTTGGGGGGATTTTTGACTGTTGATTGGACAAAACAAAACATCTGAAGACATCACCTTCACCTCCAAAACAATTAATTTATTAATTGAGAAAATAAAAGGCAGATAATGACAATAATCATTAGTTGAAGCCCTACTCTGACATTTTTCTGTGCTGATAATCAACTTCTCTACAAGTATCAATAAAATGTTATGTTAGTCTTACTGTTATTACTGCATTTCATCAGTTCAGCTCCACCCAGGAGATCAGTCCCACTGCTGATGCTGTGCACTGAGGTGACCCCGACTATATCAATGGCGTCAGTACTGTTCTACCTCCCACAGCAGCTCAGAGTCTTTCTTCAGAGACGTGACATCCCACATCGGCAGCACCGATTTCATAGCCTGGGGCAAGTTCTCTAAACTCCCCACCCTATCACCTGCAGACTGACTAGCAACATACCTGACCTCTACACCTGGCTTTAGGGGTGGTGGTCCCACAAGGTGGCAGCTTTGTTACTTCTTCAGGCACGTTAACCAGGCAGGTCGCCTGCCAAGCACCCATCCCACGCCAAGCAGGGAGGGGGCCCCTGTTTCCCTGATTCCCACACACCCTGATTCAGGATTTCCTCTTAAGGCGCAGTCACACTTGCAGCAGTTTCTGGAAATATTCGTTCCTTATTTCATTCATTTCATTTGAAACCCATCTGACCTACAGTTTAAAAAAATAGTTCCCTTTATCCGTGTGGCAGAGTCACATGTCGAAGTATTTTTTATTGTTCAACTTTAACCTGAATATTCGCCTGATCAGTTGATGCATCTTGTGTTTGAAAATGGGGAAACAAGTCTTTATTGAAACAGCAATCACTCATTTTATACAATAATGCTTACAGTCTGATCACAGTTTTCGATATTTCTTCATTAAACCAGGGTACTACAGGGTATTTTCATTGAACTGTAGGAAAATGTGACTAAAGCACATGATGACAGTTTAGCACAAAACTGAAAGATTAACTCAAATCCTCACCAAAACAATGTAAGCTTGAGAAGCAAGGACAGTATTTCATTACGCAGATTATACTGCAGCATAATAATAAAACACAAACTCAAACACCAATATAAGCCTAGAGTTTGTACGTCATTAAATACTAAACCCAACTTTACCAGCAACTACGTAAAGAACGTGTGTGACAGTAAATAAGAGGATTGCAAAAGCCAGCCAACAAGACATCTTTGAGATTCAGATATTTTCACCCGTAGACTGTTATGAATCAAACAAGACTCCCATTCAGAGCATTTCTGAACACCCACACTCCTCTTTTGCACATGCATACGCTTCCAGCACAGCTGAGCAGACAGAGGCGACTGAGTTTTTAGCATCCACTCAGATTCATAGAGATACGACCGCACGCACAAGCACGCAACTTGTTCCACCAGCTATCACTTCCTCATAATAAAACGATAATAAGAACATATCAAATGAGATTAGTTTGATTTCGCAACTTATTCCCGGCAATTTACAGTCTGTGACTCATTTGTGAATTTGTATTCTCGGTACATATTTTATTGCATTCATTTGTTTTTTTTAAATGATTTGTCATTTTGTTTTGAATGCTGTTAATTTGTAGGGGTGCACTGACTGGTATTGTATTGGCAAAGAGGTTATAAATTCAGTCATTGTAAAATTCAGAATTTATGATTCAGATCTTCAGACATCTGAAATGTGACTCCGACTACACACTGCTTTTTATAAGACGTCAAAAGCCAAAAAGGTTGGAAAGCACTGGTTTCATCTTTATCTTTCTTTATAAAGCTTATTATATTATCTATTGTGTCAAATCTTCACCTGAAAAGCAATTAAAGCTGTCAAATAAATGTAGTGGAGTAGAAAGTACAATATTTCCCTTTGAAATGTAGTGGAGTGGAAGTATAAAGTAGCATAAAATGGAAATACTCGAGTAAAGTACAAGTACTTGTAAATGTAGTAAATGTAGTTAGTAACTTTCCATCACTGACACTTTATAACTACTTTCATGTTGCAGAAGTAATGTTTGGACCTCAATCTGCATTGCAGCAGCCTGTTTACTAGTTTGTGGCAGGGTGCAACCTGCAGCTGTCCTGCACTGCGCAGGGAGATGCAACAGAGGGGAGAAACCGAGCTCACTATTTGGCAGGATACTGAGGCTGAGCCGGAGGATATATACATGACATGTCTTCTTATTGCGGGCGCATTATTTGGCATGTCACTGATGAAATTTTCACACAAATAAATTTAACCACGACAACCACATCCACCCAGGCGACCTCAATAGGACACAGATAAATGAGTAAAAGCAGCCGATAAGTCATCATCACCCGCAAACAACAAAGCTGAACCGCTGCTAACGGCCAGCTAGCGGCTAATGTTTAAGCTCTGTAAAAGTCCGTTAAATCACGACCAAACTTTACACGGATTTAATTTCGGGGAAGATAACACAAGATAGGAGCGTTAAGTATAGGAAGAGCTCGTTTTATAGCGTAAAAACTCACCTTTGTGTCGCTGTTCCACGAAAGGGATGAAAGATTTTTGACAGCAGCTGTCACTGCACTTCCGGGTTGATCTGTGACGTGTACAGACACCCAATAAGCGGCTGGCCATGCTGAAATTGTTTTGGTTTTGGATGCTGGATGTTGCAAATCGATTTATTACTGTCTTTAAATGCCTGACATCTAACACCGGACACTTAATGTCAGTGAAAACCAAACTGTTATTAGTGTGGGTTAGTTTAATTTCAAGATTACTTTTATAACAGTTCATTAAGACAGAAAAAATAGACCTTTATTGATCTCCTGAAAGGAGCAAGAAACAGACCACAGAGCAGTTGTTTTAAAAGTATTCAGATCCTTTATCTAAGTAAAAGTAGCAATACCATACAATAAAAATCCTTTATTACAATTTAAAGTCCTGCATTCAAAACTTTACGTAAGTAAAAGTAGGTATTATCAGAAAAATGTACTGAAAGTATTGAATGTAGAGGTGTGCAGCAGAATGTTCCCCGTTATTGTTGTACCTTGTGGTGGTGAAACTAAGTGTATATAAGGATGTAAGGAAGCTGTAACTTGTGCAGCTTAGCAACACATATTCATATTCATATAAAAACTGCTCCTATGTTTTATGTGTAAAATTCAATATGCAAAGTAACTAGCAATCATATCATAGCAATGAAATACATGTACTTCAGCAAAAAGTACAATATTATAATCTGAAATGTAGTGGAGTAGAAGTAAGCAGAGCAGAAACTGGAAATAGACAAGTGCACTTGGTTACATTTCACCTCAACAGGACACAGATAAGTAGAAAAAATGTATACATACACTCCATCACCTTAAACCAATGTGCATAAATATAATGCATGTGCAAAGTCAATAGAGCAGTTTTCTGACATTCCCAGTAAAAGTGATGAGTAATTCCAAGAGTTAGTAGACTAATGACAGATATAAGTATTTGGCTCATATGTTTAAACAAAAAGAACATTAGCACACCAAACACACCCTGTACTGGACTGAATCCCTCCTCCATCCACAGCAAAACACTTGAACAGGTCGACAGCATCACATACTTTGAATTCATTATAGAAATAAACTCAGTTTTGACCAAAACACCACCAATAAACACTCTGTTACCCTCCTGCTTTACCAAAGCACCATTCACCCTATACTGCTGTGCTGCTCCCCCTGCTCCTTCACCATGCTAACCGTTCCCAGCAACAACAACAAAAAAAAACTAACTTAACAATGTCACACATACAATACAGCCTCCAAAGTTATTAGGCTCCCCACACCTGACTTCTCAGACCTCAGCAACAGAAATATCCAACACAGCAAATGACACAAATCACCCCCTCATGGTTAGCAGGAGTTTCTGCCATAGCAACAAAATACCAAGCTGAACACTATGTATGTAGATGTGTGTATATATGGGGATGCATTTAGGGGCATTGATGTAGATATGACAATATGACAACTTGATGTATGTGTGTATCTGCATATTGTTTTACAGTGAAAACTAATTTCCATCCATATGAATCTGTCTAATTACTCTCAGTTTACTATAGTTTAGGCTGACTTCTTGATCATGAAACTATGTGTGTGCAAAGTTTGACATTTTTTATTGTAAGGAGGACAAAATGTAGTTTGACATCGAGCCATAGCTCAAAAAATAACTCTTTGTGTTCGTTCTGTATCCATTTCCTGCTGTGGAGCCGAGTGCGTTGTGACTTTCAGTATGTCACCAAGCACACAGTTATACTTTTTCTGTCATTAGTATAATTGCTTAATTTTATTGACAGAATTCTGGTCAATATAAGCATAAATTTGACATTTTTTCAGGGCAAACCCTATTATAAATGCAGGGGCTCTGCCGTACAAGTGGGTCATCACAGCAGGATGTCGAGGCAAGGAAGACAACAGGAAATAATGCAACAAGCAATTAAAAATGTACTGAGAATAATGCAAATTATAAATCAGGCTACAGCGTCTTTGTGCACATTTGCAGATTTACCGGTTTGATGATATGACATGAAAAGATGTGCTATAATGAGATTATGATCTTGATGCCCGCAGTTAAATTAACTATGAAAAGAATGTTGTGCAGGCTTGTTTATGTTGCAGATATGAGTAGGCAGTGTTGCAGATATTAAGTCACTACATGTGGGTAGCTGCCCATGTATAGTATCTTGGCAATTTTGCAAATGTTATAAGAATATCGTAACGTGATTTTCTCTTTTGAAGATTTAAATCACATTCATCCAACTTGAACAAAAGCGCTCGGGATGTAGTGAGAATCTGCTGTGATGCTCGTCCAAAAGGTTGTCTGGTGGGATATTTAGTTTAAGGCAAAGCAAATTAGACAGATAAACAAAAAAACAAAAAAAAAGATGAAGAGGAATCTGGCACTTGAATAAAGGAGAAAAAGAGAAAAAGTTGTTATGACACCTGGATTGTTTTCTTCTCAGGAAATGCTTTATCTCATGAGGAACACAATGCTGCAGGGATGATATTCATAAGGTCTTTTCACAGGTGGAATTTGCTCTTCTGTTGTGTGAAACAGTCCTGGTTCTCACCATTTTAAATCATATACATCTGTGTTGACATTCTATATTGTTACTACGATACTGTGAAATACAATCCAAACATTTCCTGATCGTTGCTGCTTAATGTACAGTGCATTTCCTACATGATTCATAACGTGGAATTTTCCCAGCCGGTGGGATGTTTCAGTACATGAAATTGTATTACTGTGTGACAATCCGGGCTCACTCCACAGGTCTGGCACAGTGTTCAGCCGTGGCTCAGCTCTGGAGTTTAATGCAATTATAAATAAATAAGCATGTGGTCGGGAAGAAGACAGGGCCCTATGGGGACAAGCTGAGAGAAAATAGAGAAAGTTTAATTAAAGCTGCAAACCGCACTCCCACACACAAAGACACACACAATAATATAGGCAAACTAATACACTTATGTATGTTTGCCTATGTGCACCCCTCTTGCCATTATGCATGCTTGCATGCACATGAGTGTTTATAGCGACAACCGTACAAAAGAGGGAAATGTGTGAGTGTGAGCATGCAGGGCGTGAGTGTGTCTACATGCAAATGGTTGCTGATGTGCCGGTAGTCAGTCAGTAGTGGCAATGCGGGGCAAAGCAATATAAATGTGTGTAGAGTAATTGTGTTCAGATATGGTTCTTTAAATTTCTTCATCACACAGGTTTTTTCGTGTGTTTCCTATCTGACTACACACAGGAAGTCGGTTTGTCTATTCCAGTGTTTCACCTCCAGTAACCCGGTTATCACACTCCATACGCAGCCACAGTGGAATGATTTGGTGCATGCAGCTATGGTTTTGTTACATTATTTTCTGCAAAATGATTGAACTTCCAGTATCCTTGTAATTACCTAAGGGGTGCAGGCAAAGGCACAGCCAGTAAAAGGCTGATGAGGGAGTATTGAATTTGCACTTCAATTAGAGTGCTTATAAAGTGTGGATTACACAAGGACTCCAGGGCCACAGCTCTCACTCAATTACCAGAGTGCACTATGGGAGGAAGGACAGCAGGCAGGAGGGGTGGACAGCGAAAGGCGTCCGGGTTAAAAGAGCAAAGCGGCAGAAAAAGGCGCAAGGAGGGAAAAGTAAGAGACAGTTTGATGCGGCCAGAGATATGTCTTTATATAGGCAAGGGCAGGGGAAAGGATTCAACACGGAGAAACAACTTGAGGGAGATCCATCCATGTGTGACTCAGGTCTCCCCGCTCCAACGTCTGGCCTTGGATTCAACAAGGACATCTGAAAACATGCAGCCGTCTGAGTTATTAAACTTCCCCGGTGCTGCACAGTGTAACACCACGCCGTGTGTGTGTATTCATTTCCATTTTCTGTGTTGTTTAAACAAGTCCCCTTCAAACTGAAGGGGGTGTACAGAGGAAACTGTTCAAAAGAAGCAAAAAAAAAAAGCAACCTCAACAATGTGTCTGAGTCCCTGAGTAAATTCTCAAATGGATTATTGAGCCAATGAGTGAAAATCACCGGCCATTTAGAGTGGATTTGTCTGCGAGGCAGCGATAAACGACAGCTCGCCTTTCTTTGGCTTAGCTCCTTGATTCTGAGGAGGAGATGCTTGAAGGACATGCTTTTAGAGTAAACAGGCCAATGGCAGTGAAGAGAAAAAAAAAGGGAAATTTCAATTTGACTGCTTGGCTGTACTTATAAAGACAATATGGGATGATATGAATGTGAATAATTAATTGTTATAGACCCTTAAGAGGGGGTGCTTAATTACTGGTTGTGATGTTTGCAATGAGGCCCTGTGAGATTTCAAAGTGGAAAATGTGCAAAACTGCAGAAACAAAGAAGTGAAAAGAGTTTTATTATCTTCTATCAAACTCTAAAATCACTTTTGCAGTATGATATGTTATGTAAGGATGCTGCACAAACACAGCATGACAGTGTTATAAGATAGGTATAGGGAAGTTATATGAATTTAATATGACAACATTATAAGATGTAGCGCGCACTTTTATGAACGCAAAGCCCATGCTAATTCGATATGCGGTTAAAGAAATAAAGGGAAACCTAATAGCTTACCGCGAGAAGGGATTTTATATCTGCACGTAGCGTTAATCTCTCAGACTCCAGCACTTTTTGTGTCTGTTCAGATCATCGCTTCCCTTTCTACCTTTCTCTCCCTCACTCTCTCTCTCTCCTTCTCTCTCTCTCTCTCTCTCTCATTGCTACTGTCAACAAAGAATGTGCAGGCTTCCCACAGGCCCTAAAGGAATCTCTCACACTGCACTCACATAATCACTTCAGACCCGGCTGTTTAGGCCGACATCTCCACTGGGACTTACCAGCCGCTTGCTGCAGGCCAAATCAGACCGCTGAGTAAAAAAAAAAAAAAAAAAAAAAAAAAAAAAATCAACTGCAACAGTGAAACAAAGAAGTGCAAGTCAGACAGAGGAGCGTGACCAGTCTGAGAACATCAAGGACTCGTCTTTTTGGTGGCGGTGGTGAATGTCATACCCTCCTCCTTTCAGTAACAGGATGATTTGGTGTCCTCCTGTATGAAAACGATAGACTCTAAGAGGCTTCCTTCAAGCGCACAATAAACACCCACACATTAGAGTTTGAACAGAGGCCGCATGTGTGTGTGTCGTTTTACGCCTGTGTGGCGGGTCAAGCGTGATTCCTTGACCGCCGCCGTGAGCGAGAACCCGGTTTAAATTCCATCATCCTTTCCAAAGACCAAATGGGATCCACGAGCTTCATCTACTTATATGAAAGAAGATTTAATGACATGTTTAATGACTCCTTACATTGGCAAATGGGCTTTATTTGAAATCTCCAGCGCCGTCAGAAAGAAGCCTTTTCTCCTCCAATTAGAGGCATCCTTTGGAAGACAGACTCGCTGTTCTAAATGAGGATCTTTTTTTTTTTTTTTTTTTTCAAAGATAGAGAAAAAGGAGCTGTTGACGCTTGGTCCCTCACTAATGTCAGGCTCGAACAGGCTGGAAATACATTAAACTATCAAGGTGGGAAAATATTTTTAACAATGGCAGGCAGCGACCGAAGCGTTGTGTGAGCTGACAGCTTATGAAAAAGAGAGTTAAATACACCTGCTGGATTAGACTTAAGATCTCCTCACTGTGTTTTATGGACGGTATCTTCACTTTTCATTGTTTTGACTAAATTTCCTCTACTTTTTTTTGTTTAGTCGAGTTGCTTCTAGTTCATTTGCATGTTTATTTTGGATCAACGCAGTGCATAATGGTTACAGGAAGGATTAATGATGTTTTTATGTCAACATAAATGCCGGACTGAAAAGTTTCACACTTGAATTTGAGAAAATTGTGATGTTGAAAGCAGCACATCCTCGCTAGGAGCACGGTTTGCCTCAGTGAACCAAATTATTAATATCTTAATTAACAACTACAATATGAAAGGTGTGAGACACATAACTGAAATGAAAGATGCTTATTTTTCTTTCTGGCTGTCAGAGACTGAGCTATATGCAGCTCAATTTGACTGACTCCAAAAAGCTCATTCCCCTCCAGCATTGACTCACATAGAGACATTTGCATAGTAAAGGGTTATATAGAAGCTGAAAGGCTTTTACCAGCGTCTAATAAGAGTAAAAAAAATGTGTCAAATACCACATGTGAAGATGCAAGTGCACATTAAGGCATTTTTTTTTTTATGGTATCACGTCTTTTTCATGTGAAATTGGTGAATCAAAGATCAAACACAGATCTGTATTTCAGAGTAGAAAACTGCACATAGTAAACCATATATTTAAAGGGTTATTCCAGTAATTTTGTGGTGATTTTCTAAAGGGCTCAAAAGAGACAAATTAAAAGACAAATGGTCAAAATAAAAGCAGCAGAGGTGAAGACATGACATTACAACATTGAGTTAACTTTATCCAGTAGAAATCTGTTATTTTGACCCAGTTTTACACACTACACACTACAAAACAATGTGCATAACGACATCCAAAATATACACAAGTTATTAACAAGTTTAAAAAGAGTAGAGTAGATTATAACAAGCTTTAGTTTGGGTAAATAACTCAACGGTAAAATGAAAAATAAAACTGGGTCAAACAACGTCTTGCCTTGAGTGTCTTTCTGGGTAACATTACCTCAGTGTTGTGTTGTGGTATATTGACCCAAACTGTGTAAAAATTTAAACCCATTGATTTTAAGTGTGTACATTTCCCATGATGGAACTTCATAGCATCTTTCATTATATCCTTCCTGGTAAATGTCAACACCTTCCAAAATCCAACTCCAATCCAAGTAAAAATTTTAGAAAGCTCTTTGCAGACCCACAGAAGATATTAAACAACTGTCAGTCATCCTTATGACAAGTGTCCCTTTAAATAATACTAGTTTAACATGTTTAACATATTTGATATTGTATTAAACTGAATAATAATGTGAGATTAGATTAATTTTTGTAGATTTTCCTTGTTCATCATTGTTTATTGGGGTGAATTACATAATTTAATTAATGGTAACTACATCTCTCATTTTCTATTCCTGTTTTTTAGATGGGAATCACGAAACACTGTGCAACTTAGTCCTGGTAGTTGTTGAGATTGGCGCAACGATACACCGTAAAACAGTAAAGTGACGTGTTACATGCTACTGTTGCACTGATAAAGATGCCTGACTTTAATTTTAATGCAGTAACTATCAAATTAATAGTTAAGCCAGTTATACAATAACAACCAAATATACTCAAATACTTAATTGCAGGAAAACAAATACAAAAACCTTTAAGAATAGCAGGAATGGTAACATACATTCACTGAGCACTTTATTAGGAACACCTGTGCAGTCTAATGCGATCCAGTACAAGCTTATATATGTTCAGGTTTTGTTGACATTGTCAGAAAGGTGATAATTCTACTTCTACTAGTTAATTATTAAGGTTGTGGCAGGTGGTGGTGGAGTACTGGAGTGCATTATATTGAAAAAGTGTTCTTAATACTTTGTCCACTCCATTAACATACATGATGGGGGATAAAATATTGAGAACACTTTTCAATATGATGCAGCCCAGTACACCACCACCATCTGCTACGACCTCAGTAATAAACATAAAGTAAAATTATCACTTTTCTGACAATGGCAACAAAACCTGAAGCTTTGCAAAAATAGAGTTTAATGGCAGAGCTGTTGTATTGGATCACATTTGATTGCACAGGTGTTCCTAATAAAGCGTTCAGATTTCAAAGAGAAATCATTAGGATCAGTGTCAAATATGATCCACTACATTTATTCCAAAGGGACTGTCATCTGTAAGTCTTTCAAAGTCGTTAACTTCGACTAAAATAGTTTTCTGAGACAGAAAGGACACTGGCTGTCCTTCAAAGATTGTGACACTCTTGGCTCCGTCTCAAACACGTTGAACCATTACTCTGTTTCTACTTCAGAAGATAAACAAGGACGTGAAACGAAATGCCAAAAAGTCACAGCATGAAGAACAAACCGAGCAGTTTTCTGTCAACAGGCACTCCATTTGTCATTTGATTTAACCACTTCATCTCCGCCTTTGTGCTGTGTGTATATAAAGGGCTTCATTCACCTCTTAGATAAAACATTTTCTGCTCACTGCCCAGCAGCCAGTGCACAGTGGAGTCGTACAAAACAGCCTTATCTGTTTTCCTGACACAGCTGGGGCATAATGACCTCATGCCACAGGTCCAAACATTTTTCTGTTCTCCATCCCCCCAAATGAGGCTGCCTCTGGTCATTAGGGAACCAGCGTTTTAAAAACACAGAAAAACAACCAGTGCTGTGGCCATTAAAGATGCCATCGACTTTTTAATTAAGTCTCATAAAGGGCCTATCAATGTGAGGGCGGTAATGTATGACGGCGTAAAGCCAATCCCATCCCATTTCTGTGTTCTTTGAGGCTTTAACAGATCTGTTCTCATTTCACGCTATTAGAGAAGGTCTGGGACTGTAACACTTAACATCTCAGCAGTCTCGGCCCTAATTTCTCATCATGTGCCATAATCCAATTCCACCATTTTATTTTTTTATGACCTTTTTTTTTTTTTTTTTCTTTTCTACCCAACTATCATGGCAAGGAAAGTTTATTTGTATAACACATTCCAAATAAAAAGGCTTTACAAGAAAAGGCATGAAAAGGCTTTAAATCAGTTATAATCAATATTTCTATATTAACAATCGACCATATAACTGCTCGTACATGGAAGGGGACGCTCGTAATGACAAACCCCGAGAGAAAAAGCACCGGGTTCTGCTTATTTTTCTGTCTGCAACTTTACTGTTTTGGCTGCATGTTTTCGACTGAAAATCTTTAAAAAGCAACTTTACACAACCTGCCTAGCACAAAAATGAGAATTCATGAGCAGGTGGAGAACAAAAACAGAGCTAATAGAGAGTAAATATTGATTATTGTAGTGTACAGTATGTACTTAATGATAATGTTGCTCCATGTCTGCTGGATGTGTAAATTGGTGACTGTTTGCTAACAGGTTTGCCATATCAATATAAAAGGTGATATTATGTCAGTGTTGTGCACGGCGTTGCTTTGTTTTTGCTGCCCCCAGGTTGCCGAGAAGTCAGTTATTGCAGGTTTAAAGGAGACATATCATGCTTTTTGTGATTTTCTGTTATTTTTATACAGTTATGGTGTCGGACGACATCGTCAAAGTTCGAAAACATGAGGTGAAAGTATGTGAAAACGCTCCCAGCAACTCAAAAGCCAGGGCTTCAATCTGCTCTGAACGCTCTGCTACCTCTACTTCCTCCTCATGATGACATCAGATTGCCGTCCATTCCATAGTCTTTGTTGCTAAGGTTGTTCCCATTGTCCGCTCGCATATTTTGGATCAGATTTGGGCTCAAACATGTAAAGATGTATTTGAGATGTTAATATTTCGAGTAAAGAACAGGAAAAAGAAGCAAAATCCGACTACTCTTGTTTGTTTACGTAGCAACACCTGATTTGGTGTGAATTCAGCTTAAGTCTTGATTCAAATTAGTTTAAAGTTGTATCAGTCCTCACATCTTTCAGACGTTTGTTCCAGATATGTGCTGCTTCCGAACTAAAGGCTGCATCCCTGTTTTTTGGGGGTTTTTTTGTAATACCTCCGAACAGCAAGCAAACCAGCCCCAGGCAACCTGAGACATCTGTAGGGTTTTAACACAGAAGCAGGTCACAGATGTTTTTTTGGCCATGAATTTGAGTGCTTTGCAAACAGTATTTTAAAATCAGTCCTTTGACATACAGGAAGCCAGCACAGTGATCTGAGAACTGTAGTAATGTATTTCACTTTGTCAGTCTGAGTATGAACTCTGGCACTATAAAGCTGCTGGTTGCTTTTTGGAGAGACCTGTGAAGACACCATTACAGTTGTCCAGCTGACTAAAAATAAAAGTGTGGATAAACTTTTCTAAGTCTTGGACTTGCTTGGACATAAATCCTGCAGTTTATATTTTCAAGGTGGGATTTGTGTCTTGATTTGGTTGATAAAAATGTAAATTGGAGATCATAACTACGCCAAGGGTAGGTGACAGGTTTGTTTTTTTAGCATTCAGTCTATTTATTTCTATATCATGCCACAACAGGGAGGTTGTATCTTTTTTCCGCAAGTATTCAAGTGTTCAGTGATTGCGTGTTTGTGTCAGAGAGATATGAGTGAGAGGGGGGAAAAAAAAAAGAGATCAGGTCAAAAATGCATGACCTGGATTGACGACCTCAGGCACCGACTCCCTGATCACAGCATACAGTCTATTTATTTCTACCTCACGGCACAACAGAGAGGTTATATCTTTTTTTCGCAAAAATGCAACTGTTCAGTGATTGTGTGTTTGTGTCAGAGAGACATGAGTGAGAAGGGGAAAAAAAAAAAGAGATCAGGTCAAAAATGCATGACCTGGATTGACGACTTCAGGCACCAACTCCCTGATCACCAAATAGACTTTGAATCCCTCCTTTGATTCCCTCTGTAGAGAACTCATCCAGAGGGGGGAGGTGATATTGGAGAACCTTCACTCACCTCACACATGGGGCAGGTCACAGTGACCTCAAATCTCTCACATAAAGTTCTGAACATCACCGGGGCTACCAGGGTGCAATAACAAGACCAACCTCCTTATCTGCAGTTGGCACAAGATACCATATCTAATGCTACATTCACAAGATGTCAGAAAGTCAGAAACTTTCCAACTCTCTGAATGGGAAAGTGCAATCACGCAATGCTACTGCAAAGAATTTCCAAGTTGGAAACTGGGTTGGATTCAATGTGAGTTTTCCAAGATTTCATTATCTGATAAACATACTGTAAATTTTTAACATTGTTATAATCATCACACTTACCTTGTGTTTTATTTTTAGCAGGCAACATGTTTGGGAAGTTCAAATGTATTGTTGTAGATACAGTTTTGCTCATGCTATACTTGCTAACATCCATCTTGTTGATAAATTCAGTCACATGATATTAGGTTTTAAAGGGGTCATATTTAGGAAAAACTCATTTTTTCAGTGCTTTTGTGAATGTGTTTGGGTCTCTGATGTGCCTACTAACATATAAACAGTGAAATAAGACCACCCAGTCAGTTTGCTGTGGGCTGTACTCTTGTGATTCAACAAGCCATTCAGATTTGATGCCCCTTGTTACATCACATGGTGCTAAGCTAAGGGTGAAAAATTCACACGTACCGCTGGGCTGGTGAGTCCTAACAAGCTCTGCAGGAGAGAGTCGGCTGGGGAGCAGAGCTGCTCTGATCCGGAGCAGTTTACCGGTGGGAGGAGTTTGTTTTTTAAACTTTTGGGGTTAAGTGGGTTTATCTTCAATCTTGCTTCTCAACCTAGCCAGAGCTAAGCTAACACCGGAGGCACACATCACCTCCGCTGCTGTCATTAATAATAAACATCTTAAACACCGGTGAGATTGTTTTATTTTAAAGTTACATAGTATGTAGATATCTATGTGTATGAACAATAACGTCGCTGCCGTATTTATGTCTTCAGATGACATTATTTTAAGTGTGGATGGAGCAGCTACAATGTTAGCATAGCCCTGATGAATCTGAACTCCATTCAGAAAACAAGTATTTTAAAAGTTGTTTGCTTGTTGTGGTGCAGACAGACATGACAAAGGATGAATTCAGGTTTTTTACAAATCAACATCATGATGTAGTTATTTCAGCATCCTTTTGATCCGTTTATTGCCATTAAATCACAGCAAAATCTAAGTTTATTTACACTCAAACCGGCCTTTCTGAACAGAGCTGTTTAGACTGGATGAGGAAACTGCTGTGGTGCTTGATCCTTGTGGTATTTTGACCAAAGCATGTCAGATACATTTTATCAAGACCCCAGGGAACTGTGTTAACTTGTGGAAAAGATGCATAATATGACCCCTTTAAAACTCAGTTTTAAACGTAAATCTTGTGGTTACCAATGTTTTTTTATAATGTTTGCAATTACGACCAAAAAACCTGGTATTTCCAACTTCTAGTTTTCAGTGTCACATTCGTATCAGATGTGCTTGCTAATGTTACATTATCATCTTAACACAACTATGTCAAAACAACCAAAAAACAGAGCAACCTTTTACTCAAAGTTCTAAGTAATAAAATAAGAGAAAAAAGGTCCACAAACATTTTCTACTGCTGCCGATCTCGCTGAGAATCAACACAACCTGCCTGCAGCTCTCTGCAACTTTTAGTGTGTTTAAACTCAGTTTTCTGGTTTGCTGGTTTAGTCATTCCAGTCGGTCTAGTCAATAACCCTCCGTATTAAACTGTGGGTAGCTGTTCCCACCACGAAACTCAATTCTATACAACCTGCTCGGCAATAAATGGTTGAGAGATCAAGCTGAGTAGCTGATGAAGAAAGATGAACATCTAGCGAGCCAAAGATGTACAGACATTTCCTTCTGGAGTTTGCAGACCAAACCAGGGCTGAAATCCAAATAAACATTGGACTTGTATTTGAGAGATGGCAAAAAAAAAGGACTTGGAGGGGATGCCCATGTTGCTCTGAGTCTGCTGGATGTGTAAGTACGAGTTTGCTCTCTTCTTAGCTGTAAGAACATTACAAGTTGATGTAGGCACGTGTAAGTATTGCTGGCACAAATCTAGGTTGCACATTCACTGGTGTGCACGGTGTAATGTTTGATGGTATAAAATCTAAATCTTGGTCGTGACTTTTGACCTCCGCGACTCATTAAAAGTGCTGCTTTCTTTGTAGAGTATAGTATGTATAAATAGATTCGCAGTGCTTTGATGAGCACATGCTAATAAGCTCTTTTAGCCTTAAAAGCATAAAAAGTAAGTCAAGCTTGTGTTTTGCTCTCATATATTTGGAGAAAGACAGAGCTGTTTTCTTCCTGAACATATTGTGCTGCTTCACTAATCAAAGACCTTGACTCAAGTCCAGGACATTATCTTCAACCAATTGCATAAAGGCAGGAGAAAGAAGGTAATGGGGTTAGCAATATAAATCAGCGCACAAGAAACTCTATTATTGGTAAAGTAATGGGGACCGACGTTGTTTGTAAGCTTCAGCTGTTTGCTTAATTGCAGATCTACGAGCAACATTGGCTCTCATTTACATATGTAAATTCCAAGCAGGCCAACAGAGCTGTTCTTGGCAATGCTTCTGTTTGCCTGCAGGAGGAAAAAAAAGGGGCTGTGCAGCAAGAGAAAGGGAGAGAGAGACAGAGAGAGAGAGATAAACAAACAGATGGAAACTAAAATAGAAAACGGAGATGGAAGGGATCGTTTAAGAAGTGATGAGCAGAAACCCAGTGCTGTTGTGAAGAAGTGACAGGATTTGTCACCACAAGACACATTTCACCTAAGCACATAGCAACTGTCCACTCTCTCATGCATATGGCAGCAGTCAGGACAGGTAAATGAACAGACATGTTGCTCTTTCCAGGAGGTTAAACCAGAGATATGCCCCTACAGGTTGTCTGACAGTTGCAAGAGTCCTTAGGGCAGATTCCCCGCTAAGTTCAAGGACTCTCAGACTCACACTGATGTACTCAAATGTGCACAGATGTTGCCGTGCCTGAGACTGTGATCTGCTAGCATTAGTGGCACTGTGTGTTATTAATTCATATAGACAGCTGGGGACAGTAGGAGCAGGTCCCCAGTGCTTTTCCTGCTTCCAGGCAGCATGCCATCAGCTAATATAGATGAGGGCAAGTGTGTGTGTGTGTGTAGGAGAAAGTCGGGTCAGGTAATTGTACGACTGAGAAAGGAGGCACTTGTCTCACAATCCATAAATGAGAAAGCAGATATTTTTTTGCAGTCAGAATATACTTTGATGCTCATTGTTCCAGTGAGACGTTGGTACACAGTGAGTGCACGCCAACATGGGAATACACAGACAGAAAAGAGTTCAAAGTTCAAACTCACCATCTGAAAAAAAACAACAAAAAAAACAAGCTTTGTCTAAATGAATATTTGGCAACATTGTTACAGAAATTAATGCTCATCGTTTTTTTTTTTTTTCTCTCTATCCCTGATTATGAGCAGCAATCTCTATGCCTGATTATATCAATCAGCGACAGAGATGAAAAGTGATGCAACCTATTCCCAGTTCATGAATATACATTAACTCTTCCAATCATTCAGTGTCTGGTTAGGGAAGAAAACTCTGATGTGCAGGAATTTATGAATTTTCTATTTACTGTACAGTCTGATTGAAATATAATGAAAGAAGAACTGGGTGTTTAGCGTTAGCAGTGACCACCGACTGACAGTCCTGACCACCGATTCTGACTAATAAACAATTACTACCAATACAAAGAATGTTCTCAGACTTTTCCATTTTAATTCAAAGAGTGTGCATTTGAATAAACTTAGTTAAAGCTAGTAAACTTGTGAGGGGATGAAACCATATTAAGACCCAAGATAGAAACCATCGGAGAGTGCTTAGTGAAATAATCATGCTGCTACTTGAAGCAGCATCGAGATATGTTGCAGATTTGAGGAATGAAAGCCAGTTACTGATAAACTATTAATGCTATTTGGCAGCAGAGCTGAATGGTGTCTCTGGTCAATGTCTCTCTTTCTCTCCTTCACACACAAGTGCATGTACGCAGACACAAAACGCAGGAGAAATATCAATAAAATTCATGGCCTCGTTGCCACGTATTCCCACTATGCTCTCCTGTTGACAGACTCCTCCTCTCTCCTTCTGCTGATCTTTAGGATGTCCTAATTCATAGATCCTCCTGAGGAACCATCAAAGTGGTACCTACGATATTATATTTATAGTCTTTCTCCATTTTACACGTCTGCGCACACACATACATTTACACATTTGGTGCAAGGAATGCCCATAACACAGCCCCATATCTCTTATAATTACTCACCGCCTCCTCTCCTTAACCTAGCTTAAGCTTTTCTGTTTGGACCTCTGTGCAGGGAAATTACTGATGAGTTGGCTACACAGGGACATGGTGGTGTTTAAAGCTCCAAATAAAGTAGCTTCACTATATGTATGCTGAGGGGAAAAAACTAAAGCACATTTTCATCTTGTAGCTCTCAATCTGAAATGGAAAAATCTCCGATTCAGCACCATAGACAGCGACAGTCTGGCCAAATAAGACAAAATAAGAGATAAGATAAGATAAGATCTCCAAAAACATGAAAAAAAGCTATTTTAATGAAATAAACATATACATATAAGTGAATAGTGGAAATATTTGTGCAAAAGAGGTCCAGTAGTGCAGCTCTGGCAGTCATGATGTGTGAACTATACATATAGAATAAATATATATGTAAATGATATGAATAAAAAGTACAATGTACATGATAATATAATAAAATATACAATGTTGTATGTAATATATGTGCAACATATGCACACTATACAGTAATATTACAATACTGTGAAGCATGCATAATTTGTATGATAGAAATTCAAGAGAATGCTATGATATATATGTATAGCATATAATATAATAATTATCATATATAAAGCATAATAATGACAAAATAATAGTAGTGTAGTTCTGTATCTGAATCTGAATCTGAATCAGCTTTATTGGCCAAGTATGTTTGTGAGGAATTTGACTCTGACCTAGTGTGGGGACCTCCTTCGTGAGGTAGTTTATTCATGAACAATTATTATAACACTTTAATTTTCTAAAATTAAAAGCGTAATAAAAACAAAAACAGGATTTTCAAGCCCCTTTCCACTTTTATTCGAATACAAATACAAATACAAATAATTTTTGTAGCTGTGTTTGTATCAACAAATACAAATACAAATACAAATACTGGGCCCTCTGCACATCTCTAGTTCTTACACACCACAAGGTTAAGGGAGATGCACACGGACAGAGAGCCAAAACAAGGACAACAAAACTGAACAAAGATCAATATATATTATATTTCAAGCAAGTAGGTGAAAAAATGAATACATACATACAGAAGCAACATTCAATGTCAATATAAAGGTAAAACCATTTGTAACTTTTTTTATATGTTGATATAAGTAATATAATGCAATGTAAAAATAAAACTATGGTAGAAATGTTGCTATTTCTTCCCATAGTAACAATAATTATGGTAATATATAATCAGGGACAAGCTGCAGGTGTGTTGTTTTGGTGCTTGTTACTGTGCAACACTGAGCCAAATACTGGTCTACAGGTATTGTTGTCCACATACAATAGTCACTATCGAGTCCAGAGCTCCAGAGGTTGGAGAGGGTGAAGCGGGGGGCGTTCAGTGTTACACCCCTGGGGTGTGTTTATGTATGTGTGTGTTGTTTCTACAGTTCCTTTTGTACTATCACACAACAGTGGGCACAAATAAGCACCTGAATCGCTCCGTGTTGCTCTAAGGTGGGATTACTGAATAAGCTTCCCATTTGCCACAGTCCACCATAGAGCTGTTGTCAAGGATGCTACTGATCTTGTCCCTCATCATCCTCATCCTCATTGTCCGGTTCAGATATAGCCCTCCTGCCCAGCTTGTTCATGATACCTCCTCCCCCGGCGCACAATTGCAAAAGAACAATTAATATCTCTTTTTTTTTTCTCTCCATTGTGCATTTTATTGGGTCACAGTTAAGCTACAATGAGCATGTTAGGTTTCTACAGACAAACGTGGGTCTTTGAGCAGCCTACAAAAACACATTCCCTCTCTCCGAATCAATAATCCAATATGTTCAGTCAGAGATAACAGATGATCAGAAGATAGGTACTACGTGGTGCCAAGAGGCGCCTCCATCACGCCTGGCTCACACATTTCAAGTTAAGAGAGGGGCTGCCAAAAAGCATCTCAAGGGACTGCCAATCACCTCTAGTAGTGATGATACGGGAGACAAATGAAGGCAATAACTAGCAATGGGATTAGACCTCTTATAAAAGTGTGAAAGAGGGAGATTTGGGACATTTGTCTCCTCCAGTATCAAATGTGGCAGCACGGTGCGGTGCAGTGACAGTAGCTATGAGAGTGTCAGATTCAGCTGACAGTATCATTGTAGATTTTTAGTGTATGTGCCTTCAGTTTAGAGTCAAGTTCTCAAATTATAATAAAATCTAGATTCTATTAATAGTCCAATTACTGTCTATTGAATGTCTGAACATAAAAACATTCCACTGCTTTATCAATCAAAAATATCCAACCATAAATTGCAGTTTCATCATCATGCACCTTTTCTTTTTTGTATCTTTTTCACCCAAATCTTTAACCTAAACTGATGTCCCCATGAATTTACTGTATGCCCACATGAGCCTCTAAAGGTTTATATATATATATATGTGGCATTGTTGGAAACATCCACCTTTTGTCTCTCAGTTTTATTACACATCTGTCATATTTGAAATGCTCTCGGGTTTTGGAAGCAAACTTTCCCCTCTGATAGTCAGCCTATTTTCACTCGTGTAATTTGTTCTTTCTGTGCTCGCTGTTACCTGCGGGAGAAATCAGATGCTCCAGAGCATCTGTAATAGTACCGTGTGCTCATAGCGGTGTGTTATCACACCTTGAAATAAATACAGTATTTCCACCTCATTTAGTTTCCACTGATTCAGGATGTGGGAGTCTGTCACATATCATTTATTATTGCGTTGAACAGTATCCAAGGTTGCTGAAAACCTTACAGCTAATTAGAAAAGTGAACAAAATTATCAGGAATGTTTTGGAGCTGTTAATTTCCACCCGATACTTGCAATTTATCGCTTTGTGTAGATGCTGCTGTGTGCATTTTCTCCCACACAAACTTTTTATTTTTCTTATGTAGCTATAATTCTGGTTTATAAAGTCTTAAGTGCAATGACAGGCTTTGGAACAAGCAATGAGAAATCTAAATATAGATCTCTATGCAGACTGCATACTATTTCTTACTTTCCAGTCCTTGTGCATGGGGCTTTCAGTCATCATGGAAGGAAACCATCCTTATTGGAGCTTAATGTTTCTTATAAAAGACCCGCATGGAGGCTTTGTCAACAAACAACCTGGGTCATCAAACAGAACCCAACTGCACATCTATTAAAGCTAATCATTGTGAGTAGACGGACACCAGGGTCACGGAGAGCTGAGATTATACCCAGCAGGTAGCAAGGGACAAACAACACGTGGCACTGCAGCTAAATATGCAGACAAAAACAAATCAGAAGCCATATTATTATTATTTTTTATACTGATCACTCTTTCATTTCTTTACGTGACCGGTTGATGTTTTCAGATGATGAATTTACATTTGCACAGACAAGTCGTTTACAACCGCGGCGTCGGTGGCAAAGTACATTATGTGCGGACTTATAATATAAATAATAATACAATAAAAATGTAACTGCACATCTATTAAGGCTTAATCACTGTGAGTAGATGGACACTGGGGTCCGCAGAGAGAGCAGGTGGCAAGGGACAAACAACATGTGGCGCCGCAGCTAAATATGCAGACAAAAACAAATCAGAAGCAATATTATATTTGTACTGATCACTTTTTTTCTTCCCCAATCTCTTTCATCATTTATAACCCTGGCATGGGTGGCGATAATATAAACAATAATAAAATAAAAATGTTCTGTCAATTCTTTTTAATTTTCAGTCGCCACGTGCGCGCAAGTTTGCATTTCACACAATGTTATGAAAGCAATACATAGGACTTCATTTGCATGTTATTTTTGGGTAAGCCTACCACCGACTGCTGTTCCCTTTAAAATTCGTTCTAGATTACAGGAAATATGGAGCAAGCTTTTAAATTGGATTCCTCCTCTTTTGAAGGGAAGTAAACTCTGGGGATGTTATTTACAAAGTAGTAGTAAAGGCCATAAACAAAAGAAGCCTTCAGTACAATACAGTCAAGGTAAAGATGCTAAGTTTGACCAAAGTATCAGTCAGAGATAATAAGCAACATTTCAATAAAAAAAAAAAAATCCTGCATCTTGTTTTATTACTTTGTCGCCTAAAATGTCAATGTATGAGTAATGTAACCAATAAAATTTAATTAAGTTAATCTCTTATGGACTTTTAAACCTCATACAGGTCAATACTGTTTGTCTGTATACAGCAGAGCTCAGAAAGAAGAGAAAATTCAGTTGTTTAATGTGCTGAGATGCAGTTTGTTTTTTTGGGGGGTTTTTTGCTCAATTGCACCTGTTTCATATTTGCACATTAGCTCATAAACCAGCGGCTACATTAACATTACATTTGAATTTTAAACATATGCATAATGTTGTTTTCCACCAACAAATACTCCTGTGTTTATGATGGTCTCTGAAATTACAGACCTACTATACAGTACGAGCTGTGTTTTGCCCTTTTGGTTTTATTGTTTGTCTGCACTTTAAAAGAACGTTAAATCTGACATGAATCTGATTAAATGTAACAGTGTGGGTATAATTATGTTATGTGGTAGACAAAAAGCTCTCCGGTAGGCTAATGTGCCTGCGGCTGCTGCTTGCTCGACTTCAGATGGGAGCCAGTAGGCCTAATTGGCTACATACAGCCTAATCAGACTTGCTGGATTGTCTTGCTTAACATTTTATCCCCATCCTTGTATCAATTTTCAACTAAATTAGCCCGGTCTACCAGAGATGTAGCAGAATTAGGCAGGAGAGGGGGAGTGGAAGAGGAGAGGCTGCTATCACAGCACTTCACAGCAGTATCTGTCACATTGACGGCTGCATTGTGTGTGTTATGACATTCATTCAGAGGCAAAAGAGTAAACACTGAGTCTTTTGTGATGTTATACCTGTCCTGTGTGTGTGTGTGTATGTGTGAAAAGTGCACTCGCCTCCTGAATCATTTCAGGGCTGCAGCTGTCATGTTCAGAGAGGTTATACCGCCCCCTGTAGGCCAGGCCCCAATTGTGATACATATTCCTGGGCCGGCCTCAGACATTTCAGGGCCCTTGGTGGTATTTTGCTGTAGGGCCCCTCTCCATGTTGAGTGAGCATTGCAGACTTGCAGACAGTGAATCATTTTAAATTGTTGTGATGGCAAAAACAGCTGCAGCCCTGCATGAGGCCTGAAAAAGGAGGTGATGTCACAGTTCTGATATGAGGAATGAATAAATATTGTACTGTAAACATCATATGACAGCAACGCTACAGTTTATCTGGTAGTGTAATAATGTAGGGATGAAACACATTAAAGTTTTGACAGTCTAGATCCACTCGGTCAAAGGTGAGTCCAAGGTGAGCTGACTGGAAAAACTGAGTCAGGAAATAAATAGTTGGGATTTGTCTGTTGTGCAGCTTCAGTAGAAGTGAAGAGTGAGCAAATACTGTACTTGTAGGATGGAAAAGTGATGAAACCTAAAGGCCCGGGGTAAAAACACTCACACACACCTTTTATGTTACTTTTAAACGTATACTCAGTCAAACTTCAGACAAACTTCAACCGAATTCCTTTTACAACAGAGAAACAAGCACTGTGCTGACCTCAAGTTTACAGTTTTTTTCACATATTTCAGCTGCTTGTTCAGATATTTTAGCTTTAACTGCAGGGGAGCTTTGGGAAAGGCTTCAAAGCTTCCAAAAATTACCCAGTTTGAGACTATTGGACACAAGTCACATCATGACCAAAGTCTCTTTTATAATTGTTTGAAAATAGCATTTGCATCTCTCTTAGAAATAACAGAATTATCCACATTTTATATAAATTTTAAATAGACTTACCCTCTTGTCTGACATCCAGACTTATTTGTTTACATAATACAGCTCGGTTATTTTATTCGTGTTACATGTTTTTACCTCATGGATGATTTTATATCTAAATGTCTTTCATCCTCATGGAGGACAGCTCCCCTAAGGGCCCAAGATCTATTCCGCAATCCAGTCCTGACACATCTATATAGACTCTAGCTTCACTACTACTCAGATTTCTCTTTGTGCCGGTACACTAAGTATACAAAGGACTGTAGATATCTTCCAATCTTCCTTAACTTGCAGCCCCTTTTCACAATTCACATGTGGGTTGTCTTAAAGTATAAAAATCCTCGCCTAATTTGTCCTCTGTTAACATCCATCTGCAGACTCACCCACACTCCATTTTTGCTGTCATTGATTTAGTATTGAATTGTAGAACTTAACGCTGAAGACAGCAGCAGCAAAAGCAGCAGCAGCAGTATCACATACAGGCAGTGGAGTAAAATCTGAAGTGATGTGAAACTTAACTACTCCACTTTTTGCAGCAGACACCACCTCAAAAACTCAAGGCCACACTGAGAAAGCTACTGACTGAAGCGCCTAAAAGAAGGAATAAGAGGCTGTGAGCTGTCTGAGCAGCGATGACGAGGAGAGAGGAAAGTTGCCTCGGCTATGGGCAGATGCCGGTTGCAGTGCCAGCTGGTGGGGGGTGGGCCCACCTGTCTCCGACTCTCCCCATCTCCCTCTTCTCTGCTGTGGAGAAAGCGACAGATGGAGTCCGGAGGTTCTGCTCCGGTCCCAGCGCTGCTTCTTCAGTCTGTCCGTCTCTCTTCAGCCCCCTTGCATGAGGGCAGCACGCCAGGGGAACACGGGGACCACGCCCGACCCCCAAGCCCTCCATCGCCATGAGGGTCAACCGCTTTACAGAGAGGGGTCACCCTGTTCGCCTCGTTCTCCCACCAAAACTCTGCTGCCTCCCCGTGGATGTGAGCAACAGCTACATCTTCGCTTTGAAGTCGTCCTAAGCTGAGTGGAGGCATTTCTTTACTCAGGCAAAACATGCCCTCTCAAGGTCTCTCAGCTTTGAAATTATCAAGACTGGATGCTTCATGTAAGCGGCTCATTTTTCACTGAGATAGAGAGAGAGAGAGAGAGAGAGAGAGGTGCCAAATTGGATATGTTATACATATTGATGTGAAATTGTATTTCGCCTAAGGAGTGCTTTGGATGCACATTGATGCATGTGGACAGCATGATAAGGAGAGAATTGTGATGCATGGTGCGGGTCACAGGGGTCATGTCGAAATCCCAAAGTACTGAAGTCCACCACATGGCGCCTTGGTGACCTTTACGTCACTTGTTTTGTGATAAATCAATGCATGAGGTCTCTTAAGAAGCCCGGAGAGCTCATTAGGGATTCTTTAAGGCCACCCAAACCAGTTGTTCCTCTGGCCCTCCTATTAACCTCCTTCTCATTTGTTTGTAACGATACACACAGTTCTCATTAAAAGAAGCTCATACAAATAAAAAGCTTTTTTTTCCCCCTTGCTATTTAGAAGAGAGAATTCAAAATGCTGTCCGTATAAAAGTTCCTTCAGACCTCGTTTCTGTTCTCTATTATGTTTCTGCAGATTAATAAATTCTTCCCTGCTTGGGTTTTTTGCCAGAATCAGCCTTGATATTTGTGGGTGTCTGTGTTCATTAACAGTAGAACTGAATTATGACTAAGGTCCTCTCTACAAGAGCAGCATAACTGGGCTGTTTCTCTTCCCAGCAGCCCAAGCTGCTCCCAGAGGCGCCTTTACAGCACATTAATGGATTCTCTGCTATTCAGGAAGAAAGTTATGGTTGTAGAGAAAGCAATTCCTCTCAGCGTTAAAGAAATCAGACCGAATCCCAAGATAGATATCGATATTTAAATAACAGACCTCTTAGATGTGGTGTTTTACTGTAAAGAATCGACGATGGCCGCCTCCAGGCTGCGGCTTTTAAGAGTGACGGAGTGGACGATTCAAAGACGACACAGAGAGACAAAATTCCTCAACAGCTCTCTGATGAACTGCAGGGCATCATGGGAGGTCGGCAACTGAGCCTAATGGCATTTGTATTCACAGGGGGATACTGACTCAGATGTTTCTTGCATTGGATTTTAGGTCTCTTTAAATGGAAATTAACTGGAGATTTTTCCAACACACAGAAAATGAAATAAGTTTCCCACCGGTCCAAAGCATTCAGCGGTGAAAATATGAAGACTGAGGGATCTGTAAAGGCAGTCAGTTGAGCGGTTTGGTATTATCTGGACCGACAAAGCTTCTCAATTATCGCCGAACATGAAATGAATCTAAAGAGACCAATTTTCGCCAAATAATCAAGCCATTATCATTCATGACTCAATCACAGTGGAAATTACCAAGTCTCTGCATGTGCCCAGCAGTGGAAATGAAAAAAAAAAAAAAAAAAAGAACAGACATGCGAGGAAACAAAGGGATGATAAAGGAGCACAAACCAGTTTGTGGCTCCACTGGGACCAGTGTTCATGTGCGTCACTGGGGTTTGGCAAGATATGGGCACTCCGCCATACCTGAGCTTGATTGAGTGCAAATTAAATCTTGTTTCATCATTTGAATGGAAGACAAAGAATGAGCAAAAAAAATGGCCAACAATCTATTTGAAGGCAATATCGGCAAAGAAAATCACATCAGGAGAAGCGTTGAGGGACGACGTTCCTGCTGAGCTGTGTGCAATCAGCGAGTTAAATCCGATGTTTTATCACAAAGACAAAAAAAAAAACATCCTGTCGTCTCAGATATAAAGTCAATAAAAGTATATTTTAAAGGTTTAGTGACAAATTATACACTAAACACTACGATATGAGATAGCTTAGACTTTTGTGAACTGATGCCTCTAAATGCCGTTAGCTTGAAACAAACTAGTTTGTGCTGTATGTCTTTCCGAACAACCACAACAACCGCACATAAGGGCCGGATGGTAAAGCCTGCCTTCATACAGAACGTCGAGACGCCATAACTGTCCAAATGGGGGCCATGGGGGGGGGGGGGTTTAGATGCTATTCAACCATCCAACAAACACTTTGGTTGGAGCATAGCAACACCTTGAGATGATTTGTGAAGAGACAACATTGGATTCATGGACTGGGAACCAGTGTAATGGAAACATACAGGACTGTCATTTCGTCAACACTAATTGACTGTAGGGCAAATGTTGCACATCTGCTTCTAAACCAACGTTTTTCAGCTAGAAGTGTTTTGTAGAGACACTTTGACAAGATACTCGGCTGCTGACATGGTTGCAAGAAAAGACTTCCAATGCAAAACGAGAGCCAAACACTCGAAATCCAACTTTTGGTGATGGGATGGTTTAGCTTCCAAATTATTTTTGCTCTTCTTTACACAGACGAAATCTATTAAATGAAATTGTTCTCAACCAGGTTCTGGGCTCCTGTGGGAGAGACTTGTGGCATGGACGCTAGTTTGTCCTAAGAGGCTGTTTTGATATTTGGATGCTGTTTGGATAGTTTATGGTGCGGTTGGCCGTGTGTGGATATTCTGTTTGGATAGCTTGGTGTGGTTGGTGGTGTGTGGATATGCGTGTGGATGGAGTCTGGTTGCTGGTGTCAGCGTGGCTCTAATCAGCTGTTGGCAGGCGGATGAGCGGGCGGTCTCTCCCCGCGGCGGCACCCCGGGTTGAAAGCCGGTTTGAAGTTTAATGATGCCAGCTGCCAGCTCCACCAGGCTGTGAGCGCTAACGAGCTGGCACTGGCGGCGGACAGGGCCGTGGCGGCAGCACCTGGAAATGTAGCACACGTTTCAGAGGGGCGGGGCTCCACCGGGGCTGTTGAGGGGCCTGCTGGAGACCCAGGAAGGCACCGAGAGGCACGCATCTCTTTGAAGAGCGCCCCAATTTCCATATTTCATTACGCGTTGCTGACTGACAAGGCCCAGCCAGATGTTCTATTTTCAGCTATTTAAATTTTGACCTGCTTTCCTATCATGGATGCAGAGGGAAAAAAAACAGATTTCATCAAAACACAGATGCCAAGGATGATGGGAACTTGGATCTGGTGTGTCTGTTAGTTTTTATTACAATTCATGTCTTTACATCCTAATAAAGGAGAATAATCACATTAAATGTTCTTTAACGTACACATTATTTTTTCATTTCAAACATTTGGTTGACAATCTACCCAGACAGGTTCACTGTCTTGCTCAAGGACACTTATACACGACACACTGGTTGTTTCAGGGATCAAACCTGAGACCTTGTATTTATGAGACAGTCTCTCTAACCATCCAGTCAGCCCAACGCTGAATTGGCTGCAAAGTGAGTGATGCATGCTCTGAAACACCACATAAAGCATGCTCGCACAGCTTCTCTGTCCCTGAGATATCGGGGATGATTAATTCCTGTGGTATTCCTGTTGAAATGGCTGTTAAATTGCGTCCCCACTCAATCCCTCATGCAAAAATACATCGACAACCCTGACCTTTTTGTGCATCTGCTGCAAATGGCACTTTGTCATCCTGAGTGAGAAAGCTCAAGGATCAATGTGATTTTGTTGGAATAAAACTCTCCCGACGAGCTCCCTGGGTGCTGACTTCGTTTATGTGTGTGTGTGTGTGTGTGTAAGTGTTAGTGTGTTTGTTCAGTTCATGTACGAATGAACCTTTAACGAAGAATCTTTAAACTGAACTGACTTGGTCACTGACTGAATCAGTAGCTTTTAGCAGTGGAGCTTCTCTCGCCGATGACTGGGAGTCAGTACGTAATTTCCTTGTTAAAAACTTAAAGGGGACGCATCATGTACATTTCCAGGTCTATATTTTTATTCAGGGGCTCTACTGAAATATCTCTGCATGCCCCTCAGTTCAGCCTCTGTCTGAAACAGGCTGTTTTAGCTCCTGTCTCTTTAAGGCCCGCCTCCTGCTGAGCCCACTCTGTTCTGATTGGTTAGTTTCCAGAGGCTGTGCCTTGGCAGACTCCTGGTGGAGTAGTAGTAGGATTTCACTACTTTTTCTTGTTTTTTACTCAAAATAGAAACTTTTCAAGTATATTTGTACATGTTCAAACTGAAATCTGATCTGAAATATCAGCGAACAACCCATGAAACAACCTTAGCAACAAAAACTACCAACAGATGGCCATTTGTGGGCATGCACAAACAATCTGATGTCATCGCAAGGAGGAAGTAGAGGTAACTTTGCAAAGCCTTGATTCACAAAACTCTGGCAGGATTTCTAGGAAGTTGTAACTGTCGCCCACACCACATTTCAAATGATAATTTTAACCCAAACCATGATCTTTCCCTAATCCTAACCAAGTGGTTTTTGTGTCTAAACCTAACCAGACCTTAACCTTAGCGTTGTCACATCATAAAACAGCGAGACAAGAATATTTTGAAGCGGCTCACGAGCGTTTTGCAAATGCAGGGTTACTATCTATGACCCTTTGCAAACAGAGCGTTCAGAGAAGGCTGAAGCCCTGGCTTTTGACTTGCAGGGAGCATTTTAACATAAATTCACCTCAAGTTTTGGAACTTTGACCATGTTTAACATAGAGCTCAGACATCAAAATGTTATAAGAATAACAAAAAGCATGATATGTCCCCTTTGAAAGATTGCAAAAGAGTGATAACTCTGTTGTAAATAGTAAATATTTGGCTGCAAAGCTACATAACATTAACAGACTGAACATACTACTGAACTGAAGACAATCAATCAAAAAGTGAACAAACTAAGTAGTCTTCAAACTGAAGTGAACAGCAAAGTGATTCGTCATTTACACCTCTAGTGTGTGTGTGTGTGTGTGCGTGTGTGTCCATGCATGTATTTCATAAAAGTAAAACAGAAAAAAAAACTCTTGAGACAGAAGGAACAGGGAAGAGAGAGAAAAGATAGAAACAGAGATTACGGAAAAAAAACAAAGGATGGATGAAACAGAGCACGAACAAGCGAAGAGCAACTCTGAGTTGAACACCAAATGGCAAAAAATGAGAGGCACTCTCTGCGAGAATCAGAGGGAGAAAGGCTTTCACTCATTACTGAACACAGCTCACAGCAGGGGAGGGAAAGCGGTTTATCCCTTCAGTAATAATGCATCTGTGGGTGTGTATGTCTGCGTACGTGTCTGACTCAGTGAAAGTAGAGAGGTAATTGAGAGGTAACTAAGGCATTACAGAGGCAATATTGACACAGAGATAAAAGTGGAAGAAAGCTAGACGCGGTGTTTTTTCTCTTGGGTTTGGAATACTGGTTTATATTTCGGCTTATTTTGTGTGAAATATCTTTAAAATAACAAACTAAAGAGTGAAAGTTTTTATGTGCGGCCACTGCAGACGTGTTTAACTTTTCTATACTGTGTGTGCATGTTAAAGAACATTTATCGTCTGCAAATCTGAAGCTGATGAAGAGTGAAAACCGTTAGAGATACCACTTCATAACTGCATCCACTACACAATACGATGACAGCTGGATATGTCAACATCAAGTTTCTAAATATGTGATTTCTCCAGTTACAACAGTCACACATAGAGCTTCCAAGTGTTATATTGGTATAAAAACAAGTAAATCCATTCAAAATGGAATAAAAAACAAAACATCAATAACGTTAAGAAACATGAAACTAAGAATTAAAACAATTCGTAGTTGAGGAATACATTTTAACACCATTAAAGCTGCAATAATCTTTTTTTTTTATAAACAATGGAAAAAGTCTTTTCTTTTAATGTTTGCATGTTTTTTTTGTTGCCCACGACTTAACTGTTTTAGTGAAGTCTCACTGCTTTCATCAACCAGATGCAGCAGGCAGCTGTTGTCTGAAAAAAAAAAAAAACGAAAAAATAAAAAGCTCCTGATAAACCTGCTGTGAGTTACCTGTCCAGACCAGTTAGTGAATAGCTGGTGAACTTAGTGGAGCATTTAGCTGCTAAAGAGCCAGATATTTCCCTCAGGAGTTGGCGAAGAGAAAAATACAGACAAGGGGAGTGAATATTGGACTTTTGTTCATCAGATGGACACAAACACGTCTCCAAATCAATGATAATGTTGCTCCGTGCCTGCTGATGTCTTAACAGGTAACTGTTCTGAAAAAATAAATAAATAACACAAGTTTAAAGCAGTAACATAAGTAAAAAAGTTAGTAATGTGACTTCTGTGGGGGGGGGTGTAGTGGAAAATTGCTCAATCACTCAATAAACACAGAGAAAGCATTGAGGGTTGAAATAGTGTAATCAAATAATACAATCAGAGGTAAAAATGCATCATATTTCTGAGAAAGAGAGAGAGAGCACATACCACCTAGAATTACCTTCTCTCTCTCTCTCTCTGATGATTTAGCACTCAGCCAGTTCTTAAGTACTCCTGTACAAACTCAAAAATATCCATAGCTAATCCTAAAGATTAGTGAACAACCCTCAGATAGAAACAAGGGTCAAGAGTTCAGCTAGTTTAGGAGTATGATCTCTTGTCAACTATGTTTGCCAGAATAGAACAACACACAGGTGTGGACCAAAGCAGCTTTGGATGACAAAGTGACATCGCTATCAAATCAAATTAAAGTACAAACAACACCGTCCACTAAAGGCTCGTCAGATCTACACATTAAAGAGAGACATAGAAATCTACATAATTATCCAACCAGTGGCTCAGACAAAAGTACAACAACATAAACTAACTGTTAAGCAGAGGCTGAATAACTAACATACAGTCAAGTATCTCATTTTACACGGCAAGGAGCTGAGTTTAAAATAGACGCAGCATGTTGATGATGTTAAGCAGGTGCTGAATGACAGACTGATACTAACCATCTAGTTTGAAAACAACATTTGTAATATATATAATATATATACAAGGAATACATCAAATGATAACCACTGTTTAAATCTCTCTCTCAGGGGAAACAAAAAGCTATGACAGAAAAGAAAAAGAAGAAAAAGGTGCAGGTTGTATTCTTGGCAGTGATGGTTAGAATTTCACCAATGATTAAAAGAAAAAGCGAGTTAAATGTCAACTGTATTTCTGCATAATCTTCACGGCTGAACTTTCCTGATCACGGCGATAAAATTAAAATACTCAAGATAGAGACGGTAAAGAGAGCAGGCGTTGTCTTGCTGCTGCTGCTGCTGCTGCTGCTGCTGCTGACAGACTATACATGGCCAGTATTGCATAAGCTTTGTTTACATTTCAAGTTTATAGAATAAAAAAAAAAAAAGAACCTCTTCTGCTTCTGTATATTTCAAGGTAATGACAGTAGAACTTCTTGAAAGCAGAAAGGGATTTTTTGTTGAATGACCAAAACAAAAACAAGCAGTGAATGCATCTACAATGACGCCGGTGTATTAAGTTTTTCAATCATTCCTTCTCCTGCACACACAGAGGCTCTATGAAGATGCTTTAGTAGGGACTTAGTTAGTATGACTGGTGCAGGAGGAGTCTCTGCACCCCCCCCCTCCTCCTCCCCCTTGCTTCTGGACTACCGGACCTTTGGCATGACCTTTAGAAGACAATTTGCAGCGGCAGCAATCGCCTCGCGCCTCGCCTCACATTATTTTCCCTCATTATTTTTTCAATGTTACCTTTGCAGCGTGGCAGAAAAAGGCTCTGTATTCAACCGAGGGGTCAGGGGTCAGGAGGACGAGGGTAAAGATGCGGGTCAGATTGGCTCTACAGTTGTGTTCAGCCAGCGTCCTCGGAGAATTCACCGCCATGAAGCTATTTGAACTCTGGACCCTCCAGCTGTCTGTCAAACGATGACCCTCGGTGTTGACTGTTATCTGGTTTGACAAATAGAAAAGCTCCTCAGTCAAGAAGAATGGACTGGAAAGTAACTACAAAACCTTATAAGTGCAAAGAAAAACACTATTCTACTATAATACTCCATTTTGATGTGTGGTTTCTAAGATTGTTAGCAACAGTTGGCTCTAAGCAGTGTTGGTCAGTCCACCGCTTTGGTCCAGACTGAAATATCTCAACAACTAACGTGATATTTCTTACAGTCATGGTCCCCAGAGGATGAAGTCAACAGACTTCAATGATCCTTCAACTTTTCCTTTAGTGCCATCATGAGTTTGACTTTTGTGGTTTTGAGTGAAATGTCTCAGCAGCTATTGGATTGATTGCTAAAAAATTTGGTACAGACATTCACGTTCCCCTCAGGATGAACTGTAATAACTTTGGTAACCAGTTAGCTTTTGTTTCACGCCATCATCAGGTCAAAGTCTTTATTTGTCCATCACTTTAGTTTATGATCAAATACCTGCAAAACTAATGACATTTCCCATCAGCCGCCTCAACTGTACCGTGTGTTTAGAGCTAAATGGCAAGTGTTAGCTTGTTGACATTGTGAGGATGTTGGTATTTAACTGAACCGACTGCGGTGTCTGAGTACAGCCTCACAGAGCTGCTAGCATCGCTGTAGACTGTTATTCTTGCTGGTATTAAACAGTCAGGACAACAAAATTTCTTCATTTTAAGGTATTTTATTCTTCAAATGTAGCAATACTGACTTACAAAATCATTGGTGCAAAAATTGTTTTTTAAAAAATGTAAAGTTTAGAAAGTACATAAAAGCCCTGATTTGTAGGAAGATGTTGACAGTGTTGATCCTCCGTACTTTAAAGACCCTGATAGTTACGTTTGGGTTACATTTACCTCCGAAGCAGTTGTCTCTTATTGCAAACTATACCAGTTGTTTAATGCACTACATTCAAGAAACGTGAAGTTTGACAACAATATTTCACTTTAGATGTTTCGAGATGAAGTATTTTTGCATGGATAATTCAAAACTTCATCCTACACTAATAATCCTGGCTGATAATTCCTTACTCTATAGTAGCATTATATGAAATAAGGCAGAATTAAAGGTTTTTCTTAATTTCAGTGATTCATGCTTGGTTTTCTTTTTCCTTCTTCCTTCAGCCACTCAGCCTCTGGTGCTTGTTGTCCTCCCACCTGACATGTCGCTTGCCTTCATTTTGCTTCCATTAAGCTGAAAATTACAGGTTATATCAACAAATAAATGAGCTCTGGAAAATACAGGCATTTGTGTGTTATTTCCATTTGAAAGAACTCAATTTGAATTGATAGCAGTTATTTTAAGGAGGGAGAGAAAAAAAAAAAAAAAAAAGCTTGAGCACTCAACAAGGTGAACCTGATGAAACAAGTCAAGTGTTGTTCCAAAACGAAACACTGTTACATGCTGTGCCAGACATTAATTTTCATTTGCCAAGGTGAAAGAAAAAAAAAAAGATATTTATATGAGAAAAACTCGAGCCGTGGAGAAGGTGGGTAGATTTAGACGTGGGCTTCTATTCAAATATGAAGGTCTCCTTGACATTTTCTGCACTGCGTTGGCTGCTCATCCTTGTCGCATTTCTCCAAGCTGCAGATGGAATTGCACGACCTGTTGACATTTACAAACTCATCTGGCTGAGAGCGATGGCATTCTATTAGGAGAAACACCTCCGAAAGTCCCGCCACAGAGTCCCGTCTCCACTCTGCGGAGTTCAACACATGAACATGTTATTGCTTTGCACAAACACAAATCGACCTTTGCGGGGAGAGCAAGGAGAGGAGCACGCCGTCTCACTTTCTCCCCTCCTCTAGAAGTCTCTAACTACAGAATGTAAACTTGGATTGAATAGTGGTGAGGTTTAATCAGATCAAACTGGACTGCTGCAGCTGCCACCAGAGGGAGCCCGCTGTTCAAATGTGATCGGGTTAAAGTCTGCTCACCCCCCCCCCCCTCCGCCATACCGATAAGTCTCTGGACAGCAGCCAACAGTAGTGTGGCACATAATTCACCAGCAGCTGTGTTAAAGGCAGGGCGAAGGTGAAATGAGGTGAAGGCAAAGCCAATACAGTTGCAGCAGACATAACAATGACATAACTGTAGACTGACTGACTGTGGAAGGCGGTCTGGGTGATAATGCAGATATGTATGTGTGATATGTGTTTAATACTGACAACTGAAAGCAAATGACAGCAACAAAAAAAAAAAAAACACAACCCAAGGTCAAGAACATGGAAAACCACACAATAAATGAGATGAAAACAAGTTATTTTCTCTGTATGGAGGAGAGTACACTCCTTCACTTTATTAACAACCGATCGAAAATGACAAATCAGAGACAAGCTTTCAAAAAAAGCAGATGGGATGCGATGACAGAACTTAAATATGAATCATTGTGCGGAGTTAGCTTCTGCATCGTGTCCCTCGGAAGTTCAAACGAGGCTGTGCGGATCAGCTGATCTTTGCGTTTTTTTGGTCCAGCGGATATGATGTTTAGAAATCAGGACCTTGCTTCTTCAGCTTGCTGTAGTCCATGTTCACTGTGTAAAACTGAGAAAACAAACAAAATCTTAGCACAGATGTTTCACAAAGTAGAGCCACAACAGAACATCACGCCTTCCCCATTTATTAGATGTTCTTGTAATAAAGAAAACTACATGTATCTGAATACTTAAGCAGTTCAGTAGCTAATGACTTTATCAGATTTGTTACTAGCGGTCAACGTTAACCAGATTATGTCACTTGATTAATCTCATTGAAGGAATAATCCGAGGCTCAGCAACACGCCTGGCAAACATCCATACTATGATCCCTGGACATAAACACCTACCCTGTGTCCATTACAACTTCAGCGCAGAGAGAAACACAATCGAGACTGTAGCTCAACATAAAGTATGATTTCCTGAGCGGTGACGTAGAGGCTCACCTTGTACTGATCGGTCGGGGCCATCTTGTTCCAGGGCTCTGGGTTGTTCTTACGATCCCAGCTGTACAGGAGGAAAAAAAATATTTAAGATGATACACCGAAAAACTGTGAGGCCCATGACATCTTCTCTCATCGTCTCATTAGACGCGAGATCTTACCAGACATCAGGGTTTTTCAAGCCCAGACGAGCGAGGTACATCATGGACATGGTGGCGCCTCCACCGATGAAGATGAAAAGGGGGATCAGCTGCAAAGAACAGAGGGCAAGTTGAGTTTTTATTAAGTAAAGAGGAACAGCTGACTGGAGATCTAGATCAGTAAACAAAGTGGAACTGCTGACAATTTGTGTATACTGAAAACAGTGTACAGTTTGGTCAAAACAGCTTGAGAACTGACCGCTGCCTGTAAAAGTGACTCAAACATTTTCTCTGTTCACTCTGCATCAAGTTATTATTATTATTTATTGCAACATAAGAACAGAACAGTTATACAAACATACAGGTAGACAAAACATTGCATGAATCAAGCATCACAGAAACGATATTAAAATAAATGATGCGTCAAATTTAAATATCAAGACAAGCGTACAGACAAAAATAAGACCTGATCTGTAAAACTTCATAGTGAAAAACAGAAAACAGAACAAATGTTTGGTACACCTTTCAGTACTCTTTGCTTGCGTGAAAAGAAATATGTCATTAGAACAAAGAGATTCACTACATAACCAAGCGTTTGATGCCTTGTGTCAAAATAACAGGAAAATGTCCCTGAAACTAAAGGTGTGTGTGGGGTTGACTTTGACAAGTAAATAAAAACTAAGCTCTTTCCAAATGTTCAAGGTTTTCTCACAAGTAAAGAACAAATAGACCGGGGGATTTCTTCACATTTTCCACAGACGGTGCAGGAGCTGTAGACACCTGTAAATTTAGCTAAAAACACATTAGAGGGATACATCTTGTGTATAAGTTTCAAGTAGCTCTCCTTTCCTTTGTTGGAGACGTAATATTTATAGGGTAGAAGCCAAGATTTCTTCCAGCAAATATTGTCAAGGCGTGACCTCCAAAACAGTGGTGGTACTCAGATCCTTTATGTAAGTAAAAGTTGCAATACAGTAATGTAAAATACTACATTGCAAGTAGTGGTTTGGTCCCTCTGACTGATATATTATTATATATGACATCATTAGATTATTATTACTGAGGCGTCAGTGTATAATCAGCATGTTATTGTATTAGCTGCTAGACGTGTAGCTAGTTTGAACTACTTTATATATATATATTGATAATTAGTAGTCAAAGTTGCACTTAAGTCCAATACTTGAGTAAATGTACTTAAATGACTCCTCTGTATCAAATGAACTGTCAGGCCCTTGTGTGCGAAGTTACAGCTGTCATGTGTTGGGATCGGCCTGTTTACACCAATGTCTACATAGTTTCACAACTTTTTTTTTTTCCAGCCAACACCTCTAGACTAGGTTAACTTATTCAAGTCATATTGAAACTAAACAGAAACATCACTCCTGACTCTGGAAAATGTGAAGTTCATGTAACAGTTGAGGAGAATGGTTGACACCCAGAAATGCTACTTGCTAACTAGCCAGCTAACCTGCTAACCATTAACGTTAACCAGCTGCCAGTGAAGCCCGTGTCCTCATGTGACTTCAAAAGCATCAACAGTCAAAAGTCTTGGTACAATTTAAGCTACGAGTTATTGACATTGAAAATGTGTGTTAGAGAATAAAAACAAACAGTTGAGCATCTTTACGTTTTTAACCGTATTTCTCAAAGTCAGTGCGGTCAAATTGAGACTCGCTAAAGCTAGCAGCGCTAACTAGTTTAGCCACATCCACAGATGATCCGTATTCACAACAAACCTTTAAATTTTATTATTTTTTTAAATATATAACTAAACTATACTTACAGCTGGGTGGTTTCTCAGCTGTTTGCTGACTGTAGCGAGCATTTTGACTCGTGTGAAGGGTGATTTCTCCCAATTTGTACAGAAATAAACGGATTACCGACGGTCTTGCCAAATACGGTGAGCAACTTAATCTGCGAGATCTGGCGGAAGAAAAAAAGGCCGAGGAAACAGGAATAGGATGCTGCTCAGAGCGCCTGAACAGGGAGGGTCAAAAACACACGATTGTTAATTATTACCGGAGACACAAAGAGCATCTGTGATATACAACAAGTCAGAAATATCCAGTAATTAATAAAGATTTGATCAGTCTGTCGCTTCGATGTTTGTTTCATCGTAACATTTTATTCCGGCAAAACTGAAATGCTCGATGATAATTATAATAATAGTAGTAATTAATAGTAGTTTCCCTTCTTGATTTGAACTTTCAAGACTTCTTTGTTTTTATTTATTTAGTTAATTATCCTTGCCACCGCATGGCTCGTCTGTGTAATTTGTTGATTGAGTCTCAATACATTAAATTATTTACATATGTTATGTATTGAAATCTAATTGAAACTTGATATATTGACAGCTGGAATGTGAAGATATACTATAGATATACCTATAGATATATTAAGATATACTAATGCCTTTATATACTGTTATTGTAGCCTTGTTGTTCTTTCAGTCTGTTTTTTTTATTTCTTGAGGAATGCAATCAATCAATAAATGTTCCTACTAGAAATTGTGCAATAAGGTCTAAGTATTTTTTAATTATTTTTTAAAACTAGTTTCCTTCTTTTCTTTTTCCTTCTATATCCATGCTTTCCTTTCATTCTTGGCTGTTTTTTGTTTGTTTGTTTGTTTGTTTGTTTGTTTTCTTTTGTTTGTTTTCTTTTCTTTTATCTCTACTGATTATCTCATCTGCTTGTCTTTTCTATATATTACTTTTCTTCTTTTTATTCAGGATACAATAATTAATTGTGTCAGGATTTATATTATATGTTTTCCCGATTTATGTTGTCATGTTTTTTGTAATGACTATTTGTATTATATGCTTGCAATTAAAAAAAAAAACTAGTTTCCATCTCAAAAGCAAAACCAATCTGTGATCCTTTTTTAAAAAAAAATAATAATTTAGTTAACGTGACATATTAAATGTGTATAATGTATCAGGTAATTTAATCCTGTTTTACATAATATGGCTGTATCTGATTATTATATCAAGTTGTAATATTAACTCTACCTCAGTGGCTTTATTCTCAGAGGCAATTAAAATGTCAGCATCAATAACAATAAACAACAGGTCGATTTAAAGTATTTAATGCTGTCTACATGACTGAGGTAACTAAAATACTTTCTTGCTCAAGTCTCTGGCTCCAGTAGGAGCAGGTCTGCACCACAATCTGGCAGCAGGTGGAGCTGTTTCCCTCAATCAGAGGGACAGAAAGCTGCACTCATTTCATCAAAGTCATTTCATCAAAGTCATTTCTTTGTAATGGACGGTTCACAGTTTTTAAAGTTTGTCTTAAAACAACAGTCAGGTGTCTAAATGAGCATTGATTACATTGCCGGCTGAAGTGCTCTCGCTCAATACTGAACAATTCCAAAAACTGTTGTTCCCATTAGTCACTTAGACACTAATAGATGGATAAATAGGCTCCAGGTTGAAAAATCCCAAAGTTCCCCTTTAATATCTTGTAGCACAGCCTTTGGAGGTAATAACTGCAATCAAGCACTTTCTGTAACTCTGAATAAGGTTTCTCAACGTCTCCACTGGTAGTTCGGCCCACTTTTCTAGAGCAAACTGCTCCAGTTCTCTCAGGTTTAATGGCTGCCATCTCCCAGCTGCAAGTTTCAGCTCTTTCCACAGATGTTCAATAGGATTCAGATCAGGACTCATAGCAGACCACTTCAGAACGGTCCAGTGTTTTCTTCTCATCTGCTCTTGGGGGCTTTTTCAGGGTCATATCCTGCTGGAAGACCCATTGCTGCCTGCTACTGAGACAATGCCAAGGCACCCAGTGCCTGAGGCAGCAAAGCAACCCTTAAACATCACTGAGCCTCCCCCACGTTTCCAGCAGGCATGGTGTTCTTTTCCTTGAAGGCTTCATTTTTTCTTCTGTAAACATAGGGTTGGTGTGATTTACCAAAAAGCTCTAATTTTAGTTTCATCTGTCCAAAGCACATTCTCCCAGTAGGACTGTGGCTTGTCAACATGCATTTTGGCCAGTCTAGTCTGGCTTTTTTGTGTCTCCCTCTTAGAAGTGGTTTTTCCTGGGTCTTCTACCATGGAGCCCATTTTCTTTTAGACAGCGACGGTTAGTGTGACTTGGAACTATTGTACTTTGAACTTGACAGTCGGCTTGGATCAGTATTAAAGTTTTTCTTGGTTCTTTCTCGACCATTCGAGCAATCCTTCTGTTCAATCTCGGGCCAATTTTCCTCTTGCGACCACATCCAGAGATGTTGGCTACAGTTTCACAGGCCTTAAACTTTTTTAATAATATTGGCAACTGAACTTGTTGGCAACAGTGGTCACAGACACATCAAGCTCTTCGGAGATGGTCTTGTAACCTTTACGTTGACCATGCTTGGCTATTACCTTTTTTCTAATCTCTTCAGACCACTCTCTAGTTTTCTTTGTTTTCCACGTTCAATGTGCACACACTGGCACAAAACAGCAGAGTGAGTCATTTTCTCCTTTTTAAACTGGCTGCGTGAGCGATTCTAAGATTGAAAACTACTACCACTATCACTACAAATCAATTATTTCTCACAGCTTCTGAAAGGTACCAATAACTTTTGTCCTGGCTATTTCAGTGTTTTGATTTTTGTTCCACTGCAAATGAAAAATACTTTAATTTCAACACTGCTCAAGGTGAATGGTGCATTATTTTAATAAAATACAAGGGTACCAATAATTTCAGTCACATCTGAAGGTTTTTCTTGCTGTAATCATTCCTCCTGTTCATACTGACCATGAGAAGATCCCTTCATAATGCACTTACAATGTAAGTGATGGGAGACAAAATCCACAGTCCTCTTGTGCAAAAATGTATTTAAAAGTTTACCTGAAGCTAATATGAAGCTTCAGTCGCCCAAATGAGTCAAATCAAGTAGATATATCTTTCAACGTTACAGTCTTTTTAGTGCCAAAGTTGCTCTTTTTGTTACTATACTTCCACCGCAGCTCAACAGGGAAACACTGTCTGAGGAAACACAAAGAGGGAATTTGATGCTAAAAAGACTGTAAACGTGGCAGATATCCACTTGATATGACTAACTCACACTGCTGAATCCTCATATAAGCTTCATATCAACTTTGGCTGTGGACACACTGTGGATTTTGGCCTCCATCACTTACATTGGAAGCACATTTGAAGGGGATCTTTTAATAGCCAGTATGAACAGGAGGAGTGATTACAGCGAGGAAAACCTCTTTCACTGTTCATCTGGGAACCTGACTGTTGGTTTAAGACACTTGAAGAATTGTGAACCCGTCTTTTAATCCTCAGGTTTCACAAACTCTCATCTTCCCCAAATTAGAATCATTATTCCACAAACTTTATAACGGTTTTCCTCTGCTTCGCCCTGCAAAGATTGCAGTTTTAAGGTGCCTCATATTGAGATGTTTAGTGTTTTTCTTTGTGTTAATACAATCAGAAATGCTGATACCCTGCAACTGTGCTTGTTGGAGCAAATATTTCCTTTATAGCTCTGTGGTGCTTCGATGCATTCCCGCTATCAAAATGTTAAGCAGCCAACAGACATGACTTTCATCATAAAAAGTGATAAAACATGTTATATTCTACATATTAATTACCAGGCTTTTTTCAGCTTATAGCTGTAAGGATAGGTCAAACGATCAGTTACCAAATATTAAAATTGCCAAGTATTTTGATAATCAGTCAATCATATGTAGACAAAAAATGTCCAAATTATTTGGTTCCAGCTTCCGATATGGGAATATTTTCTGGTTTCTATGACAGAAAACTGAATATCTTTAAGTTGTGGACTGCTGGTCTGAACAAAATAAGACATTTTAAGGATTTAGGAAACATTGATCAACATTTTGCACAATTTTCTGATGTTTTATAGATCAAACAAACTAATCAATTAATTGAGAAAATAATCAACAGATAAATCAATGATGATTAATTGCAGCCCTAGTTGAAAATACATTGTAAGTTTAAGTGTTTGGTTGAAAATTGCAAAACAGAAGGTGGTAATGATTTCCAATAATATTAATATTTACATTAATTTAAACAATAAGGGTTCGTCAGCTATTTTACAGCCATTTCAAACCTGGAACCAATCAGAGATGAGTATAGTATTACAACTAACTGATATAAAATAATCACGTGTGTGCAATAATAAGAAAATCACCATGAAATATCACAATTTCCCTTTTTATGGCAAGTTATTTCCAACTTGTAGAAAATAAAAATAAAAACAATTCAATAGTAAGATGGGACATAACACAACAGGCTACATATATAACCGTTTATGTTTTATAAATGACATGATACTTGGCAAACCGTTTGCCAAGAAATAAACTACATACTGTGTGTGATAATAAAATTAGACATTGTCAAGCAACATTGTGTAACTCAGGCCTTACTTGGTGGTAAGTTCATGAGTTAAATGCTGGAATTGTATTTCTTAGGCCTTGTTTGGTTCACGTTCCATCCAAGCGAAGTGAGCTGGTTTCAGAAACAATAAAAGGATTTGTCTACATGTTTTCCACCCGTCCAAATTCCTCCACATAAGCAAAGAATATGCTAATGGTTCATGACAGTTCATTCAGGCTTTGATCCCAGGTAAAAACAAATCTTTTCAACATATCAGCAGACTCGGATTTTTAAAAATGACGAAGACTCTCTTTTTAAATACAGTTAAGTTAAAGATCTAACTTGAACAAATCACAGGCACGTACAGTACGTATGCCTTCACAGGATGTCTTATGAATATAAGATACTGGCTATAGAGTGTTTGCATTTGATCTGCAATGATGCTTTCTCTCTTTTTCTCTCTCTGTCTCGGCTGTACTTCAGGTGTTTCAGTGTGTCGTCTTCTTGGGGCCTTTGCCAAATTTAGCATCCAATCCAAGACCTAAAGTGAGAAAACCAAAGATTTGATTGAGGAACAGACATTATTTTACACTCTGGATTTCTAAAAATCAATAAAAAACATTAAAAATAGGAACTTTCTGTTATCTTTTCCAACTAATTCAAAACAAAACTGACTGACTCCTCTTTAATTATACTTGATGCATTATTTAAATGGTTTGCGTGGGAAGTCTGTGTTTCTTAATTGGACCTAATTTTATGTGATAACAAGCACATACAGTAACTGTCTCAAGCTGCAGTTGTTGATAACTTCAACCATGTTTTTGAAAGCTTTTGCTGCCATTACAATCTGTCAACAATTTCACAGTAATACATTGTATTAATGAGGAAAAATCTACCTTTGGAATCACTGAGTAAAAGGTAAAAGGAAACAGGCAACAGAATTAACTCTCACCGAGGAACACAAGGACGGTGCCGAACCACTGCATCGTGCTCATGACGTTACCAAACAGAATAACGGAGCCGAGGATGGTGAAGAACTTCCTCGTGGTGGTTACGATGGAGCAGGTCAGAGGTCCAAAGTATACTACCGTCATAAAGATGAAGGTCTGATAAAAGAAATAATAATAATAATAATAATTAGGTAATGTAATCTGGATACAAGCTGTCAGAGAGTTTGCTTCACTCCAAAACTTGTATTTCTTCCAACAGTGCAACGCAACATTACCCATCATCTCATACAAGTACAACGACCGCATCCATTCACCCACCTGGCCTAAAGCGCTGGTCAGTCCAAACAGAAGAATATCGTAATAGATGCCCGGGTGGCGTTCAGTAAAACTCAGGAACTCCCAGATTTCCCCGGTCCACAACACCGCTGAGAAAAAAGAAAACAACATTTAGTGTCATTTCATAAACACAACAAAGTAACTGATCATAATTAGAGCTGCACTGATTAGTTGACAGAATATTAATAGTAGATTATTTTGATAAATACTTGTTTTTAGTGATTTTTTTTTAAAGACAAAATGTCCAAATTCTCAGATTTTAGCTTCTCAAATGTAATTTTTTATGGTTTATTTTGTCGTCTATGACAGCAAACTAAATATCTTTGATATTTGGACTGTTGTTCGGGACAAAACAAGACATTTGAGGACGTCATCTTGGGCTTTTTGGAAAACAGTGATTGACATTTTTCACCATTTTCTAACATTTTATAGACCAAACAACTAATCGATTAAGTGAGAAAACAATCAACAGATTAATCAACAGTGAAAATAATCTTAGTTGCTGCCTTAATCATAACATCTGATGTGAAAATCCAGATCATAGAGTTCATAGTGTGAGGGTAGAGCGACACCAAGTGGTGTGACACAGCAACAACAGTGAGATGCAGATGCTGGGTCTGGGGGCGTCTGGGATTCGTGGGAGTGAAGGTGTAAGAATACCTTCGCATCCTGGGATTAAAAACACTTCAAAGCTAAAAGCAAAATTTCTAATTAAGGCAGCAGGAGTTTATCTGTGACTGTGAAGATTTAACAAAACTGAAGACATCTGACGGCATTTTAAAGCTGCCTGGAACTAACACTTACTAAAAACATATATAGAAATTTGGAATATGAAACTGGGAGCCAGATGTGCAGGAGAAATGGAAATATACTGAGATTACAGGCAGCACCAATTAGTTTGTTACAAGAGTGATAACAGTCTCTCACTTCTCACACTGGCTTTGACCTTTCAGTCTTTATCTTACAGCCTATTGGTGCTTAACCTTAGAAAGCCTCCTTGTTATACTGCTTTTGTTTTATGTACCTTACTCTAGAGCATATTATAGCAACCTCCTCACAGAACTCAAGGCTTTGCGGTGCAGTATTCCTTATCTACAAAAGATAACACTGAACACTTTGCCTTGACTGAATTAATGAGTTTTTGGCTCTTGAGAGAACAGCGTTCACCTTTTTCTTCTCTGACACAGTTTGCATTGGTTTTGTCGCCATTAACTGCTGCATCACAGGAGCCTTTTTTCCCCACCGAGGTTCCCCTTAAGAATTGAATATTAGCACTGACATATTATTATGTGAATATGACAATGTTAGCATTCAGCTGTCAATACTGAAAACACCTTAAAATGACGATAACATGTAACTACGCTGTATTTTTGAATAAATGGTTGATTGGACCAGCAGGGTAACAAAACACCTTGATGTTGACATTCAGTTGAGATCATTTTGGACTTTTTCAGACTTTTCAAAGAGTCACAGATATGCAACTGTAAATCATATGGTTCAAAGTGCTTGTGCAAAACTGCAGAACACTCAAGCATCCTGTATAATGTAACTTTGGTGAACATGTCAACACAATAGATGACATTGACAAAAACAGGAAATTATGCGCCACAGATGCCAGAATATACAAAACTACATTTGTTTAATGCAAAAACATTTTGCACTTTTTTTTTTTTACAACAGCAGTCATAATCTGTTGTATGTTTATTATATAACTTGTCTTCTTCCTCGTGGTTATGAATGAACAGACGTGACTTGTGACAGGTGTGTGTGAAAGAGCGTATATGCCAACAGGTGTGTACACAACAGCAAGAGGCGGTTGGTCAGTTGGCTGATGGCTCCCACAGGGTTATGGGATTTATTGAGATTTGGTTTATTTGATTTTATTATTTTTATTACCTTCCTAGTTATGTTTGTTTTATTGTGTTAGCGTTTGCCTGCACTGGAGCCAAATCTTAGCTCTTTTAAAAAAACAAACAAACATGTAAATAAATATGAAGCAAATTCCCAGACTAGTTAAAAAAAGCTGGCGTACACTACCTAGCAGCAAAATACAATAACTACACCCTATTCCAATGTTATCCATGGCTTCTGGGAATTTTTGGGTCTCCCCTCATAAACATGAGTTGTTAAAATCTGTTTCTGTGGCTTCTTGTGACTTAAGATGGATCTTTTTTATGCTGCATCTCACTCATCCCTAGAAAAGGCTTAACAACTGGTTTCTAGTTGATAATTTTTCATCCAAGTTCATATAGAAGTTAATTTAAGTGGTACAAAAAGCCTTGATTAATCAATTTGCAATGTTCAGAGAGAAAGGTTCTGCAACAGGATGTTCAGTGCACCAGTGTGCCAGATTCATTCAGCTGTATTTTGGCAGCGCTGAACCACACCAAGGTGATTCTGCTCATTAGTTTCTCCTCCGTCGCTGCAGTCGTGTCAATCACCGATGTGCCCTGATGTAGTTTCGGTTGGAACGAAACCCTCCGTGCTCCTGGGACTCCGTGGCTCATATTCTGTTAGATGAGAGTTTGGCAGCTGACTCACCTAGTCCCAGCACCAGAGTGGACCACATGTTGATGTTCAGCATCATGTGGTTGGCGCCCGTCTGGAAACGAGCCCTCATGTGGTCCTGGGCTACACCAGTCAAACCGTCCAATGTCAAAGAGACCAGCTGTGACGCGGCGAAACACATCACCAAGCCGTGAGACAAATGTCACGGGAGACGCAGATGGAAATATTACAATGAATGGGATACAGGTGAAATTAAAGGAATATAAAGCTATAAAACACTCACCAACAGAATCTCTCCAAACCCGAAAACGTGGTCGTCTGCGACACCTGAGCTCTTGTTGGGTTTATACAGGAACAGAGCAACACCGCTCACAATCAGCAGCACACACAAGTACTTAGCCATCGGGTACTTCTTCCTCAGTATCGTCACACCGAGAATCATCACTGAAACAACACGATAACATGATGGATCACTGAATACCAGAGTGAAATATCTACGGTGAGTTAATCTCACAGGCCTTTATCCCTGAGAGTGGAACATATGGATGGTGAACGAGTGTGTGTGTGTAACAGCAGATAACCAGATGAGACATAACCCTCATATACAGTCAGACCTGCCACGTATGCTTACTGTCTGTGTCCTTGATCAGTTCAGAAAGATATCAGCATCTCTCTCTTATACATATACACATGGGTAATTTTACTATGTACATTTGCACATTACATTATCAGACACGGATGCACAGCTGAGGCCTGAAACTTTCACTAATAACTGAAACAAAGACAGGAAGTGACAAGTGTATAAATGTACATTTCCCCTTTTTCAACAAGATCAACCATAACCGTAGACGTCTGTTTAGTGGCATAGATGCAGCCGTTAATGCTCGACTGATTTGTTGTACTTAATATTTGCAGTGAGTGTGTTTAGTAGTGTATCTCACTCCACCTGATCATTACTTGAGTCTCATTCACTAACTAAATGCTCTTTTAGATTTTTTAGCATACAAAGGGGGACCGAAAAGTTCCTGAAACTAAGAGAGAAAAACTGTCCTTCTACATCTTAATTAGTACCTTTCTAATCCCCTTTAAAGTACTCTCCTTGAGATGAGATACACTTGTCCCAGCTCTTCTCCCTCTATTGTCTCTGTGTCCAAAGCCTCCTGCGATTTTTCCACGGAGGCGAATCTTCTCCCGTTCAGTCCCAATATTCTGTAGGCGTACCTAGCGGCAACTACACTCTACTCCAGCGCTAGCAATGGCTTCCAGGAAGTTATGGGTCCCCTCTTGAATAGTATATAACCACAGATATTCAGGCATAGCGTTGCTGGATACAACAAATGCCTCACCATTACATGTCACCAGCTACTCTGCTAAGAGAAGTCATTTTAACTGTGATATTCTTTCTTTTATAAAAACATATTATGTGTGTGATATGCAGGTGGTATGTGGGCAGAAGTGATATTGTTAAATTTACCTGGTATGGGCTTGCAGGATTTCCCCAACACCTGTCAAAAAGCAAAAGGTTGCTTTAGGACATAACAGCACCAACACTGTTCAAACAATGCAGACTCACAATCAGATTTATACCAACTGACTTTGTATGTCAAAAAAAAACAAAAAAAAAAAAAACAGCAGACTCACCTGTGTTGGGTAGTTCACATACTGAAGGGCAGAGTTACTGGACACCATGGCTCCAAGATAAGAGAGGGAACACAGCCCATAGAGCCAGCTCTGGGTGCGATCCTGCTTAGAGCCTTCGAAAAACTGGATCACTGATGATAAAAAAAGGGAAGATTTATTTTCTTAGAGTGCATCAACAAGCTATTATATGATAAATCAAACATTTTAAGAGCAAAACATTTTTTTACCAGATTACCAGTTTGAGGCTTATAAATTAACAGACTAGTGTCAAAATCTTAATTGTGACAGATTCACAGTTTCCGAACACGTGTAACAGACTCACAGAGTTTAGCAAACAGAGAGTTGATGATACACTGGATGAAGACCAGCGTCCGGGCGAACCTGAACTTCTCCTTCTTCTCTCCCTGACCGTAATCGCCTCGAGTGCTGGAAAACAAAAACAGGAAACAGCAGCGTGTTGAATAGAGTTCATCATGGACACCAGCGTTCCTGCTACAAAGAGGAGTATTGAGGGTAAAGAGCGGAGTGTTTTCATGAGTCTCCAAGCTGTGAAAAGGTCCTTCAGTAAGAAAAAGGCCGTAATGCATTAAATTACAACTGACAGGGTGGTGGGGGTGACATTTTGTTAGGTAACTCATAATTTTTGATACAATCTTGTTTGCTTGCTGGTGACAAGAGGAAACTGTGGTCAAGAACTCATCGTAAACAGTAGTGGGAGTATTTTTGAAGTAATGGAAGTCAGTCAGTCAGGTTTGTTAGAAGGCTGTGCCGGGTTTCGAGTCATCTCTCTGAAACCAGATACGATCCCTGCTCCCTTTTGGGACTTCAAACAACATACCATCTGTGTCAAGCCTCAGTATGTGAAACGCAATATAGACCGAGCCCCCATTTACTCTTTCTAGAGAGTCACGAATAAGTATTAAGACTTGATACTTAACTTAGAATCCTTACTCTCTCTTATCATGTTTAAAAATATGTTTAAATCAGTTTTTACAGAACAGCGTTATTGCTTTTAACTAGTGACAGATCTCAATTAGCATGTGATGACCCCCTGGTGTCATATTTATTCTGCCATTTGATTCACCTGCCTGTTTGCTTTTGCAGGTGATCATTAGCGCAAGTTATTTAAGTCTGACTCACTGCCACTCTCTCCCTGGTTTGGTTCAGTTATGCTGTTTTAGTTTATCCACACACACATCTTCCACTCATGCACATCAAATACCACTGACTCTACTGATTTCCACACTCCGTATTGTGAATATTTAGTCTGATTTGGTTAATAAACTTATTTTCTGTTAAAACTAAGCATGGTGTGTCTCCTGTTATGTTGTGGCCGAAGAGCCGGGTCATAAAGTAGCAGCACACTGATCTTGCTTTAGCGACAGGAAAGACTGATGTATAAAAGAGTTCTTCAGCCTGTTTAAATTAAAGGACTCTAAATCAGTGGGTGTCAAAGTGGGGTCTGGGGACCCCTAGGGGCCCTTGAGGGGGATCCATGGTGTCCACAGCAAAAAAGAGAATATTTCTTTTCACTGTAATTTGATCCATAAGTAACTCAATGACAGAACGTATGATTGTTTTAGTCATGGGTCTGGATAATAAAACATCTAAAAAGGCATTACAGATGGGGGAGTCTGGGACAAAAACCTTATCAAATGGGGGTCTGTGGTCTAATTTGTGTCAAGTTTAGGGATCCTTGATGTGAAAAAGTTGGAGAACCATAGCTATAAATCGCCTGTTAGAGGGCATTTTAAAAACGGACCTACAGTGGAGTCCAAAAGTCTGAGACCAGTTTCCCCTTTTCACTTTAATGTGTCATTCACTTGAATGGGAAAGTGGTCTCAGACTTTTGGACTCTACTGTATCTAAATATGAAAGTTGACGCATGCATTAATCTGACTATGAATAATAATGAAGGAAGCAGAGGCGACCGACTAGAGTTTATATGCACCAATGCACTCAACTCCCTCATTAAGAGACTGTCCCACCAGACTCCATTGAAAATACTGACAATTTAATGTCAATGTCGCCTTTCATATCGCTGTAAGTAACTTTGTATATCTGGCACAGGTTTGCATGATGAAAGGTTTGAACACACCTGGCACATTATGTACCTTGTGGTGCATTATCTGCATATATGTCAAATTAAATTATCCTTACGAGTGCCGAGCTGCAAGCCGACATTAAAAACCGACGGTTTTTCGATGGAGTTTGGCGCAGGCGGCGGATCTTGTCATTAAAAGTCACTTACATGGTTTCTTGAAGGATCCCATAGTAGAAATAACAGATGAAGACTCCGAAGAAACACACGATGAAGCGTATCCGCGTGTTGTCCCACAGCGAGGCGGGCTTCCCCGCTCCCTTTCCCGCAGCCATGCCGTCCTCCACCAGCCCGGGTATGGTGACCGACACCGCCGCGCTCCCGGTGCTCCTCACACCGACGTCCCGCTCCACTATAGCCGCAGACACGAGCCCGGAAATGGTGCTCGCGTTTACTATAAATAACTTCCTTTATGCACAATAAGCTGTTATTTCCTTTAAGCACAATAGCTTGTATTTCTTAAAGCTTGCTCAACGGTGCATTGAGTTGTCTGACAGTCTATGGTGTCATGTATTTATTGTGTTCATTTTTAGATAATTTAATATGATGTCCGTCTTGAAATGTCCTCCGGGTCATGAAAAAGCATCCCTGCTTTCTCACCTGGGAAAGATGTGAGTACAGTTACTGTTTTCATAGAGTAATTAAAAGCTATATTTAGGGAGAAAAGAGGTGGCGTCAGGAAATTTGGTTTTGTGAAAGGACCTCTGGGTTGTTTACAGCCGCCTGAACCTTTAGAAATATTTTAATAAATTAAATCTGGAACATAAAAGCATGATGTTATATTCAGTGTAACCGCGTCGATCCAGATGAATTATCCCTAATTGTATCTTTCCTCTATTAGCAATTATGTATTAACTGTATAAAAGACGCAAGTATGCAGTTTTAAAGGCAGCTATTAAAAATGTGAGGTCCTTCCTCAAAAATGTCGCGTGCCTTTTTGTCGTCTTAGGATGTGGATTAAATTGATTGGTCCATGTAAGGCAATTAAGATCCACTCACGGCCAATCACAAAGCAGATTCAGGTGGAACGAGGCGGTTCTTATATTTAAAAACAGCAAATCCACGTGTCAAAGGCAGACACATCAACAACAAGGCGAACCACAGGAATGACAACTACGAAAGGGGGTGGATAAACAAAAAAAACATAAAAATAAATATAACAGAATACAGTAAAGTAAAGACATTAAAACAATACACTCATTGACAGTGTTTGCAGCCTTCTTGCTAGTGCAAGATTTAATGTTTTTTTGTTGGCAAACTTAGCTAAGATAATAAGATTGATGATTTTAACTTGTTTTTCATTCTGTTGTAACTTAAAAACCCAAACTATTTATGCAATTAAGCAAACTCAGCCATAAATGTGACATTAATGAACTTAGAAACCTCTTGCAGCAATCTTTTAGTATCGGTTTTATTTATTTTATGCTTTTTTTTTGTTTTGTTTTAATGTCTTTCTATCTCTTATGTGTTGTTTGTGAACCCTCCTGTACCTCATATTCATTCATGTACTCAATAAAGTGGGAAATGTCAGGATTGATAAAGACAAGTTCAATCTGATCAATTTAATCATACTTACAGCTGAATTTCATACCCATAAGTGTAAATTCTCCAACAATAAATCCTCTTTCCTGCTCTGGTTAATGAAATAAAAACTACATCTCCTTTATTTCAAATAGTGAGAATAGAAAAGCTGTCAAAACTTATTTAATTGTGCCTTTTTGTTAAACTCAGTTTACTTTACCCCCTGGCTGAATTTCTTTTGTTTGTTTAATGTAAATGATATTGTTTTTTATGACCTTATACTGTCTTGTGTTGAACATTTCTTTGTGCTTGAGATGTACGTTCTAATAAACACTCAATAAAGAAGAAAAACATTTAGTATCATATCAAATAAAAATCAATTTTCCAAAAAGCCTTTAAATTGCTTGTTTTGTCCACCTGTCCAAAAAATATCAAAGATATTTAGTTTACTATCATATAAGACAAAGAAAAGAAATAAAACCAAGACATTTTAAGAAGCTGGAAGCAGCAAATATTTGCATTTTTGTTTTAAAAGAAATGCCCAAACAGTTAATTGATTATCAAAATCTTTGCAGATAAATTTCAATTAGCTATTGTTTCAGCTCTAACGTATCTGAACACCCAGAACATTTGGGATTTTATTTTCTTCACAATAGCAATGACACACTTAACATTTTAAAATGTAAACTAAAAAAAAGAAAAGGGTGCATAATCACGTCTGACAAAACAGAGCTGACAAACATTACCAAATAGTTCATTAGCATGTTCTTATGCTATGATATCTTTACTGTTGGTCATATTTTTTTTTATTCCACAGGATCACGTCGACAAAGACTGTTTGATCCGTATGAACTCCAGCAGAGAGAAATCAACTTCTGCCATATGAAAGTTAACACTGAAACATTAACACTTAGTTGTGATTGGAGCCACAAACAGACTCAGATTGAACACAAATTCAGTTTGACTCGCTCAAAACTCTTAAGTGTGGACAAAATCGCAAAAGTTTGGTTAGAAAAAAAAAAGCCAAACGTAGGCAAGTAAAGCTAATAAAACATCATTTCCTGCTTATAACATTAAAGCACCAAAGTCTAAACAGAAAGATGGGCAGTATCACAAGCCTCCTCGCTCTTTACAAAGATACAAAAATATATATCTTCCTAGAAATACATCTGTAGAAAAGTAGCCCACCATAAACTAGAGGCCTAGTGAGAAAAATATTCTTCCTCAACCAACAGATTATGAAATTTTAGTAACAAACCCATCAAGTAATTCTCTCAAACTGAGCTGAAAGTTCATCTAAACTCACGCAATGCTTCACTAGGATATTAATCAATTGTAAAGGATAGTGAGAAAGTAATACTCGTGTGTTCTAAGTGCTCCGGCTTTATTTTCACATTAAAAGTGAAAACATCCCTAGCAGATGGCAGTCTTTGTCCAAACAGCTGATACACGAGTAAAACAATATTCATAGAACAATGTCAAGACCTCAGTCATCCTACTGGGACAGTTTAAGTGCTGATGAAGTCAATATCAGCTGAATCCAAGAGTCCTGCAGGTAGAAATAATCAGTAAAAGCAGCCAGATTTTTAGTCCAAAGTCAGTCTAAAATATGACGGCGACAACTGTTTACAGTCACAAAGTTCGTTCTTTTGATCACAGTGATCGTGGCGCGTTACAGCAGAGATGACCCAGGTGACCGCAGGTATCCGTTGGCACCCTGCATACAAAAACAAATCCAGTTTCTCCAGGTATAAAGGACTCCCCGGGCAGTGCGGCGTGTCCCTGAGAGAGGTTCTGCTCAGATGTCCATCTACTGCATGCCCAGGTGCCTGGTAGGAGAGGCTTGACCCGGGCAGCCGGTGACGGGAGAGACCGACAGGCCTCGGAAGAGGAGGTCCATGGAGGGCAGGAGGGGCTTCAGGAGACTGACGGGGCAGAAAGCGGAGCCTCCGTGGGGGGTAAAGTTGACTTTATTGGGGTCGGGGCAGGACGGCTGGAGGAGAGGCTCATCCTGACAGGCAGACCTGGAGGTAAAAGAGATGCGGAGAGTAATGAGGTCGTTAATATGCGTCAAACAAAACACTTGTCGGATCAGTCAAACAGCGTCTGAAACCCTCTCCCCGACATCTTTCCAAAGTTTGACTTACAGAGGCTGCGTCTGATCATTTCTGTAACTTTTGGAAACCAACAAGCTGAGAAATCGAGCAGGATTTCATCTTCTCTCTCGCTCCATTTACACCTGGTATTAAAACATGACCTGTATCTGGACAAGACCTCCCTTTACCTGGGATGGACCATGTCTACTGACAAGTCTAAGCTAACTAATTTGTATATTGACATCCGATCACACAACTGAGATCACAAGAACCCATTTTAAAACCAGTTTTAAATGCACAGACCCATGAATCGGATGTCATTATACAGATGATGTGGCCTGATGCAGTTCACATGTTAAACATAAATACGGCCTTAAGCCCCCTTTTATACAATTCTTCACACATTTTTAATTTTTGAGACTTTCCAAAAGTGTACACTGTCATCGCCATTTGTACAATTCATTGTTGTGACAGCAGGCTTTTCACTCTTCTTAATGTGTGACCATTTGAAACAGCTATAAACACTTCTGCCTCTAGATGTAGTTGTACCACAATTTATATGAACAACTTAGTTTCAGGCATACACAGGCCTTAAATGGCATGTCCTGGATAATGATTTGGATCATTAAGGGCCCTGAAAGCCGCAGTTTTGCCTGTTATGACATCGTAATTTCAATCACAATATGTACCCGTGCTGGGAAAAACTTATGTGCAGGCCTCTCGTAGCAAAAGCAGAGGTCAATCCAGGTGCTTATTTTGGCCTTGGTTATATGAATTATGCATAGTCTAAAAAGTGTTGACTCACATCGCTTCCTCGCATACTCTAACTCGCTCGCAGCCTTCCGGCGGCTCGCGCTGGAAGGTTTTGTTGGGACGAGGAGAGGTGGAGCAGGGCTGCAGCAGAGGAGGATCCAGTGCAAATGAAGGAAACAGCGTCGACGGAGAAGGACACAGGATCTCACAGTCCTCAGGTTCTGCACACACGGGGGAGAAATATCCAAACTTTTACTAACAATACCACAAAAATCAACGTACAGTTTAAGAGGAAAGCATAAAAACGATAAATTTAGCTAACCTGGCTCTCCCATGGGACAGGGAGACTGTGATGGAGACAGAAGAGATGGGTTCAAGGGACAAGGGGAATTTGAAGGCGACAGAAGTGATGGATCTAGAGGACAGGGCGACTGAGACGGAGAGAGGAGGGAAGGATCCAGAGGCCCCGGGGAGGGCTCACTCTGAGAGCCACTGCTGCATCTCTGGGCAGGGACAGGAGCCCTGTGGCCATCTGGGATATCCAAAATCTGAGTGAAAAGTGAAGAGGTCAGGGAAGCCAAAGAAACAAGAGAGTGCAGAGTGTATGCTTAGATGCTTAGAGTTCCAGGAGGTATAACAGGGTTTACTACAAAAAGTCTTGAACAGACAACAGCCAGATATGTGGCTTTTTCAATCAATTTTCAAGCTTTTTTCTGAGATAAAATTGTGATTATTTTGTTATTATGAGAAAACTAAATCTGATCAATGATAAACCTTTTTCAGCCTGACATATAGTACAATATATCACAGTAAGGACTGAAAAACACATGGAATTGGTATGAAAATTGTCTATTTTAAAGGAAAACGCAATTATTCATACACATATATTAAAATTTTCCGTTCTGTTTCTTTACTAATCTTTGATATTTGCCTCTGCCTCACTGGTTGGAAGCATATCTCAGCGGGGCTTTTACCTCATGCTGATCGTCGGTTTTTTCGGACACAAACACTTCTTCCAGCTCCAAGTTGAGGCCTTCGACGCTACGTCGCAGCCGCGGGGCGAGTCTGTTCAATGGCATGAGCGGCATTGTCTGCAGGAAAAAAACAAGTAAATAACAGGCGAATGTAGGAAAGAGTCTGCGCTTGATTATGTACTTGTGTTACTAAAAACTTGTGCAAAATTATAGTGGATTCTTGGCTGTGTTTGAATTGTACAGTACGATATGCTGCTTTCAAACTGTCTCTCTGTGACAAGCACGGCAGTAACACAGGAGCCGTGACGACAGCCGTTCCTAAGAAAAGCACCAGTGTTTTTTATATCCTGGTTACTAAGTTCCTCCTAGTCTGCCTGTGGAAGCCATTTTGGCACCGCTAGTATTCATGAAAACTTGTGTCCTCGCCTCACCCCGCCGAGGGGGGGAAAAAAGAGATTCGAGCTACCTGAGTGATGCCTGCTGCATGACCCGCTGGCAGGGGTTGGTGGGGGAGCTCGTACCCTGCAGAGGGGGGCGCGTGGCGGGACCGCTTCTGCAGCTGTTGCCTCAGCTTGGCCACCTGAGGGCAGAGCGGAGAGAAATAAATGACTCGTGGAATCACTACAACTCATTCTGAAAAGGGAGAGGTTACTCGTTTTTCCCCTCAGGAGCGGTTAATGTTACATCTTTTCACTGGGAGGATGAATAGCGACTGCTGAAAGAGTAAAGGGTGTGTGTGTGTCTGACTGAGCTGAGTCTAACAGGGAGAAGAACCGATGAATGAGACGCTTTAGTGATGATATACTGAGATACTCGCCTCCCTCAGGTGCTCTGCGCTGCCCCACGACGCCGAGCGCTTGTGTCCACCCATACTTCTCCTTCCCCGGGTCTCCTCTGCCCAGGAACTTGGAGTCTTTTAAAAAAGAATAAATAAAAGATTATTGCAGTGTTGTAAATATAAAGAGTTCTTTTGGAGGTTTGGGTTAGAAAATGCCCTTTTTTTTTTTTTTTTGGCTATAATTCTGTCCGTCAGCAGGGTTGACCTTTTGGAGGCCTGATACAGAGTAAAGCCATTTTCTGTTATAAACCCAGTGAACTCCAATCAACAAAGTGTACCACACACACAAGTGGAGCCCCACACAGCTGTCTTGCACACCTGCCCCACAACAGCTGTACAGAGGAAAGGCAACGAGAGAAAAACCACTCTTGAGCTGCAAAACAAGTCCCCGCTTCCTCACACACACATAAGAAAACATCCAAAACCACATCATTGTAAAGACTATAAATACAGCTCGACAATACACCTCAGTGCACTTACACCGACATACTGTAACCCTGTTGTTCACAAAGTCACGTACTGTAAAGGAAAAACAACAACGCAATGTCTCCTTCTGTCAGTCACAACTTCCTACTCTCATTTGTACCGTTTTCTTCACGCTGACTCTTGATCTTCTAGCAGCAGGGGCCTGGTTGACCGTCGCCGGTTGTTTGTTGGGCGCAGACGACGACTGGCAGTTCATCATCATCATCATCAGGTGAATCCCAGGTTGAGTTGACCCATAAGTTTAGACACTCGCAGTACTGGTGCCTCTATGCTCCGAGTCAAACAGTCTGATCCACTCAGCCGTGTTCATGCCATTCATAGGCCAGACTCAGCTAGCGTTACACTGTCTTTTAGCTCTCGGTCCCTGTGGCACAGTTACATCATGGCTTTCTGACCCCCCGAAAAACAACCGGCGTTTAGGGTGTCAGCTTCACAACCCTCAGAGAAATCTTCCCTGAGCTCCGAACTGCCAGCAGGAAAACACAGACACCATCTTCTGTCCTGTCCGGCAGATTCATAGTCGATCGCCTGGCTAAATAAGTCACAACGCGGCATGAGTCAGTCATATAGTGACATTGGTGTAGAGTTACAGCTGCCATCCACCCCCCGCCACCCCCCATCATCATCCAACACCAACAACCCCACCCTCCCCAATACATGAAGAGGGGGATCATGGGACACAAACCTATAAAAAGACTCAAAGGTAGCAAAGTATTTCGTCTGGCGTGGCTCATGTTTCCAACATGGACAGCTCGTCAACATGTACTTAATTCCTGCTTGAAATATAAACAGAAATCAAGCTGCAACTAATTAATCTGTTGGTTATAATTTTTGATTAATTGATCAATTTGTCAGTCTATAAAATTATGAAAATTGCTCAACCCGATTTTCCAGAATCAGACGTGATAACATCTTTAAATTGCTTGTTTGAAACCCAACAATATTCAACTAATAATTATAACAAATAATTAAATAATTAACTAATTTGAGAAGCTGGAAGCACAGAAGATTTAGCATTCTTGCTTGATAATTTCCTTGAACGTTTGCTTGACTATCACTATTGGTGGCGAATATGTTCTGTTGCATAACTGATTGAATCTACTGGCCCTGAAATAAATATGACCTCATAAATGTTTTATTTACACTGTCATAGCGTGTGTTGTTTTTGGATTGCATAGTATTTTAAGTTTGTCATAATTAGCAGGTTTACTACATTTATAATCATATAATTATGTGAACAATTTATTAGACATTTTGCCATTCTTTTCATTTTAAACTCTTTGGAATATATTTATATATTTATACTGTAGATTCCTATTTTATATTATTTATGATGACTTGTATTCTCTCTTAACTTGTATATTTTGGTTGTTATGCACCACAACATCAGGTCAAACTCCTTGTATGTGCAAATCTACTTTACTTCCGATCATTTGAAAGTATACATCAAAGTATACAGTAGTACATACAGTATAAAGTTGTGTCTTTTTGTTTTGTATATGTGTTACCATAAGATGCATGTTATACATTTTTGATGTTTGATAAACAGCTGAGTATTGCAATTTTGTAACGTTGGACGCACCAAATGTTTGGCTTGACGTGGAAATAAAAACTAATTTACCGACTAACTCTAATCTATTAATAATAGAGTCTTGAGAAATAAAGAGTGAAATGACAGCAAACAATCAGTTATATCATCTGAGGTAATTCAGAGGAACGATGGCAGGAGGAGGTGCTGGGTTGGGCTGGATGTGTGTGTGGTTGAGGAGAGTGCTGGGGGGATGGGGTGTCTGTATAATGAGGTCAGGAGGGGTCTGTTCCTCACAATGGAGGCAAAGGGGGTTCGTTCGGGTTTAAACTGTGTCAGGAGCGAAGACGAAGCTTGCGGAGCTTGGTGATGTTCGTCAAGGGCTTTGTGCACTAGTTAGGAGCAGATATACAGTCGAAGGGGGTGGGGGGGGGGGGGGGGGGGGGCACGGGAAGAACGGCAGAGTTTGAGAAGAACAAAAACGTCTATTTCCAGTTGGCTGCCTTCCACCCGCAGCGTCGAACTGGAACCACCAGACACCTGCAGAGCCAACATCAGATATCTTGTCCTCTATAGAAATCCTCAACATACACAAGAAGTGGAACAAAGAAACTATTGGTTTCCACAGAGCAGGCTAACCTGTTTGCTGTTTTTTCTTTCTGCAACATGAAGCAACAGGTTTTATGGAAAATATGTTCTTATACTGGTGTAACACACCAGCATTCATCATTCATTTGATTACAGTAATTACACCAAAGCATCACAACTAATTTGACAGTGTCATGATATACTGATATTCACCTGTGTGGCTTTGTCATTGACACATGTAACGGCCGTGCTGTCGGTCTCCTTGGGCCACTGTCCCTGCAGGTAGGGTCCAACGATGGCGTCCAAGGACAGGGTTCGGCGAATGGTGGGTTTGGGCGGGCGAGCCGTGGTCCTGTCGGCTTTCAGGAGCAGAGATGAAACACATCATCGAGTCAGTGAGAATGTCTGGGTTGTGTAAGCCTGCGCTCAGTACATGTCAAAACGATTTCTGTCTTGCAGAAGTGATTAAAACGTGTGCTTGTGTGATCATGTTTAACTTCAAACTGAATAAAGATGTGTAAAAAAAAAAAAAAAAAAACTCTTTAAGAGACTAAACAGTATTTTAACACCAGTGGTAGTTGTTCACAAAATTGCTCCCAGGCTTCCTCCCCACCAATAAGCAAGCAGTGTGTGTTTGAGTGTGTGTGTGTGTGTGTGTGTGTGTGTGCATGTTGGCAGCTCTTTGTAATCTCTGGCAGGTGTGGACCATGCCTTTGACCTGGAGCAAAGCCATCGAACTACACAACACTGGCAACAGTTGCCACAGGCTACTTGTGTATCTACCACCAACCCCCCGAAAAAAACACACACTGTAATGTTGTCATCAGCCAAGGTTGCGGGGCAGACAGGATGTATAAATAAACGCAGCTACATGCAGATGTGATACAGTTTAACACATTAAAAGAACAACAAGTAACACAAGGAGGCCTTCAAAGCTGCTGCTGCTGCTGCTGCTGTGTTAGCGTGAAGCATGCAGCAGAGATCCTGCAGGTCAGAGTGCAAAGGGGCGACAGAGTGTCCAAATAACATTATGAGAACAGTGTTATGTTTCAGGGTTCGCAGCCTGCCTTCAATGTTGACTTAACATTCTCATAGCATGTTGTAATTGTACCTTTTAGAGCACAAATCAAGTAAAAAAAAAAAAAAAAGTTGGATAGTATGGCCTTTTCCTTTCATTAATCTCCATGATGGTCATCAAATTAAACCTCGCTGTTTAAGATATTATTCAGTTTATGAAACGGCTTTTCTACTTTTATCATATTTAGAGTGCTGTGAGTTGTAATTTAGGAACTTCTTTACCAACAAATGTTAAAATGTAAGAACTTATTCATTCAAAAGTGGCTTCAAGAGAACACGAGACACACAAGAGTAGCAAGACAGGGCACAACATTAGCACCAGCTGCTAGCCAAAGCTGGTAAAATATGCAAGTGGCTGATAAATTTGCTTCACTCACCAGTCAAAAAACATGATAATAATCTATTGAGTGGCAAAATTTGAACATTCACTAGCCATTTGGTTGGTGGACTAATAACTTAATTTTGCACCCTCATAGCAACTGATAATATATGCTCAGTTCAATTTTGTTGCAATAAAATTCTCTTTATATTTAGATCCTAAACACACACACACACAAAAAAACAGGCAGATAATGATTACATTATTAATAAAGAGACATCAAACAAAACTTGTAGAGTTCTGGCCCATGCACATGCACGTGAAGGCATATTAACCCCCCCTCCTCCTCCTCCTCCTCCTCCTCCTCCTCTTCCTCCTCCTGTAGGTCTGTCACAGGCTACTTTCATGGACAAAATTGAGACTAAAGACCAGTTAATTGGGGATGGCTTTGTCCAACCGGGGACAACAGCTGTGTCCCCAATTGGGGAAAAGCTGATTTTTGGGTCAGTGGTTAAGGTTAGGGTTAGACAAGTAGTAGTTATGGTCTCCAGGAAATTAATGTAAGTCTATGTAATGTCCCCAAAACTGACCTATCGTAATGTGTGTGTGTGTGTGTGTGTGTGTGTGTGTGTGTGTGTGTGTGTGTGTGTGTGTGTGTTTACCCGTCTTGACCTCTCTGCAGAGGAGAGCTGAGGAGCCCCTCTGGAGCTGGTATGGGATTGTGGCTCTTAGGGGCTGCAGGCTGGGGTTGCTGCACCCCCGAGGCGCCCCTCCACTTCTGCCCGACATCACCCCCCCCCACCACCAACAACCCCCTCAACTCCGCTCCCGCAGCCGAGCCCCGCTTATAAAAACACACACTCGGCTTTGCTTTTCTTTCTTCTCCCCGTCGCTTGCAGGAACTCTTCTCTCTCTCTCTCTCTCTCTCTCTCTCTTTCTTTCTCTGACCGCATTCAGTTCATCCAAAACTCTGATCGGGACCTCTTGTTGGGTACCCAGCTTGAGGTTTCTTTTGTGATGATGAGCATGATTTTTGTTGCCTCACAGCTTTATTTTCGGGTTGAAAAAAAAAAAAAAATTAAAAAAAGAAATAAAAATAAAAGCAGCTGAGTGAAGCTTTTGCAGCTCAACGCATCATCATAACGGATCCCGCATTATCCTTCATCGGTGCAGTATGAGGAGGACAGCGGCTGCAGCGGCTCCTCTCTCTCACACGTTAGTTTCTCTTGTCTGCAAAGTGACAACACAACAGCTCAACCTGTGCAACTATCTCGTGTAGTAGATCATTCCCGAAAAGGAGGGGGGCCGATGCAAAGGCTCCACAGCTTCCTCTGGTTGGTTACTGCAGAATACTACTGAGCACTTATTGGTCTTCGCATCCATCTGTCTCCTGGAGGCCAACCCCCCCCCCCCCCAAAAAAACTTCATGTTCCCACCCACTTTGTTGAGATTTTTTTTTTTTCTTCCACTATTGTGGGGCATGGCCTTTCCCCTCCTCCTCTGCAAACCCCTTCACGTCCAAACCCCTGGGTCTATTCACAGTGTGTGTGTGTGTGTGTATGTGTGGTCTTCAAAGTGTGGTTTGAGGGCCCTTAAAGGTCACTACAGAGGTTTTAATGGGTCCAGCATTAATATATTTGAGAGAAATTTTCATTAAGGGTGCATCATGTATGTTACAAACCCAGTCTTAAAGGCTTTCATGCAATAAAGTTAACATCTTGAAATAATATTCTGATTAATATCATGTAATTATCTGCACAGAACAGACTTGTTCTTTTATAACATGCATTCACAATTTAACTCATAACACATTAAAATGTGCTGTGCTTTAACTCAGATACACCAAACGTCTCAGTGTAAGTTCAGGGGGTGTTTTTGTACTGTTTACTCTACTTTAAACAGTACATTTAGTGTAGATTTATTAATATTACTGCAAAAATAAACTCATGAATAAAGTTTATTTTCATGTGCAATGCAAATGGAGTGCTTTATAGATAATAATGAATGCAACAAACCTCATCTACATCATTCAATAATGTGTTTGATGTATCTTTTCACACAAGGTGCCCACCTAGTTATATATTAGCTACTTCCTAGAAACAACCATAAATTAAACTGCAGTTATATAGATGTATAGTCTACATTGTGACTGATGGCTTAAAGATCATTTTTATATCAAGTCAAGTGTCTTAACACTGTAATAGCACATGTATACCTTCCCATTAGGGTCTATTAAGGGTCTTTACTGGAGCTGAATCAATCAATCAAGTTTCACACAGCAGGTGGCATTTATGTTTCCAACAACACTACAGAGAGCTCGCTGAAGGGCTCCATGGTCACAGCGTCTTCTCTGAATCTTGTGTGGACCGATCACGACTGCAATCGCACATCTGTGCACGTGCGCCAGCTTACAGAATCAGGGACAACATCATGTGCAGATGTTTCATAAACTCTGTAACTGCAGACGGATGTATTACCAGGTCATCAGCCCGCAACTTAGGTAACGCAGGCACGTCTACGTGATCAATCTCTATCGAACGTCAGCAGCAGCTAAAGCTCAACAGAACCTGAAAGGACTTTTGATTAAAACTCCATACACATCCTGATTCTGTTATTGTTACATTTTTCTCCCATTGTTCTCCGCAGGGAGGTCAGAGATCAGGGTCAGCTTTAAATTGGCAGCAATGTAGGGTGGAGACGGATTACTGAAATGTTAAAGCGTTAATCAGTTGTCCAGATATATGTGGATCTGGCCTTGTTGGCTAGAATAAGATTTATTGCATTGTTATGAATTTGCCATCTCCATTTTTCCTCTCCGAAGACCTGCAGGTCGTTCGTAGGAACTAACAAGTTTTAATGAATTCTGGGTATTCACAAAGATGTCACACCTTATAATATTAAACCACTAGATGGAGCCAGAGCACATGTGTCCTATGTGGCTAGCTTCTCATTTTAACTTCTCCATTAACCTCCTGCTTGGGAAACCATTTTAAAAATCATTGCTTTTGGCCCCCGTCTCTCTGATATACGACAGTGAAATCCACACAAACAGACGCACGTAATGGAAAAAGGCAGTTTATTGCAACACAAAACAAACAAAAATAACCCCATGTGTATGTGTAGAAAGAACATACTGCTGTATCGGATAAAATGAGATAAATAAACAGATGTTTGTAGCTTAAGATTTGATAGAATCAATACAGTAATAATAATAGCTGCACAGACTGACACAGTTTGTGGTGTTTGAAGCATGACTCATATGCCATTTCAGGGGTGACAGACCCCCAGATACCATTCATTCACACTCATAAAACATACTTCTTGGGAGAGTCTGTTTAAAAACCCCATCCTCTACTGTGTATGAGATACTCTTGATCTGCTAAAACGACCATCACATCTCTCTCTTTGCAAGTGACTGCATCCAAAGAGCTGCAAGTGCTGTTTTGGTTACATTTTGACCAAAAAAAAAAGAATAAAATAAAACGCAAAAACGCGAGGTCGCACGAATACACAGAGTAATGACATTCAAATAAGGAGCAAGATGGGGAAAACGTTTTATAAGGAGATGCTTTGGGAAAAGGTCTGACGGGAGGATTCGCTGCATGATCTTGAATGAGGGGATTCACAGATAGTACAAAATGGGTGGTGGGAGAGTGTGAGCGAAGAGTCGAGCGGGTAAGGTGAGGAGAAGGCATGGATCCCCCTTCGGCTTCGTAATGACTTCACTCTCACACGTACAAAAATCCAGAGACGGCGTCATGACTTTCCGGGCTGTGTTCTCACGGAGCTGTTGATGGTGGTGGTGGTGGGTGCGGGGGGTTTGGGGGTTTGGGGGGCTTGGTCAACGCAGCATCACCAGGCAGACAGGCTGGGGGTTAAATCTCAGTTGTTGTTGTTGTTGTTGTTGTTGTTGGTCTGGGGCTCCTAGCTGGGAGAGAGCGCAGGGCTGGGTTCAGTGCTGATGTTGACCAAACACTCGCTGGATTTGAGGCTGGCCAGGGACTTGGAGCTCGGTAAGGAAGCCAGAGAGCCGCAAAGACCCAGCATGGAGGGGGTGTTGTCTTTCCCTACAGGGACAAAACGCACAACAACAACAATAAATCTCAGCCTCTGATCATGCATAGTTTAAGCTGCCCACATGAAGCACCATCAACAGGCATCAAGCCTGCCTTTGTATGAGTATGTATGTACATATGCATGGGTGGCTGCCTCTGAAAGACTTTTATATAGTGCTAGAACTAATTCTGTACTATATAAATGTTAAATACTGCAGTAAATATGTTGGGATGCTCACAGTAGTGGTGGAGAAATCGCTTTACCTGCTGAAGTCCAGGCAGCGTCTCCGTTCTGTCTCCCATCAGTCTTCTGGGAGTCCGAGTTCAGACTGACTTCAGCAGAAAGTTGCTCCAAACTGTGGAAACTCCTCCTGGATGGACCCAGATATCATCATTGTACAATTAAAATACCTGCTATAATGTTCTGTACATTAATGGCATCTAATACTTGGTTTAGTTATTCATCAAATGGGATCATATAAGAGGGAACATACTGTACATGTAAGATTTACCTGCGGAAAAGCTTGACGTCACCCTGGTTGTTTGGGATGGTCGACCACTGGTTGACGAGCGGGATTGAAAGGTCTTTAGCCAGATGGGAGGAATCACAGGGCATGAGGGCAGTGCTGGACGAAACACAGAGGAAAAAAGGATTCAGTTCAGAGATACTTTTCATTTTAGCAAGAAAATATGCACCTGATCATTAAAGGTGGAAAAAAAGACACTTTTTGTGTGCTTGAACTTTAGATCAAATCAGTCATATTACACTCTTTGATGCTGTTAAGCTACAAATAGAGTCCCTAAATCCCAAAATTTCTCAACATAGTCTCAACTTAGAGGAAATTTGGGGCCTTAGGGGTGATATAATAATATAAACTTTGCAGTCTCTTCATCAGAAAACGGTGTAATCAAACACTGCATCTGCATCGCATCTGTAGTTTCTTCTCTTCTTCTATGAATAAACGTTATCAGGGCCATTAAGTATGTATAATAGGTGCAGGTAAAAACTCCTCTTTCTGCCTCTGCTGTACTCTGTTGTACATGCATGTACTGTTTAAGAGAAAAGGAACAAACAAATAGTTGTAATCTAAAGTTTATTATCTGCATCATGTGTTTTTCTCACAGTTGTGCTTGCAGCTCCAGCACGATGGCTTCCAGTTCCTTCTTCTCCTGTTGACTCTGGGCCGTCAGTTCATCCACCTTGGCTCTCAGACGCTTGTTCTCCGTCTCCACGTTCTTCAGCTGCGACTCACGCAGACGCACCAGCTCCTCCAGGTAACCCTGCGAGTAAGGAGACATAGATTTATGTGTAGAAGCTCATTGAGAGAAATAATAATTAAAGCAGCAGTAAGTTCGTTTTAGAGATCGTTGTGAGTCACCTTCTGAGCGTAGACGATCTTAAACCTCTGCTCCATCTTGCGACACTTGTTGCTCCAGCTCTCCTCGTCCGTCACCAGGGGGATGTAGGGATGCTCGGGGACGCTCTCCTCGCTGTTACTGCTGTCCACGCTGCGGCGGTCTTCCTCATCACTCAGGTAGTCATAGCTACACAGCGGGAGAAGCAGGAGGAGGTTTACAGCGTTGTAAACGCACACACATGCAGTGCTAAAGGTCGGGTCACTCTCACCTCTGGGTGAACTTCAGGTAGGGCGTGTAGTCGATCACAGCTGGGGATTTCCCATCCAGGGTCTCCCCCTTCAAGCAAAAACTGCACGGAAACAGAAAAAAATCTTGTTTATAATTATAACAGATTTTCATTGTCAATGTGTGAGAAAATTGTTTATGATGAGTTTTTAAATTATGCATTTGTAAATATGAATTTTGGAAGCCACATATGCAAAAATGTGTGTATACATTGCATGGACATATATGAGTTACACCAGCAGTGTATATATGTCAAAATTGAAAAAAGGTCACTTTTATTGAATTAGTGTCCGACATACTTTTTCTTACAGACTTGGTTTAAAATGCATTTCACATGAGAAAACATGTTTAAATTTCATCAATATATAACCAAATGATAAGCAGACAGAGTCACAGTAGGTTTGTATGATATGTATATGTTATTTATTTAATATATTAATAAAAAATGAATATGAAAATGTGTAAACTATCTCATTATCATAGTATAACCCGAAGATCCCTCTGTGAAGAACAGAATATATCACACTGAATCTCACTTGAGGACTCTCTAATTCCTCATTTTTGGGCCCAAACACGAGAGAGATAAATGAACTTATATTTTTAAATACGCTGTATATCGGACTCTTCACCTGAAATCAATGGCGCTCAGTCCAATCAGCATGCCGGTCAGGACTGTGGCCTCCTCTCTCAGCATAATGGCTCCATCATCATAAAACCGTCTGTAACAAGAGGAAGACGTGAATATCATCTCTGAACTTCCAGATATAATAATGATACAACAGTGAGTCTACCTGCAGCAACCTAATGAAAACATTTACAGTATATTTGACGTTCTTAATACGGGGTGTCTGCTTGTACTTTCCTGGAAAATATCTTCTGGTACAAAGGAGGGGATGTATTTTACAGTTTACAGGCCATCTACAGAGCCTAAAACTTTATCAATAGAGAGTGTTGCTCATATGGATTGCTCAGTGATCTCTGTAGAAAAGAAACAAGCTAAAAATAAACAAATTTGCAGTTTCCCACCTAAACTAATTAAATCATTAGTCTAACCTGGTTGTTCTGGTGTCCCTCAGGGCAGTGGACACATATTCAGACAGGCGTTTCTCCATCAGCGCCACTCGAATCCATGCCCGGCCCTGCACATGTAGGACGACGTAAGAAGTGAGTAGGAACAGAGGGCTTTCTTTGCTGCTCTCTTTTACACTGCCACACACACACACACACACACTCGCCCTCATGCATATATATATATACACACACACACACACACACTCTTGTGCATACAGATATCCTTGCCTTGGCTCGTGATGTGCTGATGTTCTCTATGTTTTCTATGCTGGCGATGCAGTTGTTCTGCACCTTGCTGCACGCCAGCCGGATATATTCCCAGAAACTGCGTTGTCCATCTGAGCTGAACCAGCTTCCTGAACCTGGTCCAAGATTAAAACACATCGATGAATCATTTCTGCTCTGACAGCAGCCCTCACTGTTAGCAGGCAGGCACAGCAACAGCACAGCTGACTCTATAATGATACCCGTTTTTGTCCTTTTGAGGATTTCGCGTCCATGGTTAAGGTCTACAATATGATATATGCAGTAGTAGTTTTACTGTCTCACATTCAGAGTCATATTGACTAATCCATCCATCTCTCTCTGTGCCATATGTTACCTGTTGTGTTACCTTTGAAGCGGTGGCTGAGGATGTGCTCTAAAATGGCGGCGAAGTTAATAAACTCCTCAGATGAGTCATCTATGGGCTCTGCTGTGTACTTTTCTAGGAGAGTCTTTACAGAGAATCTGAAATAGAAGCACACAGAGACAAAAAGGAATTAGAGAAACACGAGGCAGTGAAACGGGGGGGACGGAAAAAAAATCTGCTGCATATCTGTGAAGCATTTGAACTTTCACTTGGTTATAAGCTGCACCACCCGATGAAATGCAGCCGTGTACTGTACCCGAGCAGACAAATGTACTACTGTATTTGAACTCAGCAACAATAGCGGGGAGGAGTGTGGTTTCTTTTTTTTTTTTGGGAACCACGCCATCTTATCACACTGAGGTCACCCCAATTGTCTTGTGTACTGCACAATGCACCCCTTTAATGCTTTGGGAGTGTTATCATGACAACAATACAATTAACCCCCTGTCTTTTCAGCCTTTGTGCGTGCTGTGCTTCCAGATCCCTTTGGGTCTTGTCGCTCTGAGGGACCGACCAGCATCAAAGAATGATCAAATAATTCCCTCCCCCTCATCTATACATGGTGGTGTGATCTATTTAGGGCAGCTGCTGCTGCAGCTTTAGTTTGGCTTTTGACCCCACGCGATCACCCTGCTGCACCACAGAGGGGCAGCTATGCAGCGTGCATGTTAGGAGACGGCATACAATAACTGGCTCGGGCTGAGTGCCTCCGCTTCGATGGGCAACACTAGCATCACCGAGGGCAAGACTGCCCTGGCAGTGGGAAGCACCTCCATAGCCAGGGGGAAAACTACCGTTTCCTTGGGAAACTCCTCCATCTTCAGGGGAGTGACCACCACCTCCATGGGAGATTCCACCATCCAAAGGCAAAAGACGACTGTGGCTCTGGGACGGGCCAGCTTCAGCCGGGGAACCACAACCACCTCCTTCCGCAAAGCGTTGATGTCCAAGCGCAGGAACACCTAGATGGAAAGGACCCCAGAAGCCGCGGCTAAGACACCCAAAGCAGCCAAGCAGTCCAAAAAAGACTCTAACAATGAGTGGAAAACCACATTCTCGTCAAGCAAGACCTCCTTTACCAAAGGCAGGGTTTCGATCCTGAGGACTAAGTACGCCATCTCCTGGGGTAAATCCTCGATCTCCTGGAGCAGAACCACCGTAACTTTGGGCAACACCATCATAGCGGTGGGCAAGACCTCTGTTACACGAGGGGAGACCACGAGCTCTCTCACCACTCTGACCTTCACTCATGGGACCAAGTCTGTGTCTGTGTTCAAAACCACCCTCATCAGGGGCACAGAAAAGCACAGCAACATCTACTGGGATTTTCACACATGAATCCTGCACACACACTCAAAAAACCCAAGGATATGTCTATCTGGTCAGTTTTAGCAGGTCAGTAATATTACTAGTCAATAAAAAAAAAGAGCTGCTATGTTTGTGTAAAATGTGTATAAGGAGTTTATAGATTCATTCATTCATTTCATGCACAAGGTACGAGAGCGGATTCCCGAATAAGAAAGTGCTAAGTGAGTTGCAGATCTAATGGGTTCGCAATCAAGAGTGAGATTTTTCCACAGCCGTGCTGAGCATGTTGTGCGTGCTGAGCAAATGTGACAGTGACGAGATGATGATTTATGGTGTGTCGACTTGGCAGGGAGGGTGAAACAGACGTGTGTGATGTATGAGGAGACACGAGAGAGAGAGAGAGAGAGAGAGTGTGTGCTTTTCTCTCCTGTATATTGTGTACAGTCAACAACATCTTTGGTATAAATGTGGTATCTTTGTGCATGTTGATACGACTGGAGTCTCCTTGCATTTTCTATAACTATGCTGCTCATATGTTCAACAGCAAAGTCAGTTTTGAACTGTAAAGGTTGATTGATGTAACAGTGCTTATAAAAGTAACATGTCTAAACATTGCTTGGCTTGATTGATTTGTATGTAGATCTAAACTTTTTAATGGGATACTCTCTACAATCTTGAATAACATTAAAACAGAGGAAAATAAAAGACTTCAATTGCTGAAAACAGTTCAAATGGATCATAAACATCAACCCGAAGGAGCCGCACCCATGTTTCAAATGGAGTGAAAACACAAGTACAAGAAGGGTCCAATCAAAGGCTCGACTATCTGTGGGGAACATGAACACATTCAGCCTTCCTCTTATCAAATCGGACACCCTGCGACTCATTTCACATATGCTACATACAGTCGTACACAGAGGCAATGTCTTACAATCAGAGGCTATAGGGAACAATGGCTCAGAAGAAAGTGATGTCACCGCAGATTGTCCCCTTTGCAACAATGTGTCCTTCAACCGTCCGGTGGTGTCGTCGTGGCGACGGGACAATCGCACCACTGTCCCAGTCCCCCCAGATAGGCTGTGGCCACCTACGGCTGCCTCTGTCCATTCACAGGGACACATGGGTGGTATGTGGCCTTCCAGAGCCCACGTCTACAAGCTCAACGAGGGCATTATGCGACACGGGGGTCGCGCTATCCACGCTTAGCATTCTGGTCTACTCTGGATTGTAGCTGATGTTACTATTACCCCCGAGGGCTTGCAGAGCAGGGCGTACTGCATGAGCGTGCGATGCTTTGCGTCGAGTGAGCCCCGAACCCCGCCGTCGAATCTGGGTCAGGAAGACGAGCTTCTCCTCAATGGGCAACACCAGCTTCACCGAGGGGAAGACGGCCTTAACCCTGGGCAACACCACCATAAAGAGGGGGAAGACCAAGCTTGCCATGGGGAACTCCTCCATCTCCAGGGGCAGGAGCACAACATCTCTGGGCTCTTCCACCATCACCAGCGGGAAGACCAAGATCGCCCTGGGTGGCGCCTCGTTCAGCAGAGGCACCACCACCACGTCTTTTCGGAAAGCCATCTTCCCCAAACGCAAGACGCTCTAGATGAGAGGGGACCTCATCGCGGGGTGGGGGGACTGGCAGAAAATGTCACAAGAGAACAGCACCATCACAGAGAACATATGGATGCCACTACAGCATCTGCACAGGGTCTATTCCGACTGACGGCAAAAACTGGATTAAATTTACTTTTGGAACTTTGATTTTTTTTTTTTGGCTATACCGGATCTATCAAGGAAACAGGTCAGTGGTGTCTAAATTCTGTCTGATGCTTTGAGCCAAAGCCAGTCAAGGTTTTAAGGTGTAAGAGACCTCCAAGGTGTTGGGGAGGGTTCACAAACTCTTGTGATGGTCATGTCAGTTTGCTAGTAAGCACAAATATTGTGTGTTGTGGCAGGGATTCATAATCATTTTCACATCTGAGCTCAATCAAAGAGATCAGCTGTAGACCAGAGGTGATCCCTTGATATGTTTCTAATAAGAAAATGCATCTAAGAGGAGATTTTGTTGACTTTGCAGTGAATCTGTCTAAAATTTTAGAAAAGGAAGTTGCAGAAGGAAGTGAAACATACGGTCACAACTAGTCATAAATCAACTCATTGTGCAGACGCCCAATGACATGAAATAATGCTGAAACCAATTCCTCATTATGCAGAGTACCACGCCTTTGGAAACCCAATAAAAGGCCCCTGGTGGTTCCCAGAGCCAAGTTTGGGAAACCACTGATTAGCGTCTACCCAGTTTGTTGTGATGTGATAGCGTTAAAATCATAACAGGGGAAAGTCTAGTGTTGCAAGAGGCCTCTTTGACCTGATAAAGTGGCAGCGGCGTTATCTCAAACCAACATTACAGCAGAGGGATTGTAAATTAACTGAAGTCCTTTGATCTGAAGGGGAATCGCTGGCATGCCTCAAATGCAAATGGTTGGAGTGGAATGGCAACATGCTCTTGGTACGATTTGACACTGAAAAACAACTGCGGGGCCTTCTGACAAGCTTCTTTTGTGCCCCCTCTCACTCAGCCTGGACCCGCGCCAAACCCACTCTCAGCTCTCTTTAAATGCCCTCTTGTTCTCCTCTCTCACCCCTTTACTGTACTTACACAAGTTGTGTTTGATCCAGCAGCACCACCACCTAGGATAACCAAAAACTGCATTTACCAGCAGTGACACTTCACACTAACCCCTCTCAGCTTTTTTTTCCCCCTCTTACTACCCTGTAAGCATTTCCTTGACTCCTTTCTTTCTCTTCCTCTTTTCTGTCTTCTCTTTTTTAGTCTTGGCATTACCAGCAGGATCAGATGTCACAGGCGGACTCCTCACTGGCCACAGGCGGCATTGTGTAACATCAGCCAGTGGCGTGTTTATCGTCCTGGACTGTCGGGAGGAGACGTCCTGTCCTGTACTGGATCGGCACAAAACAGCCAAGAGAATTAAAGCTTTGTGCCCTGATGAATATTAGCCAAGAATGATCATTTGAGTCGAAGCCAAATAGAGAGAGAAAAAAAAAAAAAAAAAGACATAAAAATGTAACGACAGCAGGGTGTGTCTCTCTCTCTCTCTCCCACTTCCTCTCCCCTCCCACCCCCTCTTGTGAACAAGCGTCTAAGCAAAGTGTCTCGTGGTCAGAGGAGGTGTAGAAGGATCGGCGCGCATGATGGACAGTAAAAGGATGTCGGGCTGAGAAGCAACGAGAGCGTGAATCAGATGTTGGGAGCATGACAGAGGGGGGTTAAAATGAAGAGTAAACAGAGTGTCAGGGTGAAATCTGGTGGTGAGAGAACCTGCAACGCTCTGCTGATGAGAGACGTCCAAATGTTTAGTCGAGCCTGTCGAACATTCTGCTGTAATTTACACATACTTGATGGTGAAAAATGAGTCAGAAATCAGGGGAAAAATGCAAAAGAAGGCTGCACAACTGAAAAATAAGGTTATTCCAGATATACATGTTCAAAAGGATGATGCACCCCTTACTACTGTTTAGAATAAAATAAAAAAAAACAACACCCACTTGCAGAGGCATGTCCAAGTGATGTGAATATGTATTTGTGTTTCTACTCGTAATGCCACGCCTCAAACCTCTCAGCCGAGATGCAACAAATCACCCTCCCTCCTCTCCCCCCCCCCCTTTGCCTTGTTCCTTTTGTTTACAGGAAGCAGCTGAAGTGATAACACCTCACGTCAGACCTGTCAAGTCTCACTCATCTTATCTATGTTTTCTTAGGTTCGCCGCGTCCACAGCAACACCGCTCCTCCAGTCACGGATGACGGCATGAGAGCTGTTAGCCAGAGTAAAAGCAACAAAAACAGTCTTGTTTTGTTTGTTTTTTGTTTTTTTTAAAACATTAAAGTGCAGCACGTGGCCTCTGTGAACAGAATAATAAATTGTCTTGTGAGCGGAGTTCAAATTCAGCTCAGATAAACAAAGTTATCAGGACTTATGCATGTAAAATTCCCACTGACTGCGAGAAAAAAAAAAGCCTCAGCCCTGCCATGAGAAGATAAAAACCTGTTGCTAGTGGCAACAGCACAGAGACCAGTAGATCCCAGTGACACTGCCATCACTGTGTACGTGATAAATAAGTCTCTTCATAGCCATTAAAACCAAATTCTTTTGGATTTTTGATGTTGTCGGGCTAAAAAAAAAGCTCAAATCATGGTTACCCTCACTCGAAATTAACTTAAAAAAGCTTTTCATGAAGCTAAAAGTAAGACTGTTGTTCTTAGTTGATATTTTGCAGACAGTAACGGTCTGTTTTATTGTTATTTCTCTCATAATTATTCTTAATTATGGTTAGGTCTCGTGCAGAAACTGTTCCCTGTGATGGTGCAAATGTTTGATCATGTTTTCCTTCATTACACCCAAATGTCTTTTGCTGTACATACTGTATGTGTCTCTAATTTAAAAAAAAAAAAAGTTCATTATGTTAAGTATGACGTTATGAACAAGGCACTGAAACACTGAATAGACGTCAGGCGAACTTCTGTAGCAGGAGAAGCCGATATTATTATACCGCAAACAGGACTGTGATGCCAGTTTGTCATTGTTACGCTTCCCCCCCCCGGTGATAAGACAGCGTTGAGGGGACATTCGACAACAACATGTGAACTTCTTGACCCCTAAACTAAAAAAAAAAACAACAAGTGAGGACACAAACAGTCCCCCTTTTTTTCCTGAAGTCCTGCAAAATGACATAACTTCCCCCAAACGAACTGTTCGGAATTGAAAATGTTAATCTCTGTGTGTGGTGATTGTATGTTAAACATGTATGAGGAGTGAAGAGGTCAAGACGTTATATATATACACACATGTATTAGGGTAAAAATAAAGGCTTGGCCTTGGTGTATTAACCCGAGCACTAATGTTCAGCTTAGCTTAGCGAGGTTCAGGATCAAGCCGTGTTTCTGTCAGCAACACCGAGCCTGGATCCTGCATCCTGCACCGACGCGACGCCCAGCCTGCTTTAATGCACAGCCAGTTGATTCAGGATGTGTCTCTCCTGTGAGACTGTACGATCACACGACCCTTTGACTACTTGAATCAGCTCTGACCAGAACGGCATCAAGAAGAAGAAGAACATTAAAAAAAAAAAAAGAAAAAGGTCAGAAACGCCGTGAACGAGGAGACGCCTGGAAGAAGTCGCCCTCCAACTGAACCTAATCAATGTCATGTTGTTCATTAGAAAAAAAACGGAAAGAAACTGTGTAGTAAGCATTACTGATGGAAAGCTGTTTGAGATTTATTTCTGTCTTGTCCTGTTTGTTTGTTGTTATTAAAAACGCTTAAACGATTAAACCGGTCTTAGCACGGTCAGGCCAAAACTGAACACAACAGTCTTTTTGTGTCCTCGCTAATCTTTCCTCTGTGTCTGGACGTCTATTGTGAGAACTTTTATTTCTTTGCAGGAAAGCTCTGTGTGATGTTGTGTGTTTTCCTTCACTGTACGTGTCTTCTAAAATGCAGACAGAGGTACTGGAATAAAAACTCTTGCTTGATTGTGTGTCTATTTCTGAGTCTGAATATTGTCTTTTTTGGGAGTTTTTTTGTTTTTTTTTTAAACACAACAAAGACACAGTGGAGATAATGAGGCAGGTGGAAGTAAATAAAATAGGAAAGAGTTAAGAAGGAATGACGTCACTTTGGCTCGTCGTCTCCTTCAAACACGGATCAACAAAGGATGCTCTGATGTTTACTGTTTACCTCATTCTGCATAATCCTCACATTCAATAATCACTTCCCTGCACAGTCTGCAAAACCACTTATAACTACGATCCATTTGCAATTCAAGACCCACACTAATGCTAGAATAAATCTTATGAGGATACTATAAAACTATTAAAGTAGAGCCGTAACTTTCCCACAAGTCTCTGCTGAAAACACAAGACACAGTAAGACAAATGAGTTACAACCTTAATCCAGACACAGGCAAAATAAAACGATCAATACATAAAGTAACAGTGACAGAACTACTGAAAAAAAGGCATTTTTTAAGATAAGAAGACATGATGACAGAGAAGGAATATTTACAGGTAACTATTTTACCAACTTCCTTGGAAACAAAGAAAAGAGGATCTGGTCAGAGGGTCTAAGTGAGTCATCTGAAGTATAAGGGACAAAAAAATTGTTTTAAACAATAAGGATAGTTAAAATAAATGCATGGAGTATTACAGATTTAAGAACAGGGTTCCATCTCAGACAATAATAATGATGACAGTCTAAAAGCTTGCAGATAAATTAAGATAAATATATCACAGCTGATCAGTATCCCTGTCAAGACTGAAATTGATAGGATCACCGATAATAAACAATAATATACTATATGTGTATTGTATGTATATATTGGCTTTAAAGAAATGCTAAAACACTATAAATCAGAAAAAGGTCATCACGAACATTTTATTCTCCCAAAAAAGAGATATTATAGAAATAATGTAAAGATAACCTCATGAGATTTAAAAAAAGTTTAATAAGGTTTGACCCTGACCCCTGTTGACCTCTACTATACACAGTAATACTCTACAGCTCATATTATTAGTTGATTAGACTAAATAATTTTGATAATTAATTATATCATTTATGTTGTTTTTTAAAGCAAAGATTCACTGGTACCAGCCTCTCAAATCAAAAATATTTGCTGGTTTTCCAGTTTTTCATGATAGTAAACACAACATTTTTGAGTTTTTGATTGTCAGTCAGATAAAAGAAGTTATTTGAATGTTTAGTGAATAATAATAATAATAATGACTTTTCTCTATTTTCTGACATTTTATACACTGAACACTCAATCAATTATTAGAGAAAATAAATGTCAGACATCTTGATAGTGAAAATATTTGTTGTTGCAGCCTTACAGTATCATATGGATGGATTAAAACACAACTTTACAACAAATATGCTCAATATAAAGTAAAATAGCTCAGGTCTTAAAACTAGATTTGGACAGAAGAGTCCCTCTTCAAGACCAGGACCACAAGATGGAGGATGGAGGACCCGTCATACTTCATATTCTACTTCCATTAATCAGATTATGTAAACACAAATGAGATGAAGTAAACCTGAGGCTTTTGCGGCAGTTGCCTGCGTTGCCCAGTTGTTAATCCTCCCTTGTGTTTGACATACATCATATTCACTGTGTGCAATATCATAAGAATAATACATAGCTTTTATGTTTCCTTAACTCTATATGATGCTTCACACAGGCTATTTAGATCAGCGATGTCCTTATTTTTTGCTTTTTCTTGTGAATATTGGATATTTTCGCATCCTCTGGACCCCTGAGAGTAATTAAAATGAAACAACATGGGAATAAGAACATTTTTTAAAGAAAAACGCCAAATATTTTCTGGTTGCAGCTCCTAAAATGTGAGGATATGAAGCTCTTGGGTGTCAAACATGCAGGTAAACTAAATATCTTTGGGTTTTGGACTATTGACTAGACAAAACAAGACATTTAAAGGCCTCACCTTTGACCCTGGGAAATTATAACAACCATTTTTCACTATTTTGTGACACCTTAAAGACAAAACAATGAATCAATAATAAAAATAATCATCAGTCGTAGCCTTACTAAGACCTTCACCTGAGATTCAGAATCACAAAGTGACATTCCTTCATATTAGGAGGTCATTCACATGCCAAAAAGGTTGGAAACTATTGATTTAGATCATCAAGAGATTACTTAAATATTAAACATGTACATCACTGTAAAAACAGCCTCTTTCCTCGTGTAGGAACACTTTAATATTACATCCAAAGATAGTCGTATGGTTGAACTGTACAGATATATTTTGCCACTCTGGACAGTTAAATCGGCGGATGGTGAAGCCTCTGATGCACAAGAGTTTCCAGGCTTAACCTCTCTGAACATTGTACAAGACAGTGATTTATGAGAGCCACATAGCGACTGCACATGACAGCCCATCAGCACTCACTGGACTGTGTAGGCTGAGGGCCACTGACAGGGGGGGAGGAGTCCTCCTTGTACTGCTCCAAACGCCCTTGTCCCATGAACCTGACTGTGATGGAGGAGGAAAAACCTGCTGTTGGCTTATATGCTGTCCACTAACTCTCATTTTTATCCTTTTAAAAAAAGATGCATTAACCAGAAAGGAATCAAGCAGGTGAATGGACCTGTTAAAAAAAACCAAACAGACTATTCCTGAGAGATTATGGAGGGATACTCCATAAATGTCACAAGAAAGAGGAACTAAAGTGCCACTGATACAGTCAATATTAGATTAACAGACGCACTGCGAGACCGTATTGATTTATTATTATATATACACAGTATATTGTTTTATTTTCCTTGTCTGCACAGGCGGATGTGATGGCAGGGGTATGTGAAGGTGAAAACGCACCTGCCTCCTCTTTACCCCTTTAATTTCTAGGAATTATGATAATAATCTGCATATTTTACATCTATTTTGCTCCCCGTTTCAGCCCTTAAAGCAGCATTTATCCGTTTATTATCTGCATGCATGCACGGACAGATACTCGCAGATGATTCACAGCATCGCCTGTGTCGTGATATTTAAGCTACCTGCAAACCGTGATGAGGTTTTTTCGCTCCACACCGACGCTCCGAGCAGACGCCTTCTTCGATGTCAGACCCATAGCCATTGCTGTCTGAACGCAGCCCGACTCCATCCAGCGGCGGCCCCGGGGCCTCTTCGGGATCCGTGCCCAGGCCAGGACCCCTCCCTCCGCGGGCTCAGCGTCCTACAAGCACCCGCTGTCCTCTGCGGGGAGCCGCGGATGATGATGGTGATGCTGCTGCTGCTGCAGGAGGAGGAGGAGGAGGAGGAGGATGAGGACAGAGCGGCGGCAGCGTCAAGTTAAAGCCGCTTAGATGCACAGCTTCCGGTTTCAAAATACGACACCATCGTCACAGTTAGTTAGTTCCGGGTCTGAAACAACGAACCTATAATCCTTTATCTTTTATAGGTTCCTTGGTCTGAAAAGTGAAGCTAATGCGGAAGTGACTTAAACCTGCATTTTCTCTAATGGCCATCAGGAGGCGACTCTACTGGCTTCAAAAATGAGTCCAATTGTATAGAATTCTATGAGAAAATGACCCTACTTCTCACTTGATTTATTACCTCAGTAAACACTTTCCTGATGAGTTTATGGTCTCAATTGGTAGTTTCAAGTCTTCTTCAATACAGCATGATGTTCAATTTGTAAATTATGGTCCCATTTAATTTATAAATGATGATAAAGCAGGGCGAGGCCAATCTCGGAACCCATCGTCTATTTTTCTGATGACAATTTAGCATCTTGGGCCAATATTTCTAGGGCTTCGGTGTAGCCAGTGGATATCTGGGCCAAGACTTCCTCTTCCATGCACCATTCATTGTTTACAGTCTGATTAATAACTTTTTGTAGGTGTCTTAGGTCCAGACGACATTTTGGCTAATCTCTATAAACAGATATATGCATATGAATGCAGATACATTTTTTAAAAAGCTAATAAAAAGCTAAATCGTTGTCAGACAATAGCCTATGGGTTCTGAGATTGCATTTTGGCCAAAGCGTTCTGCCTATTTTGCTCTCTACAAGGGATGTTTACCTGCATGCAACCAAAGCCTGCTCAAACGTGATTTGAGCAGGCTACTTGGACTACAAAACGGAAACCAGAATACTTCTGATGCCAAAATTTTGTCCTATTGCTTACAAATTCTGCATTCATATGCAGATATCTGTTTATACAGATTATCCACAGACTGTAAATGCACCGTGCTAACCAAGCTAGCAGCTAGCAGCTATGGTTAGGGTCAGCTCCACTCTCTTGTCCAAATATGGTCATCAAGTTCTGGCTCCAAAAATCCAAGATGGCGACAGTCAAAATGCTGAACTCGAGGCTTCAAAATGGGAGTCCACAAACCAGTGGGTGACGTCACGGTGGCTTTGTTCATTATTTTTTTCACAGTTTATGGTTAGGTGTCAGTGTGCTGTTTCCTGATAATTATACTTTTATTTGACCCTTTAATTCCAGTTTGATTCAGTGTACGTTGTGCACTCTGTTAAGAAGCCTTTTTGATGCTTCTTTGTTTCAGTACCCAAGTGCATTAATTTTATCTTCTTAAATGAATGGCAGAAAAAACAGTTTCATATGTGTAACAAGTACAAATTAATCTGAGAGAGAATTATTTTAATAGATGGTTTCCATGTTCTTTCCATGCCAACAAGCAGGCCTACTTGGACACAAAATACCCTCTATGTCAGTTGTTCTCCGTAAACAGGACCCCCCCTAGATAGGGGACCCCTAGTCTCAGGGTCCCCTATCTGATAAGATCTTCACTTTTAGATGTTTTATTACAGAAAGTGTATGAAACCCATGACCAAAATAGTCACACATTCTGTCATTGTGTTACTTATAGATGGAATTATAGTGAAAATAAGTTATTCCCCTTTTTTGCTGGGGTTCCATGGTGCTCTATGGACACCATATAATATAGTCTTCACTTTAGGGCTATTCACACTTCACATATAATTGTTTCTACGTACATCTGGGAGTAAATTTAATCTATCAAAATGTGTTAAGTATGTTTTGACTTCATAACAACTGAATTACGGAGGGTAGTAATTCTCCTGGTGACCAGCAGGGGGCGAGGTTATATTTCAAAGACATCCGGGACACTAGAGGGCGCTGCGGGTAGAAAGTAGTTATTTATAAAACTGAAGGCAAGATGGCGGAGTCAGAAGAGCCAAAAGCGGGTTCCTGCACTTTTCTTTTCAAAAAATCTACAAAGAAATTTTCAGGACGAAAGAGAAAAGCAAGCGACAGCGACAAAGGTAGCAGTTACTCATTTAACTTATGTTTTTAAATGTTTTTCATGACATGAATCCGTCCGTGTTGGTTAAGCTTTGGCTTCGTCAGTGGTGCTGAGATGTCAAACGACTTAGCCAATGTTTGTGTGTGTCTTTAATAACGACTTTAATACTTACCCAACGTATTATCAACGATATAAAGATGGGACTATAAACTGTGAACAGGTTGTGACATTTTGTGTCACCGAGAAATCATTTCCTCCAATTGTGCTGCGTTCCAGTTCCCTCGGAATTTGGATGCGTTAAAGGATAACGTCTTAAAACAACAGTCAGGTAATCCTATGAACACTGAAAGAGGTTTTCCTCGCTGTAATGATTGCTCCTGTTCATACTGGCTATTGAAAGATCCCCTTCAAATGTGCCTTCAATGTAAGTGATGGAGGCCAAAATCCACAGTGTGTTCACACAGTCATTTTGTGCAAAAATGCATTTAAAAGTTGAGGTGACGCTTATAGGCTTCAGCAGTCTGAGTTAGTCATATCAAGTGGATATCTGCCACATTTACAGTCTTTTTAGCATCAAATTCCCTCTTTGTGTTTTCTCAGACAGTGTTTCCCTGTTGAGCTGCGGTTGAAGTATAGTAACAAAAAGAGGGACTTTGGCACTAAAAAGACTGTAACGTTGAAAGATATCTACTTTATTTGACTCATTTAGACGACTGAAGCTTCATATTAGCTTCAGGTAAACTTTTAAATACATTTTTGCACAGAAGGACTGTGGATTTTATCCCTCATCACTTACATTGTAAATGCATTATGAAGAGATCTTGACTGTTGTTTTAAAACACCTTGAAAAATTGTAAACCCATCCTTTGATAATACAGAAGTCGGCAGATCAAGTGTCAGCTATCAGTTCCTGTGGACTTTTTATTGTAGCCAGCAGTAAAAGTTTAGTGGTTTCACCTTTGCTGGAGAACAAAAATAAGTTGCATCTTCTTTCTTTTTCAGATGGCAACAGTGAGGAGGAGCAGAGCTCTGTGGTCAGAAGAGAAAAGAAAAGCACTCGAGTCAATCCCATGATTCAAAAGGTAACATTAATATTAGTCATAGTAATAATTGGATTTAAAAATCCATTTGAAGCTTAATGGAAAGGTAAAGCCTGCCTCTTGTCTCGTACCTATCCAGACAAAGAAAGTGGAGAGAGACGATGTGAGTTCCAGTGAAAGTGAAGATGAGAAAGAAGAGAAGATCACTGTTGCCTACAAGTCGACACGGTCAGCGGTGAGTTGACATTTTTCTTTCATATCACATTTTGTCGGGGTGGCAGAAAGGCATCAATGCAAGGTACTAAACTCTTTTACTGCTCCAGTGGAGTTGCTCAGCGGCTCAAAAGCGTTGTTTTCTGTCTGCCCTTGTTTTTGTGCATTCCTAGTCTGGTATGTTGTAATGAAGCCACAGTCTCTTGGCTCGACTGAAGCGGAAAGGCTGGTTTTAATTAAAATCCACTCTCCGCTATTCTCCCAATCCTGTCCCAAAAAAAGAAACCAGAGGGACCAGAGGACATGGGTGCAACTGCAACATACGAGCTGGACACAGAGAGAGACAAGGATGCTCAGGCCATCTTTGAGAGGAGCCAGAAAATCCAAGAGGTGAGAGATCAGATGATGTTACTCAACATGTCACAAAACTCACACAAATGATGAAGGGTTTCTGTGTAAATTTGGGTTTTTTTTTTAGATACCTGTCTTATTTATGGCTTAGTGCTCCATTCATGATTAAATTCATGCTATTATTAAGGTTTTAATGTTGTATTAAAGCATGAACAGAATATTAGAGCTGCAACAATAAGCTGATTAATCGATTAGTCTATCAACAGAAGACTAATATCCAACTGTTTTGATAATCGGTTCCTCGTTTTGAGTCATTTTTAAAGAAAAAATATCCAAATTATCTGAGTCCAACTTTTCAAATGTGAATATTTTCTGATTTCTGTAGTGACAGTAAAGTGAATATCTTCAGGTCGGTCGAGACAAAAGAAAACATTTGAGGACGTCACAGCGATCGACATGTTTCACTATTTTCTAGATTAAACCACTAATCGTTTAATTTAGAAAATAATTTAAAAACTAATGGATCGTAAATGTTGCAGCCATACTTTCTTAAGCGCTAAAAGTAAAAATATATTACACATCAGCATTTTATGATAAAACACTTAATTACCCTCACAGCTCTTTTGCCAAATCATTAAGTTTCCTATTTGCTGAATGAACCGTTTTCCTCCTTTTAACAGGAGCTGGAGGGCAAAGAGGACGATAAAATCTATCGCGGCATCAACAACTACCAGAAATTCATCAAACCAAAAGACACCACGATGGGAAACGCCTCCTCTGGGATGGTCAGGTGAGCAGTGAGGGGAGACGTATTCATCACACGCTTTCACAAGACCCTTATTCAACTGTGAAGTGCTCATGTGTAATCGATTTCTTTTTATTAATCGATTAACAGGAAAGGACCAATCAGGGCTCCTGAACACCTGAGAGCTACAGTCAGGTGGGACTACCAGCCGGACATCTGCAAAGACTACAAGGAGACTGGTTTCTGTGGTTTTGGAGGTGCGTTTGTGATTCGTACCATTAAAACATCAAAGTCATGAGTTGACTAGCTCTGACTTTTTTTCTGTTTTGACCTTTAACCTTCATGTTCTTCTCTCCTGATAATTAGACAGCTGCAAGTTCCTTCACGACAGATCGGACTACAAGCACGGCTGGCAGATCGAGAGGGAACTGGAAGAGGGCCGATACGGAGCCAATGGTGAGCTCAGGAGTGAAATTTCATGTTTTGTTTTGTTTCTGTGACTCTGTCTGTATTTTCTCGACTCCTGAACGACACTGTGCTCTCAACTAGATGACGAGAACTACGAGGTGAGCAGCGACGACGAGGATCTGCCCTTTAAGTGCTTCATCTGCAGGGAATCCTTCAAGAATCCCATCGTCACAAAGTAAGCCTCTTCTTCCTAACGTTTGCCTCTGCAGAGCCTTGTTTTTAATACCAACCGCTGTGTGTTAACCAGTCAAATGTCTCCCAGGTGCCGGCACTATTTCTGTGAGGCCTGTGCTCTTCAGCATTACCGCAAATCCAAGCGCTGCTATGTGTGCAACACTCAAACCAACGGTGTCTTCAACCCAGCTAAAGGTAAGCGGAGCCTTTTTCAGACAGGCCAGTCAAATATATATGAGAGGGGGTGAACTTGAAGAGTAAATAAATTCATCAATGACTCTGTTCAATCATATCATCTATTGCTTTCTCCTCTATTTCAGAGCTGATAACCAAGATGGAGAAAAGACAAGCCGCTACAGACCAGCCACCATCAGATGAAGACGATTAGCTACATCTGAACCTTTTCCCCCACATTCCCTCTCCCTTTTGTGTTTGTCCGTGTAAATTTTGAATAAAGTTTTTTTTAGACAATTAACCGCCTCGCTGTGTGTGTTAAAGTTAAAACATTAAAGTGAACACTTTATTCTTAAGTAAAACTCAACATTTGCAACACTTTGCTTTGACCTCAATTTCAAATACATGCAACCAGACAAAAACAAGCACCAAATGTAACATTCACGTTTGACATAAGTAACATCACGCCCAGAGTAAGTTCAAGGAAATACATACTTCTATGCTCTGAAGGTTAAACTAAACGGATGTTATATTTTAACCTCTGTGCGACGAAAGTGATGCGTGAAGCATGAGATGTAGTTTAAGACTGTAACACAGGCAGAGAGCTAAGAAATAAGTATACATGCTTCTCATTTAGTGGACCCTCCGGACGAACATGAAACCTTCCAAGAGGGTTCACCGAGTCAGCTGTGAGGACCAGTGTGCGCCCTTATGGTGGTCTCACTGAGCAGATGGGCCACATCGAGTAGCCGTGTTCAAACAAGAGGTAGAGCGTCCCCTCTGAATATTTAGTAGCAGCTTCCCACTGATCCGTTTCATGAGAATCTTCAGGACTGGGCTACATCTACATCCACAGACTCCTCCACTGAGGAGTAGAGGAGTCCTTGTTGTGTTTTGGCTCCAGGGGGGGGGGGGGGGGCTTTAAAAATGTGTGAGTACAATCTGTGTAAACGTGTGTGTCTGTGTGAGAGAAAGAGGCCTTCAGTGCAGTGCAAAAGTCTGTGCATATCTAGAGAACGAAAAAGCGTACAAGAGACATCAAAAAGAGGCGAGAAGGCTGCTGGCTTCCGACCTCCGAGAACAGTCCTTTAGCCCCCGTCCCTTAAGATCGAGATTTGTGTTATTTACAAGGAGACTGTTACAAAAACAAATCTCGTCCCGTCTGCTCAGAGAGTTTCTCGTCAGGATCCTACGAGTGTCTCCCCACCGTCTCAACCACTGTCAGAAGTCCCAGTCGTCCATGTCCAGGTGGCTGAGACCCGACTCCAGACTGGCCAGTCCGGAGGGAGAGCCCTGTAGCCGGGAGCTCTCGAAGCTGGTGATGGGTGACACGGGCCTCAGCAGCTCGGGCAGCGCCTCCGAGGGCCGCCGTTTGATCTGAGAGCCGGGAGAGAATAAAAACATTTGGAGGAGAATCAGAAACATGTCATACTTAACCAAATTTCATATTTTTAGTCTCCCACATTTCTTTATTCTGAGAAACAGATTGTATTGCAGTGGCTTAAATTCATGATGCTAAAATGTATAAATTTATGTACATGATGGACCACAAAATCCTGTTTCAACCAGAATTAAAGCAAGAGACAGAAACAGACATCACAAGGCTTAGTGGGCTTTTGTAGCTGCAAAGTTAAGAAGATTGTTGTCCCAGAAGTAAGAATATGATGAATGTAACACATCTTAAGTAATGGAAAGTGTTTATGTAAGAGACAATGTCAGTATCTTACACACCTGTTTGAAGAAAGGATGGCCTGTGAGAGTGGTGGCAGACGGTCTGAAGGAAAACAGGGAGAATATTTAGTATCTTGAACCTCAATAATTCTACATCATATCTTGTACGATATTTAAACATGACAGGCAGAGATTGGTCCACCTCTTCTCCGGGTCTCGCTGTAAACACAGCTCAACAAATGCGTGGAAGTGTGGGGAGAACGTCCGGTTGTAGGGGTGTCCTCCCGACGACGACGAGGGCTCTCCGTTGGAGTGGCGGATCCCTCCGGCCCCCGGCCCCTCGCAGATCCCGGAGTCGGCCCCGGAGCGAGACGGTTTCAAGGACAGTTCCTCTGGAGGGATGGTGGTGGTGTCCAGCAAACATGGCACCGTCCCGTTTAGTTTCTCCAGCAGCATCTGTGAAGGTCAAGCAGGAAGGAAGACAGCAAGAACTAAATTACTGGTTTCATACGGACGATGTGGTGCAGAAGAACAGGCTGGGAGACGATGGGTCTCTGCTTACCTGCGTAGCCGGCATGTCTTTGAAGGGCACGTGTCCGTTGGCCAGTTCACAGGCTGTGATACCGAGGCTGTAGATGTCTGACCGGGAGTCGTAGCCCTGCAGGTTCTGAGAAAAACAATTCGCAACCTTGAAACTCGACCGCGTTTCCGAAACCGGTTCACCGGGGGAACAGGCAGTATCGTATTATGCTTCAGTGTGGAGAAACGCAGTACCTGCTGCAGCACCTCGGGGCTGAGCCAGGGCAGCACCTTGACGCTGTACTGGGGGAAGTCGTGGACCACTTTGGCCCTCTGGCCATGACGGATCAGGCTGAAGATGCTCCGCAGACCCGACATACAGACCTGCCCGTCTGCTGAGATCAGCACATGGCTGGCCTTCACGCTCCTACACAGAAGATAGTTAGGACTATAAATTTACTTGAATTCAAACGTACCAATGATTGGTTGATTAATAATGTTAAAACAGATACTGGCTCGTCAGTCTTGTCCACCTATAATATAAAAACTCATGGCTCCAACTAAGTGATGCTACACTGGTCAAAGCCTTAATGCAGCATTTTATTCAGATCCCAAATAAAGATGTATAATCATGTCAGCTTTTATTTTGATAGCTGTTGACCAGAAAAACTGTTTTATTGTCTTATTGTGAACTGGGAGGATTTTATGCAGTGGCTTCATCTGTAAAACCTGCTTCACCATCGAAGAATTCATTAGCCTGATGTCCCATGATGATCTAAATGCTGCGTCAGATGCCTTCTCCACCCTTATAATAATATAATTGTTGGGGAAACAGTTTGTTTTGCAAAGAAAATCATAAAAACACCCTTTTTTACAATTCATGTCTGCCCTTCAAAAACTCTTCTTATTGAACCTAATCTACGAGTGTGTCTTACCGGTGCACATATCCCATGTGATGGATGTATTCGAGAGCTTTGAGCATGCCTAGTAAAATATACGCGATGGTCAGCTCACTCATACCATCGGTGAAATGTGAGCAGATGAGATCTCTGGCTGACCCTGAAAATAAAAAAAGGTCAAACACAGATGATGATGTTGAAATTAGCTCTTGAAGTCCAGGCTACTTAAAAATGTTATTAACATACTTTACTCCTCACCATAAGCCATGAAGGGCGTGATGACCCACAGCTCATTCTCAGCTATGAAGACGCTCTTGTAGGGTAGAATACTGGAGTGGTGAAATAACTTTGACACGTGCAGTTCGCCCTGCGAGGCAGAGGAAAGGAAATTACATCTTATTATGTCAAGATGACAGACGGAGAGGAGAAGATGCTGAATCTAATTAGGCGCAAGAAGGGTGAGCTGTAAAGAGAGGAAAATTAATCAGAACGCAGACACACGAGGGGTTACATAAGTAGTCATGATGCAACAATGAGATGAAAGGAGGAGGGTTTTATCCGCAAGGAGGTCGCTGAGTTTGGATCGAGCGATGACGGCGGATTGAAGCAAACCTGCAGGTAGGTAACCATGTCGTTAGTGCATGACTCCAAGTCGATCCGTCGGATGGCGATGTGCTCCCCGGTAGGTCTGTATCGAGCCAGGTTAACAGTCATCAAGTCGTCCAGACCGCGGCCTAAAACACAGACGTGGATGTCATTTTAAAAACTATTTATGTCCCTTTTAAACACATATCTTCTATCTATAAATGCACAGAAAAAATCAAAGATGTATTGAAGACTTAATGATGCAGTAAATAAAACCAAAATGTCACAAGAGGCTACTTTAGCGAAAAGTCTGCCTGCGTTTCTGCCTTTTACTGACCGATAACTGTGAGGAGCTCGTAGGAGTCGCTGTCAGGGCGGAAGCTGCCCATCGTGTCCCGACGTGGGAGTGAGGTCAGGCTCTCCCGACTGTCCTCATGGGCCTGGAGGCGGAGGGGAGGAAACAGATATAATTAAAGGTCGGCTGAGACGCTGACTTCCTTCGCTTGCTACGGTGCAGGAGGGCTGTGCCAAAAGGGCTTGTGAGTGACAACTGGAGGCTTGGTCATATATGTGATAACTGTTAAAAGATCACCAAAAGGACAGGCTGAGTGGATCTAAGGTGTGTTACAAAAAGGTACAAGGTGTGTTAGCTTGACCTGTGGCACTAGCCGAAGAGAAAAACAGGAAGCAGAAGACATTAGTATTAGAAGAAAAACAAGCCCGTACTGGAACTCAAACCATCACCGACAAGTATTAAAACATATTCCAGCTGTTCGTATTGTTTTTGTGGCCCAAGACAGTGACAGTATTTGTGAACTGTTCCACTGATAAATACTGTAGCCTAGTGTAGCCTAGGAATAGATTATACCTTCCTGTGTTTACTTAAAAAATATTTTAGATGAATGCATCACAAACACATGTAAAAAGTTCTTCTTTGGCAGTGGGGACTCCTGAATTCCATCAATTTATCACCGTTCAGATGATGGAAATGGACAGATTGCAGTAGCAAGCTGTGAAGGCAAATGAAGGCAAGCTTTATGAGTATTTGTACTGTTTCCATGGTGACCTGTATAAAAAGATGCACATTCGAAATTGGGATAGTGCGCATCCTTGAGCCGGGGATGACATCGAGATCAAGATCGGAGACACGACTGTGTGTAAAGTATCCTCACAGATAAAACCAAGAGTTGCTCCTGATGTTAAGCCAAATGATGCATTCTCCCCTTCGTGTTACTATCTGAGTCTTAAGCAGTTTACATTAAAACCGCCATGACAGCAAAGTCGAACATGCTGCGGCAGCCATCTGGCGAGGGGAACTTCTGTAAACGTTGATCTAATCACATGGGGTACTGGAGAAACTGCCATCGTGATCAGATTCAGAAAGGGGGTGGGGGGGTGGTGGAGGGGGGTTGCCATGCATTGCTAAAGCTGAACACATGGAACTCCATCCATCTACGTTACAGCGCGCAGGGACACACGGTGGCTGACATCGAAGTGTGGACGCTATCAGTTCACCATCAACTCGACGACAGGCCGCCGGCACAGACGAGTCGAGTACTCACACAACACAAAATTAGTCAAGACTCTCAGTGAGGGGGACTAAAAAGACACCAAAATCCACAAAAAACAGAGCAGCACAAGACAGTATAGAGTAGGTAGGCTGTACCAGAGGATTATGTGCTCTCGTTTAAAAAAAAGGAAAAAAAAAAAGCTTGACTGTGCGCTCTTCGTCTCTCCCCTATCAGAGGCTCTGGTGAGTGAGGTGGGATGGCCCTCTGAGCGACGAGCATGTACAGCGGCGTCACGGACTGATCGCTCATGCATACATGAATGTGCAAAGCCTCAGGGTGTGTGAATTCTTCTACATAATATAAACCTGCGCGGTGCACACACGCATGCATGCACGCACATTCACAAAAGGCAAATGGGGGTTGGGTGGTGAGCGGGAGGGAGGGAGGGGGAGGGAGGGGGAAGTGATAATGCAGTGACAGGAGTACCACACTTACTTTCCTGTGAGAGACTCCCTGAGCTTGCTCTGGGGTAGAAAAACCACATCAATGACATAAAGACATGAACACACACACACACACAAAACAAGAGAAGGATCTGTGTTTAGAGCAGCTCTTGAATCGGGAGAACGGGGGGAGTTTTTCCTGCAGGCTGCGGACGACCTTTGTCGGTTCGTCTGTCACTAACTAACGGGATGTCTAAACCAGCCGCTTTGTCTTGCAGGTGATCACCCGCAAAGTGACGCACCGTTATCAGTACAAAGAGTTTCATGATAGCTCGTGTGAACATGAGTCGACTGGAACTGCGCTGCAACTGCAAAAAAAAAAAAAAAAAAGACTCTAATCCTAGTAAAATGCTTGCATCTGCATAAAAGACTTAATTAAATATTTTCTTACCAAACTCATGAGAAAAAAAAAGAAGAAAGAAAAACAATCTAGCTCAACACTGCAGGCTCTTACCAGAAATTATGTAAGGCGATGGGAACACAGCACAGCCAAAAATAATAATAATAATAATAATGAAAAAGCCACATGCAACATTGTGCAATGACTGGCCAGCAAGAAAATGAAGATGAGGCGAAGCGATGAAAGCTTAATCAACCCCAGAGCCTTTCCAAAACACACAATATTATACTGAATATTAATGAGGTGTAACATTGCACTTAATAAATATAAACAACCACAAACGCGCTGTTGTTTAGCTTCAGGACAGCTGGAAAGACTTTGCATATTTCATTGGCACGTTACAAACTACAGTCATGAAAAAATGACCTTCACGAAACAGAGCAGCACTGTATTTCTCATTAAAACTGTGTCTCCTCTCTGGTCTTAATGTGACAGCAGGAAATATCACAGACAATATAAACCAGTGTTGTATCATCAGTCACAGTGGGGAATCGTTTCCAGTCAGGGCAGATTAATGTAGCTTCTGACTAGTACACAAGTTTTACAAGAAATGAACACAGGCTAGTCCAGATGTTCCAGTCTGTAATAATAATAATATTAATGTGGATGAAATGCAGTGAACCATCTCTTTCTTCTGAATGAGTGCAAATTCAGGAAAATGTATTCTCTCAGGAGCCATGATTGCTTTGTCTTGAGCAAGACTGACATAATTATTTAGATTTACTTTATTGAACACACTACCCGTCAAATCTGAAAGGTGCTTAGTACAGTTTACAGACTGCTGGGAAAAGCTACAGGAGAGACTACAGGTGTGAATAACTGTACGAGATGCAAGGCTAAAGCAGTTTCCCCTACTTGGCAGCTCATATTTATGGTAATTTCACTACAGCAGGAGCGCAACAGTCAAGCCTGAAAACTAGCACATGCTGGCTTAAACCCAACTGCAATCACAAAGCTTGATAACATACTGAGTTTGCGGTATCTATATCTGAAATGCAAATAGCGGTGATTAAATTCAGATTTAACTGCCGCTTAAATCTAATGCGGTTAACCGCCACGACTCACCACGAATCAGATTTATTTTCATTGGGTATAATGGCAAATAAAAATAGAAGTACACAACCTTTTTCTACACGCAAGATAAGCACAATCACAAGAAGCATTAAATAAAATGGCACAGACATTCGTTAAAAAGTGATTTTGTTTGTGCTCCCCTCTGATAAATTATTGAAGCAAATAAAACAATGAGGCTAACGCTCAAGACAGATAACAGATGATTGATCGACTGAATAGAAAACCTTCAGAAAATTGTAATTCTTAGAGCAACGCTTCAACTAGAACTGAATGTGTTTGTTTCTATTTGTGCTGATGAGGGGATCTAATGTGTAAGCAGTGATTCAACCCTTTTTTCGTTGTAACCTGCTTCGCCTCGGACCTCACCTCCAAATAACTCCAAATCCCGCAGGCTCTCCACACTCAATTTCTCAGATACCCAACGCTGACAGACACAGAGGGTTAATAACAGACATGGAAAGAAAAAAAGAGAGAGAGAGAGACAGAGAGAGAGAAAATGCAAGCAAGGATAAGGAAAAGTTCCACAGGAAAAATAAACACATTTGAAAGCTGTTGAATAATGATGGTTCATGCTGGCTGCCTAATTTGCAACTGTGAAAGATTTCTGTCTCTTGTGTGGAAAAGAAAGTCATGGGGAAAAAAAAGAAATCTGGCACTTTTATCCAACATTTCTTGTCTGTAAGCATACAGGGAGTTGACACAATACCATGAACACATGTGCAATCTAATACAACAGTCCTTTCTGTTTATACAAGCTTATAATATTCTGCTTTTGTTTGCTTTTCTAAGTCAGAGAGTTAGTATACAATTGTATTTTATTCTGAGGCCATAGATGCTTGATTTTGTTCTACTAGACTGCATTATATTGTAAAAAATCTTTTCTGAATCATTACAGTTCTTATCTAAATTACTTTTACTGATATTATTCAGATGTTATTCCCACAAAATAATGAGCACTGTGAACCAACTCTTAAGTTGAAATTTGACACATTTGTGAGAGAAAATTGAATAGTAGGTTATTATTTGATGTATTTCTTATATATATCATACATGTTACGTGTTCTTAACGTGTTCCACATCTGTTCCAAACTCCTTTATACTGTGTCTATTCTAAAGTTAGTTCTTTGTTGTGTAAAATGAGACAGTTGAGTGTTTAACAGTTACTTTATTCTGTTGTTCTTTTGTCTGAGCCAGTGGTGACAAATCATAGTTATGCAGATTTTTATGTGTCAACCTGATAAGCCTTTAGAGGACAGTGTTGTTTGTTCTTAATTTTATATGGTAGCGATGTTATTTTGTGATGCTACTTGGTGCTTGTGTGCTGTCATATACGGTCGTGAAGAAAGACTGTTGGTTAGTTGAACTCTTGACTTTTGTTTCTATCTGAGGGTTGTTTACTGACCTGTAAGGTTAGCAATAGATGTTTCTAATTCTGTACGATAGTATCTAAAGGACTGGCTGAGTGCCAACTTTTCAGACAAAGAAAAGATAGCTAGGTGGTATGTAGCTTTGTCTCCAGAAATATGATGCATTGTACTTCTGATTGCATTATTAGATTACATTATTTCATAACCTGACAATGCTCTCTTTGTGTGTTTATTGAGTGATCAAGCAATTTACCACTACACATTGTGCTGCTTTATTGAATTATAATTAGACCTTAAAAATTCCTGTAAATGTATGAAAGCTTGTGCTAGGCTACACTGAATTGATTCGTTTTTAAAAACGGAGCTTTGCCAAATGTCCTTCCAACACTAAAGAGACTGGAACACATTGAAGGTTGTCAGATACAAACTGTGCCAAGCAAAAGAGCAAACTGGTCTCTGATCTGCTCAGTCAGAAATTTTATTAATGTAACTGTATATTATTGTCCTATCATGACAACAAATGTGTCTGGCTGCTTGCAATCTTAACATAGAAATATTGTGATTATATGCTGATTTCCCTGACAGGGATTAAGTCCTTGACAAAAGACAAAATTTAATGGAAATATTGATCAAAAACAGATTTAATCCTAGGTCTAGAATTAGATTTAATACTTGTCCAGGAAACCTGCCCTGTAGTAAGAATATGTCTAAAAAAAAAAAGGAAGTACTTGTCAGTCACTCACAAGAAAAGACATGGATCCTTTTGAGTGTGTTACATATGATGCCGAAAACACGTCCAGGGAATATCTGTAAAGACAAGAAGACAACCATTGTGAAGTTCTGTGTTGTCTCCTCCTGCAGGTCACTTCTGGTTGCTCCATCATGCTCATTAACTTTACAATACGAACACAGAAAGCTTTAAATGTCCTGAAAAATTACTTACATCTGCAAAACATAAACAATATTTAGAAAAACCTGCGTGACTTTGGGTGAAGATTTATTATCAAACCTATCAACTTGTTTTGCTGCAAGCATGAATAGGTGATTATTAAACCTTGTGCGGTAAAGTGAAGCTCTCTCTTGCGATCTCCCAGTAATTATTGTTAGTTTGAGTTATGATATATGTTTGTAAGGATGATTTAAATTAGTGATTGAAACCAACAACATCCACGCTTGGATATTTGGTGCCTATTAACGTGTGCAAACACACACATGCCGACTGATCGACTGCAAACGAAATAGTGTGACTGGCCCAAGAAAAAATAAAAATCACGAATTAAGAGAAGATTCCTCACAAGTATATCTTAGCTCTTGCTAATGGCTATTGTTGTCATGATGAAGGGCGCAGGCTAGCTCTTGCAAATTGCCGTTAGCTAAAGACTTAATTTAAGATATATTACATTATTTTAACACCATAATAACTTACCAGTATAGTGTTAAGGGAAGCAATGCGTGCTCGGAGTAATACAATCTTCTAGGACAACTTATTTAGCCAGACATCCTTTTAGCGGGTTGTTTTTGACAGCTTGGTGGAGAGAGCGTCGTGTCGCGCACAAACTACGACACAACTAAAAGAAAAAACGGGCGCGTACAGATGACGCAAGCACCGTTTGGGTCCCACTGAAAACACAGGAGCCTGTGGCGGTATCAGAAAACAGGTAAATAAAGCTTGTCAGCCACCGTTACAAAAATAATTAACACATTTAGTCAAGAAAATATGTTATCATGTAACGCGCGGGGTTTTGAAAGGCACCTTAACTACGCTGAATTCGCGGTAAAGTGTCGATAATAGCCGCGCACACCCACCTCTCGGCCTCGCTTTGCGGCCTTCAGCTAGCTATCACTAACGTACTGCAAGATGTTGGTTATATTGTTGATATTAAAAGTGTTTGTCGTCAAAGTGCGTTAATGTTAAGTAGCCACCCTGAGCCAGTAGCTGTCTCCCATTGCTTTTCTGCTAATATATATTTATCAAACTGCTAACTAGCTTGATGCTGGTTACGTCAATTTCTCAAGCGATATTAAACATCCTCTCTTGCAGAACTCTATTCATAAATCGGGAGGTTTAATTGTAACATTATGTTTGCTTAATGTATAACTTACACTTATGTCTAGCTATGTATTCAATATGTTGTTTAGCCAATGTTGCTCTCCTCTTTGTTGTTAACTTTCTGCGGTGGAGGGAGTCCCAGTGAATACAAAGCGAAAGTATCTGAAAGGTTGTTTTGATGATTTAAAAAATATATATCTCATGTATTTGGCCCACTGACTGATAATAGGCAGTGGGATCTTCTGAGTCATTAACTACCAAAATACCGCAGACTTAAGTGGTCCGTGGTTATATGCCACATTTAGGGGATGTATCCATTGAAGGACAGGTTCACATTTTTTGAAGTGAGTCTTAAAACAACAGTCACGTATTTATAGGAAGAGGTTTTCCTCGCTGTAATCATCCCTCCTGCTCATACTGGCTATTAAAAGATCCCCTTCAAATGCACTGTCAATGTGAGTGATGGGGACAAAGTTCACAGTGTGTTCACACAGTCATTAAAAGTTGATGTGAAGCTTATTTGAGGCTTCAGCAGTCTGAGTTAGTTATATCAAGTGGATATCTGACACATTTACAGTCTTTTTAGCATCAAATTCCCTCTTTGTGTTTCCTCGGACAGTGTTTCCCTGTTGAGCTGCGGTGGAAGTATAGTAACAAAAAGAGGAACTTTGGCACTAAAAAGACTGTAACGTTGAAAGATATCTACTTGATTTGACTCATTTGGACAGCGTTAGCTTCGTGTGAGCTCCAAATAATCTTGTAAATACATTTTTGCATTATTAAGGGATCTTCTAATGGTCAGTATGAACAGGAGGAATGATTATGGCGAGAAAAACCTGTTTCACTGTTCATCTGGGCAGCTGACCGTTGTTTTAAGACAGACTTGAAACATTGTGAACCTGTCCTTCTGTATTAGGAGCAACTTTCCATAGCAGACATATAAATAGAGAGTGCGATAATTGAGGCATTTTAAGACTTGAAAGTGTTGTTTTATCTCCTGTTCTTACAGCACAGCCATGAACTGGAACAAAGGTGGTCCAGGTGTTAAGCGAGGCTTTGGGTTTGGAGGATTTTCCCTTGCGGGGAAAAAAGAGGAACCTCAACTTACTCAAAAGTCTCACACATCATTCGGGCCCCCGGGGTCCAGTGGGGGATATGGGAAGAACCAGCAGCTTCCATCCTTCTACAAAATAGGGACAAAAAGAGCCAATTTTGATGAAGAAAATGCGTGAGTATCCCACAAACACTTGAAAAAAATGTCAAACTAAATTTAAAAAAAAACAAAAAAAAACTAATGCACATATTTATTCATTTGATATGCTTTCTAAACAAGGTATTTTGAAGATGATGAAGAGGAGTCCAGCAGCAATGTGGATCTGCCGTACATCCCAGCTGAGAACTCACCCACACGGCAGCAGATGCAGTCTGGTGGCGGCTCAGACAGTGAGGATGATCCACTGGATGCCTTTATGGCAGAAGTTGAGGTGAGAGGAGTCACAGTTAGGCAGAGACAAGCTTGTAATATATTTCTGAATGTTTTATGTATTGTTTTCTCTTATTAACGTTGTTGTTTTGGTTTCCAGAACCAAGCAGCTAAGGACATGAAGAAACTAGAGGAAAAGGAAAAGGAGAAAAAGTCAGCCAAGTAAGACTTCATCTGTCTTTTTCTTTAGATACTTTTGTAGGTACTTAAATTCTGCATTTGAAATGAAGAAAAAGAAGATTGCCCACAACTAAATTATTATTTTGTGAGCAAAAGTATAAGCTTTCTAGTTTGGGATGTTGTTAATTTGTAGATAACTGATGTACTATTGATTACTTTTACAATTTATAATTAGACATCATGTCTTAAGTTTCTCCAAAGACTGAGACATCCAGTTATGTCTTTGCTGGTTTAGTAGTTACTGTATCATCAGGTAAGCAAAGCCACCTTAGTCATGGAGGGATGTGGGCTGTCTTGGGTGTATGAACGAGCCGCAGGGAAGTTTTTTTTTTCTCCGCTTGTCATTGCAGGGGTATTCGTGATGACATTGAAGAAGAAGATGAACAAGTGAGTGAGCCCTCCAAAATTCTTAATCCACTACATCGCTGATCAGAGAGGTCTCCAGACCAAACATTCCCTCTACCCTCTCTTGTCTTTCAAAGCCCCCCCCCCCTGCCCTCCCCCCCTCTATCTGACCATGTAGGATGCATATTTAGGATCATTATGATGGACTCGTTTTTCTTGTGTAGATTAATCTTGATGTTTTGAAAGCTGGGAAACTAAAGCATGTTTAATTTTTATTTACTTCAGCAAATGACAGAATAGTTGATATCAGATTGTGAACAATGTTTTTGTTTTTCCTTCTGTTATAAGGCTGAATGTGTCTTTAGGTATTTGTGAGTCTTTCAGGTGCCTGGATGGTGCCTGGATGTTGTGTTAAAGCAGCAAAGCGGCTCAGTTTTCACATGAAATGCTGTGCTCTCTGCAGGAAGCCTACTTCCGCTACATGGCAGAGAACCCCACAGCCGGGCTGACACAAGAGGAAGATGAAGAGAACATTGACTATGACAGTGATGGAAACCCAATTGCCCCGACCACTAAGAAAATCATCCTGCCCCTTCCTCCTATTGACCACTCTGAGGTACAGCTGAATATACTGATTTTGCTAGTCAACTGATCAACATTACATTTTTTTATTGTGTGAAATATGAGAGATTTTGTTGTGATTCTTGCATCTGTTTTGTCTTTTTTTTTTTTTTTTTAACCATAGATTGATTACCCGCCGTTTGAGAAAAACTTCTACAATGAGCACGAGGAGCTCAGCAACCTGACTGGAACTCAAGTGTTGGAGTTAAGGCAGAAACTGAACTTGCGGGTAAGTTCAGGATTCATGCACATTTGTATATAAATGTTATATAACTCAATCTGGCTTAGCTGTATTTCTAGTAGTTGTGGCTGTGGGGAAAAAGACCTTCATCAGCATGTCCTTTGTTTCCTTCTTCTTTTTCTTATTCTCAGGTGTCTGGTGCTGCCCCTCCTAAACCTTGTACTAGCTTTGCCCACTTCAATTTTGATGAGCAGCTAATGCACCAGATCCGCAAGTCTGAGTACACTCAGCCCACTCCAATTCAGTGCCAGGTATAGTAAGAGTTTGTCTTAAGGTTGCAGTATAATTGAATATTAAATATTTTAAACATAATTTAATGAATAAACCCTGTTGTGAATCTGGGATTTAGGGTGTGCCCATAGCTCTGTCTGGACGTGACATGATTGGTATCGCAAAAACTGGCAGCGGTAAAACTGCAGCTTTTATCTGGCCCATGCTGGTTCACATCATAGACCAAAAGGAGCTGGAGGCAGGGGAGGGGCCCATCGCAGTAATCGTGTGCCCCACTAGAGAGCTTTGTCAGCAGGTAAGTAATGGAAAGAGATTGGAGCAGTGGTATATTAGTAACTGAGAGTGCATTGTCAGGAGAGTTGGTTTACTAGTGTGTGTTTCTTTAACTGCTTGGCAGATCCATGCAGAATGTAAGCGCTTTGGGAAAGCATACTCGTTGCGTTCTGTGGCAGTTTATGGAGGAGGCAGCATGTGGGAGCAGGCAAAGGCTCTGCAGGAGGGAGCAGAGATCGTGGTGTGCACTCCGGTAAGAGAAGAGAAGACCAACCTGTTTTGTTTTTTTTTTTCCTTAACCTCGCTGCTTAGAAGAAAATCCACCCTCTACCGTTGCAACAAATGTGAGATTTACTGAAAATGTGTGTTTGCAGGGTCGTCTGATTGACCACGTTAAAAAGAAGGCCACATCCCTGCAGAGAGTGACATACCTGGTGTTTGATGAGGCTGATCGCATGTTTGATATGGGCTTCGGTGGGTTTGCTTTATCAGCGTACTGTCAAAGATGTTGTAAACCTTTTTCTTTTGTGCACACTAGTTTATTTATGTTGTCGTTTCTTGTCTCCTTTTTTAGAATATCAGGTTAGATCTATTGCCAGCCACGTCCGCCCCGACAGACAGAGTAAGTGGTTTTACTAAACCGTTATGATTCACTGTAATATGTAGTAAAACCGTAAAGAGGTTTTATAAATCTTAATATGGTTGCCTTCACAGCCCTTCTGTTCAGCGCCACCTTTCGAAAGAAGATAGAGAGGCTAGCCAGAGACATCTTGGTAGATCCCATTCGTGTGGTGCAGGGAGACATCGGAGAGGTTTGTGGCAAAACACATCATCAACCAACCCATAATAATTTATTATGCTTTTCTGAGAGCTGTAGTTGTAATTTAGAGAGAGAAATTTGCCCTTTTTTTTACCCCTTTTCATGGTGTCTGTGTTCTTAAAATCCTAAAATACATAAAGTTATTATTATAAATGTTTCATTTCAGAATAAAAAGTAAGTGAAGTAGGTAAAATAAAGCTATTTATCAGTCAGCATTTGAAAAGGACAAATGATTCTGTCCTGGTAAAGATTTATTTTTAAGTAATTAAAATGTAAAAGCTACAAGAGTAAACATGCAGATGTTTTTACAACCTTTCTCTTCGACCAGGCCAATGAGGATGTGACCCAGGTGGTGGAGATGCTGCACAGCGGGTCGGATAAATGGGGCTGGTTGACCCGGCGGCTGGTGGAGTTCACCTCCTCCGGCTCAGTCCTCATCTTCGTCACCAAGAAGGCCAACTCTGAGGAGCTGGCTACTAACCTGACACAGGAGGGCTACAGCCTCGGGCTCCTGCACGGAGACATGGACCAGAGTGAGAGGAACAAGGTCATCAGTGACTTCAAGAAGAAGAATTTGCCCATTTTGGTGGCCACTGATGTAGCCGGTGAGTACAAGGGCTACCCACAATACCTAATTAACACCAAAAATATTAAATGTTTGTCTGTTTTTATCTACATTTTCAATTTCTGCATAAAAGAACTGCTGGAAATGCAGAAAATCTGAAGAAAAAAAGTCTCAAGAAAGGTTTTATGCTCAGCTCAAAAAGCAAAGTGCAACTTAAACAGATTTAGCGATTAAATTGTGACGTGTTGGGACCAATCAGCCTTTTTTTCCTCACTGTTTGATGTTTGACTGGATCTTTTTTAATTGCATCATCTTGTTGCGCCAGCTTCTTCTGCAGTGGTTTAATGGCTGCTACTGGAAAAGAAGCACAACAAGCTGTTTTTATAGATGAATCAACTTCAAATATTCACTAAACAGCAGTGGATGGAAATACAGCATTAATTCAAAATTTCTTTTGCCAATATTCTGGACATTTGGGTAAAAGTTGCACTAAATTTGGATGAAACCTATATCATGATGCCACATTGAAATGTTAAACAACAGAAGAAGAAGAAAGCCAGTCGCCACCAGTCTCTGTATGTTGTTTCTGTGAAGGTGTGAGCTTCTAAAGATCCGTTCAGGTCACAGTTCTATGTGTTAACAAGCCTCAGCCCATCCGAGGTGAGAAACAACATAAACGCTAACCTGCTTCCTGTTTTTGTATTCTCTCAGCTCGTGGTCTGGACATCCCGTCCATTCGCACGGTGGTAAACTACGACGTGGCGCGAGACATCGACACACACACGCACAGGATCGGGCGAACCGGGCGTGCCGGAGAGAAAGGTGTGGCTTACACCCTTCTCACCAACAAAGACACCTCGTTCGCTGGTGACCTCGTGAGGAATCTGGAGGGAGCCAATCAAGGAGTTTCTAAAGAACTGATGGATTTAGCCATGCAGGTGAGCTAAATAAGCGAAAGGCTGAGAAAAGTCGTACAATAACTTGTCTCGTTAGGAGTAAATGTTTTTAACTTTGCACTTTTTTATTTTTTTCCAGAATCCCTGGTTCAGGAAATCCAGATTTAAAGGTGGCAAAGGAAAGAAGCTGAATATCGGCGGAGGTGGACTTGGTTACAGAGAGAGACCAGGTTTAGGGGCTGAAAGCTCTGTGAGTTACATATTATGACTCTAAATCTGTTTCTATTTATTTTTTTGTTCATTTTGTAATGTGTTGATAATCATAGTCACTACTATGTGCTGATTTATGATACGTTATGGTGGGAATTCATGTTGATATTCGGAGGACATTCAGAGAGGTGTGAATAATGCTCTTGTTGTCTTTGCAGGAACGCAGCAGCAGCAGCAGCAGCAGCATTTTGTCTTCCACTAGTAGCTACGAAGGCTACAGCAAACCAACCACTGGGGCGATGGGAGACCGCATGTCAGCGATGAAACAAGCCTTCCAGGTACACCTAAACTTATTTTACAGTTATTGATACGATTTTTTTCTTTTACATTCATACTGAAAATTTCAAATATTTCATGTTTTTATATTAAATGTTCTTGGTTTTTACTCCACTATGATCTTTTGATGTTATTTTGCAAGACTGTGAATATGTGCTGCAATTCATGTTTCGGTACTCTTTCATACAAATGAATATATTTTAACTTAATCTATTATATTTGTCACTTGTGTTGTTGTTTTTATTTTCTTTTAGCCAGTCACAAAATAAAATCTTTAAAAGCCATAAAGTAATCTTTTGCGTTTGCATCATTAGATTGTTAAAAATGAAATCTCAAAGAACGCACTGAAGAATTAACCTGATGCGCCACAGTGTTTGTCACACAGAACCATCTGAGAAGGGCACTTTAAAAAAAATACTTGGCAGGTGATTGGATGAACCATCCGTCTATCACCGTCTTACCTTGCAAGGCAACAGGATTCGCGAGGTCATGCGAGAATCCTCATTGGACGCTGATTGGTCACAAGCACATATCTTAAAGCCTGACAAGATTGATTCTTGTGTGATCCCGTGATGTGATCTCGCAAATCCAGCTGCCTGGCAAGGTAACTTAACCTCTTTACATCTAGCGGGTCACCGGTGAGCCACTTAAGCCAGTTATAAGCTGCTTAGCATCACGCAGTAATGAGTAAGAGCAACTGGCACAATTTGGCCACTTGGAGATGTTTTAGAGACATTCGGGGACACCAGTGACACCACAAACTAAAAACTTCCTATCTACCCCTAAGGTTTAGGACTAGAGGACTGGAATTTTATACAGGTGTGGTTGACAAGATGTATGTGGTGATTTGCATAATTCTGGCATAAAGCATGTCCTAGTTATTGTTATTCAAATATGGCAAATATTATAGATAGCCACATGCTAAACAAGCATATTTCCAGAAACTAAAAGATGTTACCTTTCAAATGAAGCCTAAAATATGGTTTCACAGTTCTTCTGTTATAAGCTTTTCCATTTGGGTATGCAAAATAGGCAAATATTAAAAAAAATAAAAAAAAGGTTGGATGTTAAGAGGCTACAATCTTCTCAACGTTTCCTCTTCTTCTAGGCTCAGTATAAGAGTCACTTTGTGGCTGCATCCAGTGGTCCTCCAAAGCTCAGCACCAAGTCTAGCAGCTCTTCAGGCTGGACCAGTGCCGGCAGCCTGAGCTCTGTGCCGACAGAGTCCGCCAATGGCTCCGAGCGGTCCAGTGTTGCCGCCATGACCCTTTCGGGCTTCACCAGCGCTGGCTCCCTAAGCTCAGTGCCCACCATTCAGACCAGTTCACAGCAAAGCTTCACTCCAGCCGCACCTCCTCCGCTAAGAGATAGCTCACGGGACAGACACGGGGAGGACTGGGGGCGCCACGGAGACAGTCACCACCGCCACAGCGACAGGAGCGATCGGCACAGCGGCGAGAGTCGCCACGGGGATCGGGATCGCCATGGAGACAGAGACCGCGACCGCTACGGGGACCGGGATCGCTACAGCAGCAGCAGCAGCAGCCGCCACAGCGACAGTCGTAACGGAGACGGGAGCAGCAGGAGGGACAGAGAGGATCGGAGGAGCGAGAGGGATGGGGGAGATGGGAGGGGGGACAGAGGAGATGATAGCTTTGCTGTTCCCGAACCACCAAAACGTAGAAAGAGCAGGTGGGACAACTAGAAAAAAAAAAATCAACACAATCAATAAAATATGTGCAACCAACTGCTCCATGACGAGCTTGTCTGTTGTGTAGGCAGAAATTCAGAGCATATCAAAGGCTGACACACAAGCACAGGACGTTAAGAGGTGGTTTTTGTGGACTTTTTTTGAGAAACGGGAAGGGCGCTGACTCTCCCGTCAGGTCGGTTAGGACCTCACGATTTGGGTCAGAGCCCGACAGAGTTTGTAGACAGATAAACACGAGCAGCTCAGAGACAGCCACTGTACATACATCATCAAGACTGTTTAGTTGTAAGTCAATAGGATCAAGCAAAAGAGCTGTAATGAATTCTGCTGTCGGTAAACAATTCCAAAGGATGTTTTGGTTGTTGTCTTGTTTCTTCTCACTGAGCTCCTAACATGCTTTCGTGCTTGCAAACTGGACTCTGTATTTTTTTTTTTTTTTTTTTTTTTTTCTAATGGATCTTTGCCAAGTGTTTGTGTGTTTTGCATTTTAATCTACAAAGCTAACTCTTAGAGCTCGTTTCATTTTCGAAGGCGCTCGGTGATGATTCACATTCATAGATGTCAAAGAGTAGAACTCTTTTTGTGTCTTGTATTCGAGTCGTAGTGAAGTGCCTTCCCCTGGCATTTAGTCTATGCTTTTGAAATGTTTTTCAAGAAGATGCATATGTTTGTGTGAGGAATTTCCCGCGTTCATTCACACACGGAAAATGTGAAGTTTTGATTAAAAAGACTTTGGCATCTACTCTTGTATCTGTTTTCTTTTTTACAGTCAGTTAACCTGTCACTCATCTTGTTTTCCTCACTGAAAACATCTGCAGTTTGTTCTTTAAATACAAAATGATGTTTTCTTTGATTGAATACATCTGTTGTACTTGCTGACTTTATACAGATGTAACTAGTCGACACTGTTTAATTTGATAATATGTTAAGACTTATTTATGGCATAGACACGAAAACTAAACCTGTTCAAAACACAAAACAAATTCCAGAAGGATCTCATTAACAATAAAAGCACAAATATCCAGTGGTGGAAAGTAACTAAGTACATTTACTCAAGTACTGTACTAATTACAATTTTGAGGTAATTGTACTTTCCTCGAGTATTTCCCTTTTCTGCAACTTTATACTTTCACCCCACTATATTTCAGAGGGAAACATTTTACTTTCTACTCCACTACATTTATTTAACAGCTTTACTAGTTACTTTAAAAATTAAGATTTTGCACAAAGGACAATAAATAAGCTAGCTAGCTAACTGTATATAAAGCAGTTGAAACTAGCTCCACCTCCAGCAGCTACAACAGTAACATGCTGCTTACACACTGATGCTTCAGTATTAATAATCTAATGATGTCAAATACAGTATAATATATCAGTTATTGCAAAATGAGTACTTTTACTTCAATACTTTGAGTACATTTTGCTGCTAGTACTTAATGTACTTTTACTGAAGTAGGATCTTTCATGCAGGACTTTTACTTGTAACTAAGTATTTTTATATTGCTGTATTGGTACTTGTACCTAAGTAAAGAATCTGAATATTTCTGGCACAACTGCAAATATCAGACTAATAAATGAAAAACACTTTCAGCACAATTATGATTTGTAGTTGTAACTTGTCCGAAACCCTGTGAACGCATCAGGAGAGGATGTGAACCGCACGACACTTGTGAAGCAGTCTCTTAGCCCCGCCCCCGTGAAAACTGCGAAGGGAGCGCGCGTTCTGTAAAAAGCTCTCGCCCCCCCCCCCGAGATGCTGTGCGCGTGATATGGAGAGAGATAAGGGCCAAAACTAATTTTAGTACTGATTTTTTTTATCCTTGGAAAGTTTTATTCTAGAAGTGAATGGTAAATGTCAGAGGTCAGCAAGTAGGTTCAACCATGGGCCATATTTTTTCAGCACTGTTTATTTGGGGACCGGTGTTGTACAGGCACGGTGAAAACACAGGTTTTTGATATGCTTTTGCTTATATAAAACAATTTTAGCATGTAGGGAGCCCCTAAACTCCTAAAAGATTATCATTTTTTTATCTTGCATGCACAAGATAATAACTTCTAATAACTTCTAATATATCTTACGAGATATGGATCTTGTGCAAACATGTTATTATCTTGTACACATGAGACTATTTACTATAAACTCGTATCGGTCTCTAACATACAGCACGCAAACTTTAGATGCACGCAGCCGCCATATAAACGAGATAACTCTGATAATCCAGTTCTTTTCCACTTCAGCATGTCACAGATGTTTTATTTGATGATGTCTTGTGCACACAAGATAATAACTTGTTTGCACATTATAATAACTTGTTTGTACACGATAATGACTTGTTTGCACAAAGTAATAACTCGTGCGCACAAGATCCATAACTTGTGCACACAAGATAAAAAAGTCATCTCTCTGGACTTTAGAAGCTCCGCACAGACGTCATAATTCCCCTTAGTAATTCACACACAATAAAAAGTGGCCTGCTTCATGTATGGTTTAAACTGAAACTGTTAATGACACAAATCTGTTCAGGTCAGATGTTCAGACAAATTATTTACCTGTATGAGTTTTTAAGAGATAACAAACTCATATTTATTGGGATTTAGATGAGCCTTTTGTTATCTACTGTACATTTATGAAGACTCATGTGGAAGATTCGATGCAATCAATAAAAGGGAAAACTTCAGCTTTCATTAGGAGGCCAAATATTTTTGTCGGAGGGCCAGATTTTGTTTTGTTGACCACTGTCATATATTTAATACCTGTCTAGTTAGCATAGTAGCATCAAATGAAAATACTCAAGTTTGTTGAATCTTTTAAGGCAAAACCCAAAATTTACATGTTTTAAAAGGCCTTTGGATGCTTTTAATGGCTTTAGTACTTTTTAAAAATGTATTAATAAGTGTATCTTACATTATGTTTTACATTTGTGCACATACTTTGATATTGCCTTGTATTTTTATCATTGCCTTTCACTGTTATCTTCTATTCGTTCCTTTTACTACTGATGACATTTATCTCTACTGTTGTGTCTTTCACTGTGACTCCGGTTGCTTTTAAATGAGCTCTATAAGTTAATTTGACTTGACTTAACTTGATATATGTTGAACATGAGGTAACAAACCTGTGTTTGTTGTAGTGTTGTAGTGGGTGCTTTGTGAGAAGATGTTTTTCACTATCAATACTGACTTGTTCTTTATGCTGTGTTTCAGAGGAAATGTGAGCTTATTCACATAACTGTGATTTATAGCCTAAATATAGGATCATTTCCAAAAGGTACATTGCCTCATCATATTGGTCATATTTCAATTATTTTTAAAATCTTACTGTAGTATGTTGTAGTTTTAGAAATGCATTAGCATGATTTGGCCACATGAGAGCTCTGTTATCCACTTGAGTTCAGTTGTTTATGGGGAAAATATATGTGATGGGTTTCTGTCCCAACCAGTAGGCTACACTTTTACCCCATTTTACTGAGAAAAAGAAGGTCAGGAAAGAAACTGTAGATGGAAAATCTCCACACAAGTTATTAGGTTTCATCTTTGTCTTAAAACTACCGTCATTATAGCAGGGGAAAAACATCCTGACAACTTATCTTATGACCTTCACATTCCTCCTTTTCATACCGGCTATTAAAAGATCCTCTTCAAATGCACTTTCAATGTAAGTGTGAAAGCACATTTGTGAGCTGTGGTGGAAGTATAGTAACAAAAAGAGGAACTTTGGCAGTAAACAGACATAACATTGAAAGATATCTACTTGATTTGACTCATTTGGATGGCTGAAGCTTCATATTAGCTTCAGATAAACTTTTAAATACATTTTTTTGCACAGAAGGAGGACTGTGGATTTCATCCCCCATCATCACTTACATTGTAAGTGCATTATGAGGGGATCCTCTAATGGTCAGTATGAACAGGAGGGACGATTACAGCAAGAAAAACATGCTTTAATGTTCATTTACTCATTGTGACTTGCACATAGCTTGGACTAATGCTTCCATCTATGTTCATCAAATTACCATGCACCTGTATATTATAGAGTTACCCATCAATACGTATACTGTGTATACTGCATTATACATTTATTGCACTAATATAATCACTCTCGTATCATTGCCATTATTATTATAATGTGTGTTGCTCGCTGACTGTGCTACTCTACTCTGCAAATTTGCCTCTTTGGGGACAAATAAAGTGTTCTGAATTGAATTTAATTGACTTGAAATTTGGGCACCTGACTGTTTTTTTTAAGACAGACTTTAAAAACCTGTGAACTTGTCCTTTAAGTAAAGAATCTGATAACTTTCCACAGATAAAAATCGCTATTAAACTTAGTTTTGGGCTCTATCGCTCTCCATAGCAACAAAGTGGTACGAGCGCAGCATCTCGGGGACGAGCTTTTTTTTTTTTTTTTCGTGAGTGCGCGCTCTCCCCCCCCCCCCCTCTCTGCCGTTTTTCGCGAGGGGCGGGGCTAAAGGGAGACACATATCGGTGGGGAAACAAGAGTTCCGACACAAGAGAGAACCGGCACCGGGGCCACCGCGCACAACAAAAGCCTCCCAGAAACGTGAATGAGAGCGCAGCAGACAACCTCCTCCGGCCTCTGAGTGAACCGTTATCAGCCCCGCCGTGTGTCGCAGACCAGAACCGCAGATGGTGAGTGTTTTCCCCCCCGTGTGTGTGAGAGTGTTTGTGAGTGTGTGTGTGTGTCCGCAGCCTCCCCTCCCTCCGCGGCTCTCCTCTCTTTTGCTGCTGCTGCTGCTGCTTTTTTGTGAGAGATGAGGTGAGGTGATGATGTCCGTTTACTCGCTAAAGGTTTAGCTAACCGGGAGCCGGGTTTTTTTTTTTATTTTATAGGCGGCTGGATGAACGTTGGATGATATTACAGTGTGTAGCCTTGCTTAAAAACAACAGAGCAGCTATTTTTTTGTAGTTAAATTTGGAGAATATTTAAACACCCGCCGTCGTGCTGCTCCAAAAAAATGCTAGCAGCGTGTTGTTTTAATGTGCATTAGTTAGCTAGCTCGCTGGCTAATTAATATCAACCAACAAGGTGATTCAAAGCTACTAAATAATCCATTTAATCAGCACACAATACCCCCGTTAATTTTAGTAGCCCCCTCCTTTCTAACAGATATTTAAATTTTCCTTCTTAATAGCCGATTTGAAAATTGATTTTTGCTGTTACATCATGTTTTTGTTTTGTCTGAGCAGCCATAGCAGGTGAATAAGTTCTAATAATAAGCAGTCGAGCTGCAACGACTAGTCAATAAATCGATTATTTGCCAACTTATAAAATAATCGAGAACGAGTTTGATATCGAAAATTACTCCAAATGATCAAATTCTCTGCTTCCAGCTTCTTAAATGTGAATATTTCTTTGTTTTTTTTCGTCTTCTATGTCAGTAAACTGAATATTTTGGGGTTGTGGACTGTTTTTCTTTTTTGGACAAATTCAGACATTTGAGGACTTTATAGATCAAACAAGTAGTCGATTAATTGAGGAAATAATTGATAATGAAAGTAATCATTGCATGCAGCCCTATTTTTTTTGCAGATAAGTGTGATTATACTCTAACTGGCAGGGTGTAGGCTCCAACCTGCTGAGTGTTACATAAAAACAAGCCTATACAAGCAGAAAGGCATTTCCACCAGATATAACCCCATAGACAATGCATGAATAACACTGAACAAATAAGCACATTAATAAAAGCAGAAGAATTTAAAGCCTGCTGAACATAATTTAGTCAGCAATACCACGCATACAATGGAGCTGTGACGTGTACAGCACACTCTGATTGAAAGGCTTTTCCCATATTGACCTCTTAAAATACGTTTACACACATTAGTATCCCAGTTTTGATCATACTTAGGTTATGATGATCACAGGAAACATGAAAAACCTAGTCACTCATATCCTTTCTTGCAACATCAAGGTTTCTGATCATCTCCATGCAGTTACTCAACATCTCAGTCACATATGTCTGTACCAACAGAGCATGATTAGTAACCTGGGTAAGATTCCCAAAACAGTATCCCTGTTTCAACCGCCGTGTTTTAAGGTTTCTTTAAACCAAGGGCTCATCAGCTTTACATGTGTAACTAATAAATGGGATACTAGTGAAACAAAATGGTCCTCTTAAATGGGGACTATGTAGAATCTAAGTGTGTCCCTAGACCCCATTTTTGGGAACCACTGGCCTATAATTAATGTCTGTGTCTCACTTACAGCAGCTAATGCTGAATGGATGAGTAACTGGGTTAAACCTCTGCGTTAATCAGCATTAGTCTAACACTCCAGGTGGAAGAAAACATGCGTTTGACTCATTTTACAAATTTCTCCCCCTTGTTTGTGTGGTCGAGCAATTTACAAACCGCTCTGTGGTCTGGTGAAACCGCTTTTTATCCGTTCAGGGCACCACAACTACAGCAGTCTGTCATTACAGACCCGGCATATGGCGACGAGGCTTAAGTAAGTATATGGTCATTTTCATTTCCTGCCGCCGTCAATGGGCTGCCTGACTGTAATTTCAGTCAGAGCTGACAGGACAGATTGACACCCTGCTCTGTTGGCTGATTTACGTCAGCACTCTGGTGGATTTGAGAGGCCGTTGTTTCGATTCGCCGGACTTGTTTGTCCAAAAATAAATAAATAAGTAATGGCAGATTTAGACAAATCACATACAACGTGCCACAGTGGCCAGCTAATAAACATTTATTTTGTTTGGCCTTATGCTCTCCTGTCAAACAATTATCATTACCGGCACAAAAACCTGATTTGCTGGGCATGTCAGCGGCACCATATGTTGGGGAGGGGGGTTGTTTGCCTGCTGTCAGATGTGCAGAACAGTATTAAATGGGTCGCCAGCAGGTCCAAGCCACAGAGCTGCAGGCAAAAATTTTGCAGAGTGATGGTTTTAACTAGCTACATACCTGTATTTCACATTCCTATTCCCTATCTTTTATTTGTACTGTTAGAACTGGCTTCAATAATGATAAATACTGCCAGTGTGTTTATGTGAAAGAAGGAACACCCATTCATTTCTGGAAAAAGGTGTTTTCTGAGTGTGATTTTTTAAGCTTTGAAGAAAAGTGGTTCCTGTTTTTTTTGTTGTTGTTTTCTGACGTGTGCTGCACATGAACTTCATGTTTTTCAGGCCTAGGTGAAAACATTTTGTACGTCCCAATCATCTGACAAATGTCTTATTGCCAATTTTGCACACACACACGCAAGCAGTTCACCTCTTTTTTTTTTTTTCTTCTCCTCTGGGGAAATACAATCCTCACTGTAGACTTCTGGCTCAGACGTTTGAAGGCAAAGACTTAGCACATTCCTTTCACTTTGATTTGTTCCATTTATTTCATTTCCCTGACATGGTTCACTGCAGTCTACTGGAAATCAGATCTTATTGTATTAAAGGTTCAGTTGCACAACCAATACAGCAACAAATCAGTCTCAGTTTTACAACAGAGGGGAGATAAGAAGCTTTGGCATTATGATGATATGATATTTCATGTCTTTTTAGTGCTCCTCAGCCCTGCCTTCTGTCACAGAGGTCCATGTGGCTTTTCTCAGTACAAATTGTACTTTTGATCTAAAAAAGGAACATCAGCCATTCACTCACATTTGTTCAAATCTTTTGTGGCTGTCAGCAGCACTGATCTAATGTAGGTTATCTGGTTTTTGAATAGGAATAGTTTACACAGTGTTTCCCACAGTATCATCAGTCGGCAGCCCAGCAGACGTCTGAGGAGACACTTTATGAGGTTTGAAGAGGGAAATATGCTCACTGTAACTTACATGATCGTCATTTAATCTTGGGAAATAACTACTTAAGATGTCTTTTTTAAGGAGGGAAAAAGTTGCAAATTTAATTTCCCCTGTCCCTTGTCCATCTCAATCAGCAGCTAAGGAGTCTTCAGTGTGTGTGATGGAAATTTGCTGCGTTCGCCGAGCAGATATTTGCATGTTGTTGTTTTTTTTGTTTTTTTTTCCCCAAGACGGGATGGGGCATGTTATCCTGAATTCCAGCCCTGGAGGAGAATTTGGTTGTGAAATGTCCCCCCCCTTCTTCTCTGACCTGTGATAACATCTGATCAGTTGTAGCCCCTTGAGGCTGATTCTTCTCTATCTTCAAGAGAAACTTCAGAACGCGGCGGCCGCTCGCTAACGTCAAGTCAACACAGGCTCCCGTTCTTCAACACATTCTTTCTCAGACTGTCACTGGGTTTCTTTTGCAGTTTTTTAAGAAGAAAACATAAACAGACCAGCTGCTGCAGCATACCAACACCATCCATTACCATCGCTGAACATCACAGACTTGCACACCGTTTGGTTTGGGGGAGGGGGGGGGGGCACTGGACGGAAAAACCAGACGTCATAAAATTTTATTTAAGAACACACGTTTCACATTGTGCTAATATCGCATTTTATGATTTGCAAACAGTCTGTGATCATGTTTCAGTTTTGAATTAGACAGATCATCAACATCATTATCAGACACTTTAAATGGTTTTAATTGTGTCCTCAGGCGTGTTCCTCAAAAGAGTAACAAAAGGGAAACACACGGCTTTTCAGTAGAGTTAGAAACACATTGCGGTGCAGAAAACTTGCTGACTTCTAAGTGCTAATAAAAATCAGTATCACCCTCTGTGTCTCAAAGGGAAGCCTGCTTCTCAGAAATGACGTGTACATGTTAAAGTGTTAAGTCTACTATCAAAAGGCTGCAGAAAAGAATAAGGAAGCTTCTTAAATGTTTCTCCAGTGCTGCAACGATTAGTCAATGAATCGATAAGTCGAATCCCAGAAAATGTTTTATTTAGGACATTTTATATCATCGGCAAATATGCCAAATGTTTTCTGATAGCAACTTCTCCCTGTAAACAGCATATCTTTGGGTTTTTGACTGTTTGTCACACAAAACAAGACATTTAAATAGAGCTGCAACAATTAATCGATTAGTCGCCAACTATTTTTATTGGGTTTTTTAAGAAAAAACGCCCAATTTCTCTTGTCCCAGCTTCTTAAATGTGAACATTTTCTGGTGTTTTTACTCCTTTATGATCACGACAAAACAAGACTTTTGCGGTTGCATCTCAGGCTTTGGGAAACAGCCATCAACATAATCGATAATGAAAATAATCATTAGTTGCAGCTCATCATTTTGTGCTCTGTGAAATCATATACATGCACAGGATATTAAATGATGACGGAGCTAATTGTCAGTTGAAGCTCCACATTTTTTTTCCTCCCTTTTTTTTTTTTTTAAGCGCTTGTTACCCTGCATAAATAAATATAGCTGTATGTTTGGATAAATACTTAATGAAATTTTATCTGGATCTTGGCAGCTTCCCCAGACAGGAAGTGAGAAAACAAACGTCAGTCAGCTGACTAAAGAGACACACACAGACACAGACACACTCGATGTCCTGGCCTTTTGCAGGAAAAAAAAAAAAAAAAATGCCCCGTCACTTTCTCGTAGCATACAGGAAGTTCAGAAAAAGGGAAGAGAAATACCAGCTAACAAAATGCCCAAACACGCTCTCAGATGTGATGACTCTACAGACTGTTGCGGTGAACCTCCCATCTGCACGTCAGCGTATCCGCACGCCTTCGTTCTACTTTATTATCAGTTTCTCAACCAGTCAAGTGTCAAAACATGACGTTCGGCCTTTTTTAATATCACGGAAAAGTCCTTTTTTTTTATTAACTGCATACCAATTTCGTGTGTTTTCATTTTTTGCGTCTCAGGCATCTTTTCCACATAACTTGCTGCTCAGTCTCTTCATGTTCAGAGTAATTGATGGGAGATTGCTGTCAGGAGGGAGACTATATATCTTCCCTGCAGCAGCTGTTTTAGTTGCTGGATCCGTGCCATCGCTTTGCCCTGCAGGAGTAGTAAGATGCTATCTGCAAATAAATATTTAACTAATATTTGATGTTACAAACACTGGACTTGGACTGCACCGTACAGCTTATTAACACACTTTCCATGAGTTTCTTCACATTTGTTCAAGTTTTCTCGTCACTCCGCCGTCCCAAACGATTAAACAATGATCACATATCTAAAAATAAAAGAGGAGAGAGCGGGAGCCTTGTTTTTTGGACTAATGACATTGTTAACATAGCGACTGCTTTCCCTTGTAGGGGCCTGCTGCGGTGAATCGTGCACTACGGCGTGCGTTCGGGGGGGGATGTAAAATGTGAAGTAGGGGTTGTGTTGTGTTGTTTCCATTGGCGCTACAAAGAGAAGATGCTACTTCTCATTTGCACTCTTCTTGAACAAATCAACCTTTCGCCCTCATAATATTCTTTGAGGTCGTTATAACTGTTGAGATTTACGTCAGAGGGATACAGCTCTTGTAAACACTTGAGATTTAGACGAGAGGGGTCTGGTGTGTGTGTGTGCGGTGGTGGTGGTGGTGGTGTGTTGGAGTCTGTTCAACTTCCATAACAGCACAGATTATTTTGAGGTCGAATGCTTTCTAGACTACATACTCGGATTCTCTCCCTGTTACATATTTTCCTGGTTCTGATAGAATAATAACTGACTTTCGGGGTCACTTAACTCTCCTGTCACATGGGTGGTCTGTGCCCTCGGGGGGGGGTGGGGGGGTGGGGGGTGAAAAAGCAGAAGGATTTGTGACAGTCCTGGTTTTTAGAAAAGGTCAAAGCCACTACCTTGTTGTTCAGTGTGCAGATTATAGCTATTATACAGTTGGCTATAGTTATAGTTTAAGCAAATATGCCAAATATTTGCTGGGTTTAGCTTCTCAAATGTGGTGATTTTAGTGCTTTTCTTTGTCCTACATGATAGGACACTGAACGTCTTCGGGTTTTGGACTGTTGTTCCGACCTTTAACCTCGACTCTGGGAAATTATAACTGACATTTTCACTGATTTCTGACATTTTATACAGAGAGAAATAATGGGCACAATACTCGATTTAATGAAAGTTTAGTTGCAGCCCCCCCTCCTCATGCAGATGAAGCTGCAAAGTAGCATATAACAGATTAAAAGGATAGTTTGACATTTCTGTTTTTCTGATGAGAAAATGGATACTGCTCTCATGTTTGTACAGTAAATATGAAGCCAGCAGGCAGTTAGATCAGCAAGGCTTTAAGACTGGAAATGGATAACCTGGCTCTGTCCAAAGGTAACAAAATTCCCCTACCAGCACCTCTAAAGCTCACTAATTAACATGTTATTTGATTTAAGCTATACAAAAAAACAAGACATGTAAGAATATCAGGTTGTGGTTTTTACGTGCCAGACTGTTTATTTCCTGTCTTAAAGCAAAGCTAAACTAACCGGCTGCTGGCTGTAGCTTGATATTTACTGTACAGACAACAGAGTGATATCAATCTTCTCATCTAACTCCAAAAAAAAAAGCAAATAATAACACTTCCCAAAACTATATCTTATTTTAAACAAATTCAAATTAGAAAGGGGAACCGGCAAGACTCTACCAGAAGCTCCCAGGTGGCTGCAACATGAACACACACACACACACACACACACACACACACACACAAACAGGCAGACGTGCAAGTGTGATTAAAAATTTAAGCTCGTACTCAAAGAGTGTGAGGGATAGATGCTGTGAGGTAAGAGTTGAACCCCTGTTGCAAGAAGATTTCAGCTCTTGTGTGAAGGTGCTCTTTGTTTGGGGTAAGATACGAGACTCCAGCTGGCTCTGGCTTCTGCTGTGTCAAATCGCCCCACAGTTAACTAATGCTTCTTTATTTTATGCTCCACATTGAACACCTTGTTCTGAGCTCAGACAGTCTCTTTTTTTTTTTTATTAATCAGTCAGACTATTGTGTTAATCTGGCTGAACGGAGGTTGTTATTCTCTCGTAGTTTCCGTCACTCGACAGTTAAAAACGCTCTCAAAGAACAACTGGTCATTAGCGGGCGTTTATTGGGATGGAAGTCTGTTACTGCTGCTGCTTCTGTCTGTCAGTCCGTTGGGACTCTCTCACAGAGAGAGAGAGAGAGACAGAGGAAGCCAGATGTGTCATAACAGCTTCCTGCCACATTCGAGTCGTTTGGTGGCAATTGAGACACATGTACATATAAGGCAAGAGAAGACACGATGGCACCGGCTAATCTGAAGTCTTCCAAGTGATCTGAGTATATGTGTTTGGAATGCATGCCTATCCTCCTAACACGGTAACTAATCCTGTTGTGTTGTTTTTACCACCAAAAAAACCCAACAAAAAAAACCAAACATGGCAGCTCTTATCCCTAACTCTGATTAGAGTTGATGCAGAGCATGTTTTTCCTTTTTTGGTTGCATTTATTTCATATTATTCACAAACAAAACCCCCTTATCGACCTCGTTTTCATGCTCTTACGGCTTTTCCGCTACATGCGTGCTGTGAAGACTTGAATTTTCAGTAGTGTTAAATAATTTTTTTGAGGAGATCAAAGACATGCTCTGCTGCAGGAACAGGAAGTGGTCGAGCATGCAGTGTGCAAGATAACCACCACCAAGGAGAGACAGACAGAGAGAGAGAGAGAGCCGCCTTGCTAGCTTAGCAGCAACATGAGAAAACAAGCTCAAGGTAACTCAGGGATGAAGAGGAGACGGTTGTAGATGTGATTGCATCGACAGGAAGCTGCGTGGCCTCACTGCTAATGAGCCAATCATTTCAAAAGCTCGTCTTCCGGTCGTCACAAGTGTAGACAACACCCTTGTTTTCTCCTCCTACTAAGACGTTGAGCGGCGCATTAAGGAAAAAAGGTCAAAAATAGTATGCAAATTATAATTCAGAGGTAACATGCAAATTCAGAAGAGATGTAGAGATAAGGCCGGTCGATATGATAATGTACAGTATGTAGTTTACACAGAGACCATAAAGAGATATCAACATACTGTTTACACTGTGATATCTATGACTTTATATCTCTATGATTAGTTGATTAATACATCAGTCAATCGACAGACAATTAATCGGCAACTATTTTGATAACCAAATCTTTTTAGTCATATTTCTTTAAGCAAACATTGTGGGTTTTAGCCTCTCAAATGTGATGATTTATTGCTTTTCAGACATGGTTTTGGACTGTTGGTCGGACAAAATTATAATGTGCGTTGTCACTATTTTGTACACTTTTTATAGACAAAATGATTCATCGATAATGAAAAGTTGCAGCCCCAGTGTTTATATTTGCAAATCATTGAGCAGGACTTCCTTTTATCAGGATGAGTCGTGTGATGACCAAAGATTATGTCAGTGATTAATTGTGAAGAGAGGACATCCACACACAGTTTTCATCAGTTTATTAGAAAAATTTTGACCATAATTGGTCTTTTTCAAGTTTAATACAGTCGTCAGATGCAGCCTTTAAGTATACAAACACCACGTCATCAGCAAGTTAAAAGGACAGTATCGGATTTGTTTTTTTTTTTTTGCTTCAATGTGAAGAAGCGCCTTGATTATTAAAGTGTTTAATTTGCTAATTAGATTCTCACTAATTTGTATAACATCATGAAATGAAAGTACACGTACAGATGACTGTTTCAGCTGTTTGTTTTTATGAGAACAACATAGTTTGTTTGATTTCACGGCTTTGGATCTGAACTCGTGTCAGCAGGTCAACAGTTTCATGAGGCAGATGGATGCACATACTTCATGCTGTCATTTCATTCACCGCGGCCGACTGTGGATTTGTTATATCGCTTGCAAAGCAGGAAATTTTTTTTTTTTTTTTATTTTTTTTTTTTGCAAGTCAAAAAGGTAACAGACCTGCTAAAAAAAAAAAAAAACGAAGATCAGCATGTTCTCTTTAAGATACCAAAGAGCTCCCTCTCTTTGCAACTCTGGTAGCAGCCCCTGAACCCCTCCTCCTCCTCCCCCTCCCCCCCTCTCTTACATCCAAACCCTTCCTCCAGCTCCAGCCAAACTGCCTTACATAACAGGGTTTTAGCAAAGTCTGCAGTGGACTTTTTCCCCCCAGCCGAAAACAGAGGCCGCCCTTCTTCCCCTGCACACTGGCTTTTCCATGGCACTTACTGTGTGCGCGTCTGAATGTCTCTCTGTCTGTTTATTATCCGCTTGAACTACCTGTTAGTCCTGCTTAAAGATGTCACCGTGCTTGTTGCTGCCGGGGGACCGGCTGCAATACTCCAGAGGGCAGATTCAGTCATTTACTACTGTGTAACTTTCTCCTGCGTGAGCTCATGCAAGCCTCTTTTTTTTGTTTTTTTTTTTCCCCCCCTCTCTCTCCCTCTCTCTCTCTCTCTTTAACCTCCTGAGTGCCTAGAGGAAGTCTTTCAAACGCTCCCGTCATAGTGAAACAAACTGCAATTACGTGACAAAAATATCAACACCTACAATGTGGTGACTTGTGCTTAAACGGCAGCCGTGAGAATTATAAACCTTCCATCGTGCGCGATCGCAGGGTCGAGTGAAAGAAACGCTTCATTACATGCATAGTTAGAAAAAAACACTGAGTAGTTTTTTTTTGTTTTTGTTTTTTTTTTAAAAGGAGACCAGAAGTGTTGTTTCATGTAAAAACCGCCCTGTGAAGTTTTCTCAGTCGTGAGCTGTTGTGCTATGTGTCGAGGCCGGCCCCATGCGGAGCGTCCCACACAGCTCAGCTCACATGACCAGACAGCAGACGGCACCTGATCCTCTCCCAGGGGTGCAAAAGAGACAGATGGAGCAAATAGAAAGAGGAGGGGAGAGATAGAGAGAGAGCGAGAGAGATCAGATTGACAATGCTAACACACTGGTGAAGGTAATAAGAAGACAAATTAGATTGGTGGTTTGACCTACAGCCTTGTGAAGTTCTTAGGAGTCTTACTTACTGTTGGTCGCACTTATTATTATTTGTTGTTGCGCTCAGAGGCACAACAGGAGTCTGTACACACATTAAATGTTTGTTTCTCCTCCTTTTTTTTTTCTCTTTCAGGACACCAGAAACACCAGTGAAGAGAAACCTGTCCAGCGATCTAAGGTAAATATGCGTCACCTTTCTTCTTCTTCTTCTTCTTCTTCTTCTTCTTCTTTTTTCTCAGTCCTCTGTTCATGTGTGTGCGTGAGTCTCGCCCCACTTCAGTTCCATTTTCATCATCAGCCTTTTGATCTCAGAGGAGAGAAGAGGAAGTCTTTTTTTTTTTCCTGCATTTGGTGTCTTTTGTAAATGCATGCTTTCATCTAGAGAGGCCTTGTTTGCCTCTTGTTTGTGTTTGCGGTTGTAAAAAAAAAAACAAAACAAAACAAAAAAAAGGCATATTTATGTGTTCAGTCCTTCAGCTTTAAGACTCAAAAGGAAGTGTGTACATCATGTGAGAAGACGGTCTACCCAATGGAGAGATTGGTGGCCAACAACCAGGTCTTCCATTCATCATGCTTCTGTTGCAAGCACTGCAACGCCAAACTCAGGTGACTATTAACCGCTTTCACCGTTTGTTTACAAGACTTCCTGTACTTTTTTTATTGCCTTCCTGACTCCCATCGTTTCTGTTCCCTTCTTCTTCTTCTTCTTCTTCTTCTCCTCTCGGCAGCCTTGGCACCTTCGCGGCTCTCGCGGGAGAGTTTTACTGCAAACCCCACTTCCAGCAGCTGTTCAAAAGCAAAGGCAACTACGACGAGGGCTTCGGACGCAAACAGCACAAAGAGCTCTGGGCCTCCAAGGAGTCAGAGAATATAACAAAGACGGCATAATCATGTCTGCCTGTGACCCGACCCATCCCCATCCCCATCCCTCTTACTTTCCCTCCTCCTCCTCCTCCTCCTCCTCCTCCTCCTCCTCCTAACACCTTCAAAATACATCATGAACACATGCCCCCACATATGTCGGGGGTGTTGTTAAATCACCCATGCGCTCACTAGCTTTTTAAACGCCATCAGAACAGGTACATGCACAAACAGCTATGAAATTACAGGCCAGTTATAATCCATACCACTTCAAATTGATTTCGGGGATATTCCTTTTTTTGATTTTTATCTTTTCCAATTTCCTGTTTTGGAATTGGTACTTGATTGTGACCAAAAGCCTTCTCCGGTACGGGGAGTGTAATAATTTCTTTTAGTTTTTTAAATAATTTGCACCCTTTTTATTTTGAATAACTGTATGCTCAGGCAAACATATCAAGAGAGGGGTTACAGAGCATCCATGTTTTGCAGTAGAGCATACACTCAGGTCAATTTTCAGAGGGTCTTCATTTGCGATGTCACCCGAGCATTTTTACACAAAACAAAAAAAAAAAACCACACAAATCAAAATAATAGTCCTCAGTATTGTGACTTTGCTGTCAGTTTGTCAGGTTCAATGTATTTGAGGAACTAACAGGGTACAGAGTACTGTAAAATAACCGCACACATCAGCAACAGCTCACCTCTCGTTTTGTTAGTTTGTGTTTAGTTTCACTATTGTTCGCTTCATCCCATGGTTCTGGTTTTTTTTTTTTTTTTAGTGCCCAGTTTGAGTCTTATCCTTGCATGTTGGTATGACTGGGTCTTAATAGCCTTATCTTACGACTGTATCGACCTTTTTGTGTTGTGGATGATTATTATCGTCTGTTTCATTTACGCATAGCAGACCCACTTTTTAAAAAAAAAAGTTTTTAGGAGCACTTGAGTTTGGATTTGATTGATGTCACGGCATAAGTTTGATCCTCTCTGAGCTTTTATGGTTGAACTTTTAACAGAATACTCAGATTGTGTTTTGTAAACTATCTGTACATAGAGCTGTCGTTTGTGATTAGTGAACGTCCCCCCTCGTTGTCCCTCGTCCCCCCCCCCCCCCCCCCCCCCCTCCCCGTCCCCCCCCCAGTCCCCACCCTCCCACCATATTGTACTTGCACATATGACCACACATGATCACCAGACCAAGATGTTGATAATCACAGGGAAACTGAAGCCTCGTCCGTAAACATCCCTCACACACGCCGTCATGTTAAAAGCATTTTAGGGAAGTGTTTGGTTAAATTGATGAAAGCAGTTAACATGTCTTTATATCCCACGAGTGACGCGAATGAGGATGTTCGACGGACGGAGCTTAAGCCTTCGCAAGAAACCACACGATTTTTGTTCCTTCGTCTGTTCACGATTGTCAGTTGTTGGCGTCTTGTGGTGATTTTTTTTTTTTCCCCTCCTCTGCTGTACTTGAGTGTGTTCATGTAACTGGACAGTCTTTATGAGAATCAATCCAATCACATTGTCTTGAACATCACCATCATCATCATCATCATCCCCTTCCACTAGCCCCCCATCCAATAAGCGTGGACAGGTTTCCTTTTAAAAATAAATGCCTTCCTGTTCTCATCTCCTGTCTTATTAGCTAAATACATCTTAGCACTTGGACCTATTTCTTGATATTCGATTTTACAGTAGGTGGCTGACAGAGCGTTTCGTCACGGTACTGGTCCCCTTAAATGTGCTCCTGCATGCTGCATGCAAAACCCAGTGCAGAGCACCCCCTGCTGGGGAAAGTGTGACAGTGGTGTCTTAGTGTGAGAGGAAGAAGAAAAAACAAAAAAAAAAAAAAGAAAAATTGTTGCCCATAAACTTCTCAACAAAGCCTTTATTCAAAAAGTTTTTGAATAAGTTGCCTGTCTGCGGTGCAACTACTGCACTCCAGCCACTTTTGATCTTTATTTAATTGCAGCACCTAAGAAAAATCAATCCCATTTAGACCAAGTTTTCCATGTCTATATTTCATTCTGAACAAAGAATGAGTCTAAAGCCATTCAAATATCTCCTTTTTAGAAAATATCTGAATACCACTGAGACTTGACTGACACTTGAATGACACAAAAAAAAAAGTACTTTTTTTTGTGACTGAAAGTTTACTGTGAATTTGAGCATGCTGTGCAGAATAGAAAGCTAAACAGATGGATATTTGCTACTTTTTTAAAGAAAGAGAAGCCTTAGAAATAAATAAATAGCTGACCTTATTGCTTTTTTTTTTTTTTTCCAAACGAGACCATTGAGTGCACAGATCTTTACAAAGAAATCTCTCCTGATCATTCCTTTTCAAAAAAAACAGCCCTGCTTATTGTAGAGTCCCACTCTTAAACATAGGATTACTTCACTCAACCAGCAGCCATTTTTTCCTATCTGCCCACTTTTTATCCACGTATAATGTACAATTCTAATTCTACTGTGTGTGTGTGTGTGTGTGTGACAATGTATATTTTATATTCTCCTTTTTTTTTTTTTTTTTTTTTGTTTTTCTTTTTAAAAATGGTCCTCGGGATCCTTGAGAATGCTTTAAAATCAAAAGTATTGTATCTAGAAATGCTGTCTTTGTCATTCTCCGTTAGCAGTTCGCCAAGGTACAACTGCATAAATCTGTGAATTGCGACTTCTAAGTGTAACAGAGCAGACAAGGTACACTTTACACTGGTGCCAAGAGGCTCAGGTGAATGATTGCAGTGTAACGTTTTAAATGTTAAAACCTGTGAATCATTTCATTTTTGTGCTAAAAACTTGATATGGACTTAATTTTCAATGCTGTTGTCATCGAGACATTTTAAATGTATGCATCTTTGAAAATGTATCCTATATTACAGACTTGACCTGTGGATTGAGGTGGCCTTACAGCAAAAGGACGCTTAGACTGCGTTTGCAGTCTTTTTCTCCTCTATTCTCCCTTCTATCTATTGCTTAGTTGTGGTATGAAACATTTAAAAAAAAATTTGAGCCCCCTCCCCCCATCACCCGCCCCTCTTCTACGCCAATGTACACTATCATTTTGTGCATTTTCCAAGTTTTTTTTTTTTTTTTTTTCTTTTTTGTTTTTTACATGCTTTTGGAGAAAAATAAAATGCTGGTGTTGATTTAATTCAGTGATTTTGGTGTGTTTCATTCCCAAGAGGTTAAGCATTATCAATTCTTCTATGAATAAATTGCTATACTTACTGATTAATTAACTGGTAAGCAGCATTTTAATGTTGTAGGCACATATTACATACAATGTATTGAGCAGTTTAATTTATACAAAGCATCTTTTTTTATAATGGATCATATATGTTATGTGTGTGTGAATGTGAAATTGAACTAGTACTGCTTGGTAGATAAATGTAGTGGAATAAAAAGTACAATATTTTCCTCTGAAATACAGTTAAGTAGAAGTATAAAGTTGCATTAAATGTAAATACTTAAAGTTAAGAGAATTTCACCTAATTGCATCCAAGTACATTGTAATTAGGTGCGTAACTAATGTACTTTGTTACACCACAGATCATTGATTGGACTTCTACTGTATATATATATATATATATATATATATATATATATATATATATATATATATATATATATATACGTTTATGGGCTTCAATCAAAGGGTGAGTCCACTGAAGTCGTCATTAGTAGCCTGTAACAGTTGTATAATGTCCTCTGTAGCCTCTGGAGGGAAATCAGATTCAGCTTTATTGGCCAAAGTATGTTTACGCACACAAGGAATTTGACTCTGGTTTCTAGTGGCTCTCAATATATTTACATACAGACAAAACAAGGACAACAAAGCTGAACGAATGTAAGTAAACATAAGCTCAACACTATTATTTACATGTGCAAGATACATATAATAAACAACAAATGGACAACAACATAAGATATACTATATATGCAGGTAAAAGAGTAAATTATAAACAGGATACAAGTAGTTCAAAGATGTGTGAGAGTGCTGACATAAATATTGTCTTTACAAAATTTGAAATAATAATCCTGATGATATCATTTGGGGTTGACATCAGAAAATAACCCTGATGTTCCTCGATGATAAAATTTATTCAGGGGGTCTGATGAAAAACAGTATTGAGTCGCATGATGGGAATTGTAGGATCCAGCATTTTGAATGATTGACTCATGTTGAAGAGTAGCAACATTAGCTGTTTCCTTTTGGTCAATCTTCTTCTTTTTTTTTAATCAATCTCTTGAGGAAGTTATGGTAGAGATATACTAAATCACTGGAGTACCCCTTTAAAGGACAGGTTCACAATTTTCCCAGTGTGTCTTAAAACAACAGTCAAGTGATCGTATGAACAGTGAAAACATTTAAAAGTTGATGTAAAGCTTATATGAGGCTTCAGCAGTCTGAGTTAGTCATATCAAGTGGATATCTGACACATTTACAGTCTTTTTGACATCAAATCTTTGTGTTTCCTCGCATAGGAGCCTGAGCAATGGAGCAAGTGGAGCAAATGCATCCTCATTATTCAATTAGGGGGAGCAAAGTTATGGTTTTGCTACTTGCTACTTATTGTCTTTTTAAAAATAAACTTATCATACATTCCCTGCAATCGGATGAATATATTTAAGTAGCCTATATCCATGATCATTTTTCTATTTTTTCAGCCACTGACAAAAACAAGTAATAAAAAAATCTGACGTTTTCTGACCCTTTGAGTTGGTTCAGTCCAACCCGTCATGAGAGACAGACAGACAGACGGAGCTTTTCCTCACAGCGTTAAAGTGTCTGAATAAACAAACAAATGTTCAGCGGTGGAAAATAACTTGTTTAGAGAACACTCTGCTTTAGTTTCAGTTTTAGTCAGACTTTGGATGGAATTATTTTTAAGTATGATGAGTCATCACTCCGTATAGTGATCCCTCATCTGGCTGCTCTGCACTGTGCTTTCATTATTATGATTATTATCTCAATTTCTCATACAAGATAAATGAGAGCTGCAAGTTTAGTCTAAGTGGAAGTAAAGTCTAAGCCTCGACTAAAACGGCCCTTTTAAGTCTTGAGGAGCAAAAATCACCTTCTGAGTTGTGCATTAAAATAGTCCTTGATTTGAGATAATGTAGGTTATAATAATCTGCTTTTGAAGTTATGATTATTCATTCTTGTATAACAGTAAAGCTACATCAGCTAGTGGTGCTAATAGCTACCACTAGAACCTATGTGTGGGATTGGAATTGGATAGTTGTTGCGAGGCCATTTAATTCATCCAAACTGTTTGTACTTTGTCCTGTCGGCTATGGAATCACTACGATAGCAACCCTCAAGTGTAACATTGTTAACCAGGTTTAATTATACAAATCATATTGTGATGTGTTGTAAGACTATTTCATACATATAAATTGTTTGTCTTTGTTTAACCTTGAAGATGACCTAGTAGCCTGCAACCTACTAACATTTTAGGCTACATAATGTTTTTATGAATATAAATATGAAATAACCGTTCTTCTAATAACGATTTCCTGTCCTCATCCACCCAATTATACACTGTTCTTAATGCATTTCTGGTTTTCATAGCACCCTCAATCTAACTAATCTAGACTATTGTAGGTGGCTGTTTCTTAGGTAGTGAAGAAATGCAGGAAATTTGTTTTAAATTATGATTTGTCTCCTGGTGGTGGACACCCAGACCCACCCCACCAATTATGTATCTTTCCAAGTTCGCTCCCCGCCTTTTAATACATAACCAGATGCCTATGTTTCCTTGGAAAGTGTTTCCCTGTTGAGCTGCGGTGGAAGTGTAGTAACAAAAAGAGGAACTTTGGTGTTAAAAAGACTGTAACGTTGAAAGATATCTACTTGATTTAACTCATTTGGACGCTTCAGATATATTTAAACACATTTTTGCACAGAACAAAGGCAACATGAACAGGAGGAATGATTATAACAAGGAAACCCTATTCCAGTGTTCATTTCGGCTCCTGACTGTTGTTTTAAGACACACTTAAAAAAAAAAAGTTTGAACCCGCCCTTTAAAAGAGCTGCGTTTAAATGCAGCAGAGTGACTGTTACTCTTTTCAAATTCCGATTTTTTTTTTCGAGTTTCGAAGGCAGCACGTGAAAGCCCGTCGACGTCACAACGGGTCCGCCTCACTAATAACATTGTGCGCGCTCCACCAGCAGCAGAAACATTTCGACCGAGTAACAGCGCGCTCCCGCGGCTGCACGGCGCTAATTTAGATAGTTTAGTAATAAGAAATCCCCCCTGGGAATAAAGCCGTGTTGTTGCAGACGTACGGACGACGGACAGCGAAGACGTTTGGACAATATGGACACGACTTTTGGAGCACAGTTTTCATGATCTGTTGGAGCCTTAAAAGCGGGTTCCGGTGGCGATATTTTTTCTGTCAGGAAGTTTGACGTATTCGGTTGAAGATTATTGTGGTGTACTTTGTTTTGCTTTGGTTGAGAGAAGTTGTGGATTCTAGTTATCTACTAGGCATCGTACGACAACTTGTCTTTGCGACTTTGTTGTTGGCAAAATACTTTTTTTTTTTCTTTCTTCCACATTTAAATCAAGTTTGTTCCCACATGAATGCAGAAAAGACCGCAATGCTCCGCGAAGTCTGGTCGATAAGCAAATTGTGCTTCGCTCGACACAATAAATCAAGTTTATGTGTATTTTAAACGTTTGCAGAGTTTAACTTCTGTTGCCAGTAACAGTTTTTTGTTTCATGTTGAACACTGAAACAAATCCTCCTGCACTTTTTGTTGTTGTTATATGTCATGCACAGGCCTCTTTTTGATGTATATGGATATTGCAATGCCATAATGCGAAGTAATCATAAAGTTACAAAAATGTCCGGCCTCTAATATTTTGGAATCAAACCTGGCAACACAGAGAAGGAAAATCTGCAAACTTAGCAGGAAGAGAGGCCATCAAAATCACGGAAATCGTCTGTGTTTCCTTCTGGCGAGTTGAAATGGATTTCATTCAGGCCACACGGTTGTTGTTACACCTGGTCTGATTCAGCTCGCTCTCCTGCAAAGACAGAAAGGATCTTTTTTTCTTTCTTTCTTTCTGTCCTGACTGCTGAAAATGTTTTGGAAATTTAAGTTTTCCAAAGATGGAGCAGAAGTTTGTGTTCGAGCCACAGCTGGAGCCGTCTGATGTGGGCTTTTCCATCGGAACATTTCCTCTGTAACACTCACAGCTGTCTGATGTGACCGTGTTTTGTTTTCACCACCTGGAAAGTCAGTTTGTGTGTGTGTGTGTGTGTGCTCTTAACTTTCCGTTAAAGAAGAGCCCCGGTTACCTGGTGGGAGGGTCAGCCCCGCCATGGCGCACGCACATGCGCGCACACACTCTCCCGGTGTGTCGGTGTGACCGAGGATACAGATGGACGTGAACAACGAAGGGACCTTCTGCGTCATCTCATCCGACTACCGGAGAAGCCCGGTCCGGTCATAACCGAGGTGGTCCAGGCTACAGGTGAGGGCTGCGAGATGTGCACGTGACAGTGATGACAGGTGATGTGATGGGTGACTTATGCTGCATTCAGGTCATGTGGGAAAAAACAAAGCTGTAATCAGGACTTTGAAATCTTTTTTTGGAGCAAGGGGTTTACTAATTAGTTGTAATTAAAGTTGTACATATTATACAGCATGACCAGCTTTTACTTTTGAATATTAAGAGACAAGAGAATGGAAAAGAAGAATAAAAGAAAATAATAGTAATAGTAATAATACAGAAAATATTAAAAAACACAAAACAACAAAAGCAGTATATTCCTACTTATACCCGTATATATAATGCACGTATACCCTTAATGTCACATATCTATGTGTGTACATTTAAACTTGCTTATACAAATATATTCATCTAAATACAATGCGTACCTGTAAGTAAAAGTCATTTCAGGGAAAAAGGAAAATAGATAAATAATATTAAAGCTAAAGTAAAGTAGGGGGTAGAAAGAGAACAAAAAAGATAAATAAGTAATAAATGTAAAGAAATAAACATTGTAGTTTGTTGCATATGTATATGTACAGAAAGACCAAATAAATAAAGGATACATAAAGGATTTTTGAAATTTTGGAGTCATGAGTGTCCGGGTCCCCATAATGCAGCTCAGGTACAGGAGTCAAATTTAAAATGTTTTTTAATTATTAAAAGAGGATTTCTCAATATGAAGGTTCAAACTTCAGGTGGGAAAATATTACATCCTTTTAGGGCTGAAACTGATGATTATTTTCTTGATTAATTGATTAGTTGTTTGGTCAATGAAATGTCAGAAAATGTTGATCACTGTTTCCCAAAGTCCAAGATGACGTCTTCAGATGTCTTGTTTTGTCCACAACAGTCCAAAAACCGAAGATATACAGTTTACTCTCATAGAAGACAAAAAAACAAACCAAAAAACCCCCAAAATATCCACATTTGAGAAGCTGTAATCAGAGAGTGTGAACACTTTTTCTTAAAAAAAATGACTCAAAATGATTTACCATCTATCAAAATAACTGCTGCTTGATGTAATAGTTGGCATCTAATCAATTAATCAAGTAATTGTTACAGCTCTACATCCTTTATTTATTTTTACAAGCCTCAAAGTAGTATCGATGTAATGGTTGTAGTTGCAAAAGTAACAAAACTGATTCCCATAAAAATATGGACATGACCTCAGTGTCCTCAATCTGCCCTGTTTGAAAATGTGTTTCACATCACTTTTCAATTGAGAAACACTATAAAATATGTTTAATCTGGACCTTCAGGTAGTTCTACGCTGTGTAATCGCTTTCCCAGAGTTTATTTATTTACACAAGGCAAGTTGGCTGAGCACGCTGGTGCTTTCAAGGCAACACCCTGTTTACAGCTACAATGAAAAGTGAAAAGAAATGAAACCATTACAAACAGAACAGACTAATAAACAAACAATCTGTTTACAACAGCTTCAGGCTAGTATAGATGAGTTTGTTTTTAAAGTGACTAAGTAAGTATTTTGATTTTTTAGGTAAGATTACAGATTAGTTCAGGCAGCAGGTGAACTAACAGCAGTCCTTCTGGTACCCAGAGCGTTACTGGAATAAAGTAAACCAGTTTGAGAGCAGCTGAGGTGAGATATAAAGCGGAAATGAATTCAGTTTGTGATCTACCTCGTATGTCTTGCTACACACATTAAAGACATTAAACATTTATCAGAACAGCTTGAGTCTACAACGAACTTATATGGGCTCAATAAGTATTTTGAGACCTAATAGATGACATGCAAGGCTGCAACTAACCATCATTTGTATGATCAATTAATCTGCAGAATATATTTTATATTTATGGATTAATTGTTTGGTCTTAAAAACACCAGAAAACAATGAAAAATTACCAGCACAATTTCCTAGAGCACAAAGTGACGCCATCATATGTCTTGTTTTGTCCGACTAACTGTCCAAAACCCCCCAAAATATTGAGTTTATTAAAATGTAAGGCAAGTAAAAGCTAATTCTAATCTATAATCTAATTAATTACACGCATCCTGTACATGAAGGTGAGCTCGTTGATGATAAATCGGCATGTTTGTCTTTTTCAGCTGATCATGATTGAAACTACAGGCCTGTTTTACAGCTGTGACTATTAGCGTTACTGATGTAAACAAAGCTTTAACAGCATCTGTAAATACTGATAACTTAGATTTATTTGCTGTTTAGCGGTAGTCCACTCAAGTTAAAAATCTATATAAACGTTGTTGCTTTCAGTCTTTTAATTAGTCCCTACACAGTTATTCCCATGTGACATAAATGCAGCATAAAATACATGAAAGTCAAGCATACATATGGTAACTACTCTGCTGAGGCAGGAAGATCACTAAACATATGTGACCTTATGAGTAGATAAAAGGGAAGTGATTAAAAAGGTGCCTCAGTAGCACTTTACTGTGATCGAATGTGGTTATATGGTTGTTTTGTGTTGTCAGAATAAAAAAGGGAGAAACAAAGGACACAAATGAATGAAATCTTTAACATTATATCACCCAAAATGACTTTATTCTATATATCAACACCATATTCCTATATATTCCTCACCAGGTGCTTAAATTTCTGTCTTTTACAAGTCATTATCAAATCCATACTATTCCTATGGGACAAAGTCTCCCAGCCTGCTGGCACACTACCAGTCTCCCCTCCTAACTTCTCATCTCCGACTGCTCAGTGATGCAGAGAGATGCTGAGTGAGAAACACAGCTGTATTATTTCTGCCATATTTTATACAGTGATTTTCTTCCTCAGCTTTAGATTATTCTGATTTGAGTGAATCTGTGTGAAAGTTTGGCAGGTCTCTCTCTCCCCGTCTTAGCTCCACCCTGACTCCACACCATTGTCCAGATTTTGATTCTTGCCATGATTGTGGCGAGGAGTAAACTGGAGCTCCAGGCTTCAAAACATCCCTTCAGAGACTTGTGAGTCCACGAGACGGAGGCATCTCACTTTTGACTGGGAAACTGTGTTGTTGGTGTTGATATTAGACTTTTTCTCTCAATGACAAAAGAAAGGTGGCTTATAATTTTAAGCAGGTATGGACCACAGACTACCAGCATCTCTTTAAATCTTAACTAACTTTTTGTTTTTTTAGCTCTTTTGCATTTAAAAAAAAAATCAGATGTGTGTGTGTGTGCACAATCTGTATGTGTTGAAAGGGCAAGTTTGATGCAGCCAATTCAAGCATAAGCTACTTGTCGAGATTGCAGTATTTAAATGTGGTGGGTTGCCCTGAACCGACTTCACATGTGCACCTGAAACATGAGAGACATCAGGCGAAGGGGAATTTGCTGTGAAGCACTGAGTCCAGATGCATCACTGGCCCGAGACAGAGTAAGGACTGTGGCTGGGAAAAACAGCCTCAGACTAAACACCTCTCAAAGCAGACAGAGAAGAGTGGGGGGAGGAAAATCCATGTAAATCCTGCTAGTCCTGGAAATGTGATACAAGGAAAATAAAGTGGGCACAGCTGACTAGACTGGTAGAGCGCAGACTCTCTCTCCATTGAATTCCCCACATTCCGCTTGGGAGGTAATTAAAATCAGGAGAAACAGGGGAGAGAAGAGGGTAGCTGGGGGAATGGACACAGAGGTTAGTTGTTGTGTTGTTGACTACAGGAACCCCTTGAGGTGCACAACTTGAGCGCTTCTTTCCACATCCAGCAGCATTACTGTACTCTTAGGTGAAGGTAAGAGAGGAGATAACGGCTCTACGTTCTCCCCCTGAAGTTGCTCCGAATCTGTGCAACAACGGGAATTTGCACACCTCATTAGCTCCACGTTATTTATTCGGGGGATAAAATCGCACAAGCGTGAAGTTCGAAGGGTTGAAGGACAAAAGTCTTTGGCACCTACTCCATTGGAAGTGGAATACGAGAGCGGCGGAAGCTTGAAAGGAACGTGGCAACGCTCCGTCGACCACAGACGGACATGCCCAGCATTCCTGTGGGTGATTATTACCCAGAAATCCACAGAGTCAATGAGTTGCCTTCGGGTGCCGACGCTGCCCATGTCATGTACAGAAGTAGTTTCCCGCGTCCACGTTTTCTTCTGAGAAAGCCTTCTGAATGTGCAGACTGTCCGACCTCAGAGAGACAGACAGCAGTAACCTCTTCTTCAGGCTCCGTCCTCAGACACGATTCATCACAGTCTCAAGTATTACTCTTCCTGTTACAGTTATACTGTGAATTAAATTAGCTTGAATTAACTCAATAAATCAATATTTGGTGTGAGCATGCTTTTGCCTTTTTAAAACAATCAAAATAATCAAATAGAGAAGGGGCAGGACATAAACCAACTCTTTACAATCCCACAACAACAACAACAACAGCAAGAGGTGAAAGAAGTAAAGTAGTTTATACCAGGGTAGAAAAAAACTTTTTACATAACTTTTTATATAAGACATGCAGGTCAATTATTTAAAAAAACATCTATTTTGGGGATTTGGCAGTATGTTGGGTTTGTTTCACGGGACATTTTTCACAGGGAAACCCTGAGATCCAGGTCCTCGTTCATTCCCAACAGTGTTAGAGACTCTAATTCAGTAATCCAATATGCTTCACATTTCAGGAAGGTTTCCTTTAAGTTGCCTCCTCTTCTGGAAATTTGAACTAATTCAATACCAGTAAGAGGTCGGGGGATGTTTCATATGTGCAAAATGTAACGCCAACTGGACTGTCTTTGTTTACATTTGTAGTCTTCAAAGATCTGGTTGTCATGCCGATGTACACTTTACCATAAGGACACTTGATGAGGTATACGACTCCAGCGGTTGGACAGGAAATTGTGCCCTGAATTTTGTACTGTTTTCCTGTTACAGGATGGAAGAAGGAGATGCACTTAGTCGTGTGTTGGCATTGTGTACATTGACCACAGTTGGGTTGGTTTGGTTTAGAGGCAATCTGAGTGTACAAAGTTGTCTTTAAGGTTTCTTCCTCTATGAAAGGTTTTCCTAGGAGGTTCTTTGTACAGTTCAACAACTTGTGGGTCACTAGTTAGGGTATGGTAATGTCTTTTGATTGATTGTTTGATTTGCTGTGCCCAGTTTGAGAATCCAAGGACACATACCATGGAAGACTTGGAGGGGACTTTTTCCACTCTTGAATCTCTAAATACTTTATTCAACGCTGTGTTTAGTTGTTTATCAGCATATCCTCTGTCCTTGACTCTCGCCTTCATAATATCCACCTGTTGTTCTTAAAACTGGTATTCTACAAATCCTTTGTAGTCTGTGAAAGTGACTAATGTCGATGGCATCCTTAATATACTGTGCATGGTGATTGTCTGTTCTGTTGTCTGTACGCTTTGTTGGTTTTCGAAAGAAATCTGTAATGAGCTTGTTGTCTTGTTTGATTATACACAGGTCCAGGAAGTTTACCTTTTGAGAGTCAAACTCCAGCTTGAACTTGAGTAATGGATGATTGTTTGTTCCAAGCATCTTGGAGAAGTTGCCACAGTTCCTCTGTGGATTTTGATGTCTCAGTAGCTTCTGCTTCTTCGTGTAAACCCAGACTGACTCCATGATGTTGAGTTCAGGGCTTTGTGGGGGCCAAACCATCTGTTGCAGGACTCTTTTTTCTTCTTGTCGCTGAAGATAGTTCTTTATTACTCTGGTTGTATGTTTGGTGTTGTTGTCATGCTGCAGAATAAATTTGGGACCGATAAGACGCCTCCCTCATGGTGTTGCATTGTGGATAAGAATCTAAACATGCGAAGTGCCTAAAACCTTTGCACAGTACTGTATACCTGAGCAAGTTGAAGCATGTGTTGTGTTTACAGTGGACTCTTTCTCTTCACCACAACAGTTTAGACCAGTCATGAGAAATTACTGATCTGTCATTTGCCTGAGAGACTAATCTCATTTGTAGTAACACAATTTGGCTTACCAGTATGATTTATTATAATATTATAATAAACTATTCTTTATAGCTCTAATTGAAATTAGGCAAAGAGAAGAAAGAGTTTATTATCATGAAGCAGGGCCAAAACTAATGATTATTTTCATTTATTGACTAATCTACCAATTATTGGTATATCTCGGTTAATTGTTTAGTCTGATCAGAAGACAGTGAAAAATGACCATCATGATTTCCTAGAGTCTAGGGTGTCAACATCAAATGTCTGGATTTTGGACTGTTAGTTGGTCAAAACAAAACAGAATCAATGTATTATGATGTAACACAAAGAAACGCAGCAAATTCTCTCATTTAAGGACCTGAAACCATCAAAGGTTTGGCATTTTTTGCTTAAATGACTTGAGCAATTCATCAGTTATCAAAATAGTTGTCTTTGGGGTTTTGTTTACTTGGTTTTTGTTTTGTTAAAGGTGGTCATATCTACTGTACGACCAAATATTCATCCATCTCCTTTAATTTTGAGAACAGAGTTCGTGTTTAAGGGCCTCAAAGATTAAAAAAAAAAACCCACAGGAGTCCTTGTGTTCTCCTTGGTTGAATTGGTTTAAATTTCTTGGTTTATTGGTACAGATTTAAGGAAACCCTCTCCATTGAAGGAAATGCCTCAGTTTATAGTGTTGAACGCCTTATAGTGCCTTGAACAGGGCAGATAATATTGCTGTGTTAACATCAACAATGGAGTTATGACACAGCTGAGTTCGGGTTCTGCAACGCGTGCAACCAGAGACGAATTAAAAGCTGGTAGATATTTAAAATGGCAGAATTCTCCCCGTAAAAAACATTCTTCTCATATGAACTGTGCCAAACCAATCGCTGCCAGTGCAGCTTGAGTTTCAGCCGTTTCCAATTGTCGTTCTCATGGGCACAAACACACACATATCCTCACATGCACAGCACACTTTCTGATTCACTGCTTTCAATGAGGGAAATCTTTAGCTCTGTGTTCTGCAGGATTAGGCTACTTTTTTTTTTTTTTTACATGCATCCAAGGAATCAAGCATGAAAAGCGGATTGTGCTGTAAATGAAACATCAGTCTCTGTTTAGTGTCACATTAAGACATCTTAGCATGTAATTTAATTACCTACATACCAAAAAATAAGGGTACAGTACAGCCATTTTGTGATACCAACCTTCAGGTTTTTGATTCCCCTTTCCTGATTGCCTCTTCATTTAAGTAATGACGTACTTGCATACTGAAAATTTTGGTGAGACTGGCTGATAACGTTTGTCATATGTCCTGTCTGACTCACATCCCTCTGTTCTGTCTATATAATAAAAAAAATAGCAAGAAAAGTTATTACAAGGTTTGTTTACTTCCACAGGCTGTGGGTGTGTTGGCACTGCAGAGACAAGTACCTGAAGATTGGTTTGTAGACCACATACGTGGACATCGCCACAATGAGTAAGTCCTCTGTACTCTGATGTAAGACAGACATCATTTAGAACATGGTTTTCTCACAGCATGAGACAAAAACAGACACTCACACTAAACACTATCCCTGAGGCCAAAGCCTGTGCGAGCTGCTGCTCCAGACACTGTCGGGTGAAGGATTGGTATTCGGCGTTGTGGAGATGGGGGTCTGGTTCTCTCCGCTGCCCCGGGGCCGTATGATGTCTGTCCAAGCTACACAAGGAGAATATTTTCTCTTTGTGAGCTAGTCCAGCCAAGGCAGAACTTACCCTGAGATCAAACATGGGAATAGGCATATCAGAAACACTGCAGCCCTTCCCTGCCTCTAATACCCTGTCACAGGATAGTCTCAATACAGCTGTAGTTCAAGATGACTGGCTTATTGTCTGCACACACCTTTTAGAACAAAGCTAAGCACTAAAGGCTCATATCTATTGCCTTGTGTCACACACGCCATTCATTTTCCAATCCATGCTCTAATTGTGTTTTTTATTTTCCCCAACCCATTATCCTCTCCAGATGAGCGGCAGGCTCTCCACTCTATAATGAAGGACCTGGTTGCCCTCCAGATGACGCGGCGCCAGCCTGTGTTGTCTTATGACAGCGGCAAACCCAAGACACCGGCCCAGGCCAACAGACAGGTGGGTAGGTCTGAGAACGGATCATAGAAAATGTCTGAAGCTCGTAAACCTACAGATGTTTTGGAAGACGTTGATGGAAATGGTACTGAATGACAGATAAAATCTTTTAAAAATGCTCAGTTACAATCAAATTGACCTAGATATTTTTGTTAGTTTCAGTTCAAACATCTTGGTCCCACATGTAAACACATTTTATCGAAGTGGTATGAGTGGTCTGTGGTTCTGAAGGGGTAAGGTAGCTAGATGTTTATCAAGATTCTGAAAGCTCTTAGGTTAACAGCCACAAACGCCACTGTCACTACGAACAGCGAGATAAATGTGTGTCAGCAGTATAGGAGCATCTGCTGAAACGTCAAAACAAAAAATCGGAATAAAATTGCTGCCAGTCCTACACTGTTAACATGGGGATAGAGCGTCATAAATCTAGAGCAGTGGTTCTCAAACTTTTTCACATCAAGGACTCCTAAAGTTACACTAAGACACACAGACTCATCTGATAAGATTTTTGCTTTTAGATGTTTTATACCGGAAAGGGTATGAACCCTTGACCAATATTAGTCATACATTCTGTCATTGTGTTGCTTATGATCTAGATCTAGAGGCTGTTGAAGGTCGTTTGACCACAGCTTGAATCTTTAACAGTCCATTTGCATACAGTTGCATCATAGTGGGGAAAACTTAACACAGAATGAGAGTTTCCCCAAATTCGAAAGCCTTTTTAGTTGTGTCCACTATGAATGGGACTGAACTTAGAAATGGGGAAGGCCAAAAATGCAGAGAAAATGAGTGTTTTCCTTACGATTTTAGGTGTGTTGCACTTAGAATTTTGATTATAGACTACTACTATAATAAAGCATCATGTGACTGGGTATCACCCGTCCAGGCACATATACTCTCACTGCTTGTGATATTTCCCCTGGCCCTCAAAGTTAGCTAATAAAGTATAATGACAGATGAATTCACATGAAAGCCACCCACAACTTCATCTTAAATGAACCGCTTCTCTAAAAATATATTTTGCGTTTGTGGAAAATCCCCAGTAGACCCCACACCTTTGCTTTTTTTACCAGTATCATTGAGCTGTAGCCACAGAGAAAAGCCAAAGCAGACAACCCATGTAGGTTAGTGTTTCCTTAAAGTCCAAACTGCAACGGCTCTGTAAATCACTTGCCCTCTGTTCTCCTCTGAGAAAAAAATCAGAAAACAAAAGGGAGAAATTTATGTTTGATTTCATGATGGTGCCCCCTAGTTTTGCATCATAGTCCTTATATTGATACAGCAAATCAAATCTTGCATAAAGCGATAACGTGTCGTTCTATCATAGGCAGAGCAGGACGGTCACACTGAGCCTGATTGCATCCGGCTACACAACACAAGAGCCACAGATACTAAACAACGACCCACGTTAGCTTTCCTGCTAAAGTCTCCTTCTTATCTAACTTACAAACATGGACACACGTCTTGTCCTGCAGCTTAGCTTGTTGAACGAGCCACCGAACCAACATTCACCGGGGAATAGTGCAACGCTAACATCAGTTAGCACGCTAGATAGCCAATTAGCTGCTCAGCTGCAGCACAGCATGTAAACATACCTGAAAATGTATGTATGTATGATGCTGGTTTGGTCGCTGCTCTTCAAAATCCCTGTTAGCGACACGCTGCCTGTCCATGACCTGTAGCTACAGCAGTTTGTTTACTTTATCTCTGTTCCCTACGGCGTAACACCAATAACCTGCCAACTAATGTCAATCAAACAAGTCTCTGACGCGCCTCTCCAGCCAGAAAAAGGAGAATTTATTTCCCAAAGACCTTTTTTCCTTCATTCTAATAATAAAAAACTATTGACAATAAATTTCAAGAACATGTTCATATTATTTTTGACGGATGATTAAATGTGATTTCAGTTGTGCTTTAAAACCAGTGATTGCCTCCCTGGGAAAGATAGTCTCCACAATTTTTCTAGCTCAGTAACCTAGTTTGCACTTATTACGAGTGCAGCAGGGTTCTCATAAATGATGAAGCAGTGGAAGAGGTGCTGACATGTCCTCCAGCGAACTATCTTTGTATAAGACTAAAAGATGAAGACGTTGCATGTGCAGGTCAGACTTAAAGTAGTTCAACTCCCTAAAGTGGAACCATTCAATTTGTATTCTTTGAGGAAATTCACAATCTTTGACAGTTCATGATCAGTTTACTTTGTTGGTGGTGATTATATCTGTTGATGGTTTCATATACTTTCTTCTCATGACGCTTTTTTGACCTTTGAACGCTCCTTGACCAGCTTGTTTCTGTTTTCCCTCAGGACGATGTCAGGATAAAGTTTGAGTTCTCAGGAGAGAGGAGGTGAGTTTGCTTTGGACTTTATTTGCATGCGTGCTATGTGTGTGTGTGTGTGTGTGTGTATGTGTGTGTGTAAGCATTATACACACATACACGTATATGCGAGTGAGCGAGCGCATAAACACACACACAGACATAAACACCCTCACTCAGGCATGCTGTTCTTGTCACATGCTCCAGTTCATGAGAAAGAGCACATCTCAGAGTGCAAACACACACTCCAGCACTTAATTCAGACTGGTATGTGAGCCAGAGAATGGAAGGGGAAAGCACTGTGGTTAGTCTGTGGCTGCCAGCACAAACCACAAGTATGCAAGGTGTACTTAGAGGAATCTGCACACACTAAAAACAGCAGCTTGTGTGTAGTTTGTATGCACGTGTGCATGTAACTCAAAAGCAGTTTCCTTAGCAGCGGGTACAAATCTCTCATAATCTGCCTGTCTGTGTGATTTCTTGCTTTTTTTTTTTTTTAATGTGTAGGATCCTGATGTTTGGACGGCCTGTACAGTTCGAGGAAATCCAGCAGAAAGTCAAGACTGTCTTTGGCCAGCAGCTAGACCTGCATTATATGAACAATGAGGTAAAGAGGAGTCTCTTGTGCTGTTTGAAGCGCTCCGTCTCTCCCGACTCACTCCGTCCTCCCTCACCTCTCTCTCTCTCTCTCTCTCTCTGTCCAACAATGTCTCAGATCAAGGAGTCTAGAGTGCATGTAGAGGACAATGATTGTTTATTATGTGTGTGCGTGCATGTAGATATGTCTGGATACGTGTGTCTTTATGTCTGTATGTGTCCCTATTTGTCTTAATTGTAGTACATGTTTGCATATATACTCACCAAGCACTTTATTAGGAACACCTGTGCAATTTAATGCAATCCAATACATCAGGTCTGCCATGAATTATATTTTCACGAAGCTTTTGTTGAGATTGTCAGAAAGCCACCGACTGCGACCTCAATAATAAACATAAAGTAGAATTATCAGCTTTATGACAATGTCAACAAAAACTGAAAATGTATAAGCTTCGTAAAAGTAGAGCTGTTGTGCTGGATTACAGGTGTTCCTAATAAAGTGCTTGGTGAGTGTATTTAATTAAATGATCAAATATGAGATCATTTTTACGTTTCCTCTTGCCTTTTATATGCTTGTGAATCTTCATGTTTGTGTGTTTACATGTACACATTGTATCTTGGCAGTTGTCCATCCCTCTGCGAGGTCAGGATGACCTCGACAAAGCAATCGATCTGCTGGATCGAAGCTCCAACATGAAAAGCATCAAGATCCTGCTGCTCACACAGGAGCACAGCAATGTGAGACACAAACACACACACACACACACACATATACACACATACTGGGCGTGCATTTACAGGGTACAGTTGCACCACCGCCATTTCTTCACCACAGAGCCATGTTGTGAAAAATCAAAGTTCCCCATTTGTTTACATTACACTAACTGGCTCGCTGGCATAACGCCATCGTTTGGTGTGTGATGTGTTGCAGCCATGTTTAAACCACCTGTCCTCCCTTCCTCTCGCCATCTACAGGCCTCCTCCCCCTCTCACCACGTTCCATGTAAACAGGTGAGGATCAAGGCCTCCCAGTCCACTGGAGACGTCAGCACGGCGTACCAGTCCTCAGAGCCCAGAGGGCGTCATCTATCAACTGGTACGTATCTTTTCTAATCCTATCTGCAACGAGATAGTTCGCACGTTGATTGAAGATAGGAAATGTGTTCTGGTTAATTCTCTCAGATGTCTAAATGTTCAGTTAAAGGCTAGCTGTCGTGCCGTTGCTGCACGTTGAATTCCCTGTCCATCGCTCTCTCTCTCTCTCTCTCTCTCTCTCTCTCTCTCTCTGGCTGTTCTTTCTTTGGCTTCCCCTTCTAGCAATGGGTCCTCTTCCTTTTCCTGTTCACCATCACTAGACGATGCCTGTTGGACAGCAGCCAATCAGATTAGGGAATGCTATTAGTGTAGTGGACCACTGGCCTGGTGTAGGATTTTTTTTTTTTTTTTTTTTTGTGGCTGTAAAAAGGCTCGAGATCTGGACTTTATGACAGCAACGGGCTGTAAAAACTAAAACCAGCTGTCTGTCTTTGATGCTTTCAAGCAGAACGTCTGCAATCAGCACTTTCATTTGTTCTTTTCTTTGTCATTGTGAGAGCACTGCATATTTTTTAAAAAAATTTTCGACAGTCATGACAACAGTGATACAACCAGGGCTGCAACTAACTATTATTTTATTGATTAATCAGTTAGTTGTTTGGTCCATAAAATGTCAGAAAATGGTGAAAAATATCAATCACTGTTTCCCAAATCCCAAGGTCACGTCCTCCAGTGTCTTGTTTTGTCCCGACCAACAGTCTGTAACGAAAAAATATTCAGTTTACTGTCATAGAAGACTAAAGAAACCAGAAAATATTCACATTTGAGAGGCTGGAATCAGAGAATTTTTGCCTTTTTTTCTTAAAAAATGACTCCAAATGATGAATCGATTATTAAAATAGTTGGTCCTTAATTTGATAGTTAGCAACTAATTGATTAATCGACTAATTGTTGCAGCTCTGGTTACAACAGTTGCATAGATGTGTGTTTGAATGGTTGTGTGTTTGCTACAGAGCTGCCTGCACACTGAGGAAAAAACTCTCAGAGAAGAGTTTCTAACATCTATGCAGAGCAGCCTTTCCGACATCTAATGAACTTGCTCAAAACAAAATAGACATTTTTATGCACTGTTTTTTGTTTTTCCTCACGTTTTCCTTTATGCTCATAACTTCTGTCTAATCCTAGGTTCTCAGAACACAGGGCGTAGCTCGCCGCCTCCTGGCTACGTGCCTGAACGCCAGCAGAGGATCGCCCGCCAAGGTTCATACACCAGCATAAACAGTGAGGGGGAGTTCATCCCCGAGACCAGCGATCAGTGTGTGAGTCATTGCTTTAGTGTTAATGGGGGAAAATCCACATTGAAATAGAATTTATGTGGTGAGTTTATCATCTCAGTCGAATTTGTTCACGTAAACAACTCTACCGCAAAGCTTAAAAGCTTGTTTCTTGGATTTTGGGTACATTTTTGGGGTAAGAATGGTAAGTTTTATAAAGATGTTAAACTCATTTGGGAGTAAAAGCTTAAACAAGCCATTCAGTGAGGCTTGTCTTTGTTTATGTTCCCATAGAAATTCTGTTTTAGGATTTGATTTTCTGTCTGAAACCATACATGTGTACAGAAAGGAACACGTGCACACACACCCTTCATTTTTTTATTATGTCCTGTTCAGGTGCTGGATCCCTGGAGCAGTGCAGAAAACTCTGTCTCTGGAAGCTGTCAGTCGCTGGACAGCACCTCAGACAGGTGAGGAGCAAAGCTTTACATAACTTTCCAGATATAATACTGCCCGGGTACAGGAACTCACTACTCATTAGAGGAAATGGCAGTTTTAGTTTGGGAAGCCACTCTACTGTACATCTCTCACTCTTCTTCCTTCCTTCCTCCTCTCACTCAGCCCCTCGATGAGGAAGTCACGAATGCACAGAGCCAAGAGTTACCCTGATAATCGTCAGGAGTGCTCAGGTGAGAGGCGACGCAGCTCTACGGCGTTCCTACTGATCACGCAGAAATATTGTATTAATACAGCACACTCGCATCTCATGAGATAAAGCATTGTGACAGCTGACGTCATGAAGGTGTTCACACATTTAAAGCCACCAGAGCAGCAGAAGTTCATGTTTACAGGAAACCAAACACCACAATGTCAGCCATGAGTTTGAGTTTGTTTATTTATATCAGTTGAAATCAAACAAATACACACAAACAACAAGAAGAAATCAGCGTGCAGGGAGAAAGCCTAGATGGGCTTAATGATTACTTCTAACTTAATCATATACACACGTAAATATAAAAGAAAAACAAGTTATTAAAAAATATTATAAAAGCAGAATGAAAGTTTGTTTTCAATATGCTCTAAAAGACTTCAAAGAAGAAGAAAATTTATCCCAATGAGAATAGTAGTTTCATAAATTTGGACACTGATTGAAAATTGTAGCTTATAAATAAAAATACACATTGTTAATAATTAACGTTGATACCATGAATTGTGAGTTTCTTGAAATTTAGGAGCAAAGATTTGAGATTTATTTATTTTTATGACTTAAGTAAATCAAGATTAAACCAGAGCTCATTAAAATGTTGGTCACTTGTTTTTATGCAGCATTTAATTGGAAAACATTCATTAAAAATGTAACTGTAAATAGAAGCAAACAGCAGTTTTATTTACTTTATTTCATGTAGTGTTAACAAGCTGAAAGCTTACAGTATGTTTTCAAGTTGGAAAATCATATTTATAAAGTACTCCATAAGTAAAAGCAACAAGGGAAGGTGATGCTAAATTGTGATTGAGTTACAGATTAATCCAGCTGACCTTTGACCTCTGGATGTTTGCTTTCAGACAGGGAGAATCATGTGTATGACAGGGTAGCGGGGAAGGGAGGCACCTATCCTCGTAGGTACCACGTCTCCCTGCATCATAAAGACCACAGCGAAGGTAAGACGATTAGTTTATGTGCCAACTCTGTGTCTGTAGTCTTTTTTTCTCCACTTGTCGCCACCGTTCGTCATGTGACATTAACCTCAGCCAACCTCTTTCCTGCTCTCCTAAAGGTCGGCGAACGTTTCCGCGGATTCGTCGCCCTCAGGGGAACCTTTTTACTCTGGTGCCTTCACGACGGTCGCTCAACGGCAGCGAGGAGAGTCTTGGCAGCTGGCAGCTGGTCGACGCCCAGGGCAGACTACGTCCCCAGGATCGCTCTGTCGCCCATAAATGTGAGTGGCGGATTCGTTTTAACCGACCTTTTAACCAAAGGATTTCACAGATTTTTGCGGTTGAAGCTGCTAAATCAGACTTTTAGCAGGATGTAAAAGACCTGAGAACAGTATTTAAACCAGGGCTCAGTAAAAATCTGCTTCTAAAACACAGTCAGGCCAGTTAAATAAGAGGAAAAAATGAATCGAACAGAAGGGAAAATATATTTTGTGTCTCTGAAAATGCATTTTCATGCCACTTCCTCTTTTATGTGATATGTAAGATGTTGCATGTTTTGTATATTTCATGACATAAATGAACAGCTGAGTTGTTGTGTTGTCTCTCAGCGCCCAGCGCTCCGGTGACGTGGCGGCGGGGGAAGCTTCTGGGCCAGGGAGCGTTCGGCCGGGTTTACCTGTGTTACGATGTGGATACTGGGAGGGAACTGGCTGCTAAGCAGGTCCAGTTTGATCCTGACAGTCCTGAGACCAGTAAGGTGAGACGCTAGTTAGTCATAGTTCAGTCATTGCTCATGTTTTCACAGAGACGGCATGCCTTCCTCATCTCTCTTCCTGGGATGGTTTCAGTACATTTCCACTCTTTCTTACGGTGTGACACCTCTTGTTGCAGCTTCAGTCATGTAGAATATCTGTTGTCTTGCTGTCATTGCGTGTAGACATTTTTGCTACCTCTCATTAGCTCTTATTGTCAGTAAATGGCGTTCCTTCATTTCCTGCTTATTTTTTACAGTGTAACTCCTGTATCGAAACAGAAAATATCAAACCTTAGGCTGTTGATTAATGACAAATCACGAGTTTGCGCCACTATCCAGCTGTAAAAGCGCCAAGAATGAGATCATATGTTGTGCATGTTAATCTGCTCAGGCCATTATGCTGGAATGCAGGTGGTTAGCATGACTGACTGAGCAACAAATTTAATGAATCAACCACCTTTTTAAACTTATTTATGCTTCAGTTTTGGGATCTTAAAACTTAATCGAATCCCCCTAACACATAAATGAAATAATCGATGTGCGGGAGTGAAATTGAATAACTCAAGAATGTATTGAAGAGGGTTTTTTTTCTTTCCTCACTCAACACCCCTCTTCCCCATTTTAATGTCTTTTCCTGTCTGCCACAGAGAAAACATGCGCTGTCACTTCCTGTATCTGAGAGGAGCACAGTGTTACGGTTGATGGTGGTGACGGGTCAGTGTTGCCTTGACCTCCCATCACCCCATCACACCCACCCCCACCTCCCCCACCCCTCCACCCCCTTCACCTCCAGTTTGTCGCAGCTGTAAATCAGTTTTTGTTCCTATTAAACCGGCTCATGTGTTGGGACTTGGGGATTACTTTGTGAGTCTCTAACTTCCCTCTCGCCTGTGATGTGACTATTGTGGCCTCGTTCTCTGAAGTAAACACAGGAACTTCTTTTGAGGAACTGTGTTTGTCGGCTTTCGTGTGCTTCTCCTCTTTAGCTTTCACTTTTGACAGACTCCACATGCACTCATTAATCATTTTACCATCCGTGTGTTTAAAGCTACGTTTGTTTGCAAAAATCAACAAAGATGTATAATTTGAATATGTTAAATCTCTGAGCAGTTGTTTGAATTTTCAGTGTGTCATTTCTCCTCTTTTTGTTCATTTCTGTACAGGAGGTCAGCGCCTTGGAGTGCGAAATCCAGCTGCTGAAAAACCTGCATCACGAGCGAATTGTTCAGTACTATGGATGTCTGAGGGATCACAATGAGAAGACCCTCACCATTTTCATGGAGTACATGCCAGGGGTGAGTCTCAGAGACGCAGCTTCAACCTGAGCAGTGGCGCTTTCTCAAGTCGAAACCTATAAATCTAACCTCGGTCTTCGTGTTCAGTCACTTTATATTCAATCACATTGCATCCTAGGAAACAAAACTAGACAAGGGACGACAACAAATGTCCATTAACCTTTTCTGGAGTCAATGAAGCGAATTCATATGACGTCAAAATGAAATTTGACACCTAAAAAAGGTTTATAAAAGGAACTAGGAGTTCCTAAAACCTCTTTAGGAACTCAGGAACTATACCTCCATTTTGACCACAGGATATACACATACTAGTATTGGTCACTGGGCCAAAATTATGTAGCCAACTTACTGATTAGCCTACAAATAAATAACAAAAATAGCATGATAAAGAAACAGTGAGTGATGTGTTTGTGTACTAAAACAGAAAAAAAACACTCAGAACTTTGCTGTACATTCTTCATGTCTTCTCTCTAATATCTGTTCAGACGTCACAAAAAGTTACAAAATGAAATTGCAAACAAAGCTCAATTGCCTAATAGTTGCAGTTCTTCAGATGTAAAGAAAATGCACACATGAATGCAGCAAAATAAATTCTACTCCCTGTTTTAGATGTTGTCTGACTTTAATTCTTGGGATCAAATGGTCAAAAAGACCCTTTATGACCCAACATTGATCAGATCACAGACATCTCTCAGGTTCCAGGTTTTAGTTTGGCTCCTTTACTTCCGTCTGTGTCTGGCTCAGACCTGCACTGATGTGGTAGATTGGTGGTCTTGAATCTTGGATCACTGGTGTCTTTGAAATGTAAAACATGTGTTTCCTTCGTATCAGGGTTCAGTCAAAGACCAGCTGAAGGCCTACGGGGCTCTTACGGAAAACGTGACCCGCAAGTACACGAGACAGATCCTGGAGGGCATGTCCTACCTGCACAGCAACATGATTGTACACCGAGACATCAAAGGTAGTGCTGTTCAACACGCAGGCCTGAGCATTATTCTGTTTACAGTACACAGTGTATAAATAAATATATATGTTTGTGTTTCACAGCATGTGAAAGCTGATTGGTGAGATATAATATTTACATGTCAACTCTTACTCTCAGGTGCCAACATCCTGCGGGATTCAGTCGGCAACGTGAAGCTTGGAGATTTCGGCGCCAGTAAGAGGCTGCAGACCATCTGCATGTCTGGCACCGGCATCCGCTCTGTGACCGGGACCCCCTACTGGATGAGCCCCGAGGTGATCAGCGGAGAGGGCTACGGCAGGAAGGCTGATGTCTGGTAAGACCTGGAGATGCACACTGTGGTTCAGGTTAAAGCAGCTATGATTGATGTATTTTTTTTAAAACAACAATGTAATGTGTTGGATTTATGGAGCTTTATAGGGAGTTTTTGTTCATTATTTAAGCTGCAACTGTGCTGTTTGGTTCAATCTCAGCACTCTCAAAGGTGATGATATGTCAGTGTTGTATTCACAACCTTTAATATGTAGTTTGACTGACTGATTAATTGCTTAGTAGAGCCGTGGAGCAGATTTTTTACACTGCTGTGAACTAGGACACTAAGATAATAAAGATCATTACATAAATTATATTAATTCCTTTAGACTTATACATTTTGATTCTTATAGAGGTTGTTTATTTTCTGTGTCCCAAACAAAGGAGAATTTGTTGCTTTATAAAAGAATATGACAAGCAAACAAAGGCACATTTTGGCATTTTACATCTGTAAGTACAAGCAACAATTTTAAGAGAAATAACTCTTGCATACAGCTGTTTCTTTATAACTGCATAACAGAACATGTCTAAGTAAAAAAAAGTTGCCTCTTTACCCGAATATGACGTTTATGATGAGACATGAATGTGAAAGAAGGAAAAATACTGACTCCTTACTCTTAAAAGTGGCTGGAGTACTGTGGTCTTATAAGGAAAACTTTTTAATAAACTGAGGAGCCTGCTGTATGTAACCCAGTTCCTACCACACTCCCACACACATAGCAGACAACATTCCCTTATGCAATCTGATTGGGTGGTGACCCACCAGGCGAGTGATGTGATTGGCTGAAGGCCAGTCAGACAGGTCGTAACAGAGGCTGGTATGTTCCAGGTTCCCAGCCTGGGAGTAATGCTCCCAGGAGGGCTTGTACCTCCCAAACAGGTGGAGGAGGTCCTCTGCAGACAGCCAGAGCAAAGAAGTGTGGCGTGTGAACCGGAGAAAGTTTCCACTCAAAACATTCCTTCAAAGCTTAAGCGGAGAGCAGTTGAGAGACATAATATGTGGTTTCTGTTTCAGCTTGTTGTGTGACTCCGCTCCTGATTGACCTGAAGCTAAACCGGTCATGCGTCTCATTTACAGGAGCCTCGGTTGTACGGTGGTGGAGATGCTGACAGAAAAGCCTCCGTGGGCTGAATACGAGGCCATGGCAGCGATATTCAAGATCGCCACGCAGCCCACCAACCCGCTGCTGCCCTCGCACACCTCCGACCAGGCGCGAGACTTCATCCGCTGCATCTTCGTGGAGGCCAAACACAGGCCGAGCGCTGAGGAGCTGCTCAGACATCCCTTCTCCCAGATCTTGTGCTAAAAAAGCTGCCCGGTTCCTGAACTTTAACCCGCAGTGTAGCACAGTAGCCTCAGCAGTATCTGTAGCGTCCTTTTTAAAAACCCATCCGGACGTGGAACTGATCCGGATGTCAGCGTTAAACCCACCGCTGAGCACATTTACAGATGCTTCAAAGAAGATTCAGTCTCTTCTTACGCAGATCCAAAGGACAGCCAGTATGTGCTCTAACGAGAGTCGCCACCAGGGGGAAACAAATCACAGGTTAAGCACCCGGTGGTGCTGCTGATCCTCCTCAGATACAAACACTCATGCACACACACTCCAAACGATGCTCTCCAAAGGTGACAACATGGAGTAATAACTCATGCACCAGTTGTGTCTTCATAAAGTATTCACTCCAGTGTTTACATTCACTTGTTGGGCAGTTCTGAGAAACGCCAGGAATCCCTGAAGCGGCTAAACATTCAGCTGAGCATCATTTTAAAAGACACAGCAGGCCTAAAGCTCAAACTTTGCCCAGTGTATGTTTAACACCACTGGTGCACTACAGTGTTAAGTGGACAGGATTTTTCTGTTTTTTTCCATCTTTGATGACGCCGTTTATCTCTGTCCCCCTTTTTTTTTTTTTAAAAACAAAGAAAACTCCACCCTCAGAGCTATAACTCAACTATAACTGCTAAAATCTACTTAAGCTATTTGTGATGCAGTGATTGCATTTCAGGCTTCATGTTTTGCGTCGACCGGGTGAAAAATAGATGAATTGATGTCATGTGGAGATATGTCTTGAGTAGCTACACTGGAGTTTAATAGCAGAGGAATGTTCATCTGTTGAAAACATCAATAGTAAATGAGCCAGAGCGTGTTTTGGTTTCAGAATTCAGGCATCATTTAATAATGGTTTAGTAATCTTACAAGCAGAAATTCATGATAAGAGCCAAATACACAAATTTCTCTGCTGACAGTAGCCTCAGTAGTTCATAACGCACCACAGTTTGCACCTCTTCTGTGTCACCAATACAGTCACACGTCTGAGCATCCTTTTCTCTGAAAAATGAAAGTTACCTGTCGATATTTGAAACAACACTTAGCTCTGTTCTGAAGGTATTTCCATGAATCCCAGAGATTCTTCCGATAAATCTGGATGAAAAATTCTTCTTTCTGCTGCACAACAGAAAAAGATATTTAACCCTTTTTTTTCCCAAAATTGTTTCCTAATTCAGGCAGCTGGATATGACATTTCCCTTTGCTCTTTTTTTGTAAAACAAAAGAAAACTTTGTTTGTACACAAATAACAAAGTAACATCAAAAAAAGACAATTAGAATTTAGACTTTGGTCGTATAAATTACCATCATCCATCATCTTTATCTGGATTAGAAAACAAGAGTCACAACTTGAGAAACGGGTTAAAAAATCGCAGCAAACTGAATTTGTTTTTCATCCAGACGGTTAGAAAAGTCTTTGAGGATTCTGTAAATACCTTCAGGACGGAGGTTAGTTTTGTTAAATGACCTGTTAGGTTTTTTTTTATAAGATCATAAAGTATTTATTTTTCTGGGAATCAGATGCTCTGTGAATTTAATGTAGTGTTGCTACATGAGGGGCATAAAACTGGCGGCTGTAAGACTCAAGATTTGAGTCAAAGTTATTAAATTTTCTCCACAGAAAAAAACATAAAAACTTGCTGAACTGCCTAAATGTGTTCTGGGAAATTAAGAGAATTAGTACATTTCACTACAGTCTGGGAATTTAAGAGAATGAAATAATGTACTCATATAAACTATGAGACATGACATGTAAAAGGAGCTGAGGGTGGAGTTTTCCTGCAAGATTTTTATTTTGACTTTTTATGAGTCTTGTTCTACCTTTTTCGTTTCATTGTGAGTGAATCGTCTTCTTCTTCTTCTTCTACTCGCGTCCTCCTCACTATCACGGGTGCTCTCAGCCGACAAAGTGCCAAAAAGGGGGCAGATACAAGATGATGATGATATGGATTTCAGTTATTTCAGTGTGACAGTGAAGCAGCTCGATGCTTTTTCATGGTTAGGAAATAGAAACCAAAGGCTTTTATTTGTCAAGTGATCGACTTTTTGCCTACGATCATACTGTTGATGTGTGTCTGGCCCAAACATCCCTGACTGAGAAGCCTTAGCTTAACAGATCAATTTAAATCAGATGCACTTTTATATAAAATGAATGTTGTTGGGTTATATTTTCTTTTGTTATTGACCAAATTAGATTTTTTTTTTTTTTACTTCAAATGTGAAATTCTTTCACTTTTATTTATATCCCCAATGTCCATTCCAATTAGATTTTATAAGCAAATATATATATGTATAAATATATTTTTTATATGTAGACGGTGTCAAATCTAATGATACTTTCAGGACTTTGTGTCGTTAAAAGTAAATCATTGAAAGCAGCTGGTTTTGCAGACATTACAGAATTGGGGTTTATAAATGAAAAATGGGTGGAAAACGAACTCTGGCTGGCTGGTCCTTGTTCCAGTGCAAAAAAAAAAAAAACTCTTTCCACACATGCTTAGCTATACATTTAGATGACAGTATTACCTGACAGGTTCCTTGTTTTTTTTTTTTTTTTTTTTTTTTTTTTTACTTCTGTTGGAAACTTTGCATCATATTGCCATATTTTGACATATCTTCGAGGTCTCATGAATGAAACCTTTAAAAGGATTAACTCGCAAAAAAAACAAAATAGCTGGGAATATTTTGTTGTGTGATCTCAGTGTTATTAAAACATAATTAAGGTGTGTATGTGTGAGCCTGTGTGCGCGTGTGTGTGTGTGTGTGTGTGTGTGTGTGTGTGTGTGTGTGTGTGTGTGTGTGTGTGTGTGTGTGTGTGTGAGCCAAAGACGAGCAGGATTAGAGCCAGCGATTGGATGTCAGAGTTCGCTGTTCAACCCAGACGACGACTTTGTTTATCCCAGGGTTCAGACTAGTATTGAATGGTTTTCTGGGAAAAAAAAAGGGGGCTTGTTGTTGTTGATGTTGTTTGTTGTTGTTGTTGCTGCTGCTGCTGCTGCCGCCTGTAAGCTAATACGAGAACTTTCTATTGGGGCTGCTTCATCCTTAAAGGCAGCTAAAATATGTTCAGTGTTGGAAAAAAAAAAAGATGCAGTTCTTATTAAATAGGCAGCGAGATAAAGAACCCTGGGGTAAGCAAATGAACACAAACTAGTTGTTTAGAAATCTATATATGTAAATGTAATGATTATGTATCATGACAGGACTTGCAGTGCAAAGTCTAATGTATCAAATTTATTTTACAGCAAGAAAAGAATAGTTTAATGACAGTGTTTATATATATATATATATATTATATTATATATATGTACATCCTGCCCTCACTCCAAAACAAATAAATTGTTTTTGAAATGTTTGTCAGATTGTGTTTTTTGTTCATGCACAGGAGGACGTTTGTGGCTCGTCCAGACTCAGCGAGTCCGGTAAATGAAAGGACACAGAAGACTGAGCTCATTGTTGGCAGTAAGAAGCTACTTGATTGATGCACTCGTTTTTGCCTCCCTCAGTTTGTTTCTTCCTCCTCTCTCTCTGTCTCTCTCTCTCTCTCTCTCTTTTTTTTTTTTTGCTCTCTCGCTCTTCTCATAAGGGGGAAAAAAAACAGGAGGCAGACACAGGAAGGAGGAGATTTCTACGACCGTGTCTGGCTGTGAGATGGAAAGAGATTTATATCAAACAAAAAAGGGCCTTTTTTTCTTGAGTCGGTGTGATTCATTGCTTCTGACAGGTTTTCCTTTTATCGCCTTTATGAATTGATTCACTCCCTTTTTTTTTTTTCCACTGTGTTCATACATAAAAAGCTCGAGTTTCAGGCTGATAACACAGATACAGTCGATAATAGGATTTGAGGGTGTAGAGTGAAAAATAAAAAGGGTCACTTTTATAGTTGTTTGCTGCTGAATGGATGGATGGATTTTCTATTTCCGCAGTAAAGATAGAGACACTGCATGTTCACCCTCTTTGTTTTCTCATTTTAGGTGATGGAAATGTTTTTCTCCTCTCGACCTGACAAATCACTTACCGGGAAAACAGAATTAGATTTTATATTAGAAAATATACCCGACATGACAGAGAAGTCCTTTATATATTAAGCCAGAAAAGAAGAAGCTGGTTTCTATTACACCTTAAACTTGTCCTTTTGCTCTTTGATCTTTTAGATGTTTCATGTCAGGAGAGGAGCAGGTTTCTTTCTTATGTCTCTTACCGCCAATGCCTTAAAGGATAAGTTCACAAGTTTTTAAGTCTGTGATGTTAGTGATGGGGGACAACAGCAATGTTTTTTGTTTATCTGAAGATAATATGAGGCTTCAGCTGTCTGAGTTAGTTGAATAAAGTGGAGATCTTTCACAGTTACAGTCTTTTAGTACAGTCTATTCAGCTGCAGTGGAAGCATAGTAATAAAAAGAGGGAATCTGGCACTAAAAAGACTGTAACTTTGCAAGATATTGACTTGATTAAACTAATTTTGATGGCTGAAGCTTCATATTAGCTTCAAATAAATAAATACATTATTGCACAGAAGGAGGACTGTGGATTTTGTCCTCCATCACTTATATTGTAAGTGCATTATGAAGGGATTTTCTAATGGTCGGTATGAACAGGAGGAATGATTACAGCAAGAAAAACATGTTTCAATGCTCATTTGTGTTCCTGACTGTTGTTATAAGACAGACATGAAAAGTTGTGAATCCGTCCTTTAATTGTTGTGCCCTGGATGTGACGTATTCTTCGTAGCTTCAGGAATGTATACTCGCAGAGGGAGAGCAGTCACAATCTCCACAAATTCACATTTTGCTAAACCTCAAGCTGTAAAACCTTATGATTTTTTTTTTTTTTTATAATACCCTCTGACACATAACCAGTCATATTTAAAGATTTGAAGACTTGAGCTGGTTTCAACAGTTTAACAGAGCAGTTTACAGTGTGTGTGTGTTTGTGAGGTATGCGGTTGTGTCTGTGTGGTATATTTGGGCCCCAGCATTCCTGCTGACAGGCAGGCTGGAGCTTCGGGCCTGAACCGGCTCTTCACCGGCACCTCTTTGTGGCTGCGCTCTGTTTGGACCCAGTGGTGCTGAGTCATATAGGCGGCCTGTCTGTCCCAGTTAAGCCCCCCTGATTTCCATCACAACCCCATTCCCAACATGGCCTTGCTGCTACAGTACAACCACCCAAGTATTAAGCTGCAGAATTAATGATGCCGTGAAGAAGTTTAGATGTGTTTCATAAAGCCAATTTATAAATCAAGAGTTAGTATTCTGGATTAAGGCCTACTCCTGGTTTAATTCGCCCCCCTCTGTCCGGGAAACGGGCGCTCGATGTAGCGTTGAAGGCGGCGCTGAGACGGTCGTATTTCCAGCTCGTTCAGTCAGGATTCAATTTGGTTTGTGGCCATTTCAGCCATCAGTAGAGGTTGAGGGATGGCAGCTGAGAGGTTCACACTGGGGGGTGGGGAGGATTCTGGGTGTAAAATGCCAAAGAGCACAAAGCAAGAGTTGAGTGTTATGCAGTCAAACTTAGTTGGCAGCCATGTTGCGTTGGCCTGAGATCAGTCTGGAACCAGCAGCATTAAGATTCAGCCCCTCAACCTCTTTTTCCCTTGTAAGCCCCCGACGAACGAGGCGATCTCCTCATGTTGGACACATGAATCAGCTGTTTGACTTGGCCCTTCGGTGACTCCAGCAGAGGGAGGAGAGTGAAAAGTCTGCGCCACCCCCCTTTCTTCTCCGCCTGTGTGTGCATGTTTAATGTTCAGGACATATTACCTCAGTGACCAGATCTGAGGCAACGGCCACGATTGTCTAAAAAATCCAGAGGGCCGAAACAATCGATGTCACCTTAATGATGCGACCGTGCCATTAATCCTTAGAGACGGAGCCTTTTAAACTCAACAAATCTCTGCCAGACTTAGAGCGTGCCATCTCGTTTAACCTCTTTTAACAGAGACCAATTGGGATTCAAGACACTGTGTTGTTGTTTTTCTTCCTCATTAGAGACAACACTCAGAGGCCAGATAGTAAAGTCATACGAGGCTTTTATTCACTGTCTCCCAGTAGCACTGGTTTCCACTCCCTGTGTTTTTATGAGCCAGTAACAAAGAAGTCCTTTATATCCCACTGCTGTTGTGGTTTTACTACCTGTTGGAAGCAAAGTTAAGTCACTAGCTTCATCTTCTTAACTATAAATAATGTAGGAATTCAAATTTACAATTTTGTTTCAGATGTTTGGATGTATTTTTCCTTCTGCTACTGGTTTCCATTTCTGAAAACTCGTGACCCTTGGTTGAGATATTGGTAACCCTTCAGAGGATGGGTTCACAGTTTTTCAAGTCTTTCTTAAAACAACAGTCAGGAGCCCAAATAAACATTGAAACATGTTTTTCTTGCTGTAATCATTCCTCCTGTTCATACTGACCATCAGAAGATCCTTTCATAATGCACTTACAATGGAAGTGATGGGGGCCAAAATCCACAGTCCTCCTCCTGTGCAAAAATGTATTTAAATGTTTATCTGAAGCTTCAGTGTCCAAATGAGTCAAATCAAGTAGATATCTTTCAACGTTACAGTCTTTTTAGTGCAAAAGTCCCTCTTTTTGTTACTATACTTCCACCGCAGCTCAACAGGGAAACACTGTCCAAGGAAACAAAAAGAGGGAATTTGATGCTAAAAAGACTGTAAGTGTGTCAGATATCCACTTGATGTGACTAACTCAGTCTGCTGAAGCCTCATATAAGCTTCAGATACATTTTTAATGACTGTGTGGAGACACTGTGGATTTTGTCCTCCGTCACTTACATTGAAAGCACATTTGAAGGGGATCTTTTAACAGCCAGTATGAACAGGAGGAATGATTACAGCGAAGAAAAACCACTTTCACTGTTTATATGGACACCTGACTGTTGTTTTAAAGGACCAGTGTGTAAGATTTAGTGGCATCTAGTGGTGAGATTGCAGATTGCAACCAACTGAATACCCCCTCCTCTCAACCCGTCCCTTTCAAGCATGCAGGAGAACCTGTGGTGCCCACAAAAAACACAAAAGGCCTTCTCTAGAGCCAACATATGGTTTGTCCGTTCTGGGCCACTGTAGAAACATGGCGGTGTAACATGGCGGGCTCCATGGGGGAGGACCCACTCCCTATGTAGATGTAAAGGGCTCATTTTAAGCTAACAAAAACACAAATTTTGTTATTTTCATGGGATTATACACAATTTAAACATACTTATAAATATTCTATTCCATTTCTGCCAATGGATCCCCTAAATATTACACGCTGGTTCTATAAGACTTATAAGCAGTATATAAACAGTTGATAAATTATTTAAAACCTACTATAATGTAGTTTCAATTAATTAATGTATTTGTTAACTACTATAACCTCCTGCTGTGGGTGGAGGCTGGAATATAAACTCATAACAAACTTAAAATAACAAAGTCGTAATAATGTATAAAATATGTCTTCATTGGAGAAGTAATAATTGCTGACAAATACTGTGCATTTATAAACACTTAAACTACATTATACTGTGTTATAAACCATTTAATAAATGTCTGCTTCTGAATGTTAAATAGGGGGACTTACTGAGTTATTTAATGCATCAGATTGAACATCAAGTCTGAATTACATGTTGTTAAAGTTATATTTGTCTCCAGTAAACTGATTTTCATACTGAACAGAAATAAATGGAGACTAATGGCTTCCTGAAATGACACAAATATATCTTAAGTTCAAAATTCTTTGTTAACGAGCGAGTAACTTAGTAATAAATGAGGAAAAACACACTGATGTCAAATGTCTTGACAGTGGTTGTGTCAAAGGAATCTAATTATTCTTATCTTCAGGGATGCAAACATGCAAATGCAGAGCAGACAATCAGTCGCAATCTCATCTCCGCACATCTCCTCAAACTCTCCTCATAAAAAAGAAGTCAGAAAAAGATCAGCTGAAGCTCTCTGACGTCGCCAGCCCTGCGGTTGTCAAGGTAATGGATGAAAATGGTTTTGTAACGCAGCCTGTGTTAGTCCTCTCAGAGTTCAGATTAGGTCTACACCCCCTCCCCTCCTTCCTCAACCCACTCCTCCCCGCCTCTACCATCCATCTGTCTTCACAGCCAATAAGACGTCTAATAAACCGAGCACAGTGAACACCCCAGAGGCCTGCAGTCTCACTGGAGCCTCAGCTACTCTCTACCTCGGCTGTAATAAAAGCCTACATGTGTGCCCGCACGTTTAATGGGCCAACAAATGTAGATATACAGTGGTGTGTAAAGCTGTTTTATCATGTTGCCAAGATAACAGGTTTAAAAAATGTGGTGAATACAAGAAATCATCCATGTTGCCTTGGTTAATCATTGGCTTTGGTGCTTTTTATTGGCATATTACAATATTAGTGCAACATGTTTAATTTTGTGCACACAGTTCTTTTCTTGTAAGGAAAGAGAATTATGTTCAAAGTGCAACAAATAACAGTAATATTATTCTAATGATAGTTTAGTTATGATAATTTGTCTGTTTCTAACTTTTGTTTGTGACATAGTATGCATGAAAACTGACACTTGCTGCCACAAAGTTGCATTTTCTGTAAAGAATTTCTCTTTTTCACAGCGCAAAAAGTGATTTTCCCTCAAAATATGATATTTTACAGCCATATTATGTTGAAGGATAAAGTTTGAAAGAAGCCTGACTGTTTGGCAATAAAATGTTATTGTACATATGCACAAATGCACAGAAACATGCAACTTTATCTGCTTTATTTCCTTTTTTATCTACTATGTATAAGTATATCCATATTTTTACTTATATTTTACATTGTTCTTATCTGCACAGATGGTAATAATAGCATGCTCTATCCATATTGTCCATCTATCTATCTATCTATCTATCTATCTATCTATCTATCTATCTATCTATCTATCTATATTCGTGACTGTAATATTGTTTTATTATATAAAACAATGTATTAACAGCCATTGAGCAGCCAAACATTTATCTTCAGTGAAGTAATTTTAGCAGTATTTAGTCTCCTGTAATATTATATGAAGTATTTTAACTGCTACAGTGTTTTTCGTGGTCAGTATGGTTTATGCAAAGTGTTAGTTTCCAAATAATAAACCAAATATTACAGCAGGAACACTTGGCAGGGAAACATTTAGGGTTATTCCTTGAAGAAATTTAAAATAGTTTTATCTATTATTTGTTTATTACCATCTATTTGACCAAAAACTTCTAAGAATACAAACAAATATTATGAATATTACTTAAAAATGTGACCTAATTTCATGATAAGTTATTCCCGTCAGAGTAAGCAGGTGTTTAGTGAATACTTGTAAGCAGTTATGTCCTTTATTATGTAACTTTGCCAAAAACTGCCATCCGAAGAGAAGAGACAACAGTCTAAGTCTAATTATCTGCTTCATCCGCCAATCTGCTGTTGCTTTCTTTGATAAAGAAGTGAAGATATCTTCCCAGCAGCTCCGTCCTTTTTTGTTCAATCAAACTCTGTTTCTGTTTTTGTTGAGAGTGCATGTGTGGTCAGGTTTGAATCGGTGGCCCAGACTCGGTCACACAAATTCCTTTTCATTCAGCTGGAACAGAAAGAAAGAGAGAAAAGACAAAACGGGGTGAAAGTAAGAGTGAGAGAGAGGGAGAGAGAGAGTGAGTCAGAGGCCAGGGAGAAGGGGAGGAGAGGGTGGTGGTGGTGATGGTTCGGGGGGGGGGAGACGGAGAAAGCCAAGAGACATTTGTTGTTGAGTGGACGAGCACAGACAATCCCTGGCACACAGCTTTTTGAGTGTCATATAAACCACCCCTTCGCTCTCCCTTTTTGTCCCTTTCACTGCCTGCCACCCTCCCTTCTCCCTGCCCCACCCTGTGGTCTCTCTGCTTTGGGGACTTGGGGGGGGGGGGTTTGCCTGCTTCTATAAAAGCCCCGTTTGTGCCCTGAGTGAGCTTCATTTCCCATCATGGAGAGTCAGAGAGTCCAGTCCTCTTACAGGAAGCGTTTCGGGCCCCAGGGCTCGAGCGGCTCAGGAGTCAGAATTAGCAGCCTTTCTTCCGGTCGCCTCTCTTGGCATGGCACCCCTCGCACCCACTCCAGCCCGGTCTCCCGGATCTCTCTGGGCTCAGCCAACACAGCCCTGCTCCTGGGGAGCCCCGGGGACCGGCTGGACTTCTCAGCTGACTCCCTGATGAAGGCCCAGTACAAGGAGACACGTACCAACGAGAAGATGGAGATGATGGGCCTGAATGACCGCTTTGCGAGCTACATCGAGAAGGTGCGGCTGTTGGAGCAGCAGAACAAGGTGCTGGTGGCGGAGCTGAACCAGCTGAAGGGGAAGGAACCCAGCCGCCTGGGAGACATCTACCAGGAGGAGCTGAGAGACCTGCGGAGGCAAGTGGACGGTCTCACCGCCGGCAAGGCCCGTCTGGAGATAGAGAGGGACAACCTGGCTGCAGATGTGTCCACGCTCAAGCAGAGGTAGGAGGAAACAGGGTGGAGGAGGATCATGCATATCGTAGTAAGACCTCTATGTCTCTTCTTAACTCTTCTATGATGCAAGTGACCCTTTATTGCTTCTTATTTTGATGATAAAAGAACATTTATATTACAGTTGGCACTCGGGAAATGAGCTGAGTAGCTAAAATATAAATGTAGAAAGATTCTTGTACAGTTTTGTATATGATAAAAGTAGAAATGTAATGTATAAACCGTAACCAAAGAACTTATCAGCATAAAGACAGTTTAAATCAACTTAGAAAGGAGGGGAGGGGTACTACACTCCCTCCTGAGTTGTCTCTTCTGTTACATATGTGGGTTTTATACACTGAATTTCATTTTTTTGTGTAGTTTTTTTAAATTTTCTTGTTGTTTGTTTCAGTTTTTGTGTGTGTAAGTTTTGCATCTCAGTGGTTCAAAGCAAGTAAAGGTATTAAAGTATTAACGGTTGCTCACAAATTCAGCCGCTTTCGGTCAACTTGGCTTCGGTTTAATCTCGATGCTGTGCACTTGGTTTTGCTTTGAGATTTTAGTCAAATACTCGGCGCATAAAAAGTTCAGTTTGACAAGATTTGAGGTCTCATAGTACAAAATGAGACAAATTCGTTACATAGCGGAAGTTTTTTTGGGGTTTTTTTCTTTTTCTTTAATGCATTTATATGCAGATTCGGTTTTGTCTCTGATTCGTTGGAATGCAGACCACTGTGAGCTGCCCGAGCTTTACTCCTGGATCCCTCTTTACAAACTTGATCCTGACTGAACCCCTCGCCGCCATTGAGTGAGTGCGGAGGAATGAGGCGCACACAATGGTAGCCCTCCACAAAGGGAGCAAACAGCCAGGCAGATGTTCTCTTCTTCCCTGTTACTCCAAAACACCGACTCACTGCACTGTTGCGAGGCTTTTATTTTTTTAATTTAAGTTGTACACGTGGTATGAATCTATAATTTAATTTAGACTAGAGAATAAGTGATTGAAAGTCTACTTCCACTCCTCTGTAGCCTCCGATTATCACACAGCTGCTGGTCCCCTCAAAGAAAAGAAAGTGAATAGTGATGACCGTGGCTGAGTGGGTCAAAGGTCACTTTTGTGATTCCTTGAACCACTCCATTCAGCCAACTCTGCATGCAGCTGTACAGATGTTACCCCCCCCCCCCCCCCCCCCCCCAAAGTGTGAGCATTTATGTTTCTACGTCTCTGGGTGTATGGCAGATGGATTGCAGGGTGGTGTGTGTCAGCGTTTGAGGCTGAGGATGGATCTTTTGTGTGTGTGTGTGTGTGTGTGTGTGTGTGTGCGCTCCATCCCGTGGGAAAGGCCTCTGGCTGTTAGATTGGAGTGAATGTGTAATGATGCGTAAGCTGCCCTTTCAGCTGAGCCCCAGTCGTCCTCTGCAGCACGGGGAGCTGCACTGAAGCTCACAGTTTTAAAAAAATCTGATTGAAATGCTTGGAATGCATTTCAGTCCCCACAGTTGGACTCTTTTTATGCAGAAAAGTCTATAACTGTACACTTGTTTCTCTCTTTCACTGGTGTTGAGCCATAAAGGAGCTGCCAGTACTATTATGCATGATACAGCAGCTAAACTGGACATTATCAGGCATGTTGTTTCAATGAAATATTGGCTGTTGGGGATATTTTCTCTTTAAAATTCCCCAAAGAATCCATGCTTAACATAACATCTGCAAATAATTAGAACAAATGTGATTAATCAAAACAGGTATTTTGCATGTTGCAGTCATTTGCTAACTCATGCTAAGAAATGCTTCAACTACTGTGTGTTTTCTATAGTTGTTTTATCCATCATGATTCAAGCTTTTACTCCTTTTTGTGATTCATTCAGGTTGCAGGATGAGATCGGCCTCCGACAGGATGCGGAGAACAATTTGAATACCTTCAGACAGGTAATTCTGTTTCCTGGACTCATGATCTAAACAGTTTATATATTCAGTATGTCTGACTGTCTGTGTTCATTCCTCTGTGTGCCTCATAGGATGTGGACGAGGCGTCTCTAAATCGTGTCCAGTTAGAGAGGAAGATCGATGCCCTGCAGGATGAGATAAACTTCCTGAAGAAGATTCACGATGAGGTAAGAATGAAATTAATCAAATACTTTCATTATCTTTAAATATAGCTATACCCTTGTCTTCACTTTTTATCCCTACTATCCTTTCCCCCGTCTCAGGAGCTGCGTGAGTTCCAGGAGCACGTTATGGCCCAGCAGGTGCACGTTGACCTGGATGTGTCCAAACCAGACCTGACTGCTGCTCTGAGAGACATCAGGGTCCAGTACGAAAACGTGGCCTCTTCAAACATGCAGGAGACGGAGGAGTGGTACCGGTCCAAGGTCAGAAGACTCAGAAGACAAACTAGTCTGTTATGAAGCTTGTAGTGATGAGAACAAGAGAAATACATATAAAGACACTAGGTTCAACTTTCATGGTCCCTGTGAGGAGATACACAACTGCCAATAAAAATAATATTAAGTAATATTATCCAAGTGTATTTACTATGCAAGGTTTAGAAATAAAAGCAAGTTATGAAATTCATTAAGGTGAATATAACATACTTACTGTTTGTGTTTGTACACAGTTTGCTGACCTGACAGATGCAGCCAATCGTAACGCAGAAGCTCTGCGCCAGGCCAAGCAGGAGGCCAATGAGTATCGGCGTCAGATCCAAGTGGTGACCTGCGACATGGAGGCTCTCCGTGGGACAGTAAGTCCACCAAATAATCACAGAGAACATTGTGTGATAAATTGCCAGTATATCAGCTAATAATCAGAGAAAAATTACAAAATAAAAGTGCTGTCTGAAAGTGTGAACCCAGGGACAAATCTATAGCACACTGGATTTAAAATAGAACAATGACTATGAGGTTAAAGGTCTCATCTTTAATTTGGTCACCTGATGTGACCAATGTAGAGACCATCACCCTTTTTACACATAATTTCCTAATTTAAGGGCCTTGAAGTAAACGGAAACATAACATTGTCATATTTAATATTTGGTAGCAAATGGTCAGTGTCTGTCTGAAGTCTATGACACAAAGACATCATTAGTTTCTTCTGTGGTCATGTGACTGACTTGGCCAGTCAAGAACATTCACAAATTCACTGTGATGAATCTTTTATGGGGTTTTTTGTGTCTGTTAGGTGAATATATATGTATAAAAATCACATATATAATTTGACTAGTTTGAACACAACCTGCAAAGGTGATGCTAACAGCTAACATATCTGTGTCATTGAATTGCTGATTATAAATGAGGCAAGTAAAACACTAGCTTACGTTACTTGGTGGTAACTTTAAGTGTAAGCCTGCAGTATTTTCTGGCGCCACCACTTTGTAGCTGCTAATACAACCACGTAACATCTAGCTAATCATTAGATAACATGCACAGAAAACAACATATGACACTTGGTTTGAATGTTACAACATGAGTGTCTGGTCTGTATATTATGGTCATTGTCCTGCTGCACTGCTCAAAAGACTGGGGAACTATATGTATAAACTGTACACTGCTTACTCTAACTTCCCAATCACTGATCCCCAATCGCTGCTTCATTTCAAATCCAAAAAGTTTGTTGTTAGGCACCTATTGACCCCCCAGTATACAAGGTAGTACTCTAGAGCTGAAGTGAGATAATTAGTCGATTAACTTGCAACAATTCTGATAATTAATTAATCTTTTAAGTTATTTTTTTAAGCAAAAATGCCAAAAAATGCACCGGCACCAGCTTCCCAAATGTGAATATCTGCTAATTTTCCATGATAATAAACTCAACATCTCTGGTTTTTTGACTGTTGGTCATACAGAACAAAGAATCTGAATATTTTAACTTGTGCTTCAGGGAATAATGTGGTGGCTTCAGTGGTGGAAAACGTCAAACTAATTTGAGATTTATCAGATTATGGAGACCCAAATGACATGCAGTAAACCTGGACTTTTAGATTCCCCTGTTCAGTTGCCAGTTGGTAACACAGCCTTGACTTGTAGTAAAGCAGCAGCAGTAGCAGTGGTAGTTATAGCAGTAATAGTACTGGTATCAATAGTAATAATAGTGTCAGTAGTAGAGGAAGTAGTAGTGGTACCAGTGGTAGAAGTAGTGGTACCATTAGAAGTAAAGGTGGCAGTAGTTGTGTTATCGTTTAAACTAATCTGAGCAGAGTGTTAAATGAAACCTCAGGGACCAGCAGTCTGCCACCTCAGATGCAGGCGTTCATTACTTGGTCTTGTCTGTCCCTCTTCAGAACGAGTCTCTGGAACGCCAGCTCCGGGAGATCGAGGACCGCTTCACCATGGATACGGCCGGTTACCAGGATACGGTGAGCCGTCTGGAGGAGGAGATCCAGGCACTGAAGGAGGAGATGGCGAGACACCTGCAGGAGTACCAGGACCTCCTCAACGTCAAACTGGCCCTGGATATCGAGATCGCCACCTACAGGAAGCTGCTGGAGGGCGAGGAGAGCAGGTGAGAGCTCGGCGGGCTGGTCGGGTTTGATACAGCCAACAAATGTAGAGAAGTAATGTTGGTGGATGTTGATGTTTGTCTCTGTTCCTCCAGGATCACCATCCCGGTTCAAAGCTTTTCCAACCTGCAATTTAGAGGTCAGTATCAAATTAGTCGATTAATCAATTAATTGCCAACTATGAAATTAATCGCCAACTATTTTGATAGTTGATTAATCGTTTTGAGTCATTAAAAAAAAAAAAACAATGTAAAAATTCTCTGATTCCAGCCTCTCAAATGTGAATATTTTCTGGTTTCTTTAGTCCTCTATGACAGTAAACTGAGTATATTTGGGTTGTGGACAAAACAAGACATTTGATGACGTCACCTTAGGCTTTAGGAAACAGTGATCAACATTTTTCACAATTTTCTGACATTTTTCAGACCAAACAACTGATCGATTAATTGAGAACATAATTGACAGATTAATCAATAATGACAATAATTATTAGCTGCAGCCCTAGTATCAAAAGTGACCTTATTTTGACTCATGTCTTTTGAAAGGTGCTTTTGAAATTTCATGGTACAGTCAATATATTTTCATATGTCTTCTTTGTAAGTAGGAATTTTGGCTTGATGGTAGCGCTAGAGAAAAGGTAAAAAAAAAAACATTAGGACTCATCCTCAGGAGACAATGAATCGATTATCTAATATAAATTAATCTACTTATTATTTTCTCGATTAATCAATTTATTGTTTTCTCTAGAAAATTTCAGAAAATAGTGAAAAATTACAGTTATAATTTTCCAAATGTCTTCTTTTGTCTGACTAATGGTACAAACCAAAAGATATCCAGTTTACTGTCATGTATGATGAAAAAAAACATCAAAACCTCACGTTTGAGAAGCTGAAACCAGAATATATTTTGCATTTTTGCTTAATAAAGGACTAAAACTATTATTGAATTATCAAAACAGTTACCGATAAATTTTCTATCAACTAATCAAGTCAAATTTATTTATAGAGCACATTTCATACAAAAAGCAACACAATGTGCTTCACGAGGGCAAGAGCAATACAATTATAAAGACATAAAATATGAGCATACATATCATTATACATAAAAGCATACAAACATACGCTTGCATATATAAACACATAGGTAAATAAAGTGCATAATAATTCAGTTAAAACAGGAGCAGACAGTGCATATAAATTATTTAGCATCAATTTATTGACTAATCATTGCAACTTTAATGAATATATATTCAAATAAAATGTTTTTCAGATGTTTTGTCATGAAAATAAGTGTTGCTGAAGCTGATATTTTAACTTGACAGAGGAACCAGATGATTCCTCCTGAGCTTCATATTCATATTTAGGTGTTTTGAGTTTTCCAGTTGAATTTCCATTTTTCTGGGTCACTCTTCCTGTGTATTCATCCCGTAAATATATCATATGTGGCAGTAATTGAATGCACAGGGAAAATCCTTTCGAACACAGGATAATAAACCACCATTTCTCTGTTCATCTTTTTTAGAAACTAATCTGGACACTAAAACCCCAGAGGCCCACGTGAAGAGAAGCATCCTGGTTCGAACCGTGGAGACCAGAGACGGGGAGGTTTGTGCTTTTTATAAAACAACACAACTCACACTGAAGCAGGTCAATCTGTACGCTGCACCTCCTGCACACCTCCTCTGGGGGGCGATGTTCAACCCTTCTGCAGGTTTTCACACACACAGGATGACCTTTGCCTCAACACACCTGATGCCATTTCCAAACACATATGAAAACTCGCCCGGGATTTGTCCTTTTTTTCCTATTTTTAACTCAGATCTCTTTTCTTTTCAGATCATTAAGGAATCAACCACTGAACACAAAGATCTTCCTTGAGGTTTTGTGACCGGCTTACATCTGGTCTTCAGTCACCCCAAAGCTCATCATTCCACTTTCTCTCCCTTCATCATCACCCGCAGACTAAATTAACTGCCCTAAAACCATAATATAACCACCTCCTATGTGCTCTCATTAGAATTTCTGCCAAAACATACGTGTTTAGCTTTTTGTACAGCTCCACTATTAGCTTGAGTTGAAATGTAGGCTAAAGGTCTGTAGCCTGATCCAGTAAAACCTACTGTTTTATTCTAACATGGACTGACAGACCAGATTTATAGCGTTGTTTCTAAGTAGGTTGCCATAGAGGAGGTATAGGAATATGTAGCGAGGAGGTGGAGGTTGACGTGTGGTTCTGTGGATGTGAAATGTGGCAAGAGAAGTACAGTAGGGAGTTGACTGTATATGTCAGAGCTGAATTTGGGCAGAGAATGAGAGATATGTGTATGTTAGAGCAGATTTTTGGCAGAGCGACCAGTGAATATGAACTGGTTTTTAACCCTTGTCTGGTGCTATTTTACATTTCAGTGCTTTGTTGTTGTAGCAGCCACCTCTCTGTTTGAGGGTTGTTTCGTGTATTAAAGGTCCTGCACACCTGCACTGATGTTTTTTTTTGTTTTGTTTTTTTTTAGGTAGGATGATTGGACCTCTTCTCGGGTTGGATTTGGGTAGAGCTTTGTTGAGAGTCTGTTGAGATAAACTTACTTTTTCACTTAGTAGCCAAACAAACCTGCTCTGAATAGGCAGAGCTGCAAAAACCAAGAGGAACACAAAGAAACAATAGAGTTCCCACACGCTGAAGAAGAACAGCCTGAAAGCACAGTCGAGCAAGATTTGTTAGCCAAATCGAAATCTTAAGAACATTAGACATGCAAAGATAGTTAAAAGGCAATCATGAAGATGAAATTGCTTATTTTTGACACAAGAATGTACCCACATATCCAAGTTTTATCGTCTTCTCTTTGCTTTTGTGTTTGCCACTAAGTGATGGAGTGACATTGACAACTTCAGCAGGGAACCACCTGCATGTCATCTATAAAAAAATACGAATTGTCCCATCAACAGGTGCAACAAATCTAACAAGAGAGTCTGTAGTGTTTGTATATGCCTACACAGTTCTGAGGTGACGTCTAAACAGCCAAAAAATAGTAAAAATAACAGTGAATGTAGTGTAAAGGTGTAGGACCTTTGCTCTTCTGTGTTCTCTATTCACTGCACACCCAGCCTGTTGTGTCCTCAGTCTCTTGAACACGACATGATAAAACATCATCTTTTTGTTTGACACCAGGACGTGTCAGAGCACGCCGATTTATCTGGCAGACGTGATAGGGACAGAGCCAGGTTGGAGGTGTGGAGGGGGTGTTTGGAAGCTGACGCGACCTTTGCCCCGCAGCTTCTAGTTAAGCCAACAACCTCTTTCCAACCTCCAAAACACACACACCGGCCAATTTATGTAGTGTTTGACTCATAGCTAAAAGATATGCAGACACAACCACAACCCATACCTGCACCAGAAAACCCTTGTTTTTTTAATTTTGAAAGGGGACATCGGGGGTTGAGGAGGCTAGAAGGAAGGACGTCACAGCTCAAAACACTGTAATCCAAACCTCGTCCTTTGTAGGAAGCCCTGCTGACTGAAACCATGCCGATAGGTTCTGCCACTAAACTAATGAGAATGGTGGTGCTACGCTGAAGCTGGCTGCCACTGTGCTCGTCGCCAAGGACACGCTGTGATTTGTGTTTCCATGTGTTGCCTCCCGCCTTCTCCCCCCCCCCCCACAACTTCAACCCCTTTCTCCTGTATTGTTTTGTTTTGGGGTTTTTTTTTTAATGTCGATCCTACATAGAAATTCTGAATCCTGCTTTTTTGTTGTTGTTGTTGTTGTTGTTGTTGGAAGAAACCTCTGCAGATGTGAATATAACATTAGTTTTGACCAATGCTACATGCTACGACGTCATGTTAACTTAACGACAATAAACATTTTGTTTGGTAGAATTGATGCCTCTTATTTAGTCTTTTCTAAACAAGCTTTCCTTTCATTTTTTTCATGATGACACTGACACATACATACAGTCAATCAGCTCTGAGCGTTATACAAGCTGACAGTTAACTTCAGGGTATTCAGACACTATTCATCATATCTGATTGTTTCTGCCCGTCAGCCAGGCTGCGCTGCCGAGCAGATGGGTTCATTTCCTGTAATATCAAGGCTCATTATGAGTGTTACTATATATCCAGGCAGAGAAATAATAGTTCCCAAAAATAGTGTCTTTTGAGATGCAAATAAAGACCTGTGCAGGAATGTCAAACACCTGACCTCAAGTTTACAAAAAATCAGTTTCCTGGAATTTCATTTATTCTGTTCTTATATAAACTTTGGACTTACATTTGATTTGTTTAAATCAAGGTTCACAATTGTTCACATCTGTCTTAAAACAATAGTCAGGTGCCCATATGAACATTAAAACTGTGTCTGCTTCCTATTATCATTCCTCCTTTTCATTTTGGTGGATTTCAGTGTAAGTGATGGGGGACAAAATCCATCACCCTCGCTCTGTGTAAAACTACATTCTGAAGTTTATCCAGAGCTAATATGAGGCTTCTGCAGGCTGAATTTGTCAAATTTATCACGTTTTTACAGTCATTTAATTACTAGATTTCTTCTTTGTGTTACTATCTGCACTGCAGCTCAGAAAGGAAACACTTTCTGTGGAAACAAAGAGAGGAATTTTGCACGAAAAAGACTTTGGAAGATACCCACTTTATTTGATTTGATCATTTAAGCCTCATTAACTTCAGATAAACGTTGGAATATACTTTTCAACAAAGCAAAGACTTGGATTTTGTCCTTCATCTCTTACATTGGAAGAATGTTCAACAGGGATCTCTTATTCCAACAAGCAAAAACTGTTTCAGTCAACATATGTGAATATTGTTTTAAGACAGACTTGAACCAATCTTAACCCAACCTTTAAGTTTTATGTTACTCGTTGTGCATAGTTATTGAATTTTTTCTCAGTTGGGCAGGTTTGACCCCAATGAAAACACTCTAGCAGGTGTTGTCTCCCATAGTCAGGGTCCAGTGTGGTTACTGGTCTGTCTGTGAGGGTTCATAAAGTGTTTATGTGCTATTGAAGACTCTTTGTTCAGAGTAAATTTATTGATGCTTCATATTAAAGTAAGTAGGTCATTTTATTTATTTAGCACCTTTCAATAGTAGAGATATCACAAAGTGCTTCACAGAAGAAATAAAGCATGAACACAAATACAGAGAAACACAATAAAAAACTAAATAAATAGAAAATAGAAAAAATACATAAAAGGCAAGTCTGAACAAATGGGTCTTGAGCTGCTTTTTGAAGGTGTCCACAAAGAGACCAGAGACCTGCTGGTGACATACAGTAGGGCTGCAGTAGATCTCTATTGTAGGCAGGAGCCAGACCATGCAGACCTCTATGGGTGATCACCAGAACTTTAGAACTTTAGAACCTTAGATTCAGAATCAGAATCAGTGTCACATGGGACCTTTTGGAGGAACTGGTCAGGAGTTCAGCAGCAGCATTTTGGACCACTTGTAAACGATCCAGGGATGTTTTGCTGAGGCAGGTGAAAGGAGAGTTATAGTAGTCAAGACGGGATGATATAAAAGTATGAATTAACATTTCCATCTCTGTTTGAGGCACAATAGGCCTGAACTTTTCAGTGTTTCTCAGCTCGAAAAAACAAGAGCGAATGAGACACTTGTGGTCCAGAATCAGAGCTGGTCCATAGCGACCCATAGATTTTTTATGGAGGATTTAACTGAGGAGGTAAGAGACCCAAGACCAGCCTTTATCTTGGTGCCAAAACTAGGAGGGGATTTCTGTTTTGTCCTCATTTAGCTGTAATAATAATTATCTTCTATCTACCATCTAGTTTTTTTGTAGAGAACCATGTTAAGAGCAGAAGACAAATAAAAGAGCAGCTGTAATCTATCAGACTGAGCTCAAAGTTCTTTATCAGGCAGCATAAAGACTTTGAAGTCTTTTAGATGACGTCGTCTCTTTTGTTTGTCTTCTGCTTTTTATCAGCTTCTCAGATATTTAACAAGAAAGTAATGAAACCATGATGGCATCAGAAATATGGTTAAAAACATATTTGAGTACTTGATTCTCACTACTAAGATAGAAATGCATCTAAGCATGATTATAATGATTGAAGTTGCAACTGACTGCAGTGCTTTTCAAGACCCAACATGGAAGTCCAGGATATCTGACATACAAGACTGGATTTAGATTTTTAAAAAAATCACAAAGAACATTATTTTTATTTAGTATATTTGAGAGAAAAGTATGAAAACCATTGATGAAGGAAGTATTTAGATTCCTTATTTAAAGAAACCCTCCAGATATGTTTTTAAGACATATAAAGGCACTCTGCTCTAACATATATTATGTTTTCTTTTGAATTACCCAACATTTTAAAAATTACAGAAATGAAGAAGAAATGAAGAAATGAATGAGCAAATAATTTTCATTTTAAACGTTTAACAGCTGGACACAAGATCCTCCTACTTCACTTGAAAAGCCTCAGATTTGCACATCACATTAAGCTAGTGTTGATGTTTAAAACCATGATTGTATTTACACATCTTCAACTCAGATTTAAAGTCACCACAGAGAAACATTTTTTTTTTGTTAAAACAGACTTCTTTGACTCTACACAAACATCATCCTGCTCAATGAAGCTCAAACATCCAACTGAAGGAACAAGAAGAAAAGTTGAGTGAAGCAGGACTTTAAGTAAAATTAGCAATAATACAATATATAAAAAAGACCTCCCTCCACAAGTAAACATATTGCACTAAAAATAGGCACTTAAATGAAGTATTATGAGCAAAATTTGCTTAAAATATCAAAAGAGAAGTAGAAATAGTACAGAAAATGGCCCCTGTTATATATATATATATTATATGATAGGATTATTATTAGTGATGCATTCATGTGCAGGCTAAGTTGCATTTTACTCGATCAAGGTGGAGCTAAATATTTTATGTATTGTTGAATAGTTTAATCCATAACCGTGCATCATATTTAATGAACTCATCCTATGTTTTATATGTAAAATCTTGAACTGTAAAGTAATTAGTAACTAAAGCTAGTAGTCCAGTAAATGTAGTGAAGTAAAAATAATAATAATAATAATAATAGCTTTATTTGTATAGCACCGTTCATACAAGAAATGCAGCTCAAAGTGTTTTACAACAAAAATTACATGATAAAGACATAAAAAAAACCATAAAAGCATGTAGGAAAAAAACATTGATTTAACATAAGATGGATGATAAAACAAAAAGTAAAACCCACTAAAATACACAGAGTGTGTAATAATCAAAGAATAAAATATGATAAGAACAAGTTAAAGCATAGAACGTATAAATATATAACATTTAAAACGTGCAGCAGAGAGCAAAGTGCAAAGCTATTTAAATGCTTGGGTGCTAGTTTTAAGCTTTCTTGATATCCCTGATATCTAATTAAAAAAGTACAATATTTCCTTCTGAATTGCAGTGGAATAGAAGTATCAAGTAGCAAAAACTTGAAATACTCAATTAAGTACAAATATTTCAAATTTGCATAGCTACACATACAGCTACCTCGCCTCTGAACATCTTCTTTCAGTGCTCTCTTCTAATTTTTCTTTGGTATAACGTCTGTGATGTGCGTATTAAAGTGCGACTCAGAAAGCGAGTGTGTGTAGAGTACAGTGTGTATCTGTTTTGCCCGGCTCTTATCAGAGGAATGGAGGGTCTCAGGTCTGCACTGAAGTCGACCCTGAGCTGAAGGAATTCCAGGCAGATAAAACTCTCAGGCGGTCGGGGTGCAGGCACTGACATCTGGCTCTGAAACACTTTTCCCGTCCAGTCCTGTGTTCCAAAGGGCCGGGAAGGGGCGAAAGGTGACGGAGATGGGCATTTTTTTAAGCTCATTATCTCTCAAAAGCGGGTGTGAGGTGACAACAGCTGTCATGTAAGCTACAGAAAACATGAATACACGCAGGCATCTAGAAAATGCACAGTTTTACTTGAAAGCACGGGCACGGACTTCCAGAAAGTGCTGGCATGACTGGAAACACCCTTAGTTACCATATTAATGACTCCAAAACAGTTTTCTTTAGCTTAGACATTCCTTCATTGTAGTGAGGCTTTTCATTAGAGAAGCAAATAACTTCAACATACAGTCAGGTGTCCAAATTAACATTATAATGGGGTTTTCCTGCTGTAGTCATTCCTCCTGTTCATTAGAAGATCCCTTCATATTACACTTTCAATGTAAGTGATGGGGGCAAAAAATCCACAGTCATCCTTCTGCCTTCTGTTTATCCACTTGATATGACTAACTCAGACTGCTGAAGCCACTTTTAAAGGACACACTGTGGATTTTGGTTCCCATCACTTACATTAAAAGAATATTTGAAGAGGATCTTTTAACAGCCAGTATGAACAGGAGGAATGATTACAGCGAGGAAAACCTCTTTCACTGTTCATATGGACACCTGACTGCTGGTTTAAGACAGACAGACTTGGAAAATTGTGAACCTGTCCTTTAATAATAGAAAAATATTTCTGGTCCCTTTCTGGTCCGAGCCTCCATCACAATATACCATAGCTGAAACATTTGGTCGATCAGTTAATTTTATTGATAATTAGTTAATTGCCAAACATTACCGAGTTCAAGCTTCTCAATTGTGAGTATTTGCCGCTTTTCTTTATCTTATGTGATAGTAAACTGGGCATCCTTGTGTGTTTTGGACTGTTTGTCAGATAAAACAAGCAGGTTTAACATGTGACAGGCATTTATCACCATTTTCTGATGACCAATTGAGAAAATAGATAATAAGTAAAATAATGAAAATAATCATTAGTCGCAGCTGGTCAGTGTGTGATAGATGTGCTGTTTCCTTTTTGTCGTTTATGAGAAATTATTACAAAATGCTGCATCGTATGTATGTTTTAAGATATTCCTGGATCAGGACCTGAGTGTGGATTCACCAAATTTCACTGATATTTCTGTAATATTTACTTTTAAACAATGTTTTTGAGATATACTGCTGACTAGTAAACACACAACCTCCTTGGATTTAAGAAACAGTTAAAAACATCTATTTCAGTTAGCTTTTAATTATTGTTTCAACTTTAGGCTTTATTATTTATTTACTCATGGATTTAATTGCATTTTAAAGTGATTTACAGTATTTTTAACCCTATATTTAATAGTGTAATATATTCTGTTTTACTCTAATCATTTTATGTGTAATGCACTTGAACTGTTTAAAGTGTCCTTGAACATGATAAACTGTGAACTATGTTGTATGTATATTGTATATTTGCATTTTCTGTTGTTTTAAATATAAAAGCACTTTGAGCTGTACTTTCTATATGAAAGGTGCAACACAAATAAAGATGATTCTTGTTAATATAAAATTTTAAATGAAATATATACATGTGGTAATAACCAGTTGGATGCTGCAGCCGGACACACAAACTCACACATATCATCTAGTGTTACCACCGATGTTCTTTGTCTTTAGGGCTGTTTGTGCGCGACCCTCTTTAGTGCACATTCCTGTCTTACTTGGCTCTCACACCAAAGGGTCACGGGAAGGCATGTGTGCTCCTTGGTTAATTTTAGCCCTCATTTCATCGAGGCCATTGAGACAAAACACAGAGCAACCACCTCATCCCGTCTGCCGGACTGTGAAGCCACGTTCCCTCTGATCTCTGAACACCTTTTAACAGTTTGAACCGCTGGATCACTGAACACGTGCTCGTACCAACTACTGTTCTGTGGACAAAGTGGAAAGATCTTAGTAGGCAGTGGTGGAAAGAAACCAAGTATTGTACTTAAGTACAATTTGGGGGTACTTGCATGATAGTTGATTATTTCCATTTGCTGCTACTTTATACTTCCACTCCACTACATTTCAGAGGGAAATATTGTACTTTCTACTCCACTACATTTATTTAACAGCTTTACTTACTTTTCAGATAAAGATTTGACACAATGGATAATATAACAAGCTTTTAAAATACAACACATTGTTAAAGATGAAACCAGTGGTTTCCAACCTTTTTGGCTTTTGACGTCTTACAAAAAGCAGTGTGTAGTCGGGGTCACATTTCAGATGTATATGAGTTCTTAACAGCTCCACCAAATAGTGATTTTTCCCTCTAAACTTCTCTCATGCTTTCATTTCAATAAATGTTCAAATGATCCAATATTTCACCAGAAATCAAAGATTAGAGAAAAAGTCCCAAAAACTGGAGACAGATTTGTGTATCAGAAGTTTGTTTTTTCTTCTTTTCTCTCCCATTAATCATCTCACGACACCTCAGATTTATCTGCTGACCCTTTGGAGGGGGCCGAGCCCTAGGTTGGGAACCACTGGGCTAAACTAGCTAACTGTATATAAAGTAGACTGTAACAAATTTCCCTGTAAAATTACAGTCAATTACTGGCAGCTGTAACATTTTAACTTTTTTTTTTTTTTTTACAATGTCACTACTGTAATTTACTTTAATCTATTGTAATTTACAGTGTTGCTATTATAATCTACATGAACAGTTTCTTACTGTAAATGTTACACTAAACAACTGAAAAGTTTTCTTCTTATTCATATCAATAAAAACAGCTGTACATTGCAGACGTATACCGTAAATAACAATGTGTCTTCAATCTTAATGGTCCAGTAATGAGATCAGCTCAGTTTTACATTTAAAAACCTTTAAAAACCTTTAACATCTATCACAAAAGAGGATGAGACAAGTGACCGCTTTATGGAACTGAGCATTTATTCAGATGCTTTCAAATATGCCAAATATATTCAGGTATGCATATTTAAATAAAATAATTCTCAAGGTTCATGCCCTTTCAAAGGGGGTCAATGTAAATCTGTTAATTTTAATATCCTGAGCTGCCAGCAAAACTTAGTCATGAGTCTAGACAGCAACTGCTTTGCAAACTACTGTTTAAAAAATATAAAAGCACAAATAAACAGATTGTAGGATACACAGTTTGTAATGTCTTCACATGTCCTCTGTTATAACTAGCAGAAGGTCGACATCTAAGCTTCCAGGCTCAATGAGTGAGAAAGAAACAAGAGTGAAAATCAAGCGCAGAGTGAGAGAAAGAGAAATGAAACAACTGAATGGCAGAAATAAACAGTTTACACAAGGTTTACACCTAAATTACCTTTATGAAGTGACGTCAAGTTCTTCAGAAGAGTGGTGACGAGGATTAACTGTGAGCTTGTTTGTCTCCTTAGGAATTACTCTCCCCGGCTGGCCTTTGTTCTCCTTTCAGGTTTAATCACAACACAAGTAGACTAACGTCAGCATTCAATGATGTGTAGTTCAAGAGAAAACAGTCATTCAAAAATAATCTTTAAAGGTGCAGTGTGTAGAATTTAGTTGCATCTAGTGGAACGGACTTGGCAGAAATGGAAAATAATATTCATAAGTATGTTTTAATGAACATAAGAATTGTTGCGTCTTCATTAGCTCAGAATGAGCCCTTTATATCTACATAGGGAGCGGGGTGGTCTTCCATGGAGGCCGCCATGTTGCACCTCCATGTTTGTACAGTAGACCAGAAAGGACAAACCATTCACTGGCTCTAGGGAGGACCTTTTGTGGTTTTCGTGAGTTTTGCAGCCAAGGTAGGTTCTCCTACATGCTTGGATAATAATGGGAAGGGTCTTCAGTTATTGCAATCTGCAACCTCACCACTAGATGTCACTTAATCTTACACACTGGTCCTTTAAACTAGACTTGCAAGCAACAGTGAAAATAATGTTTAAATACCAGTAATTCAAACTTCAAACTGAAGGACACTACCTGAAAATGTTTTCTTGTGCCTGTCAGGTGCCTGCTAGGATGATACCAGTTTAATGTTAGCAAAAATTAAACGTAGTCATGTTACTGACCTTTTGGTTTGATTCCAAAAAGGAGGATGAACGATGATTATACAATGTTGATAGTTGCATGTGGCTTCTGTCCCTCCATTACTGCAGTGGCGAAAATGAAAATATTGTATTTTACCATCAAATCTTACTTTAGATTTACAGTAATTTACTGTATCTAGAAAGAACAGTACCTTACTGAATTTGGCTGTTTTTTACAGCAGTTTATCACTGTGTAGAGTGTGTTGAAACTAGCTCCACCTCCACACACTGATGCTTCAGTATTAATAATCTAATGATGTCATATAGAATAATATAGGGACTAAACCATTACTTTTACTGCAATACTTTAACTACATTTTGCTGCTAATACTTATGTACTTTTACTTAAGTACATGCAGGACTTCTCATGGATTTCTGGTCATTTTTGTGTGTTCTTTGCACTCCATGTCAATTAAAACAGTCACATAGACTCAGTAAGGCTCATATATCCACAAGCTGAGAAACAAAGACAGTACAATCACTCAGCCCAGTTGGTCAATGAAGCTCTTAGATGGCAGCTATGCCCAAACAAAAGTGTGCACAGTGTGCAGTGTGTCAAGAAGCCACTCGGAGTCTCTGCAGGTGACCTTTAATTAGTTATACAGTTGACAGTCTGGCCTGAATGTCTGCTCTGTCTCTGAACACACTGTCGGTGCCAGCTAAGTGTCTTCTCTTTGGAGTCAGGGACAGATTGAGTCCTTTAAAGGAGACATGTCATGCTTTTTGTGATTATCGGTTATTCAAAGACTGTTATGATGTTGGATGTCTGTGTTAAACATGGTCAAACTTCCAAAACTTTAGGTTAACGTATATAGAGATGCTCCCTGCAAGTTAAAAGTCAGGACTTCAGCCTGCTCTGGACGCTTCATTTGTGATGGGTTTTTTCTACCTCATAGTAGCCTTGGTTGCTAAGATTGTAGCTAAGGTTTTTTCAAGGTTTTTTGCTCACATTGTCCATAATGTGTCGCGTATTTTGGATTGGATTGGATGTACGGATGTATTTGAGAAGTTTCCATTTCGAGTAAAGTACAAGAAAAAGTAATGAAATCCTACTACTATAGTTTGTTTCATGGTTTGTTGACGTAGCCTTCGGAGTTGGCAGAAGTGTCTTGAGGCACATCAAGAGCCAGCCAATCAGAACAGAATGGGTTCATTGAGAGGAGGGCCTTAAAGAGACAGGAGCTAAAACGGCCCGTTTCAGACAGATGCTGAACTGAGGGGTTGCATAAATGGCCAGTATAAGATAAATAAGTTAAGTTTTTTGATCTGTAAATCAGGCAAAGACATTCCAGTAGAGCCTCAGATTAAAAATGTAGACCTGTAAATGTGCACGTTTTGTCCCCTTTAAGTCAAGAAGCCTGGAGCTGTTTTTAACATCAAACTTAGCCTAGCTATATCGTAAGAGTTTACTTAGTGAGCACTAAATTAAAACCGGTTGCACCACACAAACTAGTTCTTACATAGAGATTAGTTAAATAGTTATACCTACTAACTGTCAGGTGAGACTGTTGCTAGCTGTAAGCTAGCTGAATGAACCAACTAACAACTCATGTTAGCTTGCTAATATCTGACTCGTTTATACTGAAGAGTAAAAGAGGTACGATATGGAATATGGTCAACATATCTGACCTGACACTTTACATTTCACAGAAAAAACACACAAAACCTCAAATTACAACATTTTATACCACTAACATTAAGATTAATTACCAAATACATACAATTAGCTTAGCATAATTGGATATTTTCCTCTCACTGTAAACAGCATGAATACCACTAATTCTAAAAACACATATATTTCTCCAGGTATGCAAACAGAAATAAAACACAGTCAGACCTACTGTACAGTCACAAAGGACTGGCAGTTCAGTTTATCTTTTTGTCACTAAAACTGTTATTTTTGGAAATGATGCCACAGCTCATGATGCTATCGTCACTTCCTGTTTAGATGATCTTATTGAACAGTGCTACAGATGTTTTTCCTGGGAACCAATTTACACATCTCTAAAGTATTTATAAGATAAGGCATTTCTTAACTTTAAATGGTGCAAATGGCGATTTCCTAAGAACTTGGGAAGGACTGACTCAAGCTCTCTGCAGTTTACAATCATGTTTTTTCATTTGTGGCACCCTCTTTTTTTGTTGTTGTTTTGACAGCTTTTGTTTCTGCTTTAGTGGCACCTCTCCAGCTCTTCAGTCTGGTGTGATTCATAATGGCCCTACACAGCTGTTTAACATACAAACAAAAACTGTTTTCTAAAGGATTTACAGTTGATATGACACCACGTACACACACACACACATCACCATACAATACACGAGTGCCGTTTAAATCTTATCATGACTATAGATTAATATAATACTCCTGAAGTGTGATAGCAGCCACAGAGAGAGAGGACGCTGCTATTTTGAGCTCAGAGACTTGTGATGTCCAGTGAGGCAGAGTAGACTGTTGAGGGTCTGCACTCTGTCAGTGTCAGACTGCTGTCAAGTCGTCCTCAATAATAAACAGAGCTTCAGGACATGAATTTCACAATAAACACCCCTGTTATTGAGAAAATGTGTAAAACATTTTTTTAAAGTCATGCAATGCTCCTAAAACCTTTAATATCCCTGAATTTAGCACATTTGTTGTTTTTTTTAGGGTTGCAACAATTAGTCAGTCAATTGGAAAATAATTGGTAACTATTTTAATAATCGATTAATTGTTAAAGATATTCTTTTTAAGCAAAGTAGTTCCAGCATCTGGATTATGAGGATTTGCAGCGTTTCTTTGTTTTATGTGATAGTAAACACAATAAACCTCGGGATTCAGGAAATTGTGATGGACATTTTTTCTCTTTTTTCAGATGTTTTCATAGATAAAAACGATTAACTGAGAATATTATCGCATAGTTTCAACCCTAATTTCTTTTTTTTAATAATTCCTGAAAGTGTTGAGCCTAAAAGGTATTTTGGATTTTGGGGCATTTGAGACATTTGGGGGCATATAACAAAAATCAGGCAGTCCATTTTCTGTTTAAATCTAAAAAAAAGTTTAAATCTCATTATATTTTGAAATGTGAGATTGTAGGCATAACAAATTAGGCAGATTCTAAAGGGGCATGGATTTGAGGGCTTTATAAATAAATTATAACAAGTAAAAGAATCATGAATGTGCTTTAACGAGTTTTGAGATTTGAGACTATAATTTAGAGAAGGCTCGGGCCACCCATGACAATATGATATGATACAATACAACTTTATTGTACGGAAATTCATTTTCCATCCTTGGGCAGTTCAGTTTAAGAGGCTGGTGCACAGATTAAACAATCACAGTTACACATGTGAGACTTTTCACAGCCAAACATCATCAAACAATCATAGCACATCATATCCTCTGGATTCAGATCCAAAAATGAGAGACTCTAAATCACCTATTAGAGAGCAGAAATTGGTTTTCTCTGTTTAAAACATGTGAGGAGTCAGAAGAGATACTGTTAGCGAGTCTGAGCATGCTCTTGTCGTGACCTTCTTGAAAGGAGTGTGCCAGAGGTTGGCCAATAATCTTTCAACGAACCCAGATTTGTTTAGTTTTAAGTTTCACTGATAGGCTGCTGAATCAGGCCGTACTGTAGTACAGCATGACACACAGTAATGATCTGGCAATTGGCGCCAAAATATGTGAGAAGAAAGTATCTTCTTACAGATAATCCACAATAAGGTGGCGTCTATCATAACACCCTATTTGTATGAAGAATGATGGTACATGAAAGTTAGATTCACTCATGAAGCATGTATCAGCCACATTGGAGACATCTAGAAACACATAATTTTTCAAGTCTGTTTTAAAACAACAGTCATTAAAAGATCCCCTTTAAATGTGCTTTCAATGTAAGTGATGGAGGCCAAAACCCATTTTGTGCAAAAATGCATTTAAAAGTTGATGTGAAGCTTAGTTGAGGCTTCAGCAGTCCGAGTTGCTCATATAAGTGGATATCTGCCACATTTACAGTCTTTTTTAGCATCAAATTCTTGATTCCCTGTTTCCCTGTTGAGCTGCGGTGGAAGTATAGTGACAAAAAGAGGGACTTTGGCACCAAAACGACTGTAACGTTGAAAGATATCTACTTGATTTGACTCATTTGGACACTGAAGCTTCATATCAGCCTCAGATAAACATTTAAATACATTTTTGCACAGTAGGAGGACTGTGGATTTTGGCCCCCATCACTTCCATTATAAGTACATTATGAAAGGATCTTCTAGTCAGTATGAACAGGAGGAATGATTACAGCAAGAAAAACATGTTTCAATGTTTATTTGGGCTCCTGACTGTTGTTTTAAGAAAGACTTGAAAAATCGTGAACCCGTCCTCTGAAGGGTTACCTGAAGCTATCTATCTCTCTATCTATCTATCTTAAACACATTTTTGCACAGAAGGAGGACTGTATTTTGTCCCCCGTCACTTACATTGTAAGTGCATTATGAAAAGATCCTCTAATGTTCAGTATGAACAGGAGGAATGATTACAGCAAGAAAAAACATGTTTTAATGTCCATCTGTGCACCTGGACTGTTGTTTTAAGACAGATTTTTTTTTAAAAAAGTGAACCTGTCCTTTAACTTTTAACAAACTTAAATAAAATAATTGGCTTTATTTTGTAACTGGAAGGCTATATAAATAGGATTTCCGTTCTTGTTGTGGCTGAACTCAGTCTGACTTGACGGCTGCTCCTGTCGCTCCGGGGGGCGGTGGAAGGGGAGTGGATCCAGGGAATCTGGCTAATAGGAGCTTCTTCTTCTTCTCCGCCGTCCTTATCGCGCAGTATTAAGACTGGAAGGAGAATAAAACAAACTGGGGGCTGCGGCTCTCTGCAGCTTTGCTTCACAACTTCTTTCCCCCCCCTAAAGCAGGTTCAACTTCACTCACCAGGAGACTCCTCCTAACTGTGGGAAACCGGGTCACGAACTGTTTGGTCTTCCTTTTAAAAGGTTAAGTGCTGCATATGGCTTTTGCAATATCGTAGTCTACTTTTTTTTTTTTTTTTTTACATTACCAGCGTGCAACATCCTGCATCTGCTATCGCCCTGGCAACCAGCCCTCCTCTCCTCCTCTCCATCATTCTCCAGCGCTTCATCCTTCACCATCAGCGGTAACCTGCGAAACAAAAACCTGCTTTTTTTTTTTTCGCTCGTCCTCCTTGTGGAAGCTTTTTTTTTTTTTTGGTACTTAAAATCTATTTTTCACTCTGTGTGTGTGTTGATTTTTTTTTTCCAATCATTATTTTATTTATTTTTATATATATTTTTTAAAACTAGTAAGGTTCATGTGTCGGAGAAGTCTTTTCTCTCAGCACCAAAATGCCTGTGAGACGCGGTCATGTTGCGCTCCAGAACACCTACCTGGACACCATCATCAGGAAATTCGACGAGCAAAGTAAGTGCACATCAAATGAAGTTTAAGTTATGACCATGTGATGATGACAAAGTGAGGATAGCCTATACAGCTGACCTCCAGATATTCCTCATCAAACATTATATACACATAAATATACATGTAGGCTATATTTATTCACTTTTAAGCACCTACATCACCAACCTCTGATCGTTTTGATAATGTTGAATATGTTAAATGCAGAAAATTGATCTGATGCTGCAGGCAAGTCCAAAACAGGTCTGCAAAGAAAATGTGCAAAATTAGTTCACCACTGTTTATTCTTTATTAGCTATATGCAGTATTAAAAGAGGAATAACAGAGCAATAACCCATGTAGCCCGTAAAACCAAGTTGGATGTGCTTTTAAATAGATATATTTGAGTAGAGCTGCAACGATTATTCGATTAATCGATTAGTTGCCGGCTATTAAATTAATCGCCAGCTATTTTGATGATCCCTTAATCGTTTTGAGTCATTTTTTTAAGATAAAAATTTCCAAATTCCTTGATTCCAGCTGCTCAAAAGTGAATATTTTCTGGTTTCTTTAGTCTTTTATGAATGTAAACTGAATATCTTTGGGTTGTGGACTGTTGTTTGGGATAAAAAAATATATATTTGAGGCATTTTTCGTCATTTTTCATAATTTTCTGACATTTTATGGAGCAATAACTAATTGATTAATTGAAAAAATAATCGTCAGATTAATCAACAATTAAAGTAGTCATTAGCTGCAGCCCTAAATGTGGGAAAAAACCTTGTTATTTTGGTACCAAAGTGTAATTTTGCTTGTTAAATTGTTTTTGCCTATTAAAGTTAGTTACACCATGTAAAAAGACTACAGCTGCAGCCTCCCGTACCTTTTATTCTTAATATATGTTTAGTTAGTTTTATTGTGTTCAAATAAATTGAGCCTCTTCCGTTGTCTGAACAGGTGACAGACTGACAGGCTTTATGTTATGTTGAAATATCTTATCAAATTTGTATGAGTGATGTTGACAGTCCCCCCTCGCATCCCCACTGCTGCTGCTTTTATGTTTGAAGGTTATTGCACCTGCACATCTGCTTGTTTGTGAGGGTTCACCTGATGCCTTACATTATGTTCCATTACCTCACACGTTCCACCGACTGCGACCACCGATCACACACTTTCGACGGCAGAAAAAAGAAAATCTCCATTCTGCTGCGACCATTAAGGCCAGATTTGTTGTCTTGTTTTGACCTCTGAGGTTCATATTCATCTTCTTTGCTAACAGCTTTTATCTTGTACGTTACACATTGCACATTAGACATTCACACCTTTGAAAACATCATTTGCAGTTTTTAAAAAAGCTACAAAACATGATACGATTGCAAAATCTCCTTTTTCTCCTTGGTATGCCCCCCTTTCCTAAGCGTACTTGCACCTCACAGCGTGTTGACTGGGTGTGTGAGACTGAAAATAACCATGCCGTCCTGATCAGATACCACGTACCAAACATGGAGAAATAGTTGACTGCTGACAACCCTCAATCTGTTTTAGTCTGATTAGATCTGGGGTCAATGATGCTTGAATGTATGAAGCTCCTTTGAGAAATCTTTATTACGTAACGCCACAACTGTATGCGTTTAGGTGTACATGTATGTGTGCACGCGCAGCAGCTCACACGCACATGCACGACCAGGTGAGTGCACGTGCCACAGTGGTGCTGCTTAGCAACGGTGTGACGATCAGTGTTGCCGCTTTGAGCCCCAAATAATGACTTTGGACAGGATGTGCTTTCCACCAGAGGAGCTCACCCATTTACTTTAAAGAGAGGACTGAGAGAGAGAAGAGTCCCCTCCTCTCCTCTCATCTGTGTGGGCAGCAAACAGGGGAGAGCTGTTTAACCCAGTTCCACCACAGGATAATAAAAGGGACAGTCAGAGGTTATGTATGTACTTTTCATTCAGCTCATTGAACTCCTCCATTAACAGCCTTCGAACAAAACTGTCCTAATTCACTTTCATGGTGGACAATGTTTTTGGCATAGTGGCTGTTGCCGGCGCCACGTACATTACATTACAATCATCAATAACAGGAACTGGATAGTATACGAGCTTGGAATCACTGTTAAGGATTTTTCTGAGTGCAGTGTATGTAACTCTGAGATACTTTGCATAAAAAAGTTTGACATTGCAGTTTGACATGGTGGGAAGACATTTAGCTAAACAGGATTCGTGAGCTAACATCTAACTGACCTCTAGATAATGATTGTCAAAAAAAAAAAGGTTTCAAGTGTGTCTTAAAACAACAGTCGGGTTGCCATATGAACAGTGAAAGAGGTTGTAATCATTCCTCCTGTTCATACTGGCTGTTAAAAGATCCCTTTCAAATGTGCTTTTAATGTAAGTGATGGAGGCCAAAATCCACAGTGTGTCCACACAGTCATTTAAAAGTTGATGTGAAGCTTAAATGAGGCTTCAGCAGTCTGAGTTAGTCATATCAAGTGGATATCGGCCACATTTACAGTCTTTTTAGCATCAAATTCCCTCTTTGTGTTTCCCTGTTGAGCTGCGGTGGAAGTATAGTAACTAAAAGAGGGACTTTGGCACCAAAAAGACTGTAACGTTGAAAGATATCTACTTGATTTGACTCATTTGAAGCTTCATATTAGCTTCAGATAAACTTTTAAATACATATCTGCACAGAATCACCATCACTTACATTGTAAGTACTTTATGAAGGGATCTCCTAATGGTCAGTATGAACAGGAGAAATGATTATGACAAGAAAAACATCATGTTTCAATGTTCATTTGGGCTCCTGACTGTTGTTTTAAGACAGACACGTGTCTTTTAATACATATAGGCTATATGTGTTCATTTTTGAACATCTGCATCACCAACCTCTTGTTAAATGCTTTTCATTAATGTGAATCCCAAACACGTCCGCAACCTGACATCTAATTAGAGAAGCATTTTTTCCTCCATTTTATACAGTTTCTACACTGTTTACAAGGAAAAACTAATGAATACAAACAAAAAATCATTTTGTTTGAGGGTAAATCTATTTAGTGTGTGCTGCCCGAATAACTTCCATATATTTGGAAAGTAGGAACACTCGCGTAGCATGAACTAACATTCAAATATCATTGTTTGACCCTGTAATTCCCCACGTTACCTGAGAGCAGGTGTGACGCCACAGAGGCTCTTATGTTGAAGTGGCCAGCTGCTCCTCTTCAGTCCCTTGGCACAAAATGTGATGCTAATAACATTAGCGCAATGAAAAGGTGGACTTCATTAGTTCCACTTAAGCTGATTGTTGATTAGAGTGACGGATGAATAAGGGCTTGACTGTAATAGAGAAATCTACTGGAGTTGGTCATTTTATAAAGGCACGACATCATCAGATACAAAGCTGTGCAGAAGATTTTAAACACCGTGTACTTGAGCATATTTGATTAACTCTTGTAATTGTATTGTAAATACCCTAAAATTTGAAAATGCATGTAAGGAACAGAAGCGTTTTGTAACATTTTTGTCAATGACTGGATCTATTATGTTTCACACAGTATTTTATAGTTGTAGCTGTTCCCAGTCCAATATTATATCCCGTTGGGTAGTTTAATAAATATGTCTGTTTTCTATGAAAAATCTCAACCTGTAACTAGTAACTATGGCTCTCAAACAAACGTAGTGGCGTAAAAATTAAATATTCACCTCTGAAATGAAGTGCAGTAGAAGTAAAAATGAACATAAATTGTAAATAGTCAGGCAATGTACACATGTTGTCCCTCAAAGATGTACTTAAGTAAAATACACCTAGGTATTTTCCACCACTGGTTTCCAACATGGTAGATGAAAGTTATGTTTCACTGCTGGTACCTTTAAATGTATCAGAGCACCTGGTACCATCAGGTACTACAGTACTTGGGTATAGTGTTTTTGTATTTTATAAGCCTGGTGTGTGACGTGGCCCTCCAAAGTGACTCACACTGGTACTACTATGGTACCCTCCAGTGTACTGTGGTATGTAGATATTACCATTGTTTGTACCATGGGACTTAAATGATTATAATGATACATACCATGGTGATAGCCTATAGGTATCATGGTAATATTTGAGGTACCATGGTACTACAGTATACAATGGTATGAACCATAGTTTACCATAATTTACCATAGAGTGTACCATGGTAAAATGTCTTATGGGTAGGTACCTATATTCTGCCCTACAAAGCCAAAACATGAAAATATTTGGTCAAAATTGTTTTTTTTTTAACATTGTTAAGGGCAGAATCTGATTTTTTTGACATATGTTTTACCATATATAGTGTTATTATGCCATATAAATGCACACTTCCAGAGAAAACAGCATGTTAAGTTTGCAAAGCTACAAACCAGAGCTAGCTAAAAACCTGAAGCTAGGCGGTGAGATAGCCACAGATAGCCTTAGCTAAAGTTAAATTTACCTGCTCTTCCCTACCAGTTTCTGTAACTGAAACATCTATTTTGATGATTTAACATTTTAGTTTTGTTATCTCATATGAAGGAGGAAGTGGCTAAATCAAACTGTGACTAAAAGAAACAGTTGCTAGCTTGTGAAGATGTGTTTAATCCATATTAGACTGTCCAAAGGCTAACTGTCAAATATTCTCCTCATTTATTCATCTTCTCCATTTCATCATTTCCTTAGTTACTACTCTGTTTTTGTAGGACAACATAACAGAAAACAGACTGTTTATCTAAAAAGTTATGGTAAATTAATAGAGCATTTTTGAGTAACTTTACAAATATACTGAGTTTTGACTCACAGTGTGTGTTTATTATTCAATATTTAAGCAAGAAAGTAATTATAACAGAGCTGGAAAGATTAGTTGAGTTATCGATGAGTCATTTTCAAGAAAATAATGTCATGCCAAATTCTCCGGTTCCAGCTTCTTAAATGTGATTATTCTCTGGTTTCTTTAGTCCTAGGGTTTGGGACTGTTGGTCTGGACAAAAGTGGACATTTTATCAATCAGTCAAGAAAATAATGGACAGATTAATCGATAATGAATATAATTGTTAGTTGCAGACCTAAATTTTAATAACTAAGTTTCTTACTTGACTACTTGCTTCATAACTTCAACTCACAGCTACTGTACATATTTCCACTTGGATTTCCTGCCTTTTTAAACTGAAATATGAGCTTCTTTTACCTGCCAGATCGCAAGTTCCTGATCGCCAACGCCCAGATGAAGAGCTGTGGCATCATCTACTGCAACGAAGGCTTTTGCCAGATGTTTGGTTTCACGAGGGCGGAGATTATGCAACAGCCCTGTACCTGCCAGTTCCTGGTGGGGCCCGGCACCATGAAGAGCGCCCTGGCCCAGCTGGCACAGGCTCTGCTCGGCTCTGAGGAGCGTAAGGTGGAGATCCTCTACTACGCCAAGGAAGGTAAGACACAGGAGGAAAAGAAAGGTGAGACACATGCAGGAGGAGGGAGGAAGACAATTAAAAATCCCTGTTTGCAGCCTCAGATTCCCTGGGTAGGAGCCTTCTGGTCACTGCAAAATCTAGATTTACTCTGCAAGAATCCATCAAGCTTTTGGTAAACTAGCAACCTAATGTTCAGCTTAATGAGAAAAACAGACACCAAAATCATCCTTATGTTCCAGTATTTGGCTCTCCATCTTCTGACGAGATCCTGATTGGAAAGATCCTAATCTAGTCATCCATTTGCACCCATTTTAGCCATTTAAAAACATACTTACCAATCACTGCTCTTAACTGCATGCCAACAACGTATGCACAAAGTGAGTAAATGAAACTTTATAAGAGTTCATGCTAAATGTATAACTTTAATCTATATTTATGACAGTTTCATTAGGATTGGTAAAAACGTATGTAGACTTTTAAAGTAAAATAAAGTTTCTGGCCTTGCAAGAAGGTTCTATTGCTGGTTTTAAATTCAAGTTTACAGTGGATGAATACTAAGCTGACACCAGAAATAGTCCCAAAAATATATTTGACCACTACATATTATATTGACAGCTAACGATTTTTCACTTACTACTACTACTAGTACTAGACGACACATTTTCATTGCTGGATCAGTTTATTCCGGATAAATCCAGTGACTAACAATCATTCAACACAGTGTGAATCTGCCAAGAGCACATTCGTAATATAACGTATCTTCTAATCTTCATCATTTAACAAGTAATTTGACCAATAAGACAATCCTTCTTGCAGGAAAAAGCAGAAGGCTTTTAAAATCCTGGCTTTCTCTATAAAGTTGGTCGTTAATTCGTTCAAACTGCAGCATCACATTCAGTTTTTCCCCATTTCAAGACGTAAAAATCTCTCACTTTAAGACATCTTGTGTGGCGACCGTTCACGGTGACTCACCCTATTTTTTTTTTCAGACCACTACAGACTTCATGATCATGAAAGTCAGTCATCAAGGCCAAATCAAGGTTTTATAATCAGGCTTTAAGTAACATGGTGTGTTCTTGGCACTGAGTTGCCTCCCCAGAGAGATCCGGCGGATAGACTCAGCATCATATTCTTAATCTCTTCTTAAGGCCTGTTTCTATTGATGCACATTTGTTTTGCCTCTTTTGTTCTGCCATATTGGTTTGTTTTGTAACTTTAATCCCCACATCGATCCTTCCGTTCACATCCTTAACCAGTATTTATGTTTAGTGCAAAAACTTTGATTTTTAGAAAAGTTATGTGTAAACAAAAAGTGTAATTATCACAGATGGGAAAGTAAGAAGGAAATAAAAGTAAAGAACTTTTGATTCATGCGGTGGTGTTTTACTGAATGTTCCTGCATTTCCACAATGACCCTCTCAGCTCCTTGATCTGCTTCACCTGTGACCGGTTAATTCCTGCTTCACCTGTTTTTCCGTCACCTTCACAGAGGCGGAAACACATGATTGAGTCAAGCAAACACGCTTAAAACTCAGGACGATCGCAGTGACCCACCATAAACACAAAAACGTTAACTGTTTCCTTATATACACAGACATACATACTGTCTTTTGTTACTTTGGCCATTTGGGCATGTGGCATGCGGTCTACAGTGCCGTTGTCATGGAAATGCGATCAGGGTGCCAGCTCAAATCCACTAAGCATCTATTTGTTTTGTCTCCGGCTTCCTACTGTGCACCCAGACTGAACGGGCAGGAAAAATTGCGAACAAGTGGACACAATCTGATCCAGAACAAGCCGGCTGCTCTCACAGGCAGATTTTATTCTTCTTTACCTCCAGACTAAATTTCTATCAGAGACTGCAGGCGCTCAGTCAGTGTGTGTGTGTGTGTGTGTGTGTGTGTGTATGTTTCTCTGTATGTGTGTGTTTGTCTGATCTGCCCTCTCCCTCGTTTCTATTTTTGGGTCACACTGATTGCAGAGTGACGTAAGACCTGACAGAAGTGTTGCTCATTTAGTCTTTTTTTTAGTTGTCCGTGTTTGAAGTGACACCTTCCTTTTACCCCGACAGATACTCTGTCTCACCCTTATGAGTTGTGCTAAAAGCATGACCTCACGAATTAGAACATCAGATGGGCAGTGATGGTGAAAGTGTGTGGGGGTATAGCTCAGTGGTAGAGCATTTGACTGCAGATCAAGAGGTCCCCGGTTCAAATCCGGGTGCCCCCTTCCTTTCTATTGATTGTCTGCCTCTCCCTCTGTTTATCTAAAGGGACCTGCAGACCCTGCCTGGTGGACATTGTCCCTGTTAAAAATGAAGAAGGGCTCGTCATCATGTTCATCCTCGACTTCCAGGAGCTTATTGATCCTTCCTCCAAGAAGTCAGGGCTCAGGCAGAGAGTCACCCAAGGATGGATTTACTGTAAAGCTTTTAATCTTTTACCTGCATGATATATATTCAAGTTTTAGGGAAGTTTCAAATGTGTAAATATGTGTTTTACATTAACCAATTTGTGTCAAATCTCATGAAAATGGTCAGCACTGATTAATTATTAACTAAACCACGATTTTAGTTTCCAGTCACGGATGTTGTAGAAATATCCAACTAAAAATAGTGTCAGTCTGCATTTTACTGTCCTAAGTACAAACACCACATTCTTTTTGATGCATTAAATAAAAACTAAACATATTTTAGGGACATAGTTGCACATGAACATAGATTTTAGTATATATATAGTTGGAGTTTTGATAACGGTGGAGTTTCCCACTCAGGTCAGAATCGCAGGCTGAAGATGAGGCTGCCGGTGCTGAGGTCCATGAGACGACCTTCACTCTCCAAAGATCAGTTTGAAGGGGTGGTTGTGGACTATCTGCAGGTGAGCTAGTACACACACACACACACACACACACACTTTCTGTACTCACACACATGATTATCATGCAGTGCAGTGTGCTTGTGTGGATGCATGTGACAGTGCCTTCTAAAATCTAAAAAGCATGAACTTAAGACTGATTTTTTTTTAACTTACTAACAAAATATTATGCTTTCACTGCCTCCACACTGATAAAACTATTCGTCACGCATGCACGAGAAGCACAAAACAGAAAAGAGACAGCAAATAATTCCACCCATTAAATATGCACTGTGCAGTCTCACATGTTGGCTGCCTCAAGTAGCAGCGAAAATTGTTTGAAGTTCAATGACTAATTGCTTTGCTAAAAAAAAACACCAAAGAGAAGAATAAGAGGGAAAATCAACCATTGTTGAATTGATATTTCTCTGCTCAGAGTCTTTGCTCACTTCTGTTTAGACATCTCTTGTGTTGTGATGAATCGTTTCTTGTGTGAAACTGTTTCCTGACAGTGTCCATACCCGTCAACCGGAACTATATTCAGTCAAATCAGACAGATTTACACATTCAGACTCATCTGTCATTCTGTTGCTGGTCCACTATGTATTGTAGGCTTATAGGTATGGTGGTCCTGTGGTGCAAAACACAACATTTTAGAAAACAGATCAACAAAACAAAAAAAACACACTTTTATTGATTGATATGCTGTTTTGTTGTCTGGAATATTGTTGCGTATTTGCACTTATTTTCTGAAATGTTCTGGTTTTACAATTATTTTTTTAAAAACCTGTTTTTGCAGGACAGTTTCAAATGTATAAAGGTAACAATGAAATGTTAATAGCATGTGATTTTCTTTTTTTTGCGCCTAATACATGCATTTCGCTCTCTTTCCCCGACAGCCGAATAGCGAAGAAGTCCCGCTGAAAGAATTTCGTATCCCGTCCAAGGAGAGCTGCATGCAGTCAGAGACGGAGGCCCTGATAGAACAGGACCTGGATCCTCCCTCCCCTGCGGCCCAGTCCTCCACCAAGCGGCGCTCTCTGCTGACGGACCGGCTGGACCCCAGCATCGCCTTCCCACGGGGGACGTTACCCCGGAGTTGTTCCCGGGACAGCGTACGCAGCCTCCGACGCGCCTCGTCACTGGACGACATCGATGGAATGAGAGCTGAATGGAGCAGTCGACCCGGAGACCCCCGAAACAACAGCAGTGAGTATCTGAGCGTCCTTAAGGTTTAAATGTAGTTAAATGTTAAATGTTCTATACAATATAGTAAGATTTGGTAAGATAATTAAGGTTTAGATATAAATTTAGTGTTGTATTTGTCTTGTAGAGAAACTTTTAACAGAAATATAACCTGGCGAACAGAAGTCATCGTGCACAGCAAGTATTTTCGATCAGGTGCTGGTCGCTCGCAGGAACATCTTAGATGATAATCAAAATTAACCACCAAACACTGAAATGACTTTACTGTGACTTTATTAAGAGCGAACAATGCATTTCGCCTGTAGCTTCTTCAGGTTCGTTCAGCAAAATCACATGAGTCACATGAGAGTCAGATGACTAATTATCACTGTCTTCATATTTTATAGAAATATAAGCTGTTTTGTTTTGGTTTTTTTGGAACTGTCTCGTTCAAACACAGATTACGTCAAGCACGCAACATCATCGATGTTTGTTAGTTGTTTTGATTTCACTGGCTGTTATTTCAGATGTGTTGCTCTTAAAGAATTAACAAATTAGACTAATTGTAGGGGTGGACAATATGGACAAAATGGATATCAGAATCATTATTCCAATATTATCTTGATATTGATATGTTATGATATTTACACAAATATTCAGGATCACATGTTAAAAAAGGTATAAACATGTTACTGTTGTTCTTTTGTTCTTAATTTTTTAGCATTTTATAGATCAAAATGTTATGTTAAATTTTAATTTTTTTTAATTAAAAAAAGTGTGACACAGCAGAATTTAATAATAAGAGACACAAATCATCTTTGAAAACCAGTCTGTTTTAGGTCTAAACGCTTTAATAAATATATTATTGCTATTTTTTGTTGCAAAAAGGCAAAAACTAGTTTCATCTGGGAGGTTTCCCAGTATTGGAGTCTATTATTCTCATTATTAGGACACTTCAGAATGCATCATCATGATTATATCATAACACCATATTATACTAAAAACTGTCACTTTTAGGTTATTTGTTGTCAGTTTAAGCCATTGGAGGTCAGTTTCAAAGTGAATTAATGTTACATGACATGAAGTGTCAGTATTGTTGCTATGGTGACCTGCAGTTTTTGTGGTTAAAATGTTAAGCAAAACTATGTTTCAATTGTCCCGTTATATGATCTTAATGGACACCTGCCAGCCAATCAGTAACAAGTGTTTACCACAAAAAAAAAAAATCAGATATGATGAAAATGATCTACAAGCAAAACTTCAAGTCAGATTTCTCACCAGAGTTCAGTGAAAAGAATCTTTACTTTTCTGTCAGACAAGAAACAGAAAGCCAGAATGAGAGCGAGAGAGATCACAGATCACAGACCCCCCGACATCCATAACACAGGAAGCGTCGCTCTGAGCACGTGCAGCCGCCGGATGGTTGTTCCACCAGAGACACACTAATCAATCCCTCCCGCAGAGTGTGTTTCTCTCTGTGTGTGTTTCTGTATGTGTATGTGTGTGAGAGGGTTTGTGGTCCATTTGTGTTAAACTTGCACATCACTGCGCATCTGTCCCCCACTTCTTCTCTCAGGGGAAATATTTTGTGAGGAAACAATATCTTTTTTTTCCCAATCATACTACCTCTGCTCTTGACTCTCTTTCTCTCTCCGTCTGTCACATTTTCTTTCATTTTCAACATATTTGTACGTCCATCTGTGTCCTTGAAGCTGAGGGGGAAACGCAATCAACTGTCCTGATTCCCCTGTTGAGTAAAAGAAATTGTGAAAGTAGGAAACAATTCAGGGCTGCAACTATTTTTATTGTGTCTTGTTTTGTTCTTCCAACAGTCTTAACCCCAAAAATAATCCATAAAAAGAGAGAAAAATTTTAAATCATCACGTTTGAGAAGTTGAAACCAGCACATTTTTGGCATTTTTGCTCAAAAGAACGACTAAAACAATTAATCAATTATCAAAATAGTTGCTGTTTAATTTTCTGTGACTGACTAACTGTTGCAGCTCTAAAACATTTAGCTTCTAAAACATTTGTAGTATTATATATTTTTAAAAAGTTTTGTCTAAATTTTACCTTCAAACTCTTATTATTTTCAAATTTTTACATTTTTATCTGTTCTTTTTTCTATTTTTTCACATCACAATCCCATTTGTCTTTTCCCTAAACTGCTTTGGAGTCACATTGCTGACGTTGCTTCTCTCCGCTTGTAGATCTGAAGCCCAGCGCTCTGAACTCCACGTCGGACTCGGACCTGATGAGACACAGAACCATCGGCCGCATCCCTCAGGTTACCCTCACCTTCGGCTCGGACCGGATGAGACCCCCTTCGCCTACCGAGATAGAAATCATCGCGCCCAGCAAGATTAAAGACCGAACCCAGAACGTCACAGAGAAGGTCACTCAGGTCACACAGGTGAGATAACTAGATGATGAATTCCTCTTTTCTGTCTGTCTTTACACTACTGAAGTCCTGATTTTGGAAGTAATATTACTTAAATAACTGTTTTCTTCATGGTTACACCCGCAGATCTGTGATCTCATCTCATCTGTGAGTTTGGCTGAATGACTGAACGGCTGTAATCAAAAGAAACAAATATTCTTATCATCCTTTTGCTTGATCAAACATGAGTAACGGATGTGCCTGCAAAAGTCATTTAAAGTTAGATTAAACCTTTAAGACAACATTTCTTAACAAGAAAGACGAATTAAGGCTGAACCCAAATGCAGACACAAGACAAGCAGGTAAGGTGTAATAAAGTCTTTTATTAGAGATGCTGGCGGGAACGGAGAGAGATGATGGCTGGCTGGTGTTTGGAGGTGAGGTGAGGTGGGGGAATCCAAAGGATGTGAGCTTACTGGCAGGTTTGGCAGGCAGGTAATCCTTGAAACGGGGAGAACAGGTGCAAGACAGGCTGGAAGGCAAGCAAGCAAACAAACAATCAGACAGACAGGCAGGCAGGACAAGTAGGCAAATTGACTGGCGTCAGAGCTAGAAACGTGGCACAACGATCCAGCAGGGACTGACTGTCTGTGCAGAGTTCTTGTAGAGGAGCGATGATGACGAGCAGGTGCGCTGATTTCCATTGATGAGCAGGTGTGCAGAGGGAGAGAGAGAGAGAGAGAGAGAGAGAGGACGAGCACACATCACTCATACTAACGAGGCTGAAAATAACAAAGGCACACTCAAAAAAAGGCAAGCAGGTGTCATAGAGGAGAGGTTGTGACAGTTTTTTCTAGAAACCTTTGACATCTTAAAGCAATAGCTCGACATTTTGGGAGATTCGCTTATTTGCTTTCTTGCTAGATAAGAAGATTGACACCACTGGCTACAGCCAGAAGCTGGTTAGCTTAGCTTAGCATAAAGACTGGAAACAGGGTGAAACAGCTAACGTAGCTCTGTCCAAAGGTACCTCCAAAGCTTACAAATTAATACTTTATATTACATTTATCATCATGTTTATATTTCTTGGTAGAGAGTTGGGCTGCAACTAACGATTATTTTAACTCAATTAGTCGTTTGGTCTATAAAATGTAAAAAAAAATGTGAAAACTGTCAATCACTGTTTCCCAAAGCTCAAGATGGAACCTAAAATATCTTTGTTTTGTCTCAACCAACAGTCCACAACCCAAAGATATTCAGTTTACTGTCATAGAGGACAAAAAACACCAGAAAATATTCACATTTAAGAAGCTGGAACAAGAAAATTGGGCTTTTTTTTTTTTTGACAAAAAAGAAATTGATCACCAAGATCGTTGCCACTTTATTTTCTGTCGATCGTTGCAGGTAATTGTTGCAGCTCTAGTTGGGAACAGTAAATTCCTGTAGTTTTCACTGGTTGCCTGGTAACTGCTCAGAGCCACAAAAAAAAAAAAAAGTCACTTTTTCTCTCTTTATCGAAAGCAAATTTCCCCCAAATGTCAAACTATTCCTTTAAACGAGGTACAACGAGGCAGATCACTGCTCCGTGGTGTCAAGAAAGTGGATTTGTCTTGAGAAATGGGACGAATTATCTCTAAACCTGTCAGCAGATTTTTTTTCTTTTTGCTTGTTTTAAGAAGATATGAGTTGAGGACTCGCAGGTGGTTTTTGGCTCAGGAGGTCGAGTGTGTCGTCCAAAAATCACAGCGTCCACGCAGCGATCTCCAGCTGCTCGTGTCCACATGACGAAGTGTCCTTGGCTAAGACGCTTTACCCCCAAATACCTTGCATGACAGCTTGCTGCCATCGCTGTGTGAGCACTAATCAGTCAGTCTCATATAGAGAAGCTGTTGTTTTAACAAAGTCTAACAATAGCTTTGTTTGCCAGCTGTTTTTTTCCTGAAGTGACATTGGTCTGGCTACTCACTGGGAAATTACATTTTATCAATCATATGATGTTTGATAGAATTATTTGATAAAACAGGATGGTAGGAAGGGTCCTGTCGTCCTGTTTGATAAGTTCAGGTCGTTATTACAGTTGCTTCCTCGGCGCTGCCACATCCAATCATTGTCTCCGCAACACACAGATAGTTCAGACAAAGATGTCTATAAATGGTATTTGCCTCTGGCTCGCTGAAGATGCTAAAAGACATCTGAAGTCACTGGGTGAAAGTGTGAAGGAATGCCAGCAGCAGAAAATACTCATCTGTCATTATAGCACGGCGTCTCTGTGCACATATTGGCTCACTTTTACCTCACACGCACCAGTGGAAGAAGAGCCATAACGGGAAAAGTACTCAAAATAGCAAAACTTACAAGTAAAATAATAAAATATTAAACATAAAACCACTAAAAGTACATGATGAATGGCCCCTGTCAATTTTAAATCCCCAAGAAATTGGTGATAATTGGAATTAAGTGATGAATAGTTTGGGGATTTCCTGCTTTCAGACATGAGCTGTTGCACTTTGAGAACATTTTCAAGAAACCATCAAAATGACATATAGTTGTATTTCTCAGTTCGGAGATTTTTCCTCATTAACAGCCATATTTTATGAGCTTATTTAATCTTAAATAAATAAAATATAAATCTAGCAGAGTAGCTGCTAACTGAAGTCATTCGATTTTGTAAGTTAAACTTTATTTAATCAAGTAGTCTTATTGAGATTACAGTCTATTTTTCAATATCCATAATAATCGTACTTAAAATTGTATGGTGTTTGAGTGAGTATTTGTTTATTTACTTCACATGTCTGCATAAACACTGAATTTCATGGACCGGCCTGTTTGGTGCAGGTCAGAGCTGCGGTCGGACACTGTGGGGCTTCCTCACTGCATCACATTAACCCAGTTTATTTGTGGGGCTTCCACAACAGTCAGATGACTCTCTTTCCAAACATGTGTTTGGTCCCGTTTATCCGTTTAACATCTGCTCGGCTGTTGCTTTGTTATTTCGCAGGATGTTTCGAATAACTTGTTAACAGATTTCAATGAAACTTAATGTGCTGGTTTTGGCTTTTAACTCCCTGAGTGTGTCTGAATGATCTGTAGGACTGTGCTGATGGGACGACTTCAAATCTGGAACTCAGACTGAATTAAAAAGACTCGTCCAAAAGAATCTGTAAACCTGCTTCTTGGACGAGACCCTTTTATTCTTTGGTTCAAGATTATTCTTTCAGTAAAAACCGTCCAGTCTTTTCCCCAAATTTAGTATGTAATATACTCATATAAGCCCAAAAAATGTTTTTGACAGTGATCCTGAAAACTGTGATAGCAAATTATCTTTATATTTAGCAACATGATCAATTTAAATGACTAAAACTCATGAGAAACTCGGCAGAATTCATTTTTGTACAAGTATCTGATATTTCTAGAGAGAATTTAGGAATTCTCCAAAAATAACGGCTGCTATCAGACATTCAGAACGATTCTCTAAGTGAATATGTATTTTGATGCAAGAAAAACATTTTTAAACACTTTCTATTATTAAAAAAGAAAATGTTTAGAAGGTCATTGGTTCAATCCCCCAGACCAGCAGAATAAATCTTAGTGGGGAAATTGAGGAAGCAGCCTTTAACCCTTTAACATCCACCTTTTTTTTATACAATTTTCACCTATTTGGCCAAATGGAAAAGCTTATAACAGAAGAACTGTAAGGCCATGATGCATGTATTAGGCTTCATTTTACATGTGACATCTTCTAGTTTCTGGAAATGTGCTTGTTTTGGCTAAAACACAAACATCAGTTCAAATAAGGCTCAAAAAAGTGTTTTTGGTCCTCGTCTATGAGTCACAATAATTAGGACATGCTTTATGCCAGAACTATGTAAATCACCACATAACTTCCACATCTTGTCATTCTGTATAAAGACCTCTCGGCTTAACCTTATGGGAGCCAGAGAGTTTTTAGTTTGTGGTGTCACTGGTGTCCCCGAACCTCTCCAGTTTTGCCAAATTGTGCTAATTGCTTTGACTCATTACTGTGTGATGCTACCGCTGGTCGCTGGCGACCCGGTGGATGTTAAGAGGTGGAGCTGCTCGTTGGCCAGCAGGTCGAACTGTGGTTGTACTGGTTGCAGCTTCCAGGAGTGAACGTGTGTAACTGTGTGAATGTGATCAGAGCTCCAAAAAAGGGAGTTTCTTGCAGTGAAACCTCCCTGAATAAATAAAGAAATGTTTTCAAAAAAGTAACAGATTCAAAGAAATTTGGCAAGGCAAGGCAAGTTTATTTGTGTAGCACATTTCAACAACAAGACAGTTAAAAGGCATCGAGACAGAATATAAAAGCAACACAAGTAAAAAGACATTTAAATACAGTTAAAAACTGTTAAATTTGGAAATAAAAAGAAGCTAAAAAAAAAAAAGAATAAGACAGATAAAACAGGAGAATAAAAATGACAGATTTGCTTGTGGAGTCTTCTGGTTTCAGAAAGTCTTGCATCGCTTCTGATAGCACATCTGTTTATTATAAATTAATCCTAAATTTATGAGCGTTTTGGGATTAACAAGATACCACTTCTTCATACTAGAGGGGAAGTTGTAGAGGGATGGTGGTGGTATCGACAGCCGGCTGTGACTCAGTGCACAATAAATGTGGAAGCAACATGGCTTCTGTGGCCCTTCTGGAAACACTGAGTGGAAGAACAGAAGTCCTCCCGAAAGGCCTGGCAGAACACTTCACTTGTTATCTCGACTCTGCTGACGTCATGTACAAGTTTGGATTAAAAAAAAAAAAAAAAAGCGAGCGTTGGTCCGTGGCAGCGTTGAAGCGGAGTGTTTTTTCTGCTGCTCGGTAGAGTTTGTCTTACTATTTGTTATGTTTGTGTTGGAAGGTAAAATGTAGTTATTGCTGCTATCTGTCTCTGCTCTGGCGTGTCCCCTGTTGACAGAGCAAACACACTCTTTCTCAGGGCTTCTTCATCATAGCAACAATTTAGTCCAGAGTCTATAAATCTTGTCTTGGTAAAAACAAGGGGCTGAAATATTTTCCCTTGTTTACAATGCAAATCATTTTAACAGCTGTTTTATGTTATTTAAATAACTACAGGCAACTGTTTAATCTCCCTAAATTCATGATATAATTTCTTGGTTGTAGAAATGTATTTAAACAGGCTGAACTACATTAAAAACAAGTGGAATTATCTGACACTTTTTCAGATATTTTCTCATGTTTGATGGAAAACATGAAACTGTATTCTTAAAGTACTATTCAATGTGATGTGTTTTGGATATATTTAGTGTAAATCCTGTTACAGAAGGTAAAGCTTAAGTGTTTCTGCATCTGTATTTAAGCAATCATCTGTCTCACACTTCGCAGATCCCACCAGACATGTTTTTTTTTTCCCCACAATGTTTTTATTTACATTTTTAACACCATGAAATACAGTCTCTTACATTCATGCAATATATATAACACAATATAAAAACAACAAGGATGCTCCTCTTGTTTTAACAAATGGTAATCTAAACCAAATCGAGTATATTAATTGCAGCAGATGCAAAATACAAGACAACATACAAAACAAGTATTTAGAAGAAAAATAAAAAATTCTACAAGCTCGGAAGCTTCATTGTCCAGAAAAATGAGTCATTCACTTGATCATCTGTTAAACCGCCAGACTTGTTTTAATACATATAAATTTACTGTTTTCTGATGTGTTTTTTCCACATAAAAAAACTATTAAATATTTAAAAATTATCCATAAAATAACATTAAGCAAATATTTTTCAAAAGTTTTCCTGCTGGACACAAGATGTCTCCTACTGGAGGCTTCAGGTTTCCACATCGCACCTGCATACTGGATCCTGATTGGCTCCAAACTTGTTGTGATGTCACAAATCCCGCTCGTAGGTACACGTCTTAAACTCAGATTAAACACAGAAAACATCAAATATCCCTCAAACCACACACTAAAATGTTAATTAGCTGGCCATAGATTAAATCAATATCCTTTTAATTATTTAATTAGATAGTAGCAAAACAGGCATTTATCTGAAAACATGATTTTTTTTATTTACAGCCTGAGGTGTATCTGCCGTACAGATAATAACCAGGCAGCGTTGAGTGTGTGAGGATGCATGTGGAGAGTGTGTGTGTGTGATGTGTGTGTTTGGGGATCATCACAGGCGGTCTGTGGGAGCGGAGCGGGGTCCTGGTGAGATGTAGTTATGAAAGCGAGTTAAAAAAGGGCGGCGTCGGCTGCTGCGAGGCTATCGAGCGGCACTCGGTGGCTTTGGCGCTGACAGTGACCTTGGCCTCTGGAGCTAATGGACATGGAGGGCAGCGGGCGTGCTCTCTGTGCATCTGCCAAACCTCCAACTGTCCTCCAAATCACACTGCAGTCATCGCCCCCTCCTCTCTCTTCCCTCCTCCTCCTCCTCCTCCTCCTCCTCCTCCTCCTCTCTTCATGCTGATGCCAGTTTTTGTCCTGTTGAAGCAGCTTGAATCGACACGCAGTACTATCATAGTCGTGAGGGCACAGACGAGTGTCAAGTCAGGTCAGGATTTGAGTCACAAATTGTTTGCTGCTGCCATGTTGGAACAAACTACAGCAGCGGCGGCAGCAGTCGGTTTTCCCACCACAACAAATGTTTTATAAACAATATTCATGTCATTTACTTGTTGAAACTTGAAACATATGTCGCCTTTACATTTGGTTGTGTTCCGTTATACAATAAAACTTGTCGTTAACCCTCCTTTATAATTGGATTTCGATTGGCACCTTACAAAAAGGGAAATGATGGTTGTCATTGATCTTTGCTCGTATTGATTTGTCTGCATAACATGGAGCACCCAGTGTGATTGACTAGACTGTAGCTTGTGAAAGACTGACTACTGTAGAGAAGCCCCAGCACACTGTAACTAGTAGTGTATGTATGTGTGTGTCTGTGTGTGTGTGTGTGTCTATGTGTGTGTGTGTGTGTGTGTGTGTGTGTGTGTGTTTTCTGGGAAAGCAGAAGTGCGTTTATGTGGCGCCCCCTGGCTTTGAATGAGTTTACAACAAATGGCTGTGGAGAAATTTGAATGTACTTTGAATTGTGAAGCATTTAATTGGTTTTTGTTTGCATTCTGGTGCGTGATTGTGTACACAGTCGAAGTTTAAACAGGCTCATATTCACAAAGTAAGATTTGGTTGAACTCAATCCTCGTTTCTCTAAAATAATGTTTAATCGCAACAAACAACATCAACAAAAGTCCATCAAAATAAATAGAGAAACAGGTTGCCTGACTCTTCTCCTGTATACTATAAATCCTGTGAGCGTTTTTGACTACATGTCCTGCATCAGGGTGGATTGTGAGGTTGTTTCTGGCTATTTTAAATACAATCAGTTACCCGTGACATCACAAAAATATAAAAAAAACAATCCTGCAACGTAGTTTAAATGTTTTAACTCAGAAAGTGTACTATATTTACAGTAATCTGTCTGTGTTTGACACACAGTGACTTCTAATAACATCTCATGACCTTAGAAGCAGAACCACATGAATAATGTAATAATGTAGAGCTGCAAAGATTAGTTGATTAGATAATTTAGATCATTTAATTGATAGACAGAAAATTAATCTGCAACTATTTTGATTATCGATTAATTGTTTTAGTCGTTCTTTTAAGCAAAAATGCCAAAGATTTGCTGGTTTCAGCTTCTCAAATGTGACGATTTCATGCTTTTCTTTGTCATACATACTAGTAAACAGAATATTTTGGGGTAGCACTGTTGGATGGACAAAACAAGTAATCTGAAGACGTCACCTTTGATTCTGGGGAAATTATAACAGCTATTTTCTGTCATTTTATTCACAAATTGATTAATAGAATAATCATTAGTGGCAGCCCTATACTAATCCCACTTTATGATAGTTTTTAGACAATAATTAACCGACTTTAAGATGATGAAAACTCACAAAATGTACAAAATTAAATACAGATATGAATATTTAGAACTAGTTGACCATCGATATGACTCTCTGAAGAAAAGCTCATGACTTTCCATAAGAATTAAAAACTGTATGTTTCATATTAGAAGTCAAACACGTTTTGTCACATCACGCAGGATCCAGTTGGACTTTTAGCAGTTAAATCTTGTTGAGCACCAGTGGAAGAGGTGGATGCCGTCATTGATAGAGCCGCCGGATCACTTTTTTCATGTTTGAAAGGGGATCCCGCGGCGAGGGCTGGGCTACAGGCAGGGAGGATGAGCGAGGGAGTCAGAGGGAGGGAGATACAGACGGATGGACAGAGGTTGCCTTCTCCCTCTCTCTTTCTCTCTCGCTCTCTCTTAGTCTCTTTAGTCTTCTCCTGCTGTTCAACCCTGTGGTGCACTTCAGCATGAGCTTCAAGCAGAAACTGCAGCCTGTGAGTATTTCAGCCTTACCGGGGGGGTCTCTCAGGCTCTCCGGTGTCCCGCTCAAACTCCCACCTTCCCTTTTTTTAGTCTCCACTCCCCTGTTTGTTCGCTGCTGTTGTAGCCTTAACTTCTCTTCCTCCCTCTTCATCTGTCTGCTTACCCATTTTAGCTGCACAGGTGAGCAACAGGAGCATTATCCAGGTTAAGCTGACGTCATGTCACCTGTATGCTATATGTATTATATGTATATGCATTTGGACAGGTTTTTTTTGCACATAATCGTCAGCTTATTAGCTTTTGTAGTATTTTGTTATTGGAGTTGCTCCTGTTTTAAGTTTACTGTAACGTGTGTGGTTATATTTAATGTGAAATAAGACAAGTTAACGTTTAATTTCATGGTAACTGAAGTACTTTATGGATCCAATACACAAAAAAAGCAAAGATAATTAGCTGAAATTAGTTAGATGTGAAAGATTTTGCACTTTGCGTCGTGACTTTATTCAAAAGTAAAGATAAAAGTAGGATGTTTTTCTTTACACAGCGAGGAAAACTACAATCCACAACCATGTCTGTGTTTAGGTGATGGTTTGATAATGATTTTTATTATTTATGATGATTAGTAGGTCAGGTTTTCTACTTTAAATGCCCTGAAAACAACTATTCCCTCACACCTCGCTGTCGTTTCAGTGTAATGATAATGAAAACGTATAGACAGTGAACTCCTGCTGTGTTAATTATAAAGTCAGAGGAGTGACAGAGAGCTGTTGCGTGCAAAACCGGCGGTGGCAGTTGCTCTCTGCTCGTCATTATGAAACAGAGCTGTGGATAACATCAATAACTTAACATTTCTTGGATGAGTGAACCTTTGCTGGTCTGTTTACATTCTCATTACTGTGTTGTCTTTTCACATCTGTTCAGCTAGTGTGAGTAGCTGCTGATACACGAGGAGTCCCGCAGGTTGTCGTGTTAGAAGAATCCAATAGAGCCTCTGTGGTTTTAGACCTTAACCCTGTTTGATGGTCATTAAAAACAGATTTGAAACATCCCTCTGTCATTAAAGGTCACCATAAAACACTATACGAGCTTTTGTTACTCCTAGTTAAGATCTAACTTCATTCTCTTCCCTATGCTTTTTCTTTTTTTTTCTTTTCTTTTACCGAATATGGTCAAGTTCCCATTTTGTAACCTTTTTTAACGCAGCGGTCTGTCCTTCAGAAGCAGTTCACTTTGACTATTTATGGCCACTGTTTTCATCTAAGCTGGGAAAGTGGAAAAACATATTTTTAAATGTTTTCTTCTATGAACTAGAATCTCTAGTCTCTATATGACGCAGTACAAGACTTAACTCGTGGTTCCCGTGTGAGTATAATGGAGTTTTTTGTTTGTAAGGACATTGCGGCCACTCGTCATACAAGCTCAGCTCTTTTTTTGTCATGGTGACTGTGATCATAATTATGCAAACTAAAATGCAAATGTGTGTCAAACCACCGCAAGGTTTGTGAGGACATGGAAAACAATGCACTATAGTACTTTGGCTGCTTGTGCATCGGAAACACACAATCATGCTTGAGAAGAGAGCATTTTTATACGAGCAAGAGTCCTGACCTTTATACCTCCTCTTTTAATGAGAATTAACTAAAATCATTCACTCTGCATGGCGCCCAATCGATGCCAGCACTTATTCAAGTCCACAATTGAGCAGACCACTGGCAGGAGGGGTCACATGGTCTGGACTTAATGGGATCACATGTTGCGAGAGAAGCAGGTGAAGCTGCTTTTAAAAGAGCAGATAGTGCTTTGACTCAGTAAAGTGCCTGTGGAGAGAGGAGAGAGATAGAGCCAGACAGGACTGGGACTGGGACTGTCAGCGCTGGGTTTGTAGCTTTTGTTTATGAGAGACACAGACCTGTGATTTTCTAACCGAACCTGCAAAGAAGTGATGCAGGAGAGGAGATGTCCCCTGCAAAACAGGCAGGTAGGGCTGCGGAGGGTTTGGAGGAGCCTCCTCCTCTACTGCTGTTGTCGACACCAGCGTGAAAACCTGGAAATGGAGGCTCTCATTGTTGTACCGGTCAGTGAGATCTTAATACTCATCACTTTAGTTGCTCAGTTACTGTTTTGTGTTGGTCGGCCTGCTAATGCTACTAGAAAAATGACTCAGGGAGTGGTCATAACACTGGATGGGGTGATGGGTGTTTTTGTCACTCTGAAGAGGCTGGAGTTGTTTCTGTCCTTTTGCTGCGTTAAACATTCAGCATATCGCGAAACTGAAAATGTTCATATGTTAAAAGGGCTGTGACCTTTTCTCCTGCCAAACCTGGTGAGAATCTCTCAGAGGAGGTTGTTAAGTTACCTTTAGGCACAGATCGTTATAGATTAAAGCTTGATTGCTTGTGAGAAAAGTGTCACAAGGCACAAACAAGCATTAAAACATGTTGTGTGCAGCAGCCATTAATCTATACATACACGTTTCCCCTGCCTGAATTAACAGCTAGTTAAGAGTTAGAGTTAATCAGGATAATTTTGTTCCAAGACAAGAACCCATCAGGTGTTACATTCAAAGTTGGAGATAGTCAGGTATATGTACAGTCTCTAATCTATATCTCAACACTCTCTGCTTCCTGCAGCTCAAACATACTGTAACTATGTCAATTTGATGATCCCGAATAGAGTGAGACACACAAAGAAGTTAAATACGGCTTTATTTCCGGACAGGGTTCTGTCACATGCAAATACAATGAACAACATCCAACTTGAGCTGGGATCTTTTATACCTTGCCATGTCTTCAAAATATGTTTCCCTTTATCAGTGGACTTCTCTGTAGTATGTTTAATTATGATATGGACCTGTCAACATGTCAGACATCTACTGACTTTACACATAAGGGCCCCACACTAGATGTTATTCCACATTTGTCTTTATGACACATGAGCACGGTGCCTCAGCTAAAGGTTTCTTACATTCCTTATGATGCATGCAACACAAAGAAAATACCTAATATCACAAACTCTGCTGGAAGATTTTTATTGTGAAGCAGTGGCAAGAACTTTTTAATTAACTGTTGACTGCTGTTTTCATTCTTAAAGGGAAACTTTGGTATTTTTCAACCTGCACCCTATTTTCCCGTCTTTTTGTGTCTAAGTGACTAATGGAGACAATTTTTGAAATTAGTCCAGTATTGAGCGAGAGCACTTCAGCCAGCAGCTCCGAAACAGGCTGAAATGTAATCCAACGGAGCACCGTCAATGTACGTCCACTAAAAGTGCTTGTTTTTGCCACTAAGAGGCTCAGATTATTATAAGTGTCTGATAACATTATGGAAATGATCCCTACAGAGAAATAAAATGTTTTTCTTTACCTTTCCCTTAAAGTGGTCTCTTTGTTAGTGTGTTTAATATAGTCTTGCTCAAGAAGAAGTCTTGTTCTGAAATCTCACGAGAGTTGAGTAGTTTTCAAAATCAGCTAAATATTCAGCCATGACTTTGAAAATCTTTTAGATAATACTAAGCTACACTTTCTGTACTCCAACACAACAAACTCCTCCCAGCACTCCTCTCTCCATCTCTGTCATTGCCAGCTGAAGTGTTTTTGCTCTTACTGGACTGATTTCAAAAAATTGTTGTCCCCATTAGTCACTTAGACACAAAAAAACAAGAAAATAGGGTTGAACAGGTTGAAAAATACCAAAGTTATCTCCATTGTTAATAATATCTTCTCCATCCTGTCCCCCTCTCCACAGGTGTTGTCTCTTGGTGCTGACGTGTTGCCGGAGTACAAGCTACAGGCCCCACGTATCCACAGATGGACCATCCTTCACTACAGCCCCTTCAAGGCGGTATGGGACTGGGTCATCCTGCTGCTGGTCATCTACACGGCCATCTTCACGCCGTACTCGGCCGCTTTCCTTCTCAACGAAGTGGAGGAAGACCGGAGGAGAACTTGCGGCTACACCTGCAACCCCCTCAACGTGGTGGACCTGGTGGTGGACGTCATGTTCATCGTGGACATCCTGATCAACTTCAGGACCACCTACGTCAACCACAACGACGAGGTGGTCAGCCACCCAGGACGCATCGCACAGCACTACTTCAAGGGCTGGTTCCTCATCGACATTGTGGCCGCCATTCCCTTCGATCTGCTCATATTCCGCTCCGGGTCTGAGGAGGTGAGAAAAAAAAGGGAAACAGTTGATGTCAGTGGCCTCGTAAGACCAAGGCATCAATAACATTAATAACATTATTTATTGTGCATTTTAGTCCTTTATTACAGATATGGGAGACAACAGGAAATGAGGGAGCAAGAAATGCAACAAATGCAACCAGAATTGGTCTCATATTCAGCGTCTTAACCCCTAAACCACAGGGATTTAAGCATGCCACTTTCGTCATGCCCGTGGGCCATGTCAGCAGTGCATCTCAATGGAATGCAGCCATTATTCATGTTATTAGTTACACTTGCGCTTGTCTCACTATGACAAAAAAGTCTGCTGTAAAAAAGGTCTGTTGAGTATTTGGCAGGTTAGGGGTGTCATCAGTGGTCCTGTACTCTTTCTTGAAGGGGAAATATCATGGTTTTTGTGATTTTCTGTCATTTATATACTGTTATGATGTCAGATATCTATGTTAAACATAGTCAAAGTTCCAAAACTTGAAGTGAATATATGTAAAAATGCTCCCTGCAAATCAAATCAAAAACCAGAGCTTCAACCTGCTCTGAACGTTATCTCTACTTTCCCATCGAACTGACATCAGATTGTTTGTGCATGCCCACAAATGGCCGTCCACTCCGAAGTCTACTACTACCCCTGCTGTTTTATGGTTTTTCCATTGGCATTTTTGGCCGCGCCAAGTGAAAACATGCCTCGTTGATTTACGTTTCCATTACCAGTTTAAACATGCCGAGTTGTGCCGAGTCATGTCGAGTTGTGCCCAGAGAGATGGTCCATCTCGGGCACGACTCGACATGACGCAGATGGAGTCGGGCCAAAGCGCGCCTGACCCGCCTCCAAGCAGGTTGCGGTGACATCTCGCCACCTGCAGCCTACCTGTGATAACCCCCCCCTTCCCTCTACTTCTCCCCCTCATGCAAGCTGTGTTGTGAGACTCCACTCATGTCTGTGCTGGAGACCAGAGAGAAAGCTATTTTTATAAGCCTCTGTGTGTTCAGCTCTCAGTACTTCTGTAGCGTCAAACTGAATCTCGGTCGCGTGAAGTTTAGTCTCTCTCCTGTGTTTCTGTTTATACTTTGAGATATCTGCTTTATTTTACAGTTTCCTGACCACTTTCAGGCTTATCGGAGCCACGTTGACTTACTGCTGATGAAAACATTTCCTGCTGCGACTGCTGCTGCTTTATATTAAAAGATTTCCACTGACAAACTAATGAATGGCTTTTATTGTGAAGAATTTCTAGGAAACAAAATGTAATTTGTTTATTCATTGTTTGTTACAGCCACGACTTTGACCACTAATCACAGCCATGATGTATACAGCCCGCTGTCTTTTAACATCAGTTAAAGACACACCTTCAAGCGGGTAGCCCTGTTGTAATGGAGATGCAAATCCCTTCCGTGCTGGACTGACACGCCAAGTCAAACCGAGTCAAGCCAAGCCAGCACGTGTATGGAAAAAGCTTGTTGATTTGTTTACGTAGCCTCCAAAAGCTGGCCAATCAGAACAGAGTGGGCTCATCGGGAGGGGGGGGGCCATAAAGAGTCAAGAGCTAAAACGGCCTGTTTCAGACAGAGGCTGAACTGAGGGGCATAAAGTATAAGATACATAAGGATTTCTTTGAACTGTAAAACATGCAAAGATATTCCAGTGGAGCACCAGAATAAAAACATAGTCCTGGAAATGTGAATAATATGTCCCCTTTAACTAGCATCTGTTTCCTTAGCTTCAGTAGTTCACATTTAGCTTGTTTTTTATTTTTTACTAAAGTATCTTTTGATCTCTCAGGCTTGACAGCAGTCCAGTTGAGTGTCATGGAACTTATTGAATCGTGGGATTACACTGGTTAAATTGACGAGGTGTTCAAATTTTACTATACAGTAAAATTACAGTATAATAGTAGATTATATGGAGAGAAAACTTAATGCATATGTTTCAGCTTTTTAGAAAGACAGATGACAGAATCTCTCTCTCTTGGGAAAGTAGGAGAGAGTTTGAGTCTCAGCTCTGAAACATCCTTAAAACATTTCAAGTAGAGCAACAGACGGCTGAAAAATGTTGCTGAGACGTCAACATAGACAAGTACACCAATCTTAGCTGTTACGGGTCTTTCGTCTGACTCACAGACTGGAAAAACGAGGCAGCCTCAACTGTAAATGTTGGAAATTTACCCCCTAAAATCATCCATGGAACTATACATTTCTGTATAAATTTCAGACAAGACACATGTACACGCACACATCTGGTTTAAACAGTTGCATCTAAAAACATTCAGGAGTTCTGAGATGCATCAAATCCATCCACACCTTTGCTTTTCCTGCTGCAAAATATCAAAATTGGTCCGACTTGATTGTTTTGTGTATTTTGTTAAAAAGTTGATCTCTGTGTTGCTTCCTTGTGTGCCAGAATCTTCCAATTAAATCTCAATACACTTTATATCTGCAGGAAAAAAACATTAGTTCAAGACTCAGTGATTAAAAGTCTATGTCACTGGTTTCAGCTTTTTTTTTTTTTTTTTAAACTGGCACAAACATTTGCTCATGTCACTAATATGAAGTCTTCCTCTCTCCACCAGCCACAGACCACCACTCTGATTGGATTACTAAAAACAGCCAGACTCCTGAGGTTGGTGCGAGTAGCCAGGAAGTTGGACCGTTACTCAGAATACGGAGCCGCCGTCCTTTTCCTCCTCATGTGCACCTTTGCTCTCATCGCTCACTGGCTGGCCTGCATCTGGTACGCCATCGGCAACGTGGAGCGCACCAGCTCCGCGCGCATCGGAGCCCTGAAGATCGGCTGGCTGGACAACCTGGCTGAGCAGATTGGTAAAGAGTACAACGACAGCGACATAACCTCGGGCCCCTCCATCAAGGACAAATACGTTACAGCCCTGTATTTCACCTTCAGCAGCCTGACCAGTGTGGGCTTTGGCAACGTCTCACCCAACACCAACCCGGAGAAGATCTTCTCCATCTGTGTCATGCTCATTGGCTGTGAGTAGAGTGGAAGAGCATCAAAATTCATTCTTGACCTTATGCACTTTTTTTTGTCTGTATGAATTAGAACAAATAAAATACCTACAGTTTTAAAGGGGCTGTTGTATATTTAATGTGAATTAGTGCATGAATGTAAGAGAGACATAATCAGGGAGAGTGAAAACCTTAGTGATTGTGATGGTTTAGCGATTAGAACAGCTAATGACAGCTAATTCCTCCAACGTATTCAGTATTTCTCTCCTCTGTCCCGTGCAGCTCTGATGTACGCCAGTATCTTTGGGAACGTGTCGGCCATCATTCAGAGACTGTACTCAGGAACGGCTCGATATCACACCCAGATGCTGCGGGTCAAAGAGTTCATCCGTTTCCATCAGATCCCAGGAGGCCTTAGACAGAGGCTGGAGGAGTACTTCCAACACGCCTGGTCCTACACCAACGGCATCGACATGAACGCCGTGAGTCACCTAGACGTTCATACAGAAACATGGTTTGGCGCTAGTTCACAGGTTTAGGCTGAAGTACAAGATTTTTGTTGGAAAATTGATGTTAAGACAGCGTAAAAACATGCTGTAGATAGAAAAAAAATGATCAAACAACCATCTCTGTGGGGGGTATAGCTCAGTGGTAGAGCATTTGACTGCAGATCAAGAGGTCCCCAGTTCAAATCTGGGTGCCCCCTGTCCCAACAAACACCCCATGTGGACCTTTTGTGTAGTTAATCCCAAACCACAACCACTCTACCAGCTACTCAACTGGAAGAAATAGTGAAAAGAGATGGCAATGCACATTTAATATCTGCATGAAATCCTCTATTTGTGTTACAACACACATTTGCAAACTTGCTGGTATATAAAGAGCAAAAATCTCCTTGTTTGTACATTAATTATTACCACAGATGCTGTTGAATTATATGAGCATTTGTTGTACTATTCTCAGAATATCCCAAAATCCAGGCAGTAAAGTGTATGACTAAAATAAGCAGCCCTAAATAAATTGTACCATATACCAGCATGTAATGGCACACTTTCTTTCTCCCAGTTGTCTTTTGAAATATCCCGTTGTTGTCATATTTTGCTGCATTGCCTTTGATATTCTGTGTATAACCTACACAGGCTGTTTGCCTTTTTCTTTTGGCACCACAATGACCCAGTTTTCCCACATTGAACGTTCATGTAATCTTATCTACTCAAATGAGAACTTGTGTGTGTTGCAAAAAAAAAATCTATTTTACGCTGCAAGTGAACAACAAATCCAACAAATCTATATCTAACTCCCCTTTTTCCTCTACTTGACACAGGTTTTAGGATTCATATGTGCACATCACTAAGATTGTGAACAGTAGGGGGTATAGCTCAGTGGTAGAGCATTTGACTGCAGATCAAGAGGTCCCCAGTTCAACTCTGGGTGCCCCCTTCTAATTTAAACACAAACGAGTACTTCCAGTTGAAGCCGCTACATGAGGAGACCCAGTTTTTAGTGATGATGTGCGTCATATCGCTGCTTGAGCTCGGGCTGCTAACAGCGATGGAGCACGACGCAGACAGAGAGCAGCATTAGCGCCTGCCAATTCAATGTGAGAATAGATAATCACTTGGAGCCGCTGTCCTTTATGCCCCGCCTGAATCAATCTGACACATTGCTTTCCTTCTCTCACCCCTCAGTTTCTTTTTTATACACCCTTCAGATCCATTTAGCATTTTTTAGATCACTCGGGTTTTAAAGCAGGATTCGTCTAACGCCCTGTGTCGCCCTGCAGGTTTTAAAGGGTTTCCCCGAGTGTCTGCAGGCTGACATCTGCCTCCATTTGAACCGCAGCTTGCTGCAGAACTGCAAAGCCTTCCGAGGCGCCAACAAAGGGTGCCTGCGGGCTCTGGCCATGCGATTCAGGACCACCCACGCTCCGCCAGGTGACACCCTGGTCCACAGCGGGGACATCCTCACCGCCCTCTACTTCATCTCCAGAGGCTCTATAGAGATCCTCAAGGATGACGTGGTGGTGGCCATACTGGGTGAGCTGCAAGTCCTGGAAATTATATCATTTACTCATTTGATTAATCAACATATTATTTAGTTCAGAAAATATGAAGAATAATGACCAACAACCCTCACAAATAACCATGAAGATTATCTTTTTATTTATGATCCACAACCACAAGAACATAAATATACAGACATACAAAAACACAATTATAAGAGATTTATTTTTCTCTAAATTGACAGAATGATACATAAACCAATTGTTTCAGAATTATTTTGTGATTTTCTCTCTTTATCTATTTGTTCGGCCACCCTCTCATCTATTTCCTGCCCTTTACACTGTACAAACACACACACACACACACACATTTCTCTGTGTGTTGTGTTGCTTCGCCAGAGGTGTTTGGGCACAGCTCCACGTTCATTCCACAGCGGCATTGATCACCAATAGGTCCGGTGCTCAGATCCAGGCTGCCTAGGTCATTTCTTTTTTGTTTGCTGTTACGATTAATTTGTGATGAGCAGCGGCACTGTTGAGGGTCAGTGACACTGTAGTGTTTTGTTTTTCGTTTTGTTATGATCAGATTCATCCCATCAGAACGTTGTCAGTAAATTATTTTCACTACTACTATCTGTGGCCTGCTCACTCAGACATGTATCGATTAACTGTTACGCTTGTCCCATGATCCTCTCTTTTTTTTTTTCCTGTGGTTTCTCTTTTAGGAAAGAACGACATCTTTGGCGAACCCATCAGTCTGTACGGGAGGCCCGGGAAATCCAGCGCCGACGTCAGAGCTCTGACCTACTGCGACCTTCACAAGATCCTGAGGGACGACCTGCTGGAAGTGCTGGACATGTATCCCGACTTTGCCGAAATGTTCTGGAACAACTTGGAGATCACCTTCAACTTGAGAGATGTGAGTGCCACCAGAGGGCGAAGTTACACGGTGTATTTTTTTTAAAAAAACACCATCATTTTAACAGTGATTGCAGTCCTTTTGCATAATCTGAGCTCTGCTGGTCTCAAGGCCTTTTTCTACACATGCAAAGCCTTTTTAAAGATGTTTTGAAACCTGCGTTGATATGCAGTTTTGTTATTCCCCTCTTTTACTTGCATATAGCAACCTTCATGGCTCATTATTGCCTCTATGCACAGCCCACTCAGACCAAAATCAACCCTGTGTTAAAACAGTGCAAGGTGGTGTATTGTTTAAGCTGCTGGTGAGACAATGAAGGACGTTGAGCCGGAGCTACAGATTAAATTATTTAAAGGCTTATCAGACTCCAAAACACAGCACAGCAGTTTGTAATACTCTCAGACAGGATTTTACAACTGCGACAACTGGTTTATCTTTCGTTGCGGCGATCACAAGGTAAACAGCAGAAACACAGCGTTCTCGTTGCAAAGTAATCCACCAGAGAAGAGCGCTCGTATGTGTGTGATTGGCACTCCCACTGTATCAATCCAGTATCTCCATTCAAATGAATGAGAGGGCTGAGTTTTATCCCGCAGAGCTAATCTCAGCTAATCTCACCGCCTGCAGCTCCACAAGTGGTCACAAACTCCACAGGGCATCTTTTAGTGGTTTAAGTGGTGAAATCAAAAACATATCATTGCAGTTAAAATGTGCTGAGACAGTTTTATTTATTTTTTGTTCTCTCAGTTTTATTTTGTGCCGGTCTTTATGGTTTAGTTATAAAATATTTAAAAGTTAGCGAGAAAAAGGACTTTTGTTGATGTGCCTGCCATGTCTGGGCCTATTGTTTGTATATCAGTGTTTGTTTTATTATTATTATTATTATTATTATTATTGTGGATGCCTGACAGCTGCAGTATAGAATTTGATATCAGTTCTTCACAATAAAAGAACAAAGAACAAGAAAGGACAAGCACCTCTTTCTAGACTCATCATTATACCAGAACTACATATTTGTGACCTCTTTTTGAAGATTTACATCTTCAGAAGTGCTTTCGATCTTTTCATTGGGTTTGTTGACAAAAACGAAAATGTAGAATAATGCCAGATTTATCAGTTAATAATAACACAGATAGAAATCCCTCATAAAAGCCATTAGCACCAGTTTCTCCACTAACAGTAGCCTTAAGGTTGCATGAAACATTATAGATTTCTAATACATAATGGTGTAAGACAGTCCAAAAAATGTCCTTTGAGCATCAGATCAGGTGTGTATTTCTGAATTACTGAAGCTGATATGTATCAGGCAGATAGAGTAAACCAGCCAACCCCGGGCAGGGACTCTGAATGTGGCTACCGCAGGACGAGGCACCGGAGACGCTCCCTGCGTCGTCGCAACCGGCCAGGTGAGTGAGGAAGTAGGTCAAAAATGTTCATGTTTCCATACATTTCTATTGGATGTTTAATCTCCATATTCTCTTTTCCTGGCTGCTCCGACGCAGACGGCATGGACCGTGACGACTCTTACCCCGATCAGTCCTGTCCGATGGCAAACCACCACCGGGACACGATAGCAGGATCGCACTGGGAAGACCTCTGCAGCAGCGCTAGTATCTGTTCACAGTCTAGTGATGAGGAGATGAAGCCCGTAGGACACAGCAAAGGGGAGCTGTACCCACCCGGGGGAGACACCAGAGACTATCCACCAGCAGTGGTCAACCTCCTGCCTCACAGTGGACCATCAGCTGGGATGGGACCTCCTGTAGACCTCGGAGGTCCACCGTACTCAGGTAAAGACTCTACCCACCATCCCCACATCAGTCAGTAGATTTCTGCCCTCTTCAGAGTCTTTCCCTGCCAAATAAGGTTCACAAAGTCATATTTTTTACTCTAAAGGCAACATCAGCTGCCACCTTTTTCCAGATGGATGAGGGACAAAATGTTTTTATGAAACAACAGATAATTTAACAAACTCCCAAACCTTTCTCAGAAATTTGTGCTCTCATTTTGGAAAACCATGATGTCATATGGACTCCATTTGAAGAGACAGAGGATTGAAATGAGGAGGAAGTGCTTACTTAATGAGTCATCTTTGTTTCATAGTGAGGTGTAGGGTCTGATCAATGATGGATGGTGTTTTAGATGAGTCATCAAACCTCGGTGTCAAGCCAAGTCCAGAGTCCAAGTTTATGTCTAAAAGACACATTTTAAATAATTCAACCAAAAACTGAATATTTATCTCATCTAACCTGAAAATTAAACCAAAATATGTTTAATAAAAGCTTCTATTATTTTGCAGAAAGTACCATTTGTGCCTTTATTTATTTTTAGCTGCAACTATAAATGGAGTGAGGCTGCACTGGTTATTATCAACTATAAATAGGATTTAGAGTTTGTATTACAAGATATCTGATATACACATAAAGTAAAACTGAAACTAAATTGGAATAAAAATGGAAAGTGATAGTAGAAATCTGAACCTTGAATATTTCACTGAACTGTCCTTGTGATCAGCCTCTCTTGCCTACATATTGCATCATTTTCATAAATGACTGAATTCTCCTTCTTGTTCTTGTACAGCAGCCGCACCTATCAGCATGTCAGGCCTGTACGGCTACTGGCCGGACCGCAGATCCAGCCAGTTCTCAGACAACCAGAGACGACCGTCCTCAGTCAGGGCCAGTTTCCATCCTCCGACCTGCGCCGAGGACCGGCCCAGTGAACTGGAATCCAGACTGGAGCTGCTGCAGTCCCAGTTAAACCGGTGAGTTTGTTTTATTTTTAAGTACTAGATACAGAAAAGTGATAGGGGGCACCTGGATTTGAACCTGGGACCTCTTGATCTGCAGTCAAATGCTCTACCACTGAGCTATACCCCCTGTTATCAAAGCTTGTCTTGGGTGTTGTCTTTAATCCGTTCACTGGCTGGTGTTTACCTTTGAATTAGATGTGCTGTATAATAAGTGAACTCCTTTCCTCCCTGTCCTGCTGTGTTTGCATATCGATTCCCAGCTGGTTGCTCCCACGATGTGAATGTGTGTTGCATGTGTGTCGGGGAGAGGGAGGAGGAAGAGGAGGACGGAAAGACAAATAAAGATAATAAAGCGTTCAAGGACGAGACAGGAAAATGTAGAAAAAAGCTCTCTAGAGTCATTCATGTGCGTTTCCTTATAGCTGCCTGTCTGTTAATGTGTTTATGACAGAGACAGAGCGAGAGAGAAGCCTAGTGGACATTTTTGAAAAGACAGATGACTTTCTATAAAAAGATTAAGAAGGGTTCCACCCAGCAACAAAATAGTGTGTTTTTTTTTCTAATGATGAAGATTAAGGTCATTTTTGCTTCGTCTCTTCAAGGCTGGAGACCCGAATGACAGCAGACATCAACGTGATCCTGCAGCTGCTCCAGAGGCAGATGGCTCCGGTGCCTCCTGCCTACAGCGCTGTGTCACCCAGTCCTCACCCGCCTCACCCCACCACCCTGTACAGTACAGGAGCACCCACAATCCACACCGTCCCCCCAATCCAGCCAGTACAGATCGACAGCACTGCCTCACTGCTACAGGTGTTGTGTTGCATCCTTTTCTCAGCCTTATGGGACTAATTTAGACTATTGTCCAGTGATATTAACCATTTGCAAAGTTTTTTATTTCTAAATTAAATATTTCTGCACACATTCACATTGCAGGACGTATTCAGCCCTCCTGATGCTGTAAATCAAACTGAGTCGTTTTAGTCATCACTTTCAGTAGAAACTTTAACATTTACCTACTAAAACATAGTTAAAACAATTTTATAAGGGAATAGTTTGACATTCTGGGAGATACACTATTCTCTTTCAGGGTTTGATGAGAAAATCGGTAACCACACTCATGTCTGTACGATAAATATGAAGCTACCGCCAGCAGCTTAGTTTAGCACAATGATGGAAAACAGCTAGCCTGCTTCTGTCCAGAGGAAACAAAATACACTCAGGATCACTAATTAACATGTTATGTCTTGTTTGTTCACTCTTGTACAAAATCTGAAGTGTAAAAAGGACAGGTTGTGGTTTTGCAGGGATTATGTAGCGGACTATATCTCGCCATGTAACCCCCCCCCAAAAAGAACCCCAATGCCTAATTTTTACACTTTATTTTGTGCAGATTAAACAAACAACATACAGTGTGTTATTATTGAGCTTTAGAGCAAGCAGCAACCTCCGGGGCTGAAAAATTAAGATAATGTTAAAGTGCCAAAAACTGCAGTTCCTCAAATGGCCACTTGAGGCTTCAAAAGCGCATTAATCCCCATAGACTCCCATGTTAAAATGCTCAATTTTACAGCAGAAATAAACTGGTGCAAAAAACGGTTTTGGTCTCTATAGCTAATTTTCCCTTTCATGACAACTGTACGGGGGGTGAAAAGTCACCTGTTTAAATTTTATTAAGCCATAAAGTTACGCATAATTAAGGACGTGGCTGCTTTGAGTGACAGGTCGCTAGCCGCCAGGCGGCTTGTTTCTTTGCCCATTTTGGATTAGCCGGGAGTTGGGCGTTCTTCAAAACCGCTCTTCAGAAACCACATCATGGTGGCGACGTCCATATTTTGACAGTCTATGCTTTAGAGGTGCTGCAAGGTGGATTTTGTTACCTTTGGACAGAGCCAGATTAGTTGCAGTTGCAGTTTTCATATTTACTGTACAGATATGAAAAGTGACGATTCCTTTAAACACAGAGGTTGGAGTAGATTCATGGATACATCAGATCCCAACATAAACCTTCCTTCTCTCTCTCTCTCTCTCTCTCAGAGTCCAGACTCTGATTTCAAGCACAAATCCAAGGACTCCCTGTCCAGCGGGATCCATCTCACTGTGGCCTCCGACGACACCATGTCCATGTCGCCGGAGGCCGACCAACCACATCGGCCCTCTGTGGACCTCATGCCTCCTCAACTGTCGTGCTCAGGGGCCCAAGAGCCCCCTGGACTGCTATGTGGCAGCCAGCGCTTCCCCTCCCTCCCTGAACACCTGGAGACCTCCACAGAGGCGCAGGAGATCCAGAGGCACGTCTCAGACCCTGTCCTGCCGGGCAGCTAGTCACCACAGTCACAGTCACCACCGCCACCCAAAAGCCTGGTCTTTTGGACGGGACAGCCATACGTTCCCCATTTTGTTACTTCCTTCTTCCTACCTTAAAATCTCCTCTGTCCTGTTCTGATGCTGCTGTAGAGTGTGGGTTGCGTCGCCTTCCACGTCACTGGAGGTTCACGGTGCCTCCTGTTTCTTACTACAGACTCAACGGCGCCCCCCCCACAGGCTGCTGTGGTTTTGTGCCCCAGGGTCCCCTCACTCCCAAAGGTCCCGTGCAATGAAGAGATTATTCCTACCCAGCTGGGTTGGGAAAAATAGTGAAATATGAGTCAACAGCAAGCGCACATACACGTATTGTGCATTCGCTGCGGACCGAAGTTTCCATGAAGAGAGGCGAAATGTCAAGGACAATTAATACGTTTCACGTGTGAAGAATTATCTGCATTCACGTTGTATAAGAATTGCACATTTAGACTTGAGCGTAGAAAAATGTAATCATTTCTTTGAAACTGAAATTATTTTCATAATATTAGAGATGTATCGGCTACATTAAGGGGCCATACTTCTAGTAAATATAATAACTACGAGTGTATAAAGTTATAGATTCACTGTTGTTTTTGGTGTAAGCTAAAAAAAAAAAATATCAAGAGGCATTTATGGCACACTGTGAAGGATGGCGGTGCGACAGAAAATGGGAAGTGGCGTGTAATTTTCATCTCATATTTCTGACATTTTGACACGAATCAGCATTACTCAGTAAATGTGTCATTGGATCATGACAAGGTAATTCAACGTGTGCACAATCAAGCAGAGCAGGAAAATGTCATAGTTTCTTGTACATTTATGTGTAGTTTTGTTTGGATCATGACTGCTTTGCTTGGTTTCCCCCCCACCTCTCCCCCTGTTTCTGTGTCTGTATATCTGTTTTGTTCCACTCAAACACGTGTCAACTGTTTGTCAGAGTATCATGGTCACATGGTTTCATAACATACTGGATGTGTTTATCTGAAAATGCCAACAATAGAGGACTTCTCTCACAGTGGACAGACTGCCCTGAACATGTAAAGCGAGAAAAAAAAAAAAAAAACTGCCAAAGGTTGTTTAACATCAACTGAGTGACAAGTGAAGTGGATGGTAACTGTCAATCACATGGCGGGCACAGACACGTCGTCTCAAGGCGTCCTTTGATAAGATGATTTTACAGTTCCAACCACAAGGTGAATGTAATGACTTTTTAAGCATTTATAATTCTGTATAATGTTTCTTGAAGCACAAATTCCTGTTATTTATCTTTTTTTTCTTTTTTTTTTTTTTTAGATTAAAGACACACAACAGAGCTAAACTGTGAATCAAATTGCTTTTATTTCCAAGACTTGATTCAAGACACATGAACAAATGTAATGAAAGAAAAATTCTGCACAATGTGACGACAAACTCTCCACTAATAGAAACTGCAACATTGAGTCAGATTCAAAAGTACAACTAGGTTGTTAAATAGTGAAATATGCTCAGATTATAAAGGGAACAGATAACATGCTGAGCTTAAATCAGAGTCTTTAAAGGGGACATTACATGCTTTTAGTGATTTTCTGTAATTTATATACTGTTATGATGTCGATAGTCAACGTTCAGCCTGCTCTGAATGCTTCGTTTGTAAAGTTACTTCTACTTCCCCTTCAAACTGACGTCAGATCGTTCACACATGCCCACAAACGGCCGTCCGTTCTTTAGTCTTTGTTGCTAAGGTTGTTGCTAACTCTACTTGCATATTTTGGATTGGATTTGGGCTCAAACATGTGCAGATGTACATTTGAGAAGTTTATATTCTGAGTAATCCGACTACTATTGTATGTTTACGTAGCCTCCGGAGCTGGCGGACGTCTGCAGAGGAACAGCTTCCAGGAGCTAACCAATCACAACATAGAGCCAGTAAAGCGCCAAAATAAAAATATAGACCTGGAAATGTGCATGTTAAGTCCAAGCGTAAACCTCTGGGACTGATAAATGAAGCTAATGTGGAAGCGCCAAAAACTGCAGTTCCTTGAATGTCCACTTGAGGCTCCAAAAGTGAGTCAATCCTCATAGACTCCCATGTTAAAATGCCCAACTTTACAGCAGAAATAAACATGTGTACAGCCTGATACAAATGACAGTTTTGGTCTCTATAGCTAATTTCCCCTTTCATGACACCCGTTTAAATTTTATTAAGCCATAAATTTATGCGTAATAAAGGACCTGGCCGCTTTGAGTGACAGGTCGCTAGCCGCTAGGTGGATTCATTCAGCCCACCTCAGCTCCATCTCTTTGCCTATTTTGGATTAGCTGGGAGTTAGGCGCTCCATGTTTTTACAGTCTATGCTTTAGAGGTGCTGCCAGGTGGATTTTGTTACCTTTGGACAGAGCCAGATTAGTTGTAGTTGCAGTTTTCATATTCACTGTACAGATATGACAGTGGCATCATTCTTCTTATGTCAAACAATTCCTTTAAACACAGAGGTTGAAGCCGCCCACTTTGAGCTTCAAAACCGCTCTTCAGACACCAATGGATGATGTCACAGTGGCTACATCCATAATTTTCATGGTCTATGGTTATGTACCCCTTAATTTAGCAAACCTGTGTGTGTGTGTGTGTGTGAATACTTGAGGGTCTGAGTTGAACTAACCAGACAGCGGCTTACTTCCCTTCATGATTCAACGTGCTGCAGTCTGGTGTTGGAACCGGACTAAATGGAGACACTGATGGATGATCACAGATGAATTAGGATGCGTTCAGTGACAGACATGCAGAGTTAGATCAGGGCAGGCTGTGAAACGTTAAACAGCTGCATTTAATGCAAGAACAAGGCTGAGCAATTATTCTCAATCCCTACGGAGGAAGCTTCACATGATCCGACATCCGCTGAAGATGCAGAACCTTAAATAACTCTCAGCATGAGGAGTGACACCTAAACAGCGGTGGGAAGTAACGAGGTACATTTACTCAGTTAAAGTACAAATTTAAGGTACTTCATTATATTTAAGAGGGAAATATTGTACTTATTACTCAACTACATTTAACCAGATTTGGTTTTTTAAAACTATACCAAACACATGAATCATCATGCATTATTATACAATAAATACAATTAACCAACAGCAGATATTACTTAATTAGCTCCACCTCAACCAGCTTCAACATTAAAATACTCCAGTGATTTAGTCACTTGCATGAAGTTGGAGGACTTGAGAGAAACAGATTTTTTTTAAAAGAATGGTCAAAACTGAAGCAGCAGTGGTTTCAGATATCTTGACTTTTAGTTCCTCGTATGAGTCAAGCTTCAAATACGCTGGATCCTACATTTCCCATAATGCAACACAGCTACATCTCTCAATACCTCAACATTCCCTGCCTCCTCTAGAGCCACAGAAGACATTATACATGCTCAGTAGTACTAACTGTGAGGAGTAAATTTACTTTTATGTGTAAAATAGGTGGAATGCCCCTTTAAAATTCTGTTTGCACATTAATAAATCAGTAATTTAACATTAACTGCATGATGAGCACGTTCACCTTTGATACTGTCAATACATTTTGCTGATAATACATCTGTGTGTTTACTTTTGACACATTTGCTTATGATACACCTGCACTTTTATTGGAGTAAACCTTTGAATGCAAGACCTGAAACTGAATATTTCTACATTGTGGTGTCGTTTCTTTTAAGCAAGTAAAGAATCTGAATACTTTTTCCACGACTTGTAGGTTTTAAGTCTTCATTTCCACTCTCTTGACTGTGTTGTTCTCAAATTTCTTGCCGGCTCACCAATTCAACATAACCTGTCAGATACTGTTTGTCTGATAAAGTTCACTAAATTGATATCAATTCACAGGTTTCATTAGCTCGACTCAAAGTCACTGGAGATGCAGTATAGACAGAGCAGAGAAGATGGATGAAAACAAATGTATGAGGTTAACAAAGTGCTCTTGTATTACAGCACCCACCGGAGAGACACGACTGATGAAACCTGGGAGATAAAACAAACATTTATCTCAACATTTGTTCAACTTTAAGTGAACCAGATACACTTTTCTGGGAAACTATGACTAAGAATTTAACTTGTCAAGGGGTTTCCGCTATTTAACTTTCTTTCTTCCTCCTTTTAAGCACAAGCTGGGAACTGATACGCAAACACAGCAGGAGAGGGAGGAACTTTAGATCACTTGTAGGTAAACACCAGCTGGTGACTAATAGAAAAGCACCACCAAAGACAAACATCTGTATCAGGGGGTATAGCTCAGTGGTAGAGCATTTGACTGCAGATCAAGAGGTCCCCGGTTCAAATCCGGGTGCCCCCTCTCTTTTCACACCTCGATAGGCCGAGCAGAGAAAACATAATATGTCTTAATATCATGGGATTATTGTCATTTCTCAAAATAAACCAGTACAACGACAAGTTAGTTCCTAAGACATGGAGGAATACAATTTATTAGAGCAAATTCAATAATAAACTTTATGAAAAAAGCTACAACATGAACACTTGGCTTACCAATGTCTTAAGTTGATATATTTATATGTATGTACACTTTGCCTTGTAATGGCATGCTACAAGGACATGACCCTTTAAGTACTGAAAACAACAGAAAAGAGAGGCAGACACAGACACAGTCAGAAAAGTTGTATCACTCTCCTCCCGCTTCACAACTCAATCTAACACCCGTCTCGACAAAAGGAAGAAAAAAGAAGAAAAAAAAAAATTGCCATTTTCCAAGCACAATCTTATACAAATAAAAAGAGAAGAGAATAATTAGGAAGCTAAAAAGGCTGAATGACATTGCTCTGGTAGGTTCTCGAGTATTGCTGTACATGGCCGCCTCACACACACACGCGCACACACACACGCACACGCACGCACACACACAGCGTCACCAGCCAAACTAAAACACACCATATGATGACAGACACCACTGCAGTGACGATATGAATCCCTCTCAGGTTATTTTTTACAATTTTTAGAAGTTGCACAGGCCACAAAGTTTGAGCCTGGATACAATCATTTGGAGAGAGAGGATATTGAACAGTTTAAAATTGCCACGGGGGAGGGAGAGGAGGGGGAGGGGGTAAACAAGACTATAATATATTGATCCTTGAATCACCAGTAATATGGTATGAGTCCACGAGAAGGCTACAACATATTCCTACATATTAGAGAGGTCATCTGCCACCTACAGGAGTTCGTATCAACCTTTACAAATCAAACAGATGAGACGCACAACATCTAAACCCTTCATGATAATCTCACAGCTGGCTGAAATGAAAACTCACACCAAGAAGTATAAAATTCTTTTTCTTTTCTGTTTTTTTTTGTTTTTTCTCCCCGGAGACAACTGCTCAAGAGTTCTCAATGCACTGGTGCTTCTTACAGATGCTGAACACTACCATGTGAGCAAAAAATAAATAAGAGCTTAAAACACATTTATAAGAAGTATGGAGTAAAAGACGTGGAAGAAAATGTAAACCAGGTTATTGTGGAGTAGGTGCGGGATACTCCAAACGTGTTCAGAAAGTTCACTCGTGACTTCGTCCTTGTCTTGAAATCAGTGGGACGAGGACTAAAAATTAAGTCCGAATCTGAAACGACGCCCCCTCTCTTCCCTCCCTCCCTCCCCACCTCCCCCCTCCCCCGTCTTAAGTGTCCGTGACTTTAGACACGCAGGATCTCCAGGCAGTTGTTGTAGCAGATGGCGATCCAGTCCGGCTGTGTGGAGGCCCACTGCACGTTGTTGATCTCCCCTTCGGCGGTGTAGGCCAGGATGGGGTCTTCGATGGCCCGCGGCATCTGCTGGATGTCCCAGATCAGGGCCTGGTGGTCATCGGCTGAGTGGAGAAGACACACGAGAGTGAGCATTACAGGAAATACATGAGACTCAAGTGGCAGAGAATTAAGGAAATCTAGCTGATTAAAGATGTAAAGTTTTGTCTTCAAGTCCCTTTTTATACTTGCAGTTACACTAAAATGAGAAGTTGCAATCGTAGGAGAAACAAATCTTAAATCAATAGCTGACTTAAAAGGATAGTTTCTAAAAGGATAGACTTTTTCAAGTCTTTAAACAACAGTCAGATGTTTTTTCTTGTAATCATCCCTCCTTTTCATACAGGTCATTAAGGGATCCAATCATAATGTACTTTCATTATAAGTGATGGGGGACAAAATTCATAAAATCTGCACAAAAATGTATCTAAAAGTTTATCTGAAGCTAATATGAAGCTTCAGCCCTCCAAATAAGTCAAGTTAACAGGAAAACACTGTCCGTCCAGCTACAAAGAGGGCATTTTTTTACTCAACAGACTGTAACTGTGGCAGATATCCACTTTATTTGACTAACTCAGACTGCTGAAGCCTCAATTAAGCTTCAGATAAACAAATAAACACATTTTTGCTCAAAAGTAGGTCTGTGGATTTGGAGGGGAATCTTGTAACAGCCAGTATGAACAGGACAAATGATTACAAGCGAGAAAAACCTCTTCTAGTGTTCATGTGGGCACCTGACTGTCGTTTTAAGACACTCTTAAAAAACTGTGAACATATTATTTAAGAGATCCAAAGACTAAAGACCATCACTGATGTTCGTCACACAATCTGATGCCTCAAAATCAACATCCAACAGTCTGACGCAGATTGTGACCGACCCTTTATTAGACCCATCTCGAACCGCGTGACATGCGATGAACTTGTAAGATGAGCGTTACCTGCAGTGCAGATGTGACACGAGGAGTGGGGAGCCCAGGCGATGCCGTTCACACAGGCGCGATGGTTGTTCAGCCGAGCCACCGGTGTGCAAGGAACACGTACGTCCAGGATGACCACCTATCACACAGAAATATTAATGACACGGACTAAACGAACAGTAAACCCACTCATTGCTAAAAAGGTATTTGGCTCCCATTAAGTTATTTTCATAGGAATTATAATATCCATGTATAAAATAGTATGTAAAATGTTGAGTAAGTATCCATAAAATGTAATATTTCATGGTTTTCATCATGCTTACTGGAACTAGAAAGAGCTTTTAGTGAAAAAATAACTACACAAAGCTCGTACGAAATAAATAAATGGTTCTCTCTTGTCTGGACAGACACATATTTACTGATAGGCTGTAAGAATCTATAGCGCACTGACCTCCATGCCGTCCATGGCCATTGTGGCCAGGTAGTTGGGGTCCTGCTTGTTCCAGCAGAGGCGGAGCAGCGGGTGGTGCTGGGGATCTTCATAGATGATGGTGCTGTGCTCCAGGTGTCGGAGGTCAAACATACGGACGGAACCATCAGCTCCCACAGAGGCGAACATGTCTCTACCACCTCCTGCACGGCTGAACGCGATGTCATATACCTGTACAGACACATTAAGACATACATTTAAATATTCTTTTATGCCATGTACTGTAATTAATGTTTTTTTTTTTTTGCTGTAATGAGCTAGTTTTGTATTTAAAGACAATGCAAGTCAACCTAACATGTTCTCATTTTGAAGACGAGACACGCACCTCTTTGTCATGAGCGATCAGCTGGGTCTTCACATGACCAGACACCAGGTTGACTCTCCCCAACACCTGACCTGTCTCCAACCCCCAGATAGTGCAGGTGGTGTCAATGCTGGAGGTGCCTGCAGAATGAATGAACAAACATATTAGAAATTCAAACACCTCATGTGAAAGAACAATCAAGTCTGACTTATAGCCTCCCAAATTATTTATCAGATAGTAGATTTCTTACCCAGCAGATTTGGATCAACTTCATTCCAGTCAAAGGAGGTGAGGGGAGCACAGAAGTCTGAATTCTTGTTGTTATTCAGCAAACATTCGAGACGTGTTTCTGTGTCACTGACCTGCAAGATAAAATGTGAAGGAATTTGTCACATATTTACATCAAACAAATAAACTGATCTTATCCCCACATTACTGACTACTTTTTATCCTACAATTAAGTATGATGATGATGTTTTATTTTCAGCTCTTGCAGCGCAGTCATGGGCTACTGCAGTTCACAGGAACAAGCAGGAAATTCAAGCATAAGGCTTGAAATATTCTATATTTTTGTTTAGCGCTGCAATTAACTGCAATTCTTTTAATCAGTTGAGTATTTTCTCGATTAATTGATTAGTTCTTTGGTCGCTAAAATGTCCGGAAATGGGGCAAAACATTGACCACTGTTTCCCTCAAATGTCTCTTTTAGTCCCGACCAACAGTCCACAACCCAAAAATATTCAATTTACTGTCATAGAAGACTAAAGAAACCAGAAAATATCCACAGGTGAGAAGCTGGGACCAGAGAATTTGGACTAAAACGATTAGCCAATTATCAAAAGTAGTTGGTGATTAATTTCAGACTTGGCAACCAATCAACTAATAGTTGCAGCTCTATTTTTGTTATTGTCAAATCTAATACTAATTGTTGGGGTCAGTTAATTGTTGTTGTTTTTTTTAGATTAGATGACCATAAAGGACAACATAAACAATCATTAGACTTCTCTTCTACATAAACACCGTGTCCAGGAGGAGAGACCCTTACCCGCCATATGCGCAGATAGTCCCCACTGGTGGCCAGCAGGTCCGGGTAAACCCCCTTGGTATCCGGGATCCACATGATCTTGGTGGTGGGGTAAGGATGATCAAATGTGTTCCTGCAGACAAACTCCGAGCTCTCCTCTTCCAGACCCACCAGCTGCACCTGAACAGGAACAAAAACAATACCTGTATATTACTATAAAAGCACCGAATGAAGAGTTTGAAATAGTATTAAGTATATATAACGTTACTAATTTATAAGAGTATTAAACACACAGTAACATGGCTACTGATTATTTTAGTGTTACTGAAGTGGAACCAACAAAATATTCATTGTGATTTGATGCCTTAATGCTGCGCAGGGTAACTAGCATTAGCATTAGCTCGCTACCGTTACTATCTTTAGCTTTGGCTGATAAAATGGCCAAAACCACACTACGCACCTTGTTATTATATTCCTCCACAAAGCTCCCAAGTGCCAGCCGAAAGCGTTTGTCCGGGCGAACGCTCCAGTTCATCGCATACACCGTCCATGGCGCCTCGTATTTGTAGATTTCTTTTCTTTTGCCGTGAAGCGACATCCTCCCGAGCTGCAGCTGTTGTCTGAGCAGCTAACACGCTAGCGTTAGCCAACTACCAAATAAGTCGCCTTACAAGGAAACTATCAACAGTTAGTTCAACTTACGAGCGCAAATATCAGCAGACGTGGTAATAATTACCATCTGAGTAGACAAAGCGTGTTTCCAAGCGATATTCTCACCACTTTACCTAACAAAGAGTAGCATTGCTCGTAACGACCGAGAGAATCGTCAAGTCCAAAGTATTTACAAGACTTCCGGTTATGCTTTCTTCTTCTTCGTTGAAGTTTATTGGTGGTTTGCAAACAACGAATTGGTGCATTAACGCCACCAACCGGCATGGAGTGTGAATCAGAATGTCTAGTGTTTACAATATTCATAAAAAACGTATTAATCTTATTAATCAAATTAGTTACTCGAAGACACTGAGGTTACTCTTATCAAAACAGAATATTTTAAAATAGAATAGAGATATGGTCTTATTTTTGAATGTAAAAATACTCTGTTCCAAGTAAAAGTCCTGCATGAAAAATCCTACTTAAGTAAAAGTACAAGTATTAGCAGCGAAATGTACTTGAAATATTAAAGTAAAAGCACTCATTCTGCAATAACTGATTTATTATCATATATGACATCACTAGTTTATTAATGCCGACGCATCAGCGTGGAAGCAGCATGTTGCTGTTGTAGCTGCTGGAGGTGGAGCTAGTTTCAACTACTTTATATACAGTTAGCTAGTTTAGTCCAGTAGTTCCCAAACTAGGGGTCAGGCCCCTCCAAAGGGTCACCAGATAAATCTGAGGGGTCATGAGATGATTAATGGGAGAGGAAAGAAGAAAAAACAAAGTTCTGATACACAAATCTGTTTCCAGGTTTTGGACTTTTTCTCTAATCTTTAATTTTTGGTGAAATATTGGATCATTTGAACATTTATTGAAATGAAACCATGTGAGAAGTTTAGAGGGAAAAATCACTATTTGGTGGAGTTGTTAGCAACTCATATACATCTGAAATGTGACCCGACTACACATAGCTTTTTGTAAAATGTTAAAAGCCAAAAAGGTTGGAAACCACTGGTTTCATCTTTAACAATGTGTTGTATTTTAAAAGCTTGTGTCAAATCTTCATCTGAAAAGTAGTAGTATTAAATGTTGTGGAGTAGAAAGTACAATATTTCCCTCTGAAATATAGTGGAGTGGAAGTATAAAGTAGCATAAAATGGAAATACTCAAGTTAAGTACAAGTAGCTCAAAATTGTACTTAAGTGCAGAACTTGAATAAATATACTTTGTTACTTTCCATCACTATTATTTAATAATATTTCATATAACCTTTTTATTTCCATGTAGTTACACACTGTGACCACTTGAGGGCAATTGACAACCTTAATTTTACACCAACCACCAGCTGTAGCAACGAACGTCAAGACAGACATTTTAACACACAAGCACTTCCGGTGAAACACCCAAAATTTCAAAGGCGCATAATAAAAAAACATCAAAGGTTCCTTGCTATCAGTGCGGCTGAGACAGTTGAGCATATCTTTATAACATGCAGGAAACTTATACATGAAAGACAAGAAATGATGACACAACTACAGAAAATAGGGCGGGTGGAGGACAAGGTTAAAAGTAAACTTGAGAATGGAGACAGTGTTGAAGGGAGGAGATTATAATTTAATTTTTTTAGGACAACTAAACTGGAAAGACGGGTTTAAAATGAATGGGCACTGAGAGATAATGAAACAGCAGCAAGCACATCTCTTAAAAAGTTAGTTAATATACAGTATCAGGCATTGAGATTATACACAGGTGTATTTAAAACAACCCCAACAGCAGAATTACAGATGGAAATAGGAGAAATGCCGCTAAAAATGAGAAGGATTGCCATTGCCAGCAAAACCACCTGGGATACTTCCAGATGCCACAGTAGATTTTACATTATTAGAGAAGAAGAACAAAGATAGGGAGTTTATTTATAATTCACATACAGGCACATACATACACAGATGCATTAAGGAGTTTAGTTTATAATGTTGGAGTAGCAGAGTTTCATCTCAAAGTAGGGAAAAGGATCAGTCAGGAATTATCAGTTTACACAGGAGAAATGTTTGCAATATTGTTAGCAGTGCAGTGGATAAATGATACAAGACCCTTACTAGCCAGTTTACAGTACAGTCATTCAGACAGCAGAGCAGATATTTTAATAGACGTACAACAAACATTATACAGAATTCAAATCATGGGCTTTACAGTAATATTTTTATGGGTACTGGCACATATTGGTATCAATGGAAATGAAATGGCAGATAAGGTTGCATTTGGTTTGGCAGTTAGCTTCAGATAGACAGTAATCAAGATCATTATTAAGCAGAGATTGAAGTAAAGGTGGCAAAAGCGATGGGAGGAAGAGATGAAAGGATTATGGTTTTTTACAGAGTTCAAAGGAAAGCGGGAGAAATGAGGTGTGCAGGAAGGAAAGATGAGACAATAATATCAAGACTTAGATTTGGACACACTGGACTAAACAATACATTATTCAAAACAGGTAAACATAATACAGTCAGATGTGAATACTGTGGGGAAGAGGAAACAGTAGAGTCTGTCAGAAATATGAGGCAGAAAGAAGGCCTCAGAAAGATAAAAGTACACTTTGGTTTAATCGATTTTCTACAAATGAGTGTTATCGATTTCTTTTTATGAATATTGTAACGTTAACGATTCTGATCCTCACGCTATACCAGTTGGTGGCGGTAATGCGCCAGTACGTTCTTTGACAACCGCCAATAAACACCAACGAGGGAGAAGAAGCAGAAACGCTTTAGGCGTAACATCATTACTACAAGGGCAGTCCAGGCTAATTGAGCTCAACCGGCGTTACGTTTATTGTCATAGTAAATCACCAGGTAAGCTGCTGAAAGACTTCATTTAATTTATTTGTTTTTAAGACTTGTTTTCCGAGTGTTAAAGAGGAAAAAAATGGGTCTGCTTTCCGCTCAGGATCATAGGTTGGTTGCCATGCTAGTTAGCCACCGTTAGCATGCTAATGCCAGATTTTCTACCAGCTAGCTAATGATAAAGTGGGAGAGTGCTGGGGGGCGGGGGGATGGGTCGGGTGTTGTTAAATGATTAGGAGTGGGGGTTTAATCCTACATATGTCATCAGGTAAGTACCCTGTATTTTAACTTTAACGTAGGAAATCAAACATAGACGAGTATATTTGAGCCTGTTAGCAAGTGTGTCGCAATGATTGGTTTGTTGGTCAAACTTGTGTCAGCGACAGTTCCTCAGACTGGTTGAATATTTCACCAGATCCGACCACATATGGTGCAGTTCCTTCCGTCTGGATTAACCTAGCTTAGTCCCAGTAAAGCTTGTGTCATTATCACATGTTTTATTTTGATATTTAGTTGTATTTCTTTTCTTCACGGTGACAGTGCTTTCCAAGTGTTGATTTTCTTCCTGAGTCATTGTTTTCCAGTTGGTCTTGTTCCTTTGGGATCTTTTTCTCTTTGGGATTTATCACGTGAATTAATGGACCAGTTAAAAGGACAGGTTCACCATTTTCAACTGTGTCTTAAAACAACAGTCAGGTGCCCAAATGAACACTGATAGAGGTTTTCCTCATTGTTCTTCCTGTTCATACTGGCTTTTAAAAGATCCCCCTCAAATGTACTTTTAGTGTAAGAAACGGGGGCCAAAATCTATAGGTGGGCACTGTCACTACACTTAATGGACTTGTAAAGCATGTAATGTGTCTGAATACTCTAGAGTCACTGTGATGTAGAGCTGCAACGATTGGTCAATTAATCAATTAGTCAATCAGCAGCAAATTAATCTGCAACTATTTTGATAATCAAACAATCATTTTAGTCGCTCTTTAAGAGAGAATGTCAAAATCCTCTTGTTCCAGCTTCTTAAAGGTGAATAGTTTTTGGTTTCTTTAGTCTTCTACGACTATAAACAGAATATCTTTGGGTTGTTGACTGTTGTTTGGGACAAAACAAGACATTTTAGGTTGCATCTTGGATCTTTGGGAAACGGTGATTGGCATTTTTCACAATTTTCTGACATTTTATGGACCAAACGACTAATCAATTAATTTCAAAAATAATTTACAGATTAGTCAATAATGAAATTAATCGTTAGTTGCAGCCCTACTGTGATAGAATGTAAACGCAATCCTCAGTCCTCATTTAAAGACAGCTGATACAAAAACACATTAAAAGTTGCAACTAGGGCTCCAACTACTTAAGATTTTCACAATCAATTAAAATGCTGATTACTTTCACGATTAATTGTGTGGTCAGAAAATGGTAAATGCATGTCACAACTTCCTTAAAGCCCAATGTGACATCTTCAAATTAGTCTAACCAACAGTCTAAAACCCAACAACATTCAATTTAATATCACATAAGACAAAGAAAAGAAGCAAATCTCAACATTTGAGAAGCTGGAACCTGTGAATGTTTGGAGTTTTTGCTTTAAAAATACTTAATTGATAAAGCAAATAATTGATGATCAAAATCGTTGCTGATCACTTTTCTGGGATGGTTTGTGTGAGGTTTTTCTTTCCAAGTCTCTTGTCTAGTATTTGTATTAAGTTGTCTTTATATGACCTTCTCTGTCACATTAAACAACCCTTATTTATAAGTTTTCCTATCAGTTGTATCATCTCTCCTTCACTTTGCTTTTCCTGTTTGTTTGCTGTAGGTCCCACCATGCGAAGTGAGTATCTCCTCTTGATACCCACGCTGCTGCTCCTCCTGGCCTTTCCCGTCTCCAGGGGGCGCTACAATGATGACTTTGACGATGGCGAGGACCTGGCAGACTTCGATGACAATGACTTTGCTGAGTTTGAGGACATGAACGACGACCTAGCAGCTGAGGCGGAAACTGCCCCTCCGCCACGAGCCAACCCTTCCATGCAACCCGAAGAGGACGAGGATGAAGACGAGGCCACCGTTGAGCTGGAGGACGGCCAGGATGGCTTTGAGGACTCAGATACTCAGGTATGTTGTCTTTTATTACTTTACTTTAGCATGGTTTCTGTAATATCACACTTTTGATTAATTAGTGAATCATAATAACTTAAACTAACTAACTAATGTTTCTACAGGATCAAGACATGTTCAGCAAATATGACCAGGAGGAGTTTGAGGGGTTTGGAGACATGGAGAAAACAGGTCACTCCATGAAGGACCCCCTTATAATCCACACAGTAAGCTTGGCTTAATGCTCAAATCTTCTCACTTACTGTCTTCTGCTGTTTGTAGGCAGCATAAGCTCTGAATGTTGACAAGTTTCCTGCTGCTTGCAAATTATATTTTCCAGTAAAAAGTGTTTATGTTTGGGGGAAACTGCACTAGAAGGTTTAAATTATGATTTGAGTGCGTTGTCTGTTTAATGAAAAAGCAATTTTACAGCTGTGGAAGATCACTGCAAGCTAATTTACTCCGCTGTTTTGCACCTCCTGTTAAATTTTGTTGATAAAAGGGATTCAAGTAGCTTACTTAAAGTATTACTATGGAAACTGAACAATGGCAGCACTGAAACTGCAGACTTTGGCAACTGATGGCTTTTGTTTTTTGGGTTCTCTGTCCCATTCTCGTGAATGCAAGGAAATTTCTTCAAATTTGGCACAAACGCCCTCTTGGACTCAAGGATGAACTGATTAGAATTTGGTGGTCAAAAGTCAAGGTCACTGTGACCTCACAAAACACATTTTTTGGCCATAACTCAAGAATTCATTTGCTTATTATGACAAAGTTTCACACAAATGTTTAATAGGATAAAATCATGAAGTGATGACATTTTATATCCATTTAGTCTCTAAGTGAAGGCAGCATCTTTCTCACTGGAATCATACATGTCAATATAGTCATAATCTCTATTAGCCAGAAGATAAACTTACTACCTTTTTATTAACTACAAATATTATGAGTCTGGACAGACATGGATGTAAACTGCAACTGTTTGGCAGAGGCATACAACCATAAGGATTTGATTGTGTGCGTGGTTGTATGCCAAGTATTTCTAGTTTCTAGGATAAAATAACACACATCAATACTGATGAGCACCTGTTGTTTCTCTGCAGGTTCCTGCACATCTGCAGAACAGCTGGGAGAGTTACTACATGGAGATCCTGATGGTGACCGGCCTCTTGGCCTACATCATGAACTACATCATTGGCAAGAACAAGAACAGCCGCCTCGCTCAGGCCTGGTTCAACTCGCACAGAGAACTTTTAGAGAGCAACTTTGCACTAGTTGGTGAGTAGTAGTGTGTCAACTCCTGTGATTTCTGTAGCATACAGAACAACAGCAGTGTATGAAATACCAGTACATGTGCTTATCCTTTGTCAATTTAAGTCAAGTTAATTTTATTTATGTAGCCCAATATCACAAAGTTGCCCATGTATGAATAATATGATGGTGAGGATGTCAGGCAACTTCCAGTCGGTGTGAGGCAGATCTTAATTGTCAATCATTTGTGTGTATAGGTGATGACGGCACCAGTAAAGAAGCAGTGAGCACTGGGAAGCTGAATCAGGAGAATGAACACATCTACAACCTGTGGTGCTCCGGACGTGTGTGCTGTGAAGGCATGCTGATCCAGCTCAAGGTGCGGGCAAACGTTAATGATGCATATATAGATCTGTGTCGGTGTACTGTGTTTTAAATATACAGTCATGTAATATATCTCGCGGTCTATTCCAGTTCCTGAAGAGGCAGGATCTGCTCAACGTTCTGGCCAGGATGATGAGGCCCGCCTGTGATCAAGTGGTAAGTACCAGTCAAGTAGCAAAACACATGAGTCTGTGTGGAGAAGATGCAGCAGACTGAGATTTGCAGATGTAGTCTTAACCAACAGCGTCTGTCTGTCTGTAGCAAATCAAAGTGACTCTTAATGACGAGGACATGGACACTTTTGTGTTTGCTGTGGGCACCAAGAAGGCCATGGCGCGGCTGCAGAAGGAGATGCAGGACTTGGTAAATATCCTCCACAACTTGTGTACATGAGACAGATTCAATTTTTAGCTACATGTGTTACTAAACAGATTTGTTTATAGTATCTGTTCACACTGTTACAGTATCACCTGTATGCAATCTCTCATTTAAATGGCTCTCTCATTCCTTTATCTGCTCTGCTTTTGTTCTTCCTCAGAGTGAGTTCTGCGGTGACAAGCCCAAGTCCGGGGCCAAGTTTGGACTCCCAGACTCCCTGACTATTCTAAGTGAGATGGGCGAGGTCACAGATGGCGTGATGGACAACAAGGTGCGTTTACTCACATACAGTATTAGTGCAAAATGGTTCTGCAAAGTCTCAGAATACTGATCAGGGTCTACTCTCTCATGCATTTGGATCTGTTTCTGGTGGGTTTTTTTTTCTTTTAGATGGTACATTATATCACCAATCATGCTGACAAGATTGAGTCCATCCATTTCTCGGACCAATTTTCTGGTCCAAAAGTTATGCAAGAGTAAGTATTTGTCGTCTTTTTAATCTCTTACATGCACGTTATTTAACATGTTCTTGTTGTTTTAAGTAATAGTTGTCATTTTTCAGGGAGGGTCAGCCCTTAAAGCTGCCTGAGACCAAGAAGACGCTGCTGTTTACATTTAATGGTGAGCGTTTTGTGTCTCCTACTATCCTAAAAACCTTGACCGTACCACCACTGTTTGATTTGTACTCATGTGTTTAACGTACACTGAATGGCATTGTTGTGTGTTTAGTGCCTGGCATGGGCAACACCTCTCCCAAAGACATGGACGCTCTGCTCCCTCTCATGAACATGGTGATCTACAGCATCGATAAAGTCAAGAAACTCCGTCTCAACAGAGAGGTGAGTGAGCAGAACAGCGCATTTAAATGACAACTCACTCTTTAAAGTAAACTTAAAGTGCAGCTTTGAGACTTTTTTTTCTGTTTTTTTTTTTTAGGGGAAACAGAAAGCTGACAGAAACCGGGCCCGTGTGGAGGAAAACTTCCTGAAGCAGACTCACGCTCAGCGTCAGGAGGCAGCCCAGACACGCCGCGAGGAGAAGAAGAGAGCCGAGAAGGAGAGGATCATGAATGAGGAGGATCCTGAGAGACAGCGTCGTCTGGAGGTCCGAAAAAGACATTTAAAAAGAGCAGTTAAACATTTTGTGAAATGCTCTTATTTGCATTCTTGACAAGATGATTAATACCGTTCATGTTTGCACACTAAATATGAAACTACAGCCAACAGCTGGTTAGCTTAGCATAAACATCTAAACGCAATCCAGTGTTTCCTCTACAATTGTACAGGCCTGGTGGGCCACCAAGCCAAAAAAATCTTTTCTTTAATGCCAAAAATAACGCCAAATATCCTTTCATTCGGAAATCAGTAATCATTTGCGTTTGGGAGCCTCTGTGCAGCACTGTTCTGAAACGCAAGTCAACATCTGTGTCGTTGCCTGGGGAACTCTTGAGGCGATGTGAGTGCCGCTGCTGTCAGAGTGCCTTTAAATTACTGCAGAGTAAGACCACGAACATATGGGATGCAGGTTAGCTAATGGCACTGCCTAAAGAGAAAAAGCTCTTAACACAGGGGACAAATATAACCAAATATATAAATAAAGTTTTTCTCCAAAACTCTGGAGCCAAGCCAAAATACATATGGGGAAGAAGAGAGAGTGACAGAAGTGGGAGAAGTGAGAGGGGTAGATGGGTGGGGGGGGGGGGGGGCTTATGCTTATTTTTATGCAATAAATGCAGCTTATTAAGTCATCCTCTCCTTGTGATCCGACCACATGAATATGCCGTCCTGCACGCTTCGTCTCTTTAGTGTTTTTTCAGTGCGTTCCACCAGGCCTGAAAAAAATTCTAAAGGAAACACTACAATCTAAAACTCATCAATTAACATGTCATAAGTTATGTCTTTAATCTCTACAATAACCAAAGTGTAAAAATATGTGGTTTTACAGATTATTTCTTGGTTATGAGAAGTAACTTCATGCGGTCTCTGCTGCAGGCCAAGAAATAGTCAGCCACTAAAAACACAAATTGTTGTTTTTGCACTTATTTTTTTGTAAGAATTAAACAAACATGATGTAACATGTTAAATAATGAGCTTTAGGTGCTTTCTTGGTACTTGTGCACGGAGCAAGGATATTATATTTATCATAAAGACATGAGTGGTATTGATCTTGTTATCTAACTCGCAACAAGAAAACAAATCAATGTCAAACTATTCCCTTTTATTCCTGTCCCTTAATTTTCCGGTTCTCAAATATTTTTCTTCTGTTCCCTTTCCAGGAAGCTGCCCAGCGACGTGAGCAGAAGAAGATTGAGAAGAAGCAGATGAAGATGAAGCAGATCAAAGTGAAAGCCATGTGAAAGAACAACGCAGGGACTCGGATAAAAGCACACATGCAAACACAGTGCTCAGCTCCGCTCAGACAGTTTTTTTTTTTTTTCTCTCCTCCAAGCTTCTCACCTCAACCACAGCTCTGGCTCACAGTCGCTCCAGCTCTAAACAGACATCCTGTGCCTCTGGGTCTGTCAAGCTTAGCTGTTTTGCCGTCACCACCTGCTCCATTTGGTGTGGCTCAACTTTAATGACTGAGTGAACTGTCCATGTCAAGGGAGAAAGCCTTTTTTTTTTTCCACCGTTAAATCTGTCACTACAGTTCACGCCAAGATTTTTGTCTTTTGTTTTGTTTTTTTTTCTTTTTTTAAGTCCAACTGTCTTTAATCAAAGATCTGTTTGAAAGCTGTATCAACTCAGTGAGCTTTTTAGACTTAATCTGCTGGGAAAGAACACGTTATTTGATGGCATTGTGCCACATTTTAAAAAAAAAAAAGGAATGAAATGCATTGCTGTGATTTCATTGGAAATTTATTAGCATTAATATAATCTTAAAGGATCCTATCAATGAAATTTTAATTTATATCTGCCATGAGATTGGTTTCTTGCAGGCTGTTTCTAATAAATTCTGAGCAAACATAATAAAAATGCACTGGAGTCTGTTGGAAAACTGTTTGCGTTGTTGTTTTTTTTAAATAGTTAAATTTAAAGTAAGTGTTCTGACAATGGGCCTGAGGATCACGAGATAGTTTAGTGTGCCGACATAGAAACTGATACACACACCTCTCGGTATCAGTGGTTGAAAGAGTGAGGGTCTATAACGGGGAGCAGAATGGGTGCGGCATAACGCTAAATTTAACTTGTAGATTGTGTCAGCAGTCTCTGAACTAGATTTGGTTACACCGGTGCAGCAGCCATGTCTTTAACGAGCTGAAATAGATACAATGAACCCGTCTAACCAGAAACCTTTTTATATTATTAATATGGATATGATAAGATCTGTTATAACTCAGGGGAAATATGAAATTATAATATTTTTGCAATACTCAAATGCAAAACCATAAATTATTAGAGTTGAAAAAACATGTAGCCTCTCAACAATATTTAATTCAAGGGTAGTGAAGTGAGTTATATTTAGATTGGGCAGGATAATGGTGCACATGACACCACATGATGCACTTTAATAAATCTGAATGCTGTCAATGGATGACAAAGCAAGAACTTTTTTTAAATTTTTTATTCATTATATTTAATTTATTGCTTTATCTTTGCTCTTATTATTCCCATCATACTTCATTTCTGTCTACTTTTTTATAGTGTTCACTCAACGTCATCAAGGGGTTCATTCAGGTTTGATCTCAACAGTAATATTGATAATAATAATGGTTTATAACATGCTATAATATAAGCAGGAGGATGTTTTACATGATGTAAGATCAGTTTATTAATGTACAATATTAGTCAACAATTTTGACCTCCTAGGAAAACATATTTTATATTATTACAACTGTGTTTTACTGTATTTTCTTTATCTGCTCTGTTTATTCAGCAGCCTCTGAGTATGGGCGCCTGGAGGACTTAAAGTTGTTGACAGATACATTAATACACTTATATCTGCTTACAACTTCATTATAGTCTCATACATAAAAAGCTAAATAGGGATACCTTTGAAATGTCTTCTTTTATAACCTGACATTTGCAAATTAAGTCACAAAACTGAGGATGAATCATCTTCAGCAGTTTATTATTTCTGGGTGCAGTCGACAGGCCTCTTCATGAAGGCAAACATTTAAACACTGTTCTGACAGGTGAAATAAAGCCATGTTTATCTTATAATTCTTATAGACAGCACTGAGCCACAATGCTCTACTGTATGTAGACTGGAGGGATGTATAAATAGATTCAGATACTTGTACTTTACCACAGTATTCACATTTTCTGCTACTTTATACCTTTACTCCACTATTTCAGTAGCAGATATTCGACTTTTCTTCCTTCCTCTACATTTATGTAACATCTGTAGTTACTTTTCAGACTTTACATACAAAAACTTAAGATCAGCTTGTAAAATATGATGAATTGTTAAGAATAAACTGCCCAACATTATATACAGGTGTTAGAATTAGCTCCACCTCAACCAGATACAACATTAAAATGCTTACATGTACATTTATTTGACAGCTTTAGTTACTTTTCAGATGAAGATTTGACACAATGGATAATATAACAAGCTTTTAAAATACAACACATTGTTTAAGATGAAACCAGTGGTTTCCAACCTTTTTAGCTTTTGACGTCTTACAAAAAGCAGTGTGTAGTCGGGTCACATTTCAGATGTTTATTAGTTGTTAACAGCTCCACCAAATGGTGATTTTTCCCTCTAAACTTCTCACATGCTTTCATTTCAATAAATGTTCAAATGATCCAATATTTCACCAAAAATCAAAGATTAAAGAAAAAGTCCAAAAACTGAAAACAGATTTGTGTATCAGAACTTTGTTTTTTTTTTCTTTCCTCTCCCATTAATCATCTCACGACCCCTCAGATTTATCTGGTGACCCTTTGGGGGGGGGGGGGCCAACCCCTAGGTTGGGAATCACTGGACTAAACTAGGTAACTATATATAAAGTAGTTGAAACTAGCTTCACCTCCAGCAGCTACAACAGTAACATGCTGCTCTAACACTGATGCTTCAGTATTAATAATCTAATGATGTCATATATAATAATATATCAGTCTTCTTCTATTTTTTGATTGTTATGCATGACGAGACCAAGACAAATTTATTGTATGTAAAAACTTACTTTGCAGTAAATAAATCATCATTCAAAGAAGCTGATTTCCTGCTAAACTTTTACTTTTAATACATTTGGTAAATTAAGCTGATAATACTTCTTTACTTTTATTTAAGTAGGATTTTGAATGCAGGACTTTCACTTGTTATTTAGTACTTTTACATTTTTGAATTGGTGCTTTTACTTAAGTAAAGGATCTGAATACTTCTTCCAGCACTGATTAAAAGCCACAGAAATCCCCATAAACCTGAGCCTATAGAAATAAGTATGAGCCCCAGTAAACAGGACAAGTTTATCTGGTGACCCTTTGGAGGGTCCTGTCTCCTAGATTGGGAACCACTGGACTAAACTAGCTAGTCCCTGCATATTTACAGACTGGAATAATAATAATAAAAGTTATAATGTCATATATAGTAAAATAGGAGTACTATTACTTTAATACCTCAAGTACAATTTGCTGCTAATACTTTTACTTAAGAAGGATTTTTCATGCAAGACTTTTACTTGTAAAGGAGTATTTTTACATATTTGTATTTCTATTTAATTGAAGGATCTGAATACTTCCTCCACCACTGGCTACGTATTACATTTATCTACCACTTGGCTCATAAATTTGATAAAATCTGTTTGTGTTGGCTTGTGTTGTCATAAAATAACCGTTGGGCGGCGCTTTGATCGCTCAGCTTTTACTTGGATTCTTATAAGCAGATTCAAACATTTTTTTCACTCATGGAAATTAGACCACAAATAAAATACAGTCATTTATTTACTTTTAAAAAAATACATTTTAATTTTATTTACGGTGTTATAAGCTGAAAATTTGGTTCCCCGTATTTTATTTGTCAGGCGGCAGCTTTGGAAAGAAGAAAGTGCGGGTCAGAAATCTCAGGCTGCATTCGCACACACTGATGGAGAACAGGCGAGGCTTTCAGGTTGGTTACGCGATGGCCGCTCTCTCAACAATATAAGGATTTTGAAGCGAAAACAATGCCTTCTTCGCTCGAAGAGGCGTGTTTTTGTCTCGACTGAGTACCGGAATGATAGCGGTGTCGTTTTATCCCGCAAGTTTAGCTTTGAACGCAGGATCGGAGACGTCCCTTTGCTGTTAGGGGCTCTGTGTTTTTCTTGTTCGACTCCCGGGCCTGGACACTGTAGCGGCGGGCTGCTACTCTCGGATGAGCGGGCTGTAGCATCTCGGAAGAGGTGGGGTATGAATTTAGGCGAACCAGGGGGGAACTAAAGAAGCCAGTAGAGCCTCGAAGACCGGATGATATCATGAATGTCGCTGGTAAAATGTTATCGATGCCGGCGGAGGGTGAACAAGATCAAGTTTGACTCATAAGTTGATGTTTCTGGCTAGTTAGCATTAGCCAACGGTAGCGTCAACTTGCCCGAGCGAAAAAGCCAGAAGTAATTTAACGTCACATAACGTTGCCTGTAATGTTGTGCATGTAGACGTGTGTTTAGCCATAACTCTGCCTTGACGTTGGGAAAAAAACAAACAGTTTTTTTGCATTGTGATGGTGCACGGTAGCCTTTTGCTAACAGCAGGTTGCTAGCTAGAAACTAACTGGCCAGTGACGTAACGTTGGTCATTGTTTTGACAGCATGCAGCATCTTAGCCGAGGCTGAAAACATACCGATTGTTATCCAGATTATTCGTTTTTACCTCGAAAATGTATTACTAACAGACAGTGCTCATGTAAAAAGTTCATGTTTGGCTAACTGATGTGACGCAGCTCATCGTCCTGTTACGTTATAGGGTATCTACTAATTACTGCAGCATTTCAGATCAGTTTAGCTTTATTCCGCTATGAAGCAGCGGTGGGAGAAGCAGTTAGATCCTTTACTGAAGTAAATGTACCAATACAGCTATGTAAAAATACTCCATTATAAGTAAAAGTCCGGCATGAAAAATCCTACTAAAGTAAGAGTACATAAGTATTAGCAGCAAAATGTACTTGAAGTATTGCAGTAAAAGTAGTGGTTTGGTTTCTCTGACTGATATATTATTATACATTACATCATTATTAATACTGAAGCATCAGTGTGGAAGCAGCATGTTACTGTTGTAGCTGCTGGAGGTGGAGCTAGTTTCAACTACTTTATATACAGTTACCTAGTTTAGTCCAGTGGTTCCCAACCTAGGGGTTGGGCCCCTCCAAAGGGTCACCAGATAAATCTGAGGGGTCGTGAGATGATTAATGGGAGAGGAAAGAAGAAAAAACAAAGTTCTGATACACAAATCTGTTTTCAGTTGTGGACCTTTTCCCTAATCTTTGATTTTGGTGAAATATTGCATCATTTGAACATTTATTGAAATGAAAGCATGTGAGAAGTTTAGAGGGAAAAATCACTATTTGGTGGAGCTGTTAACAACTCATAGACATCTGAAATGTGACCCCGACTACACACTGCTTTTTGTAAGACGTCAAAATCCAAGAAGGTTGGAAACCACTGGTTTCATCTTTAACAATGGGTTGTATTTTAAAAGCTTGTTATATTATCCATTGTGTCAAATCTTCTACTGTGTAATCTTCTTCTAGTGTGCTCAGACACTAGCTTCTGTACTGTCTCAAATTATGGTTTTCCTTTGATGCTTAGTTGTAGGATGGATCCAGACAGTGGGGCAGAACCACAAAAAGCTGTCAGTTTGCAGTGGAAGAGCTACAAACTTGTCCAGGACCCAACCATTCGACGGGTCACACAGAAGATCTACAGATATGATGGAGTGCATTTCAGTGTACCAGTGAGTTGAATTGAATTTATGTTCTCTCTCTCTTGAATCTTTAATTTTTTGGGTGTGTGCTTTTGTATTATTTAAACCACAACCTCTTTAATTTTTCCAGGACTCTGGATTTCCACCCGTGGGTGAACTACGGGACCCTAGACCCCGACGACTATGGTCCAGGTATACAGAAATGTCCCTGCCGGTGCCAAAGTTTAAGGTAAGAATTCCTGGTCGGCATTCATTTCGATACACACACCACCAGTTTAATCTCTCGGAGTGACCAAGATCTTTTTCCCGTGGGTCAATATTTCTTCACAGCTTGATGAGTTCTACGTGGGTCCAATACCCCTCAAGGAGGTGACCTTTGCTAGACTCAATGACAACATCAAGGAGCCCTTCTTGGCAGAAATGTGTGCCAAGTTTGGTGAAGTGGAGGAGATGGAGATCCTGTTTCACCCCAAGACAAGGAAGCACTTGGGCCTGGCCAGGGTGTTGTTCACCAGCACCAGAGGAGCCAAGGACACAGTCAAGCAGCTGCATAACACCTCTGTCATGGGTAACATCATTCATGCTCAACTGGATATAAAAGGTAAGCTTCAACACCTCATCTGAGACTTCTTGAAAGTATGAACTGGTTTTGAGTTATAAGTTGTCATAGTGGTGTATCAGACAACTATGGGTGATTTTTACAGGAATGTTTGTACAATGGCAGATAATAAACCAGTATAAACATGTAATGCATTCAAGATTTTGGTTTAAAAATGTGATTATGGTCATCAAAACACATTGAAACATGATGTATAACATTTGCTTGTTTTAATAAGAGCTGAGGTTCATGATAAAATACTGAAAAGGTTTACAAATATCTCATTAAACCATCTATCTGCATCTTGTTTCAAATATACACCAAAAGTGTTCCTTGTTCCTTGCACCAACATCCCACAAACTTCAATTGAAGTCTGGTAATAAGTTCATAAAATGTTCTGCTAACTAACAAACCGACCAACAACCAAATGGGACAGAAAGGTTTAACTGCCACTTAGTTGAGACAGCTAAACCTAATGGAGATTGTCTTCATGATAGTAGATAGTTCAACGGTGATCTCATGTCACAGTCTGTATTTATTTAGTTTTTTTGTTGTTGTTTTTTTTTTTATCCAGGCCAGCAGAGACAGAAGTATTATGACCTGATAGTAAACGGGTCCTACACTCCTCAGACTGTGCCCCTGGGAGGGAAGGCTTTGACAGACAGGATCCAGCCTCAGGCTCCAACGCAGCCACAGCCTGACACGGTATAGTCACAGCATAATTATAACTACACTTAATTTGATTCAGACTCAGCTAACAACTAATAATAATGCTGCGGAAACACTCCAATTCTTCCCTTCACATGTTAATTTTAGATGATAACTGAATAACTGAAGTGACAGAGTGCCTGTATCTAACATGATAACAAACAACAGACAGTTGCTTGATTTCCAAATTCAAATATAATTTGCCTCTTTCTGCACAGTCATCCGAAATCAGGCGGAGGCTCTCCAGTGAGCTCGCGGTGTTGGCAGCAGGGGTCCAGGCCCTCACATCAGGAAGCACCCCTTGCTCTGTGGACACTGGTTTTAGTGAGCAGCGTCTGGACACTCCCCCCTCCTCCATGGCAGGCCCCTACACCCCCGGATCCTCTTCTTCATCTCAGGGTGGTGGAGGAACACCTTACAGCTCCAGATCTGGGACTCCTTTCTCTCAAGACTCGGGCTACACCGGCGGCAGGTTAGTTGTTGATATTTAGCAAATGGAGAATTACTCATCAAAATTTAAACATTTGCTCAGTGCTGTCGTTATGATGAGGCAAATTCAGGTCACTAGTCAAAGATTAGACACTTTACTGCTTCACCTGTGTGTCATCAGATCACAGTTTGTACAACCTGATCATAAATTATAAATGTTAATTATTGAGCAGTGTTGAATTCATGTCATTAAGAACAATAACCACAAAATGTAGCTATACATCTTCACACATTATATGTGAATTTGTGTACAACTCTCATAGTCTTTTTGTTGTATTCAAACAAGATTTGTCTCATCTCACCCAGCAAGAGGAATTGCTTGTAGGTTCTTTGCTGCAGTTGTGTTGCATTGACAGTTTGCTACCTTTAGATCTCCATACAAGTATTTTAACATGGTTCTGCATCCAGGAGATGAAAGCAGCATCAGAATCATTGTGCTATTGATAATGGGGAGTATTTTGGTTTTTTATACTCACAATGGCGGCATACACTGACTCAGTTACATGTTTATAAATGTCAGTCATGCTTAACTCCACAAAATAGTAATTTAAATCTGCATTATTTCTGTCTTGAAGGCATACTGGCTACAACACTGGCACTTTGGGCAGCGGTTACCCTCCCCAGGACATGCTACCTTCCTCCTCCTCGTCCTCTGCAGTCTCATCTACTGTTGGAGGATACAAAGTGTCCCGCTACTCAGAGGATGCACAGGAACCTTCAATGTACCACAGAGGTCGCCCCATGTATCCCCCAAACACATCATACCGTCCCAACGAGCCACCGTGCTATCCCCCGTACCCTAACGTCGGAGGGCCTGGGCCACACATGGCTCATCACTCCTCAATGCCTCCGCCACCTCTCGCCACCCAGTATGATCAGCCCCCAATGTCAGACAGGGACAGGGACCGTGAAAGAGACTCAGGAGGCCGTTATGGGCCAGGGGGGATTGGCTCCAGAAGGTCATCTTACCATCACCAGCAGGACACAAACTCTTCCTCCAAGTACCATTCCCATCACTCCCACCACCACTCAGATCGCAGGGATGACCGGGGGTACCGGCGAGACAGCCTGGGCTCCCGGTCAGGTGACCACAGCCACCAGAGACATCGCAACCACCACCATTCTCACAACCACCACGGCAGCAGCAGCCGCAGAAGGAGCAGCCACGACCGGGACAGGGATCGAGACCGAGATAGAGACAGAGACAGTGACTACTCCAACAGCTCTGACCCCAGATACAATTCCAACTCCTACCGCTCTTCCTCTAACAGCATGTCTCCTCCCCCTTCATCTTATTCTGCATACTCCTCCTCCAAAGAGCCTGCCCAAGCCCCCTCTCAGGGATTGGATGTTTCCACCCGTCTAGGGGGCACAAGCCTCACGGAGAGGGGCTCTCTGCCTTCAGTAGGTGCTGACAAAGACTTCCACGCAGCTCACCACAGTGCTCTGCCGCCGCCTCCCCCGCCGCCGCCTCCCCTCCCGCCAGCCTCTGTCATCGCAGCGGCTGTAGCCGAGACACTCGGAACATTGGACTTCAGCCAGGACAGTCCGGCCCGCGAGGAGCAGTGGACAAAACCCAAACGCCGTCCCAGCACCCCACCTGCCCCGCCAAAGACACCCCCACCTTCCTCCCCGCCCCACCCCTCCATCGCTTCCTCTTCTACCTCCCCTTCCTCTACCTCCCTCCCCCACCACCTCCCCTCCTCCTCTACCTCCCCACTGCCCCCCCAGCGTGACTCCTCCTCCCCAGAGCCAGATTCCACCAACGAGAGCTTACCGTTCGTCTACCACAGCAGCAGCCTCGACTCTCGTATTGAGATGCTCCTCAAGGAACAGAAGGCTAAATTTTCTTTCCTGGCCTCTGATGAGGAAGACGAGGATGAAAGGAAAGAGGAGAAGCAGAGGGGAACACGTGGGGACGGAGGAGAGCGAAGAGGGGGGTCGGGCGATGCGAAGGGGGAGCACACAAGTGGTATTCAGGTGGGAGATAACGGAGAGAAGGACCACAGGAGGAAAGGGGAAAGAGACAGAGACGGCCACAGGGGAAGGAAACGAGGAAAGGGAGGAGATGGTAGGAAGAGCCCTAACGTACTTACAGCAACCACACCATCCTCTTCCACGTATTCTCCGCACATCCCGCCCCCAGAGGAACCCCAACCCCAAGTTGGCCTCGCTGGGACCGGAGCTCTGCAGGAGGAATCTTCACAGGTTGGATCTGCTGACACGCGGAGCAGGACAGGAGCGCACACACCACCTTACAATGGGCAGAGTCAGGTAAGATCAGTAGTATGTAATGAAACTGCAGGGTTTAAACTATCAACTATCTCAACAGCAACCAAACTTGATGTATAAGTAGCATAAAGGCTGATTCATATTTTTTATAGTTGGGCTGTAACATTGGATGCGGTAATATCGGTGGGCAGCTTATTGCTGTGGTTGAACCAACCCAAAACTAAACTGTAAAATGTTTCATGTATGTTACACTTCCCCCTTACCTTATTACTTCACTGTGATGTTTGATCTTCACTGTGCAGAATGATGTTTGTGTTTGAGTTTGACACTAGAAGGCTGTTTTTAACATTCATGTGCCAAAGCGGGAAAGTTTCTCCGTGCTCATCTTAAGACACAGTTTAAGACGTGAATGTAAGAACATGATTTCGAGACATCACAACTAGTTTGGAGCCAATCGTGGTCCGGTATGTGATTCGCCCAAATGTGATGTGGAAGCTTAAAACTTGAGATTGAACTTCTCAGGCATGTAGGAGACTTTTGAAATGAAAAATATTTGCATATTCATAGATTCTGGATTTTTTTCTTAACAAAGTAAATAAACGTTTTTGGGGAGGGAAACCATATTGGACAGAAATTATTAATCATAGCAGAGTATTTTTATATATCTTAAAACATGGAGGGGTTCTTTAAATATGAAGGAGATTTATTTTCGTACATGGAAAAAGGTCATTTTCGTTCTTTTAAAGAATATTCACACACTAGTCTGCATACAAAGGGCTCTGTGGAGAAAAGGAAGAAAAATGTATTTAAAAAGTCTTAAATGCACAGAAAAACACTGAGATTAATATAACATAATTTGTGTGAATGTATATTTATGTTTAGGGTATGGTTTTTTTTCTCAGTTTTATTATTTACCGCATTCGTTTGTGTGAATGAATGTGTTACTTTCTCACAGAACACTTCCTGATTCTGTGGTAGTGAGTTATCTTTATCTTGGGGTTATCTCTGACGCCCTTCTTTTGAAACCGCATTTCTCACTGTCGATGCAGCTTAAACATACGAGTAGTTTCCCATCTTTAAAACAGAAAAACTCTCTTGTTTTCTTTCAGTCCTCCCCTCATTCCTCAGGGGAAGACATGGAGATCTCGGACGAGGAGGAGGGGGAGACTACCATAACAACGGTGACCACCCACCAGCCCTCAGTCACCTCAGGTTCCTCGCCGTCTTCATCCCAGGCTGCTATGCCTTCACAAACAACGGACCCCTCATCTTCACCCCAACCCATCTCTGACTCTGCACAGCACTTTGGCACCTCCATGCACCCTCCCATACCCTCCTACCCTCCTCATTTGCCTCCTCCACCTCCCCCCGGTTACTCCCTGCAGCCCCCACCGCCCCCGGGGATCCCTCCGCTGCCCCACATGGAGCTGCACCCCGAGTATCCTCCCCCCATGCCCCACCATATGTATGACTATGCCTCCTCCATGGAGCTGATGAACCAGTACAGCGGTGGTGCTCCCATGTCCTTCCAAATGCAGACCCATATGCTAAGTCGCCTACACCAGCTGCGCATGTCGTCATCCAACGGCACCCCGGGCCCTGGCGAGGCAGCCACCGGAGACTACTCCTCCTACCACCTCCACTCTATGCCCCCACCCCACACACATCACCCCTACATGGACCAAGAGGGGAGCGGGGCAGGGGCTCATTATGACCAGGACCACCGCTACATGCCTCCCCACATGCCCTACCCTTACCCCGATCCCCACAGCACTCAGATACCGCCCCCTCCACACCACGGCATCCCGCCTCCCCACACAGGCTGGCCGCCACACGTCTTACCTCCGCACTACCCCTCTTACATGCCCCCGCCCGGTTACGGCACAATGCTGCCCGGGGACGGAGACGAGTACAGGGCTCCAGGGGAGGAGATGCCCATGCTGGCGGAGAATCCGCATGAGGCCACGGTGCAGATGGTCCTCGCCACTCTGATCCAGGAAATGAAAAACATCATGCAGAGGGACCTGAACCGCAAGATGGTGGAGAATGTCGCCTTTGCCACCTTTGACGAGTGGTGGGAGAGGAAAGAGACCAAGGCCAAGGTAAGAATGACTAATCACAATAATGGAGGTGCTTGACATTGGAACAGGGGTTTGTTTCATTAAACATTCACTAAATCTCCCAACAAATGTGCTCCTCTTCAAGCTGATTCTATGACCATATTAAGCAACTACTACCACCAACTTCTTTACTTGACCTTTGTTGCAACAAATTAAAATTACAGTCTATAAAAATACCTCGCTGTATCTCCCTGTCTTCTTACTAATTTTGTTTTCCAAAGCCGTCACTTCGGTTACCATTTGATGGCAGTTTGAACCTCCCTTCCTCATTCTCAGCAGCAAGGAGTCACGCTGCTATCAACCATATTGATCCAGAGTCATTTGTTATACTATGAAATGCAAATAAAAACAAAGGTCTGAGGTCTGCGACTGATCTTTTTTTTTGTAACTGTAAATCTTTTCATTTTCCAGCCTTTCCAGACAATGGTTAGGGGAGTGTCTGCCTTACGGGATGATGAGAAAAAAGAGGAAAAGGTCAACCGTCCTCGGGAGCCTCTCACGTCTCTTGTGGATTGGGCGAGGAGCGGTGGCGTGGAGGGCTTTGCTCTCCGAGGAGCACTTCGACTGCCTTCCTTCAAGGTAAAAGCGGCACATTGCAGCAGTAATCTTGTAATCTTCACATTTGACAGCTTACATTTTAATAATTAAAACATCATCTACACCTCTAATTGTATACATACAGTAGCTGGTGACACATAGCTACTAAAACCCCTTTCAGACTTGCACCCTTTTATGTTAATCTGATGGTAATTTAACAGAATTAGCACCCTGGTCACTTTCACATAAAGGTCAGGATGGTCTAGTAATATTTTTGTTTACACTTTTAACATGGCACAAGTCTGACTTGAATACTGTCAGATTAATGCAAAGGCTGCTGCAGCACAAGGTAAAACACGCAGAGACATGCATTGCATCTTGTTTCACCTTCTTACATCACTGTAATGCTTTTAATATCTCAATTATTATCTCTTTTGCACAAAATAGGAGGGGATTTTGAGCTCATTGTTCCTTTATTAGATCTGTATCAAATTGGCAACATAACTTCCTGTCATTCAATGATTGTTCATGTCTGACTTTACAAAACAGGCAGCAGAATTCACTCTCTGATTTAAGGAGTGAACTATATTTACAGTACCAATCAAAAGTCGGGACACACTTTCTCATTCAAGGGAGTGATGTGTCTGAATAAAGCCATAAAGAACTTTAATGTGAAAGTCACACGTTTGAATGACAGGAAGCCGTCACTTAAACATCTCGTTAAAGCCAGCTGTGTTACGTATTTCATATCTGAAAAGGGCTGAAGAAGTGTATCGACATTATCACATCAGAGTATAGAAAAGTAGTTTTGAAATTTGACATCTTAAAGAAAGACATAACTGTAACAGTACTGGACCCAGATGACAATTTTATTCCTGATTACACAGTCAGGATTGCAGTATGATTTATCTATTATGAACACAGTTAATGTTTGATTTTTGTCAAGTACAGAAATGATGAAAAACAATACAGTTGTATCAGATTTTATGTCATAAGCTCATAGTTGTAGTCAAAAAATAGCCTAAGTCATTCTTTGCTGTGTTTAATTGATTTATAAAAACAATGTCATTGTCAAATTGAGCAGGTGAAGAGGAAAGAACCTCTCGAGCTCGAGGAGGGAGACATGAAAAGGCCGCGACCCTCGACCCCGCCAGACGAGGATGACGAAGGTTCGCTGAGCTGATATTGACAGTTTTTAAACAGTTAAGGGTTTGGATTAATCGTCCCGTTGAGTGTAACTGTCAAACTGTTGTTGTTCTGTTTTCCAGCTGCTGATGGGAGAATGCCAGAGGCAGACAGGCACGGAGCTGAAAGGGACAACAAGAGGAGGAAAAAGAAGCCAAGAAGTCGTAAACCTTGGGAGCTTGACAGCGAGGGAGAGGAAACATCTGATGGCTCATCGTCTGAAAAGGTGTTGTTTTTATTTTTAAAGCAAAGAACAAAAAAAACAATAAAAACTCAAGATCAAGAACATGCACAAGTTAGGAGTTTTTTTTGCATTAGATGTGAGTGACATCAGCATAAATGAGTCCTTTAAAATCTTTTTTTTAATCAAATTTTATCATGAAATACCAGGCTGAGCATTATATTCAATAAATATAAATGTTTGATCAGTTATGTATTTTCTTTGTGTTAATGTTTTCATATCAATGAGGTTTTAAGGAGTTCTGTAGTTCTCACGTTTTTTAGCTAGATGGCAGCATTTCACTGTGATTTTTTTTTTTTTATACACCTACAGTCTCTGGTCTGCTCGAGTGAGCTAGTGTTGTAATTACAACCCTTTTTTTTATATGTAGGATGATGAGGAAGAAGAGGAGGAAAGTGAAAAGGAGTCCGATGGTAAATCTCAACCATTAATATCATTACTTTCATTATTACTTTTACTTCTACATTTCAGTCGAGGCAATACCAAAAACTTTTTTCTCTCTTTCGTTTTTAGATGATGCCCTTAGTGCTGATAGCGATGATGAGAGCCTTTCCTCATCCTCTGAGGGCTCATCTTCATCAGCATCCTCATCTTCATCGTCCTCTGAGGATGAAGATGAAGAGGAAGGAGAAAGGGTTGAAAGCGAGGGGCCGGACACCATGGACGAGTCGACCATGGACAGCACAATTGAGAAGGAGGATGACAGGTATAACGTTCATGTGTCCATGTTATGTTTGAGCGCTGGTAAAGAAATGAACAGTGTTCTCAGAAATACCTTTTTGTCAGTGTTACGTAATTAAATTTCCAACATGTTGTTACTGCTACCTCCAATTTGTTCTTCTGCTTTTCTCAGGGAAAATATCACAGCTGCTGTTTCAAAGGCAGAGGTCAAAACCGGTAAGACAGAAGTCCTCATCAATGTCATTAACAAATGCAAAACAAAAACAAAAAAAGATCAACTGCAAATGCAGTGAAAACAAAGTAAGAGAGATTAAGTACATGCATCAATCACAATGTTTATTGGAAGTATGGATCAATTCCTCTGTGGAGGACCCAGACTTAAAAGATTTAGTGTTTACCATTAATCTCAACGGGTCTCTAGTGTGTTTGTTCCTTCAGTTTTGTGTTATTAATATGTTAAGAGGACAGTGTACAACGCAGCCTTGTTGTGAACCTTTGGGAGTAGGGAGCATCTGGGACATGAAGGTTTTTGTTAATAAAGTAAATTCCATTGAATTAGTTTTGATGGTTTGTGTGGAAGGAAGGAGGGTTTCTCTGTGTGGAAAGTTGAGGCAAAGTCCACAAAGTATCACTCATTGTTCCAGGCAATTACGTGGCGGAAAAAAATTATATTGTCCTCCACTGAAATAAACTTCAGGGGGTTCTAGTGATTGCAGACTATATGATATGATTATTAGAGACGGTTTATATGATGCCTGATAGTATATCTTGGGAATTTCACTGGCAGGGAAGTACAATTTGGCCCAGTGCCGTTTGACTCAGATGAACTGGCAATTTTGGCAGTCGGGATAAGAAGTGAGGATTTCCGAAGGGATTTTTGCAATTAGACGACAACATAAAATACAAAAATGATGCAGTGAAAATAAAGTAAGAAACATTAAGTAAAGGCATCAGACACAAAGGTTAACCATTTAAGTAAGAGCTTGAATTTTGAGTTTAAAAGTGAATTTCACACTCTGTTTTACACTCTGACTGATGATTCACTATGAATGAATTTTGCAGCTTTTATTAAAAATAGCACAACAATTAGATAAGCTGTGTTTAGTGCATTGTGTTTAGTTTGGATCAGTCTTTAAAATCTCTTCTATGTCTCTCAGGTGAAGCAAAGGACAGCAAGGCAGATACAACAACAGCTCCTACCAAGCGTCCTCCATCGCCTCCATATCCGCGTCCTTCCTCCCCTATTGTCCTTGTGCCTCCTCTCAAGAAACGCAGGAAGACTGTCTCTTTCTCCACAGACGAGAACGACAGCAAAACACAGCTGCAGGCTGCGCCGTTATCTCCATCTCCATCACAAGTGGCGGGTGAATCTCCCCTCCTCTCTCCTGGCAGACTCCCAGACTCCCCCGCCGCTACACCATCAGCTCGATCCACGCAGGGCATCCAGCTGCTCCCCTTTGCCTCCAAACCAGGTGAAGGCAACGCCCTCATCGTGCCCCCACCTGAACGAACCCACGATTCTGATGAGTCCAAAAAGGGACCCCCTTTCTCTCCTCAAACCACCCCTGTCAAATCCCCCAGCAAACGGGGTGCAGGCAAAGACTCCCCCAAATCCCCCGCCCCTCCTGTCATGGTGTGCCGCACTGTGCAGAACCTGCCGTTGGACCATGCCTCTATGTGCAGGATGGCCTTCGAGGAGGCCCCCCCTCCACCTCCCGTCAACAAACGGTCCAGAGGAAGGCCGCGGACGACCAGCCTGTCCGCTTCTTCCTGTCACTCCCTCAGAGAGGAAGACGAGGACGAGGAAGAAAACGAGCAGAGGTTGAGACTCAGAGAGCAGCTCGGGGCGTCCAGCCTACTGCAGCTGGCTTCGGCTTCAACCACCGACCTGTCTGTGTTGGCTGACGTAGCCCTGAAAATGGACCCTGATGCTGGGGACTCTGAGGAGACAGAGACATCTGACGAGGCAGAGGAGCAGAAGATGGAAGAAGATCTCTTCTCCCCAGAGTCACTGGCCCTGGTTTTGAGCCCAGAGGGTGTAATTGTAGTGATGGAGCACAACTATTGCAAACCTCCTGTTCTCCCAGTATCACCCGGTACCAAAAGGACTTCCTCCAAACAAGACCCCTCTGTGTTGCTCCCAGCAGACCTCAACGCTATTTCCGGGGTGCTTGAAGCACCAGAGGAGGTCATTGGAGAGGCGCTACCTTCCAGGGGAGATACAGGGGAATACTTGTCTGCAATGGGAGTGCTGTGTGAGTCTGAGGATTCGGGGCAGGCTGCTTCTCTACCTCCATCATCAAAGAAGAAGAGCATAGTTGGCAAGGGATTCGAACTTGAAAATGACAAGAGCAAAAAGAGGAGAAGAAAAGACAAAGAAAACCAGGAGGTTCATCACACGAAAAAACAGAAGGAACAGCCGGGCAAGAAACAGAGGAAGCGGAAACTAGAGGTGCGTAGGACTTTGTTCCTGTAAATATTTGTCAGTGTCTTAATCATAGACGGTGTGACATATGTAAGAATCTGTCACAATGTGTCTGACACAATAGAAGTGAGAATCATCTGTAGGTTCATTGTTAGGTTTCTGTAATAGTGGCACATTCGCGTTGGTGTTTTATTGTAATATCATATCAAACAATGACTGACTGTTCCCTGCTTGTCTCGTGCACACACAAAAGTCCCTACTATTTGAAATTATATGTTTTGGCTTAACCAGTGGAGGAAAAAACAACACGCTGTAACACGCCACGATATAATTAGATGTAATTTCAAAGAGTGAAAACCTGTTTTTAATTGGCACGACCAGATTTATGTAACCAACCTTATTTTTATCTGTTGGGCAAATGGTTGATTCTGGCTAGAGGAGCAGAGGGAGGAAGGGATGTGGCCCTGTTTTCTTTTCTACATTAACTCACTAGTCTGAGCTGTTGACGCAATCAACGCAGACCTTCATTGCCTCAGTGTTTTTATGTAAAACATGTGGTATTCATCACGTTTCTAGCTTATGTCAGCCAGGCGTGCGCCACGAGCACACTCCTCTTCTTGTTCATCAAGGGTTTTTCTTCACCCCCGCCAGGCTGATTGAGCAGTTTTCCTTTTACTGAAAACAACACTTTTTCGGTTTTCAGCTTGCCTTCTCGTTAAATTACTACTTAACAAACATTTATGATTGATCTGTGTCATCTGCTGAACTGAGTCAGACCGATCCTGAGGCTTATCTTTCCTGTCTGACAGGAACAGTAGCTTCATACATTAAATGTTTAGTCTTTGCTGTATAAAACAGCATCTGTACATATTTCCCCTGAAAGTTAATGTTAGAGTTAAAAACAGGTAATGATCCTGCATGTATATATTCATTTTGTTAAATCTGTAAACATGTAAATGACCCAGATAACAATATTTAGTCATTAGTCCTTAATATCTCTATGGACAGTGACCGAAACTGTCCAATAATTGAGTTACCTGTCATGTGACTTCAACAGATTAGGAACTAAAAGGCAACAATGGATCTTTTTTTGCTTTATTCTGGACCAAAGAAACTGAACTACATGCGTGAACACAGCCTTAGTGCTCATCTCTAGTTGTGTTTATCCAGTTCTTCTCTAGTAATGTTCATTTCCTCTGCGCAGGACTCGGAGGAAGACGTAGACGTAGAGGAGCTTGAGTCCGGCGAGCTGTCTAGCTCAGACACCGAGGATGAGGTGGTCGAAGAGGTGAGGAAGAGCGAGCGTCTCTTCCTGCAGGAAGCGGGAATAACGTCGTCACAACGCTGGCCGAAACCTGTCCCTGCACCCAAGCCGCTGGCCCTGAAGTTTGAAAACCGTAGCGAGTTTGAGCAGATGACGATCCTGTATGACATCTGGAACTCCGGTCTGGACGGTGAAGACTTGATGCTGCTGAAGAAGACTTACGAGAAGCTGCTACAGGACAACCACAGCTCTGACTGGCTCAACGACACTCACTGGGTCAACCATACTAATATCCTTATCAGTGACTACCTTCTGTATTCAATATGTTGTCAATGTGATAGTCATAGAAACAAATGTCTAAAAAGGTCTTAATTTCATTGTGTAGTTTCCTGTTATTTCCCTTGACCTTTGAGCTGCACTAACCAATTTGCCAAACCCTCGGCGTAAGAAGAAGAGCGCGGACGGACAGCTTCGTGAGCATGTGACCGGTTGTGCCAGGAGCGAGGGCTACTACGCCATCAGCCGTAAGGAGAAAGACGTCTACCTGGACCTGGACCTGCCCGAGCAGGTCATACGGGAGGTGGAGAATGTCGACAGCTCGGTAAGCAGACTCCCAGTTTCTCTCTCTGATTGTGTGCTTTTTTTTTTTAAGACTAAGAAAACTAAATGAAACATAACTGGCAATTAAGGTAAATGGTCTGCAGCCGTTCTATTTTAAAAGTTAACCGCATTAATTAATGGATTAAATCGAGGTTAAGGAAAAGAGGAGTTGGAGTGCTCCGCTGTGTTATTATTAACGTCATGTCTCCAGCAGTGGAGAGCAGCCTCTCTGCTGCTCCGGGGAAAGCCATCGTTGTCCAAGGAGCTGAGCGGCTGCAGGGTTTTTGAGGGGAAACAGTTATTTTTAGAGTTATTTTCGTCACCTCAGAGTTGGTTTACGTTGTTTAATGCTGCATTGTGTGTTGGTTAGCTAGTCTCGTTTGTTACCGCTGGAGTTCGCTGCTCCGCTGCGCTAACGTTACACTCTGAGTGATGGCGCAGAAAGTTCACACTATACTTAACGTTCTTCTTGCAAAGGTAATTATTTTAGTCATTAAATCAAAAAAAATGCTTGCAACTGCTGCTTTTTCCGAAGATGAACAACCAGATAACTCCAGCGTGTGCCCTCGCAGTTGAGTTCCGCCTTTTTTGTTCCGTCTTCATCACATATTAACTAACATTTAGAAAATCTATTTTTGACATTAGTGAATTGATTCAGAATCGTAGGAGATAAGAATCAACATTCTTATGTGCATTGATTTTTTTTTTTTTTTTTTTTTTTCCCCACCCCTACATGTCTGAACACAGCCTCAGTGTTGGTTATTTATTACAGGTAGTGTAGTGATGTTCTCTGTGGAGGACTTAGACTTGAAAGTAGGATGTGGGGGAGTCAGTCAGTCATGAGTTAATGTGTTTACCATTAAGTTTGATAGGTAGAAGTGACTAGCGTGCTTGTTTGTGCAGTGTTTGATAAATAAAATGCTGAGAGGACAGGATATGATGAAGCCTTGCCGTGAACCTTTGAAAGTATTGAGCATCTGGGACAAGCATGACTGTAAAGAAGTTAAACAAGTTAATCCACTGAATCCTGTTTGCATCGAGACTTGTTGGAAAGTTTTATAGCGTCAGTGGGTGTAAATGTGTGTAAAGTTGAGGCAAAGTTCACGTCAAAGAATATCGATGTGTGATGTTCCAGATAACCGTGTTGTTGAGATAAATCATATCGTCCAAGCCTCCATTGGCTCTACAAACAATTTGAAGGAGTCCAGTGCTTGCTGAGTATAATATTTATATGATGTCTGATAATGGGTCTCGGGGAATTTAATTGGCAGAATAGTGAGTACGTTTGGCCCGCTGTCATTTGGCACAGATGAACTGGCAATTTTGGCAGTCAGCATAATAAAAGGTGATTTCCAAGGCGTAGAGATGGAAGTTAAGGGATGTGTGGATCAGGGATTTGGTTTTTCTGACTACCTGATCAGCACAAAGGTTGATACCTTAACCATATTTGTTGTCAAGCCCAGAGGTTTTGCACGGTTAAACAATAACATCTGGTTGAACTTCTTGGCTGAACAACAACCATTAGACGTTTTAAATTAAGGGTGGCTGTGGCTCAGGAGGAAGAGCGCTGATCGTAAGATCTGCGGTTCAATCTCAGACTCCTCAAAGTCAGTTAGAACTGCCTTTGCTGTGGTGGATGGATGACTGATCACTGTGCAACCCTCAAAGAATGTGTTTGAGACAGTTTAAAGATACTGTAGGTCATAGATAGTTTTCATCTGTTAGTTTAAACCATCACAAACTATCTAGTTGATCTTTATAAAGCTCCCCTCCACTCAAAAATGTCTGTTTCTTATTGTTCCTTGAGTTGGATGTTTGAGCTTCTCTGTGCAGAATGATGTATGTGCAGAGTTTATTTTCACATGAATTAGCTTAAAGCGAAAATTTTTCCTCTGTGCTCACCCTAAATGTCAGTTTAAAGCGTAAACTGTACGTTCAAGCACAACATCATTGTGTTGCAACATCATGACAATTTTCTAACCAAACTCGTTCCAGTATGCAACTTCTATGGAAACATACTGTATGTTTAAAGCGTTCTTGCAACATTTACTTATGTATTTGCGAAACACTGTCGGTTAAAGCCACTGGTGAGTGGGTGCACACACACAAACACTTAACCATGGGTTTTTAAAATGTCCCACTGTTAAAACCGAAACCAAACATTTGATTTGTCAACTTCTGGAGGGAGTCAGTACATTGTCCAGAAGGTTTCCAATATTACATACCATTCCCTCTTGACACTGGATATCATTTGCAAACACCACCCCTTGAAACAAGCAATGATTGGGTCAGCTCACACACACACACTTTTCTTTCTTACAACCATCCCAGATCAAGTAATTTTTACAAAACTCACGGTTCGGATCGTATCACAGTTTTGAGTCACGGTTTGGATCATTTTTTGGATCAGGAAAAAAAAAGAGACAAATATAATTTTGCTTTCCATTTATTCTGTAAAACACTTAAAGCAAAGAACTTCTGCCCATTGTCTTAAATGAAAACAATGTTCAACATGTCCAATGTCTAAATAAAATCTTCAAATATTTATAATATTCATTTGTTAAACTAAAGTGTAATATGAGGCTTCCTCATATGATGATCCACATCATCGAAACTTGATGATGACTCACAAACATGAACACACATCTTGTCCTGCAGCCACCAAACCAACATTAAACTGGGTGCACTGCTAATCTCAGTTAGCAGCCAGATAGCTAATTATCTGCAGAACATTAAACATCATGTAAAGAAACCTGCAGATGTCACCTCAGACCATTTGATGCAGGTTTGGTCGTCGTTCTTCAGAATCCCTGTTAGCAACACGCTGCCTGTCTATGACTTGTACTGACAGCAGTTTGTTTACTTTGTCTTAAATGAGGCTTTGCTTTAATCCACAATTCACATGTGTATCAAACTGGGAGGGAGGCGATCCGTTCCATTACACCGCTACTCACATTGACCTTTCTAAAGCATCTGGCACACACGCACATCATCAATTAATGATTTTCCATATGGAGATAATAATATTCGCACACTGCCGGAGCGTCGTTGACAAGGAAAGATGGAACATTTTGGCAATCAGATCAGGAAAAACAGCTGCTGGGGGGGAAAACTTTAGGAAAGCTCTTGTGTTGGGTTGCTATGTAAATCATGGATTTCCCTTTAATGTGTTTTCCACTCTGGCTCTGTGCTGTGTTTCACTCTCTCCATGGAGAAAAGCATGTTTCTTTATACCCAGGGCAGAGACGTGGCTTTGTGGTTTTGATGTAGCTCTGAGCTATGTGCCACTGATTCGGTGGAAAACGAGATGTAACCGGACACTTCATCAGTCAACATCCTTCATGCCCTGATCTAAGCTGCAGGGCAAGTTTAAGGTGTGACCGGGGATGTGGTTTCATCCCACTGGTGATTTGATTGCGAAGCAGTTATCAGGAATTTATAGTGTTCTTTAAAAAGAACTCACTGGTCTTAATAGTACAGCTATTAAGGTTGACCGTTTTGAACTTTGAATGCTGACTTCCTGATGTTACAACATCTGGCGCAGGTAACGCTTTTCTCGTTAAAAGCTAACGTTATTGAGAAAGCCGAACACACAAAAAACCAAAAGTACGTGTTTGCTCTGTTTTTGACCTGTGTGTTGTCTGCGGCTCAAGTGATGAGTCATCTTTTTGTTGGGTTGTTTTTTCCACCATTATTGTCGTTTCTATGACTTCTCAGCAAGTTACAGCCAAGCTCACTTTTCCACATCAAATAAGACTTTTCATGTGCAGCTGATTTCATCCATATACTTATCGTTATCAAAAAAGATGATAAGGTTGCAGTTTACTAAGGATTATCAATGAAATGAGGATTATTTTGTCTTTTGTTCTTCATGATGTGTAGTAGATTTGACATTTATCTTGCAGTTGTACTGTAAAAACACTGTTTGGCTTCAGCTTCTGTTTAGTTTTCAGTCTTTTTGGTGTTCAATTAAAGACAACTCGTAATAATTGCTGATATCATGTGTAAGACACAGAATCTATAATTGTCTTTGGGTTTGGTTTGGTTCCTCTTCACACAGAGAAAAATCTAACCAAAATGCATCACTTCTCGCCACAAGAGAACGTTTTCTCGTATCTCGAGCGGAAGTGAGAAGGTAAACGCAGGAAGGGCCGACATTGATTCATTCTCCGCAGGTCTGAACACAGCGGAGTCTGATTCAACCGGACTGATGCAGATCTGAAAACACTCTTAGTCTGAGGAATTATTCATATCCTGCATTTGTTGTAATTCTTCAAAATGGACTGCGTGCGCTGATTAAGTGGTTTTGTCTAAATTTAGTTCAGAAACAGATGAGAAACTCCGTCCCTTTTCTTAACATTCAGTCTTATCTGACACCTCCGCCAGTCTGTTGTTTCACATGAACCTCACCCACACTAACTTGACTGTTGCACATTGAGGTCAAAGTTCCCTCTCCTCCGGTTCAAGGTCATATGATAACGTGACAGTGTCAGTGGCCCCTTTTGTAAAGCTATTCGCTGTCTTGTTTCTTTCCAGGGGACAAACCGGCTGCTATCAGAGAGACGTTCAGAGCAGCGCCGCCTCCTCACGGTCATCGGCACCCCAGCCGTTATGGACTCTGACCTGCTCAAACTCAACCAGCTCAAGGTACGGCCATTAACAACAGCCATGATAGCTGACACAGTGTTCACAGTGTTGCTTTTAGCTTCCACTTTTAGTTCTTTCAGTAAGTTTTGCATCAACAGATTAAACCTTGTGTTCCTGCTGATCAAACATTAACATCTCCGCCAGCTGCCATGAAGAAATAGAAGTCATCCACCTTTATCATATTGCCTCTGTGCTATAATATCAATAAAAGAATAACGGCCATCTTCCATTTACATCCTAAAAGCATGTTGCGTTGTGTTATAATACAAAGAAAACACTGGAAACAGGAGTAAACTGCTACCCCAGCTTTGTCAATATGTGTGTTTTACATTCAGATAAATAGTAAAGAAGAGGGTGTGGTTTAGCGAGCAGTTAACTGACGCACTACAGATATTTTATGACGACAATAACCGGACCCGGTGGCTGCATGCAGCGTATCACGAGTCCTGTCCTCAAACCGAAGTCACAAACTTTGCAAACTCTTGGATTACATTACATTTGAATGTAATGCTCGCTAACAAGATAACACATGTAAATAAGATTTAAATTGATTTTTCCTTTTGCCTGGCTCTCCTTCTTCCAGTTTAAACTGGGCTAAACATATCTGAGCTGTACACAGACACGAAACTGAGCCCCCTCCCAGCCAGCAACTCCCTGAAGAAGGGTGGTGGTCACGTCTTTGGGTGGTGGCCGTTTTAGTGTTGCAGCTGTGATAAACACAGTGAATGAGAAATTACTGCCAAAACTTAACTTGAATCAGCATTTTCTGCCTTCATGCACTCTTACGTAAGATGATTTTATTACTCAATTGAACTCTGAAATCTCTGCAAATATGCACTCAAACCAGCAAATATGTGTTGTTTTAATATGTATGTCTGTTTATCTATTTGTTATTTATTTATAATCATTTAAGTACCAAAAGTTTTGCTGTTTAAGGTAAAGATCCAGGAGTCCTCTGGAGTGGCTTGAGTTTTAGGAAATCTTCTATTCATCTGACAGTTTGTGTGATTTTATCATTTTTAACAAGAGCTTTGTTTTGTCCTCGTGCAGTTCCGCAAGAAAAGGCTTCGATTCGGACGCAGCAGGATCCACGAGTGGGGCCTGTTCGCCATGGAGGCCATCGCTGCTGATGAGATGGTCATCGAGTACGTGGGTCAAAACATCAGACAGGTAAAGCTTCCAGTCTGTGAATATGCTGTATGTGAATCTTATTAAGTGTTTTATAAAGTGATGATACATCTGTAAAATGAGTGAAGAGTCACTATTAGTGCATTAATACAACTCACTTGTTAGCTGTTAGCTGTTAGCCACGCACCATCTCAGATAACATGCTTCGTTTAAGTGATCGTGTGGCATCAGCGAGTGAATATTTGTGTCTTCTCTGTGTCCAGATGGTGGCTGACAATCGAGAGAAGCGATACGCTCAGCAGGGCATCGGGAGCAGCTACTTGTTCCGAGTGGACCACGACACAATTATCGACGCCACCAAGTGTGGCAACCTGGCACGATTCATCAACCACTGCTGCACTGTGAGTCTTAACGTCCTCGATCAGTCCGTATATGACACAAGTTTGTTCATGCTCCTGTCGCTCATCTGTCTCTCGTTGTCTCGTTCTTTATAGCCAAACTGCTACGCCAAGGTCATCACCATAGAGTCGCAGAAAAAGATCGTGATCTACTCGAAGCAGGCCATCGCCGTCAACGAAGAGATCACCTACGACTACAAATTCCCGCTGGAGGAGAACAAGATCCCCTGCCTGTGTGGAACAGAGAACTGCCGTGGGACACTGAACTAGTGGACGCATTTCTCTCCCTCACTTGTCAGTGGCCAGCCAAACCCCCCCCCCTCCCACCCCCCACCCGCTCTCCCCTCCCGCTCCCTCTCCCCTCCTCAGAGCGTTCCTCAAAACAAAGCCACCTTTTCCTGAACACCCCCACCACCGCTCCTCTGGATGGCCTCACAGTACCCAGGAAACAGAAACGCACACACTTGCACTTTTCATCCACCTGGCAGTCTGACAAGCCAGTGCTTGAGGGGGTTGTGTAACCTGGCATGAGAATACTTTGGGGGGGGCGGGTAGGCGGGTAGGTGGGGGCGCTCTGCTTCAGCATTAGCTCTCCTGTGGCAGTATTGTTTGACTTGATGGGGGGGGGGGGGGAAATTATGCTCCAACACAAGTTGTTCCACACAGCCAGGCATGAAAGCTCCGTCTATCTCCATGCCAATATCCGTTTTGAAGGACGACGTTTAGAACCGAAAAGAACACCGGTGTTTTATGTCCACGTCAGCTCACATGATCTTCAGCCTGGATCGCTTTTCCAGTGTCAAAAAAAAAATCCCTCCTGCACCCACCCCACCCAACCCACCCACCCACCCACCCAGATCCGCACACAGACGCACACAGAAATACGAGACAAATTCAGGGTTTTTAAAAGCGCTTGTTGACGGCGCACTTTTAAGATGAATAACTTCAATCGATTTGGTCTTCAGTTATGCAAGATTTCCAAGTGTGAAGATTGTTTTTGGAGCTTTTTTTTTTTTTTTTTTTTTTTCTCTTCCACTTCATAGTATTATATGATAATATTACTATTGCTGTTATTAATGGTATTGTTATTTAGTTGCATTAGCTGTAAGTATCTTACAGTGAAATGAGCTTCAGTGTACCCACCCACTGTCCTCAGTGGTTCGTGATTCACCAGCCCTATAAATCAGTTGTTTCCCGTCTCCATTGTGCGTAAATCTCCTGATCCGCCGCCACCCTTTTTTGTCCCAATGACAACCATTGTTTTTAACCCCGCAGCTCATTTGTAGCTCAAATTGTGTTTTAATTTTTTTACTGAGTTTCTCCCCCCTGCAGGATCAGCACAACAGAGAATTGACCTGTGTTGTTTCTTTTTCATTTTTTTTTTTTTTTTGGTTTGTTTGTTTTTATTTGTTTCTTCCCCTCAAAATTTAAGCTATGTCAACAAAAGGTCTTGTGAGAAGAGCCTGTTGAGTGTTTGGTAGAATCTGTGTCTTGTTATTTCTGTCTGTGTAAAGTTTTTTCCTTTCATGTTTGGTTTTTTTTTTTTTTTTTCCAACCAGCGAATGTCAGATTTCCAACAGTCGCTATAAACATTTTCTGGGAGTATGTCATCGTTGAGGCAAAGATTCCTACCAAACTTCTGCAGGTCCTAGTAAAAAAACGTGTGGTCAGTGTTTAACTTAGTCACTCTGTGTACTACCAATGTTTTTAAAAAGGCACATTTATTTTTATTAGGTCAGGTCTCTTTAAAGGTTTAGTTTAGTATCTTTTTACCCCTGTTGTTGTTGTTTATTTTTGGCCTTTCCAACATGCATTCGTATGTGTTTTTATTTGACAGTTAGGATTTGTTTGCCCTTAACAAAACATCCCTCCCTGACAAATGTATCTTCTTAAGGCAAACAAATATCCTGCTTCACGATCTGTTTTGCAGTGTAGATGGGTGGAAGGTATAAACTGTGTGTGCCTAGATGAGATAGATGAGCAGGATTGTGACACACCACAGAGGAGGGGAGGGGAGGGAGAGGGGGGGGTGGGGGGGGGTGTCTACAGCCCCTTGTGTTGTGTGTGTCTCTCTGTTTTTGTTTTTTTTTTCATATGGCTATGGCCGTCCAAAGTTTAACTCTCATTTTTCGAACTTTTTTTTTTTTTTTTTTTTTCTTTTCCGCAGAAGACTTTTCTCATTTTGTTCCCTCCTAAACAGGAAAAATGTGTAAGATATTTCTTGTTGCAATGAAAGCCTTTCAGTACAAACCAACCTTCTTTACTACAGGATTAAAAAGATGAAAGGAGAAAAAAAAAAAAAAAAATCAAAGAAGTACATGTAAATATTGTAGAGGTGTTTGTTTCTCGTAGAAACACACTGATTCCAAGCTGTAAATATGTCGTTCCTTTTCCTCTCTCCATGAGGAGGAAACATGTACATACCTTCCATTCATTTATTTTTTATTGTTTTTTCCTTTTAATTTGATGATTATTTTAATATTATTTGCAATATTTCTCTTGTATTAATGCGTTGGACCCTTTATTAATGGTGCATTAAAATATTTTTTAAATAAACGAAACCTTCATGTCGTTCTTCAGTAACTTTCTGTCTCACTGTCATAAACACTGAAGGTCAACCAGAGTTGGAGGATGCTGACTGCTAATTGAACAGGGTTTTTTTTAATGCAAAATAGGAAGTACATATAAATAACTTGCATAGCAGAGACAACAGGAAGTCACTTGTGTCCTATTTCCTCTACGTGTAGGTTGAAATCAACTCTGATGATGCACCTGCAACTTCGACATTTCCCGTTAGGGGAAACGAAACGATAGAGGAAACGTTGAAATCTGACCTAGACTAGATTTCTTAAAGTCATGAAGCGATGACGAAGGAAAAAAGGGGCCGGTGAAGCTCACAGAGCAGAGGAAGAGGAAGGAGAAGTCAATGACCTGAGATGGAAAATCTCTGACACACATCTACAGTTCAACCATTTCTATGTTCAAGTTCAAGTTTATTTGTCATTTGTGCAGAATAAAATGTCATCTGCGTATTGAAAAACTTGAGATGAGGCTCATGAAAATACTGCAGGCAAAGTAATTATTACACAATAACGGTGAGATAAATGTTATGAGACGATATGTCACCATCAGGTAATTTTGAGGTGAACTGGTTACTAGAAAATAAGTGAAATTTTGGATGTGGAAGTTCATTTGTTGTATGAAGAAAAGCAATTTATGATTTCCCTCTGAGTCACATGCAGACTGCCTGGAACTGGAAATGGCAGGATGTTTCTTGCTTGTGTGTGCGTGTCTGTGTGCGAGTCAACACAACCACAGGGCTTTATCAGTTCAACTGCTGCAGAGGTTGCAGGCACCTATTGTTCCTTTCATTCTCTTGTCAAGAAACTTCCAAAGGACCGACGTAAGATACGAGAAGCACAAGGTTGTTTCTGGACTTCTTCCATGCGAGAGGGAGTTGACTTTTTTTTTTATCAGAATATTTTATAATGATAATAATTTCATAATAGTTTATCTTATAAATATTTTGTTATCAACATCATCTGTCAGTGTGTCCATTTACGTGCACACTGATTAGTCCATGTTATCTTATCCTGGTTTTAAAGGTCAGGTTCACATTTTTCAACTCTGACTTAAAACTAGTCAGTTGACCAGAAGATAATGTGAAGCTTCAACTGTCCAAATTGTAAAAAAGTAATTCAATTAAAATGTATTTCTATTATGTATTATTAATCCCCCTTCTTATAGTAGCGATATTTATATAATAATAATAACTCAGTGGACACAAATTTTTGCTTTTTAATCCAACTGTTTATCATTTTTGACAAATTCAATATGAATAAAATGAAATGCACGATTAGAAAACCAAACTTTACCTTCTTTCTGACTGATATTAAGCTCTATTACAATTCTCTAGTCAAGCTGCAAAATTTAAAAAAAAGCAACAAACAATTTTTAAAACATACAAAATTATTTACTAATGCTTCTTGATTATTATTCTGAACCCTTTTTTGTATTTATTTCCCTACTCATTAAAATGTTTTCGTTTTTACTGAACGTTAAAAGCTTCTTGCACAATCCTTTTACCAAAAAAAAAAAAAAAGTTTTTAATTTTACGATGTCTTAAAACGTCTCAATTTGTCGTTGTTTCCAGTAAAGTTGAGGAAAAATCTAAACCAAATGTATTATAATGTGTTAGTCACCTGTTTATTATATTTAAATAAAGTTGTAAAATTTAAAAAAAAAAAAAAAAAAGTTGTGGGCTGTCCTCTAGCCTGTGTTTTATTCTCTGGTCCTTGCAGTGCTCCGTCAGTATTACTGTTCTCCGTTGTTCAGTCATCGTCGTTTCTGCGCCTGCGCAAAAACTTCATTCGCAGTATGTCTGAAGATCGGCGGGGTCTCGTCTACCTGATCACGGGGGGCTGCGGCTTCCTCGGCAAGCACCTGCTTCGGGTTTTACTGGAGAATGAGGACAACCTGACGGAAATCCGACTGTTTGACAAACACATAGACTCACGTTTGAGCGGACACGGCACAGGTAAGACAAAAAAAACAAACAAACAAACAAACAAAAACTGCAGCTTTGTGTGTGTTTTTTTGTGGAGGTGATGCTTATGTTTGATATTTAAAAACCAAACTGCATTTTAAATTTCGTTAATTTAACGTTATATCGCATGTTGGCAACGTTAGATGCTTTTTGAAGACATGACTTGAACAGTTTCTAATGTCATATGATGCTTTCTTCATTTCGGCTTCACTATAAGCTTCCATGGAGCTCTTGCTTCACTGGTATTTCAGCCTTTGTGACTATTTCACAAACTTCCGCGGTGTATTTCATCTTGAAGAGGACCGCAAACATGTTATTTTGCCCCGAGGGGCAATTCCTGATGCAGGCATAGTAATAAAAACCATACAATAGGACATATAAAGACAATAAATAAGAGACAAACAGTGACTACGTGGCAGAGACAGAACAATACACAACAGTGACAAACAGCAGTAACCATGTAGCAGTCAAATGTCCAATAATAATAATAAGTCTTAAAGAGATTGGGGGGTATGAGGGGGCTCCACATATACCTACACCTACCTGTGGCTCCTCCTCACACCTATGGCAGACTATAGGTGTGGAGGTTAAGTTCGGGGGGGAAAGGTGGAGAAGGGGGCCGGGAGCAGCCTCATGCGTGAAGGTTGCCTACCTCTGGTTAATCACTGCTGCAGGGCAGTGCAGATGCCTGCCACATGGCAGCTATGCAGAGGCCCTGTGTGGGACAAAGGGTGGGGTCCTGTGGACTGAGTTATTCGGAGCGAGACCAGAGCCCAGAGGGGGTGGCCTGTGGTTTTTGGAGCAGGTGTTCACTGCACCCTGGAGGTGCTTCTTGTTTTGGATTGTGAGAGAGCTGAAACAGCAAATGAATGAGAAGGTTATTGTGCTTTCTGTGAAGGAGATGTAAAATGTAGTGAAGATATTCCTGTTTACTCCAAAAGAGTTTAGCTTCCTCAAGAAATACTGACATACATGAATTATGGCTGCATGTTTGGTGAACATCTCCTCGGTCTTGGTGACACTCAGGAGCTGTCACACCTGTTGTGAATATTTTGAGTGATGGTCAGCACCTAAGTGGAGGAAAAAAAAGTGCACACAAGCCTTTGATGTCTTTAAAGCTGAAAACGTTTATTAAAGTACATGATCAAGGAGAACTGAAATGGTGAACATCAAGGTCTCGGATGCTGTCTCTCTCCGTTCTGCCTTTGAAGGTCTGAGTCTTTGTCTTTAACCCAAGCAGATCAGCCTACAATATGAAAAATTAGTCTAATTGGCTCACTAGTTTCTAAACAAGGAACTGGATTTTACCCGTGTCATTTCAGGACACGTTGCATGGAACTTCAGGTCACTGTCAGCACATTTTGATTTGAATGTCTGGCAATAGAATCTAAGCATCCACTTATCTGTGTTATCTTAGAAAGCCTCCTCTGACCTTGGCGACCAAAGCAATATTCATTTACCATCTATCAGAGAGGTTTCTGTTTCCCAAAACATCACAGACAGCTGGAATGTCAAGGAGAGGAGAGGATGCCTCCTTCCTGCCTAAGAATTACAGCGTGACCTCAAAGGTCCAGGCTTGACCCAATGTAACTCAATTTCTAACCTCCTAAAGATGGAAAATTCCAGAACAACACCTTTCCACAAACTCACTAAACATGGGCCCCTGATCTTGGGCAGTAAGCAGAGAAAGGAGCACAGTATCGTCTGCAAACAGATGACAGCTTCTGAGGTCATCTGTAATGGGTGTGGCGACACAGCCCCGGGGTGTTTACTTTAAATTTTATGAATCTTTTCTGGGTGTATGTTGGTGTTGTAATGCCTGTGTTTTCTTCAGTGGTCACTTGCATGCTTACTTTAGGTATAACTGGACTATTTCTCTTATAATCTTGTATTAGACTATGTTAAACTTACTTACTGTGATACACCCCCACTCATAAATAGGCCTACTGTATGTTATTTTGGAGTTATGGATGTTGTGTAACAGTGTAGGCGAACTTATTTGATCTTATCAAGCACTTGTCGACTATTTGAATGAGGCATGAGGGGTGAAAATGATAACTTACGAATAAAGAGATTCAGGTTATTCTTACTATTAATCATTCCTCCTGGCCAAAATCCACAGGCCTCCTTCTGTGCAAGAAAAAAAAAAGTATTTAAAAGTATTTTTCTGAAGCGAACATGAAGTTTCAATCAAGTACATTCAAGTAGTAGATTTTTCAGTGTTACAGTCTTTTTAGTGCCAAAGTCCCTCTTTTTGTTATACTTCCACTGCAGCTCAACAGGGAAACACAAAGAGGGAATTTGATGCCAGAAAAAAAGACAGTAAAAGTGTCAGATCTCCACTTGATATGACTAACTCACACTGCTGAAGCTTCATATAAACTTCAGATACACTTTTAAATGTATTTTTGCACTAAATGTGGATTACACTTACACTGAAAGCACATTTGAAGGGGATATTTTAGTAACCAGTATGAACAGGAGAGATGGTTACAGCAGGAAAAATATGCTTCAATGTTTATTTGGGCTCCTGATTGTTGTTTTAAGACTGACCATGGAAAATTGCAAACCTGTCATTTAAGTACAGCTGGACTCTGTATCCTTACATAGAAAAAAAAAAAAAAAAGATTCCAGGATAACCAACTCCCAGCTACGTTTCCTGTGTCCGGATAAAGATGTTCACTTCAGTGAATCTTCCATCATGATATGACCTTGTTCATTCATTATGTGTCAGTGTTTAAGGTCACTGTAATAGTCTGTGGATTACGTAAGTCACACGTAAACGGGATGTAGGTGTGTTATGCTTTCCATGGAAGTCCACACACCTTTAATCTCTGTCATGTGTCATCATTATTTCCTGCCAGCGAAAAACGACACTAAAAAAAAACTCATCAAAAGTCAAACTGTCTTAGTGAGAAGCCACAAGCAATTCACATAAAAGTAAATCATAATCTACAACAGTACCCTTTTCCCTTCAAAAGAATCGGGAATGCGCTCAACCACAAATTACGCTTTTCCCATAGAGGAAAATGCTTTGTTTAAGCTCTCATTGAGGGACCAGTGAGCCGTAACTGGAGAGCTCGGTCTCCATAACACCCATTGTAGGCCTCACAGTGCAAGCAAATATGAGATGTGTGTGTGTGTGTGTATGTGTGTGTGTTTCCACTAATTAGAGGCCAGTGGCAGCATCTGTAATTAAACCGCTCACAGTTTGTAGTTAGTGAGGTTACATATGGGAATGCAGACTTGAGAAGGAGTGTTTGTTGTATTGCGACAGAATCTCTGACTCAACATTCAAAAGTCCAGTTCTGCAGGACTCCGCCTGTCCTCGTTATCTGCCAAGGTAATTTCAAGGTAAAGCAGAGTGCGAGACCTTGATATATGATGACGATGCTAAAAGTTGTTGCCACGATGAAAAACATTCATGGAAGCACACATAGACTTTGCCAGGCGTGAGGAAGAGTTGGGCATATCTACCATAAATACTGTGAGATGGTTGAAACATTGCAAACCCAATGTCGGTGGTGGAAAGTACATTTACTCATTTAAGTACTGCACTTAAGGACAGTTTTGAGGTACTTGAGTATTTTCTGCTACTTTATACTTCCACTCCACTGCATTTCAGAGGGAAATATTGTACTTTCTACTCCACTACATTTATCTGACAGCTTAAGTTACTTTTCAGGTGAAGATTTGACACAATGGATAATATAACAAGCTTTTAAAATACAACACATTGTTAAAGATGAAACCAGTGGTTTCCAACCCTTTTTTAGCTTTTGACGTCTTATAAAAAGCAGTGTGTAATCAGGGTCACATTTCAGATGTTTATGAGTTGTTAACAGCTCCACCAAACAGTGATTTTTTTCCCTCTAAATTTCTCAAATGCTTTCATTTCAGTAGACGTTCAAATGATCCAATATTTCACCAGAAATCAAAGATTAGAGAAAAAGTCCAAAAACTGAAAACAGATTTGTGTATCTGAACTTTGTTTTTTCTCCTTTCCTCTCACGTTAATCATCTCATGACCCCTCAGATTTATCTGCTGACCCTTTGGAGGGGCCCGACCCCTAGGTTGGGAACCAGTGGACTAGCTCCACCTCCAGCAGCTACAACAATAACATGCTGCTCTAACACTGATGCTTCACTATTAATAATCTAATGATGTCATATATAATAATATATCAGTCAGAGGGACCAAACCACTACTTTTACTGCAATACTTTAACTACATCAAGCTGATAATACTTATGTACTTTTACTTAAGTACATTTTTCATGCAGGACTTTTACTTGTAATAGATTATTTTTACAAGGCTTTGACTTAAGTAAAGGATCTGAATACTTCTTCCACCACTGCCCAATGCACAATAAACAGTATTTGTATATGTTATCATTCTGGACTCGCTCTGGACTTCGTCCTCTCTTTTATCTTTCTCCTTTTATACAGTTGTTATTTTACTTAAATTGGGGCTCAAAGACATCAAATTTTATTTCAGTGTTGACACCTGCTGTGTTGCTGTGACAGTAAAGCTCTTGAAATGTATCATCCCACAGACATTTTGCAATATAATTTCTACCAAGGGAGCTGTATGACATTTGATTTACAAGATGTTTGCATAAATGTGTTTAGTACTTGAACTTATTTGGTATTTAACTAAATAAACCAAAAACACATGTGCATTTCTGGGTGTTTTATCTCTAAACTGTTGCTCTGTAACATTCCCAGAAGAGGTGCTGCACCACAAATAGTCATAAAAATGATCTCAGACTTGACACAGATAATTGGCAGTGTTATTGTCAGCTAAAGTCAAATGGAGGTTTTGAACTTAGTTTCTCACATTCTTGGATTCCTTTGTAGAGTTCTTAGGAATATAACCCTTATCTGAGTACTGCATGGTTTTGACTTTGTGTTTTCCTGCCTCTTTCTCAGAGTTGAAAAAGGTGGTGGTCATCCAGGGAGACATCACAGACTACAGCAGCGTGTCGGAGGCCTGTAGCGGGGCAGATGTCGTCATCCATACAGCCAGCTTGGTGGACGTTTGGCACAAAGTGCCGGAGGCCCTCATCTACTCTGTCAACGTCACAGGTGAGGCATGAAGGAAGCTGTGATCGCTCCCTCGATGATAAAAGGGAAAAGGGATGAGGAAGAAACAAGCGAAGTGTGATTCCGCTGGAAAACTGCCCAAAACTGGGGGGAAACCAACCAACACCTCATGCTCTGATGATTTTCAAGAGGAAGTCTACACACATGATCTCAAAAATGGTGGCCACGATGAAGTTAGACTGAAAAATGCATGTTTTTTTGGGGGTTTTTTGCTGAAAAATTGATTTCTGGTGTTTTGTCTTGATACTCAAATCTGGATCAAAGGCCAGTTTTCATCACGTATTTCATTATTTGGAAGTATTTTTATGAATTAATGGTTCATTTGAAGGTCTAATGTATCGCAGTTTCTTCGATTTGAAAATATCTGGTCCTGCTTTTAACCGCCTAATCATATTCGTGTGGGTTTGTCACATGATTGTATAATTGCCGTTTCAGAGGCTTTCTCCCACCCTGACAAGAATCCAGCTTTCACGGATGCACCACATGTTTCCATTTTGATTTGAACAAAATCAAGTACAAGCTAATTTCATGTAATTCAGAGGCAGTTCCCCCACAAAATGTCAGGATTGCCTTTATCTATGAGGTCAGACTTTCGTTATCAACCCATTACACAGTCCCTCCCTTTTCGAGGAATATAATTACGCTGCTGTTAACTGTAACTGTAATTGTGGCTAAATATAGTCAACCTTATTAAAGGTTATGTCATGTTGAAACCTGTGAGATGCTGTCAGACTGAAGTGGTACTTTTACGTAGGTGACTGAGTCGAGAGTATTTGTTGGTGTGTTTGTGTGGTTGTGTACCAACTAACACAGTTTGTGTCATTTGGTACAAGCTGGTGTTTACTACCATCAACATCATCAAAATCCGGCCAATAGAGAAGTCAACCACTGGACTATTTTAGCAGTATCACATGACCTAGAGCCCTAAATAACAACAACAACACAAAGTACAGCCTCAAAAAGGAACAGAGTTAAATAAACAGATGAAAATTATAAGGTTCACAAATGTAGTGTTTATACAAGTTTGCTGTTGATGCCTTCACATGCTGTTGAACATACTGGATTGTGACATACTGGCTGCGACTAACGATTATTTTCATTATCTATTAATCTATCAATTATATTCTCAATGAATCTGAGCTGTTTGGTCCATAAAATGTCGGAGAAAACGGAGGAGTAACAGTAACAGGAGAAAATAGGGCATAATGGGGGAGTATTTTTAGCTGATTCATTACCAGCAGAGGGTCAGTTTCAGTGTCACTGCCTCAAAATAAACTGTCAGTATGCATTTGTGGTGATATAGGAACAGTGCTGCAGACAGAATGGCTCACATAGATGTGTTTTTAGTAGCGTTTGGATAACACTTGTGCTCTTTTGACACAGAGGAATAAGATGTATCAGGCTCATGGGATGTGTTGACAATAAGAAAAACAATATCACCAGACTCAAACTTTAAAACATGTGGACAGGAAAGACTGACGCTTATTTGTCTGAATTCCTGAAATATCTCTAGTCATGAGCTGCACAGGACTTTGGAAAAACTGTAATGAGGTTTTATGGGAAACAACATGTCAAGTGCTTTTGATGAAACTAAAAGTGGTGTTTTATTGGTGCGAGTTTAATCAAATCTAGACCCTGGACTGAGGAACGCTGTTCACATTAATATAATTAGTGACGAAAGCAGTCTACATATTCGGTGTCTGTCTTGAGTTTAAGTTCATGTGTAATGCTTAGTCTGCAGTGATTCAGCAAACAGACAAAAGACTTTTGTGAGCTGTAAGCTGAGAACAAGCTGTGACCTTTTTCAAATAGTTTTACCCCAAACAAGGGTAGGTCAGACATCATTAGGGTTGCTCGGATTGAATGAATAGCTTGCTCACATCCGTCTGAACGTAATGCATTGTTTGAATCACCAGAAATCCTTTCCGCTGAGTAAAACTCTCATTGTTCACATAGTGAACTACTTTCATGGTTCTTTTTGTTTCTTATGGTCAACTAATCTCAGGTGCAGAACCAAACCACCACCTCTGTGCCGTAGACCTCCGTTGTTGTCCAAAAACTATTTAAAACACATGAATGAGTCACCACAATGCACTGGCTGACATGTTCCTTAACCCTGAAGAATTTGGGCACGTTACTTCATTTGGAAACGGCTCCAAAGAATAATAACAGCGATTGTGTTTCCAGGCTCAGGAGAGTAGTTCTGTGTAAGGCAGACACCACTGAGCATGTGCAGGAACGCGGTTCTGTTTAGAGAGCTGTGCTAGCTTGTTTTGCTACATATCACAACCTCTTGACTTTGTACTCCATTGTTAATTGACTTTGTACTCCATTGTTAAGGACTTCAGCACACGGAACTGCTCTCCTGAGACTGAAAATGTGTTTGGAGCCAAAAACTGACATGACCAAACTCGTTGTGGTGAAGGAACATGTCACTCAGTGCAGTGCGGTGATTCATTCATGTGTTTTTAATACTTTTTTGAACAACAACAACAGAGGTCTACAGCACAGAGGAATAAGATGTATCAGGCTTTGGATACGCACACAGTACTTGTTAAGTAGAGCAGTTCCTTGTGTGTTGGCTCTGCATCTGAGATTTGTTGACACTAAGAAAAATATATCCACCCATGTAAAGCCATTAGAAAGTCAAGGAATGATTCTGACCTCTGTTTCACTTAAGAGAAGAGGGTGGTTCAGTATAGCTTCCTCCAGCTGAGAAATGTGAGAATCAGATATGGTTTTCCCCCTCGTGCTGCTTATTTTCCCCTTGATAAAGATTTTCCTTATCACTTCATGTTTCTGATAACCATTGACTCCCTCTTCTTCAGTATCGGAGACACAAACTAACACTCTAAAAGTTGCATGAACTGCATATCACTGCACAAAGGAAATGATTTCCAGATAGTTCAAATTTATTTTAATGATTATTATGTCCTGTTTTTTCTGGCCCCTGAGTTCAAGTATGTACCAGAAACCATACCAGTGTTATGCCTCACATCCACAAACACAACACTCAAGAAGACAAAAGACGGCTGACTTATTCAATCATAAGAGCCTTCAGGGCACTGAAGTGCACTTGAAAGACTGGTTTTATCTTGCCAAACTCTATTTTTAAAAGCACTTCCATGAGGCCTTTTATGGTTACAATCCTTTATCAGTTAATTGTATTTAATGGTTTTTCTGTAAAGCCCCTGTGAGAACATATCTTTTTTGACTACTACTATATACTTTGATTTTATTTATTCACTATTAGTCGCAGTCTATTACTTTTGGATCTTGGGAATAGATTCTGGTTTTCTTTTGGCAGCTCTCAAAACAAATCTAGGTCATTCAAATGTTCAGTTTTATTGATTTATCTTCCTATTAACTCAAAAGTTATAAGTTATATATACAGTTTAAATCAGACAAAACGTACAATAATGCATTCTCTGGTAGTATTACGCTGCATTATGCGCAATAATCGTATCGTTCTGCATTTGTATTATCAGGTGTTTTTATGCAGGTTTTCTGTGCAGACGTGGATGTCCGTTTGTTGCTTTCAGAACTAGTATCGTCATCCGTTTTGACACGGCTACTGCACGGATGAGATACCCCAGACATTGCTGATCCCAGATAACATGTTAAAGATTAAATTACTTCTCGGAACAGATTTCAGCACGCTCCTTTTAATCCTCTGCCAAACTTGACCAGACGTAATGATGTATCCTGTGAACTCTGTTTCCCTAACTTCCCCTCTCTCTTTGACCAAATTACTTAAACTTCTGCCTACCTAACGAGGCCTTTTGTAAAAGTATGACATACAATTATTAGGAGTCATCTTTCTCTACTGCATGACCACATTTCTTTCCACCACGTGCCGCTTCTTCAGTAATAGAGACCAGATTTATGGGCGCAAAGCAAAACTTACTTTCTTCCTTGTATCTGCTAAACAGGGGCACACATGGATTGCATTCCTTTTAAATTAATTTCCTGTTGTTCTTCCTCCTGCGCTTACAATTTCAAGACCTTTTTCGTGGTATGATATTTCCGGAGTGGCTCAGGAGTGTCGTCCGCCAATCGGGAAGGTCGGAAGGTTCAATTCCTGGCTCCTACAGTCTGAGTATCGAAGTGTCCTCGGGCAAGATACTGAACCCCAAATTGCTCCAATGTGTGTGAATGTTTGTGAATGGTTACTTCCCTCGGATGGGCAGGTTTATCCATTAAGCATATGAATGTGTTTAGTCTTTTGTGTTTAGTTTTAGAAGTGCATTTAAAACTTTGGCTCTGTGAAACCTAAAGAGGTCTTGATGCAATCCGACTATATCAAAGATCCCAGCCGCCTTCATAACTTCAATGATTCTGTTTTCTATCTTGTCAGGAACAGAGAATGTGATCAACGCCTGTGTGGAGAACAGCATCCAGCATCTGATCTACACCAGCAGTATGGAAGTGATCGGACCCAACATCAAGGGAGACCATTTTATCAGGTGAAGCTCGAAAAAACATGCTAGTTTCTGAACCCTTTTTTTAAATTATTTTTTTTAAATTCAGCACACCAAGTGACCCCATGTGCAATCCAAGTGTTTTCCTCCCTGATTCCTCATGGATGCACTTTCAAATTTTAAATATCCACTAGCTCTTTCATTTGTATTTCTCTGGTCTCCATCTTGTATCCGTTCTTTTTTTTTTTCATCTCTGGAATTCACCATCACGAAAAACACAAGGTCTGTACAAAACAGATATTATCACTTGTACGTACAAGTACATAACACACAGTGCACGAGTCGTTCAGAGGAGCTCTTTATCTTTCCCGTGTCGTCATATTTTCTCTCTGAATAACATACCAGACAGACTCATGCAAAACATTACAGACAGGTTATGTAATGTTGCTCCTGCCGTACACGTATCACCATGTCTGGAAACCTCAGACATAACCACCACTTACCAGTTGTAATTATGTAAAAACAGTCCTGCTTCTCAGTTTCATTGACTAAAAGACAAGTTGATTATGACTAATCCAACTAGTTTCCCCTACAAGGACCTGTGGCACCAGCCCATAGTTGTTGACATTTAGAAAAATGGTGTTTCTAGATATTGACTGTCTCTGGGGACGTCTGCGGTAGTTGAGCAGGGAGTGACTCCTGCCCTTTCTGGAATAATAGAAGAATGTTTCGAGGAAAAGATCTCACAAGGGGAAAAAAAAACAAAAGCAAAACAGAAACATTCATGCAACAGTAGAAACTGAGATGACAAACAAAGTTCACGCCTGCCGAGGTGAGTCATGACCACATGGTTATGGCTCAGTTACGTTGTCGCTAAGCCCTTTTGTTTATTTACGACAGTAATAGGGAGCGATGTGACATAAGCGCTCTTCATGCGTCAGTTAAAGGAACCAGCTCTTGTATTCTGACCGACAGACAGTTTTTTCTCAATGTTTTAACTTTACGGCGGCAACTAACTGATTATTTTCATTATCGGTTAATCTGTTGATAGTTTGTTTGTTTGGTCCATAAAACAACAGAAAATGGTGAAAAATGTCATTCACTGTTTCCCAAAAAGTTTTCCAAAGCCCATAATGATGTCATCAAATGTCAAGGATGTTTAGTCTACTATCACAGTCAAGACTGAATAAAACAGTGATTCACATTGGAGAAGCTGAAATAAGAGAAATTTGGACATTTATTTCTTAAAAAAAAAAAAAAAAAAAAAAGCTCAAATCAACCAATTAATTAATCACTGCAGCTCTAGTTTTAGTTAATTTTCTATAACTTTATGTTTACATGAACTAAATTTAAAAAGCATGCTGCAAACTTTTAGATGTTTGTCTCAGCCAGGAGAGGTTATGTTATGTAGTTTTTACTAGTTAGCAGTATATTTCAAAAACTTGGTAACTGATTTAAATAATAAATAAATGAAGAAAGTGCAGATCCAGTAGTCTTCTAAAGTGTATCTTAGCATTGCAAGATAGCCTTTATTTAGTGCACTATTCTCTCATGATCTAGCACATCATATAATTGTTGTTCACTATATCTATTTGTTGCACATCTGGATACAAATACAGTCTAAAAAAAATGTTTATTTTTTATATTATAGTTATCCTTTTGGTCTTTTTCATGTCCTCGGTGGATTACGTGCTCTGTGGGGGCTTTCCACTTCAATGCAGCCATTGACAACCATTGTTTTCCAGATATTTTACCATAGTATGAAAATGGGTAATCCATCACAGTGAACATTTATTTGTTGCACATAGCTACATTAATACTGTGTGGTAATGCTTTGTGCAGATAGTCTGTTCTGTGTTATCTACCATGCAACAATCATGGTCTTTTAAAGCAAGTTGGACGTCTCTGAAAGTTTATTTTTCACACTGTACGGAAAACAAAGGCTGTTCAGAAAGATGTTAAAACAAAAGATAGTGTTTGAAAGACGGTGAGCAGTACAGTAAATGGGTTAATACAAAAAACAGCTGTGTAATCCTTTAGACAGGAGAGAATGTGAGTTGAATGCCAAAAGGCAGGCAGGAGATTTTAAAAACAAAAAACAAACAAAAAAAAATCTTTGTTGAGCCAGCGACTATCTGCCATGACCAACAACATAATTCCAGATGGTGCGTGTGTGTGCTTGTTTGCCGGTTTCTGAGTTTGTGTGTATTTGCATTTCTATTCACACATTTTATAGCTACAGCTGCACCTCAAAAGAATATTTGGCATTTTCTCTCTCTCTCTCTCTCTCTCTCTCTCTCTCTCTCTCTCTCTCTCTCCGTTAACATCAGTACAGGATCAGCTCACACTCTCTAGTTGGAATTTGAAATAGCAACCAACGGAGAGATGAAAGCTGCAGAAAATATGCAGAGAGACACCACCTTGAAATGTGATTTTTTTTTTTTTTTTTAAACCGTGTCCAGCTCTCTCCCTCGCTGTCTGTGCAAGTTGCCTCTCTGAGCTGCAGTTGTCCTCACAAAAACATTCCTTTCATACATGCACGGTGAGGTTAAGTAAATAGTTCTTTATCCACAGTGCTGCTCTCTGACTGTTTGACTCTCTCTGTACAGGGGTAACGAAGATACACCTTACAACGTGTGCCACGCCATGGCTTATCCCAAGAGCAAGGCGAAGGCAGAGAAAATTGTGCTGGAAGCTAATGGAACCAAGGTACGCGAGGTTTTACGCTTTATATAAGCTCACATTTTCATACTTTTATATTTTACAGTTTTGAGAGCAGTAATATCCCTGTAACCAAAACTAAACTGTTGCAGATGTTTCAAAAGCACATTTTAACTGTGGAGTTAAAGACATAGAGAAAAGAAAGAAGTTGTAATAAGAACCATTGATCGATAATGATGGGCAAATTTATCACACTCATCAATGCTGTCAGAGGACTGTCAGATTGTGCTTGTTGTATTAGCTTGTTGGCAATTGGGGTAACACAATCTGAAAAATCCAAATGTTTGATTTATATTTCTAGGTCAGATTCTGGGAATTTATTGTGAAACGTCACCACAAAATACCAAATAATCCCTCCGGAGCTTCACTGCGGTGCCGCTCTGGCTGTCCAAACTCTACAGAGATCTTTCAGCTGTTTTGTGTGAGATGTTTTTTTTATTTTGTGGACCTCCTTCTCGATTCTTAACACCCATCTCCTGGTTCTGTCTCCTGCTCAGGTGAAGGATGGAAAGCGTCTGTACACGTGCTCTCTAAGGCCGACGGGGATCTACGGCGAGGGGCACGAGCTCATTAGGGATTTCTACAAGAACGGTGTAGAAAGGAGAGGCTTGATTATCGGGGGCGTCCCGGACAGCACTGAACATGGACGAGTCTATGCCGGTGAGTTCAAGGTTACTGGGTTTATGTGTCATGACAACAAATTTAAACATAGTGCCTTAAAGTAGCACATGATTCTGAGCCAACTTCTGTTTTATTTTTAAACCCTGAAAGCAAAGGTTGCGAAAGAGAACCTAATGAAAGGTTCACACGATGACTTGTGTTCACACGAGAGCGAAAAGCAGAAGCACAGTTTTCATGCAAATAAACACTTCCTCTGTATTTCAGAGGAAGTTTTTGTTTGCATTTCATAAATTTTGCAGTGCTGGGAATCCGGACTGTAATCAAAGAAACCTCTGACGCTCTCTTGAGCTCGTGTCAAATGAAAAAGGCGTCGAAATTTGCGAGCTCTCAAGTATTCGTCGCAACATTTCTTCACTCTTCGTTCGTCTTCATTAGGCAAAGATTCATGTGAACGAGAAACGGTTCATATACACAAACAAACGATGACAGCTCCACATATTTGTTTTTGCCTGAGCTTGCAAATTTCAGTGTGGAGACATCATCTCCTCTTTCTTTGTTGCCGTTTGTTGGCTTGCACCTGTATCCAATTAAGGGTTGGATGCATACACTATCTATAAAACAATCTTGACACTCTGATTTCTTGGTTGCGATAACAATACCCGTTAATTATACGTGAAAGATACGAGCCATGTGCCAGGTTTGCTGCCTCAACACGCTGTTGAGTTTTTGTCATTCTGTCACGTTATTGGCTGTTGCTCGTGACCTTATTAGTAATCACCAATGTTGCAATTGAGTGTCAGTGGTGGCTATTTGGAGCAACTCTAATAATAAAAAATAAAAAAAAACCCTAAAAAGCCCCTACAAGTCAGCTCCTTTAGAAAAGATCTGCAGCTGATAAGTCTTTACTTTTAGTGCAGTAGATGCTGTAGAGTCAAGGATGATGATGTCAGAGTAATGCGGTCAAAGGTAGGAAACAGCTGTGTAAATTTACTCAACGGTTGAACTTTATCACAATTTGTAAAAGTGTGCTGGCACTTGACTCATTCACTCCACGGCCACCATTAGATTTGTCTGACTGAACTTGTTCGTTTTGGAGAACTTTCCAGCAGCTCTCAGTGTACTTATATCTAATCTTTCATCTTATTTCTCTTCTCTCTCTCCTTTTTTAAAAAAATTGTAAATATATATGTCATAATCTAATTGTCTTCTTTGTTGCCACCCACTGTGTTGCTGTGTATGTGACAATAAACACTCTTGAATCTTGAATGTGATGTCAAACAAATGTACAAGAAGATTAACACACAATTACACGATTATTATTTACTTGGATGCATTTTACTGCTGACACTTTTGAAGTCATGGATGTTTATTTCCTGCAAGTATTTTCCCACTGTCTTATTTCTACCGCAGTTAAGGGTTTGGGTGCTTTTTCCATAATTCACTCTTAATACTCACTGACTTTGTTTGTGTCGCTAGGCAACGTGGCATGGATGCACGTACTTGCAGCCCGTGCCATGAGGGAACGCCCGCAAACAGTCGGAGGCGAGGCTTTCTTCTGCTACGATGATTCACCCTACAAGAGTTACGAGGATTTCAACATGCTTTTCCTCTCCACTTTTAACTTCAGAAGGGTGCGCATGCCCTTCACGGTGCTCTGGTTCCTCGCCATGGTTAACGACATACTCCGTTGGATACTAAGCCCCGTTTACAACTACACGCCTTTGCTGAACAGTTACACCCTGGCCGTGGCCAGCACTTCGTTCACGGTGCGCACAGAGAAAGCCCTGCGCCACTTCCAGTACCGCCCACTGTACGACTGGGACCAGTGCCGAGAGCGCACACAGAAATGGGTCGACACGTTTCCTCTGGAGAACTCCAAAGACTCCTAAAGTGAACTCAAGTGCTGCAACGCGCATCAGAAGCTGCTATCGTATGTAGTCACGCAGGAACCCCCGAGTATAGACGTGTAAACGGAGCAACCTGTTGTTAGGTGACAAACATTTCATTCCAACTGTAATTCAGTGAGCTTCATGGAAATATAAGAACAGCATATACGTACATACAGAATGATATAAACTGTTGCTAATAAACATTTAATCATTCAATCACAGGTTGAAATTCTGACCTGTGTGCTGAAGTGCTTTTATAATATTCCAAGTGATATTTTAGCGTTGCAGCAGTCATTTCTGCCTGCAAACTATCAACAAGGGTATCTCGTACCACTAACTGAAAAATTCTCATGAAACAAACAAAAAAAATGCAATATTTATCACTGAAATGTAGCTGTGTTTTAATTCTACTACTTAGTTTTTTTTTGTAGTATTTAGGATACATTTTAAATTCAACAACAAAATTATATTTTTATGAACTTTTCAGAGCACAAATTCCAAAGACAAGTTCAAGTTCCTAAGACAAGATGATTTGTAAGATGGTTTGTAAAAAAAAAAAAAAAAAAAGTGAAAGGATGTAAAACAGCTGAGTAGCGAGAATATCAAAGATGGAAATGTAGTTTTGAAAAGGTGCTTTTTTTTTTCCAAGTGGATTTAAAGAAGACTTTTTAAAAATATGACACTGATTTTCTCCGTTTAGGTGCTAATCACAGAGAGAGATTCGTGCAAATCCGTTACTACTGCATTTGTTATATTGTGTTTATAGCTGAAGTGTAAACACAATTAAATTATTTGTTAAGCTGATATTAACAGCTTTGTTAAATAATTTACGATTAATAATTGGATTCCACTGGATTCAGTAGTAGTAGTAGTTTTTTTTTTTTTTTTTTGTTTACCACCATTGATGGATTGTAGCTTTTTGTTTAGACTATGCCTTTAGCATTTAGATGTGAACTATTTCTACACCAGAGATTGTGTAACATCAGCATTTGCACCTTTTTATGTACTAAGACAAGTGTAAACACAATTTACAAGCATTAACTACATGTATATGGACTTTAGACTTGTATTATTAATATCATATTTTGTGTCTCCTAATTTAAATGATGTTTTTATAATGAGTGTTAAGATTGTCATGTATAGTTTTTAATTTTTAAATAAAGATTATTTAATATATTCTACTTGGTTTTTCTCATTGTCAGGGAGGGGCTCCTCTTCCCTTTCGTTTTGTCGTACATCATAACGAAACTAAGACCTAAATAGCAACATCGATCAATCTCTGGGTTTGTTTAAATGTGCACATTCCCTTACCATTACAACAGTGTTACTGGGAGTATTCCTCTTCTGGATTACCATGGGGATGCAGAACTACCGCAATGCATAGCACCTAGTCCCTCAGTACTATTGTGGAAACTTGTCATCAGACTCTATGACAACCAGCTGGATGGCATATTTGTATGAGTAATCCTACGCAAATGGGAGTTCCCTCTCAGAATAACTCATTGTTGTTGCCCTGGTGTTCCCCATTTTTGGTGTTTTTTTTTCCATGGTGATCTGCACAACATTTAAATGCCTTCTGTTATGAAAGTGAATGTTTATAAATGACTCACAATGCCCAAACCAAACAAAAACATATGGGGATGTGGGGCTTTTGTAATATTGATTCTGGTTTTGTCTGCTAACTTAGACCTAAAAGCAAAATACGGGTGCATCGGAGAGTTTTTGCAGACATAACATCAGTGGCTACTGCCTATGCTTGATACCGATGGTCTGATTGCCAATATGATATGAAACCTGTCTTGATATCTTTGTGGGAATCAATTTCAGTTTTAAATCATTGTGGTGAGGACATTTCTGCATTGTGAGGACGTCATGGCTGGTCATCTCTACTTCTAAAGGTGTTTTAAGGGTTAAGACTTGGTTTTAGGGTTGTGGTTAGATTTAGATTTAGATTTAGGTTAGGATGAGGGTTAGAGGGCCCTCACAAGTATAGAAAGACAAAGGTGTTGGTGTGAGTACTTTAAATACATGTGTGTCTCTCTCCGTCTTGTTTCCTACCTCTATACTGTCCAATAAAGGCAAAAAAATGCCAAATAACTTCAAATTAAAACTTAAAATACACATGTTTTGGACAGTGGTGAAAACTACACTTACTCAAGTATTGTACCTACTTGTACTTTACTCGATTACTTATATTTAATACTACTTTATACTTCTACTACACTATATTTCAGCGGGAAAAGATGTACTTTTTACTCAACTACGTTTTATTTTACTGCCATTAGTTACTTTGCAGATTAACATTTTACATAAATTACCAACAGACTGTATGATCAGTATATAACATATGATATACTGTATATTACTAGTATAAAATGCAATAGATTCTTTATATGTATTATTAAACATCACTTTATAAAATACTTCAACTCGAGCAGCTACAACATTAAAATGCTGTTTACATCATTAATAATAATACAATCATAAAAAACACTTTTGAGTACTTTTACTGTTCATATTTTAAGTGCAGTTTTTTCCCAATACTTCTATACTTTAAAAGAACAATTCTGAATGCAGTACTTTTACTTATAATAGAGTATATTTATATTACAGTATTGCTACTTAAACTTAAGTAAAGTATCTAAATACCAAAACTTCGTTTGGATCATCTCTCGCGCGCAGACGCTTGTAATTAAAGGGGATTGCGCCATCTTCTGGTTCAACTAAAACATACCACTAGATGAAATATTATGTACTAGCCTGTAAACCAGCATTCCTATTATTAGCAGTGGTGGAAAGTAACTAAGTACATTTACTCAAGTACTGTACTTTGGTACAATATTGAGATACTTGTACTTTACTTGAGTATTTCCATGTGATGCTACTTTATACTTCCACTAACAAGCTTTTAAAATACAACACATTGTTAAAGATGAAACCAGTGGTTTCCAACCTTTTTGGCTTTTGACATCTTACAAAAAGCAGTGTGTAGTCGGGGTCACATTTCACATGTCTATGAGTTGTTAACAGCTCCACCAAATAGTGATTTTTCCCTCTAAACTTCTCACATGGTTTCATTTCAATAAATGTTCAAATGATCCAATATTTCACCAAAAATCAAAGATTAGAGAAAAAGTCCAAAAACTGAAAACAGATTTGTGAATCAGAACTTTGTTTTTTCTTCTTTCCTCTCACATTAATCATCTCACGACCCCTCAGATTTATCTGGTGACGCTTTGGAGGGGCCCCACCCCTAGGTTGGGAACCAGTGGACTAAACTAGCTAACTGTATATAAAGTAGTTGAAACTAGCTCCACCTCCAGCAGCTACAACAGTAACATGCTGCTCTAACACTGATGCTTCACTATTAATAATCTAATGATGTCATATATAATAATATATCAGTCAGAGGGACCAAACCACTACTTTTACTGCAATACTTTAACTACATCAAGCTCATAATACTTATGTATTTTAGTAGGATTTGTCATGCAGGACTTTTACTCACAATGGAGTATTTTAAAACTACTGTACTGGTACTTTTACTTAAGTAAAGGATCTGAGTACTTCTTCCACCACTGATTATTAGATTGTATTATTTAACCCCTCAATCACTGTGTTAACTTGTGAAATCCTTTTATTTCATTTTTAATTAAGTTTTTCTAACTTATTTGTAACTTCTTCAAAAAAGTATGTTAAAAGTGATTTGCAAATAAATATATTTAATCACTAGAGACTCTAAATGAATGTTTATGATATGAATGTGATAAATTGAAACAAACCATGAGGGAAAAATAAGGGTATGCAGAAGCATTATATATTTAACTGAGTCTACAAGTTTTTTTTTCATTAATAAAAAAATAAAAAAAAAACAATCAAAAATATTAAATATTAATATTGAATTAAAATATAAACTACAATATTAAATATATTAATATATTTAAATTAATTTAAATAATTTTAAAATCACAAATTAAATAATTAAATACATTATTTAAATAATAATATTATGATGGTTTTAGTTATTATTTTAATGTGTTTATATATATATTTTTTTAATTATTTTATTTTATTTATTTGTTTTTTTAAAAAGTATTTATTTATTGTTTATTTATTTATAACTGTACAAGCGACGGCAAGGGAGGCTCCTGTGCGGGTGCGTGCGTATGCACGATGATATTGACGAGCACACGCACGTAGCTGTCAGTAGGAAATGCAGGCGGCTGGTGCTGGATGTGCCCCTGCCGCTCTGCTTGGACAAATTAAACAAAGAAAGTCCTTTTTGTTTCAAAATGAAAGCTTTTACCAGGACGGTAGCTTAATTTAGGCGAGAATGATCGAAGCAAGTCCGAAATAACGGAGACGCAGCAGAAACAGAAACACTATCGGCGCTGATGCTAAATGAAGCTAACTTAGCTAGCAGGTAACTTAGCTAGCTAGCTCGCCGACTGCAGGACGTTTTCTCTTCCAGGTCCTCACCCTGCTCCGCGGTCCCTGCCCTCAGTCTCGCCATTTCTTTTTCTTTTTTTTTCGTGTTTTCATTTCACGGAGGAGGTTGCGGAACCGGAGCTGTGGCGGGGGGACGCGCGGGGAGGAACCCCCTGGCTTCCCAGGCGGACGGACCGCAGTGACACGCCGGCCGTGGGTGAGTTGAGCAGCGGAGTTGAGGTCGTATTTGACCGGAGCAGCGAGGTGGACAAGGCCGTGGACGCTGCTCGTTCAGGGCCTGGCGGGGCAGGGAGTGTGTTGACTGTTAGCTGTGTTGGTAAACCATCCTGTGTGCTGAATCGGGAAGTTGAGTCGCTTCGGGAGAGGCCTGTAGAGAGGATACGATAACAAAGTGCCTGGTGTTATTAGCTGTTAGCTGTCTGCTGGCACCACAGACATTAACCTGCTTCATCAGCAAAATACTTGATCATCATGGTTGTCGGGGGGTGATTTGTTGACAACGGTGCATGCCAGTGTACTGGTACACCGGTCTGTCATCTGTAATGGTTTATTGTCATGGATGGGTTCAAAATTATTCAAGTGTGTCTTAAAACAACAGTCAGAAGCCCAAATGAACATTGAAGCATGTTTTTCTTGCTGTAATCATTCTTTCTGTTACTGACCATTAGAAGATTCCTTCATAATGGACTTACAATGGAAGTGATGGGGGACAAAATCCACAGTCCTCCCTCTGTGCAAAAATGTATTTAAAAGTTTATCTGAAGCTAATATGAAGTCCAAATGAGTCAAATCAAGTACATATCTTTCAACGTTACAGTCTTTTTAGTTCCAAAGTCCCTCTTTTTATTACTATACTTCAACCTCAGCTCAACAGGGAAACACTGAAACACAAAGAGGGAATTTGATGCTAAAAAGACTGTAAATGTGGCAGATATCCACTTGATATGACTAACTCAGACTGCTGAAGCCTCATATAAGCTTCATATCAACTTTGGCTGTGGACACACTGTGGATTTTGTCCCCCATCACTTACATTGAAAGCACATTTGAATGGGATCTTTTAATAGCCAGTATGGACAGGAGGAATGATTACAGCACTTGACTGTAGTTATAAGAAAGACTTGAAATAATGTGAACCTGTCCTTTTTTAAAATTGTGATAAAGCGGAATACTGAAGTTGTTGTAACCTTTTTGGTTTCTTGGTGTAACGTCTACTGACAGCATAGTGGTATTCTTTCCTGTGTGTTTCCTCAAAAAGTTGCTGAATTAAACAATTTTACTATAGTGGAAGTATTACCAGTGTAGCGTTAAGCAAAAAAGAGGAAATATAGCCTCAGACATTCAGTCATTACTGTTATTTAGAGTTAAGAAAACTACCTATGGCATGTGTATGAATGCACGCACACTGTCTCCCACGAATTTCCACGATTTTGAAATATAGTTCACTACTTTAACTGCTTCTCTTTTGATCTATTTTTAAGAAGAGGAACTTCATAGATAATGGCTAAACCCTCATTGTTTCTCAAAGACTCTTTTCTCACCTTTTGTGTTAGGCGTTGACCTTTTTAAAGGTGTTTATTACAAAAGTTATGACTCAATTTATAGCTGCTTTTGGGCTAAACTAAAACCGTCATGCATAATTTTCTCTCTATTTTTTAAAGGAGAGATCACAGTGGAACCATGGCCGAACTTTACACCCTATCCCCATCGCCACCTGCATTGGGTGATCCCCATGCAGCTCCATCCATCCCTCCGTCCTCATCAGCTCTTCCTGCTCCCAACAGTCCCACACAAGAGTCCACCACCAGGGAGATGCCCCTACCCAAGTCTTCCCTCTACAATGACAAGGCTTTGACTGGAAACAACGCTTCAGGGGGTTCAACCTCGACTCCTCCTCCGCCCTTGAGTCCAAAACCTGCTGCTCAGAACCCCCTCCCATCATTGGTACACGAGGCTGCTCCACAGAAAGAGGAATCAGCCGGGAAAGATGCAGAGACTGGAGCTCAAGTTATCAAACAGGAGACAAAGACCAATGATCCAGCTGCTGATACAGAGACCCCAGCACTGTCAAATGAGCCGTCAGCTCAGAGCGAAGTGCCACAGGCGTCCCCTTCTCCTGATCTTAATCCTGGTCCTAATCTCTACCCCAATGTACACGTCACCCACAACCCAAATCCCGTCATCGATGAGGGTCAACTCACAGCGAGCCAACCGCAAACTTCTGCTTGTCCTGACGTGACACCTGTTCCTCCAGCATCCACCCACGCTGCAGCTACGGCAGCAGCTGAAGAGGAGAAACCTCAGCCATCCCAACAAGCACAAAACCCTCAAAGTCAAGATCCTCCTCTGTCCCCAAAGCCCGAACCTCCCAGCACTCCCACCAGGGTCGAACACCACAGCCCTACTGTCCCGTTGATTCACGAGCCAGCCTTCGTCCTCCCGCTGCCCAACCCCAACCGCCGGCCAGCCCCGGACACCCTCAGCTACCTGGAGTCAGCCAGCCTGATGTCGGGGACGTTAGAGTCTCTGTCTGGGCTCGGAGAGGACGGAAGCTCTGTGGGCTCAGACTCGGAGATCAATGGCATGTCTGTCAGACGCACTGATAAATATGGCTTCCTGGGTGGGAATCAGTACAGCGAAGGCAGGTATGTATCAAGAGTAAGACATTAATCAATCATTCACACACCTGATCGTCATCATTCTGAAATTAGAGACACAAATTCGATGTGGTTGTTTAGAGGGAGGGGGGGGGAGGGGGGAACACACTTCCCTTTTTTTCACGCTCTGTTTCCATGCAGACACTATTTGCATTAGACGACATCAGATTAGAGCCAGAGAATTGGTTTACACAGATAGATGTAAATCATGTTTGACTATCTTCCTTTTTAATCGTCCACTTCGCTTTTTTTTTTTTCCCCCCTGAACATCCTGTTCACTCTGTCATCTATGCGCCTTTTAGGAGATTTTCCTCTCCTCTCAGTCTCACCCTCGCTTTCCTGCCGTCCCTCTCGTTCTGCTCTAAACATATCTGTCTGTCCTTTATCTCCCCTTTGTCTGACTCAGATAATGCTGAGAGCGTTTTTCGTGACTCAATATGTACTGACCGTGTGTTTCTCTGGTATCGCCCATCACACCCATCTGCTTTCTTCCTCTCTTTTAAAAAAAAAAAAAATTAGATTTGCTTCTAGTTTTTCTGACTGGATAATCGCACTTCCACTTTTGAATAATTAAAATGTTTATTGATTTTTCTGCCATGAGTAGAGGCAGTGCTTTCTGGTTTGTAGTAAGGACGTAATGAGGAGTTTAGAGTAATGTGCAAATGAATGTGGGAGAGAAGGAGAAGTAATTAGCGTCATTAGATTAGAGTCAAAGATGTTTCATTTCAAGGAGTGCGAAATGTAAATAAGTACTTCCCAGTTCTGTCGATGATGTAATCATTTTTTTTTATTACTCACCATTACAGCGAGAAGGAAGTTCGAGTTGAAGTGGCCAGACAGAGGGAGATGAAATGGCTTGATATGTTTAACAACTGGGATAAGTGGGTCAAACATCGCTTCCAGAAGGTACACAGCCGCCTTTTTTTTTTGTTTTGGATGTTTACGTTGTGGGATTTATGTTTGATCAGTTATTCTTAACATCGAGCTGTGTTGTTTGCTGCAGGTGAAATTGCGCTGCAGGAAGGGGATCCCATCGTCTCTCAGGTCCAAAGCCTGGCAGCTGCTGTCCAACAGTCAAGAGCTCTTAGATAACAACTGTGGGAAGTTTGAGGTAAAACTATTAATATAATGTTCACAAACCAAATGTCACCAAAACCACAACTGGCAGAAACATCTTTTTTTGGTTCTCCTAGTTCTGAAAAAGCTTTTTTTTTTTTTTTTTGGGCGGGCGGGCGGTGGCAGTCATGAACAAATCTACTTATATGGAAACAGATATTTTTGACCTTTCATTTTTCAAATCTGCTCTCTCAGTTCTTCAAATGTGCTTTCTCTGTCTTTGTGAAGCTCTCTGTAGCCGGTCTGAGAGCGTTCAAGGACAGTAAAGTTACTGCCTCAAAGTGGGGACTGTTGTAAAGAAGTTGTGATTTGAGTAGGGTAATTGCTAAAGGGGCGCAGGCGCTGACGTAGGAAGCCGTAAGCTTCTTATCAGGACCTGTAATCCTGCCTGTCAGGGCCCTGACTCCATATCCATGCTGGAGGGGGGCCCAGGCTCAGCTGGGTCCAGGTTCCAACAGTCCACTTAGTATTGTTCCTGTTGTCCGAGTCTAGATTTCTCTTCTACCATTTTACTTCTGATTTGTTGTTTAAGTGTCAAACAGAGCTTTGCAGTTTAATCTGCTTTGTTGTCTCATTTAGAACTTTACACCAAAAGTTACTGAGAATTAATCTAAAACTTATCTCTTTATTTCTTTCTTCTTTTTTTTAACAACAGGAGCTGGAGAGAGAACCGGGGGAAGCTAAATGGTTGGACATCATAGAGAAGGATCTACACAGACAGTTCCCCTTCCATGAGATGTTTGCTGCTCGCGGCGGCCACGGGTAAAATAAACACATCCTCACTTTGTTTGACCTCATAGGTGAACATACGTGATTGACAAGAGTAACACCTGAGTTCACACACACAGTTTTAATATTCATCAGGTTCATTTCATATGTTTAATTACTTATTTTTTTTTGCATATATCTGTCAGTTAATATACTGAACATGATACAACTAAGAAAACAATGTAAATTAGAATTTACTGCATGTATCAAGTATGAAAAACCATACTAATAAAGCATATTGATAAGGGGAAATATGAAAAATATGAAAACACAAAGCACATAAAAATATAATAAGATATATTTTAAGAAGATAAATTAAAATGTAGTTCACTTACAGCTGCAGAGAAATACTTCAAAGGCTGGATTAGACCATCAACAGTTTCTTTTTAAGGTTCCCCTTTGTTTGCATTGTTCCCTTCATGAGTCAAAGGGAAGTGAATGAACTGGTCAAGTGTTTTTTGGTGGATTTTGGCCACTGGATCATTTTGGGTTTGTTTTTTTTTGCTGGTCTCTGCAGGCAACAGGATCTGTTCCGGATCCTGAAGGCCTACACTGTCTACCGGCCTGACGAGGGCTACTGCCAGGCTCAGGCTCCGGTGGCTGCGGTGCTGCTCATGCATATGCCTGCTGAGGTAATGAAAAGGGTTAAAAGACGGGTTCACAGTTTTTCAAATGCGTCTTAAAACAACAGTCAGGAACCCAGGTGATCATTGAAAGAAGTTTTGCTGGCTGTAATCGTTCCTCCTGTTCATACTGGCTATTAAAATGTCTCTTCATAATGTTCTTATACTATAAATGATGGGGGACAAAATCCACAGTCCTCCTTTTAAACAAAAATGAAATAAAGGTTTAACTGAAGATAATATGAGGCATCAGCCGTCTGAGTTAGTCACATAAAGTAGAAATCTTCCACAGTTACAGTCTTTTTAGTCTTTGTGTCTAAATGGACAGTGTTTTCCTGAAGGATCGTTACAAAAAGAGGGATTTTGGCTCTAAAAAGACTGCAAATCGAAAGATATTGACCTGATTTGACTAATGTGGACGGCTGAAGCTTCAGATAAACTTTTTACGTACAGAACCAGGCACCGAACCCACTTTTTCGGTCCCAACAGTGATATCGGGGCTTTGGGTACCGATCCGATACCAGTGTTTAATTAATAAGCTGTATGCCTCACTGTTTGGAAAAGACTGGGATCATTCTTTTATGTGTAAGGCAACATCAGACTTGACTTAAACATTTCTTTCCTAACCTTATAAAACAAAATAGGAACAAATAAAATACATAGATATAAACATACTGAAATGTTGTTTATTAAAATAATGGTATCCGATACATGATTCAGCTATTTGAGTCAGTATCAGACTGATATCGGTATCGGTGCATCTCTGTCTGTGACTGGGGGCTCATCACTGACATTATAAAGGCTCTATATAAAGGGATCTCTTAATGTCCAGTATGAGCAGGATTACAACATGATAACAGCAAGAAAAACACGTGTCAGTGTTTATTTGGACACACTTGGGAAAATTTGTGAATCTTTATCAGTTTTGTAACGATGCCTGAACAATCTGACTGCTTTACAAAACCCTCATAGAAAATAAAATAAAATAAATAAACCAATAGGCTCAACGTTGACAAGTGCGTAAATCTGTTTCCAGTCATGAACTAGAATCTATTTTTATACCTTACAACTTCTTGTTGTGGTATCTGACTACCAGAAAACTTGAACGTATATCAGAAAACTATCTTTGACTAGACGCCTACTACAAGTAATTTCCATCCTGATGATACATGTGTGGTATTTCTTTCTATTCATCTCCTCTTATCAAACACATTAATCAGCTCACAATAGAAAGAGAGAGAGAGAGAGACAAAGAGAGTAGGCGAGCGAGAAAGCAAAACCAAACCAAAGCGTCATGCGAATCGTATTTTATCGGGGCTACTTACTAAATTAAAAATAGTAACAGGTGGCCTTCCGGTGACACTGTCGAAACACCACCGATCAGACTGTGACACGTTTGACAAGCTGTGTGATACAAACAGGACTCGGTCAAGTTGAGGTTTCATCGCTGGGGGGGGGGGACAGAGCGCGGGGGAGGAGGAGGAGGAGGAGGAGGGACGACGACCACAAGGCCTAATCTGTATTCTGACAATTCATTCACACCCAAATATTAATCTGTGTACACGGTCGGCCAGGTGTCAGTGTGGGAGTGTTAGCTCTCATAGCTGCGTGTGTTATGTAACACTGGAACGGTTGCTGTAGTCGATGCCCGCTTGCAGCAAAACAAAGTGTGTCTTTATCTCCTGAAAGTGTCACAGTTTCATTTGCATCAGTTTCCTGTTTTAACAGAAGGACGGGCCCCGTGTGTGTGTGTGTGTGTGTGTGTATAGATTTATTTATCTTGACATCGTGAAATGGATTTCTCTTGAGCTCAACACATCTTTATTTAAAGTATTATTTCACGATAACGAGAGAAGACACTTTGTCATTTTTTTTTTGTTGTTGTTGTTGTTATGGTGATTGTGACATAAATATCCTGAAATTATTTAGTCTTGTTTGTCATCTTGGTGTTTATTATCTGTTAGAATCAACAAACGAACAGAGAAGAGGAAGAGAGAGATTAAGTTAATGAATAATCTGCATATTGTTCTATTTTTTTTTTTTTTTTTTTTTTTAAAAAGAGGGAACTAAAAGTGGGAAATGATGATGTAATTATGTTTTGAGTCATTACTTTCAGGTAACATTTAAACTCCAAATGTTTTATCAACTTTTAAAGGTTATTATTTTCCTCTCTTCCGCAGCAAGCCTTTTGGTGCCTCGTGCAGATATGTGAGAAGTTTCTTCCCGGTTACTACAGCGCAGGACTGGTGAGTGAATCCACAAAAACCCCCTCATCTGTCCGTCCGTCCGTCCGTCGATTTCATCACCTTTACTGACTCGTCGTGTCTGTTTTTTTTTTTTTTTTAGGAAGCAATCCAGCTGGATGGCGAGATCTTCTTCTCCCTGTTGCGGCGTACGTGTCCCATGGCTTACCGTCATCTCAAGAAGTTCAAGATCGACCCGATTCTCTACATGACCGAGTGGTTCATGTGTATCTTCTCTCGCACCTTACCGTGGTCCTGTGTGCTGCGTGTGTGGGACATGTTCTTCTGTGAAGGTACGTCTCATATCCTCGCGTCTTAACGGGCAGCGATCGATGCTTTCGACTGTTTTGATGTTGATTTAATTATAAAACAAGAAGCGAGCAAGCAAAGTTTATTTATAAAACACCTTTCACTGACACCAGTCACAAAGTGCTTCACAGTCAAAGAGAATAAAATCAAATACAATCAAAATAAATAAAAAAAAAAAAAAACAAAGACGCCAGATGAAATATACAAGGAGAGCAGACAAAATAGACAAATTAAGATGTAGAATAACACATTATTACCCAAATGCCTCTGAGCAGATGTCCACAGTATCCAAGGACCTTAAGCTTATTGGGAGACTATTCCAGAGTTTAGGGGGCTGCCGACTAGAAAGCACGATCCCCCCAAGTCTTAAAATGTGTTCGAGGTACATTTAGGTTTGGTGTAGGGGTGCAGAAGGATAGGAGGATAAGATTCAACACTTTAATGTTTGCTTGAGTTTGTTTTTTTGTGAGTATAATAGTTTGACAGAAACATAACTTGAGTCTCTGGTTTTAGGAGTGAAGATAGTGTTTCGTGTGGGCCTGGTGCTGCTGAAACAGATGCTCGGCTCTGTGGATAAGCTTCGGGAACTACAGGGCATGTATGAAACCATGGAGCGTCTGAGGAACATCTCACCCGAGAGTATCAGAGAGGACTCGTTGGTACAGGAGGTGGGTCTCTCTCTCTCTCTTTCATTCTGGGCTTTACAGGCCGTGTTACAAAAGCAAAAACCTGCTTCTGTTCTTACTCATCGACACGAGTTATGAGTCACTTTGTCCCGTAGCGCGCAGCCTAGTAATCTCTACTTCCTCTGTCTGTCTCGTCCTTTTTTCGTCTGGTGTGTTGTCCGTCCAGATCATTACGCTCCCGGTGACAGAGTCGCTCATAGAGAGGGAGTGCAACATCCAGGTGAGGAAGTGGAGGGAGTCCAGAGGGGAGCTGACGCACCAGCCGGGCCGCCGCCTCCACGGTACGAGGGACATCTACGAGTACAAACGCCGCGCCGCCTCCATCAGCTCCGGCGGTAGTTTCTCCTTCCTGGGGAGCTCGATCCCTCCGCCGGGACCCCTCAGGGCCTCCTCCAGCCTGCTCTCGCTCCCTGGCTTCCGCAAGTCCAAGTCTCCTTTCCACTCCCAAACCAAGAAGGGCTCCTTCTCAGGGCCTTCGGGAAGAGATTCGCCACCTGTTAACCTATCATCAAGCCCGCTCCACGCCCCCATGCATAAACCACCCATTCCTCCGGGGGCAGGTCAGAGGGCGCCGGCACCCCACACTCAGAGCCCCTTAGTCGTGAGTGGCCCGTCACACGACGCCTCAGCGCCGCCGAGTGCTTCAGCTCAAAGCACATCGCCACCCAACACTCTATCTCCCTCCCCGAGGGTCGTCTCCGAGCAAGTCACCCCTTCCATCCCCTCTCCGACCGCAAACAACGCCCCTCTGCCGCCGTGTCCGGATCCAAAGAAAGAAGCGGCGGCGGCGGCGGCGGCTCCCGAGGCCGCCACGACCGGAGGAGAGGAAGAGGTCAAGAAAAAGAAGAAAAGCAAAGAAGACAAGAAGAAGGAGAAGGAGGACGAGAAGAAGAAACTGAAGGAAAAGAAGGAAAAGGAAAAGGCTGAGAAAGAGAGGCTCAGGAAGGAGAAAGAGAGGCTAGAAAAAGAGAAGAAGAAAGGGGGGAAGAAAAAGGACAAAGGGGGAGGAGGAGGAGGAGAGGCCGAGGACAAAAACGGAGCCGCAGCAGCAAGAGATTCGGCCTAGTTTTCCCACCCCGTCATTCCAGGATAATGAAAAGGGACACTGAACAAAAAAAGAGGTCAGGGGAACAAAAACCCCCAGAAACAGAGCGATTTAATAGAGGAGAAAAAAAAAAAAAAATGGGATGGCTTCCTGTATAATGCATCATTTTGAAGACTTAATATAGTCCCAGGACTATCGTGGAGAAAACTGGATCATGGTTTTAATAGCACCTCGGGGGGCTTTTTTTTTTGCCCCGTCGCTCAACGCTTTTCTTTTTTTTCACCGAGTTTTTAGTAAAAAAGATGGGACAACATTTTTTTTTTTTTTTTTTTTTTTTTTCAACTGGAGCACGAGCTGTGAATCTGAGAATAACTTTTCAGAATAAATCGCAGTCTTTAATCTTTTTAGTTTTTTAAAATTCATTTTGTTTATTTCTCTCTCTTTTTTTTTTTTTTTTTAATTAATTATTATTTTAATCAGATTGATGGCAGTGGTTGGTGAGAGAGACATCGACTTAAAGGATTGTTGCAGAAATAGTTGTGGTGCCACAGAAAATGTGTGTGTATATATATATATACTTATATATATATATATATATATATATATTAAAAAAGAAAAAGAAAAAAAAAAAGTCTACCTACAGTACAGAGGATCTTGTTAGCACTCCATAAGCCCCGTCAGTTCTCATCTGTGGACAGGTTAACTGGATGCCTGGATGGGTGGGAGGGAGGGGGTCAGAGGGGGAAGGAATAATAACCCTTGGAAGTCGTCTGAAACGCAGGCACTGAAGACAGAAATGCTAGTGATGTTGTTGGATGTTGAGGATGTATTTATTGTCATGTTAAATGTCGTGAGTGAGTGTGTGCCTTAGTAGTCTAGTGAAATGTGTTTATTGTTCTGTGTGTGTTGGGCCTCCCTGTTTTCAGCTTCCTGCTTTTTTTTTTTTATTTTTTATTTTTTTTATTATTTCTCAAACCATCATTGGATCCTTTTGTTTCCTCTGTCATTGGAATATAAATGTGACGGGTGAAATGGAGACAAAAAGGAGGGAGAAAATTAAAACAGCCACACACACACATCTTATACTAATGTAGTGGCTGTTTATTAAAGGATAGATTCACAATTTTTCAATTTTTCAGGCAAGAAAAGCTGTTTCAATGTTCACTTAGGCACCTGTTTTTAAGATGGACTTGAAAAATTGTGAACTTGTCCTTTAATGGTTCATTTACATGTGTTTTGTTTTTTTTGTCCCTGACAAAACGACACACTGGGAGCATTTTTATTGTTTTCATTTCAGGCCTCAATTTAAAATCTTGCAAAAAAAAAAAAAAAAAAAGAGGTCACAACAATTATCATTAAACTGTGGTCACGTGGATACACGCAAAACAAAAACACAACTCCAGCAGTGACTGTGCACAAGTCCTGCAGACCAAATGTCCATCCATCTGTCAAATTTAGTATTATTTTTTGCTTTGACGAACAAAAATCATATATATATATATGCATCTTATTTTAGCCAAATTTTCATTAATGGGTGAAAGGACTGGAGGTCACCGACCCATCAGAATGTGATTCAAGGTATCTAAAAAGAGAATGAAGGATGTTTTTTTTTGTTTTGTTTTATTTTATTTTTTTTGCACTTGTGATTTTGTCACAAAGCACCACTGAAGTCGACCACTCCGTTAGTTATGTAGAGATCGAGTCTCAGGGCCGGTTTCACACTTTGAAATCTGTGCCTTGACGACCAACAATAGGAAAGCCACTTGACTGGAGGTGCCAGGTGTGCCAATGTAGCATTAACCTCTGATCTTTGACCTTGTATTTATGTACAAAGTGGTTAATTTAATCAAATATAGTATATTATTAATTATTATTATTATTATTATTTTGGATCTTGACTATTTTTCTATGTGAGTAAAGAGACACCTGGTTGACTGGAACGATGGCTGACTGCACACCGTGTAGTTGCAGGGGGATCATATATATATATATATATACATATATATATATATATATATATATATATATATAGTGTGTTTTTAATTTTTAAATTTCTTTTCTCTTTTCTTTTGCACGTTAAAAGTCCTCCGCTTTTACACAGCGAACTCGATGCATGTCTTAGCTATTGTTTTTAAGTGTTTTTGTCATTGTTGGTTTTGGTCAACTTAGGCTCACGAGTCTCCAGTTTACTGAAGTGCAGTATTAAGAAAAAAAACAACAAACAAATAAAAAAAAAAAAAACACAGGCGTGAGTGAGGAGGGAGGAGGAGGGGTGGGTGGGGGGATTATAAACGGGCCTCCGACCGAACAACAAACTTTTTTGAGACGAGTGATGAGTTTAGACAGATTATTTTGGGAGCTGAAGGTCTTAATCGTACTGTATGAAATACTAAGAGGTGTTTTTTTTTTTTTTTTTTTTTTTTTTTTTTTTAAATCGGAGATCTTCAATATGTCTGTCTCACCGAGTTGTGTCGTAACATTCATGATGACTTATGAACTAACTCCTTAACTATTTACACTCAGTGTTCTGTACTGTAACATATTTATGCATACATGAAGCGGCACTGAAACCCCATCAGTATATGATGATATGATGATGATAGTGCCAGGTAGTTAGTGTAAAAACCATTCGATGGCGGGAAAAACAAAAACAAACAAAAAAAACACATTGATGCTCTTTAACTGTACTGTTTTTGTAGTTAAGGATTAGAGGGACTTTCGTGTAAACTGTAGCCAACATGTCCTCCATATTCACTGTTTTTCACTTATTTCAGGTCTTTACATAGCTGTCATTTAAATATATGAATATCACACACACACACACACACACACACACTCTCTCCCTCTTCTATTTTGACGCCAGTGCATTATAGGCACAGATTAGTGTAGTATTAGTGAGGATAATCTATGCAAAACCTTCCTCCATCAATGACTGTTGATAGTGTGTGGTGACAGCTGCACTGATTTCCATGGAGCAAAAAAAAAAAAATCCAAAAAAAAGAAGAAGAAGAAGTGTGGAATCGGCGCTCTGCTCCGCAATTTCAAGGACGAATCGAGAAAATTTCTTTCTATCGGGTCCTTTTTTTTTGTGCATTTCTTGCATCGATCCTGAAAAACACCGTCGTTCTTGATTACGTTTTGATTGGGAATGACTCCACTTGATGCAAATGTTAAAATAAAATGAAAACATAGAAGCGTTTGAGCTGGGTTTTTTTTTTTTTCGTTTTGTTTTTGTTTTTTTTTTTGTTTTCTGCCCGTTGCCGTTTTTGTCTTTTGTGTTTTTAAGTTTACATGTCACTCTCTCTCTCTCTGGCGAAAGTGAAATAAAATCATAGCTAATTGAATTCATTCCTTCAGATCTACAACTGATGTATTTAATTGATGATGATAATGACATTTGTGATGAGTAATAAACCATAATATATTAAATCATCTTGCTGTTTTTGTCTTTATTGGTGTTTTGTATGTTTGTTTACACATCAGTTGTTTTCAGACCTGGAAACAACAACACAAGCATAAATATAATATAACATTGAACAACAACACTTTAGCCTTCATAAACAATATATAAACTATTAATAAATGGTTTATAACACTATAATGTAGTTGTAAGTGGATATAAGTGTTGATTACAGCGGCAACAATTAGTCAATTAGTTGCTAACTATTAATCACAGACTATTTTGATAACTGATTAATCGTTTTGAGTCATTTTTTAAGAAGAAAATTCCCAAATTTTCTGATTGAAGCTTCTTAAATGTGAATATTTTCTGGTTTCTTTAGTCTTCTGACAGTAAACTGAATATCTTTGGCTTGTGGACTATTGATCAGGACGTTTTGGGTTTTGTGATCGACATTTTTCACCATTTTCTGACATTTTATGAACCAAACAGCCAATACATTAATCAAGAAAATAACTGCCAGATTAATTGATGATGTAAATAATCTTTAGCTGCAGCTCCAGTGTTGATTAATGTATTTGTCAACCACTTTCATATAAGTGGAGGTTGATGTATAAACAGATAATGAATGACAATAAAAGTAAAACACATTTATAATAACATAATATGTCTTAATAGGAGAAGTTACAATCATTGTTGATAAGTCACTTCCCGTTACAGTTTCCAGTATATTATGGGATGTTTTGCAAAAGTGAAAAAAAGTGAAAACAATTCATTGCTGGTGCTTATTATTCATGAAAATACTAAAGATGTGTTCATAATTTTGTTAAAACTGTGTCTCCAAACGCTGCAGGAACCTTAATTGAGTTGTGGGTGTAAACTAGTGAAAACTGGAATTAGAAATGTATCTTTATACCTCTTTTTTTCTTGGGGTTACATGTGTGAAAATGCAGGATGGATAAAATTATGCAAAAAAATATCATTTAATCATGAGAATGAAATTGTGTGAAGGATCAAAGTTCATTAAGAATGAGAGAAAGACATTGCTTGAAAAAGAGAAGTTTGACTGTTTATCCAATGAGATGAGCTGGTTTGGTTGTTTCTATGGTTACAGTGTGCATGTATATGTGTGTGTGTGTGTGGTGGAAACCAGGAAGAATAGCCAACGCTGATACTGGTACTAATGGGGATCCTAATGAAGAGAGATATTCAATTTATTATCATGTTAAGGTAAGAAAAAGCAGCAAATTCTCACATTTAAGAAGCTAAAACCATCACATGTCATTATTAATTAATCAAAATAGCTTCTGATTAATCTAATGTAATTGTTGTACGGCTCGTTTCTACATGGAGTTGTACAGAAACTCCACTAGATGTCACTAGATGTGTTTTCCTGTATGAGGGGGATTTTACTTTTTATTGCACTTGACAGGACTAGAGTATGTCCAACCCCCCCCCCACACACACACACTCTCACACAGAGCCACTGAACAGAGACGCTATTGTACAAAAAGGAAAGAGATTTTATTCACAGTTTGTCCCTTTTTATTCGTTACAGAGGAAAGGCGAGGAAGAGTCTGATGACAGCTTATGGAGAAAAAAAAAAAAAAGGTGATTTAATGGATTCAGGAAGGAGAAGAGGGAAATGAATCGAAGAGTTGAATGTTTTCTTTCGGCATTTTCTCTCCTCCCCTTCAGTTTTTTTTGTTTTTTTTTTAACTTTTCAAGGGAAAAAGCCGTCATCGCTTTAAGGAGACAACTTTTCCCCCCCCCATCTAACCTGCAAAAAAAAAAAACTCTCCCTCCTCTCACCTCCTCTCTACACCCGTGAGGACATCTTCAGAATATGGAATGAAGTCCTCATGTTTCCTGTTTCCTTCTCCTCAGAGATACTGAGGGGAAGTAGAGGCTGAAGTGACACAGAGATACGGAGATGCAGAGGCGAGAAGACGGAAGACGGTTGCAAAGAAAGAAGAGAATGTTTGAGAAAAGTTTGAGGATGGAAATGATGTTATATGACAATTTTATTGAAAACCATCCCTATTCCCCATAAGCAAACATAGACATCTCATGAGCAATCTGGTCCGCTCATGTGTCAAGTGTGACAAGTCTCTGGTTTGAACGTGAGCACCGCTGAGCACATGGGGGGGGAGGGGAGGGGGTGAGCGGGGGGGGGGAGGAAAGAGAAGGGTGAGGGAAGGCAGAATAGCAAAAGGGATTGCTGTCTTTCTTGTCTTCTATCTTTTTCTCTTTACTCCTCCTTCTCCTCTCCGTGTGTGATGACGTAGCAGATGTTCTTGTAGTCTACGTTGCCGGCAACATCTGGGGGGAAGGCGGCCCACATGTTCTTGATCTGAGGGAGACAACGAGGGTTGGAAATTTAAAATGACGCACGACTCGTGCTGAGGTCAAGTTGGTTAGTTTCAAAGGTTTTTTCAAGTCTTGACTCACTGACACACACATGCTTTCTTTGCTTCCTTCAAATGTGTTTATGATCTAAGTGAATGGGGCCAAAAGGTTTATCTGAAGGTTATATGAGGCTTCAGCAGTCAAATAAAGTGGATATCTGACACATTTACAGTCTTCTTAGTAAAAAAAAATCCCTATTTGTGTCATGACAGACAGTGTTTTCCTGTTCAGCAGCAGTGAAAGTAACAAAGAGAGGGACCTTAGCCCTAAAAAGACTGTAACGTTGAAAGATATCTACTTGATTTGACTCATTTGACTGATGCTGAGGCTTTACATTAGGTTCAAGTAAACTTCTAAATACATTTTTGCACAGAAGGAGGGCTTTTGTTCTTCTTCTAATGGCCAGTATGAACAGGAGGAATGATTTGTTTGGGCCCCTGACTGTTGTTTTAAAAAAGAACTGTGAACATTTACTTTACACTTATTCTTAATAAGATTTGAGTGCAGCCTGAACTGGCAACTAATAATGTTTTGTTTGGATAATAAACTGGAGAAAAAATAGTAGTAAAGCATATATGTGATGGCAAAACTGGCATTTTATACTGAGGAATGAGGGTGAAACCTTTCACAAAAATTAGGAGAAATGGATCAACTGGATGGATAAATCCAAGGAGACCCTACTTAGTTTCTCCTTTCTTTTGTAAAATATATTTGAATTATTACAAATAGAAACTAGTCTGAGCTGCACAGACTAAGAGTTGATTAAACTCATAACAGCTAATCTATGTGTTGCAGGATACGTTGAGTATTCTTCCTCTAACGGGTCAGTAAGTTTACCTCCTCTGGGGTGAACCTGTCGCACTGAGTGGTCAGAAGCTCCTCGAGGCTGGAAGAGAAGCAAACAGATATTTTTTTGGAGTCAAAATCAAACACGTCATACTCCGGTATGTGCCGTAGTGAATGGCCAAAAAAATCCTAAAATAAAACACTCACAATTCCTTCTTGATGGTTCCAGTAGCGTCAGGGTCCAGAACCTTGAAGGCGCTAAGAATAACGTCCTCGGGGTCAGCACCTGGCGAGGACAGAAGGAAGAGGTCAGTTAATTTCCTCTACGCCCGGTCAATGACGTGTTCTCTTATCCTATCTTCGCTTTCAGTATGGTGTGAAAGTGAGACACCCACCCTTCAGCTTCTCTCCGAACATGGTGAGGAAGACGGTGAAGTTGATGGGGCCGCTGGCCTCCTTGATCATGGCTTCCAGCTCCTCATTCTTCACGTTCAGCTGGCCTGAACGGAAAGAAAGAGAGAGAAAGATCAGAATTTGAAGCAAATGATCGCACAAGCTTTTTTCCCGGTGTTGATTAATTCATCTAAAACTCACCCATTGAGGCCAGCACGTCCCTCAGGTCATCTTTGCTGATGATACCATCTCTGTTCTGGTCGATGATTGTGAAAGCCTGAAGGGAAAGAGAAGCCAGCGGGGTTAATTACTTGAAGGAAACACTTGATGGAGGAGAAGGCATGTCGTCTGCGTGGATGGATGTTTTTAGGGACTCCTCAGTCAGCAGTTTGTGCATTAACATGGCAGCTGCTGGTGGGTATTTTTGACACGGTGTTGTGCAAATATTTGTCAGAGGATATTGTGCAAGAAAAAGGCTGCACCCTTAAAAGTCGGACTTGGACTGTACTGTCCTTGAGAAGCAAGGGGGAAGGAAAGGAGGGGAATGGTGGGGGTTTATTTGGGAATCTATCATCTATCATTAAGGAGCAGCTGTGTGATCTACTGAGCAACTTGCCTCCAGGAAACTTAAGATAACCTCTTGGACTTGAACTTGAACTCGGTCGCTGACCTTTCTCATTAGCCACGCTCCCTGCCATCCCATCGCTCATACACATTTCCTTCCTCCAACAGATACAAACACAGATACCCCTCGGCAGCTATCTTTCCATCTGTGCGAAGTGCTAAGATCATCCTAATCATCATGTCATACATTCCCTGAGTGGCTTTCAAGACGCCTGTATCATTTATCATGGGAGGAATGTTTCCTCTATTCACAGCGTACTATATCCCTTGGCTACGCACTGAAAACACAGACACCATCATTATCCAATTTCTTGACAGCATGTCTGTATAAAATCAAATCTTCCTGACCTTGCTGAACTCCGGCGTACACCCTTAATGCCTCATTTTCACACCTTCTGTTTCTGCTTTTTTTGCTCTTTCTTTCTCTGCCTGTCAAATCGCTTTCAAACTGAGTGAACTTAGAGATATAACTTCATATTTGGGAACGTGAAATGTGCAAGAATCTCGATTCTGTATCGCAAGACTCCCAGTTGAAGCGCAGTCGGTCTGTTTAGCCTCCCAGCCCTCAGTGACAGCTGGAGGGGTGGGAGGTCAAGGGTGGCGAAAATGTGGAGATGGTGTCAAAAATTTCTGAGCTCCTCCTAATGACATTCTCATACTTATTAAATTGGGGAAACAAGGGAGGGGTGTGCTAGGTGGGGGATGGGGTGGGGGGGATGGGGGGGGGGCAGGTCAAAATAGCAACGGTTGTGAAAATGGAGCTGCTTAACCAAACTCTAATTTTGGTCTTAAAGAAATTAAAACTAAAATTACACCCAGCTTTGAGGCTCTTTACAGATCTCTGTCAACTGACTGGTGGTCGTCTGATGCTGGCGACTGACTCCGCCATGAATGATGCTCATGCAGTGGGGGAAAAAAAGGGGGGGCTCCTGTAGGAACTGGAGAGTCGCTGTGGGTCTGGAAAAACCTCACCTCCTTGTACTCCTGAATCTGGCTCTGCTCAAACATGGAGAACACGTTGGAGGAACCACCCTCTCCTGCTGCTGCCCTCCTCTTGGCCTTCTTTGGTGCCTGGAGAACAAACGCAGGGGTCAAAACTTCAGGTCAGCTTTGGCGTCATGCTAAACCATTTGAATAATTGTTAGAGTAATTCTTCCATTTCACACATTAAAAAAGCAATGAATATAGAAAAGTCTGGAAGCAGCAGGGTAATATTTTTCTTCTTTCCTGTCTCATCAATCATCCCGCGACCCCTTGGGTTTGTCTTGTGACCCTTTGGAGAGGTCTTGACCCCTCAGTGGGGGCTTTACTAGATCCCACAAGTTCAGCTGCCTCAGGTAAGTTAAAAAGTTTAGGATCTCGCTACAAATATATGCATTTGGTTTATTCTTTATTGGTTTATTTTGCATCTTTTTCATCAGTCTGGCCCTGCAGATGCTTGAGTTTTGCATGCAATCTCACGTGCATTATACAAAACGAGACTTTACCAGTAATATTTATAATAAATTATTACCCAAGCATCCCTAAAGAAATGCAGTCATCCAAAAATCCATTTTAAAAAAATGTCCAAAAACACTTGATCTACTGGAAGTGATGACAAACACTTCCATCTTTTTTGCTATGATTATGTCAAGCATGAAAAAGTTAATCCATGAGAGGATGGTTTGATTCCCTCCTGCGGATATTTCCAGCAGCAGAGCAGCAGAGATGTTGCAGGGGGCAAACCCTGGTACTCACCATCTTGAGACGGTAGAGGTTCGGATGATCAAGAAAGAGAAGACAGTGTGAAGCCGCGTTATACGTACATCCCCGGGGGCTTATATACCCTTGCGCAGGCCAATCTAACTTTAGCCACAGCCTCAAGTTTGGATGGAGATAAAAAAGAGAGAGAGAGAGAGGGAAAGGGAAAAAGAGAGAGAGAGAGAGAGGATGGTCAAGGATGAACTGATGGCCAAAGTGAAGGAGACAGAATGGCGGGAGAGGAGTATCACCTTACAGGAGATCAGAAATAGACCCAAGAGTCTTGGAATTAAGTAAACCTGATAGCTGAGGGACCATGCAGCAGGTTTGCAGTCCCACGTGGACTAATAAGGACATTCAGGACATAGATGTTTGTTGGACCACTGGACACTGTTTCTCCACCCTCCTTCTGTTCACCTCCGTCTGCCTGCGGGGAGAAACAGCAGCCACTTACAGACTTTATTTTTGGTTTGTGATGTCAATTGCAATATTACAAACCCAGATACAATCATTCTATATCCTCGGAAAGCTTTTACCCCGCATGCGCTCGGCTCGACTCGGCTCGGCTCGGCTCGCTTACTTTAAGTGTAAAGATTGTGACAAAGTAATGATGGTCGAATTTGGGAGATTCTCATCGGTTTTATGATGGAAGGAGCTCTGTGGGATCAACTGATATGTAAAATGGCATGAAAGCGTCCGGCTTGTTCCAAATAATCTCCTCACAACATGGAGGACAAAATGTTTCTGTTCTTTTTGTTTGCTTGTTTAAACATCTGGAGTAAAATATATTAAATACATAATCATATATGTTTGTGTATGCTCACACAAAGTTCACATATATCTCTTCTGTGATGCATTGATGTAAAATCTTACTCTGCTTCTTTGTATTAAGAACATGTCTTTATTTCATTTATTTTTACTTTTACTTTTTTGTTTTATTTGTTCTTGTTGTTGTATTTGTTACTTGTTCTACTCTATCTTGATGAGTTGGGGGTTATGAACCTTGTAAGGACATAATTAATTAACTAAATTAATGAAATAAAGTACAACAACTTAGAAAGTAACTATAATTTTACTTGCAGTAGCTTTCCAGAAAGTATTAATATTACTTTTTAAACCTTTAATTAACTGTGATGATTTAAAAATGACTTCCTGTGTTACAACTGTTACAAAATACTGCTGCTCATCTTCATCATCATCATCAATATAATTGATTTTTTTTTTTTTTTTTTTTTTGCCATTACGGTGACCAGCTTTGGTATTGCTGACATCAACATCATCATCCTTCATTGTGACGCAAAACTTCAAAATAAAGGATTTTTAAGAACAAATAAGATTCAAGAGGCAAAAGCAATAAAATGAAAATAAGCAAACAATTAATCAAATAAATATAAAAAAGAACTAATCTAGAAAAAATACTACAACTAGCATAAAACAGATCAAGTGATTGTGTTTTAAAATATATAAGATAACACTGAAGTCTCTTACATGTCAAAACATATCATTTTACAGTTTAAAGTTGTGTTTGTTTGTTTTTTTAACTCATGCTGGTGACAGGCGTGATTATAAAGTCATAATTTCTTGTTTCTGTTTCCTTTTTTTTATTTGTTTGTTTGTTTGTCTTGTGAAGACGAGATGCTGTCAGCGTTAAATCAACGACAACATGCCAGACGAGTGAAAGCGCCGTTAACCTCTGGCTTCGACACTGCTATAAAGGTGTGTGTGTGTTTAGTGAGTGGACGCAGTTATGAACATTTTCCCACCTGTTTACCCTCCCACCCCCCCCTCCCTCCTCTCTTAAATATAAGGGGATTACTTGGCAGGGTGATGGCAGCAGGCATTCCCAAGAGAACATAAAAGGGACAGCTGGGTGCGACCAAAATAGCTAAATAAACTGGACAGTCTGCCAGCGGGGGCCCTCGGAGCAAAAAAAAACGCTTCCCTTCGTTTTGTTTTTTCAGGTTTTATATCCAGATTTAGCTCACAGTTAATCCGTTTCATTAACAACTTTGTTAATCTCGTCGTCTCCTCTGTCGGCGGCTCTCTGGTCGTGACTGTTTGTGTTTCCGTTGATCTCTTTTCACTCTGACGGCCTCATGAGTCACGTCTCCGCTCTTTACTGGTTTCCACCCCGTGCAGTAATTTGGATTAGACAGACTTTTGTTTAACTTGGGCGTCCAGGACATCCAGAGCCTGCTGTCTGCCCTTCCCCTCCTTCCCACCCACTCCCCGCCTTGTGTGACCTTTGACCCCTGCCATACTTGATTATCACTACCTTGTTGCAGGAATGAAATGCGTCACGCCACCATGTTGTGACTCTTACTTTTAAGGAGGTTGTTAGCTCTTTAATGACATTGAGCTTCACATTCACAGGAGAAAAAAGGCTCATTTTAACCTTTAAGGTGCCATTTAAACCTTTCATATCAACATTAAGATGTAATGTGTGTGGAAGCAGTGACTTTAAAGGGTGAAACTAACTAAATGTGACCTTTAACACAACATATTCAAGCACTAAATGTTGCTTCTGCTCCTTTCTCTGCTTCCTCATGAATTATTCAGTAACTTCAGGTTTATTTAAGCAGTCAGTCCCTTAATTTGGTAAATTAATGGAAAAGTTTTGCATAAAAATTACATATTAAAGAAACCCTGAGTTTATATTAAGGCCTGTGTGCATAGATAAAGAGATGATTATGACATTTTAAAGTATTTTTAAGGGATATTTGTCTGCTAGTGACTAGGTTTGACATTAGTTTTACTGTTTTTTGGACTCAAATTCAGCTGTTGTTCAGTTTTATTGCTTTTATACAAGGTCTGTTGTTAAAAACATATACATTTTTTTTCTTTGATTGTGTAGTGCAAAACTCCAAATATCACATTTTTATTGCATACTTACATGCAGCGGTGGAAGAAGTATTCAGATCCTTTACTTAAGTAAAAGTACCAATGCAGCAGTATAAAAGTACTCCATTACAAGTAAAAGTCCTGCATGAAAAATCCTACTTAAGTATTAGCAACAAAATGTAGTTAAAGTATTAAAGAAGAAAGTACTTCTCATCTATTTGACTGATATATTATTATTATTATTATTATTATTATTATTATTATTATTATTATTATTATTATTATTATTATTATATATGGCATCATTATATTATTAATATTGATGCATTAATGGGAGAAGAAAGAAGAAAAAGCAAAGTTCTGATACACAAATCTGTTTCCAGTTTTTGGACTTTTTCTCTAATCTTTGATTTTTGGTGAAATATTGGATCATTTGAACATTTATTGAAATGAATCCATGTGAGAAGTTTAGAGGGAAAAATCACTTTTTTGGTGGAGCTGTTAACAACTCATAGACATCTGACATGTGACCCCGACTCGTGCATTTAAAGTAGAAAGTAGCATACAATAGAAATACTCAAGTAAAGTACAAATACCTCAAAATTGTACTCAAGTAAAGTACTCGAGTAAATGTACTTAGTTACTTTCTGCCACTAGTTTTGTTCCTCTTATTTTCTACTCACGTTATGAGCGACAAATGATTCCTAAAAATATGAGAACGAGCCGCGACGTCTCAGACTCTTCGCAGATGTCTCAGCTGCCTTTTTTTTTATTACAAGACAGTTGTAAAAAAACTTCACAATGTGTTTACACGCTGCTATCGCGTGGACGTGTTTTCATACAGATGTGTGTGTACATTTCAGAGGGCCGTCGCTGTGATGTGATACGTCTCGCCACGCTCCTCTGAAGCCATCCATCACTTTTTAGATGATTGGTATGTCTGTCTGTAGGCTTGGGAATGTGGAGAAGCTCCCAGCTTGACCTACAGGACGAGTTCGGAAGTCAGTCTCAAGGAACTGACGTGACACGAGAGATGTCAAGAGTGTGTAACACATACTCTGGTGTGTTTGATTACCTATAACACCATCAGGTTGCTCTGTTATGTCATTTGATTCCCTCGAGGATATGTTACATTGATCAACATAAAGTACATTTAAAGTTTAAAGGCTGCTCAGATTTCAGCTATTAGTGTTTTTTTTTTTTAGTCTGGCACTGACAGGATGTGACTTAATTTGTAAGAAAAGCTTTATGAACAATTTAGTTATAAAGCTCGTTACACTTAATTACTATTTAGTAATGTCACTGATGCTTTGTCTAATTAGCTCAGTGGAGACATGTTGTAATCTCTCAAGCTAACAAGTGGATAACTCATTAAAGGCGTGTCATTTTCATATTTAACCCGTCAGTTTTAATACCAGCCGCATTCCTTTTGTCTCTAACATGCCTCCATAAATCACAGTGCTATTTCTGACTGAATCACACTGCTAAGATTACACTCTGTGAATCAGGTGGTTCGCCAGCTCGGTTTCAGCTCGCCGTGCCTGCAGCGTCCTCTGCTGTTCACTGTCCTCCACTGACTGACAGTAGAAGAGTCTGATGTCTGAGTCTCTCATGTACGGCAGTGTAAAATATAGATATTTGCTCAGTTTCTTGTTATAACAAGATACTTTTCTGACTTTAATGAGATCCTTTTTCTTGTTATGACAAGTATTTTTCATGTTATTCTGAGATATTTGTGTATAATAATAACCTTATAATCATTTTTTATTATAACAACGCATCACTTTATCTCGTTATATCGCAAAACTTTCTTCACAAAATGAACGTATCTCATTAAAACATGTTTTTCTTGTTATAAGTTGTTATAACTTCCATATGTCATTAAAACAAGAAAAAGTTCCAATCAGTGCCTAAAGAGATGACATCTTACATCTGCAAGAAAAAGTAAAAAATTGCTGTTTTATAAGGTTAATATAATGAGATTTATGGGAAGTTTTGTGATATAACAGGATAAAGGCCTGATGATTATGACATTTTAAAGCATCTTTAACGGATATTTATGTGCTAGTGACTGGGTTTGACATTAGTTTGAGTGTTTTTTGGGCTCAAATTCAGCTGTTTTTCAGTTTTATTGTTTTTATAGAAGGTCTGTAGTTCAAAATATTTGGAATAATTTACAATAAGTAAAAGTCCTGCATGAAAAATCCTATTTAAGTATTAGCAACAAAATCTAGTTAAAGTAAGAAAGTAACATGAAAAAAAGTGAAAAATGCTGTTTTATATGGTTGATATGATGAAATTTGGGGAAGTTTTGTGATATAACAGGATAAAGTGACGTGTTGTTATTACAGGAAAAGTTTCATGTAAAAATAAAATAATTTGGTGTCTAATAACAAGAAAGTGTCTCAGTATAACATGATCTTATTAAAGTGAAAAGTTCTTGTTATAATGAGAAACTAGGCAGCACAACACTGCTGTACTAATGATGCTTCGTAGGTTCAGTGATTATTTACCAGGAGAGCAAAGTAACATCCAAACCTCACTGATTTCCTCTTAAAACAGCTTTATTGTTAGATAAAATATTGTTCCTACTCAACAGGAATCTTTCTGCTCGCTTCAAAGTCAAATATTCAGACTCAAGATCCCATTTCTATATGACTTTTGCCATTTCATAAACAAATTCAGTCCTGTTTCCCTGTAATTCTACTACAAACATTTTTTTATTTTTCAAAACTGTGAGATCTGGACCAGAATGTGAAATAAACGTGTGTTTGTAGGTCTGGCGGTCCACCAGCTTTGGTCCAGACTGAAATATTTCAACAAGTATTAAAAGGATTAACATGAAAGTTTATGCAGACGTTCATGATCCCCAGAGGACGAATCCTACTCACTTTGATGATGCTCTGACTTTTCTTCTAACGCCACCATGACGTTGGCATTTGTGGTTTTGAGATGACATGTCTCAACAACTGTTCACTCATCAGGTGAAAACTTCAATTAGTCCAAAACTTTACAACTAATGACTCAACTCAGCCTCAACTGCACTTTGTGTTTAGTGCTTGTTAGCAGATGTTATACCTGCTAAACATCAGTAAGTAGTACAGCCTCACAGAGCTGTAGACTCTGATTTGGTATCAGAGATGTGATTAATATGCCAACTAATTGATTATGAGGCCTTTAAGTCAACAGACTGATTTTATTTTTTCATGCAATGAAAAATATATAATACTCTTTGCTTAATACTGCATCATAAAGCCTTTTTTCTGCCATAGATGAAACTATTTTTACACCACATTTGAATACAAAACCGCTCAAGGAACTACAGGTGTGCATGTTCCCGTTAGCGGAGACTATAGAGAACAAACAATAAATAGGCCTTTTTCACTAAAAATACTTTGACATGTCACAGTAGGAAAAGTGTAAATAATAAAATAAATAACGGTTGAATGTGATCGAGCTGCTTCGGTTTCAGGGTCCTGGTGTTGTGCATTCTGGCTCACAGGGACACTTAAATGAAACGGAGCCATCGTTAATGTCATTAGAGACACCTGTGTTACTACTTTGACAAATCAAAATGCTGTGACAAAAGCCTTTCTGCAGACTGATTCATGTCTGAAGACCTTCTCTCACTCTTGTGTGTGAAAAGTGCGACACCAGCAGCATCTGCACCGTCAAGAGACCTTCTCTGTTGTATCGAGGACACTGTAAGGCCGTCTCGTTTTCTTGTGAAATAAATCTAACATATCAAGAAACTGATTATATGTGACGTAGGAATATTTAGCACATTTACAGGGCTTAAAAATCTATGTTCTTAAATACAGTTTAAGTCAAAACACGTCGGGTTCGGTTCCTTTTTTTGACACACATGAATCGTTCCGTCTCAGTTCCTCTTAAAGAGTTTCTAAACTGTCTGTTTTTTTCACCCCAGGTCGATGAGATCTTCATCACTGCGCTCCTCTCCTGCTCGTCGGCTCCTCAGCCACTCCTCTCTAGCTTTCTTCACTTCCTGTCCGTAATAATCGTGGAGTTTGCTGAACTCCTCCAGTGGATTAAAACCAACCAGAGGCCATTCGCCGTACAGAGGCGCCGGACCGTTAAGTGGCGTGACAAGAGCGTTTCTCCTGTGCCACAGTTTGGGGGACTTTTTAGCCGCCACCTTAGTGGGAACTGAACGTGCTTGTGAGACGGTGCTGGTGCTGAAGCTTCTCCCCTCCCTGACGGCTGCTGTTGGACCCTGCAAAGGCAGCAAGCAGCCCTGGTTCACCTGGGTCGTGGGCTGTTTGGGGGCGCTGACCGCAGAGCTGGGACAAGATTCACTGGAGCCGTGTAGCTGCTTCGCTTCTGGAAATGGAAAACAAGAAATTAACAAAAACACGCTCATAATAATACATTAAAGATATTATTTATATAGCACATTTCATAATTAAGATTTAAAATGTGCATCTACAGTGATTATGATTATTACAGTGGAGGTCAGCGATCACTCCTTTAATTAAACAGTCCTTTAATTTGATAGTAAGTATCTAAAGAAATCTCAGTTTTCCCTTTAGATCCTGAAAGCGCAGCGATCCTTTTCTCTGTCCATCGTTTGAACCTCAGCTCCTGACAGTGCTGGAAAGTAACTAAATACATTTACTCAAGTACTGTACTTAAACAGTACTGTGAGTATTTCCATTTTATGCCACTTGACATTTCTTCTGCTACATTTCACAGAGAAATATTGTAATTTTTACTCCACTGTGTTTGACAGCTTTAGTTATTTTTCTTTTTAAAATGTTACATAAAATAACACATTATAAGCTTATAATAATACAACACATTGTTAAAGATGAAACCAGTGGTTTCCAACCTGTTTGGCTTTTGACATCTTACAAAAATCAGTGTATAGCTGTTGCTACGAGCTGTTAGTGGCTCCACCAAGAGACATTTTCCCTCTAAACTTCTCACACGGTTTCATTTCAATAAATAAAAAAATCAAAGATTAGAGAAAAAGTCCCAAAAACTGGAAACAGATTTGTGTATCAGAACTTTGTTTTTTCTTCTTTCCTCTCCCATTAATCATCTCATGACCCCTCAGATTTATCTGCTGACCCTTTGGAGAGGCCCCGACCCCTAGGTTGGGAACCACTGGACTAAACTAGCTCCACCTCCAGCAGCTACAACAGTAACATGCTGCTCTAACACTGATGCTTCAGTATTAATAATCTAATGATGTCATATATAATAATATATCAGTCAGAGGGACCAAACCACTACTTTTACTGCAATACTTTAACGACATCAAGCTCATAATACTTATGTACTTTAGTAGGATTTGTCATGCAGGACTTTTACTTGTTATTGAGTATTTTTACATGTTTCTTCTTCCTTCCACCACTGATTAAAAGCCAAGAAAAATCCTCATAAACTTGAGTCTCTATAAATAAATATGAGCCCCAGTAAACAGGACAAGTTCACACCTTCATACTGCCTCCCCAGGTCTTTCACCAGCAGGGAGAGGTAACAGTGGCTGGCCGAGAGCAAAGCTTTCTCCCAGCTCTCCTGAGTCTGGCGATCCCCGGCTGCAAATCTGTAGGTTTTGAGTCCCGGACCTTCAAACACCAGGGAAAAGGAAAACTGTCCGTCAGTCTCGGAGCGCCGGACCACACACCCTTCCAGGACAATGACCCCCAGCAGGTGTCGGTCGGCTGGTCTCTCCTGGTAGAAAAGCAGGTTTGCCTTCAGGACAAACCACCGCCGCTGGTAGGTGGCATTTCGCTCTTTCTGTGAAGAAACACAGCAGGATTATTAGATTTTTTTATCACATGGAAGGTTTCAGTCATGTCATGTTCTGTGTTTTTCCAAACCTTTTTGAAGAGATATCCTTCTTTATCTACCGGAGACGTGCATGACAGGTAATGGGTCAAAATCTTCTCATGGATCTTCATACCAACACCTAAAGAAGAGAAAGTGTTTTTACATCTGAAAGGTATTTAAACTGTGTGAAGCCTAGAATATATTCCAGAAATGTTTTAATCCCAAAGCAACCTGTTTTTAAATGATCACTTTTCTACTCATTTCAATTGTGTTGAGTATTTCCATAATTACTTTCACATCTACTCCACTACATTTTAGAGGGAAATACTGTTGTTCTGAGCTTTTTAATAAGGAGTAGCAACTAATGTTTTGATATAAAGCATGTCCTCATCAGGGTAAAAGGTATTATTTAGCTAATAAAATGAGCTTATAAAACTCAGTGCATCTTAACTCTTGTTAAAGATGATTAAACCAGTGGTTCCCAACTTTTACAGCTTTTTATCTTATGAGAAAGTAGTGTAGTTCGGCTGCCACGTTACATTTCAGATGTCTATGAGTTGTTAGCAGGTCTGCTAAAGAGAGATTTTTAAGGGGAAATCTCTCTTTAGCAGACCTGCTGGTCTGCTAAAGATGGTTTCCTTTAATGAGCTATTTGAGGCCCAAACAGGTTAAATTATCCAATATTTTACAAAAAATAGCAAAGATTTGAGAAAAATCCCCCCCAAATTATACATATTTATGTAGCAGAAACTGTATAGAAAGTAGTTCTTTAGGAGTACAATGCTGCTTTGATATTAATCCATCAGTATTGATGATCTAATAATGAAATATAATACTTACTTTGGCTTACTTTTGATACTTTTTGGCTGAAAATAGTTTTTAAATTTCATTTTGTGTTTCTGTGTGTCCATTTTTATGTTTATGTTTTGAATCTTTGTGCTTTTCTGTGTTTGTTTTCCTGTTAAATATGTGGAAAAGTGTACAAAACTCTAAATATAGACTGAATCCACATCATTAAAACTCAAATATCACAAAGTATATCTATAAATACGTTATATACTGACATAACAGTAACAAATCCAAGCAGCTAATCCCAACGATTCTTAATTTAGTAACCATATCATGAAGTTCTTGTATAGTGACAGAATACACAATAGTGACTCAGACTTACCTCTGCCAGTCCTGAATCCCTCACAGGGTCACTTTACCCTTCCACACACGCACATTACATTACATTATTTACATTTATTTTCTTTTGGTCTTCATCATTCCTCAAACATGAAGCCAATTGTTCTCTCTCTCTCTCTCTAACGGGTTGACACATCCAGAACCAGACAATGTTTGAATATATAGTTTCAGGTTACTACCACTGCTTCTCCCTCGGGTACAAGAGGACGGGTGTTGAAATATAAATAACTCGCCCCACTTCCTGGTAACAAAACCCTGACACATTATATTCTCTCTCCTCTACGCGCTTGAGTCTACCTAGAGCCTGTGAATCGGCCTCACCGAGCAGTCGAAACCGAACCTTCCCTGACGGCTACCTGGAAGTGAGACGCTACATGTTGATGTTGTCTTGACTCTCACTTCTGCATTTTGTATTTTTTGCTTTTCTAGATTTCACACGAGTTTTATTTTAATCTCTCACAGCTTGTGTGTAGTGCAAATGATAAACAGCTGGCTCCTCGGGGAGATTCTTCTCAGATAAACACTAGTGAATATTTATTTATGACAGTATCAGGTGCTGCTTTGTGGAGCATCTTTGTGTCCAACTGTCCTCGTGCATCTCTAGAATAGTTTCGTTTCAACAAATGTAAAAATAAATGTTCTTCTTCTCAGCTAAAGCCAGATCAGATAGATATTACATGATCTCTTGTGTGCTCATTTCTTGGCTTGTTGTATCTATTCTCGACAGGCGCTTATCCTTTTTATCCTAAAGGACCTCAAGGAATCTCTGATCTAAAAGAGTCCAAAGTGTAAAGACGCAGCCACAGGATCTTACTGTATATATGACGCTAGCATGTCTCCACAAATGCCAGAGTTAAACTTGAGTCAATTTAAGGTCTTGTTATATAATCAATTTCAAGTATTGTACAAGTAATAATGTGAGATATCATTAGAAATTAGTCTTAATGTTTGTCACATCTAAGAAAACAATGTGTTTTTCAGGTGAGCAAATTCTAACCAGGGCTGCAACTTCACATTATTTTCATTATCCATTAATCCGCTGATTCTTTTAAAGGAATTGATCAATCATTTACTTGATAAAATGTCAAAGAAAGCCCAAGGTGACAGTCCAAAAACCACAAATATTCAATTTACAATAATATAAAACAGAGAAAAGCAGCATAGCAGCACATTTCAGAAGCTGGAACTAGAGAACATTTGGCATTTTTGCTGCAAAAATGACTGAAACAATGAATCAATTATCAAAATAGCTGCAGACTATTTTTCTATTGATCGACAAATTGATTAATCGACTGATCGTTTCAGCTCTGCTTAGAACAAAAACATTTTATAGTCACTCTCAAGCCCAGTTTATACTATTCAGCCTGTTCAGATATACAGTAGTGAATGAAATATGTTGCACATTTTGTATTTAGACTAAAATAAATATATATAATTAATAGGTACAATGGGTATTATAGTGTTCCAGGGTTATTGCACAGTGCCTGAGTGAGTTAACCGTTCATATGTGTGACGGCGAGGGGGAAGAAACTGTTCCTGTGTCTGGTGGTTTTGGTGTAACGTGTTCTGTAGCGCCTACCAGAGGGGAGGAGGAGGAACAGATTATGTCCAGGGTGTGAGGGGTCTGCAGTGATTTTCCCCTGCACGTTTCCTGACTCTGGATGTGTACAGATCCTGGATGGCGGGCAGGTCGGCACCGATAATCTTTTCTGCAGACCTTGACTGTCCGTTGTGGTCTGTTCCTGTCCTGTTTGGTGGCGGATCCTCCAAACCAGACAGTGATGGATGTGCAGAGAACAGACTCGATGGCTGCAGTGTTAAAACTGGATCAGCAGCTCCTGAGGCAGGTTGTACTTCCTGAGCTGGAGCAGGAAGTAGATCCTATGCTTAGCCTTTTTTGATGACTGTGTCGATGTTAGACTCCCACTGGGAGATTGTAGATCCCAGAAACCTGAAGGTATCCACAGCCGACACAGTGCTGTTGAGTATGGTGAGTGGTGGGGGGGCAGTGATGGGGGGCTCCTCCTTAAATCCTCTGTCATCTCCACAGTTTTGAGTGTGTTCAGCTCCTGTTCACAGTTTATAATTAATTATATTTTTACCCAAAGCTACAGTAGGCTACAATCCGTTACGTGTGGTTGGTCTGGGCGTGTGTCACTCAGAAAACATTCAGCCAATCAGAGGAGCGAGACATTGAGCAGACACAAAACAGCCCCTTTCAGGCTGAGTGAGACAGAACGGCTGCATCCATGGCTTTCACAGCTGTAACTAGGGGCTTTTTGACCACAGAAACATGCAAATGTTTGTAAAATAGACCACAAAAATTGAAAATATGAAACTGGGAAAGGGACATAATATGACGTCTTTAAGAGCTGCCCACACTCTCCTGAGAATACTCATAATATAATAATTGTATTGGTGTCTGCGTAGTGTTTGTAAGTTTGTATGGTGATCAGGTAGGTGGGGACAGAGGAGGGGGGTGTTCCTGTTGGGTGTTGTTGTGGGTGTTGGCGATATGTACATTGACATACCTGTCTATTGGTCTTTGTCTGTTTATGGTCCAATGTACATTCACCAGCAAAGTGTTTAAACTAAAACAGCTGCAGTGGGTTGAAGAAGTGAGGTCAAATTCTTGTTCTTGTTTCTGATTAACTAAGATATCCAGTATACTATCATATAAGACAAAGAATAGCAGCAAATCCTCACATTTGAGAAGCTGGAGCCAACAAATGTTTGAAATGTTTGCTTAAAAAAATTACTTAAACATTCAATTCAAAACATTCAACGACTAATCTGTTAATTGATTAATCATTTCAGCTCTATTTATAGCATTTTAGTAACATTAAAAGCCTACATATTAAAATCCCATCCACCCTCCACACCAGGTGGTGGCGGTAATGAGCTATGATGTCGTTTCCCTGTCGCCATAGAAAAGACAGAAGAAGAAAGAAACAAGCGAAGAAGAAACGATAACGAACGTCGCTTGAACTATTTTCAGTAGGTTTTCCCGCATTTCCCGCTTAATATTAACCTATTAACCTCGTTTGCACACACACCTACAGTGCATAAAAATTATATTTAAGTAGTTAATCAAATATTATCTTACCTCCGGGTCGAATCTGTTCACATGTTCTGCACGCTGATGTCGGTTGCTAACATTTTTAGCAACGAAGCTAACGTGATTTCTGTGTTAACATACATTCACAACATTATAAGAACCTAGCGCTTGAAAATGTTTGTATGAGAGTCGGTAGTATTGAAGCTGACGTTAGGTTGTGTTGTGGATATTAAAAAGGTCCCCCGTCTCGCCTTCTGCAGCAACCATGCCGAAGAGAAAAGTAACGTTTGAGGACGGTAACGGGGAGCTCGACCTGGATGACGACGTCCCAAACAAAAAGGTAACACTGCCCCACTAACACATTTCTTTAGGAGGGAGAGAGAGAGAGAGATGTGGCGCCTTAGGAGAAGATTTTGTGTAAAAAAAAAACAACCTCTGTAGCTTCTAAACACCCCAACCGTGCAGTTTTATAGCAGCTTTATTTGCTTACTCCTTAAAGGAGCGGTTCACAATTTTTCAAGTCTCTCTTAAAACAACAGCCAGGTGTCCAAATGAATATTTCACACATGCAGTCTATCCCTGAAATGTTCAGGAACATTTCCTGCATGGGGTCATGTGGATATTCAGGGAAATCTGTACCGCCAATTTCCCACCTCAAGATCTAGTATGATTTCAGGGAAAAGCACGTAAAGGGTAACGTCTGTCTGATGAAAGATGTTTTCACCAATCACAAGACTACACTGATGATGTTTTGGAATCCGCAACTTGTTTATGGTTGCCTTGTTGATGCTTTTTCAGGTGACTTGATAACTAGCCAGCAATACAAGTTATTTTGTTTGCAGACAACCTCTTTTTTTCAAGAATGGCTGAAAACTGGACAGATTCAGAAATGAGGAAGCTCCTCTCAGTCCACGCAGAGCGGTTGGCATCCATAAGTGTTGCATGACCGCCATCTGCTGGACTGTTCCTTGCCCCATCTACTCAGGCATTGCCATGGCTTGTGTGAAAAGGCGCAAGATGGAAATGTTCCTGAATGTAGCTGCATGTGTGAATAGTGAAAATCACTAGTGGTGCCTTAAAGGTTATCCCAGTAAATTATACACAAGCATTATATAGACTCTTATAATCGTCAGTATAAAAGATCACGGTTCAAAAAGTTATTTGACTAAGAATAGTTGTCACTGGACCAAAGGAAACTTAGTGCACTAATGACAATAGTCTGGGTTTATTGGTCCAGTGACATTTCCTATATAACGAGGGGTTTGTTATCTTGACCTGAGGCAGATTCTTGTTGCAACATATCATTGTTTGTTTGTTACTTTAATTTTCTAGTTGCATGCTTTAGACAGGTGCAGGATTCTTTGACCTTTTTGTTGCACTCGTCCCTTAAATTAACATTTCTCTCAACATTTTGCTTGTCTTTTTTTTTCCTGTTGAACTAGAGTTGCGAGGCTGTGAGCGGACCAGGCTCCAGGTTCAAGGGCAAACATTCCCTTGATAGTGATGAAGAGGATGAAGAGGAGAACACAAACAGCAGCAAATATGATATTTTGGCCAGTGATGATGTGGAAGGTATGTCCTGTTGATTGTTTGAACTCGCACTAAGAAGCGATATATGTCTGGCTGAGTGGCGGCCACATGTGCTTTTATATGAAACATTATTTTTTGTGCATGTACAATTTTTAATGACATTTGAATGTGTTCATTTACATCTGCAGAGAATTTGGTTCAAGTGTTTTGCAAGTGTCAGAAATTGTTTCACCTAAAATCAAACACACATTGTTTTCAGGCCAAGAGGGCGCAACAATCGACTTTGACGAGGGAGTTTCTATTACACCTTTCAACCTCGACGAGGAGATGCAGGAAGGACACTTTGATTCAGAGGGGAACTATTTTGTCAAAAAGGAAGAACAGATCAGAGACAACTGGCTTGACAACATCGACTGGGTAAATTGCATCTTAGGGACTTTTTCCTCCATGTATGAAAACTCCTTAAGCAATGTGCAATAATATAAGTTTCCTTTATTTTCTAGGTGAGAATAAAGGAGCAACCTTTCAAGAAAAAGAAGAAAGGTCTTGGAGCCAAACGGACACGCAGAGCAGGTGATGAAGATGAGGCTGAGGAAGAGAAAAAAAGAGAAGAACAGCAGGCGGACAAAGATGACGAAGAAGAAGAGGAGGAGGAGGAGACGGAGCCTGCAGAGGACCCCCTGGCATCCTACACACAGAACCAGCTCACCGAAGCTTTGGTTGAACTGTTGCAACCCGGCGAGACAGTCACTGCGGCGCTTCGTCGGTTAGGAGGCCTCGGAGGACGGAAGAAGGGGAAGCTGAGGGAAGAGAGCGAACCCACAGAGGAGATGAAGAGGGATACAGAAAAGCTTGACAGGCTCACAGCACTAGCTGACAGACTGGTTGCATCTGGGATGTTTGGGATCTATCAGCAAACATATGAAAAGTTGGCCTATTTACTGAAGAGCAGGAGCAGCAAGAAGCCTGCAGCGGGGAAGAAAGCCAGTGGTGGCGACGGTGATGATGAAGAACAAGATGAACTTGATATGTTTGGAGAGGAATTTGATGAGAAGCATGGTGACAAATCGCAGGATAACGAGGACGACGACGACGACGACCAAAGAGGTTCCTGAGTGTTTCCTGTATTCCTGTTGTGGAGTGTGTCTTTTAATATATCAAAAAAATATTATTTTTTTCATTTTTTAATGCAACTTTGTCTTTCCTCAGTGAGCGAGGAAGTGATGTGGGAGTACAAATGGGAGAATGAAGATAAATCAGAAGTCTACGGCCCCTTCACCAGTCAGCAGATGCAGGTATTCCCTTACAACAATTTAAAATCAAAAAGCATTACTTGAGTTTGTAGGTGAATTTTGTGAGATTTTGGGAATGCATGTTTTTCTAATCAAGGATAAACAGAAATGTGACACTGCAATATGCTAAAAGTAAAATGGACAGTCTTCATCATAGCTTTTGTTTTGATATTCCAGTTTTTTTAAGAAGGTATTTAAAACGACCAGAACAAACTTGTCTTAGTGGACTTATAGAATGTAGAGTGGGTTTACTGTATGGGGGACATACAGTTAATCCACACTGTAGAAGAAGGGATTTACTGTATGTGGACATACAGTAAATCCCTTCCTCTTAAACTGGTCTCAGTATGGATTTACTGTATGTCAACACAGGAGCATAATTGATGTGATTAACGTGTTCATACATGTACAAATGCACCAAACCAATAATTGGCTTGTCTCAACAACAGCTCAAAAATAGAGCAAATTCAGTACTGGCGACTGAGTTAATATTTAGTACAGAATTGGGACTCTGCTTATTATTTGGGACTCAGCTTATTATCTCAATAAAATGTGAATGATAAAATAACAGAAAAGTTGGAAAATTGTGGATTGTTGTTCTGACAAGGGATCAGAACACAAATCAATAAAGTGAAAAGTCCACAGGAAGTCATTTTTGCATGTTTGTTAACTTTTCAAGTAACAGTGACACAGTTTAAGCTTTTATTCCTTTTGTTTGTTTAAAGTATAATCAAGTACATACACAAACCTTACAACTGTTACAGCAACTTTATTGGGTCATTTACATGATTTTGTTTTTTTAATCCAAACAAAATATACCTGCAAATTTATAAGTAAATCCCACTCTGTTCCTGTTCCCAGTTGGTTTCAATTATTACTGGGCTGCAGACTGGTTTTAACCTTTAACCTCAATCTGGCCAGGTGGGTTTTAATCTTCTTACTGTCTGTTTTCCAGGATTGGGTGGATGAAGGCTATTTCAGCAGCGGTGTTTACTGCAGGAGGTTAGACCAGGAGGGATCTCAGTTCTACAGCTCAAAGAGACTAGACTTTGAGCTCTACACATGATTGACGTCCAGCATCTGCTGAATCATGACCATCATGATCACTTCTCAGCATTCATTCAGTTTCCCCGTCTTCATCTTTCCTGTCAAATGTATCATTTTAACAGGGGTGTTGTTTTATGTACATTGTTTTTAAATAAATAAGTCACGTATGTGGTGTTGATATAAGTCTTTTTTTTTCCATTTTAAGGCTCATAGAGGACTTGCACTGATAGACTGATGAGAATTATCTAGTTTTTGTAGAGTATTTTACACTAAGCTACTTAAACTGATGAGAGGGAAAAGCTGGCATTGTGCCGGCATTTTCAGTGAAGTGGAATATGCTTAGGATCAGGTTTTACTTGGTTGGATACCATTAGATCATTGCTACTTTGCATATAGGCTGTGATAGACCAGTGTTATCTCCCAGGACTGAGAAGGAAACACCTGTGAAATCTGATACAACAACTCAGCCATAAATTCTACCTTTACAAAGCTTGTACATTTTCAGTTTTTGTTGACATTATCAGAAAGGTGATAATTCTACTTTATGTTTATTATTGAGGTTGTAGTGGGAGGTAGTTTACTGCATTGCATTATAGTGAAAAGTGTTTCTAATATATTGTCCACCACATTAATAAACCTTTCTGACGATGTCATCAAAAATTGGAAATGTATAAGCTTCATAAAAGTAGAATTTGTGGTAGAACTGTTGTATTGGATTGCATTAGATTGCACAAGCATTCCTAATAAAGTGCCCACTGAATGTATTATGTTCTTCTAGAATATTTTGTGTATTCTTTAATATCAGTGGCAGAGGATCAACATCCATGACATAAACTGGACATGCTTTTTAGTGCTAAATATGGTTAGAGAAGACAAGGAAAATACTCTTCACGGTTCAATTTTTAAATAATTAGTCATTTCTAATTGTATACAGTGTTGGAAGAACTGATTTGTTTTACTCAAAGCTGCAGTGCAGGACTTTTACATATTAAGCCCATCGTTGCCAGGTAACTCTCTCTATATCGCAGTATACCGGAGTTTTCATATCTTGTGTCTATGGCGACTTTCCCGCGCTGGTGCACTGGTAGTAATGTGTTTTACGTCAACTACAACTCAACTGTTTGCGACTGTTCGCTGAGGCGGAGTGTCCTCAGTGTGCCCCAACCGTGTCGCGTCGCCGGGGTGGACCGCCTCACAAAAAGAGTCAGGGGTCTGCGGCGATGACATTAACAGTCTTTGTGTAATTACTGTCACCGTCAGAGGGGGGAAACAAAAGCTCCGCACTGCAGGTTTAAGTGAAAACAAATACTGCTGCATAAAAATATTCCGTTACAAGTAAGCATCCTGCATTCAAAATCTTAAGGCAGAAAATCATTAGTTGCAAAGTATCAAGTACTCATGCAAAGTGTCCACACTTGTGTTATATTTATTAAATATGTACAGATATACAGTTCCTGTAAGAAGTTTTCACCCCTCTTGGAATTTTTCATGTGTTACTGTTTTATAACATTGAATCAAAGGGGATTTAATGTGATTTTTTTTGAGACTGACTAACAGAAAAAGAACAAATGTCAAAGTGAATTGAGTTCTCTATATGGTGAACTAAATGAATCACCAAATATATAAATATTGAAAAAATCTAAAATCCATCCTCTGCTTCACATGTCTATCAAATCTTCATCTGAAAAGTAACTAAAGCTGTGAAATAAATCTAGTGGAGTAGAAAGTACAGTATTTCCCTCTAAAATATAGCGGAGTTGAAGTATAAAGTAGCATAAAATGGAAACAAAATACAAATACCTCAAAATTGTACTTAAGTACAGCACTTGAGTAAATGTACTTTATTATATTTTACCTCTGATTATATAGAAATATTGCTTTTAATTAGTAACTGTAAAATTATTTTGTTTATATCTGAAGTAACAATTAATTATAAAATATAACTATAGCTGACTAGTCTGGTAAGACATTACTCATATATATATATTGTGACGGCACTCTTTACTTCCTGTTTGGGCAGTTCTTCTCTTTTAGGAGTGAAGCAGGAAGTGCATCACTGATCATCACCTGTGCCTGCTGCTCCTCAGCTGTATGAGCTGGTGGATTCAGTCAGTCTCTCTCTCTGAGTGTGCGGTCTGTTGTTTGGGTTGAGGTTTTTCCTGTACACTCACTGTACACTCATTCGAACACTCAACACCCTACTGATATTACTGATTTACATACTTTGTATTGTCCTCGGTTAACTTATATTTTGTTGAATAAATCTTTAGCTGAAAGTTATGTGTTGTCTTTTCCTCTTTGTCCTCCTCTTGAGCCGGGCTGTGACAAATTGGGGGCTCGTCCAGAAGGTCGTGATTTGGTATTTTGTAAGTTGTTGGTGTTTACTTATCTGGTTAACTAGTACAAAAATGAAATATTATTGAAGAATGTCACACATTAGTTTTTGTAGAGAGCTTTGGTCTAGTCTCGTTTGACCCACTGGGTTTTTTTGGGTCAATTTTGTGTTTAGAAGGTGTAACCCAATTTTTAAGTGGCTTTGTTTTAACTGGAGTTTCTCCTGGTTGATTTAGAAACCTTTTCTACCAGAGAGCTTGTTGCAGCTTTGTTGGTTTAATGTGATGGTGAAGGTGAGTAAAGCTCTATGCTCGGGATCTTGTCCTTGGGTTTCTGGAAGTAGCTGCATAGTCAAGTCATTTTTCTTTATATCGTGCCAAATCACTACAGAGGTTATCTCAGGGCACTTTTCACATAGAGCAGGTCAAGACCGTCTTCTTTAATTTACAGAGACCCAACATTCTCCCATCCATGAACAGCACTTGGCGACAGCAGCAAGAAAAAACTCCCCTTTAACGGAAAGAAACCTCAGGTAGAACCAGGCTCTAGGTGCTTTCCAGTCCTGCTGGTTTACAGTGAATAAATACCCCTCACCTGTAACTGCAGAAAATCTAGGGTTGAGTGTAGTCAGTCAGATTAGTTCCAGATTAGTTAGTTTATGGAGGAGAGTGTGTTTTGTCCACCTGTGGTTAGTTTAGTTTTGGGTAAAAGCACTTTTGGTAGGCTGAAGTATATTGATAGTTTGGTAAATTCTGAACTAAGGTAGGGCATTGTGTCTTCTGTTGTGAATTGTTTCATTCAGTCTCCTTCTGAACTATTATTGGAACACTAAAGAACAGTTTTTGAAGATTGTTGACCATTTTATGATTGAAATTTGGGCAAATCGTCTGAAGGAAACAGTGAAGAGCTTTCCAAAAGGTAATTTGATACAAGAAGGTATTATGGTAAGAGAAAAACCTAAGCAGTTGTCTAGTGTGTCTGTGTCTTCAATGACAAATCTAACATCTGAGCAGCAGAAAGAGCTATCGATTATGCAGATACAGCATGAAAAATTCATACGGCAGAGAGTGTGGTGGAAAATCCTCAGATGGGCCAATAAATCTTCAGGTCTCCCACTATTAAACTCAAAAGGAACAAACTTGAAACTGGCAGAGTTAACGTGAATAGGTTTACTGTGCAAGTGTAAGACAGAGCAAACCGAGGCTTCGATCCCAGGATGAAAGACCTGGTGCAAAACCACAAAACATCATTTTATTTACTATTCATAACTCCTCTTGTTGTTGAGGCTATTTAGGGCTCTACCTAGCTTTTTATCAATCTTATCTGGTCTGAAAACAATGGTATCTCAAACCTCCCTAAAATCCAAAAATAAAATAGGTCCTGCTGGCCTTTAATCACACATCATAAGCAAATAATCAAAATATCATGAGCACTGACCCTTCCTTAATTAGTTACTGATTAACCCTCCTGTGTACTCTCTACAATGACTGCATACTGTTGATTCTTTAATTAACTCTCCGGTGTACTGTCTTTTGTGCTGACACTGGCATGACTATTTACACAAGGGAAATTATTCTTATATATATATACACACAAGAGAATTAGAATTTGAGGTAATGAAACAAAACAGAGCAGGAAGTGATGAAACAAAAAATGGAGCAAGAAGAACTGAAGATAATGCAACATAAACTTGACCTGGTCAAGGAGGGTGAATTGATTGACCAGTCTACAGCTGTTTGATTTGACATTGGCAATAATTTGAAGTTGCTAACAAAGTTTAATGACAAAGACCCAGATACATTTTTTTGTGTGTTTGAGTGGCTGGCAGATTCTAGAAATCGGCCTGATCAGGGCCGCATCTTAATGCTAAAGGGTGTTTTTACTGGTAAAGCCCAGGAGACAGATGTAGCTTTCACATCTGAAGACTATAAAGATTGTGGTACAGTAAAATCAGCAGTCTGAAGGCCTATGAATTGGTTCCAGAGGCTTACAGACAATGTTTTCGGAACTGGAGAAAACCTGACAGGCAAACATGGAATTTGCTTAGTTGTGCAGTTCAGTCGCTGGTGTTCTGCATCCACTGTTGATTCATTTGAAGAACTGTGCAACTTTTGAACAATTTGTACCTATCTATATTGCCACATACATCAATGATATTAAGACAAACTCTTCAAATGATGCTGCTGTCCTTGCAAATAAATATGTATTGACCCATAAACGTATCTTTGGTGATCAAAAACAGAACGACTTTGGTCCAAAAAACTATTGTTGACAGGTCTCAGTCAGGTTTGGGTTCAGTTTTTCCGAAATACAGACTACATACAGACTCGTATGTGACAAATTATAGCATTTGTAATAACTGTCAACAAAAGGGGCGTTGGAAAAATGAATGTCTGTCTTTGAAGACAAAGAGAGGCTTCAATGTGTCACAAGTTAAGTCTGCTGCATTGACTGTGCCGATTGCCTCTACAATAAGTAAATTGGTGTCTTCTTTTCAGATGCAAACTAAAACTGGGAGCAGCAAAGATTGCGGCAAATTAGGATTCAAGTGCCTTGATTACTTTTGTACTTGAGTCAGTCTTGCCTTTTTCTCCACAATCAGGCACAGAAAGTTGTATTCCCGTTCAAGGAATGGGTTTAACCATTTTTGTTCCCGTGCATAAGGTGTTTTTGTCCAGAATTGCCTGTCGAGGGAGTTGATGTCATCCTAGGCAATGATGTAGCCGGAGCACATATGGCCTGACATATCGATATCTGATGAGCAGCCAAGAGTGCCAACTGTGGCATCTGCTGTAAAGCATCAGATTTTTGATGTACCAGAGAAGACAGTATCTTCAGCTTGCACGGTAACACGGTCCCACACAGAACTGATGGAGGTGCAAAAATTGGGTTCCTCTGAAACTGTTTGATTGTGTGGTACAAATGTCTGAGGTGGGGAAAGGGTCTCCAGTATATTTTATACAGGATGATCTGTTAATGAGGAAAATTTGGCTTGTGGGTTTGTGGAGCAGGTGGTTTTTCCTGTTAAAGGTCCACTGTGTAGAATTTGGTGGCATCTAATGGAACAGACTTGGCAGAAATGGAATATAATATTCATAAGTATGTTTTAATTAATATAATCACCTGAAAATAAGAATAGTTGTGTTTTTGTTACCATAGAATGAGCAATTTATATCTACATAAGGAGTGGGTCTCCGTGGAGCCCACCATGTTGAACCGCCATGTTTCTACAGTAGCCCAGAACGGACAAAGCAAACACTGGCTCTAGTGAAGGCCTTTCATGTTTTTCGCAAGTTTCACAGCCACCGTAGGTTCTCCTGTATGTTTGGAGGGGTTGGTTGCAATCTGCAACCTCACCGCTAGATCCCACTAAATCCTACACACTGGTCCCTAAATATACAGTGGTGTGAAAAAGTGTTTGCCCACTTCCTGATTTCTTACTTTTTTGCATGTTTGTCACACTTAAATGTTTCAGATCATCAAACAAATTTAAATGTAAGACAAAGACAACACAAGTAAACACAAAATGCTGTAGATGGTCTGCACTTCAGACCATCTCCCATATGACCAGCTGTACTGCTCATGACAGTACAGCTGATCATATGGGAGAAAAACTTATGATCGTATCCTGAGGCATATTTTTGGCGCCATTTAAAAAGAGACGTTTCTGCATACATACATCAAGACCTGTCACATTTGCCAATTAACAGGAAAACCAAATCAAGTTATTACGCCTGCACTATTGCAACCCATTCCAGCAGTAAATCAGCCATTTGAACACCTCATAATTGAATGTGTTGGTCCGTTGCCTCATTCAAAGTCTGGCTGTAGCTACATGCTAACGGTAATGTGTCACTCAACTAAATATCCAGCTGCCAGATCAGTGGTTAAGGCTGTCAGTCAGTTCATCTCTGTGTTTGGGGTCCCCAAAGTAATTCAGAGTGATCAGGGCTCCAATTTTATACCTCAGCTATTTGAGCAGGTTCTTAAACAGCTCCAGATCAAACATAAGTCTTCAGTTTATCATCCTCAGAGTCAAGGTGCACTCGAGCGATTTCACCAGCATTTGAAGTCTTTGATTCACACTTATTGTACTGAGCTAAAAGCCTACTGGGAGGAGGGGCTGCCTTGGCTTTTATTGGCAGCCAGAGAGTCTGTACAAGAAAGCACCGGTTTCAGCCCCAGTGATCTTGTTTTCGGGCACACAGTGCGTGACCCTCAACCATTGTACAGGATCAATGGAAGTCCTCCAAACCTCAGCAAAATCTGCTAGACTATGTTAATGGGTTTAAACAGAGGCTTTATGAGGCAGGTGAATTGGCTAAAGAAAACTTGGCATTTGCTCAGAAAAAAATTAAACAACTGTATGACTGCAAGGTTGAAGAACACAAATATGGCCCAGATGATCAGGTTCTGGTGCTGTTGCCGGTGGTTGAGTCACCTTTTCAAGATAAATTTTTTTCCTTGCACTGTTTTGTGTCAAGTGTCAGAGCTCAACTTCTTGGTTACTATGTAACAGCAAGGAAGAAAGTATTAAAAAAGCCTTTATTGCTGTGGTTAAATCATTAAAAGACCAATATGTTTCGACCACTGTACATCTTCGTCAGGGCTTTAAAACAGACAACATGGGCGTGACCTCACCTATATAGTAGCAACAGCCAATGGGAGGCAATCACATGACCCAGAGAATAACATGACAGGTGAAATAAATTGAAAATAATGTAGAGATTACACAGATATATACATGTACATCTTAAATGGAAAATAGATATCTGTATATATGTTTTACATAGGCTGTGAGAAAAAAGGAGAGACTATACAGAAAAAAAAATATTTCAAATTCATTAGGTCTCATGGGGTCATATTCATAAAGTTTCCCAGTACAATGAGTTGCTCCAAGTGACAAAATTCTAAGAAAATTACAACGTTTTCTAAGAATTTCCCTGTACAGTGAAGACCAGATCCTGGTAATGATACAAGCTAACCACAAAGCATCTCAGCCCTTAAGAGAGCTCCTAAGGTGAAAAACTGTTAGGAGTAGGGAGGAGGACGTTTAAGAGGCTTAAGAGTTTCTTAAGCAGAAGAGAAAATGGCAGAAAGACAAAGAGGCAGGAGAAATATTCTCCAAACACTGACATTGAGTTCATGAAACGCTACAGATTAGATCATGCAGGGATGTTTGTGGTTGATCTCATTAGAGACACATTCACATCTCCCACCCAACACAGTGATCACAACACTCAGATATTTGGCAAGTGGAAAAATTTGCAATTTGCTGGCAGCTGGAAAAAAAAGATTTACACGCCAACCAACGCTGCTTCTTATATAGACTGACCAGCAGTCATAGAAACTGATGAAAGCTGAGCCATTTTTCTCCGTTAATATCAAATAGATTAAGTCCTAAAATTACCAGCATGGTAAATAAATGTAAGCAAATAAATATAACAACTATATATATATATAACAACTAAAGTATGGCTCAGAATTTATTCAACAGAGATGTTCATTACATGAAATAGTATTTATAATTACACCATGTCTTAATAGAGACTAAATTCTATGATTAGGCCGATCAATTTCATTCTATGCCCATTATCACTAAGAGTGCATTTTTCTTTTTCTTTTTTTTTTGGATCAGCCAATCACATATTTTAAAAGAATGAGTCATACCTACAAACAGGGTCAACCACACCTCCTCACTAAGGTAAAAGTTCCTGTTCCTTCCTTGCTCAGAGTTGCTCTGAGAATTTTCCTAAATCACTCCTGAGGTACGACTCCTTGCTAGAAATTTTCATAGGCTAAGTTAAGAGCTCTTTGAGAGTATTCTCACAGTGTTTGTGAATACGGCCCCTGAATGTCATAATGAGTTTAGCAAGGTTAAGACATTGTTGTGCTTGCTGCTCCTCGTTAGGGGAACTATTCCTGCTTCAAGTTGATGCCAGTAAAGGTTTAAGTCTTATCATTTACACGATGCTGTGATAGAAAAAGAGGCTCTTACACTTGTTTGGGCCCTACAACATTTTGATGTGTATGTTTTAAGTGTCCCCCTCTGTAGACACTTTTAAGACTAAACTAAAGACTCAAGTGTTTTCTCAGTGTCCTTTAGGTTTAATGTTTCACTTTTTACTCTTCTGTGTTTTCCAACTGTTCCTTAACTTATTTATTTGTGCATGCTTATGGGATATGCTGTTACCATGTTATGTTATTTATGTTATTTTATTGTTCAGCACTTTGGTCAACTCTGGTTGTTTTTAAATGTGCTATTTAAATAAACTTGATTTGATGTTGGCTTTCCTTGTTGCATATACAGATCACAATCCACTGACATTTCTGCAATCACTGCAAAGCAGCTGATGAGATGGGCTCTACTTTTGCAGCCTTGTCATTTGGATATACATCATAACAAAAGCACTGCTAACCTTGTTGCTGATGCTTTGTCTCGTGCCCTTTCAACTTAAGATCTCCTGTCAAGTGTCTTTTCAGTTTGCTCAAGTGTTGTTTAAACTGGCCAGGAAGACACAATGTAAAAAGAGGGTGGTGCGCCTGTTGGTTGGGGTTTTATTTGAGGTAAAGCAGTCCAGTAAAAAGAGCCTATATATTGTACCAAATAATGGAAAGTTTAGCCCTGGGAACTGGTGATAATATTTCTGAAATACTTTGAATATTTCATTACAGATCAAGTTATGACTTACTATTTTTCAGACTACAGTGGAGTCCTGCTCATATGGAGGGGGGTGTGACAGCCCTCTTCACTTCCTGTCTGGGCGGTTCTTCCCTTTTAGGGGTGAAGCAGGAAGTGCATCACTGATCATCACCTGTGCCTGCTGCTCCTCAGTTATATAAGCTGGTGATTCAGTCTCTCTCTCTCTCTCTCTCTCTCTCTGGCTGTGCGGTTTGTTGTTTGGGTTGAGGTTTTTCCTGTACACTCACTGTACACTCATTCAAATACTCGACACATTACTGACGTTACTGATTTACATACTTTAAATTGTCCTTGGTTAAGTTATATTTTGTTCAATAAATCTTTAGTTAAAAGTCATATGTTGTTCTCCCTCTTATCATTTTGGTTATAACGCCAAACATTGGTGGAAGAAATATTTGGATCCTTTATTTAAGTAAAAATATTACTACAGCTATGTAAAAATACTTTACAAGAAAAAGTCCTGCATGAAAAATCCTACTTAAGTAAAAGTAAATGATAAGTATTATGAGCTTGATGTAGTTAAAGTATTGCAGTAAAAGTAGTGGTTTGCTCCCTCTGACTGATATATTATTATATATGACATCATTAGATTATTAATATTGAAGCATCAGTGTTAGAGCAGCATGTTACTGTTGTAGCTGCTGGGAGAATGGGAGAGGAAAGAAGAAAAAACAACGTTCTGATATACAAATCTGTTTTCAGTTTTTGGACTTTATCTCTAATCTTTGATTTTTGCTGAAATATTGGATCATTTGAACATTTATTGAAATGAAACCATGTGAGAAGTTTAGAGGGAAAAATCACTATTCGGTGGAGCTGTTAACAACTCATAGACATCTGAAATGTGACCCTGACTACACACTGCTTTTTGTAAGACGTCAAAAGCCAAAAAAGGGTTGGACACCACTGGTTTCATCTGTAACAATGTGTTGTATTTTAAAAGCTTGTTATATTATCCATTGTGTCAAATCTTCATCTGAAAAGTAACTAAAACTGTCAAATAAATGTAGTGGAGTAGAAAGTACAATATTTTCTTCTGAAATGTAGTGGATTAGAAGTATAAAGTAGCATAAAAAGTACAAATATCTTAAAATTGTACTTAAGTACAGTACTTGAGTAACTGTACAGTTACTTTCCGCCATTGACGTCACAACCTTCGCTCCGCTTGGTCCAAATGTAAGGTCACACGAGGACATAAAAGAAGACGAAGAAGACCATCATTTTTATGAGCTATTTATCTCCACGCTCCTATTGGCTGCTTCTCACCAACGACTCATCGAAACCTTCTGTCATTGGCTAGACTTTCACAGCGCTTTCAGAGCGGTAAACGAACTCGAGCTCGGGATTGGTGGATCCGTCTTTCTGTCAGTTGGATTTGTAAAAAACGGGCAGCTATATATGCGGGTCGCGGTAGGGCGCCGTCGGTCCGGCGTGTGTTGTTTACTGTGAGGTCGGAATATTAACCTGCCGCCCGGCTAAACGTGTCTGGTAAGTTTGTTTAATGTTATTTAGCTACATAAAACTGAACTATGAGCTTAGGAGGTGTTCATTTCCCCCTTAAGATAGCGTTTAACCGTTAGGAAATATGACAGCTCCCGGCTACGGCTATTCGCTGGTGTAGAAACTGTATGTAACACACTGCCTCTATGAATATCGGCGTCAGCTTTACCTTGCAGTGTTGACGGGAGTTATATCAAAGCTCTGCTCAGTTGTGGCTAAAAGGTTAAACTCACACAAGGTTTTATGATAGCATTTATCCGAGCAGGACGTGTAGCTATGCTAATATTCATCCTTATACGTTAGCTCACGTATAAAAAGTTTGAATTCGAAACCGGGTCCATTCCAGCAAGTAGACGACGCTCTAATTTTGGTCTAACCGCCGCTTCCATTTGATTGAAAACATTTGCTTTAAATGTACTCGTAGTCAGTTTTTTTCTTTTATAACGAGCTATCTTTATCAGGAGAATTAGCATAGGTTATTAGATGTAGCTAACTTCACGCAAATTGACTGTAGACTAAGTCATATTGAAGCGCTAACGCCAATAATTGATAAAAAAAATGGTGAAGATTGAAAACAAAAGCTTGACGAATTTGCCCCCAACCTATTAATAGTTGTGATATTTATTTATAAAGGCGGTTCCTCAATTTACATCATCGTTTCAGTTTTAAGGACAGTGATTTTTAAAAAATAAAACTAGGGCTTCAACTAACGATTATTTTCATTATCGATTAATCTGTCGATAATTTTTCTCCATTAATCGACTAGTTGTTTGGTCTATAAAATGTCAGAAAATGGTGAAGCAGGATTACATCCATAAAAGTTTTTTTTTTTTTTTTGTCCACAACCCAAATATTTTTCAGTTTACAGCCATAGACACCAGAAAATATTCATACTTGTGAAGCTAGAATCAGATAATTTGGACTTTTTTTTTCTTCAAAATGACTCCAAATGATTAGTTGATTATCAAAATAGTTGGCTATTAATTTAACTATCACACTACAATTTGATTAATTCCTTGTATTCTTTATTGCAGAGTAAACTCCGTCCTAGATAATCAAAAAGTAAGTGAAGACTCAATTTTTAAGACCTATTGTGAAGTGTTTCATACTGTTATGATATCCCGCATGTCTTTTTTTTTCCGTTGTTGTTATTTACAGAGAAGGACAGACAAGGAGACAGAGAGAGAGAGAAAGGGGATGTTGACTTATCCCTCTGACTTGCTCCCTCAGATAGTTTGCCCAATGGATGAAGATGCTATTCCCCCAAACCCTTTCTATAGTGCACCCCCCCACAGTGAACCTCCACCACCTCTCCTCCCCCTTTCCTCCATCACTCCCAGGTATAGTTGTCCTGGCACCTTTTTGGTTTTCTTTTGCTCTTGGTGTATTTTCCCCTCCTTGCTTTTTGGCACAGATTTTTTTTGTTTTTTTTTTTACTTTTATGTCTATTTTTATGTCTGACTGTCTGATGCGTTTAGGCTTGCGGATATTTTGGCCGATGCCGGCACAGATATTAGGATGTTTTATTTCATTGCAATAGCTTCAGGTGTCTAGTTTCATTAGGTGGAGTTGATTTAAATATACTGTCATCATGCATGGTGCAGATGTCTAAAAACACTTGGCTCCTGTCACCAGTTGAAATGAGCAATATAAACTATATCAACTGAAACGTAGAAAGCATGTAACTGTCATTTTTAAATACTGGTAACATGGTGTAAAAGCAAAGTTGTGTAATGTTTTTAAATGGCTGTAGCTGCACCCATGACTCGGCGCCAAACCTTTGTAATAAATTCATGGCAAGTTCGACAGTAATTATCAGTTCACAGCTGACTCATAACCGGGGTGCAAAATTAACTTTTTTGTCCATGTGCCAAATGGCTAGTGAATGTTCAAATTTTACCAGCCACTTGCATATTTTACCAGCTTCATTGAGTTATCAAAAGTCTTATTTTATCATGTATATTCCTGATATGTTGCACTGATATACAGTATGTTGGCCATAGCTTAGATATTGGTTCCAGTACAAATGTATTTCTGAGCAGTTTCTTGCTGATAATGATTCAAGACTTGACGGCACTTTTTTTTTTTCTCTCTCTCTTCACCGTATCTGAAACAAATATGCTGCTTGTGGGCTGAATTTTCTGATATTTGAAACATTCGCAGCTGTGTGAATGATGGAGTATCTGGCAGCAGAAGACGAGGTCGCATTCAAGGGATCAGAGCCCAAACTCCTAAAAAGCAGAGCGACACTGACAACGGCGCAGCTCAGAAACCATCCAGACAGAATCCGTCCCCCACCAAGAGACAGAGACAGAGGGAGTGTGGGAACATGGTAGGAGTTTAACCTAATAATTTTTATTTAAATCATCTTGAATAATGAAATGAGTCACTGCTCATGCAGCGTCTGTGCATCTCTCTGACTTGTAGGTACAAGTGCCACAGTCCAAGCAGCCGAGAGTTGAAAGCACACACGAGAAACAGGTCAGTTTTTATCTTGCTCCGTTTGTCTTTCATCTCTCTTTTATAGTCTGTCTACACGTCCTTGCTTGTATTTTTCATGCAAGTAAGCTTTCAGCGTGTAATCTGTTTGTGCAGCAGCTGTACGGTAGGGCTGTGTATGCCAACACTGGAGACCTGTACAGTGAACGGGGTGCGAGGGTTAATTGAGTGATTTAATCCTCCTTCACGGTCTGCTGCATCTGACACAGACAAGCAATCGAGTGTCTTAATATGACCCACTAAAGCGTCGACCGCGGATTTTACTGCATGCATTTTATCTTTTATTGTTCCTTTTTCTTATCTTTGTCATGCAAAATTGTAGAAGTGAACCAGTACAAGTGTTTCAAAACACATAAGACTAAATGGGTAATCATGTAAATTGGCAGATATTGAACTTCACTCATTGAAAATAAAAATGTTTTTAAAATCTTAATCCATTAGAAAAGTCCTATTTTTGCAAGAGGGGAATGAGTGAAATTGATAAAAATGGGAGCAGTTAAAGAAATATATATTAATCATGAATGTGTACTGCTTTCACTGAAATGTTTATGCTTTTTTTTTTTTGCAGGATGGATTTGATTTTAGTGCAGCAGAAGAGTGCCAAAATAAGTAAGTGTGCTATTTTTTTTTCTCGCTTAATTATTTAGTTTGATATAAAAATGTCTGTTTTAAACATTTTTAGTTATTTGGAAGAAGCTGCTTACACAAATGTTTTTGTTTTTTTTTGCAAACTTGAGTTGTATTATTCTATAAGTTTTAAAAGCAGTTTTAATAATTTTGGAATAACAGTGAATAAAAATCTGTATTTAAAGTACAGTTGTGTTTGTGAGCAACCAGGTATGGTTTGCATATATTCCATATGGCATGAAATAGCAAGCAAGGGGCACATGGATGTCAACATTTCATAGTTTTTTTGTGTTTTTATTTGAGATATTGACACTGTTTCTGCTTTGTAGTTTGTATTTACCTTAAAGGCTAATTTCTGTTTTCTGTTTTCATTATAGGCAAAAGGATCAGAAAACCCCAAGAAAGAAACCAAATGTCTTTGCTGCAGAAAATGTAGTTGAGCAGTTTGCTGACAATACAACACAGAATCTCGAAGCTACTAAATCTGACATGGATACATGTAAGGAATTGGCTGTTGAACAAGCTGTTGAAAATGCCTCTGCTACGAAAGGATGGGTGATCGGCCCGTTGTTTCAGTCATTAAAGTCGAAGATGGCCAGCTTCACAGAGATAGTTTTGACTCCAGTTAAGCTCTTCAGAGCTAATAGTCCTCCACCGTCCATGGACCATCCACACAAACTCGATGAGTTTGAGCAACAGGCAGATGGGACATCTGACGTTGAAAGCTCAGAGCCAAGCAACATGTTTGTTCCAGAAGGACAATGTGAAAACGGGAATCAGGACGATAAAGTAAATCAAGAGAGTTCTTTGTGTCGAACGAGGCTCCGTGATGGAGGAAGCGAACAAAATGGCAAAAGTGTTGCTCTTGTACATTCTAGGAAATTAGCATTTGATGATGATAATTGTGCAATAACTCAGAATGAAAAAAACTCTGTGCCTTTGCAACACAGCCCCTTACCCTGCATTGTATCCGAGCAGGTTTCAGAACCTATCGGGTCCGTTATTAGGTCCTCTTTCCTTTTACAGCCCTCTGGCAATGTAAGTGCCTCGCATGAATCCAAGTTGTCAAGTGTTGTGGAGGAACAGAAAGGCAAACTGTCCGCCCAGGTTAAACCACTGCCTAGAAAACGCACAGGAAATAGATCTGAGTTAAAGAAACGTACCTGTAAGACTCTTAAATCTGAAGTCAGAAAGGAAGACCCAGAGGTCAGTGATGAGCAGCTTTCTCACGTTACTTCAGTCAGATCAAACAAAGCTGACACCAGTGATACTGATAAGATGTCATTATGTTCCTCAGACTGTTATGCTCAGCCAGATGCAGACTGGCTTCACCATGATGGTGCTGATGATACTGGGAAATTATTAAGTGCCCGTTTGGTTCGACAAAGCCTCCGACAAAGCCTCCAGAGTAACTTTAATGATGCTAAAGAAGAAGCACTTAATCCCACTTTGGATACTCAGCACCTCGAATGTCAGCTTAACTCTGAAACGTATACAGCCGCAGGTCTTGGGAGAGCAAAGAGGGCGGTGAAACTGGACTGTCATTCCCAAGACTTGGTGAAGAGGAAAAGGTTGACAGCAAATACATGTACAGAGGATACAAAAAATCCAGAGTTATTAAATGTGGCTTTGGATGGTGGCATATTGAAAGGGCTAAGACCACTAAGAAAGGAAGCTGTGTCGACAGATAGCATCTTGGACGAGGAGGAAACGCTAAAGCCTGCTAGGAAAAGGCAGGCAGTTTCAACAAGGGCAAATAGGAAAAGCAAAGGTGGACAGGAAATACTTGCTGCATTAAATGAAAAAGTGTTACTCATGCAGACTGAATGTGCCTCTGATGCTATGTCCGTTTGCTCGCTGGATAAAAGCAGCGAGAACAATCAGAAAGGCAGCAAGACGAAGCAAAGTGGTACGTGCAAAAGACTGAAGACGAGAACTGGTCTCGGTAAACCTGACGTAGACACTGATGACAGAATGGATGTGGAAACCACAGTAGGAATCGCTTCTGCAAAACGATCCGAGCAGGAGCAGTTTTCTGAAGTCTTTGACCATCTTTCCGATATAAAGCAGCTCCAGACATTAAGCAAGTGCAGGAATGTAAACAAGAAACCACGGAAAAAGAAATCACCTAACCAAGCAGCTACAAAATCAGACACTTCAGTTTCTACCTCATCAGAACTATCAACAGAGCTGCTAGAACTCAGGCCCGCAGATTTTAGCGCCTCTCAGCATGTGGAAAGAGAAGAGAGCTGGACAACAGGGCTCAGCCAGCCGACCAAGAGACTCAGAACGGATTGTAGAAGTTCTGCTAAATTTTCCGTGTCGGGTAGGACTGAAGAGAAAAAGCAATGTAGCGATAACCTTCATGCGCTAACCAAAGAGAGCCAGCCTAAAGAAGACACAGGTAAAATCTCAACGGATCCTGTGTATTTTGAAATGACACCTTTTGAAAGTGATCACCAACCTGTTTCTTCATCCTCCCAATCTGAGTTAAACTGTTTTGTGAAATTAAATAAATCTAAGAATGCCAAGGATGGAAAAGAAACGAGTACTTGTCCCGCTGGTCCTGAAGCTGGTAACCATAGCAGCATCAGTGCCTCTAGGTTAAGGTCAAGTGCCAGAAGGGTTAACATTAAGCCAAGAAGGTCAGATAACCAAAGGAGAAAATGCAGGGTTTTGCATAGTAGAACACGTACAGGTGAAGATGTGACAAACTCGGTCACTATGGAGGATGCAGATCTCGCTACGACAGGTACACGATCATCAGAAAACCGCAGCTTTTCGAGGCGGTTGTTGCGCAGCTACTCGTGCCCAGAGATCCCCTCCTTCCGTCCCCACGACACGCCCTGGACGTCCTCTCTGCATTCACCGCAGCACAGCCGGATTCACACATCACACCACCAGCACCAGTCCAACCACACTCCTTTCGTCCCTCACGCCCACAAATCCCTGCACCGGGCTCGTCGACACACCGTCTGCAGCGTAGAAGTGGAGAGGGAGATCGCCCCTCTCTGCCTTCGTAAGGAGGTGTACCCTTCCAGGAGATCCGCCCCGTACGACGGCGTCGGCCAACACCTCTCTCCTAGTCTCGCACTTTCTCCCAGCACTTCTTTCTCAGCTCTTGCTTCCTGTTTCCTTTCAAGCCCCCTGGCTTTCCTCTCTAAGAAAATTGACAGCAGAGGAGCTGCTGCCAGCCCTGGCACTTCCACTCATATTTCCTCTCCCATCTCCACCTCTTCGGCATCTCCATTGAGCTCCTCCTCATGGCACCATCCAGGATTCTTCCAAAGAACTGACTCCTCTGGTGCCAACCTGGACTCCAGTAGCAGGTGACACTTCTTCTTTTATACAATAATAAGATGTTCAAATGTGTCAGTGATGTGCTCATGTGAAGTCGTGGTTTGTTTGCAGCAGGAATTCATTGGAGTGTAAGATTGAGAGAAGACAACAGAGTGAGGAAGAGGATGACGGCGAGGACACAAGCTCTTCCAGTCAGGAGTTTGAAGATGTGGGGTTGAGAGAAGAAAAGGCTCTGTCTGATTCTGAAATTAAGGTAAACATTATTTTACATAAAAACATCTCGTACTGCAGGTGTAATAACACATTGTTGATGATCACTGTGTTTTTTTGACTGTTTCTTAGACTAAAGAAGCAGTTTGAGGACTTGGCATTTCGTCGTGAGTTTATGTACATGTACACACAAAATTTGTTGTCTGGATTTAAACTCAGTTGCCAGTCGGGCTGCAACGAATGATTATTTTCATTATCAATTAATCTGCTGATTATTCTCTCGGTTAATTGTTTAGTCTATGAGTTGTCAGATAATAGTGTGAGATGTGCATGATAATTTCTCACATCTCAAGGAGGCGTATTAAAACGTCCTACTTTGTCTTCAAATTTGAGGAGCTGGAACAGGAGAATTTTTAGCATTTCTGTTTTCTAAAATGATTAGTCGACTATGAAAATAGTTGCCGATTGATTTTCTGTCAATCAATAAATCCATTAATTGACTAATTGTTGCAGCTCTAATTGTAAGTTTTTTTTTTTAGTGACATGTGGCTAAAGTAGCCTACAATAAATCCCACCTGCTCTAATATTTTGTCCATCTCATTTATATAAGTGAGGGTGAATTAAACACTAGTAATTAAATATAAACTGTAGATTACTGAGACGAATCATATTGTAACATTCAATATTCCACAAAATATTTAATTATGGCTGTTGAATCAGCACTGTCGTGTATCACCTTTTACAGCGTGTTCACACATGTGGATATAAAGTAGAACGTGCTCTCTGGCTTCTAAGGAATCTGTAGTTCTGTGTGCGTGTTGCGTTTAGCGTGTAATTTACACACTCTGCTCCGACTAGACAATTTTTCCTGATGTAGTTACCATATAATGAATTGACAATGTGGGCGATTTGTTTCCACACGTAATCGTAGAGAAACCGGAGACCAACTCTGTGCTTCCGTTTCCACAGGAATAAAAAGAACGAGCACGGTTGGTTCTCGTCTGTTTGTTGCTTTCACTGCTTCAGAGGACATTTGTATGAAGTGGAGCCTTTTTTCATCTTTCCTCTGTATTGTAGCTGGACGCTGAATCACTGTTGTTCAGCGGGGGGCGCTGGGCTGTAAAACCAGGTCTCATTCAAAGTCAATAACAGCTGTTGCTGTTCCAGCTTTTTAGTCCCTGTGCTTTTGTTGTCGATTGTAAAACTACTGTAACTACAAAGAGCCTTTTTATATTCTGCAGGGTGAAGTCGTTGATACTTCAGCCTCTTGAAAAGTCAGATATATTTTTATATTCCCAGATGGATGCAGGTTTCTATCACATGTTCTATAATATACATCGTTAAAACGGCTATTACATGACCTCAGTTTTGTTATTACTATGTCTTAATGTTTTTAATATGATTTATGTTTGCTAATCAACTTTTTCATCGTCTCAGGTGGTGCAAAAGCACGAAGAACGAGGAAAAGTGTCATCTATTAGAATTCGGAAAACTTTACCCAAACCTCAGAACAACCTGACACCCATGGGCCTCCCCAAACCCATCAGGTATGACCTCTAGAAGCATGACGTTAAAGGTCCACTTGTTAGATTTTCTAAGGTTTCAACCATATTTCAAGGTCTTCATCAGCAACTGGAGGTGGCTCATGTGAGGTGTAAAAACATCAGACAATCACATGATATTATTTATATATTTATTTCAATTCAGTGTTCCTACTATTCCTTTAAATCATTGAAGAACTAATTACATTTATTTATTCACTCGCTGCTTACAAACAGGTCTTAACTTTATCATTTCTGCCTCATTGTTAACATAAAAATTCAACTTGGGTCAACTTGGGCTGCAACTAATTATCATTTTTATTATTGATGAATCTGTTGGTTATTTTCTCAATTAGTAGTTTGGTTTATAAAATGCCAGAAAATGGCAAATCAAGTCAACAACCCAAATATATTATAGTAGAGGACTAGAGAAACCAGAAAATACTCACATTTGAGTTTGAACCAGAGAAAATTTCCTTTTTCTTTCTAAAAAGGAAAAAAAAATCTGATAAGCAAGATGACCAAATTCAGGCAGAAAGTGAGGATCAGCAGTAGGATAGCTGTTACAGATAACTCTGTAAACTCTGGCAAGTAAGCAAGATAAACTGTCATAATTCCTTTGCTGCCACAGTACTGAATAAAGTATTGGTATAAATTTAAAGTAATTAAACATTATTTGCCCAGATAGTGTTTATAAAACCAGTAGCACGTTCACAGAAAATCTTAAGCAATATATCTGTTAGTGTTACCCGCCTGGCTGATAACAAACTCAAGTTGTAAAATATGTGGAAGTTAATAAAGTTTTTATGAATGAGGCCTCTGATGTCTTTGAGCCAAACAAAGTAAACAAACTCCCGTGCTGATATAAGAAATACAAGTTCATGTTTGATCAGCAGAAACAAACACAATATAACGATCTGATGAAAAATCAGATTATAGATAAGTCACTCTACTTCCTCTTGTTGGGTTAGTGTTTGAAATTATTATCACTACTGAGTCGCACTCTGACCTACCACAGAAAGTGAATTTATGTCAGTGTCAGTACATGTATGTCATCTATTGAACACTGTGATTGATATACAGATTGATTGCAACTGTGTTGTTGTTTTTTTCCCCCTTGTGTTTCACCACAGACTGAAAAAGAAGGAGTTTAGTTTGGAAGAAATTTACACCAATAAGAATTTCAGCAAACCCCCTGAAAGGTAAGATCAACATTAGACACACACACACACACACACACACACACACAGATAGACACAAGATATTTTGAAAACATTGAGTCACAAGTTTTTTTTAAGTACACAGTCGAACATCATACATTTGCAGCTTCACCACCTTTTCCCTTTTAGACTTTGGATCAGTCAAACATCTATAGTCAGTTCTGTGTTTCTTAAATCTTAATAGAAGTCGGAGACATTTGTTACTTTAAAAATAAGTCAGATGTTTGATTACTTAAAAAAAACATGCAATAGTTTTTATGTCACAAACAAGACTAAAAGAAACTGCAGAACTCTAGCACTCACACAATGCTCATTACACACTAGAAAACATACACTGCATACATACTACTACATAGTACTTATACACAGTATAAACTGGACTATATACTAATCTTTATATTCTTCTTCTTTGCTGTTAGTACACAACAAGTTTAAAATACTTGACTGTTGTGTTCAAACAGAAATGATACAATAAGTTGCACCTTCAGGACAAGAAACTGCAACTTTTTAAAGCAACTGTTGGTGAAACTTCACAAAGAGCAAAATGTTTCCCAAAAAAAGTTATTTTTTGTTTTCTGACGTGTTGGTGAAGCTGTTTCACCTCAAACTGTTGCTGCTAGTAGAGAAAAAAAGCAAAGTTTGACCCGAGGAAAGTGCTGTTCATGCATCATTGGTAATAAATAACATCATAAACTTCCTACTACTCACTGAAGTCAGTCATTGATAGAAATTTGTCACTCGTGTTTCAGCCGTCTGGAGACCATATTCGAGGTGCCGCTCAGTCGCCGCAACGGTTCCGAGTCCCAGTTCGGCCAGAGGCGCGTCAAACGATTTCTGGAGTTCCTAGAAGTCGGCGAGGCCAGAAAACCAAAGAAGCCGCTCGTTGGCGTCGGAAAGGCGGGGATTTCGACGTCCAGGACGAGGCGAGGAGGCTTCCCTAAAGACGAACCCTCCCTTATCGTGCAGGATGTGGACTCGCTTCTCTGTGCCAAACTCGATCAGCTGAATTTGTGGCTGATACACGATCAGAAAGACAGTTGACATTTGCCTCTTGTATGGCGATTGTAAGGCAGCCATTAAAAAAAACAACAACAAAAAAAAAAAACACTGCAACAGATCATGCTGTCTATACGACTATTTCTTTAGACCTTTTCTAACGTATTTCCAACATGAAGATTCACATATGAGCTCTTTTCGGGTCGACACAATCAGTATATAAATGTTGTGGTGACAAGTTATTAAGGAAGAATTACACTTTTTATTCTGTAGCATTTGTAGCCTGCAAGTTGAAGAACGATGCAACATAGCACCATAAACGTATTGCCTCCATAGAAGGTGGTTATAAACACTTAAAACATGGTGATAAAAGTGAATTATAAGTCACTTTTTGTATTCATTAACGCACTCAAACCTCTGCCGTCCATTTCCTCTCCCCCTCCACACACACACACACACACACCGGCCATTTTCAACCTGCCATACATGAAACAATCTAGAAACAAGTCGACCTCCATGATTTAAACACTTGTACAGTATCATAGCATTTATTCTCAAGTTTTCTTTGTTTTTTTTTCCTCTCAGAACTACCTAGAGTGTTAAAAAAAACTGCACAACATCCCCTACAAGGCTGCGGGATGACGCCATTTTTGTTACAATGACTGTTTCTCTTCAAAAATGATGCAGAACACAAACAATTTTTTTTTCTTCTGCTGCACAGTTCTCACATGTTGGAAGAAAGAAACTGTTTTTACATGAATAGTTATGACCTTGCAGCATCATTGTGAGTCTTTTTTTTGTAATGAAAGGCAGCTATTTTTTATTAAATGCTGAATATAACTTAAAACATGCCAGCAGGAGATTTGTAAGTTCATTCGCTAAAAAAAAAACAACAAAAAAAAAACAAGTTTCTGTCCTTACCCAGTCAGTGTGTGTCTGCGAGTAGCGATGGACCGTGTAAAATCAGTTTACTCAGCTCAGGGCAGACGCTGTTCACTTATTTGTGTTTTTCAGGTTTTAAGGCTGAAGAGGTTTTTGTTGTATAAAATGTATTAAAATGTAATAGAAACAATAGAAAGCATTTTTAATCAAGAGTGGGAGGTGTCCAGATTCCACTGCTGGCTAGCTCTTTTTTTTTTTTTGTCTTTACTACCTGTGGTTCTCTCTGGATTGTCTTGTGGTGTCTATATTTGTGTAACTTGATAAACTGCCTGTTGTTTTTTTTTGTTTTTGTTTCTTGGTCATGCCAAATGTTTAATGTTGCCTTAACTGTAAGATTTATCTGTTTTTAAATGGATGTTTTGTAGGTCGTATTTGTAATCGTTGCCGTTTTTATGAGGGTATGTCAAGATGCTTCAAGCAGCTCAGAGCACAAAAGTTTGTTGTTTTTTCTTTTGTTGTCATTTTATTATAAAATTGTTTTGTATAAAAGCACAACATATTGATACATTTGACATTAATAAAGATAATATGGTAACAATGCAATAATGCTGAATTGTTAAAAGTGTAAACTGGGGCAGCAGTTCTTTGATCTCTTGGTCTCTGATAGACATAGTCCTTCCTAGTCCCCTCGTGTTTCATGTAACTAAAAGCTTCTTCGTGGTTTGTAGTCGTTGATAAGCAGCTTCGTACCGACCGCTGCGTCGGTAACACAACCATCCAAAATCAGACGATGCTGGTTTTATCCTCTGTCTGTGGAGCTGTTTTTAAAAGTCCATCAGTCTATCAGAGTGATGAGATATGAGATCAGTATCATCAACATAGGCGTTAAAACCAGAATGGAAACCCATGTGGCGATGGAGATGATGCCGAGCTTCTTCGCCCGTTGTGTATACTTCTCAGCTGCGGCTTGATCTGGTTCTCGCTCAGCCTGTCGCAGCAAGGAAAAAAGACAATATTGTGAATTATTTAAGTGACAGCAGAGATGAAGCAGAGCATCTTTTGCCTTTCTTTGGTTTTTTTTTTTTGTGATTAATTGTTCGAACTGGTAAACACGAGCTTGTCTGCCGGCTTTAAGCTTTGACGTTCAGATTGACAGGTGAGAGAAAAACTGAGGCAGAAAAAAAGAAAAATATAAAATATACCTTGACTGAATTTATTAAAGCCTTGATCCCGATGCAGGAGATCCCGCAGACGATGCTGCAGACGGCCAGCTTCCTGTGATGTTTGTCGCTGCAGCAGGACGCGGCGGCGATGCTGATCACTTGATGGCAAGTATCATTATTTTTTGCTTCACCTGATCCTGCAACAGTGCTTAACGGGGTCTCTTCATCCACCGTTATATTTGTCTGAGATGAGTTAGACATTTCTGCAAATAATAATAAAAAAAGAAAGCACTTAAATGATTTGAGTAATTTAAAAAAGAGAGTCTCAAGCTAAGAATAATTGTATGACCTGTGAGTGGCTGCTGTATGGTTTTTAAGTTGGTTCCCTCTTGATAGGATTGTTTGTTTTTAAGATAAAGGCACTTCTAATGAACTGGTTGCACCTCCGGGGACAAACCCTGCCTAGGTAAATGTTTAGTTTACTATAATTTAGTGTTCCCGGTCTGTGAGAAACAAGTTTTCATGTGGTCTTTTCAGGATTATGTGGCGAGTTGTTTTATGCCTCACTGACTACATTTTATTTACACTGTGTTTGATCTATTGTTCCATTCATCTTCCTGCTTACATTCTTTAAATAAAATAATAGCCTGGAGTCACCAACCTGTAACATCACAACATTTTCAGTTGTCTTAAAACAGTCAGGTGTTCATATGAACATTGAAACTGGGATCTTCTAATGGTCAGTATGAACAGGAGGAACGATTAAAGCAGTGGTGGAAGAAATACCAGTGCAGCAATGTTGAAATACTCCATTACAAGTAAAAGTTCTGCATGACAATCCTACAGTAAAAGTACATAAGTATAATGAGCTTGATGTAGTTAAAGTATTGCAGTAAAAGTAGTGGTTTGGTCCCTCTGACTGATATATTATTATATATGACATCATTAGATTATTAATAGTGAAGCATCAGTGTTAGAGCAGCATGTTATTGTTGTAGCTGCTGGAGGTGGAGCTAGTTTCAACTACTTTATATACAGTTAGCTAGTTTAGTCCACTGCTTCCCAACCTAGGGTGGGGCCCCTCCAAAGGGTCAGCAGATAAATCTGAGGGGTCATGAGATGATTAATGGGAGAGGAAAGAAGAAAAAACAAAGTTCAGATACACACATCTGTTTTCAGTTTCTGGGGTTTTCCTCTAATCTTTTATTTCTGGTGAAATATTGGATCATTTGAACATTTATTGAAATGAAACCATGTGAGAAGTTTAGAGGGAAAAACCACCATTTGTTGGAGCTGTTAACAACTCATAGACATCTGACATGTCACTCCGACTACACACTGCTTTTTGTAAGATGTCAAAAGCCAAAAAGGTTGGAAACCACTGGTTTCATCTTTAACAATGTGTTGTATTTTAAAAGCTTGTTATATTATCCATTGTGTCAAATCTTCATCTGAAAAGTAACTAAAACTGTCAAATAAATGTAGTGGAGTAGAAAGTACAATATTTCCCTCTGAAATGTAGTGGAGTGGAAGTATAAAGTAGCAGAAAATACTCAAGTAAAGTACAAGTACCTCAAAGTTGTACTTAAGTAACTAAGTAAATGTTACTTTCCATCACTGGATTACAGGAGGGAAAAACGTGTCAATGTTTATTTGGGCAACTGACTTGTTTTGTGACAGACTTGAAAAAGTGTGAACCAGTCCTTTAAATCTGAGATATTTATTATGACATCACACCAGAATCAACCCACGCATGATTTGGTGCAACGGGATTTAAAGGAGGTTCCAGAGAGTTGAAACTGATCTGCTTGTTACATCCTCTCACTGACATCTACACAATGCTTTGATTCATGCTGACAACAGAAAATGTTCTCAGTGTAACAGTTTTATCTGACCTGCTCACGTCGTCTACAGCTCAGAGCACAACAATCTAAGTTAAAAGAATTTTAAAACAGTTGTCATCTACATGTCTTAACGTGTTCTGAGAAATAGTCAGATGGTGTGTTCTGAACATGGGAATTTCTCTGTGCGGGGTATTTCCAACATGAAACAGAAAGTAATCTATAAATGGCGTAACATCAGAAACAATGTTCTGTCAACAGTTCCCTGTTGACAGGGTATGATTACATTTTTTAAAAATGTCAAAACTTCTTGCTTGGCTGCTGAGCTGTCACAGAGAAATGAAAACATAAAATGCTTAAAACTTATCTCATCTCTGATTTGATCAAAGAATGGCATGCAGCACACCCATATACTCTTCTTGTTTTTCTCTTTGAAAGAGTGTCGGAGCGGTTTAGTGTGTGGTAGTTTCATTGTGTAATGTTAGACAGAGCTGTGAATCATTTGTGGTGAGATGCTAAATGTGTTCTCACATATAGAAGCGTGGGAAACATTGAATATGGGTTAAAATAATGGAAGTAGTTCTGTTTTGTTAATTGACAAATGAAATCTTAATGACAAGAGGAAGCAGATACTTCATATGTTTGAATGAGAAAACAGAACAGTTTAAACACAATTAAACCCCATTTGAATGTCGAATTCTTACTTAAAAGTACAGACCTGATCCAAATTTAAAGGCTTTGAACACTCCCTCGGATTTTAAAGTCTTGATCAGATAGTCGGCAGGTGTCTTCTTCTTCTTCTTCTTATAAACGGTCTTCTTCTAGTTTAAATCTTCTTCCTTTTACGTGTGAAAGCTTTGGTTGAAACGTCCACACGTGGTCATCCAAACCTGACGTTTGTCCTCGTAGTAGTCGTTGAGTCTCAACAGATAAGAGCTCTGAAGCCGACCTGCTCCTCTTTGCTGTCTAAGCTGCTGAATGACATGACTAAGAAAGCCGGGAGTGAAACTCCCTGTGAAACTTACACGCCCATTTACTGCTCAGATCTTTCCCTCTCCTCTTGGCTTTTCTTCCCACACAGACGCCTGTAAAACACTTCAGTTCACTCGGCTACAGTAGTTGTCACATACTGCTCCTTGTTATCGCAGTTTCTGTCTATCTATATTATTAGTAACAATGTCACAGACGGTTTTACAACCCTTTTCCTGCTGTCTTCTCTCACATTCCTGAGGGAAGGTGTGTCAGTACTTGTCTCGCCTTGAAGGGGAAACACTCACAGCCTCTTTGTTTTGTAAATTCATCCTAGAAGGCCAAACATGCTATTCTTTAAGTGTTTGCTTATTATTCTTTCTTGGTTTATAAGTGTTTCTTGGCTCCTGTCATCCCCATGATCTGTGAACAACTGATAAGGAATATTTGTTCCTTCATAACTCAGGAATTCACAAGTACCTGTCTGCATGTTTTTTCCCGAGCTGACGTCACCCCGCCCCACCTGCCAGCTGGATCTTTGCCTCACGGTGACGAGGGAGGGATCCTCTGTGGCTCCATGCTGATGTGTTATTTATAAATATGGTAACTATATCTGGCCTTGCTTCATAGTTTTTAATACATGTCAGTCATCCTCAGCTCAAATAAATGATTGTCTAGAAAGAGTTCGGACTAGTCAGAGGAAGACTGCGGAGAGAGATTTTTGTATCTGATTGAAGTGGCCAAAATAACAACAGGTGCTGTTAGATAACAAGAGTCTAAAGTCACTGTGTGCTTTAAAAGCTGTAGATGCTCCACAGTGAGAAATGTTTAAAAAAAAGGAAAAAAAAGTTAAATTAATGATTAACTTCCTCCAAACTGCACGACACACGGCTGGTTTAGGTGTATTTTGAATTGAAACAGAAGAGTTTACAAATATATCAAATGTTACAGACTGAATTTTTGTGCGTACGAAATGTAGAATATTTCTGTTTAATGTGATGTTGCAGCTGTAAGAAAAAAATGCAGTGTAATGCCGTCAGATTGAGAAACATGTAGCTTCAATAAAGTTAAAACATGTTGAGTCAGAATAGCGTGGAAAAGGTTTTTCTTTTCTAACTGTAAAGCTTATTAAACTTTACTTTATTTATATAGCACTTGAAAAGCATATGTCTGTAAACACATACAAGCAATAAGGACATATATGTGCATAACAGATGTGAAAATAAAGCAAGATTAAAATAGAAACAAGTCTAAACACACACACAGAAATCAGATAGAAATAAGAACAGATTAAACACAATTAAAAGCCGGAGAATAAAAGTGAGTCTTGTGGTGAATCTTCAGGGTCTGGTGGAGCTGTAAGGAGGTGAGAAGTTCTGAGATATATATGTAGGGAGAGATTTATAGAAAATAAGAAGAATTTTGAATTTTACCCTGAAACGAGCGGGGAGCCAGTCTACGGATGCCAGGATAAAGGTGATGTGGTCTCGTTTCTTGGACCTTGTTAATAAGCAGGCAGCAGCGTCGTGGATGGAAGTTGAAAACAGGAAATAACAACTTGATAGATGCCTTCGGTAGGTAGAGGAAGTTACAGCAGTTCAGCCTTTCTTCAGAGGGTAAGAGGAAATGTTTAATTTTAAGCAGAAAGGAGATGGAAGACAGTAACAGTGGTATGTTGTAGGCGGGCTAAAGAGTACAAAGTCTGTCTTGTCCTCATTTAACTGAGGGAAGTTAAAAGCTAACCAGTCTTTGATGTCTTGGAGACACCTCTATAATTTGGCCTGATTTTGGGAATTGTGGGAGGCAGCAAAAAGAGATGTTATGAGTTTGGATGATTGTTCCCAGTGGGAGCATGTAAAGTTCAGTGGGTGTATATAATTTTGCTGTTGATTATGTTTTGGTTGATAGTGAATTTGACTGAAAAATAAGAGTTGCGTGATGCTTATGAGCCTCTTCACTCTTGAACATCACTGGAACACACCTGCCTGACATCGAGGACGTCTACACAGAGAGCTACAAACATCACCGAGGACCTTCGATCTCCAGGAACATCCTCAGACTCACACGTCAGGATTCAGGAGCAGCTTTTTCTTCCGTAAACTATAACCTTGCATCCCCTCCACATCACATCTCACTCCTCTGACATATCATGTATGCATTCATGGACAGTACAGCTCCAAATGTATGCAACAGAACAATGTATAATAACCACAGAGATCAGTGCAGTACAACTGTATAAAGAGGCTACTTTGCAATTCAGTACAATAATACAATAATTATACAGTTTCAACATCTATTCTCATTTACATACTTTTGCCATACAACTCACTATAACAACTACTTTGATACATGTATCTAGATTTTTATACCTTATTTATACCTAATATAGCTTTTATGTAATGGATGTCTGTTTTTTATGGGCGTTATTGTACAATTTAAAGTATTTTTATGCTGTTATTTTATATTGTATGTGTTGTTACCAGTGTAACTGTATATTATATTTTATATATCATACTGTAATAACTGTAATTCCACTACTTTTGACGGTAACTAGTAATTAAATTCAAATTAAATAATGCAATTACAATTACTGACATTTAAATGGGCTAGTTACTCGTTACTCGTTACTTTTGTCTTCTGTGAATATAGTGACCAGCTGTAGATGACAGCACACAAACACACAACACAAACACAGCGTCATCTGACCTTAAAGTGACGTCATTGCAGCCAGCTCGTGGTAAAACATCACCCTCGTTTCTGGAGTTATAATGTTATAACGTAAAACCAGTTTCTCAACTGCTGCTGCTATTCTTGGTTCGAGTTGTGGATGTGCGGTAAAACCCGCAGCGGATTTCATGAAACTGGATTGGACTGAACTGATTTTTTTTGGGGGGGTTGTGGGGAAAAACAAAACGGACTCTTTACCAAGTGGATTGAACTCTGAGATTTTGGCACTTTCGCGTTAAGCTTCAATTATACTCCCGAGCGAACGCGTACGCGGACAGCTGCGGACACTAAGGAAGCTGAAATTATAGTTTCCGCGTCCGCGAGGGTCCGCGTGATGTAAATTTCGTCAACAGAGGGTGTGCGCGTAGGCTACGTGCGGACATCCGCGTACCTGCAAACAACGCTGTCTCCTTGTAGACGGCGATCTACTGCGCATGTGTGGAACGTGTCCTCCAAGCGGACTCCTGAAAGTAGTATTAACAGAACAACTAACTGTCTGTGGTGTCTACAGAAACACAGTGTTGTGACACAACAAATTGCACGTACACGGATGTCCTCACAGAGCCTACGCGTACACACTCTGATGATGACGTCATGTGGACCCTAGCAAACCCTTGCAAACCCGCGCAGACTTGGAAAGTATAATTTCAGCTTTAAGTAGTGTAAAAGTTACTTTCCTTAGTAACTAGTTACTTTTTATACGCAGTAACTGGTAAGTAATTTAGTTACTTTTTAAGAGAAGTAACCAGTAACTGTAACTAATTACTAATTTTCAGTAATGTTGAAATTATACTATCCGTGTCCGTGAGGGTCCGCTAGGGTCCGCATGATGTAAATTTCGTCATCAGAGAGTATACGCGTAGGCTCTGTGAGGACATCCGCGTACGTGCAATTTGTTGTGTCCGCGCGGTCACAACGCTGTGTTCCTGTAGACGAAGATCTACTGCGCATGTGTGGAACATATCCTCCAAGCGGACCCTAGAAGGTAGAATAAACAGGACAACTACCCGTCCGTTATGTCTGCAGCTGTCCGCTTGGGAGTATAAATGAAGCTTAGTTTGCCCAACACTGGTTGCTACTTTTATATCGTTATTGGCATCTGACTGGAGATGAAACTGCAGTTTTGTTGACAGAGATGATGACAATAAAGTTCAAGTATGTGTGGTTTGGTAGTCGTTCAAAGTCATAGTAAAATAAACTTTATTATAGGGATGATTCTTTTGAGTTATTTTTAATCAGCTTTATTGAGACGAGTTTACAGTACCTTGTGTACACAACTGGTGTCTATAAACACGCCAGAGGGATTAAAGGCTGTAATAAAAGAAAATAAATATATTTTAATGCTCACAGGAGTCTTAAGTTTTAACAGCTTTTCTGTTTGTATATTCAGATGTAGAAAAATGTTTGATATGGACAATCAGCTCTGAAAAGTTTGGCTTCTTGCTTTAAAAATTTGATGTGTGGATATAAAATTTGGCCAAAATAATAAACAAATTTATTAAATAAAACTGAGTCATATTCAGTGAATCCTTGCTTTTAATTTGACAAGCTTACATTATTAATTTCTAGTCGACATGGTGGGTGTATGTGATGTGCTGTTGTGTGTAGCTTTGTATTTTGTATGTGTCCTGTGTGTTTTTTGCTTTGTACTGTTAGTTATTGTGCTGTTATATGTTTTAATTGTAAGGGACTGCAGATGAAAATTAGCTATAAGCTAACTCTGGTGCTGTACATCAAATGGTAACATTTATGTTTAACACTGTACATGGTCCCAATAAATACATTTCAAATAATATTTTTAATGTGAGGGTAGATTTGATCAGCAATGAAATGCAACAATTTACTCCACAGTTGTTTTGTGTGCAGACAGGATTAAAATAAATGCATTTTTCTCTGAGCTCAAAAGGTTCAACTTATATCAGTGTCTTTCTGGAGTTTCTGCAAATAATGATTAGTTGGATAAAACCTGTGAAGCATTTTAAACGATATCTCTTTGACTTTGTTAGTCAAAAAATACTCTTTCCCAACAAATATCTCCAACAAATGTGCAGCAATATGATAAGACAGAGGGTGTGTTTATGATGTCTTGTTGAAAAAGTTGACAGACTGACTTATTTGTATTCTTAGTTTGCCATGAAAAACAGGTTTTCCCATATAGGAGAAGATTTTTTTCTTTATTAACATGTAAAACATTTACAATTTCTTCTTACACAAAATGATCATATACAAAACAATAAAATTTTATTCACAAAGCAATTGAGATCACATATGTTAGTGTGATGATGTCTTTTTGAAGAAGCGATCTTATGGATTCATTGTTATTACAGAGATGTAAAGAAAAACAAAATTTCTCTACATTAGAGTGCACTGAAGTGAGAGACGGTAGAAACTGATGATTTGGTTGTTGGCTAAAAAGCATCAGAAAGGATTGCACCAAAAACCTTAACATAATCTTACAGGAATGCTATATTGTGATAAAAACTCCTGATAAATAAATAATATGCCATCCCAATTAAACCAGTCAACCAGAATAATGTTGTTTTGGAACCAAGATTTAAAAAAATATAGATTTGTGTTTATACAAAATGTCCTTATTGTTCCATTTGAAATATATATGAGGTGAGAAATTATGCTTGTAGATAAGAGACCTTGATGAAAAGCAGGTAATTTTACTGGAAATTGATCGGTATTATAATTGCACGTAAGGCGCTTCAAAGTAGGAGCGACTCTCTCTGTGACGTAACCGTAGCTCCGCCTTCAAATCCCAGCGGACCAATGAGGAAGCTCCAAACCGTGAAGGCGGAAAAAAACCCGGAAAAACACGACAGGAGAGTAGGACACGTCGGCTGTTGACAGTAACATGCCCTCTTCTCATTAAATGGACTTTATGAATTAAATCCAGTTTATTTCAGTCTGTTTCTCGCTCCCAGCGGTTGAAATGGAGGGAGGTACAGGTGTGGTTTTGGCCACAGAGAGATACGGCCGAGCAGAGTCCTGGAAGTATTCAGCAAAGGATGGAGTGATGGAGAGAAGGAGAGATGGGAGGGAAGGGGAATCGAGAGGAAACTCCATTGTTGGAGTCTTTAAAGTATGGACTTATAACTGTTCTCATGTAGCTTTTATTGACAGTTCATACAGCCTGATGTTTAAATATTTTAATATTTAATATTTCAGAGTGTCTTTCTGCCTCAAGGCTATCCAGAGAGTGTCAGCGGGGACTATCTGCAGTACCAGTTCTGGGATACTGTGCAGGTACAGAAAAGACCAGTGGTGGAAAGTAACTATATTTACTCAAGTAGTGTACTTAAGTATAATTTTGAGGTACTTGTACTTTACTTGAGTATTTCCATTTTATGCTACTTTATACTTCCACTCCACTACATTTCAGAGGGAAATATTGTACTTTCTACTCCACTACATTTGTTTGACAGCTTTAGTTACTTTTCAGATGAAGATTTGACACAATGGATAATATAACAAGCTTTTAAAATACAACACATTGTTAAAGATGAAACCAGTGGTTTCCAACCTTTTTGGCTTTTGACATCTTACAAAAAGCTGTGTGTAGTCGGGGTCACATTTCAGATGTCTACGAGTTGTTAACAGCTCCACCAAATAGTGATTTTTCCCTCTAAACTTCTCACATGCTTTCATTTCAATAAATGTTCAAATGATCCAATATTTCACCAAAAATCAAAGATTAGAGAAAAAGTCCAAAAACTAAAAACAGATTTGTGTATCAGAACTTGTTTTTTTCTTCTTTCCTCTCCCATTAATCATCTCACGACCCCTCAGATTTATCTGCTGACCCTTTGGAGGGGCCCGAGCCCTAGTTTGGGAAGCAGTGGACTAAACTAGCTAACTGTATATAAAGTAGTTGAAACTAGCTCCACCTCCAGCAGCTACAACAGTAACATGCTGCTCTAACACTGATGCTTCACTATTAATAATCTAATGATGTCATATATAATAATATATTAGTCAGAGGGACCAAACCACTGAATACTGACACTGATCTGAATACTTCTTCTATCACTGCATCAAACTGAAGCTCTCTGTTCTCCTCTCAGGCTTTCTCCAGCTCTCTGTCAGGGACTTTGGCCACTCAGGCGTCTCTTAGAGGTGTTGGGGTTGGAAACCAAGAGGCAACAGTCGCTGCAGCCACAGTCACCTGGTTATTAAGAGGTGATCCTTTAAAATATAACATAAAATTCCTCAAAAGTGTTTTAGCTTTTTGTGTGACATAAAAGACCTACTGATCTTGATACTGCACTGAAGCCCATTTCCTTTTCTTTTCCTCTCTTTACATGATGTTAAGCATTTTACTTGACCTATGATGGCCCTGTTTGTTTGTCCTTTAGTCTGTTTGCAGTTAAATGCAGTACTGTGCAAACATTTTAGGCACTTTAGATGTTTAGATTCTTATCCATGATTGGTCCCAAATGTATTCTGCAGCATGACAACGACCCCAAACACACAACCAGAATATTAAGAACTATCTTCATCAACAAGAAGAACAAGGAGTCCTGCAACAGATGGTTTGGCCCCCACAGAGCCCTGATCTCAACCTCATGGAGTCAGTCTGGGTTTACATGAAGAGACAGAGGCAACTGAGACGCCGAAATCCACAGAGGAACTGAGGCAACTTCTCCAAGATGCAGGAACAACCGACCTGCCGAGTACCTGAAATGCAGTGTGCAGGTGAACCGAGGAGAACTGCTGCTGTTTTAAAGGCAAAGCTGCTCACAACAATCATCATTGCATCAAGTTAATTGATAAATAACTATTCATGGCAGTATTTTTGAAAGCATCCTCACTTTACTCTCAGTGCCTAAAACATTTGCACAGTACTGTACAGTATATATTTGAAGCTAATCATGCATGGTTAATGTTTTCCCAGCTGGAAGTAGAATAACAAACTAATGTTTTCCCTGCAGATGGAACCGGCATGTTGGGAAGAATCCTCTTCGCCTGGCGGAAAGGGTGAGTTCATATTTCTGCCTTTTTTCAGCCCAATAAAAGTTTTGTGAGCTTAAATCTGACGTACGGATTCTCTCGGTTTGTGCAGCTCTAATTCACTGCTGGGAATTACTTTTTATCAGAGCTGCAACTAATGATTATCCTCATTATCAATTAACCTGCAGATTAGTTTTTGGTTAATCATTTTGGCTATAAAATGTCAGAAAATAGTGAAAAAGTAACGTTATAATTTCCCAGAGTCAAAGATTAAATCTACAAATGTCTCGATTTGTCTGATCAACAGTCCTAAACACAAAGATAATCAGTTAACTATCATGTAGGACAAAGAAAACGATTAATTTATCACATTTTAGAAGCTGAAACCAACATACTTTTGCTTGAAAAAAATGACCAAACCAATTATTTGATTATCAAAATAGTTGCTGATTTACTTTCAGATGATCAATTTGCTGATTAATCGACTAATTATTGCAGCTGTACTCTTTATAATCCGTGTCTGTGTCTCTGTTCCAGGAGTAAACTGGACTCTGAGGCCAAAAAGTGGAGGTACGCAGGTGTCCAGGCACAAAAACTTTGAAGATGTTACAGTCGTAAAAACCTTTTGATGTCCGATGTTCATTTTTGTATTTCTCATCAGGCTTTTTGCTGATATTCTCAACGACATCGCCATGTTCATGGAAATATTGGCTCCGTTCTTTCCTGCTTTCTTCACCTTGATTGTCTGCACTGCAGGAATATTTAAGGTAAAGAGAAAATAATAACTCAAGCTAAGTTAATTATTTTGTTATTGATACAATTATCAACAAATCTGTTGGATTATTCTCATCTAGCAAGATTATTCTGATGTGTTGTGAGTAAACAGAACTGGAAAGCAGATTGAAAAAGTATTTCTGCTACATAAAATTATGTTTATCTTTTAAAGCTTTTTGCTCTTGAATTACTGGAGAATTTAACATTTCAAGGCCCCTAAAAAAATCTAAACTGACTGTTTGGTTGAACTGGTCACCACCCAGTTACATTTGCAGCCTGTGACGAGAGGTCACAAGGAAACATTGCTCTATTTTAAGAAGGCCCGAGGACACAGTGACCTGATAGTGTGACTGAACTGCCATTTATCTCCATTCATTCATCCATTATTCTCACATTTTGCATTGCTCAGCAAATTGGAGATATATGGATGGAGCTCACACTGCAGGAAACAGGGTACAAACTGTGAAACTGTGATAGGAAATGGACACAAACGATCAAACTCAGCATTTGTAAAGGTGCAATTATTCTGTTGACAGATTAAACTCTTATCAACTCTTATCGACTGTTTGGTATTTATTTATAGATATAAGTTGATTTAAAGGCCCTGAAAAGCTGATTTCTCAATCAGCTTCTAACTATAAGGGACGACTTCCTACATAAAAACAAACATTTCAGCCAAAGTTACATCTGTTCAGGCTGTTTCACATGAGATATTTCTGTCTGAGCCTCTTCTCACTTTTGAAGTAAAGTTTGAAGTTTATTATTATACTTATTTCTGTGCAACAATCAGGATTAAGCAACATTTGAACCAAAGTGTTGCTTAATCTACAGTCCAGATAGTCCCGATGAAGCAGATTAACAGTTTTTAAGTGTTAAAATGTCTTAATAAATAAAACATTAGAATCGTTTCTTATTTAATCAGGAATGTTTACTGTTATGGAGAAATACTCAACATTTAAAACCAAGTTTTTCAGGGTCTTTAACACAACTTGGTGCTCTTATGTGTATCTCTGTTCTCCAGTCCATCGTCGGAGTGGCAGGCGGAGCGACCAGAGCTGCTCTGACCGTTCATCAGGCTCGTAGAGACAACATGGCCGACATCTCCGCCAAAGACGGCAGTCAGGTACGTTTGGGATTTCACTGGACTTGTTACTTTATCATGAAGCAACACAAGCTGAACTCTAATATGTTGTGATAGATAACAGTTGTGGTACGTTTTCATGTGATCTTCTATATTTTAATCATAGCAGAGAAAAGAAGTAAAATAAGGCCGCAGCTAATGATTGTTTTCATTATCAAATAATCTGCTGATTATTGCTTTGATTAATCGATTAATAGTCTATAAAATGTCCATTAATTCCCCAGAACCCAAGATAACATCTTCAAATATCTTGTTTTGTTGAACCAACAGTCCAAAATAATTTGTTTGTAATGATATAAAACAGAAAAAATTCTCACCTTTGAACAGCTGGAACCAGACGACATTTGGTGTTTGTTGCTTGTAAAATCACTGACACGATTAATCGATTGTTAAACTCGATTAATTTTCTTTCAGTCGACTAAACAATTCTAATCGTTTCAGCTTTAAAGTAAAAATAATAAGATGGTATTTACAACTTCACAGCATTCTGTTGCGTGATTGTAAAACTGTGATAGTTGTATAATTGCTGCAGTTTCCTGAGTTTTGATGAACTTATTAATACAAGTCTGAAAAATCATGAAAATATGGTGGATCAAGGAGTGTGAATATTATCATTAGTGTCTCTGAATAGTTGCTGCTGAGGGAGAATTTCATTCTTGTCTTGCCTCCATGTCTTTTATTTCCTACAGGAGACTCTGGTGAATCTGGCCGGACTGCTGGTCAGTTTGCTGCTGATTCCCCTCGTCACTGATAATCCAGTGTAAGTGCTGAGGGTAGAATAAGGATCCATCATAGGAGTATAAATTATCTAAAGAATCTTATACAAGGAAGTTTCCTCAAAGCATTGACTGTCAAATCATCTCTGTTTCTGTCCCTCAGACTGACTCTCAGCCTCTTCTTCCTCTTCACCGTCCTTCACCTCTTTGCCAACTACAAGGCAGTGCGCTCGGTTGTCATGGAAACCCTCAACGAGGCACGGCTTGCGATCGTGCTGCAGCAGTACCTGAGTGACAGGCGGATCCTGAGTCCACAAGAAGCCAATCTGAAAGAACCGGTTTTCTTGGGTAAGAGTCGTGATTCTACGTCGAGTCAGATTTTATTTATATCACAAATCACAGATTTGTCTCGACAAACGACACCTTCTATAATTAGACTGTAAATGTAGATAAGAAACCCTTTAGCAGGTCATACAATACATGTCATTTGTACAGAATAGACTGAAACAGCAAAATGACAACATTATAGATATATATATATATATATTATATTATAATTCATAACATATGTGGAGAATATGATCAGGAGTACGTTGAACAACTTCTAGCTTTGATATTTTTTAGTTGACTGTTTCATGTATCCAGTTGTTGTGGCGTTTAAAGTCCTACTTAAGTACATAAGTATTATTATTATGTATTATGAGCTTGATGTAGTTAAAGTATTGCAGTAAAAGTAGTGGTTTGGTCCCTCTGACTGATATATTATTATATATGACATCATTAGATTATTAATAGTGAAGCATCAGTGTTAGAGCAGCATGTTACTGTTGTAGCTGCTGGAGGTGGAGCTAGTTTCAACTACTTTATATACAGTTAGCTAGTTTAGTCCAGTGGTTCCCAACATAGGGGTCGGGGTCCCTATAAAGGGTCACCAGATAAATCTGAGGGGTCGTGAGATGATTAATGGGAGAGGAAAGAAGAAAAAACAAAGTTCTGATACACAAATCTGTTTTCAGTTTCTGGGGTTTTCCTCTAATCTTTTATTTCTGGTGAAATATTGGATCATTTGAACATTTATTGAAATGAAACCATGTGAGTTTAGAGGGAAAAACCACAATTTGGTGGAGCTGTTAACAACTTCTGAAACATGACAAGGAGCCAAAACTACACACTGATTTTGTTGTAAGACGTCACAAGACTAAAAGGTTGAGAAATACTGGTTTCATCTTTAATATTGAAAAAGTAAGAAAGTAACTAAAGCTGTCAAATAAATGTAGTCGAGGAAAAAGTACAATATTTCCTTCCAAAATAGTGGAGTGGAAGTATCAAGTAGCATAAAATGGAAATACAGTACTTGTGTAAATGTACTTAGTTACTTTCCACTGCTGCACAGTTTTAATATGTCTTTGCATTCAATAATTATGAACTTTGCTCTCACTTTTTTCCAGAGTTCAGGAAAACGGTGCCAATCAAACTTGGCGTGAGGCTGCAGGAGGTTGTTCAAAGGTAATTTCATTTGCATGTTTTGCTTACACGATAAAAAAATGGACACACGATAAAAGTTTGATATAATTCTGCTTATTTTGCAGTCCAGAGGAACTTAATCTGGCTCTGAAGGATAACAACATGCCTTATCTCTTAGGAGTGAGAAACGGTATGTCATCATGTGAAGCCTTCATCCTCCCACAGAACAACAACAGCCACATATACTGTAAAACCTGTAAAAGTTTGACTGTATTTTAGCTGCGGTGTCTTTCTTTCAGGCTCCGTCTGTGTTTGTTTGGGACCAGACGCATCAGTACGAGATGAAATCAGAGCAATGTGTCAAGCTGTGTGGCTCCGAAGTATGTTGAGTTCTGCAACTTCCAGAGAACCTCCGACACAAAAACAAGGTGAGCATTTACCTCCATTCATTCTCCTCCTTTACATTCATAGAAGTTATACTGTTTTAGACACTGAACACTTTTATTCTGGTCTTAAAAGGTCACTGGGAAATGGTGCATGAGAGTCACAAGATGATGGAGACAATTTTCAGTCAGTTTCTCAAAGGTGAGCACACACACACACACACTGTTTAACCCACATATCATAAGATTTATTTCATTTGTTTGTTACCGGTTGAAACAATATTCTGCTAATTTCATCGACAGGCGTGGAAGCTGCAGGATGGGACGTAAATCGAACTCTGCTGGACTGGGATGAGTGGAGAGTTGAATGGAAAACAAAAAGCAACTGAGCTGTGAAACATCTGCAGCTGTTCTCATTGTTTATATCATATTGTTTAATGTTTATTAAACAAACGGGACCTCGGATGATTCATTCTGTGTTCAAATCTCTATGGGTATGATGCAAGTAAAGGAAATAAAATCTATTTTTCTATGGGAATATTTCAGGGTTCCTACAGTCATGAAAAACCTGGAAAAGTCCTGGACTTTGAAAGTAGTTGTTTCCAGGTCTGGAAAGGTGCTTTCGGTTTCGTTTTGTGACCAAATGTTGTTCTTGTTTGTTTTGTTTTTACTCAATTATATTCCAAAGGGGAAACAGGAAGACTGTACATGAACAATACATACACTCATTTCCCCATAAGCAGGACTGCTTAGTGTGTGGATACTCATGTGGACTGTCTTTAGATCAGATTGAAATAGGGGATTGTAAAACAATTATGATTATTACAACACAATAATTAAACCCTATTGTTTTAGAGTATTTTCTTTAAAGGGAATTATTTTACATATTGGTTTCATGACTATTAAGTACATTGTCCATGTCTGATTGCTAGCTATCTGGAATGATATTTAAAAAACCCCTCACATTATCATTTATATACTAAGACTTCACAGAATGTTTGAAAATTTCAAATGAATGAAAATTTGGCTTAAAGTCATGGAGGAGTTGTGGAAATCTATTGGCTAAAATGTGTAGGAACCCTGTATTTTTGATTTTTTTATTGATGGTTATAATGAAAATCAAAGCTGGAGGGCTAGTGATCAAGTGTCTGTTGTTTAACATGTTTTTTCATTTGATTTTGCTCTTTATTGTAAAATACGCTGTTTTACCTGTATACAAATGTGTCATCCAAATAAAATATGACAGACTGCCTTTCTATCATTTATCCATGAGGAGGCGCCGTTGAACCTTCATAAACAATTAAAACGCCACGAAGAAGAAGAAACATCCGCTAGCGAAACAGTTGCGTCAAGTTAGCAATAGTGTGTACGGTTATAGCGGAAATAAAGAAGTATAGTTAGCGAAAAGAAGTAACAAATGTTGATAACTATTTAAAATAAATATATGACATGTACTTCTATATACTATATACTATATATACTATAATTTCACTTTGTTGTTACCTTACAAGCTCTGAAACATGCTATGAAGCTGTAAGTCTCACCGGATGTTGAGGTTATGTTATTGCTAGCTTGACTTCGCTCAAAGAACAGAAACAAAACAAATTCTGTGTCTTGTGAAAATTTGGCCGAAATTGTGAACGAAATGGGGCGATATAAATGTGCCTACAACTGTGAAAGCTCCAGCGAATCAGATGTAAAGTTTTTCAAGTGAGTATTCAATATTTGTAATCAATTTGTCACCCAAAAGCAGATTTGTGAAGTAACTAAGATAGTAATGCTAACTGGCTAACATACTAACTAGCTAACATAAGTATTATGAATCACGTTCGCCTGTTATTAGTGTTTGCTGGCTTGGTTTTCCCGGTTCGTCGCTATGTTTTATTATTAAAAAACGATACGAGAGGAACCGTCTTCCAGAAACAAACTATTAGTCTGTCTGTGTACATATGTGGAGTTGACTTGTATTCAGCTGGGATGTAGTTTTAGTTATTTACTGATGGAAATACACATCTTGGCGAGTTGTTTTCATTAGACTTTGAGAGATACATGAAACAAACATTGGTATTAATAGTGCAGTAAATATATATTATACCCTCTTACTGAAGAGTATATGTTTAATTTATTAGCTGCCTGAAATAAAGGAAATGGACTGGACTTTTATCCAGGTTGATCTGACAAAGCATGTTTATTATACTGCAGCCTTTTCTTTTTAAATACTTTATTGCAAGAGTGCATTTTACATAGATTTGCATTTGCTTACAGATGATAGTGTTCATACGTCTAGCATTCTTACAATATTTATATATTGTATAATGGAGATAAATAATAATAAAACAGTGACTCAGTAGTATGATATGCATACATATATACACATATACATATACATACAGTACATACATACACACATACAGGAAAAAATAAATACATAAACAAAACAAAGAAAAAGAAACAAACAAGCTCATGATTAACTCATTTATCTATGTTGAATAATCCTTTGATCCTTATATTTAACACTGATTGTATTACATATTTTACTTGTCAACCTTGTTTTACAAATGTTTTCATTCAAACTTGAGAAGCTCACCCTGTGGGGCTGTAATAATCCTGGTATACATACAAGAATATTACACTGAACGTCAAAATCAATAATCTGGCAATTATTAGAGCAACAAACATGCAAAAAACAAATTGATATTCCTATTACGTCCAACACAGGCCACACTGTGGTGGATGGTGTATACCAAATATTGATTTCTGGATTGGAATATTTTGTAGTAAATGTTATCTGTTGCATCTGTTTGACGTGTAAAAAGCTCTTTTTTATGTGACTAAACCAAACAAAACTGCTAATGATGGCAGGAGAGCTGCTCTGTGTTCACTGTGTCCTCTGAAAACAATGATAATCACAGAAATGGAAATGATTGGCAGTATTGATACCACACATCTCTAATACATACATGTATACATACAGTAGAACATTATTTCTTTACTCTGCCAAGAACTTTGACTCATATTTACACGAACCATCCCTCAGTCGCTGTTGTGTGCAGGAAAATTCACTTCTTATGTAGAAACATCTGGAGCCTTCCAGTGTCAGAAACGGGCAAAATACGCTGATTTTAATGGAGTTCAGTGCAGCATTTCCTCCATTCAAGAGTAAACAACACATAGAGGAGCTAGGACTTTGGCTTGGTTTTGTTTTAATGAGATTTTTGTTACTTCAGGTTTCCGCTGTACAACCAGCGAAAACTCAGGAAATGGCTAGTCAACATGAAGTGGAAGGACTGGACGCCGACTCGCTTCTCTGTGCTGTGCAGCAATCATTTTGAGGAACAGTACATCGACCGAACGGGCAAATCCGTAACGCTTAAAGAAGATGCAGTTCCCACCATATTTTCATCCCCCGACAAGACGCAGAAAAGGAAGGTTTGTATGTAGTTACTCTGTGTCAGTGGAGCATTTGAAAATAGAAAATGTTTGACAGTAAAATCCCTTTTAATAGTTCAGTGGCTTCATTTAAAAATCCTCTTTATCTGTATTTGATTATTCACTAAAATGTCACTTTCTCCCTGATTTAGGCTTCCATCACTCCAAGAAGTAAGAGATATAAGGTGAGAGCATATTGTATTTATACTTCTGTTATATACTTTATAGTTTTATTACAGTTAGCTGTTCAAATTCTGTGAGTGAGTAGTCATTTGTGGTCATTTTAGCAAGTGTTTTGGGCTCAAATAAAGAGTTTTTTGAGCTGTGACACATGCAAAGCTACTCAAGTGGAGTCCCAGAATAAAAATAAACAGCTGGAAATGAGCTGAAATAATAGATCCTCTTTTAAAAATCAAGAATATTAAGAAAAGTTCCGTCTTTTTTTTAAGCTGTTCTTCTCTGCAACAACCGTGGAATCAGCATAACTGCTTACAGCCAGAATAAGAACTGTTTCCTTGTATTCTGAACAGTCAGCTGGTGCTAAAGCCTCACAGACGAATCCAGCTCGGTCTCCAACGACGGCTCCTGCCAGAGCGAAGCGAAGCGTCTCGAACAAAGAGTTCAGCCAGACAGAGGAAGAGCCTCCAGGGTATGTTACTTCTAGACGGGGAAACACCAGTCTGTATTTTCCTGTTTTACTACCATTATGTCATTGGGATTTTTTGTGATCTTCTACTCATATTTCTTTAGTGTAAACAAGCCACTGAACACAAAAACAGTGGAAAAGTTATAATAATGCAGGTGTTTGCTACTAAATCTCCAGGACATGTCCCAGGTCTATATTTTTTTTATTCCGGGCTTTACTTTTATATCTTTTCATAGTTTACAGTTCAAAAAACTGATGTATCTTATGTATTGCATTACATTTGTTCATAATTGAGCTGTTGTCTCATTAATTTCTTGTCATTTTCTTGTTTTATCATCAGAGACAAAGATCCAAAAAAGACTGATAAGTGGAGGATTATAGTAGATGAAGGACTGATGAAGATTGAGTCATTTCCACATTTCTTCCATGGAGATTACTGTGTACCTCTGGTAAGCAGCTGCAGACACAGACTGTCTGTCTGTACTGGAACACTCAGAACTTCATATCATAGAAATTCCCTATTTTTTGTTCCCTGGTTCGTCCCTGTAAAACAGATGATTTGATTTGATTTTTGCATATTAACAATGAAAACCTACATTTCTTAAAACCTCTTCATAATGCTGAGTTCATATACAACCAATGAACCTAAAATACTGTGACAAGACAAGTGTATCATCATACCAGACTTAGATACAATCAGTGTTTTAATAAATTTGGGATCTTATTAGTACAAATGTTAAGTTTTTAAATGTATTACGGTCATTAGGCAAATCAAAAGCCTTGTGTTATCAGATGTTTACTATTAAATACAGTGATGTCATGTTTATATTAAATGTGTAATTTTTCACATTGACCAACAGGATATTCAGTGGGCTCCAGATGGTGATGATAACAATGATAATGTAAGTAGGCAGCATGTTTTCAAACTGTAATATTTTGTCTTTTATACTTCGACTTCTATATTTTTAAGTGTTAAAATCAAACGCTCTTCTGTCCTTTTCACAGACAGACTGTCAAGATCCTGATAACGTGATAGAAGTAAGCACATTACGACATGATTACTTAAAAGTGTTGCAACAAAGCTCTGCTAAATGCAAACAAAAGCAACTTGGATTTTTATTGGCAGGTGAAAGAGCCGTGGCAGTGGCTCGGTCTGGATGTCAGGGGACCTTTGCCGCAAACACAGAACGGACACAAATACATTTTGACTGTGACAGATTACTACTCCAAGTGGGTGGAAGCTGTACCTATGCAGATGTGCCTCCCTTCGCATGTAGCGAAGCACGTCGCGGACATCATCGCCCACTTTGGTTACCCGTTCAGAATCCTCTCCAGACTGCCTCATGACATAGTCCACAAAGTGAGTGCACTCATATCATTGTAGGGAATAAAGGGGACATAACATGCACATTTTGAGGTCTATATTTTGAACTTACATGTTTAATGTAGACATCTGACATTATAACAGGATAGAAATCACAGAAAATCACAAAAAACATGTCATGTCCTCTTTAATTCCACCCTCGCTCAGTTGATCCACCAGCTAGGTAAGAACTACAGCTCCCATGAGCCTTAGACAGAATACCAATGGCTCCAATGCTGCCTTCATGTGATATTGGAATTACTGTAATTATCAGTTTCTGACTTGCGAAAAGCTTTCACATCCAAGTTGTAATTATGACTGGAAACTAAAAGCTTTGATATTTCTGACTAGTCGTTTTAAATACAAAAGCTCCTGAAAACCAAACAAAAATAGATTCCTTGCATCAGCCAAAGTCTGTCGTTACAGGTTATTAAACCCAAATTTAATTGATATAATGCTTTATTGTCAATGCACAGTATTTTTAACCCTCACAAGACCAACTTTGCAATCACACAACCATCTTAAGTTGTCAGCAAACGTGAACATTCCCAAGTCTTAAACACAGGAGTCTTTCCTATCTTTGTCATCTGTCCAATATGATGTGAACGTGACACAAGACTCATGTGGAATACTAACAAAACGTTATATATCAGTTAAACTAAACTAGGCGCTCGAATGTTACTATGCAGCAGTAGACCGCAAAGTTTTGAATATTGCCAGAAAACAGCAGGAACATGTTTTCAGAAAGACTGAAGAAAGAAAGTCCAAGAAAACTTACAGAGCTATCGTAATATTGATCAAGATATTGTAATATTGTGTCTGACATACATGATGTACTGTGTCATTATATTCTCACGCTAGATCAACAGAGAATTGAAAGACCAGCTGAAGGTCACCGTCGCTCTCGTGGTCTATCATCAGCAGACCGGGACTGCAGATTTAATCACACAGCAGCTGATTGACAGGTCTGTACTCTGTGTTGCAGGTGTATCAATGTATTATTTGTAACATTTGTACATCATATTTTACTGCCACTTTAATTATGACGCTGTTAAATTGACGAATGACACTATGCATGACATGTCGGGTAATTGTTAATTAAAAATCTCTCATCACGCCTTCATGTAAACGCTGTAACGTTTCTAATTGCTGCTTCCCAAAAGGATGGTGAGTGATCTGATAGAGGAACATGCAGCCGACTGGGACGTCTACCTGCCCGCCAAGGTTTTCAGTCTGTGCTTCAAAGAACATTCAAAGACTAAGGAGAGGCCTTTTTCAATGCTTTGCTGTAGAGGACTGGAGCCCGTACATTCTCCCAGGGGTCTGAATGTACGTCATTAAAGGTTTGAACGTTTTAGTTTTGATGAACCTTTGTTTACGTATATGAAATGACCTTTGTGTTCTCCACCTCTCTGTCCCACAGTTTGTCTACTCCAAGATCCAAGAGAGTGCTTTCGTGGTTAGATAGATATTTAAGGCGCATTTTGAGTAAGTACATACCATATATTAGTATAATATTAAACAGTTTTCTGAGATAAAGGAGTTTGTGGAATATTTAAGAACATTTTAAAGACGTTTTTCCAGAAAGATAATGTTTGTATATTTGAGAATATCAGAGAATTTTACGTACAACTTGTCTCACAGTATTATTATTTTTCAGGCGAATTGAAGTGGAAACCAGACGTGGTTACATTAACAAACTGGGGATGAAGGATACTTCTTGGTTCTGGAGGCGCTCTGACCCAGTTATGGATTGTAATGGAAAAGCTGGACTTTGTACCCCACTAGTTTGAACAAGATGAAGACTTTGTTGACTGTTGACTGGACAGTTATTACAGATACAACTGCAAACGTCTACAGCATCCTTCGCAGGATTAATTGACATTTTCAACCTGTTCAATCCAAAGTGTGTTGGCTTTTAACCGTTTTTCTGTCCATCAACTCAGTGCAAGACAATTATCAGTCTTGTGTCATGTTATTGGATGTAATACTTTATTTCAGGTATTGAAATTGTCACCTCAGTGAATTGAAATGAATCTCAAAAACATCATTTTGACTGAGCAGGATGCAGGATGCTGGAGCAGGAGCTCAGTCGATGATTTCTTTAATAGTCATGACCAAAAGTTTTCAAAGCTTATGTCAGTTGGGTTTGAGCAATATGAGTCTGATAGATCAGGAGTTTTGTGTTTGTATTTGCGGAGCTTTACTCTCCAGACAGTTGAGGCATTTGATCTGGCAAATATAAGTCTGCTGTTCCTCATTGTTTGTTGTCATTTTTGTCTATAAAATGTAAAAAATGAACAATTATAGCTGTGATTATTAATGCAATATGCAAACAGAGACAACAAAAATACTCCTGTGTATCAACGTGTACTCAAAATAGGAGTGACGTGTCAGTATATAGTTCATAATTAGAGCACCATGACTTGATTTCAGCTTTAAAGATTCAGTTTATGCTGTGTCAGACTTGACACAGGAAAATTCCAGTGGTGCAAAGACAGGTTACTTCCTCTTTTCTTTACAGATTACAGTGTTAAGGTAAAAAAAAAAAAAAAATACTACACACGCAAGTGTTTTGAAATGCAAACCACTAAATGGACAGATTTGGTACATTTTAAACAATGATTTTAAAAGACTTATTGTTTAAAGATGGTAAGACAAGTGTGTGTATATTTTCAGGTGTCTTAACTCTTTCTGAATCACGTTCTTTGTAGTCGCCTCTGACCAGCCAAACAAGCCACAACATCATAAACATAACTGAGAAAGACAAATTCTGATGGTATAGCAGCAATGGGTTCAACTGTGGACCAGTTTTTACAGGATTTTTCATTGTGGGGGACCATGAACCGGTGCAGTGGAAAGGCAGTTCTATATGTTTTGCTTATTTCTTTTAACTCATTAGATGTTCTGGCACCAAAGGTGAAAAGCACAACTCTTGTAATCCTGCGTACTAAATACTTCTGGTCTCAGTCAGCACTCAGGCAGCAGATTTATGACTTAATTGTGACTGATTTCTAACTTTTTTGGGTACACCAGATAAGAGCATTACAGTAGTCCAGCCTGTCAGATATTAAAGTGTGCGTTTATCACCTTTAGTCGCTCATATGGTCGTAATTTGGTTGAGATGATAAAAAGCAGCTTTAGTGACAAACCCCACATGAGCCTTAAAGTTCAGTTCTGAGTCAAAGATGACACTGAGGTTTCTGGCCTTTGGGCTTGGTGTAATTCCTAGAGAATTTAGTGTTGTGATCAGTTTCTCTCTCTGAGCCTCAGATATACAGTAATTATATTTCACAACAGGAGAAGGAAGTGCTGCATGGTTCTGATGGCTCATACGACAGGTGCTCTTCAGTAGAGCAGGTGAAAACACACACAAAAAAAAAACAAAATCCAGGAAGTCTTGCTGAATATTTGTCCTAAAGTGGTGCAGACGACCATGGAGAAAAACTAAGGCACTCCGTCTTCATCAGGGTCAGGTTCAAACTCTGATGAAGATGGAGTGCCTTAGTTTTCAGAGTTGATACGCGTTGGTCTGTTTGATTGACTATCCTCAAAGAATACATTTATTATGTTATTTCACCTAAAGACAGAGTGCCTTAGTTTTTCTCCATGGTTGTCTGCACCACTTTAGGACAATTATTCAGCAAGACTTCCTGGATTTTGTTTTTGTTTATACAGTAATTATAGTCAGCTGAATTCAACGCATTACACTGTGAACGCCCTCGCTGTGTGGTGTGTTGAGCCCCTTTTTCATTTTTTCTTTCCCCTGTGTGTTTTCAGTATAAACATAAGATGAATGTGTTTGTTTTTTTCCCTCCGGCTCTGTCATCTCCTCTGCTCGAGGACAGTGAGGTTGTCGGTACACATAAACACAAACATCCACCATGTTCCTACATTCACACACAAACACATACACTGTGGTAAGGACGCACTCGTTAATCTATGATCATTTCTAATAGCATCTAAATTATGATGCTTTTGGGAAACACCTCTCAAAGAAGTTTGTAAGATGGATTTTTACTGTTACCTTAAACCTAAAGATGCTTTTGGGAAAGGAAGTCCTGGTCATCAGGTTGCCAGCACACCAAATATTAAGAACTTTTGCGTTGATTTGTAAAAAAAAAAATATGTAAAAGTTTTGATGTAAACTATGAAAGTCAAAAGTTTCATCAGGGGGCCAAATATTTTTGCTGCAGGGCCAGATTTGGCCCTCGAACCACTATTTGCCTACCACTGGTGTATAGTTTGTGGCACCTCGCCCTGATTTGTTCTCGTCTCAGCTGCTGTGTGGATTCAGCTGTCGTGCTCTCTATGGTGACAGCTGTTACCAGGCTGAGAGGAGGAAATGAAGTCCTCCCACATAAAAGACCCAGCCAGTGAAAAGAAACACACCTGTTAGTTTCACCGCGGAGGGAGACATGATGAAGCTCTGTCCACTGCGGTTAAAAGGGTTTTGATCCCACAGACCTGTAGCTGCTGAATCCAAAGGGAGGAACGAAGCTCCATGAGAAACCAGAATATTTTAACTAATAAATTCTTTGTTGAATTGAAAAACAAACAAACAAAAAACATATTTGCTTGTATGTAAAAAAATCAGTTCATGGACAAAGTAAATAGATGAATAATACTAATGCTAAAGAAAGTAGGGGGTAGAAAGAGAACAAAACCAAAAAAGATAAATAAGATAATAAATATGCAAGAATCATTATGACTGAGCAGGATGCAGGATGCAATATATATATATGCATTTTGTTAATTTCTATGAAGAAAACAACTAAATATAATTATTATTCAAGTTTATATTGTTATTTAAGATATAGACTTAATAGAAATCTCACAGTGAAGACATGAACACAAGCTATATTCAAGAGCCTTCTCTCTCTGCTAAATAGCCTTGCCCTGCATTAGAAAAGTACACAATTAAAACAACCAAAGAGCTAATAGGTCAATCGCCAAGCATCAGAGAGAACAAAAAACTGAAAGATGCCAATTAAGTATATATGGTGGTTAAAAATGAAATAAACAAATAAATACAGACAGAAAATTGTATAAAAAGTTCCCAAAATATCAGGAAGAGTCATCTCTGATGCACTTACATGAAATAATCTGCTCAAAATTCATTTAAATTGCTGGTTTTACACAAACTTCCTGCAGTTACTGTGTTCACTATTTGGGTTACAGTCTATCAGTTGTTCTGTGCTGTTATTTTAATGCATTAAATATAACATGAAATATCTATAAACATGAAAAAGGTTGTGAACCTATCATTTAAGGTAATAAATAAGAATAAAGTTGAGCTGCTAGACCGGACACTGTGAATGGGATCACTGTGAAGCTGTCACAGTCCAGCGGATGGCGCTAATGCAACACTTATGGATGTCAACTGCCATAAAACCAATAGTAGAAGAAGAAGAAGTTGCGTTGCCGCCATCTGCTGGCAGATGTCGTAGCTGCATGTGACGCTGCTGTGATCTCAGTTGTCGCTGTGCGGTGGAGGCGTTTTTTTTTTCTTCCCTGTGTGCAACCAACCGCAAGAAATGGTGAGTGAGGAAAACAGATACAGCTCACAATGTACTGGCCTGTTGACTCGCCGAATCTTACTTTAGTTACTCGGTAGACCTTTTTTTCTACGCGTTGAAATGTACGCTGTCAGTAGCTGAATCAGGCTTGTCACAAAAAGCGACCATATAGCATCTGATGTCTTTGTTTAGCTAACGTTGGGTAGCTTTACTTAACGTTACGTCGGTTAACGGTAACACACTTAGCTGAACATTGCTTTATAATGCTCACGACGACAGTAAGGTTAGCAGAGATCGGGTCCAGACAGAAAAACAAAGATTATGTCATTGTTCTGTTTAAGTGACAGCTCAGCTAACAAACTTTGCTTTTGATCAAGTGAGCAGCTAGCAGTGAGGAAGCTAACTAGCTCGAGTTGCTAACGTTATCATCTGTGAGGCAACAACTTGGATAGAGTTAACATTTAAAGCTATTAAATGTTAGACAGGTGCCAACACAAGCTGTGTTTAGTGCTGGGTAGCTTCATGGCCCACAGTTTCATCATAAGTTAAATAAGGAAGCTATAGCCAAGCTAACAGTTAGTTGAAACGGCTAATGTGACGTTAGCCGCAGCTAAGCTCGCTAGCAGCTGCCGCACTGAGGGTCTTTAAATGCCTCGATGCGGAAATTAATGTAACGGTAATGTTTGAGGATAGAGGTTGTTCTCTATTAACCTAAAACTTCAGTCTGCCAGCTTATTAAACTGTTGTCACTGTCACATTTTCCATAACAGCTGCTACACAGTTTAACCTGCCATATTTTGGCTGTTATAGCTACTTTAAATGCTTAACGGGGGCTTTATACTACATAATTTGAGTTAAACAGGTTCACCATTTTTCTAGTGTGGCTTAAAACAACAGTCAGTTGCCAATATGAAAACTGGAAGAGGTTTTTCTCGCTGTAATCATTCCTCCTGTTCATACTGGCTATTGAAAGATCCCCTTTTAAGGACCAACAATAAGACTAACGTTGAAAGATATCTACTTGATTTGACTCATGTGGGCGTCTGAAGCTTCATTTTATCTTCAGATAAACTTTTAAATACATTTATGCACCGAAGGAGGACTGTGGATTTTGTCCCCCATCACTTACATTGTAAGGGATCTTCTAATGGTCAGTATGAACAGGAGGAATGATTACAGCAAGAAAAACATGTTTCAATGTTCATTTGGGCTCCTGACTGTTGTTTTGAGACAGACATGAAAAATTGTGAACCTGTCTTTTTAATGTTTGTTAAAAGTTTTATCACTGTATGTTTGATTTTAAACTTACCATATGCTCTTAGTAAAGCAAGACTCTAAGCCTTGTTTTTAGAGCTTCAGCAGACTGTACATCTGTTATACCGCTGGTTTGCATTATCATGAAATATTCAGACTACATAAAACAAATTCATCAAGGACTTTGTTTTTGGGCTTTGCTTGGGCATTTCCTTTTGTGTGGTGGGTCAGTGGCTCTTGTACTGTTGTGTTTTGATTTAAGAAAAAAAAAACTGAAATAGATGGCACGCCGTCGTCATGCTTTCACTTTAATTGATCAAATGAGCAAATGGCAAAGCTTTCATCTGGTGCTGTCAAGTATCAGTCGATTATTCGATTTGTTGCCAACAAGAAAAAAGTCCAAATTCTCAGATTCAAGCTTCTCATATGTGAATATTTTCTGGTTCCTTAAGTCCTCTATGACAGTAAACTGAATATCTTTGGGTTGTGGACTGTTGGTTGGGATTAAACAAGGTTGCATCTTGGGTTTTGGGAAACACAGATTGACATTTGTCACCATTTTCTTACATTTTATAGGCCAAACAACTAATCAATTCATTTGAGAAAATAATCGTTAGTTGCAGCTATAATGTCAAGAGCCACTTTCCGGAGCTTTTACCACAGAGACGAGCAGTATTGATTTGTGCATTAAAGTTTATCTTTACACCAAACTGAGCTTTATTCCCTTGCGGAGTATATGGGTTTAGGATTAGGGCTGCAACTATCCATTATTTTCATTATTGATTAATGTGTCCATTAATTACTCAATTAAGCAATTAGTCGGTCAATTAAGTGTCAGAAAGTTGTGAAAAATGATGATCACTGTTTCCCAAAGCTCAGTATGCAACCTTAACTGTTTTGTTTTGTCCACAATCCAAAGATATTCAGTTTACTGTTAGAGGACTAAAAAAAATCATGTTTAAGAAGCTTAAACAAGAAGATTTGGGCATTTTTTTCTTTTCTTTAAAAAATTACTCAAAATGATTATTAAATGATCAAAACAGCTGCTGATTAATTTTCTGTTGTTCAACTAGTTGTTGCAGCTCTATGTGGGATAGAAAACAGGATTCATCCTAGATACTGTTTTAGTTTTGGTTGTTTTTAAGCTTTGGAAGAATCTAATTGAAACAATCCAACATCACAACATGTATGAGTCGTTTCAGGGAGAAATATGAGCTTTATGTCAGAGGCTCTGTTCACACCTGGCATTAACATACATCCCGGGTCATCTGATCACAAGTGGACAGCTCTAAGTACGTCAGTTCACACTTGCGTCTCCAGTGACCACTTGTCATCGTATCTGACTTCCCCGCTCTACACGCAAATAAACACTTACATGATTTCCCTTTGCAAAGACCGAATACGTTGTTGTTTTTAACTGGCGGGTTAAGTGCCTAATCTGTCAGGAGGAGGAGGAGTAGGAAGAGGAAGAAGAAGAACTTGCATGCAGGCTAAATCAAAAATCTTCGGGCCAGATGGAAATCAGACGACGTGTTTTATGTCTCACTGCGTCCTCAATGTATCTTAAGTGCATTCACACCTTTACTTAGAGCTGTCCGCTCATGTTAATGTCAGGTGTGAACAGGGCCTGAGAAAACACTGTTTACCTGTTAAACAATTCAGTTTTTCTGATGTGTTATGTAAGTGAATATTCATCACTTCCACTCATTCCTTTGTCATTCAATGTCACTCCAGGACGTGTTTCTAATGATTCGACGTCACAAGACGACCATCTTCACAGATGCCAAAGAGTCCACCACAGTCTACGAACTGAAGCGTATTGTGGAAGGCATCTTAAAGAGGCCACCTGAAGAACAGAGGCTTTATAAGGTAAAAGAAATCATCGAAAAATATCTCTGATGGGAGGGAAGTTTAGGCCGGTTATTGATTTGTCAGTAAAAAAAAAAATTCCATACAGTCACGGTGTGAGCTGCCTGTAAACTGTCTGATTAGTAAAAAACAGTAAGTGGACCATATGCATACAACTAAGGATTTCATTGCTTTCAGATAACACAGTTGATTTATCCCAGATATTTTGTATTTGCTCCCATGATTAGACCCATCTTTCAGATAAAACAAATGCTGTTATTTTAAAATTGTTTAATATTGCTCAACATATCAAATCAGAAAGATAAGCCAGCTCCAATAAAGGCGAGCCCCACAGCTTCAATATATTTATGTGCAGCAAAGACAAAAACCTCATTTTCATTTATTTAACTGCTTCATAAGGAGCCGTACGCCCACAGCAGCAACTCAATATTCCGGTGAACTTTTGAGCCTTGGCCTCAGAGGAGGCCTGAAGTTAAGTCAGTTTGTCGTTATTGTTGTTGTTGTTCATATCTACATGTTGATGAAACATGTCCATGTAAGTTTAGAGCAATATCAGAACCCACACAGTCTGATTTGAGCAGAGTGCAGTGGTGAGTGATACTGTGAGATGATATAAATGTGTCTATATTATTATGTTTCTCTACACTGTTAATACCAGTTAGCATCTCTTTCATATCTATAGTTGTATCAGACTTATGTAGACAGGACAGCTGATGGGATTCTTTGGAGCTTTGTATGCTTTCAACTCACTAGATGTCATAAAAAGTTTCTCAATTGATTCTCTAGAAAATTTGATGTTGCGATATATAAAATAACTTTCATGTTTGTCATACGAGATGTCCGTGTTGCTCACCCCTAACAGACTGTTACAAAGCCAAATGCTAAGCTTGGACTACTTTCTTTTTAACCTTCAGCCTTTAATTTGCCTTAAAGTTTCACTTTCAAACTTTCAAAGACGTATTCTTCCTAACAGCGAGCTGTGCGGTCTCGCTGAGTCCTCACTGATTTTCCACTCGTCACAAAACCTGCTGCAACTTGATCTCCTGACTCCTCAGACGTCTTGGACATCATCACTCTGAAAGGGCTGATAATGTTTAGACTGTTTAGTGTGAGAAGTAAAAAAAAAAAAAAAGTTGTGTATTAACATCTGCTCTGTTTATGTTTTGTTGACCAGGATGACGTGCTGCTTAACGACAGTCAAACTCTTGGAAATTGTGGCTTCACAAATCAAACAGCCCGACCCCAGGCCCCGGCCACAGTGGGATTAGCTTTCCGTCAGAGCGGTAATTAGTTTGCCAATATTTGTCCGTGTTTACTTATGTTATCAGTCTGAGCTGATAGGGCTGTTTCAAACTTTCCTGCTTTGATTTACTTTCAGTTCCTCATAGAACTCACTCAGACTTCTCTCTCTCTCTCTCTCTCTCTCTCTCTTCTCTCTCTCTCTCCCCTCTTGTCACCGTCTGTCTCTGTCGTTCTCTCAGATGATTCATTCGAGCAGCTGAGGATCGAGCCCTTCTCCACTCCCCCAGAGCTCCCTGACGTCATGAAGCCCCAGGACTCGGGCAGCACAGCCAACGAACAGGCTGTACAGTGAGAGAGAGAGAGAGAGAGACAGAAAGAGAGTGAGAGAGAGAGAGAGAGGGCGGGGGGAAAAAAAAAACGAGAGGGACACGAGAGGGAGGACGCACCAAGGGGGGAAAGGGAGGGGAAAGGAGAGGAGGGGGTTGAATTTTTTTTTTTTTTTTTTTTTTTTTTTTTTTTGGGAAGCGATGCCTCAGCGGTTGAGTTTTCCCCTCGCGGACGACAGATCTTCAGCTGGGGCATAAACAGTTACAAACACGGATTTTCCCCTTGTTGTATATGTGAGGGCGGGGTTGGTTTCAAAGTGGTTCATTTATCCTGAAATCGGTGAACGCATGCTAGATAAATTGATAATTTCACACAAGACCCTTCAGAGATAACCTGACGGACTTGTCACGACACTGTCAGTCATCCATGGGATTGGTAAAGGCTGAACATAAAGAATTGTACCTCGTATTTAATTAATTCTAGTCTTTATTTGGGGTAAGGTTAACGCTGCCTTACTTGTGTTTTTTTTTTTTTTTTTTTATTATTTTGCTGGCTTAAATGTGGGAGTTAAGGTGTGACATTTTTAGGCTTTTATGTTTGTGTGTTTTTCTTTATTAAACTATTACTAGGATTTAACATGTTTTTTGGTCTTTTGGCCTGGATGTGTGTGTGTGTGTGGCGACAATAGCTAGGAGTTTGTGAATTTCTTAAGTTACTATCTGTATTTCAAGAAACTTTTTTGAACAATATTGAATCTGAAATAAAAAAAAAAAAAAAAAAATAAGAGTCACTTTGTTGGCAGAAGATCCGGCGTTAAAGATGAGCATTTCCTGGTACTTTACCTATCAGTAGTTGTAGTTTCATAGCTGCTTACAGAAGTTACTGAGACTTGAACGCACTCAGCTGCGGGTATCTCCCCAACACACGTAACGCTGGCGTGGACCTGGTGTTGAAATGACTGACAGGTAGAGCAGCAATCAAAAAAAATGGATAAGTAGTCATTATTGATCCTTTTTTTTTTTTTTTTTTTTCCTTACCTCACTAACAAAAGGTAGGAACTAACCAACTTTCCTCTCCAGTGTTTGATTGTAGCACATGACATCTTGGAGATGTTGAGGAGATCTTGTTGACTTTTAATGAACGAGGCCTAAATGTTTCTAGTGAACATAAAGTTAAACAGGTTGTATTTGTGTGATGAGTTATGGATCTGTGCCTGTGATCAGCAGGCTGCACATTTAACCCTCTATTACCCCTCCCACCCCACCCACCCACCCCTCCCCAAGATTCACTGCCCTTCCCTTTAGTTTTTAGTTCATGCTGCAACGTGTGTTTTATTATACACCATTAATACCTTAATACACATTGTTTTCCTACAAATTAAAGGAGAAATGAACTCATCTGCACATCGAAACGTGAAGCGTAACACAGGATCTCATGGTCAAGAAAACTACAATTTAAAAAAACAAACAAAAAAAATACATAAATAAAAAAATCCTCCATTATTCACTTCAGGGAGAAGATCTTCTGACCTGAGGGTGTTGAATGAAATTGTTGACGTTAAGTAAACAAAAAGCATTTGCAAATTGAGGCTGTTAAACAGTGGGACGTGATCAACAAGTTGCACTTGTAACTGATTTAACATTAAAACAACTGTTTTTCACCTGTGTGCACTCTGGTGTATTTTTTATTTGTATGCTTTTGTAGTCAGTGGTTAACATATTGACACAATATAATATATTTTACACACACTTTGACACAGTTTAAGGAATACAAGCAATCATTTTTAAATAGCAGCTTTTGTCCCATGTAGTTTCTCATCTTGTCCTGTTCTGCTGAATTAAAGTCACTGTCATATAGAATAATGTCAGCTAAGAAAGCCCAAATTTTATGGTTCCAGCTTCTCAAATGTGAATATTTTCTGGTTTCTTAAGTCTTTTATGACAGTAAGTTGAATATCTTTGGGTTGTGAACAAACAAGATGTTTGAGGACGTCATCTTCGGCTTTGGGAAACAGAACGACATGTTTCACCATTTTCTAGATCAGGGCTTTTCATAGTCTGAGACTGTGAGTGTCTCCTCAGACAAAGCTTGGAAAAAGACGCCCCCTCACCCTCCTTTAGTTTACTTACTTAGTATTGCTCAATTCCTGGATGCCTAAGGGATCATGATTATGTTATTTGGTCCCATAGACACTCAACAGTTGAGTTAAGATAGCCTGATATTGCTGTTTGACATAACTTCAGATTACACCAAATACATAAAAAAAAGGTTTGTCTGAAGGCATTTATTAGTTTCTGACTTTGGGAAAGTGGGAAAAACCTTAAAATTCCCCAAAACTATTTCATCTCTGAACTATTAAAGCAAATCACACACATTTAGGTTATTCTACGTGATCTCCTTTTGATAACTAATGTAATGTTTGCTCCTGACTTTGAAAATATCTGTTCTAGACCAAATGACTATACGATTAGATGAGAAAATAATTGACAGATTAATCAAAATGAAAATAATTGTTAGTTGCAGCCCTTAAAAATTTGTGACGCAACAATTTGCAATTGTGTTACTTTGCTTATATTGAGATAATTGGTAATAACTGTTAAAATATGTAATTATATTTGACAAGTCAAAACAATAAATCGTTTGGTCTGTAAAATATCACAACAAATTCTGAAAAATGGCAAACTGAACACTTGAGACCCCAGCATGACGTTTTCAAATAGTTCAGCAAAACCAAGAGATATGAAATATACAGTGATATGAAACAGAGAAAAGCAGCAGATCCTTAAAGTCCCCTTCCACTCAATGTGTTTGTTGTCCAGGATTTTTAATGAGGGAGAAGGAGTAGATATCATTTTAAGGATTTTAACAAGGTAATTATGTGTTTTTGTGGGGGAAAAAACATACCAGACTCACATTATTGTTCCAAGTTCTGAGTATTTTTGTATGTCTTAATAAATGCCTGGAGGGGATCTTTAAATATAAGACACTACAACCAGAGACTGCACTTTTTTTGCTTAATAAATGGTTTTAACGATTAAGCAATTATACAAAAAAACAAAAACAAAGTACAGCTACAGATTAATTTGTTGTCGGTCAAGTAATTGTTTAATCAAGTACTTGTTGATTATCTAAGCTCAAAATGGCTGTTTAACAATCTATTTCAGATACAATTTTAACCACTTAGCAAACCTTGACTGAGTTATGTGCTCGCTGTTCCTGAACGTATCAGAGAAAACGTTGAACTCCCCGACAGCACTTGAAGGCAGCAGACGTTAGCTGTCTAGATGGTGACCCTAGATTTACGAAACTCTCGCGATATTTGTGCGCGTTGTTTCTTCATTGTGCGCGTTTTACAAAAATAATCATGTTGTATGATGTGACAGCGCTGTGGTTAAGGTCTGGTTAGGTTTAGACACAAAAAACTCGGTTAGAGTTCGGGAAAGATCATAATTTTGTTTAAAAAAAAAAAAGATCAATCTCGCGAGAGTTTTCGCGGCGAATCGTGGGTCTGGGGTTACCATCCAGACACTACTCAGCTACATTAGCATTTTGCGGCTGCGCCGCGACACACTAATGACTCCTGTCGTAACTTAGACAAAAACAAAGGATCTAGTTGATCCACCAGCAGCACACATGGACATCAATGAGTGTGTTTTGTCGGCGGGCCGAGCCGTGCTGGACATGGTGGAGCGAGAGTGGCAGCCTCTGTCTCCGGCCGAGCTGGAGCAGCGGTTGGACCAGGCGGTGGAGGAGATCCTGGAGGCTGACCTGATAACAAAACTAAAAACTCAGCCTCCTCCTCCTCCTCCTCCACCACCACCACCACCTGCTGCTATATACGTCCAGTTACTGCAGGATCAAGCTAATGTACAGCCGCAAGTGTTACACACGACCACATCCAGTCCTGCAGAGGAAGAGACAGCAGAGAGCCGAGAACAGCTGGAGACTGTAGACACAGCTGTAGTCAAGGTAATAAACTAACTGACAAACAAACAAACACATCCGAGACCGTAAAATAAGTTTATACATCTTTAAAAGGGGGTAAGAGCATTAAGCCACTCTTCATGAAGGGTTTGTATGTCGTAATCAGTGACTTTATCAATGATTAATAGATAATTTAATGATGCTTAATTGATCTGTTGTGCACCATTGTTGAAGGAGTTCACAATCTTTCAAGTGTGTCTTAAAACAACAGCAAGGAATATATATTAGAATGTTCATTTGGGCTCCTGGCTATTGTTTTAAGGCAGACTTGAAAAACTGTGAACTCGTCCTTTAATCCAGTAACAACTTTTGGGTTACAAAAAATTCCTCCAGCAGGATTTTTGGTCCTTTAATTCATCTAATGGATCATTTTACCTCACTGGAATAACCTGTGGAGATCAGAGCTGCAACAATTGGATTTGAACAAGTCGATTAATGGATCAATAGTCAATAGAAAATTAATCAGCAACTATTTTGATAATACTGAATAATCCTTTTAGTAATTTTTTAACAGAAAGCTTTTAGCTTCTCAAATGTGATGATTTAATGTTTTTCTTTGTCACACATGATAGTAAACTTATCGTTGGGTTTTGGGTTGTTATTCGGACAAAATAAGATATTTAAAGATGTAACCTTTTAACGGTCATTTCACTATTTTACAACATTTTATAGACAGAATGACTAATCAATTATGAAAATAATCATTAGTTGCAGCACTAATGGAGATTGTTGGTCAACAATTTAATGTTTTACTGCTAACTCGGTGGATTTTTTTACAACTTGGCAACCCAAATGTTTTATTTTACTTGTTTGCAGTGCACATAAACACTTCCAGTGAGTGTTTTTCTCTCTACTGTTTACGTCTTGTATTTACATTGATTGTTCTGAGTGAAACTACACTGTAAACAAGAGATTGCATAACCTCAATTAATCTGTTCAAGCAGCCATGTTGCTGTTTTTAGGCTGCAAGGCTGCAACTAACTATTATTTTATTTTCTTTATTGATCGAGTAGTCTGTGTATCTATAAAATGTCAGAAAATTGTGAAAAACCACAATCCAGTGTGACGTCTTCTGTCCAACCAACACCTCAAAACCCAAAGATATTCAATTTATAATAATATAAAAGAGAGAAAAATAGTATATCCTCACATTTAAGAAGCTGGAAACAGGGAATGTTTTGCCATTTTTGCTTGAAAAGTGACTCCGCCGATAAATTAATTACCTAAATAGTTGCAGGATAATTTTCTGATTGACTAATTGATAAATAGTTTCACCCCTATATGATCGTACTGGACTTTTTATGGATTCTTTCCAGCTTTGGGGCCAGATTTCACTGTGCTTGTGATGTTTAAGCTCAATTTTACCTTAAATACCATTTAAACCTACTGACTGACTGATGTTTGGAAACTGTAAAATAATTTTCTCCTTTTTTTTCCATTCACATTCATTCATCAGCACATCGCCGATCTGCTTCAAAGCTCCACATCTAGAGCTCGAATGGCTGGACGAGCTCGCTTATCTCTGTCTCACACGGTCCTGCTGTCCCTCACGCTGCTCTCCGAGCGCGTCAGCTACCGCTGCGTGTCCCGCCGCTTCCGCCTGGAGAAAGGAAACATCCACAGGATCTTCTTCTCTTTCTGCGAGCGCGTCAACATGCTGCAGGAGAGGCTCATCAGATGGCTGGACGGTGGGTTGACGTCAGTGTTGTTTGTGGTTTTGTTGATATCAGTGCGAAAACAGAGCTGAAAATGATAATAGTGGGTTTATTTCATCTCTATTCTCCAGGCAGAGAGGCTGTAGAGGCTCTGCTCCCACTTTCCAGTCAGCTGGGAAAAGAGAGGGAGCAGGAAGAAGAGGAGCAAAGTATCCCTCAGGTACTGGGAGTGCTGGGATTCACCCGGATCCCGATCCGCCTGCCTATAGGGAAACACGACGTGGAAAGCGCAGTGCCTGAGGTGAAGAGGATGAAGAGGGAGGCCCATCCCGACTCCTGGCTCAACCTTGAGCTCGTATGCGACTGTAAGGGCCGTTTCCTCCACTGCAGAATCAGTAAAGGATCAGATGTGGACAGAGGCAGCGCAGTGAGAAACAAACTCAAACAGCATCCTGAACTGATGCCGCCCGGCTCCTGCCTGGTGGCCAGAGCCGGCTACCCGCTCACTGCTCGGATTTTAACCCCATACACCACAGGAAGTCACGGACCGAGAGAGGAGCTCTTTAACAAGACGCTGGAGGCACATTTTCACATTCTGGATCAGGCCGTCGCCACGCTGAGAGCCAGATTTCAGAGACTCAGGTATCTGGATATCGGGAACTACGATCGAGCCAGAGCTGTCGTGCTGACCGCCTGCGTGTTGCACAACGTGTTTTTGGACATGGGAGAAGTGGTTCAAGGAGAGGTTGAGAAAGAGGAAGTCATGAGCCAAGAGGGAGAGGAGGCGCAGGATGAGGATGACGAGGGTGTACGCAGACGCGACGACATAGCGGACTTTCTGTTTAAACGCTTAGATTCTGAAAGCACATGATGTGTGATGATGTCTGTTGTTGGAGAGAATGAACATTTCTGTAAATTAAAGGTTTATTTTAACAGAATCTCTAACTGTCTGAGTGTTTCTGCACATAAACATCACAGCAATCAGATAACAGGGACACATTTGTTATTAAAGCATTTATATTGTGTGATATATAACAGTAATTCTGGTTCATTTCTGTGGTTAATTTACCATCATGGGGATAATAATTCATGATAGGATTTTTTAGTTAATTGGAGTGGACATAGAGTTTATGTGTTTATCTTTCACAGTTGCAAACAGTTTCCTTTACACTTTTAAAATGTATTTGTAAAAGTAAAATCAAAATGTAACCGAACCAAATAGACTTTAAAGGTACAATATACGACATTCAGCCTCACTAGATGTCACACTATAACACCAGCATCTCAGACTGAAACAAAAGTGTGTCTTTTAGTCAATAAAGTTGTAAAAAAAAAAGAGTTTTATCTGAACAGACAGCTCATGAAACTCAGATCAAACCGTCAAACTAGGCAGCGCTGATCAAATATGGATCAAGATTCTATTACTGCATTGTCTATTTCTCCCCTCAAATGTTCAGAAACATATTTTAATTTACTGTTCAGCTGTAATCTGATAAAGTTTGTGACCCGGCTGCCATGTTGAAAACGGCCACGGGGAAGACAGCGAGGGACTCACATACGCTAACCGCTATCAAAACAAAGAGCAGAGAGACTCGGATTACAACCACTGACTGTATATAAATATGGACGATGTGTCTCCACTTTCTACCGCTATGCAAAAGTGAAGCCAAAATATTTGTGTGACGTCATTTGCAGCTGGAGTCTGCGCAGCAAAGTTGGACAGCGGGATGATGGAGGTTTTAGAGTGGCTGTCTCAACTGTCAATCATGACGTTCCACAATCTTTTTTATATCATCAAACAACTAATTAAAAACAAACTTATCAGAAAAATGAGCACTTGGACAAACATCAGCGTGATCAGAATGATCTAAAATGACAAAAACCATCTTTGGGAAAAATTAATTTGACGTGTATTTTGATTTTTTTAGTTTGGCTCATGTCCCATCCACTAACATGACAATTATGACCTAAACTGCAACCAGCCACCAGGGGGCGATTGAGGTGTTTTGGCTTCACTTTTGGGCAGCTGTCATGATGTCCATGTTTATATACAGTCAATGATAACAACACACTCAGAGGGAGTGTGACTTCATTCTCTGCTCAGGTCGCCAGTACGTCACTATATCATTACATAGCAAATAACTGACATCTAGTGGGACGAATGTCGTATATTGCACCTTTAAGATTGATAAGTTTAGTTAAGTGGGTTTTTACTACATGAAAAATTCTGACATAATCAGACTTACACAACAGAAAAAAACATCAATGTTATTACTTTCTGGGAGAAATCTGAGACATTTTGCCAAATAAGGATAAATATCAACGACTGGTCAGAATATTATATTTGTTTGTGTTCAATTTGAACACTTATAAGTAATACCACAAAACTCTCTAAACACAATTATAATCGGTACTAATGTTGCTGGGGTTTTTTTTTGCAATAATCACACTAGTAATGAGTTGCACATTGATTACGTTAATAGACTTTAATTATGATATACTGATATCAACACTGGTAAACTATGAAAGTCAAAAACTTCCACTTCCATTAAGGGGCCAAATATTTTTTCCGAAGGGCCAGATTTGGATCACGGGCCGCTATTTGCCTACCGCTGGCATACATGTTTCTAATATTCTGTCCACCACCAAGTATGTAAATAGAGCTCAGCTGGACAAACATTTACAAAAGTAGTGTTTATTGCAAAGCAGTTGTTCTTTTTTAGAATACATTACATGAAGTTGTTCATACTGTCTGATAACATAGTGTATATTAATAATGAATACAGCTATTGATACCTGCATTCATGTATTTTTTCTGATCATTTTCATACAAAACATGCTCCACTCTTGCATAGACTGACATTTAATATCAATAACTGGTACAGTGATGGAAGGATGCTTGTATTAATATTATATATGAGTAATATTTTAGAATTCTTTTTACTCTCTGATCATAATTAACTTTTCTAGAGCTGCAACAATTAGTCGATTCATTGATTAGTCGATTGTTAGAAAATGAATCATCAACTTTTTATGATCGAATAATCGTTTTTTAAGCAAATATGGCAAAAATGTGTTGGTTTCAGCTTCTCAGATGTGATGATGTAATGTTTATCTTTGTTATTAATGATAGTAAACTGGATATTTTTAGGTTTTTTACTGTTAATTGGACAAAAAAGGACATTTGAAGATGTCACCTTTGACTCTGGGGTGTTATAAGGATAATTTTCACTATTTTCTGACATTTTATAGACAAAATAATTAATCAACAAAATAATTGGCAGATAATTGATAATGAAAATAATTATTATCAATTAATTTTGGTACAAAAATAAGTGATGCACTGCGAGATAAAGAGAAAAGGCCAAACTATTAAGCGATATGTGGTCTGTTTTCAGTAAACACAAGTGCTGCCAAGGTATGATATGAGAGTCTCTGTCCTATGTGTCTTATTTTCATTAATTATGACATTTCTCTACAGAGTTCAGACTGGCCAAACTATTCTAAAAACCGTAACAATAAAAATACGCCAACATGACCGAAGAGCCTTCATTTAAAAATATGCTCAAGCAGTGTTCTTCGTGCAGTATCGTGAGAGTTTTTGGTAAGTTCAGATCCGCTTCACGTCTCTCGTCTAATGTCCATCTTTGGGCATCTGCGTGCTGTTCTTCTGAGCCAGGCTGGAGATGGCCTGGGCCAGGTTGTTGATGGCCTCTATCTTCCTCTCCTCCAGGGCTTTCTGCTGGGCCCACATGTTCATCTTCCTCTCCTGCAGCTCCATGTACAGCTGCAGGACGTCCTGCGGAGGCCTGGAGGAGCAGGGAGCTGCTGTCGCGGGAGGCGTAGGGAGGATAGGGGTGAATCTTTTGCTGGCTATGGCTTTGCCCACTCTTGTCCCGCTGAGCTTAGCCTGACGCTGAGCTTCGATCTCCTCCCTGCTCTTGCCCAGGACCTCGTGCATGGCCTTGAAGAACTCCCAGTGGACGCTGGCCGCCCCCAGCCTCTTGGCCCTCTCTGCGTTCTTCCTGTACGTGGCCAGCATGTTTCTCCACTTGAGGTCACACTCGTAGGCCTTCACGGTGACATCGGTGACGTCTGACTCCCTCAGTTTGGCGTTCACCTTCACTGCCACCATCTCCCAAAGTTTCTTTTTCTTGCACACTGGCTGGTCAAAAGCTTGATCCATCTCAAGCCGCGTGTTAACAAGGTGCCACGTGGCCTGAAGTGTCCATATAAATTCTAGAGAGGAAAACAAAGGTGGATCATGTCATTGGCAGTGATGGAAGACGTATTCAGATCCTTTACTTAGGTAAAAGTAACAATACAGCAATGTAAAAACACTCCATTACAAGTCCTGCATGAAAAATCCTACCACAGTAAAAGTACTTAAGTATTATGTGCTTGATGTAGGTAAAGTATTGCAGTAAAAGTAGTGGTTTGGTCCCTCTGACTGATATATTATTATATATGACATCATTAGATTATTAATATTGAAGCATCAGTGTTAGAGCAGCATGTTACTGTTGTAGCTGCTGGAGGTGGAGCTAGTTTCAACTACTTTATATACAGTTAGCTAGTTTAGTCCAGTGGTTCCCAACCTAGGGGTCAAGATGAGACGATTAATGGGAGAGGAAAGAAGAAAAAACAAAGTTCTGATACACAAATCTGTTTTCAGTTTTTGTACTTTTTCTCTAATCTTTGATTTTTGGTGAAATATTGGATCATTTGAACATTTATTGAAATGAAAGCATGTGAGAAGTTTAGAGGGAAAAACCACTATTTGGTGGAGCTGTTAACAACTCAGACATGTGAAATGTGACCCCGACTACACACTGCTTTTTGTAAGACGTCAAAAGCCAAAAAGGGTTGGAAACCACTGGTTTCATCTTTAACAATGTGTTGTATTTTAAAAGCTTGTTATATTATCCATTGTGTCAAATCTTCATCTGAAAAGTAACTAAAGCTGTCAAATAAATGTAGTGGAGTAGAAAGTACAACATTTCTCTCTGAAATGTAGTGGCGTGGAAGTATAAAGTAGCATAAAACTGTCCTTAAGTGCAGTACTTGAGTAAATGTACTTAGTTACTTTCAACCACTGGTAATTGGTTGATAAATTTATGACTTTGCACTGAACCTAATATGTTTTTTTTTCCCCAAGCTTACTGATTTTATAATTTGACATGTCCTGTCTAATGAAACACCTTTTTGAAGCTACCAGATAAACATATAGTAATGAATTCATTGGAGGCAGAGCCTGCGCACTCATCAGGCCCTCCTCGCATCATGCGATGACTGGATGAAATCTAACTTCAGGCTACGACTACTGACCTGTTTTTGTTTTATCTGCGTCCACACTGGACACCACCGTCTCTTTTCCTTCCACTTCAGCGCTTTGTATCACAATTGTTTCGATCACCTCCATGCTGCTAAACCACCACCATTACAGTTAAAGTTGTTTTTTTATTAGCGGCGTATCTACCGCGGAATTTAACAACCTCTCAGAGGCACCGATGCGCTTTCTCGCATCGAGTAAAACGATGAAAATAGCAACGTCACTCGACAGATAGGGAATTGTAGTCCGTTTTGGTTAACACAAACGGGTTTTTGAGTAGTCTGCCGTTCCAAATGAACTACAATCCCTTAACCGCTGCGACCTGCTTAACACAAGCCGCACGTACTCATCGCCACGGGGAATGTAGTTTTTTAAAGAGAGGAAACGCAGCTGAGGCGCTGATAGGCAGCGACGTTCTGAACTACACTTCCCAACATATATCTATCCGACCCTCCTCTTCACTCCCTGCTCCCTCCCTCGACCGCCCCTGTTTTGTTGTTTGGCTAAAGATGGCGTTAGCGGCTAACACAGGCGATTGCTTTTTGTTTCACAAAAATTATTCGGCCAGTGGTTTCAAAACATTGATCAAATAGAGCTTTAATTCGTCATTTAATGTGCAAACATGTGTTATATTGAGCAAGTACACGTCCACTACGCAGAATAACGCTTGGTCGGCCTTCTCACGATGTAGGCCTGTTTTGTAAGGGAGTGGACCGAAGCTGGTGGGACTCCATCTCCCGTCAGCAACTGCGGCGTCAGGTGGTACAACTTTATTTTTCCATGCTGGTATCTGTAGTTTTCTGACCACACAAGTGTTATTTGTGGGGAAACTTTTGTTTAAAAAAATATGAGTGGACACAGTAAGATCACATTTCACCAGCTGAGTTATTAGTTTGTTAATTGAAGGAGAAAAGGACATGTTGTTTGATTTCTCAGTATTTCACTGGAAGCCTCCAGGGATGCTCCACAGTGTGTGTTATATTTCTGTTTACTGAGAGGAGGAACATTAAGGTTAGTGAACCCGTGGTGTGCCAAGCAGAGGCACCATGGCTGCATCACCTGTGCAAGGTGACTGGAAACAATCTCGGGCACACGTCAAGGAAGGGCACCCATCATCACCCGAGTCCTCTTTGACCTGGTGCTTGACTCACCTCTCCAAACCCCGATCAGGGGCTGAACATGGTAAGGCAGACTCAGGCGGTGGCAGAGAAATGGACAAGAGGTCCAGAGTCTCTCAGTGGCGAGCACTGGTTGCTATCCGGACTCAGCACATCAAGGGTGACAAGGCTGGCATCGCCCGATTCAGAACTCGAGGCGGTCTCCGGCCCCTGTTGGACCTACTCGGGCACCCGGAGTGCTCCAGGAAAACCCTGGACCTGGCTCTCAGCATCCTGGCCAACTGCTGCACTGAGCTGGAGACGCGTATAGAGGTGAGATTAAAGGAATAATTAAGAAGGTATTGAAAGCTGATATGATTAAATCTATAAATTTGCTCACATTTAAAACGTCTTCCGCTACAGGTTCGTAAGCTTGATGGAATAAATGTTGTAGGTAAGTGAAATCTTTCACCCGTGTAACTTTTTAATGACGAAAGGCAGGATTTGCAGTCATTTTCATCAGATCATGTAATCCTGAAAGATAATTCTTGACTTTCTCAGTGGACATCCTGAAAAGAAATGTGGCCCTGGAGACCGTCCAGAACCGAGCAGCCCGAGCTTTGGGAAACTTGGCCATGGATCCAGAGAGCTCAGCACTCATCCACTCTGCCGGTAAGTCAGAGGAGAGAAATGTTAGTGTGTCTCACTGCAGCGTCTTTAGTTGGCAGTTTTTCCTGCATTCAGAATGAGATGCAGTGTGAATGCTACTCGGGCAGCAGAATTATACAAAATGGTCAATTTATAGTAAGAGCTTATGTGCAGAGTGAACATCCTAAATATTAAAATGTTTAAATTTATAAAATGACGGCAAATATAGAATATAGCTTTGTAAACCATCATATTAGTAGTATTAGTAGTAGACATTCATACTGGGGAAACTACTGTTTCATTTTTATGGTTGAGATTAAAGCTGCAACTAACGATTATTTTCATTATCAATTAATCTGTTGATTATTCTCTCAATAAATCTATTAGTTGTTTGGTTCATAAAATATCAGAAAATGGTGAAAAATGTTGATCACTCTTCCCCAAACGCCAAGGTGACATCTCTAAATGTCTTGTTTTGTCTGGAATCCGAGAATTTTGACTTTTTTTTTTACTTAAAAAAAAAGAGTCAAATTGATTAATCAATCATCAAAATAATTGGCAACCTCTCAATTAATTTGCTAATTGTTGCAGCTCTAGTTGGACATCCTGTCGGCCAAGTCGTGCGTCAACCGCCACTCACACCATACATTTCATGTCTCATTCAATTCATTACCAGTGGAGAGAAGAAACATGTGCAGAAACATGGCAAGAGGTGCAAATGTGTTCAGTATTATCTCTTTATAAGAAACTTCAATAAGGAGAGGTCAGTTAGAAGTGTATAACAATATTTATTGATATTAGCGACATAAAGATTTTTGGCGATTAGACTCCAACGATAATGAAGAATCATCATAAAGTGTAGGCCCACATGAAGATAGGAGACAGGACATGATCACACGGAGTCTAGACGCTGCTGCTGTTGGTGGTGGTGGTGGTGGTGGAGCGGAGCCAGCAGGTGGTTGATGGAAAAACCTTTGGACGAGTCTGACTGGATACCACGGAGGTCATGGTGGTGGTGATGGGGAGGAGGAGGAGGGTTGCTTAATAATAGGTCAGAGTAGCAGCGATATTTAAAGAGCGGCATCTAGAGAGTAATTAGCGAGAGGAATGTGGGTAGATGTATCATTAGTCAGGTGTGGTGACGTCGGTAATGTGAACGAAGCGGTTTTCGACAGCGTGGGAAAGCGGCTGTGATGGAGAGAAACAGAATAGGAGGGAATGGCAGACGTTCAGCTGGAAACGTCTGTTCACGTTACCATTAATCAACACCTGCCAAATGTTTTCATCCTCTGTGGATTATTAATACGTCTCTTTTCTTTCACACAGGTGGCGTTCCTCTCCTCCTCCTCTGCGTGTCTCTCTCCTCCGCCCCGTCCTCCCCCACTGCTGCTCCACCCAAAGACCCCTGTCCTAAACTGGAGTGCGCTCAGTCGGCGGCTCGAGCCCTCCTCTACCTCTCCGACACGCCCTCGAACCGCCTGTCGCTGCTCACCCAGGGGACCTTATCTGCCCTCGCCCCTCTCATCGCTCCGGAATACCCTCAGGGGCTGAGACGGGCGGCGCTCAGGACCCTCCACGAGCTGACCCGGAGCTGCGGTGTCGAATGCGCCAGGGAGGTGTCGCGTTCCGGCGTCCTGGCGCAGCTCGGTGTCATGGCGTCGGGGGAGTCGGGTAAACCTTTCGAAGAGCTGGCACTGAAAACCCTGGCCAACATGTGCTCCCAAGGCTGCTTGCGCCCTCTCGTGGGGTCGCTCGGGGTCATTCAGAAATTCACGGAGGAGGTCAAGAGGGACCCGCTGAAGTCTGGAGTCTTCCTCAAGGCGCTGTGCTTGTGCTGCAAGGAAGCAGTCAACCGGGCTAAGGTGAAGGAGAGCGGCGGACTGGAGGCGTTAATTGGCTTTCTGGCCGCCCATCAGAGTCACCCCCTTTCCCGGCTGGCCATTCTGGCCTGCGTAGACTTTGTTTTTGATGAAACCGCCATGGAGCAGTTGCAAGAGTTGGGGCTGGTCCCTCTGCTTGTCGCCCGACTAGTCGAGCTCACCAGAGGGGAGGAACCACCTCCTGAGAAGATGGACGTGAGCATCACCTCCAACATGTCTCCCACTGAGCTCCTGCCTTCAACGTGTTTCGACTCTTTTGACTTTCCCGCTCCTGAAGGCTACAAGAAGGAGGAAGCTGGTCGGGAGCAAGGTCTCTGCTCATCAAGCTTTTTAAGTCTCAGGTATGTAAAACGAAGTGAACGGGTTTGTGAATGGTTGTATCATTCTACGATTCTGTTTTTTTTTTTTTAAACCAGATGTTTGTTGTGGTTTCTTCAGGTCCTGGTTGGTGTCTGAGGGATTGATCTCTTCTGAGGGGGATCTTCTGGATTCCTCGGGGAGTGTCGACGGGGAATGGGCGAGTCTTCAGATCCCGCCGTCTTCATCCCCTCACACCTCCTCCCCGAACCCTGATTCTCATTCCTCTCTTAAAAACTGTTCCCCTTCCAACCCTGTTACCTCCTCTGCTTCTAAAAAAGTAGCTCAGCCCTCCTCTGCGTCATCTCCAGGGAAAGTCACCGATCCGCCTCCTTCTAGTCCTTCTACCGCACTCGCATCGCAAAACCAGCCCGGTTCCTCCGCCGTCTCCTCTCCCACTAAAACACCAGTTTCCCCATCAAAGTTCACATCCCCCCACAGAAGGAGGCAGCGGGCTCACTCAGCAGCTTGTTTGACAAAAGTCACTCTTGACACGCCTCCCTCGGTGCCCCGTACGATGGCGTACCACCACCCTTACCACCCCGAACCCTGGACGCCAGAGTCTCCCATCCTGCTGCTGCTGTCGCGTTTCTCACACGCCACGGACCCGAGCGCCGCTCTGGTCAACTCAGGCATCATGTCCGGCTTGCTCTGCTACCTCACCCAGCACCAGGACCCCAGCAGCAGGTGCTTCCGTATGCTTTGCCGGCTGAGCTGCAACCCCAACTGTTTGCAGGCGTTGGTCCGAACCGGCTCCGTGGCGCTGATTCGCCACCATCTCTGCCAGAGAGAGCGAGGATCAGAGGGAGAGAAGAGGCAGACGGACCGAGTGAAAGCCAAAATTAAACAACTCGGTAAGAGAGAGATGTTATTGAGGGTGGCATGTTGATCAGTAACTTTTGACAACCTAAGAAGCGTTATTTGACATATAAACCTTGTAGTTTATAGCCAACAGTTACTTGTTGCCTTATTAAAGTTATAGATAATGCAAATATGTGAGTGAGTAAATCATTAAATGTAATTCTTTCGCCAAGAATAAGTATCAGGAAGTAGTTTAAATAATTAAATACAATATTTGTAATCATTTTCATTATTGATTAATCTGCAGATTATTTTCTAGATTAATTGTTTTGTGTATAAAATGTCCAAAAATTGTGAAAAAATGCCCACAGTGACGCCTTCAAATGTCTTGTTTTGTCTAATCAACAGTCCAAAATCCCCAAATCCAAACATTATACGTATGACACATAAAAGTTTCAATCATGCTAAGCTGCCACCAGTAAATGTTTGGTATTTTTCCCTTAAAAAATGACTTAAGTCATTAATCAATTATCATAGTTGCCCATTTATTTTCCACTGCAGCTCTATTAATTCTATACAGGAGCAGTTTATAATTGTGCGCTGACTGTCTGTGTAGGTTTGGCTCTTCTCAATAATCTGCGTGTCCAGTGTGAGTCTGGATTCGGCTCTGGAGTTCTCGCCCATGTGATGCTGTCGGGCTCCGAATCAGACAAGATGAACTGTGCGCTGTCGCTGCCGTTAATCAGCAGGTGAGTAGCAGTGGCTGTTTTCAGAATTTAACGACTGAAAAGCACAGGAATGTCGTAAAATGTACTTTTTTTTTTGTCCACAGTTAATTTTAAAGGATCTTAAAGACACTGGGCATCCTGATAAAAACAGTTTTAATTTACTGGTTTTACAAAGGAACTAAATATTCTCAGATTTAATTTGATGATCAAGAACAATCACAGCAACATGAGCTTTACGAAGCCTCTTTTTTTCCTCCAACAGCAACAAGCCCCTGTTGAAGAAACTCCTCCTGGACAGCGGCGGTCTCCTCTTGGCTCTTCAGCCCCTCGGTTGCGATGACGATGACATGGATGAAGACCATCCCGCTGAAGGTGGAAGGTTCCTCTCTGATTGGTTTAATTCACCTCATTCAGGTCTGACCTCTCAGCTCCACTCGCTGTACTTTTCTCTCCTGATCGGATGCTTGTCTGCCCTGATGGGCGGCGTCAAAGTGGAGCTCGACAGAAGACATCTCAACCCAGTTAAACCACAGACAGTCGGTAAAAGTGACAGCGCTTCACCGCCTCCCTCCAAAAAGCCTCGCCTAGCTGACATCTGTCCTTACGGTTTGTCGAACTTTGACCTCCTCTTGCTGCTGGACGACGGGACCGAGGTCCCAGCCAACAGGGAGGCTGTGGCCGGGGCGGAGGGCACAGACGGGGTCGGCTCTGAGTACTTCAGGGCTCTGCTGAGAGGCGGATTTGGAGAGGCTCAGGGTAACGTGGAAGAAGCCATCCACATTAAAGATGTCAGCACAGGTATGCTGCTCCCGGTGCTACATTACCTGCATGGATGTCGCCTCAGGAAGGACACAGAAACAACAAAGGCGGAGGATAAAGGAGAGATGGGAGGACACTGTCAGATTTTGGACACATTGGTCCTTGAGGGACTGGATTTCTGTAAAAAGGAGACAGAGGAGCACTCGATAGAAAACCTGGACTTCCAGAAAACACCTCTAGGCGAGATGATGACCGGAGCGTGCAGGTTCTTGGTGACTGAGCTGCAGAGAGAGTTGGAGGATCTCTGCGTGTCTCTCCTCCTGTCCTGCTCCACCAAGGCCGCTAGTCGAGCTGCATCAGCTCCCGCAGAGGACAACGCCGAGAAGGCCGCATCTAAAATGGACCAAGAATGCCTGGAGTCTGCCGAGGAGAACCTGGCCAATCGAACATCTGAGCTGGAGTTGACTGGCTTTGAGGCGGAAAATCTACCGGGACAGACGAAGAAACCGAACAGTTTCCTACATCAGACAGACAGTAAAAAAAGCTCTTCTGCTGTTCAGAAGGCCAGCAAGGAGCTCAATCCAGCTTCAGCCGTCGCCCCGGTTTCTAGACCGAGCAGTGCGTCAGGCGTGGACAAATCCCTCGCTCAAGAAGAGCTGAAGGTAAGACCAAAGAACTTGATGAAAAATTCAGCAAAGCTAAAATCAAATTCTTCCTCAGAAGGCGGCGCAGGAGGTGGGATCCTGGCCGCTCTCCTCCCGCAGATTTACTGGTTTTCGCAGCGGTACAGCTACCCAGCGCTGGGTCGGGCCTGCTTGTCTCTGCTACTGGGCTGTCAGGACTGTCCTCGGCCCTTCTTCTCCTCCTCCCTCGCCGGGGATTGCCTTCGCAGACTCGCCAGAGAGGCCGACTGCACGGAGACTCTGAAACAGGATCTACTGAGTCTGGCTACGGCTGCTCTTAGCTGAACAAGGAGTGAAACATTGAGTGACGTGATTGACATAAATTCAGAGGGCACAGATTAAGTCGACTTGCTGGGGAGGGGGCGGGGCTTATTATAAGCTTCTAGAAAAGTTGCCATTGTAATAATTTTATCAAATGTCTGAATAGTACAAATGCAGGTTACAACAGCAGCATCATTACCTGAAAAACATGCTGTATGAATTTCTTCAGCACTAACAGAATGTCGATTTATTTTCATAATTTGAAAGCCTGAATTTCTATTTAGTTTGTAGCTCGTCACAGCATGACATAATGGTGTTTATAATTTACTGTTAACTTCGAATGACATTTGTATTGTGATTTTTTTTTTTTTTTTTTTTTTTTTTGAGGGTGGGGGAGTGTACGCAAATGTCTATAATGCATTTGATAAATGTCATTTAGCTGGAAGTACTGGAATTATCAGGGTTGGTCTTAGGAGCCAGTTGTTTATTTTGTACATAGAGATAATATGGAAATAGCAGATATACAGTGTGTAGATTTCACCTGTCCCATATCAATTTATGCCACTGAATATATAAATTTATGCCACTTAATATGTTGTTTGTGTGTGTTTTCTACACATTGATCAGAGCACACGGCTTCAGGAAATGTCAGTCGGTTATATAACAGCTATTAGATTCTTGTGAAATCTAGTGTGTCCAGAGGATGAATCCTTATGACTTTTCATTCAGTGTCTCCCACAAGTCAGATTTCTCAGGTGTCCAGCGCCTGGCGTGCTACGAAATGTCGCTAAATGTTTGCGTTTTAAAGGATAAGACTGGAGAGATTCTATCAAATGACATGAAAATACGGAAACTAACAGTGTCTCTCAATACTTTCTGACTTCCCCCATTTGTTCCTGCTGTAAATCTTTTAAAAAAAAAAGGTCACAAATATAGTTTCATTTTCAAAAAAAAGCTAAATCATTTCCTTTTTAAAATAGCTGGGCGTTGTAGTTTGTAGCAAACATTGCTCAAACAAGAGGAAATAGTGCTATTTTCAGCTGCGGATTAATACACATTTGGTCCACTAGTGAGTATTTACTGGGGCTGCCCCATAAATGTTTAGGATTCAAATCATTTGTCAAGAAGCTCCTGAGTCATTATACATAAAGACACGTATGATAACAACATGACAGACTGTAAACTTTTACAAACAAACCACACAAAGTGGAAGGACGGGGCAGTGCAGAGGACAGCGGGGCTCATCTCTGTTCCACTTCTCTCGGCTCTGGTGCTGAACGTTAGCGAAGTGTCCAAACTGCCTTTGAAAGACGCTGATACAGTCTCCTCTGCTGCCGTCCGGTGAGACTCTTCAGCTGACAGGAGAGACGCTCTGTACTGCCCTTCGGTTTTATAACTAAACTACCAGGATGCACAATTTTTTTTTATATTTCTCTGCCTGTGAGAGAAAAGTGATGTTTTCACATCACAGATGATGAACAAAGGCATTAAAATGTGTCTTAAAGGTAAAACATGAGACTCATGTGGGGCGGCTGCTCTGCAGGTGTAACTTGATGGAGGCTGACTGCTCTTATAACCGTAAATAAGGTGTATTGAAGAGAAAACATCAGTAATGTTGACATTTATGAGAATAAAAAATATCCGTAGAAATAGCAGGAACTCTAAGCACATGACAAATTTATACACCAAAGTCGACCCCCAACTTGCCACCTGAGTCGATGCATCATCCTGAAGGTCTGAATACTTTAAATTCAGGTGCAGCCTCAGTATTTACAGCAGCGAGACAGTTTATGTGGGATCGACTCAGAATAAACTACAGTGGCCATGAGGAGCAGGTTGCAACGATGCGGCTCATTAATCGTTTTTGGACAACAATGGAGGTCTATGTATCTATATATAGTGTGTTTTGGCCTTTTTATGGGTTTTGTTGACAATAAGTAATTACAGAATATCAGCAGCTCTGTCCTTTAAAGCCCCAACGTGCAGGACTTCAACATGTCTGACCTTGATGACCTTTATTGGTAGTAAAAGAAGAGACACAATGAGAGACTGAAGTCCGTTCTGCTGTAACCAGTGAAACACTTGAACATGGCCGACGCAGTGAGATGTTAAAACACATTTAGATAAAAGACTTAAGTGCTGATTAAATTGAGCACTACTCTCAATTAAAAAAAAAAAAGAAATGAAATGGCACTTCTTTTTAATACAGCATAAAGTGGTTTTATTCCTGTCTGAGTTGCACCGCTTGATGGCGATGCTGCTTCGCCTCTGCTTTGGTCAGTATAACTAAGCCAAGTACACTGCAGACTGGAGTTTAGAAAGGTGCAGCTAAAGAAATGTGACTGGTCTCCTCAGTGATGGGAGCTCTCGAAGCCATCGGGCAGAGGGTTGGTGTGAGGGTTGTGGAACAGAGAGTGGTTTCCGTCTCCCCAAGGGAATTTCTGTAAGGAGACATGTTAGCAAAGTCAACAACAGCAACAGAAATACTCACATACTGTTGTGTAAATCATACTGGGAGAGTAGGGGGAATGACACCGAGACTCACCTTGGTGCGGATACGCAGGTGAGGATAAGGCACAAACTCCGGCTGTTCATGAGAGTGAGCCTGTCCCTTCATGTAGGCGTTGATCATGCAGACGGTGACACCAGGAGCGGCCAACACGAAGGACAGTATCTTCCAGGTCCTCGCTGTGGAAAAACCATTAGTGAAAAAGCACATGACTCAAGCACTGAATAAAGCAGGTTAACAACTGTGTGAACAATATAAGCATAATTTAGAGCAGCTGTCCCACTATAGAGTCCATACCAATGATTAAAACTGATTATCTGCCAAAGAGCGTGAATGTGCAGGCCGGCTGCCAGCTCTGCAGACATTTCAGTTAATGCACAACAACAGGCTCAGAGGGGTCGTTGCATACAGGAGGTCTGAATTTTGTTTGTATGGCAGAGACAGGAAAAGACACACTGACCTCCTCCCTCATGGCTTGAATGCGACGCAGCGGCAAACACACGACGAGCGGCCAAGGCAGACAGAGACATCTGCAAGGGGTTTAAAGATAGTTATTGATATTACACTTGTATAAACATACTCACTCATGATGAATGTGATAGCACAGCGACAGCACACTTCAATCTTATGTTCCACTAAAGACGTTTAAGTAGATTAAAATGCTTTATTTTCATGTCAAGGGGGCTTTGATAACCTTTGTGCAGACCCCAAAATAGAATAACATAGAAATAAGTGATCGAAAGAGAACTTCTGTACAAAAATCTGATATTTGTGATGCAATAATTAGCAGAAAAACATAATTTATATGACTGAAAATGCTTCTTTACAAATAAACAAGAGATATAATACAGTTAGGGTTGAGGCTGGGCCTACTAGGGTTGCTGTTTATCAAGAGTACTATTAATCTAGCTGAAATGCAAAAAAAAAAAAAAAAATCAAGGGGAAACTTACTGTTCTGCAGGCAGGTAATATCTAATATGTTTTATTTTCCTCTTATTTTTCTGGCGAAACCGTTGCTCATTTAATTTTCTCCTCTTCTCTGCTTGTTTGTCCTTCAGTCTGTCCTCAGCTGAACTCAGTGTGTCAGACTCCTCCCCATTTCAGTCTGTCGCTGAGCCAAGAAACTTTATATTTGGGCAAGTGCAAAGGCAGGCTGATAAGTGACGAAGAGGAAGAGGACGGTGGGGGGGAAGGAGGAGGAGAAGGATGAGGCTGTGTTCAGTCTATATTAAAAAAAGACTAAGAATAAGGGCAGAGGGCTTATTAATCCTCATTAATGGCCTAAGCTAACGGAGAAGGCTTTTTTTTTTTTAATATAATCATTGTGCCAGCTTTCACTTTTGGTTTCAGGCTGTTCAGTCCTCACAGTCGTTCTTTGAAAGCACCTGGGGTTCAGTTGCAGGTCACAGGTGCAACATGACGTCAGTTTATTTGAATTCCCTCATCATCACCGATGGCTGTACATCCTAGTTGTTTTTCCCTCTAAATCAGATTAACAGTGACATCGTAATGTAAAAAAATATAAGTCAGTGAGGCCAATGTTATTATCTCAAAGGCAAGACCTTTGGGATTGAGATCTCTTGTACAAAAAAAGACTTAAAAGTTATATTTTTAAACGTAATAGTTCACAGGCTTCTAGGCTTTCTTGAGGTTTTGATTGTCATATGATAATAGCAGTGTAAATGACAGTTTCTTGTAATAACAACATATCCAGTTTCATATCAAAATAAGTTGGTTTGTCATAGAAAGAGAAGTTATTAGAACATTTTAATATTACAATATTGACAAAAATTAGTGTTGCTGTTAAATGTATATGTATATATATACTGTATCTGTATTTTTGGTAGACTTAGATGTGCATAAACAAAGCAAATAACAGGTTACGTGTTTAAAGGATGGGTTCACAGTTTTTCAAGTCTGTCTTAAAACAACAGTTAGGAGAACACTGAAGCATGTTTTTTCTTGCTGTAATCATTCCTCCTGTTCATACTGACCATTAGAAGATCCCTTCATAATGCATTTACAATGTAAATGATGGGGGCCAAAATCTGCAATCATTATATGCAAAAATGAATTTAAATGTTTATCTGACGCTAAAATGAAGTTTTAGCTGCACCTTATAAGTTAGGTGCTAAGTTCCTAGCATCCCTCTCAGGGCTACTAAGCTACCAGGAGCAGAGGTTTAGCTAAATATCCAGCATGACAGCTGAGTTGTTTGATTATAGGGTTTATCTGTGTGCTGCTTTTCATGTTTTATTCTGTGTGGCGTTCGTATGCAAAGGCAGCATATTGAGCCTCAAAGGGAGGAAGAAAGAGAGAAAAATGTGAGCTAAAGCACCTGTTTGACTGATGTTTTGTCCTCCTTTGCTTGATGCTGTGTTGTTTGGGTGTTAAAATGTGATGACAGGTGTGATGCAGGTATGTTTGCTTAAAGGACGGGTTAACAATTTTTCAAGTCTGTCTTAAAACAAATTAACATGTTTTTTCTTGCTGTAATCATTCCTCTTGTTCATACTGACCATTAGAAGATCCCTTCATAAGACACTTACAATAGAAGTGATGGGGGACAAAATCCACAGTCCTCCTTCTGTGCAAAAATGTATTTAAAAATTTATCTGAAGCTAATATGAAGCTTCAGCATCCAAATGAGTCAAATCAAGTAGATATCTTTCAAGGTTACAGTCTTTTTAGTGCTAAAGTCCCTCTTCTTGTTACTATACTTCCATCGCAGCTCAACAGGGTGACACTGTCTGAGGAAACACAAAGAGGGAATTTGATGCTAAAAAAGCTCATATAAGCTTCACATCACAACTTTTAAATGCATTTTTGCACAAAATGACTGTGAGGACACCATTGACTGTATATAAATATGGACGTCATTACAGCTCCCCAGAGGTGAAGCCAAAACATCTGGATCGCCCTCTGGTGGCTGGCTGAAGTACAAGTCATTAAGCCCGTCAAAATACACGTCAAATAAATTATCACCAGAGATGGTTTCTGTTATTTTAGGTTGTTCTTATCATGCTGATGTTTGTCCAAGTACTAATTTTTCTGATAAGTTTGTTTTTATTTAGTTATTTGATGATATAAAAAGGGGGGTCTGACGTCATGATTGACAGCTGTGTCAGCCGCTCTCAAACCTCCGTCAGACGGCGACTCTACTGCGCAGACTCTGACTCCAAATGACATCACACAAGCAAGATGGCAGCTCCTGGAAAGGAGGTATCTTGGCTTCACTTTTGCATAACGGCAGGAAATGGAGACGCATCATTGTCCATATTTATATACAGTCAGTGGATTTTGGCCTCCATCACTTACACTGAAAGCACATTTGAAGGGGATCTTTTAACAGCCAGTATGAACAGGAGGAATGATTACAAGGAGGAAAACCTCTTTCACTGCTCATATGGACACCTGATTGTTGTTTTAAGACACTCTTAAAAAATGTGTCAACCTGTCCTTTAATACAAACTATCCACCAGATGGGGTAGTGTTGCTATGAGGAAACTGTCCTTAAAATGACTTCTCTTTTACTTTTGGTCACTTTGGTTTTGTGTTAAGCTCACTTCTGCACTGGAGTTCCTTCCTCTTTGGTTGGTTTTTGTACTCAGTTCACTAGTTTGGACTGCAGAAGTGACACTGTATAACCTTTAAAATAAGATTTGTGACATAGAATTGGATTTTGGCTTATATATCTATATGTTGAATCAGTTATTTAGATACTAAACGGCATTTAGCCTTAAATTTGAAACATTTGAATCCACTGAACAACAAATAAAGTTACATAAAATAGAATAAAATACAAAATGCAGGATTCATTATGTGCCAAAGTAGGTCTTCATACCTTTATTTTCACGTTGACAGTATTCAGAAGAACAGCAGCAACAACTAGCTGCTCCAACCTGCTTTGCATTTGAGGAAATATCTGTTAAGAGTTAATGCACAAATGTTCAAATGCATACACAGACAAAAAGGCGCCACTTCTTTCGTTGGTGATTCTTGATTTTCACACTGTTAGTAATGCCTTTGTGGTCTCCGTCTAGCCAGTTTCAGGCTGAAGTGCCAATAGCAGCCGGAGCCAGCGGTGATGTCAGTCAGTCACGCAAGCAGCAGCCAGTCTGAACGTCTAGCACTTGTGTTATTGTGGGCAGAGGAATCAAACACACACCATCTCAGGACAGACGTATACTGGAAGATAGACACGCTGAGGTATGCATGTACTGCAGGTGTGCTGCCAGAGCTCCAACCTGCAGACATGTCGTTTATGTCAAGGAATCTGCCTTTAACTTGTGTCTGTATGCAAGTGTTAAATGAGAAGTAAAAATAGAAATGTATGCAATATAGAAGTTTCTAAACCCGTAGCAAATAATCTAATTTTTTACATTTTGAATTAATTAATCACCCTTTGTTGTAAGTCCTAGCTGGTTTGTCTTGCCTCTCAGATTAACACTGACATCTGAAGAATTTAGGCCACTGAGGCCAATGTTATTACCTCTGTGTCAAATCCTTTGGGATTGAGATGTCTTGTACAAATATGACGTAAAAGTTATATTTCTAAAGGCTTTCTAGGCTTTCCTAAGGTTTTGACTTGTCATATCTAACAATAAATGTCAGTTTCTTGTAATAACAAATTCACTTTTCTTGTTAGAAAACTTATTTTGTAACAAAATATGCTGGTATGGTGCAATATTTTGACCCACAATCTAATGAAGCTGGTTATCTCTTTAGATCACAGCTTAGTAATTACAGTATAATTACTCAAAACGTGTGGGGCACTTACAATAATTACACAGTACAAGAGAAGAGGGGGGCAAAATGAGATGTCTAACACATACTGTATATTATTTTTAGCCACACTAGAGTGGCTCTAGGGATGACAGTGTCAGTCGTTCCACCACTTTGTTCCACACTGACTCAACAACTATTGGACTGATTGCCAGGAAATTCTGCACAGTTGTTCACGGTCCCTGACTGACCTTTGGGGAAATACTTCAGCAAACAGACATTCATGGTTCCCGGACAACTTCTACTTTTTAGGCTGACATTTGGTGATGTTGTTGTTGAGTGAAATGTCTCAGCAACTGTTGGATGGATTGTCCCTAAACTTAGTAAAGACATTCATGTTCCCCTCAAGAGGAATTGTATGAACTTCGGTGATTCTCTGACTTCAGTATTTTGGTTTATGACAAACACCATGGACGTATTGTAAGAGCTGGATAACGAACTAAAAATGGCACCCAGTTCCTGCTTGGACCATAGACTTAACATTGTGATGACATCACAGATTATTAAATTGTTTTTCTTGGCTTGCGGAAAGTTTTAAAAATATAAAACCTCCACGGATCAAAAATTCATAATAGAAAAAATCATAACTGACCTAGTTTGCAGTTCAAGGTGTCCTGTCAACAGTTTTACAGATGTCTCTTTTACATTGGTGGTCTATGAGGAAAATACTTTTTGGGCCGCAGGGGGATTTTTCGCTACAATACCGTGAGTGACCACTGGGAAAAGTTGGCTGCAAGGCCGAGCAGCGGCGCCATGTGCAGCACTTATAATACATCCATTCCAAACACCAGCAAAACTTTGAGTGTTGTGCTAATTAGCAAGTTAGCATGCTAACACACTAAACTAAGATGTTAAGCTAACTGTTATCTGCTAAACATCAGTATGTTAACATTATCATTATAGGCATGTTGCATGCTGACATTAGCATTGAGCTCAACATTACAATTATATATTTGTCCAAGTGGTTAATTATATTCAATTACTTAATTAAATTTAATTAACCAACACAAATTATTGGGTGCTCTCGTAGGCTGATGGTCAACATACCACTTTACATCTGCAACTAATGACCATTTTTATAATTGATTAATCTGTTGATTATTTTCTCAATTAGTCTGCCAAAAAATGGTGAAAAATGTCAATCACTGTTTCCCAGAGTTAAATGTCATGTCCTCAAATGTCTTGTTTTGTTTTGACCAACAGTCCACAACCCAAAGATACTCAGTTCACTGTCATAACAGACTAAAGACACCAGAAAATATTCACATTTGAGAAGCTGGAATCAGAGAATATGGCCATTCTTTTCTTAAAAAAAATGACTCCAAACAATTAATAGATTATCAAAGTAGCTGGTGATTTATTTAATTGTTGGCAACTGATCGATTAATCAACTACTTGTTGCAGCTCTATACCACATAACCACAATGTCCTCAGTTTATAGGTTATTCACTGTCAACTATCTGATCTTATCTATTTTTTAATTTATTTATTGAAAATTTCCTGGTACATGATATAAATCCTCCACACCAGAAAACAAAACAATATCACAATATACCTATTTAAAATAACAATAATTACCCAAATAATCAAAAATCAACTTTATAATTATATAAAATATCCCTTGTTGACCTGAAGTGATGAAATGATCACTGCTACGTTCCTCTTCCAGCTTAACGCCACTGTCTTGACAGCAGTGAATCTGCGTGTCCTCGAGCGCTTTCACACCCGGGCAACAGAGAGAAAAGACACACAGATTTACAAGGAAAAGACGGGACAGACTGTCTCAAATGGCGCAGGTTGCTTTCACCTCTGTCCAACATCACAGACACTTACTGCATCGCATACAATCCACAGTTGTCTTTCTTCTTGGCATGAAGGACACAGACAGGAGTGTGTGGATTTGCAGCGATGTACTCATCTGAACTCAGTGTACGCACGTTTTTTATTTGCATAACACAGTTTACCCACATTTGAGGATGACCTAATGCTACAGTATATGCTATAAATTAATAGGTGGTGTCAAACTGAAAAAGTCTTGTCTGGAAAATAAAGAATATGAATTTCTGTTAACCTTGATTTTGGAGGTGATAGTTTACCCAGTTTAGTATTTACACATCATTCTGTACAGTATGTGTCTGTCTTGTGCAGTTTGCTGTGTTGAGTCTACAGTGTTTCCTCCGGCTGCTGTATAAACTCCACACCCACTGATGGAAATGCTGCATTTCATCAGGTTCAGGTAGAAAACCTGCTGAATCGGTACCTTCTGTATGTGGTTATCCATCATGCTGGTGACAAAAAGGACTGCTGTGTTCAATACTGGACAGACGCTCAGCTCAGGAGAAAAAACTAACATAGAAAGCCTCTGAAAAATAAAGGAAAACTATAAGTCTGCAATTTAAATTGTATTTAAAGCTATACCTGAATGGCAAAACTACCATAATTAAATACAGTAAAACAGTCATTGGCTGCTTTATGAGGCTCAACACAGTAATGCTAATAAACATACTGTACATTACTAGACTCTGCCTATCAAGATCAAACAGGTGATGTATTTTGTGTCTTTTAAATCTCATCTTGAAACGTTATTTTATCATAAAGCTTTTATGAATATTTGATATGTTGCTGTGTAACTACATTTTATTCCCCACTGTTTTATGATCTCTCTTTTTATTTTATTTTTAATTGGTTCATTAATTCTTCTAATTCTGTTCTGTTAAGCACTTGATAACTTTGCTAAGAAAAGTGCTATATAAATAAAGTTTATTATATATATCATTATATTATTACATACAGAGTCCACAACAGCCTGGCTGTATGCAACCAATTCGTATAAACTTGCATCCAACCTGCCTCGCCAGTCACACAGCTGTTCAATGGGGCTGCAAATCTTTTGCTCAAGTTGAAACATTTTCAATTGCGAACAAGCATGGACTCATTTTCACATCTATCCATTGAGTTTGTATGTAATCACTTCACATCTAAAATTTGCTTTGCGCTCTGTCTGAACACACAATAAAAGTATAATGAATATGTCAAAGCTTCTTAAAATGTTGTATTAGCAACACATTAGCTTTAAACAGCTAGTATAGTGGCTAGCTTGGTTAGCAGTAAACTCATTGCAGAACAAACAAAATTAACAAAACAACAATCACTAAACACCTCCAAGTATAACCACACATAATGCTTCAACATGGGCATTTGGGGAGTAGAAAAAGGATGCTTCAGTGTTTTCACAGAACTGACAAAATAGTGGACACATTTTCAATTGAACTGCTACAAGTTTAACTACATTTCTCAGTAGTCTGGTGGTAGCATTGCTATTTTTTGAATAGTGTTTTCAGTAGCAAAGCTCTTTTATTGATCAAGTAGACAAATGTGGTGAAACAGCCTTTAGCTCCTCCTGGAACTAAGATTTGCCCAAGCCCCCAGGAACAGTGACAGGCTTTGAAGCCAATTTAACATACTGACCAAACCGTGTCATTACAACGTCACGTGACGCTATTGGGCCCAAAAAGACTTTTTCCCATAGACTTACATTGTTTGTAAATCAGCGGATACGTTTGTTTGAGTGTCACAACCCCCACGAAATGACTCGTTTCCCTATCAGAATTTGATCCATTTGGTCCGATCACACTTCAAAAGTCTAGAAGAGCCGCATGATTGAATCATTTTATCAAATTAGCCGGAGAGCTAAACCGGAAGTTAGCGGTCTCAGCTGTCTCTAGTGAGCTACTAGTACAGAGTGGGCCTAATAAAAATACCACTTTTTAAACTGCTAATCATATAAAATATAATAATAATAATAATAACAGAATAAAAAATACAAAAGTAGCTTTGATATAGCTTCTACTTTTGCCATGTTGCTGTAGCTTAGCTTGCTACATTTCTTTGGTGATAGCTTAAATGTAGTGGAGCTTCATTTGATATAGAGTATCTTCCCACTACACTTTCCACGTAGCTGGCCCAACACTGCTTCTCTGACTGAGACAGATACTGCCTTAAAGATAACTTTAGCTGCAGACACTTGAACAAACTATGAGGACAAAGAATCCACATCAATATTGTCCCAGGCGGACTGAGACAGCAGGGGATTTGGAGCAATGTGCACCACACGTTACTCTACGGTGGAAACTTCCATACACTGTCCATCACATCAGCAGGTCCTGTGCAGACAGAGCTGCTTGTGGGTGGAAAAAAAGAGTTCAATCTCTACTATCTGGAGTGTGACATAACAAGTAAACCGGATACTTAAGTACAGCTGACAAGTTTTATGATTTGTTTGAATTATTTTCAATTCAATGATTAATAAGTGGAAGGACCTGAAAATACTGATGATATTTTGTTTCCTTCCATTACTCTTGTGTGGAAAATTCCCCCATTAACCTCTACACACGTCATTTACCTCCCAGGTCCTTGAAGACATTGTAAAGACATGGAAACCAGTCTTTAAACTGGTTGGTTCACATTCTGACCATCTGTTGATAAGACTTTATGCAGCACATGGAGCTGTTAGTTACAAGCTGACTTGACCACATCAGCTCCTTGTCCCAATATTTCTGTGAAGTGCAGTCCAATTTAGTAATTTCTTTGGGTTATCAAAGGATATGGCTTACATCATTTTAATCTTTCTTTAGCCATGTTGAAATGCTATTAAGGGTGGCAATGTTGGTCTGTTCGGTCAGTCCACCACTACGATCCAAACTGAAATATCTCAACAACTATTAGATGGATAGCCATGAACTTTGGCACAGACATTAATGCTGCCCAGAGACTGAATCTTAATGATTTTGATGATCAGATCAGATCAAAATTTCAATTTGTCCAATTTGGTTTAAGATCAAATACTTGCAAAACCCTCAACTTTCCTATCAGCCTTGCTAATTAGCTAGTGTTAGCATGCTAACATGCTAACCTAAGACGATGAACATATGCTAACCATCGGCATGTTATCGTTGTCATTACAAGCATATTAGCATGCTGATGTTAGCATTTAGCTCAAGTACAGAGACGTGCAGCCTCACATAGTCACTAGCATAACTGTTACTAAAAATCTTTTTATTTATCTGCCTAACAAGGCTACAAAATAGGTTTTTGTTTAGCTACAGCCAAGAATAACTTATGCCTTCATACCATATTGTAGAACTCCTCTATCCTCCAAAAACATAAAAGAGCCATACAAATAAACTAATTGTTGTTTATTTGGTTAATACTGCACCTAACTAACCTAACATTTGGGGTAGGATGTTGTATATCACTACAATTTACCCTGACAGGTCATTTTTCACACGTCACATTTGGAGAAGTGTCAGTTTGGCAGGACAGCTTGTTTCCTTCAGTCTCTCCTTCCTCTTCCAAACTTTTACATCTGACTTCAGTCCTTAGGCAAGTTTACCCACACAACACCTTCCACCTCCTGCCGCTCTTGGCGCCCTTTAACCAAAAAGTCACTCTCAAGTTCACATTAAGAGGTTGTTTTGAATAATGGTGAAGTCCCACCTCATCATAGACTCCCCGGTTGACTAAATTTGGTGTCTGTAATGTCTTTTAAAACCAAAATGTACTGTCTTTGTTTGGAGGGTGATTTACTGTAAGCAGATTTGACATCAGCACCTTGCCACTCGCTGACCTAACCTGCTCAGCCAGACGCAGGTTCAGCCGAAACACCTGCATGAAGGTGTGTGCCAGCACAATCGCTCTGTGGGTCTTTGTGTTCCTCTACCAATTTGGTTACGCTACATGGAGCTGAACGCTAATATTAAGCCCCTTGGAGGTGGCCAACAGTGTGTTACAAGCTGGAAGAAGAAGACCATAAATCCACCAATAAACACTACAGTTACAGTCCTGAGGGAAAGAAAAAAAAAAGCGTTGGACTAAATGTATTTTGAAATTCTTTTCACATGGATGAAAGTGATCATTTTACCGAAGTGAAGGTGTTTATTTTACCAGGGTGAAGCTGTTCATTACACCAAGCTGAATCTGGTTTTTTTTGTTTGTTTAATGAGTTCATGATGCTGCAAAGTTCACTTGAGGTTATGCAGATTTCCAACATCCTGATGAAACTGCAAGATACAGACTTTAGGAGCCATTTTCAATTATTTCTTTATTTTTATTTACACCTCCGACCACCAAATGGAGCATCTGTATTTTGAAGTAATTGATAGACATAATTTAGGTGTGTGTCAGTGTAATTGGAATCAGGTGTTGCCGCTTTGTCAGACAAGTTTTTGACTGTTCTCCTGCTGCATCACGCAACACTACTTTTATCCCCATTTTTGTGGTTTTGTACTTTCTGTGGAACATTTTGGTTTTATTTTTGGAAGGGCACAATGCACCATATTAGCAGTAACTGGTGAGCTGCATTCAGCTGTATAATACATAGTTTGTGTAATATTGCTCAGAAGTGATAATGATATAACTTTAATAGCACTAAAACTAGATGGGAAGTAACACTGAATGATTGCAGATCTGCATGTTGCATCCAATGTTAGAACAACCTATGTTACCTCACATTACAGTCACCTTAAATATTTGCAGATTTGCATCGAATATTTGGATTTGGAAATTTGGAAATTTGGAATATAAGATTTACTTCCTTGTGCTGGCATGCAGCAGCACTATACCAAGGTTAAATTTCACATTTCACAATATATTTGCTATAGTTTGCACCTAAAAATGAAAGTATAGCAAATGTTTGCATGTCAGTATCAATTATAACAATTCTCTATATGTTGGTCACATTTCTGTTTTGCGCCATGAGTGAGTACAGTTGATGAAAATGTCTTTATTGGGAATAAGGAGGTCTTCTTCATGTTTACTAACAGGCCTACTTGTGAAAAATGATGTGTTTGGCCTGTTTGGTTGGTCTGATATTCCTAAACTCAATCCTGAGTCAACCCCTGAGCCTGTTGTATAGATTAAGATCATCGTATTCTCCTCACTTTTGCGTTTTTTTTCTCCTCTTTCGTCATTAAAGGACACATAAGGACAGCACACGAGCACACGCAGAATGTAATTTGTATGTATATATTGGGGCGCACAGTGTTTCTAATATGAAAGACCACAGTGAAGCTACCAGATGTGTCTCCACAGACACTCATACTGTTCTCTGAGTAAATGAGGCACCACCTCACCATCTTTGTTTTACCTCTGACAACCATCAGCTCCTTTTTTTCTCCTCAAAGCTTTGACATGAAAAATCGACACTCTCCTATGGATCTGATTGTTTTTTTCCTTAATAAGGCACCTGTCAAACATGCAGACAGATAAATGTTTGGAGGTGAATCATGGCTGAAGGGATGGATTCTTACCGTTCGTGAGTCAGACGTGGGTTATGTTATTGTCTTATGCTCGGTACCACCAGGGAAGACGATGTGGTGGTCTGCACATGGCATAAAAAAACAACGGGCCTCTTTTTAAAGAATGACCGTCGTATGCGGTTCTCCAGTCAGATGTTTGCAGTAAGATATAAACTTAAACATTACATTAAGAAATGTCCGTCATACAAAGGACCTCCCACACTATAGGATATGAGAATGAGCCTGGAGCTTGTGCTAATGCTTCTTGTACACAGTCTCAACTGACTGTATGAGAGGAAACACATTAGAACCCAATGACAGCCTGTTTTAAGTGAGTAAACTATGGAAACTGCTTGAAATGACATTTTAATTGAAGTGGCAGCCTCGGGGGATATTTACAGATTTCCTCGTTAAACATTTATTGTCGCATGTGTTTTTCGCTAAACTGTACAGTACACACACATTATGTCATGTTTCCTCTGCAGTTTCCAGTGTACTTCTTTCTTTCATCAGGATATTTACACTCTTTTTTTAAAAAAAAAAAAAGATTCTGTTTGCTTGCATTTATTCTTTTCCCCCCTTCTTGTTTTTTAGGAGGTGTCGTGTTTGCTCAATTTACAAAAACCCAGGAAAAACAGGTGTGTTGTTAAAAAGCCGATGACGTTGTTTGGCGGGAGGATTGAGTTCAACTCATCTGTCAGGGCCTAATTTTCTGCAAAAAATAAAAAAATTATAATAAAATATAATTCTTCTGTTTTCATTTACAAGTTTATGACTGAACAAGGACAGAACATTTGCATTACGAGATGATGTGCATGAGGTCATCTTACTTTATAGAGCTGCTAACTTCTATTCCTGATGCTTCTCCATCCTTACAAGAATATAATTATGCAGAAAACATTGTTGTGTGTGTGTCAGTCGCTTAACAGTGTTGTAATTGGCAGAAAAGTCAGACAGACACAGAGAAAACACTGGATGTTTGCTCTTTAGCACCGTCTTGACTGTGAAGAATTTCCTTTTTGGCTTATTAGTCTTGTGAAGGGACCTTTGCAGTTGCTGTTCTTAGATTTGTTACTCAAACAGAAAGAATTTGATCTAATTAATCAGGATAAATTATTAGATAAAATTCTGGATTAGGCTTTCAGATGTCCCCCATCCACGTGCTCATCGTACCTTCAGTTGGATGTTGATGATGTATGTGCAGAGTTTGACACTAGAAAGCTGTTTTCACATTCATCTGCTGAAGTTTCGCTGTGCTAACATTAACCTCTTAGCAGGCACCTTATATGTGTGCACAAGCCCCAAATTTAATGTACTCAATAAAAAGGTAACTGTTCATAATCCTGGTCTCCCAAAGTTGTCAGTCCACAGGTGGGACAGTGTTGTTGAACAGGTTAAATCTAAGTTGACGTGCACGTACGAGCAGGATTTGTGACATCACAACCAGTTTGCAGGCCAAATGTGTGATGTAGGAACCTGAAACCTTCAGTGCACATACACTGAGAATGGACTTTTCAGGAAAGTTGGAGAAATATTGTGTCCAGCAGTTAAACTTTTGAAATGAAAAAAATCCAATAGATAATAATATAAGATTCTGAACTGCCAATGAATGACATATTTTTTTGGCTTTGTTTGTGAAAAATCTGTTAAGTGTGCACCTCCAACACAAAAAAGATCCTTATCAGACATAAATCATTAAAAAAAAAAAAATCAAACTAAATAACTAAATTCCTTTATGTGTGTGCTCTGAGTTCTGCCGATGGAAATGGACCAAACTGGTCCTTTGATTTTGCCCAATCAGACCAGTGTGTGTGTGCAGAGGGCTGGACTGGTCAGTGGGAGTGTATCAGAGAGAAAACCATATATAAGTCATTGACATGCTTTAGAAATCCAGCCGTCCGTTTGTTCAATTCATCCATCAGTTGGTCTCTCTCTGCTTTCTGTCAGTGCTGCTCAGTTCTTTGGTCTCCTCCATCATGCTGGTTCCAGCTTTGCTCCAGACCTCGCTGATTCTCTGGTTGGCTCAGCAAACTCTGCAAGGCGGTAAGTGAGAAAACTCTGGGATTATATAATTATGTAGAGACAGAACACTGGTTCTTTATTAAAGCAATGCACAGTTTTGCAAGTTCTGTCAAACTTGAGGTTATTTTTTTAACAGATATTTAAACTTGTATCCATCAAAACTTCTGACTGTGATCAGGATAATTTATGTTTATCATGCTCTTGTTGAAAAAAATGAGATTCCTTTCCAATTCCTCCTCTATCTCTCTTTGTATCGCACATTTCAACAACAAAGTGCTTCACATAAAACATAAAAGGCATCAAGACAGAATGTAAAAGCAACACAAAGCAATATAAAAAAGACATTTAAATACAATTAAAAAGTGTTAAATTGGAAATAAAAATAAACTAAAATAGAATAAGAGATGAAACAGGAGGATGAAAGTTACAGTGCAGTGTAAGATATTAATCAAAAGCCACAAATTTGATATAATAAAAGGCAGCCGCTGTGGCTCAGGAGGTAGCGCGGGTCGTCCACTAATCAGAAGATCGGTGGTTCGATTCCCGGCTCCTCCGGTCCACATGCTGAAGTGTCTTTGGGCAAGATACTGAACCCTGAATGTGTGAATGTGAATGATTGGATCCTCCTGATGAGCACGTTTGCACCTTGCATGTGTGTATGAATAGGCAAATGTGGCTTGTGGTGTAAAAGAGCTTTGAGTGGTTGGAAGACTAGAAAAGTGCTCTATACCAAAACAGAAATCTCATGCTAATTAGTATAAAAATAATGCCCAATCACTTAAAATGATCAGTTTTCATCTTTACACAGATATTATTCCCCTTTGTTTGAGTATATTCAACTTAGCTTATTGCTTGAAAAACATATAACCATCAGGTAAAAAAGATAATATTGCTAAAACTGGAATATTTGTTGAAATTAAACAAATATGACAAAATAATTTTGATCTTATTTTAAAAAGTGAAGTACAGTCTGGGTTATTCTGCACAGACTTGTGATGTTTTACTGGTAATTCCGCATTTAGCTATAGTTATATTTACTCCCAGTTATGGCTGTAGTTGTCATGATAAATTCTTTTAATCTTACCTGTGGCATATGACAAAAGCAGTATGATTTTGTCACATGTCAGAGCTCAAAGCTCTCTGATGGATCGGTGTTTTCAGTGACTCACTTTCACTTACTTGTTAAATATCACGTCAGTGAGATTGAGGGAGAAAAAATGAACTGTGTTGGCTGTGTGAGCTCCAACATCCCTGATCCTGTCACTGCGGTTTATATTATCTAATTTCTTTGGATCAAAGGAAAAGGTGGCAGAGGAAGGCTAAATTTGACGAAAAATTGTGAGACGAGCTTACTGACTCCTCACAATCGCCTCATTTTGTCTCATCCTCAGTTCATCAATGGGCGTCTGTTTCTCTGTCATCCTGTTGCCCAGTAAGGTGACGGTATTCATGAAACACTATAGTGACATTTGTTTCTCAAAGGTCTTCATTTATTGAGGACAGTCTTTCAGGAAGTTGTGAAAGGGCCTGAAAGTAAAGTTAATTTAAAAAAAAATTAAGTTATTCCCATTCTTGTTAGCTGCAACACCTTGTCTAACAAGTTATTTGGTTCAGCTACATGTCCGTTATGTGGAAAACCATTAAAGTAAACAGGAATCTTTCTAAAAGGAGAAAGAAATAACTGTAATACAACTCCCAACAGCATTGTTAAAAAACAAATGTACATAAAGACACTTGTTCGCTTGTTCACACTGTGTTTTTTTGTGTGCATTATTGTCTTATTTCAGGGTTAACATACAGTATATTTGTACCATACTGTGTATGTAGTTTGGTTAGTTTTGTAATGTTTTTATGTACATTCTATTTAATGTAATTTAATTTAATATAGGTCTTTGTAGATCTATTATATGCTGCATGAGCCATTTCACATAGTATCACATGGTAATTTTTGGCACTTTTGATAACTTTTAAGAACGAATTGTCATTAACTTTAATGTCACTAACTGTATTTTTTTGTCATTTTTTCAGGGGTTAAGCCTCAGAGTGTAGCCTGGGGGAGAATGCTGCCAGCCAGAGGTAAGAAAAAATATTTATATAGTTTATATAGTGTTTTGTGTTTTACTTGCCTTGAAAACTAAAGGTTTTTTGTCCTTAATGACCTTGACCAAGCTGCTAGCTAGCTACAGATTAGCTAAACTAGCTCGGCTACTAGCTAACGCAAATCCTTAATTTTATGGCAAACCCCTTGTTTGTAGTCATACACCAAGGATTAATGATATTATGACATCCTGGAAAAACAAATAAGACAACAAACATTTTCCTTACATGTGAAATTTCCTCAACTGTCATCGTCTCTCTGCTTTTTGTGTCTATTAGCGCTGCAATAATCAGTTGATTAACTGTCAACAAAGTATACAAATTCTCTGAATATTCTTGAGTTGAGGACAAAACAAGACACTTGATGATGTCATTTTGGGTTTTGGGAAACAGTGATCGACATATTTCACCATTTTCTGATATTTTATAGGCCAAACAACTAATCGATTAATCGAGAAAAAACCCCAACAGATTAACCGATAATGAAAATAATGGTTAGTTGCAGCCCTAATGTTTATTATTTTTCCCTTTAGGTGTTGGCATTGGAGTAAAACCTGGAGGTCAGTCATTACACTCCATCGTTTACGGATTTCTAAAGTGCAAATATGTGTAACTAATGTTGTTATTTATGTTAATATGAAATGTTCACTCTTCACTTTAGATGGACAAATGACAAATTTGCATTGTTAGTATTAAGAATGTAACAAGAACACATATCTCTTGCTTGAACTTTTGACTTATTCACAGCTTATGGAGATTGTTTGGTGTAATAAAATCACTGACTGTTGGTACTTTTTCGAAGTAGCAGGTGCCCTTGGAGCACTGGGGAGCCGATATGGCAGCAAAGCAATGAAGACTGGAAGTATGTTTAACTTCCTGCAGACAGAATGATCTTATATTAGTTTCATGTCATATACTGTAAGTAATGTTTACATTTTTCCCTTTTTTTTTTTTTTGTAAATCTTAGTTGGACGTTATCCAGCGGCTCAGCCTGGTGCTGGTAAGTTGTCAAAGAGCAAATCTATACACATGTATAATGCATGTTGCAGCACTAGTAAACCTGTATAACTTATCAGTTGTCAAAGGCAGGTTCATGTATACTTTAGCCAATAAAACAACCAGCAAAAATGTTTAATGTTCATAAAAATACAGCTACAAAATCTAAAGTTAAATATGTATTCTTTGTTTCATTCATGATCATGCCATTATTGATACTCGAAAAGAGGAAGAGAGTGTTTTTGACTCTTCACTGGGTTTAAGTTTCACCCAATTTGGGGTCAACATAGCACCCCCACCTCCAACGAAAAACCATAAATAGAACCATACAACATTGGCTTAACTTCTGTTATTTTGACCCAGTGTTACACATGACAAGCCTTAGCTAAAAACTGTCAGAAATATATTGTTTCTTGTACAAAAAACAATGCACATATGACATTGAAAATATACACAAGTTATTAACAATCAATAACAAACCCTGACATGTAAGTTTAAAAAGAGTAGAGTAGATTATAACAAGCTTTAGTCTGAGTAAATAACCCAACAGTAAAGTAAAAAATAACTGGGTCAAAACAACCCTTTGTCTTGTTGAGTGGCTTCCTGGGTAACGTTAACCCAGTATTGGTGCCATATTGACCCAAGCTGATTCTTATTGCAAGGTGAAAAACTCCTCTTCTCTGTAGTGCTACAACAGAGAAACAACCCTTGTATCATAAGTCTGAATGATGATAATTGTTGGGAGACTCTTACTGTTCAACAACAACGTGAAATGTGGTTCCTTTCATCGTTTCCACAGGGGGTTACAGAGCTCTCGGAGTAGGAGGTAGAACAAGCCTGAAGCAAGGTGGATATGTCCCCCAGGGAGCCAACGGTATATATCAGTATAACCGCTTATCAAACCCTCACAGCCTGCTTTATTTTTATTATCTTCCCCTGACTGCTGTCGTAGATTACTTATTGGCTCCATGTGGATAATGAAATTTAATAAAGCATTAAATAAATTTGATTTTACTGTATATCTTTCTTCTGATTGCAGGCGCCAGTCTGGGATTGGGGGCTGGACTTCCAAATGGACTGGGAATGGGTTTGGGCCAGGGAGGGAAACGTGGTAAGACTGGCATTAAAAGAAAATATAATCTACTTGATATATTGATTGATATTTCATATAGATATTGAATCAACACATTCAACTCTTTAATATGTGTTGATGGCTGCTGAATCCCCCAAGAGCAAAAATCACAAGGACAGCACTCCGATTAAATGTTTATTCATGCACATGCCTGAATAAATATTTTATAAGCAACCAAACCCAGCTGACAAATTCGTTAAAGAACATTTTATTGACCCACCGCTATGTGAAAAGCTTCCATCTGTCATGAGTGTCATATTAAAGGCCCTGAAACCTATTTTCTGAATGTGCCTCCTACTACTCCTCCTACAACATCCACAGTCCTCCTTCTGTGCAAAAATGTATTTAAAAGTTTATATGAAGCTAATATGAAGCTTCAGTCGTCCAAATGAGTCAAATCAAGTAGATATCTTTCAACGTTACAGTTTTTTTATTGCGAAAGTCCCTCTTTTTGTTACTATACTTCCACCGCAGCTCAACAGGGAAACACTGTCCGAGGAAACACAAAGAGGGAATTTGATGCTAAAAAGACTGTAAATGTGTCAGATATCCACTTGATATGACTAACTCAGACTGCTGAAGCGTCATATAAGCTTCAGATAAACTTGGATGTAATGGATTTTGGCCCCCATCACTAATTTTAATAGCCAGTATGAACAGGAGGAATGATTACAGCGAGGAAAACCTCTTTCAGTGTTCATATGGACATCTGACTGTTGTTTTAAGACAGACTTGAAAAAGGTGAACCCGTCCTTAAAAGAAAACAGTTAACATTAGAACAGTTTTAGTTATTTCACATGATATATCTCTTTGTTTTTGTCTGTGCTTTTCTTATTGAGTTGAATGGGGGCAGTTAGAAAAAGGTGATGGCATATATTTCCATGCACCAATCAGAGTTCAGCAATATTTGAAACCAAAACTGATGACAGTTGAAGGTTTGTTTTCTCATGTTTCCAGACCACAGTTAATTAAATCTGATCAAATTACACCCACACAGCTCTGACGAAGCAGATTAGCTAATAATTACTATTTAAATGTTATAGAGAAACACTTAAGATATAAACCAGATTTTCAGGGGGATTTTAGCAACACAAGTGTGTCTGTCACAAGTTGGGGGTTGTTCACAGTTGTGTTCACACCTAGCAGACGAAATCTCTATGCTGCATGCAAATAGCAGAAAACTGTCAAGACTGAAATAAAGGTGTTGAACCACTGAACGAGAGACATGAAACTCATACAGATTAAACAGATTTTATTTTTTCCATAAGAGGCATTTATGTAATTATCTTCTTGTTGTGTGTCTTGTTTTTTGACATCACACTAAAGCAGCTAATTGTCAAAAAAAACCCCAAAGATTGTGTAGCAATTTGAATGATCTGTGTAATGTTTTAGCTTAAAAAAAATGAGACAAGGACGAAGACTAATCTCATCAAACATTTGGGCTTCAGCTGTGGAAATCTTTGTAAACAAAAATTAACTCTGTGTCTCTGTGACTTTCCAGTTTATGGCGCCGGCGTTGGCACTCTGCCAGGTAAATATTTATCTGATTTGTTCCACAATTTTCTAACACTCTTTACCCACATGAGAGTACACACAATGAATTACCCTCCTCTGTTAGCTGTCTGCTTGTTTGTTTGATATATCTCAGCTAAGTGGCACTCTGTCATTGTCTGTGAGCATGATATATATGGGGCAGATCGCATCTCATGCAGATAAATGATGTGTCCTTGTAAAACAGAGTTCAAGGCGCTAGTAATGTCATATAAGTGCTTGTCAGATGTTAAGATTGGCTCTATGAACTTTGATCTTTGTTTTCTTGTCAGGATATGGGACTGTACCCGGCATGGGCCAACCCGCAGCCCGATCAGGTCAGTGATGAGTCTTGTCTTAACTTTTTATTCCATTCAGCTATGATTTGTATGCGGGAGGGTTATTTTCTTATGTCTCATCACTCTTAACATGACTGATAGCATCACACTTATATGCTGTCAGTCATAAACATCAGGTTCATCACAGAAGAGAGTTTGATAATCACATTGTTTAATCCATAAGGTGACTGGATAGTTTTGTAAAACTGATGTAACCAGTCGTCCTGTTTCACTGAACTGAGCCTGGAGGAGATCATGTGTTTGGTTGTGTGTGTCCGCAGCTATTCTTGCACACTACTGGACCCATCACCCTAACATTTTTAGTGCACATTTATGACTGTATGCTCAAGGACCTCTCATGGTTACAGTGACTCACGGTTGTTGAAAAACCTATTTTATAACATGTTTTATGCCACCATTGACTGCTGACTCCAGCAATCGGCTAGGCTAAAAACAAGTCTGTTGCAGGCCACATTTTTGGCCTTTGTCGTGACTCAAAAACTGACATCCATGGTCTAATCTTGAACTGGAGCATCTGTAGATTAATTCCATGGCTGATATGTTATGATCCACTAAAGTTAGGCACGATACGAGATGAATAATATCCCCACTTCTCTTAGCTTTGCCGCCATCTTGACTGTAAGGGAGCCGGGAGGGACAAGTGAGTGAGAGTCAACCAATGGGTGACGAAACGGTGGCTACGTCCATATTTTTTTTACAGTCTATGGGTACGACATGCAACACAAGTCCCCCGGCTAGGAATAAAACCGTGGATATTGCGGTTATGTGGTGTGTGCCTGAACCATCAGGCCACCAGGGTGCCATACATCCGTTGTCGTCTTTGTTCTGTGTTGTATTTGTCTGTAACCTCTGTGAATTCGGTGTCTTCTTCACTGATATTGGGTTCATGTTGGTTTTCGCATGACGTGACGTCTATCTAATATTAACCATCAGCTCAGCTCGGCTCTATTTTGTTTGCATAGGATAGATTCCCATGTTTGACTGTGTATCAGTGTTTCATCTGTGTTTCATGGTGCATTAGTTGCCCAGCTCTTATTGCCACACTCAGTCTGTGAGTTGATCAGAGTTAATGAGAGTTAATGTGTGTGGATTACTCAGTGCTGTGGTTTACAAGAGCTGAAGGAGCTACTGGAAAGTAGGATATGCAGCCTAAATACACATTAACAACTTGATTATAATGGGATTACCTAGAATTTTGCTCACGTATTTGATTTATTAGGCTGCAAAAACAAATCACTCACACACACTCCGTTTTGTTTGGGCCATTACATTTTTAAAATCTACTATCATATGTTGGTCACAGTTCTGGTTCACTGTAATTGGTTTATAGTATGCATGCAAACGTTAAATAAAAATCTAATGAGTGAAACTGCATTTTAAAAGCGGAATTATTTAAATCTAAATATTTTTCACTTTTAAAACTGTTTTTTTTTGTATGTTTCTGCTCCCATGTCTTATCAGTGTTTTACTAAACTTTATCTGTCAGTTGTCTTCGTCACATGCCGATGCTGTCTGAGTCAGGCGGTGTGTCTTTGTCCTGCGTTGTAACATCGATGTGTTTTATGCCATTGCAAGATCGGCAACGTCTTGTTGTCATGGCATAATTTGGGTTTTGATGCTCTGACTCAGTGTAGTATTAATGTATTTCCCCCTTACTGTGTTGCAATAATTGTGTGTTGATTCTTTGTTGTGTCATTCTCCAATTATGGTGATAATTCTGTCCTTTCAAGCTGGGCTAATTTCACACCATAATGGATTTTGTGTTGACTTTGATCGGTCTCGAAGTACTTCTCTTTGGGTACTGCTTACTCTAAGTACGATGTGTTATATTGCAATCAATGCTCTGATATACACATCGGTAACTTTAAATTTAAATACAGAACTCTAAAATGTTTGCCACTGGCCACTACAGTGTGCTGTTGACCCTTAAAGAAACACCACCAAGAAGTCTGCATAATGATATTTCTCTGCCAGGTGTGTCTGCAGCAGACTTGGGCCAGGCTGTTCAAGATCTGAAGACAGCAAAAAGCAGAACACTTGGTTCCTTGTTCCTTGGACCTGAAATGCCCGACATGAGGAGAAGCAGTATAATCGGTCACACTGCTCCTGAATTACAGAAAGAAACTGGCTTTAGACCTGATGTACTGTCACCCGGAACACAGGTCAAAAGCCTTGATCCACTAGTAAAGTCACCGAGTCTTGGACCTACGACATTTCTTGATAAGATAAGTAGAAGTCTTGGTCGGCCCGTTCCACCAGCACGAGGAGGAGAAATTTATGGGCTTACATTCTCACAAAGAAAGAGCACTGCAAGCCATGGAGCCACAATGGCCACTGGAGGTGCACGACAGCAACACCCTGTTGATGAAGACAACATCAGAAATCTGGGTTCCTCCAGAGACTATGATTCATCTATTCAAAAAAGTCAGCAAGCCAGAAACTATGGATCCACTAGAGATTTGTCAGATGCATCAGAAATGGAAAAATACCGTGAGCTGTTGGCTTCAGAAGCACAGAGGGCTCAAGGTTTAGCACCTCAGCCTCGTATTGGTAAAGACGGCAAACATCTCGGTCTTGCAACTCCTCAAGCACAAGGAGAGGAAACATATCAACTTTCACAAAGTCAAGATACCAGAACCTATATATTCTCTCTTCCTCCACCGAGTCAGAGATCCAGAATCTATTTATCTGCTGGAGCAGACGGGCAGGGTGTTGAAAACCTTGAGCTTGCAGGTAAATACCCAAACAGCCTTAAAATCAGTGGGACTGTAGTTGCACAAAACCATAATCAGGCTTCTGCAAATCCTCAAATGCAAAGAGTGGAGAGCAATGTACCGGTGATCCCAGGTGCAAGTGGAACCAAAAATTTAGCTTCAGCAGGAGGGCAAGAAGGAAAAGGCCTTTTCCAAGCTGAACATGATGGCAGAGAGCCAAAAGCTCTCGATATCCCAGAGCAGACTGGGAGGAGTACCCAGGGAACAAGTAAGAGCAAAGCTTTGTATTTTTCACCATCTCAATGCCTTTGTGTATGTCATATTTGTCTTTTTTTGGGGGAAGATGATCCAGTCTTGAGATGCACACCATATTCGTCTCCTGAATTCCACCTTTACTATTTGCCTCTAAATTACCCTGCTTCTGTTTGAGGTTTCTTCTGATTTATTTAGTAATGCCATCTTGTTCTGGTGCCTGTTGTCTTTGCAGATTAGTGTCTAAACAAATTTATTTTCAGATGACCCTTTTGAAATGTTTTTATAGGACTTCTAACTAAAGCCCTTCAGCTGACTAATCTATTACCACATCTACACGTAGCCACTTCATGTGTCATGGGAATATTGGATAACAATCCAATATCAAAAAAGCCGAGAAGAAATGCAACCAAGACACATCAGAAGTGAATCACCATCCAATTAATGTATGGTGAGCAAAACCTTCTCACGCTTTTGTTCTATCCATGTGAGTCATTCGTGGTTGTTGTTTGTTGCTTGGTAGCTGCTCACTAGCTAGCTAAACGTGTCAGTGCTTACTTTGTGCTTAGCATGAGAAAACCAAAGTAAACACAGTTAGACTTCTTATTTGGCTGATGGAGATGCACACAATTAGCTAGTCAAGTCAAGTCAGTTTTTTTTATACAGCCCAAATATCACAAATTTGACCCAATTTGTACAACATATGACACACTCTATTCTTAGACCCTTTTAAAGTGTAAATAAAAGTGGATATTTATCTGCATATGAGTCACATGAATGTGTAATAAGGGCCATGAAACCCTTAAATACAGACTTTGTTTGCTCTATGATCTTGCAATGGTTGATTTAGTTAACTTGTTCATTACTAAGTGGGTATATTTCTGATGACATATATGACTTTGGAGATACAGTTAGTATCTGATTAGGTTATCATTTAAGGTGTATGTGAGTAACATTTAGGATAGATGGAGCCGTTAAGTCTTTAGCTTCCTGATGAACAAGTTCTTCTCACACAACAAGTTTCTCTTGTTGTGTGTTTGGTTCTTTGACGTCTGTTTGCATGTTTGTGTTTTGTTGGTGCTGTTGTTGTGCTTCAAGCCATGATCAGGATATCGATACTCACATTTACATTATAAAGCTTGAAGCTGCGATATATGGATTATGCTCGTCTGTATTTTGAAGCGTTTGTAAGCTGTGATCAGTCTGTTGTGATCTTCAGGATATGATAATGGACCTGGAGTAGAAAACAATGCTGAAGATTGAAATGGCAATCGATTACTTGTCTTAATATCGTAATAAAATATCTCAATATAATCTCAATATTTGTTGTGATCTCCAGTTCATGGACCAGCAGCTGGAGAGACCAGTGGCACTAGAAATGGTAAAACCGTTGCTTGGCACGCTGAACGGTGTCCTTGTTTAATTTCACCTTTACATGGACGGAGAATCATAGGTTTAAGCTTCTGACAGATCTGTAATTAGAGTAATTTTAAGTTTTCTGGTATCCAGGATATGATCCAGGAAATACAGCTCTGAATAGATCAATTGTAAACTGCTTCCATACCTGTCTCCAGGCCTATACCATCACAGGATTTAACATGTTGGAAAAAAGAACTAATCTTCCTGACTTTAGACACAAAATAGATTATTATTATTAATAGTAATTTTGGTCACTACGCTTAAGTCCAGGTGCTGCAGGGCCCTAAAGCTGCTCACAGGAATGACAAGCACCTGCTAATCTCTTAGGAAATCTCTCTGCTACTTTTCTCAGCGTTTAAACTTATAGTGAAAGTGCAACAAGAGTTTTGAATTGTTGTGGTAAGAGTAGAAATAGAAAACTGAGCATACAAACAATCAGTCTGAATCAGACAGACAAGTACGATATTGGGTTTCCAGTTTCTTATGAAAAGGTATTTCGGTATGGTCACAAATTTTCACAAACCTCATGAGTGCAAACACTACTGGACATAATTTAAATTGTATTTAACAGAATTTGCTTTGCAGGTCTGTGGGTGATAATATTGAATCCGAACACTTTCACTGTGTAAAAATATGTGAAAGTGACACTTGTAGAAACCAACCAACAGAGAAGTAACACAGGAACCTGAATCTCAATGCTGCTCAGTCTCATTTTAGATCTTACAGTAGATTGTACAGTTGAGTCTCACTGTTCCTTTTTCCGTTGTAAAGTTTGTTTACTTCTTGGTAACAAGAAGCGTGTGTCTTCTGATTATACTAAATCAATGCTGGGTGCTAAAAGTACTGATCTGTTTGTTTTTCCGATCTCTGTTCATGTATTGAACTCAGACATTTATGCGTCACTAAACATACTGTACTTTAATATCTGCTATGCTGTGTTTGTCTTGAGTATTAGCTTGAGATACAGCCTCATTCATACAGTTGCAAGGTACGCTTGCTGTAATTGGAAAGGGTGTTTTTTTAAATGAGGAAATTCTTGTTGTTACAAATATTGGATTCTCCTTTAAGCCAGAAACAATAAGTTATCGCGCCTGTTCTTGGTACAGTTGTCTATGGAGGATTTATCACTAATACTTTAAGCTCTGCATTATGCGTCTCGTTCTGTGTTTGCTTAGAATTGATTCAGCTGATGATCTCTTAATCACAAATCTGGTTTTCCAGGCAAAGAGCTTCAGATTTTTTTATTTTATTTTATATCTACTTATTATTATTATTATTATTATTAAGGAAAATCTAGATTTTGTCCAGTCAACATTGGTTCTTCTTATCGTTTTCAAATTTGTGTTTCAGGTTGTCAGATACTCGTGAAGCAAAGAAACTTTGTTTTCAGAACAAAAGTTACAAAGTGCTTTACAGGAAGATGGAAAGAAAGAGTGAGACAGATGAAACAAAGACAGAAATAATATGCTTTTTGTGATTTTCTGTCATTTATATCCTGTTATAATGTCAGGTGTCTATATTAAACATGGTCAAAGGTCCGAAACTTGAGGTGAACGTATGTAAAAATGCTCCCTGAAAGTCAAAACCCAGGGCTTCAGCCTGCTCTGAACACTTTGTTTGCAAAGTTACCTCTACTTCCCCATCGAACAGATGTCAGATTGTTCACCGTCGTTCAGTGGCCTTTGTTGCTAAGATCGTTGCTATGGTTGTACCACAGGTTGTTCACGTTTTCCACTCACATATTTCGGATCAGATTTGGGCTCCGACATGTACAGATGTATTTGACAAGTTTATATTTCAAGTAAAGAATGTGAAAAAGAGGGGAAATCAGACTGCTAGTGTTTGTTTGAGCTGGCGGACGTTTCTGGCAGCCTGTGGGAGCTGGCCAATCAGAACAGAGTGGGGTAATTGGGGGGCCTTACAGAGACAGGAGCTAAAACGGCCTGTTTCAGACAGAGGCTGAACTGAGGGGCTGCATAAAGAGCCAGTATAAGATAAATAAGGAGTTTTTTTGAACTATAAATCATGCAAAGATATTCCAGTAGAGCCCCAGAATGAAAATATAGACCTGGAAATGTGCAGGATACGTCTCCTTTAAGAGATGCTGAAAGAAGTTTCAAGATCTAGTGTTGTGTTTTTGTAGGATTTAGTTGTCTCGGTACCCAGCAGAGAAACCATCCAACCCTGGCAAAGATGTTGAATTGTATTTTATGCTTCTTTGTTCCACTGACAGCTGCATGTGTCAAACACTCTGTTTACAGCAACAACCAAATCTTGTGTATATAGAAACTACTGAGTGAGGAGGGAAATTATGTCTCAGCTGAATTGTGTGTTTGAAATAGGATTTTGATTAAAACCTGATGTGTCTACTTATGTCTGCATAGACGTCCAGCCAAGAGCAGTATCGTGTGATCGATACTCATGTTTTTCTCTATAAATGTTCTCATTAATGTTTTGTAAAAACAAAAAAAAGTGAGGGATTGTGTCGCTCTGGCCTACAGCCAATCAGAGGAGGATTCAGCTGATCTTGTGTTGTCTTCCTCCACAGGCTATAACGGTGGAGTGGGAACCTATCCTGGAGCAGGCCTGGGCCCTGGAGGCTACGGTCCAGGTAATGTTATACAACACAGGAAAAGTAAAAGTCCTTGTTAGCAGATGGAGATGTTTATGTAGATTTAAAATACCTGTGTGGTGAAGGATTTCCATGCACTGCTCACAGGTTTGGGACAGGGAGCGTACCTGGGTGGCGCAGCTGGAAAACTTGGAGGTAAGCATGTACATTTTTCCTCCATTCGTCTTGTCTTTGTTTTGATTGAGGGGTTATTCTCACTTTCTTCCTTTTGCACCATGTCCAAACTCTTTCTCTCTCTCTCTCTGTAAAATAAATCTCAGCTGCTGCTCTTGGACAGGGAGGGTATCCACATGGCGTTGCAGGGAAGTCAAACGGTAAGGCTTTAAAGTAATTATTCTGTCTGTATATTATCCTTTCTTTTCTTTCTCGGTTTTTGCTCTGACGCTTGATTATTTAAGGCGTCGTCCACAAACCTCATGACCCTTTATGCAAATATAGAAGCTTGTCTGAAAACACAGATTTAATAAGATAATCAGGACTTTTCTCCGTCTGAATTTTAATGTTTAGAAGGTGAATAGCAGCGATGACTCACAGCCTATCATGTTCCAGACAGGAAAAACTCAGCTGCTACTCCTACTTTGCCTTGTAAATTAATCATTTGCTTGTGAGTCTCATTAGTTTAAAAAAAAAACAAAACTGTGTCTCCCTGAGTTCATCTTGCCTTCAAGGTCATAGGAGTCGCTACTTCGCTATGTTGTAAATAATTGATAGTGCTTTTAAAAAGTAGAAGACAACAACAATGACAAAGGATTACACTCAAAACCATTTCACTCATCCCCAAAATTGTTCCTCTGTGAATCTCTTTGTTCTTTTTTTTTTTGCATGGAAATAAACATTCCTTTGAAGCTTCAGAGCCAGCCATGTTTCATATTTGTCTCAAATACTGATGTGTTTTGTCATCACAGGCTATGGTGATGGAGCAGCAACAGGATACCTCGGTCCAATGGCGGCCAATGGCTACGGTAAGTTGGCAGCTCATCAGTGCGTGCACATGAGAAATTCAAATCCCGCCAGTCAAATTGTGCACTGTGCAAAGGACGAGAAGGTAACACTGAAGACAGTTTAAACTGAAGAACCACAAACTTTAACCTTGAAGCGTGAATTTTCTGCCTGGAATGACCGAGGGATCGTTCTTCATTCTGTTTGGTGTCAGAGTGAATCTGCATCAAAGCCGTCACTGACAGGAGGGATGATACTCAGGCTGATGCTTTGTGTTTCCTTGTTCTGCTCTTACTGTCGGTGCAGAGATGTTGGTGCAAAAGCTTTTTTCGGCATGTGTGCACAAGACTGTCTTGACCCTTTTCTATCCTTTTGGTAGTGAGTATAGTCAGAAATGTTAAATACAGCACTGCCTCTGAAATAAGATTATCTTTGAAATTGAGTTTTTAGATGTAAATGTGATCTTTGAAATGTTTTAACATCTTGCTTCTCCTCTCAACAGGTTACCCAAATGGGAATGGGAATGGAAATGGGAATGGTTATGGCGATGGTTATAGAGCTGGTGAGTACCGTCTAAAAAATAAAAAGTGGAAAAAGGTGGAAACTTTAAAAGTCATTAGCTCCAAGACATAATTATAATGCTAATTAGAACTATGTTTCAGGGCATGGTTACCCTTCAGAGTTAGCTGATGTTGCTGAGAACAAAGCAGGGAAGAGTCAAGGTAACAATTTCGAGGCGTAATAACCCGCTAAAACCCGTAAGAGGTGATGGCACTAACCCATAGATGCATAACCTGCGACTAAGATAAAAATAAAAATAAAAATAAGAGGCCATCAGGAAATAAACACTTCTTCTGCTGAACACGTCCAGTGTGGTCTGATATCCACTGGGTGTAGCTATTGTCTCTTATTTATAGAAACTGACCAGTTGAATCTGGTGGTTTCTGACTTTCTGCTCCTGTAGATGCTTTTTCTGACAGTTTTATTTAAATGGGTGAATTGGTTCATGGATCAACAGCGTCTGACCTTCACTTTTATGTGTGTCTTGAATTTTCTATCCCTCAATACAGGAGCCTACGCCGGACAGCCCCAGGCAGCGTATGGTAAGAGAGATTTACGATTGAAGCAGCATCAGGGACAAGAGCTAATGTGTGTTCCTCTGGCTGCTGTACACTGTCAAAAATGCACCGAGACAGGACCAAATAGACAGCAATGGGACTGTGGGAGCCTCCATCAAAGCTGTAGAGTCCTAGTGGATAAAGATAATATGAACAAATTGTTGTTCTTCACAGCGTGCAAAGCTGCAGACTGTGTAATAGTTTAAGTGTGTTCAGTTGTGTGTGTGCGTGTGTGTGTGTGTGTGTGTGTAGCATTTGATTATCTAATAAAAAGATATGTAGTTCCAATCAAATGCTACAGCTAAAAAGTCAAATCACCCTTTACTTGTCTACAAAATCTCAGCCAAATCAGTTATTTTTTGAGAAACTGTTCAAACCAACAGACAAGCTGGAGGGAAAAATGCCAATTCACCAAACAGAGCTCTGTGAAAATTTTCCGTGATGTTTGAAAACTTGTCACTGAAGCCCCCGTTGTCTTCTTTCAGGACCACTTGGTGCAGGACTGGAATCGCCCGCCGGTAAATATGGTGAGCATAGCTGACGTGACCTCATCCTTCAGTCGCACTATTAGTCAGACTTTTGTCAATGTGGCTTTCTGTGCATGAGTCAGACTTTGGCTAGAGAATAGCATGAAGCTGTGTGATAATGTGTGCAGGTGAAAAAAGAAAGAAGAGATATGAGTCAGTTTGTCCATCTGATTTTTTTATTTTTTATTTTTTTCCCTGCAGGAGGAGGAGCTGCTCAGGTTCCTTATGGTGGAGCTCCAGTGATTCCCACTGGACTGGAGGGTAAGAGCTGCACGTGCTCTCAACTTTGCAACCTTAATCCCTGTAATTTAGAGTCATTGTATTAAGTTACATCAAGTGATGCATGATAAGAAGTTCTGCCTCGGCCACTGAAAATACTAATTAAACAAATTAAACAGCTTAAAAAAGTTTAGTGTCACGCTGCAGGTTGTACATGAGAAACGATTTGTTGTTAATTCTAAGATTATTAATTAACACTAATCCTTGCGGCTGTACAAGCTACTAAAATGTACTGAGCCTACTGAGAAAGGATGTGGGTTTACTTTAACCCACTGAGGTCAGTTCTTCTTCTATGGTGACACTTAGCTCGCGTCTCGCAGTGTCACATCCTTTGATGGGGGGGTTTGAGAGCCACCTCAGCTGCCCATCTTGAAACTTTGCACTGAGCTCAGCAAAGGTTTCAGTTCATATGGGTTAAAATATACAGTTCAGTAGAGCTGTAGTGATAAGTGGATTATTTTGATAATTGATTAATCGTTTTAAGGCAAAATTCTTGTATTCTAGCTTCTTAAATCAGTTTCTTTACAGTTAACTGAATATCTTTGGGTGTTTGGGACAAAACAAGACATTTGAGGTTGCATCTTGGGCTTTGAGAAACAAGCAAAGCATATTTCACAATTTTATGACATATTATAGACCGAACAACTAACCAACTGATCGAGAAAATAACTGACAGAACTGATAATGAACTGATAATGAAAATAATCGTTAGTTGCAGCCCTAATAGACATACCCCAACAGAAGATAGGTGGGCCTTATCTAATGTGAGCCTGCCAGAGGAGCGACAGGAATAGAATGAGAGAGGAAGGTGGCGTGTTACTGATAGCGATATCTTTAGGGTTGAGACCGCTGTGACGGACACTGAACAATAACTCTCATCCAGCTGATTCCAGTCTTGCACCTAATTTAACTGAAACCAGCCTGAAGCTCAGTTCTCGTCGCAAGAGGAACGCCGGGTCCGGCCCCAGACACCGTGTGGAGAGTGCGAAGTGACTTTTTCTAGACTTAGGCAACCAGTTCACTCAGTATATGATGTGGCATGGTAGTAGCTGGTATAGTCATAAGGCTGGGTGGTGATTAATTCCCCTACACCTACACCTAACGACTGATCCTTCCCAGCACTACCTGTCATGACACCTTGAAACCAGTCAGTGGTAAACTGGATCCAACTATGAGTTAAAAACTGGGGAAATGGAAAATGATTTAAACACAGTGTCTCTTTTTTGTCTGTAATAAGGATTAGAGTATTACAATGAGTAATACGTCACAATAATACACTCCAAGGTGTCCCTATATATGTAAATCATGTAATCAATTATTATTTTTGATCATCAGGACACATTTGATTGATTTGACACAATAAACAAAATAAAATCAACACCCAAACGATTCATTTCATTACACCAAGACAAACTGTTGTTTTAGTTTAACACAACATCACATGTGACTAAATACTGATTCGACGGCTCTGTTATCCCTGCAGGTGACGTCGGCTACCCGTACGGCGCTCAACACCTCGGCCCCGTCGGTGAAAGCGCCAAAGCCTCAAACAAAAATGGTGCGGATGGATGAATGTGTGCAAGCTGTAAAGTGTGAGAAACTATGTGTAATGGAAAAAGTTCAGTTAAACCTGTGTCTGTTCTCTTCGGGTGTTTGTGGTTATTTTTCTACAGCAGCTGTGTGTTGGTTAGATTTTATTTAACCTAACTCAGATAAACTGAACAAACAATACTAAAAAGGTAAAACTGAGATAAGACAACTGACAGTAGTTTAACAAAGAGTTTACAGTTGAACTCAGCAAGAGAAACCTCATGAACCTTAAGGCTTTCTCTCATATATCTGCATTTGCATTATGGGACAGACCACAAGTACGTCTTGTGATGTGAGATAATGCTGCACTGTGTGTGTTCATGTCTCAGTGTGTCGTATCTGTCTGCAACAACAACATTTCTCTTCTGTTATGTCTTACCATTGTTACCCCCTCTTGAAGTTCACATGTTTTGTGTTGTTTCAGGAGCCGGAGCAGGATACGGAGTTCATCAAACAGGTGAATTTTCATGCATTCGTTCATTTAAACATCTCCTCACACCCCTAACTGTGCAGTAGGGGTGTGAGTTAAAAAGTATGAAGCATAACAAAAACAAAACATTTTTAGAGTGGATATGACTTGTTACGATAATGAGTCAGCTCTTTGTGTTTGAGCTGTAGCCACTCTCTGACAATAATGTGTATGTGTGTGTGTGAAAGAGAACAGTAATGACTAAGGTACAGAAAAAAAGAAGGCTGGTTCAGTTTGGAGTTTACTTTGAGGCCTCACCAGCAGTCAGCCCTAAACGGCGTTCATCACAGAAGCTCCTGTTTGAGTTTTATTGTCTGTTATTGTTGCAAATGGGGAAAAAAATGGAGTTAGTTGGCTTAACAGCTCTCAGTAAAGACAAATGGGTAAACAGCAGCTGAACGAAGGCGACTCTCGACGCTGTTAAACATGAGCAATGAACACACACGGGTCCTGTTTCACACGCAGATGGTGTCAGCGTTTTAGCTCCATAAATGACGGTCCCTCGCAAATTTGCAGATAAATGTGTGAGCTCTACAGTTTTGTTGCATAATATGTTTTTTTTTTATCTCTTTTGATTAGTCAAATGTGATGAAATGAATGCAAGTCGCGGCTTACATGCAAATTTGTTGAAGCTTCATGTTATTCTCCCTTTTATTCTACATAAAAACACTGAATCAAGATTTATCTCCTGTCCTGGCTGATAATGTAACTTCTCTGTATGTGTTTGTTTAGGTTACGGCGCACAGCTAGGAGCAACTCAAGATGTCTTGGGTAAGCAAGAAAAGAAACCCAGACTTCCTCAATAACGATCAACTTCCACTCACTTTGCTGTTTCCTGTGACCTTATTAGTCACGTCTTCTTGCATAATATCACTGCACATATTTTACTGCATGTTTTTTTGTACAAAATAGCTCTCATATCTTACTTATTGTGCGGTTTTGCATGTGTCTTGATATTACTGTGCTTACATATGACATACAAATTTTTCATCCTGAGTAAGAACAAGAGGCGAAGCTGCTTTTGTTAAATGAACTCTGTCTCTGTGCTGACATGTTCCTTTTACATGCTCTGAACATGTACTTTTTTACTTACAGTAGCTTGCACACACAAAAAGCACAACTGCATGCATTATGGATTATTTTTCACTCAGGGGTGTGGAGGCTGCATAGTGAGTTAGCTGAGTCGTCTAATACAAGTCAAAAACCTTTTTTTTTTTATTTTTAGCATGTTTAACTGACTGTAGCTGTTTTGTTGGGGTTTTTTTGTTACTGCTGCTGTTTCCTTCTGAGCACATTTTTAACCGGATTGATCCTTTTCACAGGAGAGCCGGTTGGCAAATATGGCGGCGCTAATGGAAATGGATACAAAGGTAAGAATGAAATAGTGCATGAAGGTCCAATCAATCAACTAATTATAAAACAATGTAAGAATTCCACTTATTTTGACACATGTATTGATTCTTATCATCATAAAGAACATTTTCACTTTTTAAGAAACGTAGACTGAATTTAAAACTCCTCTGATTTGTTAACGAGGACATTTTTTAGTGTGTTGTGCGATCACACAATGTGGTCTTGTGGTAATCAGTGACAAATCAAATGCATAAATCTTTACTGATTGAGAATCACTGTCCTCCTTCCCTTTGTCTTTCTCTTTATCAGGCTAATTCAAATGAGCTGGACTTCTTCAAGTGGATCATTTCCATCATGTGTTCACTGTAATGTGTTTTTAAAGCTTTTTTTGTGTCTGTTTCTGTCCGGTTGTGTTGTCTGTTTTGTCTTTTTTTTAATTTTTTAAAATTTTTTTGTTAAAAAGCCCCTTGTCTTTCTCTGTAAGTGGAGGTTTGCTGTGCCCCACCAGTCTCATTCTGTCAAAGACTGGTGGTGAACATGAATAAGTGCAAGAAAAGTGTCTCTATGTTTCTGGAATGAATATTAAAATGATGAAATTTACTGTTTTAATCCAATAAATTATAAGTCAAATGATGCTGAATCGAAGCCTCTGAGTCATAACATTTACATCATGTTTACTTGTACACGTTGTTCTATTTGAAAGCCTCAACCAAGCCTCATCCGTGCACAGGAAGTTTTACCATTTCCTTTCTCATATAGGGCAACAGTACGTAAGCGAAAGATCACTGACGGAGAAAACAAAACTAAAACTAGTATTATGAAACATTAAATTCTGCAAAGAGTTCAGATATTCTACTTTTATTTAGAATAATACATGTCAAAAAATACAACAATGTGATTAAAATACATAAAGCACACCAACCATGTTATAAGTAGTTATGTAGAAACAGCAAAATGCATCAAACAAAATCTTCAAGTATGTAGGTCTTGAATATACAAACTGAAGTATATAAAAACTGAAGCATAATAAAGGTTGTGAATAAAAGCTGCATTAAACCAAACTCACATTTTGCTGTTAAAACAAGGCTGGTGTCTACAATATATACATACAGTATTATAGAGTATGATGCAGATATGTAGATACAGTTGATAAAAATGGGAATATATTACCTTCTACTTTTTTTATTCATATTTTAAATGTTTTAAAATCTTTAAATAAACTTAAAACAATAAATTTCAGTGACATGACTCTTTTTGTTCATGTAGATTGCAGAAAGCCTGCATTAGCAATTCTCTTTTGTCAAACACAAATCATTCAATATACAGAAACTGTAAAGTGAGCAATAGCATTTTCCTAATATTGAGTTGCCTTCAGCTTATCAGTTTACCAAATGAAAAGAGTAATGTTGCTATGTGAGCCACATTAAAGCCGTAGACGGTCTTCATATCACATCATCATACTTTCGACTCTCAGCAGTAAGACTCTGGTTTCTGTATGAGCTTGTTTCATTCACAAACACACCCATCTCTGACAGGATGGCCTTTGGAATAGGGTGGGCATGACGGGACACATAAAGCTTCTTCAGACTTTGACTCATAGGCGAAGGTTTATAGTCCGTGCATGACTTTCCGCTCAGATTCGGAGCACATGTCACCTCCACTTTGTAGAACAGCCTGCCGTGCTGCAGGTTACAGAGATCCGTTTTCACTCCCACATACGCAAATTGCTCACATTCTCCAAGCAGGTCGTCATCCCAGCCGCTGTCCTCATCCCACATTTCAAATCTCACTTTAGGTCCCGCAGACACATCCCGGCTGCCCAGGTCGACGATCATGTTCCAGTGGGGGTTGTTGTTGTTGTAAATGACAGGAGAACGCCGCACCATCTGCCCGTTGAAGGACACTTTCACGTAGCCGTCTGTGGCAGTGGTGTGGTCTCCCCAAAGACCGGTGGCATGTTGTACAGTTATGATGACCCGTGCCATGCCCTTACGGGTCGGGCAGCAGTCTGGGGTTACAGCGGGGTCATTGTGGCAGTTGCAAACGCAGGGATCCCTCGGGTTGTTCTTGCCGTTCTGACAACGGGCGCTGCAGTTCCTCATCAGGCCCTTCTCCAGGATGTAATGTCTAATTGCAGAGCGCACGTTCTTCCGGGCAGGCTTTTTGGCATCCAGTAACTCGTGCAGCGATTCCAGGGAATATGAGATTATGTCTGGATTCCGTGATAATGAGCTCAGCCAATCTGTGTAGGCCGATGGATTTTTGTCAGCAGAGAAGAGAAGGTCTGGCTCGGTGGTGTGGCCCCCGCTTATTTCTGTGAACCTGTAGAGAAAAAGGTTGTTTCAGTTGACCCAGTTTGTCTTTTCTGGTGCTGAAAATAGTTATTTGAAAGGAGTGTTTCCAGTCAAAGCATGCGAGTGAATAGAACACGTGACAAAATACACAAGAAAATGTTCTATACCTGTCGTTGAAGACGCTGGCGAACGCTGACTTACTCTCCGTCTTCTCACTGTCCTTGTTGCAGTGTTTTGCTTGGGTCTTCATTTCAGCTTTGATGCTGGCGGACGCCTCGACTTCCAGGCACATCTCCACTTCCTCCGAACTGAGGCCCTGCAGGCTGGCCTTGCACTCTTGGATGCTGGTCACAGAGTTAACACTTCCTCCCAATTTCACCTGAAACAGTCAAAATGCGTTACTGTCTATAATTTCACACAATCTGTTTTTTGGGGGGATGGGGGGGGGGGGGGGGGGTTGATAAAGTTGCTGTCTGTTTTCTTTGGTTTACTTTACCTTGGTGATGTAATGGGTGCCAAATTTGTCAATCAGATTGTAAAACCGTTGCTTGTACTCAGGGCTGTAGACTTTGGGCAGCTGATTCACTGCTATTTTAAACTCTCTATGCAACCTGGGCTTGCTAGACACTCGGTAACTGTTTCCAGTGAGATACAAGACAAAAAAAAGAAAAACCAGAATAAAACAAATATATAAAAAGTATTGCACTTAAACATTGAAGTCCATTAATTTTGTTCATTGCATTTATCTGTGCAAGTTTGCTGAAAAAACAAACAAACATTTTCTTACCTGTAGTACTCACAGGACATACTTTGGGTAGCAAAACTATACTTGTCATTCTTTGTTTTCTCCATGGAGTATTCAGCCAATTTAGAATTGGTGCCAGCCAGCATAAACGAGCCACTTTTACTACCCACATTAACATCCAGATTGGCTCCCCAGTTGTTTTCAACAGAAGATGTGCTGGAACTGAGCAGAGACTCACTGGATTTGTGGAGCGCAGTGGCTAATTTCATCCTGCAGGACTGCTTTGGCCTCCAGTCCACCACTGACAAGGGGAGCTTTTGCTTTTGGTTCTCCTGATAGGGGTTGCTACACAGGGTGCATGTTTTGTCCTTTCGTTTCCAGTGATTCATGTCGAGCACGAAGGCCCCCTTACGTTCCATTTTTGTGATATCGAAACCTTCCCCGGCCAAATTGGTGCCCGGAGCAAATTCTGCCTCTAGGCACTGGCTGGGTTTCCCTTCTGTGCATGATTGATACGTACACTGAGGCAGGGACAGCATGAGGCCGGCACAGATGCAAATATTTAACAGATACATGTTGACGTTATGTTGGGTGATAGATGTAAAATGATGGTTTAACCTGAAAAAAAAAATTTTTTTTAGTTGAATTAACATGAGCAAGTAAAGCTAGTTAGACATACCGTTATAATAAGAAGTGTTTTACATTTTGGGGCAGTGTTTTATCCATAATAAACCCCCTTTTTAGTCAGTTGTTATGTCCCATCCTCCTTCAAACATGCAGTGATAGACCTTAGATCGTAGACCACGACATTTTGGATAAATTCCACTCAGTTTTCTGGGTTCACCACATGAATGAGTCTGCTCTCCCGCAGGTAACAAATTACTTAATGTTATCTGCAGACTGTGAAAATTATGTTCTTTTATTTTCTGTTAGACCCCTTCTGCTGCTTTTGATAAGATCTCGCTCACGTTGTTGGCGTTCAGAGTAAGGCCTCGTGGTTTGATATTGATCTATCAAGCAGATAGGAAGCAGTTACGAATAGTAACACTTTCTAACTTGTTCCTCTTTTTTCGTGGTGTACCTCAAGGTCCTGTTTTAAGACCTATTATATTATACTTTCACTGGAGTCTATTTTTAGAAAATATGACATCCAATGGTTTTAAAGGTACCTTGCAGAGTTTTCAACTACTAGTACCACTTTATAGCAATGTTTGCACCTGTGGGTATCCATTTTCTTTGCATTCTGCTGATTGACAGGCAGCAGACACAAAGGCAGTGAAGAATAACTGCTTTGCTTATAGAGTTATTCACTGACACAGCAATAAACAGTTTCTACTCCAAGCAAAACAACTCAAGATTAAAAGAAAATTAAATACCCCACAGAGTTCTACATACATTTTAAGCTTACAGAGTGCTACGTATATTTAAATAATGTGAAAGAATATTTTAACATGAGTACATCAGTCTTGACTTACCCTTGCCTCGGCTGTTCACGCCGCATGTGTGAAACTGACTGTGAGCATAAATATCAGTGCTTTGTGTCTGAAAGTAAAAAAAAAAAAAGCAGTACAGGAGGTGGTGAGGGGGTGAGGTGACAGTGGTCGTCAGAGAGCAGGGGAAAAAAAAGTGGTTTGACAGTTTCATCGATGTTGAAAATACCCAGAACTGAGGGGGAGGAGTTGGTGGTCTGTTGACAAATTCGAATATATAGTGACAACATGAAAGTACGACTGGCTTTCCAGTCAGTAACGAATGAAAGACCACAAACCTATCATTTCTCTGAAGTGGTGGGCTGTGGCTATACTAAGTAAGAAAATCAGCTTGTTAAACACCAATAATCAATTTCTTACATTTGTCACGAACACATAGTGACTAAATAAATGGATATGGCATGCAGAAATAATATAGGAAATGAAAAAAATAAAAAAAATTTAGTGATATTAGTGAGAAAATTGGGCTGATTCAGCAGCAAATACTAATACAGAGAAAATGAATCTAAATTAAAATACAGAAACATTAAAATAGGAGAATCTGACCACTTTTACACGTAAAGTGATTTATTTATGAATATGAAGCAACTAAATCTAACATCTGTTTACTGAACAGAGAAGAAAACATTAAAATAACAAGAAAACAATCAGTGAAAACTGATAAATGCATGGATTCATACAGTACATTAGAAATATATGTAGCACTAAAATAATGGAGGATGAAGGAGAGGAACTACTGCAACTAAAATATAAAATATATGAAACATGTATAATATGAAGGCCTTGCATGGAAACATAAAGCTTTATGTTCAATTCTTCACTTCTCTCTCCTTTACTCTTACTAGAAATTTGAGTTGAACATCATGTCAAAAATCCACAAAGCAAAACATGTGATTAAAATGTATAAAACATACTAGTACATTTTATAGATGTTTGTATAGAAGCATTAAGCTGCAAAAAAGAAATGCACAAGTAAAAAAGTGTAAAAAAGAAAAAAGAAAAAAAGAAAATAAGGCCAAAAATAAGTTTGTTTGTAAAAGCTGCATTGAATCAAAGTCACTTTTCAACAACTGCAGGAACTTTTAGATGATCTTGTGTATCTAATCTGCATTGGCAATACTCAAAACACAAATCTTATTTTACTTTAAATTCATTGAGACCTTAATAGAGATTAAACTGAAATAAAAATTGAACACAGGAAATATGAAGTTTCCTGAACTGGAGCCACTTTGTCAATTCTTCCTTCACAGATGTACATCTCATCTTTTTTGGTCAGTAGAGATTTAATAAGGGGTAACAGTTATGATAATGCATCTTTAATGCTTTAATGCTGCAAAAAATGTTGGTAACACTTTGAATATAAGCCTCAGTAAAGCCAAATGCAGGTATTATATCAAATCAACCTTTTTGATCTCAGCAGGAAGACTCTGGTTTCTGTATGAGCTTGTTTCATTCACAAACACACCCATCTCTAACAGGATGGCCTTTGGAATAGGGTGGGCATGACGGGACACATACAGATTCATCAGACTTTGACTCATAGGTGAAGGTATATACTCTGTGCAGTGCGGTCCGGTCAGTTTTGGAGCGCATGTCACATCCAATTTGAAGAACAGCTGGCCGTGATTCAGTTGACAGACATCTGTTTTCACTCCTGCAGACAGACTTCGCTCACATTGTCCCAGCAGGTCGTCATCCCAGCCGCTGTCCTGATCCCACACTTCAAATTTCACTTTAGGTCCTGATGACACATCCTGGCTGCCCAGGTCGACGATCATGTTCCAGTGCGGGTTGTTGTTGTTGTTAATGACAGGAGAACGCCGCATCATCTGCCCGTTGAAGAACACTTTCACGTAACCATCTGTGGCAGTGATGTAGTCTCCCCAAAGACCAGTTGCCCGTTGTACAGTTATGATGACCCGTGCCATGCCCTTACGGCTCGGGCAGCAGTCTGGGGTTACACCGGGGTTATTGTGGCATTTGCAGACGCAGTGATCCTTCGGGTCGTTCATGATGCCGGCCTGACAGCTGGTGCTGCAGTTCTTCATCAGGCCTTTCTCCAGGATGTAATGGCTAATGGCTGAGCCCAGGTTACTCCGGCGAGGGCTTTTAAGAGGCAGTAACTCGTGCAGCGATTCCAGGGAATATGAGAATATGTCTGGATTGTTTGGTAACGTGTTCAGCCATTCCTTGTAGGCTGATGGATTTTTGTCGGCAGAGAAGAGAAGGTCTGGCTCGGTGGTGTGGCCCCCCTTTATTTCTGTGAACCTGTAGAGAAGAGAGTTGTTGTAACAACTGAGAGCTGTACATTAACACAAGAGAGGCCAACAGCTTTTGGATGTCTAACTCTGATGCATGAACTGGAATTAATATTGCTGTACATGATTTTCACAGTCTACACTACGTTTGGTTTGATCACAAATTTGGTCTAAGACATTTTAAAATTTTACATATTTCAATTTGGGCATCAACATCGATGACATTTTGATCCCTATTAGTGTTGAAAATAGCAATTTAAAAGAAATTACTTAATGAAGCATAAAAAATAATAGAACACTTCTGACAAAATATATAAGAAAAAGGTTCTGTACCTGTCATTGAAGAGGCTGGAGAACGCTGACTTACTGTCTGACTTCTGGACATCCTTCTTGCAGTGTTTTGATTGAGTACTTATTGTAGCTTTGATAGTGGCGGACGCCTCGACTTCCAGGCACATCTGCACCTCCTCTGCAGTGTGTCCGTCCAGGCTGGCCTTGCACTCTCGGACGCTGGTCACAGAATTAACACTTCCTCCCATTTTCACCTGGAAAGATATATTTTAACACCTTCTGGACAAGTATATTTGTTGTTTTCTATAATTTCACTGTTGTGTAAATGTTTTTTTTGCAACCACGCCATCCTTTTGGTTTACCTTGGTAATGTAATGGGTTCCAAAGTTGTCAATCAGTTTGTAAAACTGTTGCTTGCTTTCAGCATTGTAGACTTTGGGCAGCTGTTTCAGTGCTATTTTAAATTCTCTATGCAACCTGGGCTTGTTAGACACTCGGTAACTGTTTCCAGTGAGATGCAAGACAAAAAAAGACAGACCAGAATGAAACAAATATATAAAAGTATTGCATTTAAGCATTGAAGTTCATTCATTTTGTTCATTGCATTTATGTGTGCAAGTGTGCCGAAAAAAAAAGTCAATTCAAGCTCTCATTTTCTTACCTGTAGTACTCACAGTGCATGCTTTGGGTTGCAAAATTGAACTTGTCATTCTTTGTTTTCCCCATGGAGTAGTCAGACAATTTAGAATTGGTGCCAGCCAGCATAAACGAGAGGCCTTTTTTTCCTATTGAAAGATCTAAACCGACTTTCCAGTTGTTTTCAACAGAAGATGTGCTGGAAGTAAGTAGAGACTCACTGGATTTGTGGAGTTCAGTCGCCAATTTCATGCTGCAGGACTGCTTTGCCCTCCAGTCCACCACTGACAAGGGGAGCTTTTGCTTTTTGTTCTCCATATAGGGGTTGGTAACCAGGGTGCATCTTTTGTCCTTTCGTTTCCAGTGATTCATGTTGAGCACGAAGGCCCCTTTACGTTCCATTTTTGTGATATCGAAGCCTTCCCCGGCCAAATTGGTACCTGGAGCAAATTCTGCCTCTAGGCACTGTTTGGGTGTCCCGTATGTGCGTAATTGATCCGTACACTGAGAAAGGGACAGCATGAGGCTGGCACAGACGCAAATATTCAACAGAAACATGTTGATGTTTCTTGTTGAATGATGGATGCAAACTGATGGTTTAACCTGAAAAAGAAACATTTCAGTTGAAAAACCATGAACAAGTTACTTGCACAGTTACTTAGTTGCACAGGACTAAACTACTACTAATTCCGCTTTGAAGCAGCAATGAAAAGGTTTAAACCAAATTATAAATAATTTAACACCAAATTCAGTCACTTCAGTAATCTCTCCGTCAACCTAAAACGCACTATTGCACTTTCAGAATCAACCACCCACCCATACGACTGCATAGCCTACCCACTTTTTTTAAAAACAGTATTTTAGACAGTTATTCCATATAATATATTACCCCTCTGAAAGAAGTTCTCCTCTGAATCTCTGTAATTTTAGACACATCTCTAAAGCTACATTCATGCCATGTAAGGTGGATGGAAGACTGGAAAAAGACTCCTGTGTTTAAGATTTGCAAGCGTTCACGTCTGACAACTCAGGAAGGTTGTACGATAACTGAGTTGGTCGTATGAGAGTTTAAAATACTGTGCATTGACAAAATTACATTATATCCATAAAATTTGGGATTAATTACTGACTTTAGCAGACAAAAGGTGTACACATTTGTTTGGTTTTCAGGCACTTTACAGTATATCTGAACTTTCAGAAAAATCCCAATCTCCAAGTTTTACGGCCAGAAAGCTTTTTACAGGTGGGGAACTGGTAATTATGGTAACTCCAATATGACATGTAAGTGGCATAAGCTGCCTTTTTTATCCAATATTTTATGAAGAAAAATGTCTCTACACAATTGATATATTTCCTGAACAACAACAAAATCTAATCTTGCTTTCACTCTCCACACAGCGCTGAAATTGCTCCGGTCAAGGTCACCAATGACTTACTGCTCGCTGCCGATGCCGGCTTGTAATCCATCTTAATTCTCCTTGATCTCAGCTCAGCCTTCCACACAGTGGACCACAATGTCTTAATCAGCTGTCTGAAAAAACTACGTTGGCATCAGTAATGTGGCTCTGGATTTGTTTATCTCTATTTGTCCAATAGATCCTTCTCTGTTACAGTTTTTTTTCCGCACTTCTCTCTTTTGTGGAGTCCCCCAGGGGTCTATCCTGGGTCCTCTTTTATTCACATACTTCGCTTCATTTAAATAACTGTCATGTGGATGATACACAATTGAACATCACAATAAATTGCTTTGCTGAAATCAAGAGTCGGATATACAAAAATTTACTGCAGTTAAATGAAGAGCACTTAATCTAGGCATGATTTTCACTCTGAGTTGCTTTCTGATGCTCAGGTGACTGAAATGGTGCAGTTCTGTTTTCACTTTGAACCAAAGATTAGGTCATGTCTAGACTTGACTATTGCAATGCACTTTAGTCATCTAAAGACTCCAGCTTTATACAAAATGATGTCACGCTTTTAACACGTGAATGAACTGCAAGATTTTACCGCTTGTTTTTTAAGTCTTGCATAGGCGGGCGTCTGCTTACATTTGTGATCTGCTAACTTTCTATGAGCCTGATTGCTACTTGAGATACTCTGGCCTGATCCTAGTACATTTTGGATTTAATTTATTTTTTTTATTCCTTGTTTTACTGTGAAGCCCTTTGTAATTTTGTTTTAGAAAGGTGCTGTATTATTAGTTATTATTAGATAACCCACAGATGGCAATATATTTTCAAATATCTTCGAAGTTAGAGAATATTTCAAAATGAGCAAATCAGCAGAGACTCACCTTCTCTTTCCTGTTCACACAGCATGCATGAAACTAAGTGTGAACATGGATATCAGCGCATTGTATTTATAGGTAAACAGGGCAGGACATGATGAGGAGGGGGTGAGAAGACGGTGGTCTTTGAGGGCAAAGGAGAGGAAATAAAAGAGGTTTCACAGTTTCATCCATTCAAAGTAAACCTGTCATTTCTCCTAAGTGAGAGGGCTGTGGCCACTGTGGGTGAGAACAGGACACTGTCACACTTAATAATTTCTCACCAGATACTGGTACAGAAAATGAATCGAGTCTAAATGAAAGTACACAAACAGGATATAGCCATGTCTGTTTTAACATATAAAAATGTTATATATTTATAGATACTAAACAAAATTAATTTCAAAATAGAATAAGTAAAATATTTTTAAACAGAGAGCAGAAAATGCATGCATTCAAACATTAAAAATATATTTATATCAGCACTAAGAGATCCACGAAGCGGTGGTGCAAGCAGGAGAGGAATAGTGGTGTATTTACTCAAGTACTGTACTTAAGTACAATTTTGCACTACTTGTACTTTACTTGAGTATTTGATGCTACTTTAGACTTTGACAGCTTTAGTTACTTTTCAGATGAAGATTTGACACAATGGATAATATAACAAGCTTTTAAAATACAACACATTGTTAAAGATGAAACCAGTGGTTTCCAACCTTTTTGGCTTTTGACGTCTTACAAAAAGCAGTGTGTAGTCGGGGTCACATTTCACATGTCTATGAGTTGTTAACAGCTCCACCAAATAGTGATTTTTCCCTCTAAACTTCTCACATGCTTTCATTTCAATAAATGTTCAAATGATCCAATATTTCACCAAAAATCAAAGATTAGAGAAAAAGTCCAAAAACTAAAAACAGATTTGTGTATCAGAACTTTGATTTTTCTTCTTTCCTCTCCCATTAATAATCTCATGACCCCTCAGATTTATCTGCTGACCCTTTGTAGGGGCCCGACCCCTAGGTTGGGAACCAGTGGACTAAACTAGCTAACTGTATATAAAGTAGTTGAAACTAGCTCCACCTCCAGCAGCTACAACAGTAACATGCTGCTCTAACACTGATGCTTCACTATTAATAATCTAATGATGTCATATATAATAATATATCAGTCAGAGGGACCAAACCACTACTTTTACTGCAATACTTTAACTACATCAAGCTCATAATACTTATGTATTTTTACATTGCTGTATTAGTACTTTTACTTTACTCTTAACTCTGAACTATTTAAAAAATTGCAAACATTGCAATGTGTGTAATGGACATGTAATGTGTGCGTATGTGATCTAAACATAAAACTTTATCATTATTCCTCCTTCTCTGTTGAACTGGGAGTCTGAATCACATGTGACATGTTAGAAAAAGGTTGTTTTTTCTTTCTTTGTCACAGGCCCACTGAAGTGAGGTTGTAGGCGGACACATGTCATACGGTCCAGAGAGGGGTGAGAGGTGGAGGTGGTGTGATTCATCCAGATCCTCGACAGCCCTCTCCCATTAGAGGATTACACTGCGTCACTTGCTGCCTTCAAGTCCTCCTCGGAATCTTCAGTTTCCAAGCTGTTCCAGGCTGTCTTCATTAGGATCTGTGTCTTATGTGCAGTAATAATAGTAGTTTTGTTGAAATTAGAAGTCCTAAGCATGAATTTGAGCATTGCATTTATATTGTCACGTGTCCTGATTTGCAGACCTGCATGTTTCAGACAACAGACTATTTTTTCCCCAACAATAAATGGTCTTTTTGATGGATTGGCAGTGTGCCTTTGATGTTCTTCACCTGTGTGTATTGCAGTATGTGAATAATAATCAATATCCAGCAGGGATGCATCCAACTGTGAGCGCCATGACAACACCTCATTCATGAGGATGGTCATTTTTTGTCATTGTTTCGCTCTGTTTGAGTACAGTAGTGAAATGACCTCCACCTGCAACAACACATCAGAGGCCAACATGAAGTTTATGAGGAAACTGATTTCCTTATAATGAAAATCTCCCATAATTTATATGCATATTCCATAATTATACAATAAACAGTATTTGTTTCTATGGGATAATAATAGTTTTCAGAAAATTCAACACTGAGGAGTTTTGAAACATTCTTGGAGGGCGGACCTTATTTATTTATCTGTAATTGTAATATTCCTACACAAAGAAATACACATCTGTTGCTGTAATTACTGTGTTTTTTCTGTGCATCATTCATGTGAGCTCAGGTGATAATTGCAATATTTCCGGCTGTCTTGAAGGCAGCTACAGCTCAGTCAGTGTTGGCATTTTACTCTCAGTCAAGCAAAGCAGAACCGGAAGTTGAAAGAGTTTGCCTTCAAAATAAAAGTCTGAGCGCTGAAAAAATAAAAGTCAGTGTGGGCAGCTGCAGGTCAACAGGTGCAGCACACGTCTGTTGGTTTGCATAGTTTTGTTAATTGTTAATATTGTAGGGAATTTGCACCACTAACTCAATGGTTCTCAAACTTTCTCACATGAAGGACCCCAAAACTGACACAAATTAGACCAAGGACGCCCGTCTCATAAGATTTTGTCCCACGGTCACCCATCTGTTATGCTTTTAGATGTTTCATTACAGAAAGTGTATGAAACCAGTGACCAAAAGAGTCATACATTCTGCCAGTACTTACAGATGGAATTATAGTGACAATAAATTTCACCCCTTTTTGCTGGGGAACCCCCTGGATCCCCCTCAAGGACCACTGAGGGTCCCCGGACACCACTTTGAGAAACAATGCACTAACTAGCATAGTTACTGCATTATTAGCGAGCCTTGTAAAGAGGCCTCGTGTTCACCTTTACGGTCTTAATTCACCATTGTTCTCACGTTATGCAAACTTTACCATACACTAACTGACACATCAGCATAGGAGGACTTGTTGACAGGATACAAACACACTGTAAACAGGCCAGTGGGCAAATATTTGTCTATGTATTTGTGTTTAAATTCAACTGAACAGTGAGTTTGCACAGTCTTGCTGAGCTTAACGCCCTGCGTCAATACCTGTGTGAAGATTTAAAATAACATATTCAGACCTGCTACCACTGCAATCTGCTGCTACATGCTACATAATACACGACAGCTGGGATTAAGGGCCTAATGTTGATATTAGGGATACAACTAAATGTTAGTTTTAGTATTGATCAATTATTGACTAACTGCATGGTCTATAAACTACCAGAAAACTGAAAAATGCTGATCACAATATGCCAGAGCACAAGGTGACGCCATTAAATGTCCAAAATCCCCAAAATATTCTATTTACTATCATGTAAGACCAAGAAATCTCACATTTTAGAACCTAAAATCATCGAATGATTGGTCGATTATCAAAATAGTTGCCAATTAATTTCAACTCATCAATTAATCGACTAATCATTGCATCTCTAGTTGCCATAGTTTCCCATCCCATATGTTGATTTAAACCAGCAACGTCCTGGACACAAATACTCCAACATTTAATCTATCAGTGTTGCATAATATATAGACAATATTTTGTATGATTGATTCTTTTTTTTTATTTTCCGAAACAGACTACAGTGTAATATTCATGATGCCCAGTGCACCAGTACCCCGATGTACAAAGAAAGATGGTCTGTTGATGTTTGGTACAAACCTAAATTAAGAACATATTGTCTGATGGAAAACAGTGAGGAGCTTTATGTGAAGCAGAATTTATTCTGTGTATATTACCATCAGCTGTAGAAACAGGCAGGTTTACTGCTCTCCCTGAGACTGAAGATAAAGTCCATTTTATGTTTTATTGCTCATTATATGATTTACGAGCTACTCTATTCAGTAAAATGTCCTTAATTTCTGAATGAATGATTATAAAAAAAACACTTGAGCTGTGTTTCAGGATGGGAGCATCTTTTGTGGCTGATTTTATTCGTAGAGTTTGGTGCAGAAGTAATTTAAGATGTTTTGTTCTTGTCTATGTTTGTCAAACGTTTCACCACTGCAGCTGTATTTCGGTGTTTTATAACTCAGTGTGAGCTCTCTTAATGTTCACGACATATTAAATAACTAACTAATAGATCAGTGGTGGGCAAATAGCGGCCCGTGGGCCAAATCCAGGCCTGCAGCAAAAAATATTCAGCCCCCTGATGAAAGCTTTAACTGTCATAGTTTATATTAAAACTTTTACATAATTTTTCACAAATCTCTTGTAGATAACAAAATAAACAGAAGGCTCCAGTTAATCCCAGTTATTGTAATATAACCGTGTTACATCTAATCCTGCCTCCACATGAGGAGAAGCATTAAAACCATAACTGCACTGTGCTGTTTGAACAGTTGAAAGTCTAATAAACCTGCCAGAAATTAAACGTTTAATGTGTGAATTTCACAACTTTAGCCTTTGTGACCAGAACAGATGTGTTCAAATGCTCATAAATGGTCAGCGGTCGAACAGAAATAGTGTGATGATGCCTGGATGGTAGTTTTTGGATGTTGCTAATTGGTTTTTATTATCATTTGGGTTTGTTTGTTTGTGTTTTTTTCTGTTGGTGTTGTGGATTTAGTGTGATTCCCTTGGATTCATTTGTGACCAGCACAACTAGTAGCTGTTGTAAACATGGACGCTTGGTAAAGGTGTCTTATAATCCAGGACACTTTAATAAGGAAAAAAATCATTAATTCATTCATTTATAGGCCTGTTAACAGCCCTGCAATGAAAAATACTGAAATAAACAACCTTTATTTAACTATCACTGTTCAAAAACAAGTTTACAAGGTGCTTCACAGACATAAAAACAGAAGATACAAATCTTATATATAAATAAATGAATAAAACATGACAAAACAAAAGGAAAGACTATAATTAAAAGCCTTTTTTATATAAATGAGCCTTTAAAAGAGGACACTGAGGTAGTTTGGAAGGTTATTCCACAGTTGTGGAGCCCCTTACGGCAAATGTCCTCCTACCCTCCGTCTCCAGCCGGGGCCCTCGGGGGCCCGAGAGCAACAGCTGGTCTGCAGATCCGAGAGAACGAGCAGGGGTGTAAAGGGGTGAGAAGGTCGACGGTGTAAGACGCCGCTCAGCGATTTAAAAACAAGCTGTAAAATTTTAAAATCAATCCTGAACACCGTGGGTCACCGGTGGGGGAAATGTGCTCATATTTTCTCGTATTTGTAAGAACCTTTAGCTGATGTATTTTGTACAAGCCGGAGGCGGTTGATTGATTTCTGGGGCAGCCCCGGCAAATAATGAGTTACAGTAAAATAGATGGACGGAGACAAAAGCACGAATGAGAGTTTGTGTGTCGCTGAATGAAAGAAACCAGAGAAAATCAGACTTAGAGCCCCCAGAACCAGGACCACCCATGACCCCCCAGGCAGGCAACAGCCAACAAGGTCAACAAGGTCAGTAAAAGTCTGTAAACACTTCACTTCACCTCCATATCTGTCTGATTCATATTATGTATACTGTGTCTTTGTCTGTCCTGCACTGTGTAGCTATATACACATTTTATTTATAGTTAACTGCACATACAGCACATACCCTGTTAATACACACACATAGTTTATTTACACTCTCTCTATATTTATATCTACACTGGTATTCACACCTCTATTTCTATTCTGCTTTTCTGCACACACGCAGCTTTTATCGCGTCAATTGTTCATGTTTATTGTTTTTTCTGTTGAAATCTGAACCACACTGACTTCTTTCTATTTGCTACTCGGCCGATAAATCGGAGCCCTGAAATAGATGCGGGTTTTATTTCGAAAACAGTGACCGGAGGTGTCGTCATGTGTATCATATGTAGCTTGACAGTGGTGTAAAGGCGATGCAGGGGACGTAAAGGCCGCCAGGGAAGGATACCGCCAGCCCGGAATAATGGTGAACAATTATTGGATAAAACCGATGTTGAAGAAAGTAAATACTTGCTCTGTGGACCGGACCGTGTGTGTTTGGAGTCAGCCGGCTCAGATATCCTCATCTCCGGTCACAGGACGACTTGCTAGCCCGCAGTCCTTCCCAAAACCACCGCTCCAAAATCACGGAGCTCATCTGCTGCTGCTTTTTTAATAGCGTTACGAAAGCCTGCCCGAGCAGACCTGACCCTGAGTGTGAATTTTTTTTTTTTTTTTTTTTTTTGCTTTCATGAAAGTAACCTGCTTAGTCCTCCACTTGCGGATCTAGACCGCTAGGATCCAGCTAGCATCCCTCCGGAGCCGGATGGACGGAGGCGCGGCTGTCGCTCAGCATCCCTGCAGCCCGGGACGCGTCCGATCCTCCGCCGCCGCCGCCGCCTCTTCTGCCGCCGCCGCCGCCGCCGCCGCCGCCGCTGCTGCTGCTGCGCCGCAATGCTAACCAACGAGGAAGCGGCTTCAACATGACGAGCAACATTTTGTCTGCCAGCCTCTCATGGGGTCCAGGTGCCACACTGACATTAGTCTAGATGCCACATGTAACGATAATCCCGAGCTCGCAGCAGCATGTCTGTGGCTGGCCGCGTCTGCCTGCAGCCCTGCGGATGACACCGACACCGGCACCGGCGGTTCACAGCGAGCAGCAGCGGCGGCGCGGACTCACCGACGCCGGGTCGTGCTGAGAGACTTCACCTGCTAGCGGCGAGCTAGGCGGCTAACAGCACAACATAAAAACTCTGAATACACACCAACACCAATGGTATCCCACACGGTTTTAGTCGCAATAATCTTATTAAACGTGTATATAGGCGTCCAGTCTGTTTTTTACTTATTTGGCGGCGTCCTTTTAACCGTCTTGTTTGCTATGGCATTTTTAAATGGACCCAGGCTGCTGGACTGGGCGAGTTCACCTCCACATCTTCAGTTTAACAAATACGTCTTAACGGGATACCGGCCAATCTCCTCCGTGCAAGACTGCATCAGGAGCCTGTTTTACCTGCACAATGAACTCGGGAACATATACACTCACGGTGAGTGCAAATTAAAAAAAAAACACAAAAAAAAAGCAGCAAGGACTGCTAACTGAGCAGGTGAGATCTCTGTAGCCTGTGTGTGTGACTTTGAGTCTTAACCCACATCAGTGCAGATACTGTAGTGAGCCTGCAGAAGCAGAGCCAAGCCTGTACTCCTGTACTCAGGGCTGCAAATGTGAAACATTCATGAAGCCACACAGGACACAAATCCTTCATTTCTGACCCACATGTGAGAGATAAATTCACATATTTATTTGAGGAAGTTGTTTTAATGAAAGAAAATTTAAATGATAGGCCTGTTTTGAGTTATAAAACATACACCAGTGACAGAAAACACTAATAACTTAATTTATTTGCATGAAATAGCTGCCAGTCCATTTAAGAGTCTTAATAATGTGTAATATCTTTAATACACATTTATATTGGTGTAATATAACATAACAAAAAGACAAGATGAGGCAGCTGAGTCTGGGGATCCCCAGGGGTCCTTGAGGGGGTTCCTTGGGGTCCCCAGAAAAACTGGGAATATTTGAATATCACTTTTATTTCATTGACTAGAAGTTTGCCCAGTGAGAGAATGTATAAAAATGACTTTTCTGTTCACAGGTTTCACACTTTTCACTTTTAATCTGTCAGTCTACAGTATAGACAAGTTATAGAATAACTACATCTGATCAGATGGGGATTCCTGAGACCACATCTGATCAGATACAGGTCTGCGGCCTGATGGGTATCAGTTTCGGCTTCTGTGACACCAAAATGGTCGAGAATCACTGGTTTACATTAAACTGGGAGGCTGAGTTTGACAAGTTGAAGTAGTGTTTGTGCTCAAGTCACTTTTAAAAGTTGCCACAGTTACTATTTAACATGGTGAAAGTGCCTTTTTCTTTTAAATAAATATACACTGTACATTGTATATTTATAAATAGAGCTAGTAGGGCCACAACTAACAGTTATATTCATTAACGATTAATTTGTCGATTATTCTCTCGATTAATTGATTAGTTGTTTGGTCCATAAAATGTCAGAAAATGGTGAAAAATGTTGATCACTGTTTCCCAAAGTCCAAGATGACGTTGACAACCCAAAGAAACCAGAAAATATTCACATTTGAGAAGCTGGAATTTAAAAAATTTGGACATTTTTCTTTAAAAAAAAAAGACTTAAAATGATTACTTGATTATCAAAATAGTTGGCAATTAGTTTAATAGTTGGCAACTAATCAATTAATCAACTTATCGTTGCAGCTCTATCAATTAGTTGATTGACAGACAATTAATTGGCAACTATTTTGGTAATCAATTGATTGTTTAAGTCATTTTTAAAGCAAAAATGCTCAAAACTTCCTGCTTCCAGGTTCACAGTTTTCAGGATTTGTGTGATAATAAATTAAATTAATATATTTGGACAAAACAAGCTCAATAACTCATCAACCGAAATGATAGTCGAATTGATAGATAACTAATCAACAACTATTTTGATAAGTAATCGGTCATTTTTAAAGCAAAAACTTTGGTTCCAGCTTCTCAAATGTGTCAATTTGTTGTTTTTATTTGTCATATATGACAATGAAGTGAATATCTGAAGGTTTCTGATAGTTCGTCAGACAAAACAAGCAAACTGAAGACATTGTCGACTGATCGATAAATGGAAAAAGTAGCTACAGATTAATCGATTATGAAAACAATCATTTAAATTGAATCTCAGCCAACTAAAGAGTGAATTTAAACTTTTAATTCCATTCATTTTAAAAAGGCTTTGGTCCATATTTTGCCACGAACAAGCGAGATAACTTTAAAAGTTCTCAACTGAACTTCACCCGACGACATAACGGAGCGACTTCTTCATCTGGATCAGAATAAAACGGCGGTTACACAATCCGCCGTTCTTTTAATAGGTTTGGGGGCCAAAAATTCATTGCAGTAATGTGTTAATCTGTGCAGCGGAGGTGAGACTGGTGTGTCAGCCTGTTAACAGTCTGTCTGATGTTACTGTGTTTTCAGACTGATATGATTAGACTGACAGTAGCATGACACACACACACACACACACACACACACAGTAACGCGTCTCCTCTCACTTACATACGTCAAAACGCGTCCCGGAGCTGTCGAGAGGACGACACGTCATCTGTGTTCATCGACTTCTGAGACTCTGACGACTTCCACGAGTCTGAAGGTCGACGCTTCACGGCACTCAGAGCAGATTGCAGTAGTCATCATCAGTAAAGTCTTTATTACAGTCGAGCGGCGCCGGCTGATGAAATGCGTCCTTACAGAGCTGCGACGATTAGTCGATTAACTGATTAGTCGATTGAAAGAAAATTCATCTGCAGCTGTTTTGATAATCAAAGATTTTTTAGGCAAAAGTTTCTGCTTGTAGCTTCTCAGATGTGACGATTTAATGTCTTTTTTTGTCATACATGATAATAAACTTTGTATTTGGGCTGTTGTTCAGACTACACCTGCAACGATTAGTCGATTAATCGATTAGTTACTAACTTTTAAATTAATCACCAACTTTTTTTCAAAATAAAAGTCAAAATTCTCTGATTCCAGCTTCTCAAATGTGAATATTTTCTGGTTTCTTTAGTCCACAATGACAGTAAACTGAATATCTTTGGGTTTTGGACTGTTGGTCGAGACAAAATAAGACATTTGAAGACGTCTCCTCGGACTTTAGGAAACAGTGAGCGACATTTTTCACCATTTTCTGACATTTTATGGACCAAAAAACTAATCGATTAAATGAATAAAACAGTCAACAGATTGATAATGAAAATAACGGTCAGTTGCAGATGTAACTGTTGACTCTGGGAAGCATTTTCACTATTTTCTGACACTTAATATTCAAAACCATTCATTGATTAGTTGAGAAAATAATCAGCAGATGAATCCATAATGAAAAGCTGCAGCCCAGACGTCAGCGCCCTCATAAATAAATAAGGCCGTGATGTTTAATCCGATAAACATTAGAAGAAAAGATGCTTGGAGTTTAAGTTTCATGAGCTGAGTTTCTTTTGCATATGAACTCAAATCTGCACTGACAGCTCACCGGGTTCATGCTGCGGGCCTTTAGAGGATGTCCTCTCCACTGTGTCCATCCCTGAGTGCAGCCGGTTGGCTCGGGACCCGTCGAGGGTGGGAGGGGGGAGGAGGAGGAGGAGGAGGAGGAGCAGAGATAACTCACTTAAAAATAGATGTGTTAGATGGCATTGCCTGGTATCACCTGGCTGCCTTGACATTGGGAACGGTAGCGTAAGCAAAAAAAAAAAAAACATGTGGAAGGCGTAGATAAATAGGTAAATGATTGTAACAACCGTACACGGATCAAATTTCAAGGTCTAGATTCTGCTCACACAGCAGTCAATACCTCCCCCCCCCCCCCCCTTTTTTTGCCAGATAGAGAAACTTCAACTGCAGCTATGTGTCCATTAGCAGCAGAGCCCTTGGCTGCATCAGAAGATAAGCCTAGTGGTAGCCTTGTCTTTCTCTCAGAGGGTAACACTGATAACTTCATGCCAGTTAAGTTTCCTCCCCTCTCTCTCTCTCTGCTCCACATTATTCCTGCTGCAAACACTCAGTAGAGTCTGAAGCCACTCGCAGCTACTCGCCTTTGTACAGCTTTAAAAAAAAACTAAAAAAAAAAACGTCTGTGGGTTCGGAAAGTCCTGGGCTAGATAATCCATCACGATAAAACATGACACCTTAATTTGGTTTTGTCAAAGTTTCGAGCTGATGGTTTTCATACCGGCGCGCTCATAACCTCAGGCTCTGTTTCCTGTCAGTCGCTGCAGAGGAAACATCCGACAGCAAATAATCGTTCAGAAGATGTTGCTTTACTAATTTTATTGTCAGAAATATGTAATTACAGGCAGATTACACTGTAAAATGATTGCACAGAGATCTACAAGACACCAGTGGTGGGAAAAACTAAGTATATTTACTTAAATACAATTTTGAGGTACTTGTACTTTACTTGAGTATTTCCATTTGCTGCTACTTTATACTTCCACGCCACTACATTTCAGAGGGAAATATTCTACTTTCTACTCCACTACATTTATTTAACAGCTTTAGTTACTTTTCAGATGAAGATTTGACAAAATGGATAATATAACAAGCTTTTAAAATACAACACATTGTTAAAGATGAAACCAGTGGTTTCCAACCTTTTTTGGCTTTTGACGTCTTACAAAAAGCAGTGTGTAGTCGGGGTCACATTTCAGATGATCTATGAGTTGTTAACAGCTCCAACAAACAGTGATTTTTCCCTCTAAACTTCTCACATGATTTCATTTCAATAAATGTTCAAATGATCCAATATTTCACCAGAAATCAAAGATTAGAGAAAAAGTCCAGAAACTGAAACAGATTCAGAACTTCCTCTCCCGTTTCATTCATCTCACGACCACTCAGATTCATCTGGTGACCCTTTGGAGGGGCCCGACCCCTAGGTTGGGAACCACTTGATAATATCTCAATCAGAGGATCCAAACCACTACTTCCACTGCAATACTTTAACTACATTTTGCTGCTAATACTTGAGTGTTTTTATATCACTGTATCGGTACTTTTTACGTCTTCCACCCCTGCGTGAGCGTTAAAAGCCTCGACAGGAGCAACACATGAGCTTCATCTTTAATTACAGCTGTTAAAGCCTCCTCTAATAACCCGTTCTGTCTCTCTCTCTCTCTCTCTCTCTCTCTCTCCCTCTCTCTCTCTATCTGCAGGCATCCCTTTGGTTTGCTTCCTGGTGCTGCTGCCTCTCAACATCCCCTGGTCTCAGATCAGCGTCACGTGGTTGGGCGTGGTGCACTTCCTGGCCTGCCTGTCGCCCCAGCTGGGCTCCGTGCTTTATCACCTCTTCATGAACCACGAGGGAGGGGAGCCCGTCTACCACACCCTCCTCAAACTCGACGTGTGTGGGATCTGCATGATCAACACGCTGGGTAGGTCTTCACCGTCGGACGTCGTCGTTTTACTGCCGCTCTGTTTACTTTGAGGGAGGAAGTTTTCCTCTATTGATTGTTAATTATTTACCACGGAGGCGCTTCGCTTGGAGGTGTACCAGTATTGATTTGTCAGAACAAATTTGACTACAGAGTACTTTGTGAAGTCAATTGACCAATACAAGACATGATCCAAGTTCTGAAATGATTATTGATCTCTCTATACTGCTTTATATTAGCCTATTATGACATAGAATGACAGGTGCATTATGTTGCATTTATTTATGTACCACAAACAAACAAACAATTCAGAACTTCATTGTAAAAATTCAGATTTTTAGTCTTTTTCTCATCACTTCTCACACTTTTTTTTTTTATTTCGTATTTTTGTAGTCAAATTTTAAAGTCGGTCAGTGAAGGCATCGTGTGTGTGCATGTTAGAAACACTGTGTATTTACTTTAATTAGTTTCATATTTATGTGTGAAATAGATTATATCATATTAACCGCCTCTAGCTCAGATTTAATATTATGTGGAATCTCATATATAAGTCTCAACATATTGATGGACTGAGAGCCTGAGGTGACAAACTTCCTGCTTTGTCTGAAAAACAGCCAAAAATCCAAATATTTTCAGTTATAAATGATATAAACCTGATTAAATCCACAAATCTTCACATTTGAGGGGCTGGAATCAGAAAATGGTGAGCATTTTTGCTTTAAAAATGATTTAAACGATGGATTAATTAACTCGTTTCATCATTTCAACTGTAAATGAATCTCATAAAACAGAAAAATGTTCAGTCTAAGTTAAGGCTCCTCTGCTAAAGTGCTCCATCTGTGAAATTAATACATATTTTCAGCGTTTTCCTTCATGCTGAGTTAAGTTCTATATTTCACCAAAGTATCTGGAAAGCTTCGTTTCTTAATGAGCTCTCACATGACGAGAGTTGAGCGCCGCATTTAACGGCCAGTCAGGTGATTCTTACACATTAGCGGATCTGAGAGCAGCTGAAACAGCAGCATCAGTCAAGGTTCAAACAGTCTGACCTCTGACCTCTGAGCTCTGCAGCGTGTTTCAGGCGTCGTCGTCGCTGCTCCTCTTTGTTGATGTCTCTGTGTTTTCTTCATCTCAGGGGCGCTGCCCATCGTCTACAGCACGCTACTGTGCTACCCGTTCATCCGCACCGTGGCCCTGTTAGTCTACATCCTGCTGTCCAGCCACGCCATCTACTGCGCCGTCACGGCACGGAGCAGCGTTCGCCGGCTGCGCTCCTTCGCCTGGCAGGCGCTGTTCCGCTTCTCCTTCTTCCTGCTGCGCTGGGTGGGCGTGGGCGGCGGCAGCCCCACGTCGCTACGCCACTTCCTCACCATGGACGCGCTGGCCGTGCTGGGCGGGGTCATCAACATCACACGCATCCCGGAGCGCTTTCGCCCGGGCCTCTTTGACTACTGGTGCAACAGCCACCAGATCATGCATGTACTGGTGGTGGGATCCATCCTCTACCTGCACTGGGGTGTACTGGACGACCTGCTGTGGATCAACAGCTACAACTGTCCCTCAGACTGACCCTCTCCCTCCCGCCCCCCCCCCCCTCCCCACCAGCATCCCCCGACTCCCCCCCTCCTCCTCCACTTCCCCTGCAAGGAGCACTGCTGGGACCTCATGGGGGAGGGAGGGGGAGGGGGGGGGTGTCTGGAGAGGTAAGGGGAAGGAGGGGGGGAACTGATGCTGCGAGGTGAGACGACGTGTCGTCCGTGCATGTGATCACCTCACGCGCTCAAACTCAGAATGTTCATATCTTCGTCCATCTCGGTACTTTTGTGCAAACGCAGGCAAACGTATGTCAAGTAACACGCACAAGCATTTTGACTCTCTCAGACATGGACGCACAGGTGCACACACACACACACACACACACACAGTCAGACACACACACAGAAATATTTTAATTTAATGACTCAGTATAGGACACTATAAAGTCTTAAGTAAAGGCTCCAGTAAAAGGTTAAAGTTTTAAAGCCTTTGCTTAATAATAGAAGTTTAACTTGAGCAATTAGTCGATGTGGTTGGTTAAGACAGTCTGTGGCTAAATGATATCACACGCTGGAGTCTCTCTCAGATGTCACCGTTGCTACCTATGCAGCACGTCCATATCTCAGCTCACGCACATCACACTCGCACGTCACGCCACCACCACCACCACACTCAGACACCGTCACACCTATATTTTTATACCACATGTACATACTTCAAGTGCTGCACAAAAGCACTCGTAGAGTCGTCCAATAGAAACGAACTGACTTGAGTTTTACCGGACTGGTTTTGTTTTGTTTTCTGTTTCCTTGTTTTTTTTTTGTTTTTTTTTTTGTGCCACTGCCTCTTTTCTTTTACATGTGAACTGTCCTCACTGTCACATGATGTCGAAGAGATAAAGATGAGTGTGTGTGTGTGTGTGTGTGTGTGTTTGTGTGTGTGTGTGTGTGTGGTGAGGGAGGGGGGAGGGGGGAGGGTGAGGGAAAGGGTGGGTGGGGGTTCATTCCTGAGCGCGCTAGCATGTTGGCAATGAGTTTACTTCCTGTTTGCGGCTTCGACCACACAGTGTTATCGGCTTAGTTTGCACCTGAACTCAGTGCCAATGAAATTCAGGCGTATTTAATCAGAAAAAAAGGAAAAGTGCACACGTTTACAAAACTGTGCTGTTCAGTTATATATTACGTTTGCCAAAAAAATTTTTTGCAATGTTCTAATTGTTTATGATGAAGTTTTTATAACTTTTAAAGTGTGTTGTTTGCGGTTTAAACACTTTCCTGCACATTTGCTCCTCTGATGTGCATTTTAAAAATGGAAAAAAAAACTTGTAGATGACATAAAGTTATGCTTATCTATTATGTTTGACACTGACACGCCCTCACGTGTACTTTAGATCTTGATGTACTTGTGCGGCAGCAGGATGCACTGAGAGTTTAAGGTGTTGCCACTTGACGTTTGCTGAGTTTTACAGTGTCATGAATAGTTCAAATGTTTTTACACTGGAAGTAAATTCAGGCAAACTACAGATATAGACGATATATGCACTATATATATATATATATATATTCTATTTATTATGCTTTTTTTTTTAGAGTTGTTATTATTTACTGATACAGATTTGTGTTTCTGCCTGAACAGTTGTTGCTGTGCAGGATCACCGGCTCCACAGAGGTCAAAGAAAAGCTTTTGTTTCATTCAAACCGTGCATTATCCCGAGGATTAGCTCCTCATTTTCTCCCTACAAACTTTTCCCCCCCCCCCCCTCCTCAGTCGCACGTAGAAAGAGACCGGGGCCTCGATTCATTTCCACACACATGTAGAAAACAGCCCTTTTCCTGAAGGTGTTATGTACGTTAATCTTCCTCGATGCTTGAACGGTTCTACTGTATTCGGATGTTTACGTGTAACGACGCTGGACCCTGGATTTTTGCTCATAAGGGTCGTTATTGCCACATTATTGAATGCACTGCTTTATTTGTTATTTTTTAATGAAGCTGGCCCCAGGAATGAACCCCTCCGCCTCTCCCGCCATGTCAAAGTTCATGATTGTTTTTTTGTTTTTTTTGAGCTCCATTGTTTACCTCTGTGTGGTATTTCAGTTACTACTCTTGAGTAAAAGTTACTCTGTTCCTTCAGGGGTTTTTTTTTTTTATTTTATTTTTTTTTTGCTCAAGACTACTGGCTGAAGCATGACTCCTTCTTCCCTTCGAGGCAGACTTTACTTTCTTAATGACATTGCACTCGTTCCCCATGCCAACAGTCACAGCCGCCCACCGACTAGCTGCCAATCCCGTCAACCCCCCCCCCCTACACCAACCCCCCCACCTCCCTCCACTCCCCGACTTCATCTTGCCAAATTAGCAGCGTTTGAGGTGTAGCACATCCTCTGCTTCCTGTGCTGACACTGACTCATACGTGAAGAAGGATTTCCCACAGTCTCTTATCACGTACACTCGCCTCAGACTGCCTCCCCCCTCCCCTCACCTCCTCACCCACCACCAACCCCCCCCCCTCTTGGTAAAGCGTCAGATATGCTGTATGTCTGCTAGTCTTGACACAGCGATTATTACCTACTATGACCGTGGTACAATGTAAAAGCTGAAACTAATGTATCCTCTTGGCCACTGAATGAAACAGAGAAAAAAAAAACACACACACACGCATTAAAAAAAAACAACAAAAAAAAAAACAAAAAAATATGCATGAAAGTAGCTGTGAACAGAAACTGATGTCTCATAGTGTTTAGCTAAACGTTTGTTCATTGTAAGCATTCACAGGCTGATGTCACTCGCTCCTGGAAATGGTTTGACTGATTGTGGTGAGTTTAGGGAGGGGGGACGGGGGGACGGTGGGGGGGTTGTCGAGGGGCCGCCACTAAAGGAAGATGACATTCAGATCAGATCTGAGGCAATACATCACTATCAAATAAACTGCACTGTTCATTGTTCTTAAAAAGGGCTTTGAATCAAAGTAAATTACAATTATTAAGCATATTTAAAGTCCATATAAATAATGTAAATACATGTATGTAGATTATATATACATACAGTTCAAACAATATACCCTGATTCTTTTTTTTTTATTATTTTTTTTAAATTTTTTGGGAAAAACATACACAATAATGTTAAGGAACGAAAAACTAAGAGAGACATAGGATTTTTTTTTTTTTGAAAAAGGTTCGCCATATATAAGCTGCCACTCTCTTCCACAGCCAAAAGCGAGACACGCGAGAGGGAAGCAGACAAGGCTCGAGACGCGGTGCTTCAGATTAATATCAGACGTTTTGTTTGCTTAGCTGTGTCTCCATATGTATGTGAACAACACGGAGAAAAAAAAACAACAAAAAAAAAACAAACAAAAAAAAAAAAAACATACTGAAGTTGGTTTCAGTGCTAATGTAGAGTTGTTTGACCTTTTTGTGACCCCCTCCTCTCCCCCTCGCCCTCCTAACTTAAGAATGCTTTTGATCATTTAAATGTAACCACTTTTTAAGATAACGCGGGAAAGACATTTGCGACCAACGTTGGGGGGGAAAATCTTGGCGGGCATGTGAATACCTCGTGACTACCACTGGTCTATCTATGCATATTCAGCCGGGAAAGGATATATATATATATAAATATATATACACGCAACAGTGAGGTCGATTTGTGTTTGTCACAAAAAAAAAAACCAACAAAAAAAACAACAAACAACAGCTCTCTGATCCACTGTAACGGAGGGATTTCGCTCCAAACATCCTGGGTCTCCCCACTTCTCAGGGTGCCATAACAGTAGCTGTAACATCCGGAGGCCTGACCCCCCCCCCCCCTTCTCTCTCTCTCTCTGCTGTCTGAAACATGGCTGGCGTGATTTGTCCGCCTACCTCCGCCCGCTCTCTCTCCTCTTTGTCCCGGTGTCTCACTGGTTAGACAGAGTGGAGAGAGAAGGGAGGTGGAGATAAAATAAAAAAAAAACAAAACCATGTTACAGAAGTGGAACCTGGCCAGAAAAAAAAAATGGTCTCTTGTCCTTTTTTTTTGTCTGTATGTTAAATGAAGAAAAAAAAAAGACTGATGTATGAAAAACATCACTAACAAAACAAAATTCAGTTTTTTTTTAATATAACACACAGGTGCCGGATAGCCTGTTAATGACCTGTTTATAATGGATTATCTGTCATAACTATTGTTATATACTGATTATTATGATTCCTGTTATTCTGTGGAAACTCATCCTAACCGATGACACTGGTCTATGTGTGTACAGATAACGAGACAAGCCCCCTTTTTCCTTTAGGGAAATGAAGGGAGCTTTCTGGAGGGTCTGTCTGTTATCGTCTCCTCATATCTTTATCTATCTACAACCGTCGTCATGGCATTATTTTTAAAAAAAAAACAAAACACACACAAACGACACAAAAGGAGTGAACGTGTGGCTCCCTCTAGTGGAGGTTCACGTGCACTGACGCAGGCATTACTGTAGCCATGCTGCAGCCAAATGAAACTAATTGACAGCGTGTTGCACTGTCAGCGCTGGTATGCAGTTATTCTCCAGGGTTGTTTATTTATATATATATATATTTATATATATATATATATATATATAAATATATTTCCAGGCCATGTATGAACACATGTGTGTATGAGCTCTCTCTCTCCTGCAGAACCCATACAAGCATCAAATCTACTATGATTTACTTTCCTCTGTTGCACTGACCAGGGGGAGGGGGGCAGGTGGGTTTTGCTGATTGCATCCCCACCCCACCCCCCTCGCCCCCCCCCTGGGGTGTCCTCATAACCCGAGTCTGTGTGCTTGCAAATTAATGTGCACGAGCACAGACACACAGTTTTGTTCCTGTGCTGTAGTTCACACACACACACACACACACATACACACACACGTCTGTCCAGCCCTGTGTAACAGACAGGCTCTCACACTCCTCAAGTCTCCAGCAACGATTGTGCAATAAACTGAAGTCTATATTTTTAAAACCGCTTATACGACGTCTCTTTCATCCGTGTTTCTTTTACTGAGATGTGTGTGTGTGTGTGTGTGTGTGTGTGTGTTTTTGTGCTTTTATCTTTGTGAGGAACAATTTGAGTTTTAAATCTAGAAAGTGAGACTTTTTAGTTGGGTTAAGAGTTTGGTTTAGGGTCAGAGAATTAGGTTAAAGGTTGGACGAGGAGCTACAGGAAGCAGTGTGTCAATGTGGGTTCTTATGTGTGTAGAAGTACATATATGTACAGTTCCTCAAGGAGTAAATTAGGGTCAGAGTTTGTTATTGTATGTAAAATATTTGGACTTTCAGGAAAGATGAAAGTAAAAACCTCACAAACTTAAGAATTAAAACTATCTATCAAACTTATTTTGACTTAAAAATGCTCTTAAATGTAAGAAAGCTCCAGAAATTGGTTAAAGGAAACGTTCAACATTTTTCAAGTGTGTCTTAAAACAACAGTCAGGAGCCTGAATGAACACTGAAACAGGTTTTGCTCGCTGTGATCATTCGTCCTGTTCATACTGGTTATTAGAAGCAAATCTGCTTACAGTGTGAGTGACAAAATCTACAGGCCTCATTTTGAGCCAAAATGTATTTAAAAGTTGATATGAAGCTTTTATGAGGCTTCAGCAGTCTGAGTTAGTCATATCAAGTGGATATCTGCCTTTTTATATTCAAATATTTTTTATTAATTTTTTCCCAAACAGAAAAACACATTTAACATAAACTTCTTCCTAAGGTTCACATCATAACCTCGTTACAAAAACAGGTAATACAGGCAGATCATTTTACTCTTCATCATTGTGTATGCAATCAAAATAATCTAAGAATGGTTGCCAGACTTTAAAAAGTTTCTGGACAGATTCCTGAATTTAATATTTAAGCTTTTCGATTTTCAAATGAGCCGTCACCTCTCCAACCCATCGTTTATGTGAAAGGGGAGTAACAGATTTCCACTTGAGCAGGATGTGGCGTCTAGCTAAAAGTGACGTAAAAGCCATAGAGTCAGACTGAGACAGCTTCAGTCCACTCTGGACCACTCCAAACATTCCCTTTATAGGGTCGGGTCGTATATCTTATCGTATATCTTTGCCACACATATAGGAGGAAGTCTCAAAAACGTTAGACCAAAAGGAGCTCAAGGCTAAAACACATGTATGAGTGTGATGGAGTCTGTGTAAGACTTTAAACTATAGTAAGCCATGCTTAACACAGATAGAGGTGAAATATATTTTCTCAATTGAATGTTGCTGATCATCATCAGGAATCTCCCCACCAAAGTCTCTTTCCCATAAATCTTTTAAATGTGTAAATGTGTCTTTTTAGCATCAGATTCTTCCTCTTTGTGTTTCCCTGTTGAGCTGCGGTGGAAGTATAGTAACAAAAAAAGGGACTCTGGCACTAAAAAGACTGTAACATTGAAAGATATCTACTTGATTTGACTCATTTGGACAACTGAAGCTTCATATTAGCTTCAGATCCACTTTTAAATACATTTTTGTCCTCCATCACTTCCATTATAAGTGCATCATGAAGGGATCTTCTAATGGTCAGTATGAACAGGAGGAATAATTATAGCAAGAATACCATGCCTCAATGTTTATTTGGGCTCCTGACTGTTGTTTTAAGACACACTTAATAAAAATTGTGAACCTGTCCTTTAAGAGCAGATACTAGATGACTGCAGTATAGAAACAGAGCCGATCAGACCTGTTTACTGTCTTTTTGGACTAAATATCATCGGTCATAGTGAATAACACATCAGCTGAAGCATCAAGAATAGATTAGTTTTAGTTTATTATTTGTATTTGATATTTGATAGGATGTTACATCACTTTCTTTTCTTCTTAGTTTTGACATTTATTCTTATTAATTTATTTGACAGGTACAATGTTCATTATCAACAGGAGAAAAAATAACTATAAATGAGCCAAAGTTAGTTTAAAAAGCTCATTTTCATTTGCTGTGCTGCTTTCAAACTAAGATGTTAAACAGGCAAAATGAAATTAGAATAAAATGATGCACACGTCCACCAATCACACAATGTACCAACACAATATAGAGTACTTCAAATCTGGGATTTAATTCATCTGCAGTCACTTTCTAAGCATCTTTACTGTCCGTACTCGTCAGTGTGGATCTAAATTCTCCTTATTATGTGATTTCTGTCTCGCTGCAGAAGTTTGCTTCCAATTAAGCCAATTTCTTATTATTTCATCCCTATTTATATATTTATACAATATGAATATGTTCAATTGTCGTATTTGAATTTCACGCTAATTATTCCTGGAGATTTAAAGATTTCACACAAATAAAATGAACTTTTATTTGTATATGTTCTTACAGAATGAAGGTGAAGGAGGTGAATCAATATCTCTGATTGGCTATTCCTTCTCTGTTCAGTCATGTGATCACTTAAGAGTTGCTTTTTAAAAGTTACTGTCACTTGATAAATGTGTCTTATTCCTCACACTCAGCTAATAACTTTTTTTTAATCCTAATTTTGTTCTTTAGAGCATTTACAGGTATAATACCAGGTTTAAATTTACAACAGGGGAAGTTAGGTGTATGTAATATACTAAGATTAGGGGTTAAGAAATAAATCAAATTGCTTTAAGGCAACCGTGAGCCAGTTTCTGCAGCGCTGTTTATCGGGGGCTTGTACAGTTCAGTATGTTGGTGTATTAAACAGTTTTAATGTTGTATCTGAGGGCAGATGTCGTAGTTCCCATTAATACATGAAGGCTAACAGGATTACAGCAGCTACGTTATCAATAAATGAGTCAAAAACAGGAACATATCTTCTGTTTTATCAACACTATGAGACTAGTAACTGATATCTACCCTCAGTCAACAGCAGTCTGCTTCATTTAGGCAAAACAAGGGAGGGAAGTTCATTTGTATCAACCACAAAACAATTCAAAGTGCTTTACATAAAGCATAAAAGGCATCGAGACAATATAAAAGCAACACGAGGCAATAAAAAAAGACATTGAAATACAATTAAAAAGTGTTAAATTGGAAATAAAAAGAAGCTGAAATAGAATAAAAACAGGAGAATAACAGATAGAGTGCAGTGAAAGATATTAACCCTCAAATTTGGTTGAATTAAAAGCAGAAAAGTCTTCAGCTGTGATTGAAAAGAACTGAGTGTTGCAGCAGACTTGAAGTTTTCTGGGGGTTTGTACCAGATGTGTGGAGCATAAAAACTGATCTTCTACATGTTTAGTTTTGACTCAGGACAGGAAGCAGACCAGACAGGTCTAGATGGTTCATATTTTAGAGGATCAGAAAAATATTTTGGCCCCTAAACCACACAGACAGACAGACAGGAAGCAGATCTGGTAGGTCTAGATGGTTCATACTGTAGTAGCAGATAGGAAAGACAGGAAGCGTGATGATCTGAGAACTGGAGTGATGTGATCCACCTCCTTCGTCAGGTACAGTAGTCGAGTCTACTGAAGATAAATAAGATAAACTTTTTCCAAATCCTGCTGAGACATAAGTCCTTCAATTCTTCATATGTTCTTCAGGTGTAATTCAGGTCTGAGTCCACGACTACACCAAGATTTCTGGCTTGATTTGTTGGTTTTTAACATAATCGATTGAAACTGACTGATGACTTTTAATAAATTTATAGTTGAAGCACTGAATTATTGACACAAATCAGGTCAGACATGCCAAATCATGTTATATACCGGTTTTATTCATCCGGTAAGTTTATAAGAGGTCACAAGGTCATATTTAGTGGTATTTAAATGAGCCTTTATGAGATTTTATGTCATCCATCAACCATTTTGATGCTCCAGCACTCCAGGAGAAAGCAACAGTGTCTTATATGTGTCTTAAAGGAAAAGTTCACAATTTTTCAAGTGTGTCTTAAAGCAGCAGTCAGGTGTCCACATGAGCTGTAATCATTCTTCCTGTTCATACCGGCTGTTCAAAGATCCCCTTCAAAGTTTTTCAAGTTTTCAATGTAAGTGATGGAGGCCGAAATCGACATCATTTTGTGACTTATATGAGGCCTCAGCAGGCTGAGTTAGTCATATCAGTGTTTCCTCAGGCAGTGTTTCCCTGCTGAGCTGCGGGGGAAGTGTAGTAACTTTGGCACTAAAGAGACTGTTGAGAGATATCTACTTGATTTGACTCATTTGGACGACTGAAGCTTCATATTAGCTTCAGATAAACTTTTAAATACATGTTTTGCACAGAAGGAGAACTGCCTCCATCACTTACATTGTAAGTTCATTATGAAGGGATCTTCTAATGGTCAGTATGAACAGGAGGAATGATTACAGCAATAAAAAACATGCTTCAATGTTCTTTTCACTCGTCCTTTAAGATTTAATTTAGAAGTGTTTAGACTCCTTTAAACCCTCAGGCAGACTGTTTCACACATTTTTGGGGCATAATTAACAAAGGTTGCCTTTTTTATCTGACCTCAGGAACAGTTAAGAGGTTTGAGGATCTACAGGAGAGAGCAGGCGCATATATATCTTAATCATGTCAGACAGATAAGAGCCATTCAGTGATTTAAAAACCAATAAAAGAACAGACAGGTGTAAAGATTTTCCTCTCAGATATGAGGCTCCTCAGCCCTCAACTGTGTATCTCAGAAAGTCATTACTTGGGTATGAAACTACTGTGATGCTTTTAAAACCTTTTTACAAACTCAGAAACTGTCTGATTATGAGGTGACACCTGAGCAACAATGGCCTCCATCTGCTTTCATTCGCCGCCCGGGTCGACCGAACTAACATACGATCACAGTCTGAGTTTAGCATGTCAAGAGGAGACACCTCCCACTTCCACCTTCATTTGAAAACTCTCACTTCCTCCCCTGTCATTTTGTGATGTACTTAAGCTACCGTCTTCTCTTAAGTCCTCATTCTGGTGACTGGTGCACCGTTGAAACACCGTTGAGCTGAATCACCCCTGCACGACTCCCAGGTAGGCCCGAAAACATCTTATCTGCTATGCAAGTTCGCTGAAGATATAAGTCTATGTGTTATAAGTAAATTTAATATATATATGACTGTTATATGAGTTGAGCATCATCGTTCCACATGACCTGAGTTTCTCCCGTTTCAAGTTAGTGAATTGTTTCCTGCGTTGTAGCACAGGCGATGTTTTCCATCACAGCAGTAGAGGGAAAGATTATTGACATGCATTTAGGCTCCTGATAAAATTACAGCTCACTCTATAAAGGATTATTAAATTAGGTGCAGAGCAGGCAGAGAGGTCTTGTGATGCACATGCAGCAAAACTGTTATAGTCCTTCTGAGTCTGAGCTCAGGGGCGGCTGCAGATTTCAGGAAGTAGACTCTACAAATGGAGGTAAAGCAAAACATGTTCAGTGTTTCTGATTGTTTTTTAAATGGTTTGTGTTTAGATCGTTTAGCAGCAGGTGTTGGTTGAACTTTAAACCATTTAAAGGGAGGTTTAACACAAATCTCATTACTCAGGTTTGATTGCTAGTTTCGGTAAAGGATGCATTCACTGTATTTATATGTTAACGTACGTGTTCGAGTACATATATAACTGTGGGAAAATCAGTGACAGCATGAGAGTGAGAAGGACAAATTTGGCATGAGAGAAAAGGTTCGGTGGTTTTGTTGCTCACTCTGTAGGATGTGGTCTAACTGACGACTCCTATTCTTGTTTAAACTCGTAACGTGTGCAGCTTAACATTGTGACACGACACTGACGATGAATAACATTTTTTTTAAGCATCGTCTTTATGCTGCTGATCTTTTTGAACGTGCGCAGTTATTAAACTGACCAGCGAGATCTCAGTTTTAAAAGAGAGAGAAGAGGGGGAGTACCAGTCACAGACAGACTAGAGGAAGCTGTTGTGAAAGCCTTTGCTTCCCCTTTTTTTTTTTTTTCTGTGTCGTCTCTTTCAGCTGTGTCGTCAGCTTCGTCTCTGTATTTCCACATGAAATCTAAAAGCTTAAACATAAAGAGACAAAGGACAAATTAAATACCGGTTAGTCTTAGTTTATGCATTCAAATGAAGATATTTTGGTGTAAACTGACTTGAACAGAGTAGCAGATCTTTGCATCTCATTCAATCACTCACAGCCTTTCTGTACATGTAAACTTCTGCTTGTCCTCATATTGACGCTTGTTTTTTTTCCCCCCCTCCCCAGTTCACCATGAGCAGGAAGGTTGTAAGGACCAGTAAGTTCCGTCACGTCTTTGGTCAGGGTTTGAAAGCTGACCAATGCTACGATGACATCCGAATCTCCCAGATGACTTGGGACAGCAACTTCTGCTCCGTCAACCCCAAGTTTGTGGCCATGATTGTGGACGCAAGCGGCGGAGGAGCCTTCATGGTGCTGCCCCTGAGCAAGGTGCGTGTGCACAAAGTCATAAAAAAAACAAACAAACCCGGTTGTATCATCACATACATACATTAAAAAAAAATGCATGCTTCTGTGCCCTTCAACCTCTCACATGACCATTTTTAGATGTGTTGATTGTAACGTTTCAAATGCAAGTTGAGGTGACACGCACTCTTTGCACATTTGAATACTGGCAGTCACCATCACACGTTCATCTGAATAAGGAAGTTCGGTGCCGATTTCGAGTCTCTCTACACGTCACTCCCTCTGCTGTCGAGAAGTTTTCACCTTATTAGGAGTTTGTTGTCAGCTCAGTGAGGGCAGGATGTGGCCTCAACCCGTTCATTCTGCTTATGGAGTGCGTTAGGTGGCTTACAGTTTCTTTATTGCATTTTATGTGCCAGAAAAAAAAGTGGGAAATTACAAACCTTGTGGGCTAGTTAAAGGCCCACATCTGAATTTCTTACAGTATGTGAACTCAATAAAGATCACCTGCATAGTCCCTCAGGCTTGTGAATTTAATATAAAGCATTAGCAGTGTATAACTCTCAAGGGAAAAGTGACGAGTGGGTGTTGAGAAACTTACTGTCACTGTTCAACTGGTGCTGTAGCTTGTTTCACTTTGTTTTAAGGACAAATAACTTGTTCAGTTCTTTACTTTGTGTTAATCAGAGTCTCTGTAGAGCCACATGTGATTGAAACAGCATGCTGGAACAACAAAAAAAAAAGCTCAAAAGATTTTAGTGAGATTTTATTTTTTAATCAAATAGATGCAACCAAAAATTAATTGTCATGATGCCCTGCGTCAGGCATGATGATTACAGGGAGGGGGCCGTGCGAGGACCAGAGGAACCATGGGATTTCATCTTGCTGGCCCCGATCGGCTCTCTAACCCAGTTACGAGGCATTAGGAGTAATTGAAAGCATAGCTGTGGAATTTGTATCAGCTGACTATCAATTCCCTCCCTCCCATCTAGACTAGATCATCATGTTTTTAGGTTTTTTTTACCTTCTTCTATAGTTGTTTCTGTGCATTGTCTGAATGAGTTTTGGTTTCTTCATCATCCTTCCTGATGTTTCTTACATCTCTCTGCAGACGGGGCGTATCGACATGTCCTACCCTACTGTGTGCGGCCACACAGGCCCGGTCCTGGACATTGAGTTTTGTCCTCACAATGACAACATCATTGCCAGCGGCTCTGAGGACTGCAGTGTCATGGTAAGTTAGGCAAACATCCGTATGATCTTTCAAGCATTTCAGTTTTCACTGAAGCATGACATGAGATATATGTTTGTGTGCTGCGATAGATACAGTCAGTGTCTTAAAACGTCTTTCTTGGCGAATAGATTTGGGAGATCCCGGACGGCGGGCTGACCACGTCGCTCACAGATCCTGTCGTCAAACTGGAGGGTCACTCCAAACGTGTCGGCATCCTCTGCTGGCACCCTACAGCCCATAACGTGCTGATGAGTGCAGGTATTACATTAAAGTAAAGGACAGGTTCACAGTTTTTCAAGTCCTGTCCTAAAGCAATATTCAGATTTGCAAATGAACATTAATGAGCATTAGGCAAGTTTTTCTTGCTGTAATCGTTCCTCCTGTTCATACTGACTGTTAGAAAATCCCTTCATAATGCACTTACAATGTAAGTCATGGGGACAAAAATGTATTAAAAAGTTTATCTGAAGCTAATATGAAGTTTTAGCTGTTCAAATTAGTCAAATCAAGTAGATATCTTTCAACATTAAGGTCTTTTTAGTGCCTTCCACTGCAGCTGAGGAGGGATTTTTTTTACTAAAAAGACTGTAAATGTGGAAGATATTCACTTTATTTGACTAACTCAGACTGCTGAAGCCTCATATAAGCTTCAGATCAACTTTTAAATACAGTTTTGGTCAAAACGAGGACCGTAGGTTTTGTCCTACATCACTTTCATTGAAAGCACATTACGAAGGGAGTATGAACAGTATGAACAGGAGGGACGATTACAGCAAAGCAGAACCTGTTTCGATGTTCATGCGGGCAGCTGACTGTCGTTTTTGACAGACTCCTTTAAAACAGAGAAGCAGCTGTAACTGGTGCTGCATTCACATGACATGAGAAGAAGGCTCCTGTGCAGAAACGTATCTGGTGTTTAAGAGGAACCAAAGTGAGATGAGTGTGCGACATGTCACAGATGTTTTTGTTGAATGAGGCTAACACCTTCAGAACAGGAAGTTCTCACAGCCTCCACCCACCGTCTTCACTCTCAACACCGATCTGCTCCTGTTTCAGCATTAACAGGAGTCCAGTCTGTCTCGTGCAGTTCACGGAAGCTACAAGATTTCAATTAGAATATTTTTTGCCGATGTCCATATAAGGCTTATATGTTTGGAGCCATTCGTTCGAACAACAGAATTATGGTTACAATCATATTATCATGATGCAATCCCACTGAAAGTCGCTCTAATTGCTGCTCTAATCTTTAGTTTGGGCAGCAACTAACGATTATTTTCCATTATCGCTCAATCTGATAATTTCTCTCCATTAATCGATTAGTTGTTTGGTCCATAAAATGTCAGAAAATGGTGAAACATGTCGATCACTGTTTCCCAAAGCCCAAAGATATTCAGTTTACTGTCATAGAGGACTAAAAAAAACAGGAAATATTCACATCTGAGAGGCTGGAATCAGAGAATTTTCACTTTTTTTTTTTTCTTAAAATTGACTCAAAACAATTAATAGATTATCAAAATAGTTGTGGATTAATTTAATAGTTGGCAGCTGATTGATTAATCGACTAATTGTTGCAGCTCTACAGTATAAACCTGTGATTTATGGATGTTCCAGCTTTTTATCCTGAATATTTGTTAAATTCCTCGTCTTAGTTTTATGTCGAGGTTTTTATAATGTGGAGGTCAAACAGTGTGACTACCACTGACATAACTTTTTAAATAAGATTTCATTTTGCTTATTTGTGGATGAAGTTTGAGTTTCTAATATATACATGCAGCTTTTTCTCTCTTCTGTGCAGTTATGACAGCGACTGTATCACTTCATGTTCTCAGAAAAAAAAAAACCACTGAAACTCTGAAATGTGAAAGTTTTCATTCACATCTGAGCTTTTCAAATAGAAAATAAGGTTGACTTTAACTGCAATACTTGAAAAAACATTTGATTTTGACTTATATTTTAGATTAAATGCTTTATAATGACTCCACACAGTAAAGCTCTTTACCCGTCTTTGCGTTGACCACCATTGTCGCTGTGCCCCCCGCAGGCTGTGATAACGTTCTGATCCTGTGGAACGTGGCCCGCGGCGAGGCGGTGGTGAGGATGGACACCGTGCACACCGATCTTATCTACAGCGCCTGCTGGAACAGGGACGGCTCCCAGATTCTCACCGCCTGCAAGGACAAGACCTTGCGGGTGCTGGACCCTCGCAAGGGCACCGTCCTCCTCGTAGGTTTCCTTATTTTACCCTTTTTTCCCTCTGTAATGCAGCACCAATGTCACTGCAGCTGCACCATGAGAGTGGCATTTATCTACCACAGGTTGTATCACAGTTTTAGGTTTTTATAATGTTTGAGCAAGTAGATTTAATTTATGTAAACAGACAAACAAGAAAATAAGCACAAAAGAAAAGAAACACAGTGGGGGTATTACAATGAATGATAATGTTTAGTCTCTATTTTTAATTTATTTGTTGGTCTTTCTGCTTCTGAATGCAGGAATTTGGTTTAATTTCAGTGCAAAACTTCACACATTTCATGAATTTCTCAGCATGTATTTGTATAATTTTACACAAAATGTTTAATTATATTAATAACAAGAAGGAGAAGAGAAAAAAATGACTTTTTACATTATTAGTATTAAATAATTTGAATATTTAACATGTAAAATGCAATAATATTATGTTATTTTTCTATTATAATGAGTAATCCGAGGCCCTGTGTTCAGCACATAATGAATAAAGTATAGTATCTTTTAAAGTATCTGAAAATCTATATCTGTGTTTTGAAAGATCCCCTCCAGACGTGTTAAATATTAATGTTTTATAAAACTATTCTACATGGAAATACCTCAAAAGGTCCCCGTGATGTCACAAACCATGCTCATAGGCCTTCTCCTTAATCTCACACTTTTTGATCGAGCACAGAGAAACTTTCACTCTTCAGCAGATGAATGAGTGAGAACAAACTCTACTTTAAGTTCTTTAAGTTTGTAACGCCTCCATCTCTGCTCCGCCTGAACCCCCCCGCCCCCCCTCACAGGAGAAGGAAAAGCCTCACGAGGGCTCCAGACCCATCAGGGCGGTGTTCGTGTCCGACGGGAAGATCCTCAGTACCGGCTTCAGTCGCATGAGTGAGAGGCAGGTGGCGCTATGGGACCCGGTGAGTGTTCACGATCCTACATGTTCAAGTTTATCAGCACTGTGGATTTTAGCCTCCATCACTAACACTTAAAGCACATTTGTAGTAATTATATGCACATCATAAAGGTGCAAGGCTATCAATGATAACGCCTGCACACTTACTCCACGCCACTAAAGTTTAATAATGACAACGTTTCAATCCTACTGCACCGATATTTATTACATCATGCACACAAATATACTGACAAGCTCTATGATGGCAGGTGGTGGAGTTAAACATCCGAACCGCCCAGGATGATAAACATCCAAAAACAAGTAACAATTCAATAAAATACATAGAAAAAAAGCAGTAATACAAAAGCCATACTTCAAAATATCAAACATACATCTTATATGTAAACATTATATCAGATTCCTCATCCCATATATCAGAATCTACATCATTTACATTCAAATATATGTTGAATTAAGTTAGAAGAAAGAGAGAAAAAACCTCTTAAACTTAAATTCTTGTACATAAATTGGGTTTTAACACCCTTCTATAAAAAGTTAATTAGATCAAATAACAATAAGGAAAATCACACACCTGCTGAGTTTATAAAATTTAACATTTATAAATAATATTTTATAATATATACATTCTTACATTTGAAATGTTGTTAATTTGTCTCTATTTACTTTATTTACAACACTGCTGTCTCACAACTGCCATCTTACAGCACTAATGTATCAATCATGAAGCTCAGTTAAATAAATCCATGACTTACCAGCAGCCTTTTACAATATATTATAATTTAGGACATTTTGTACCTTTATGAGGTTGAGATAGTGGACAAATAGCACGTAAAGAGGAAGATCTGTGGTTTATGTTTGACATCTTAACCTCTAAACTACAAACTTCTTGTTTATACAGTATATCACATTGAATTTGGTGAAATGTTTAACTGAGTGTATCTGAATCTCTTCTAACAGAAGAACTTCGGGGAGCCTCTGACCCTGCAGGAACTGGACACCAGCAGCGGCGTCCTTCTGCCATTTTTTGACCCAGACACAGGCGTCGTCTACCTCTGCGGCAAGGTTAGATTTAGTTCGTCGAAACAGCTTTCCGTCCCAACACGGACGCACAGACAAGTGTAGCTGACTTTGTTTGTCACGATCTCTCCGTCACAGGGGGACAGCAGTATCCGTTACTTTGAGGTGACAGATGAAGCTCCGTATGTCCACTACCTGTCCATGTACAGCAGCAAGGAGAGCCAGAAGGGGATGGGTTACATGCCCAAGAGAGGCCTGGAGGTCAACAAATGTGAAATCGCCAGGTAGTGACGTTTATAGTTTTATAAAAGCTGGTTTCTATTATGTCTGTCATTCTGAATCCTTTAAAAATAAACGTATATTTCTACATTCAGATTCTACAAACTCCATGAGAGGAAATGTGAGCCCATAGTCATGACGGTGCCACGCAAGGTAAAGTTTTAACAAGAGTTTGTGGAATAAAAGGTTCTTTTGGTTTTTTTTTTTGCATTCCTGTCATCAACTCGCTCTTTCCTCCTCTTCCCGTCCGCAGTCGGATCTGTTCCAGGAGGATCTGTACCCAGACACCATCGGCCCCGAGCCTTCGGTCGAAGCTGACGAGTGGTTCGCCGGAAAAGACGCCCAGCCCATCCTGATCTCTCTAAAAGACGGGTTCGTAGCGACCACCAAAGCCAAGGAGTTCAAAGTTCACAAGAGTCTCCTGAAGACCACGTCTGCTTCTGTGGGGAGTCAACAGGACAACAGCGGGGTGAGACATCTATAATCTATAATCTATAATCTATAATATCATGTTGCATTCACGGTTTAAACTTTTCTAAAACTGTATGAGCTGCAGTTGAACATTTACTCAAGTTCTGTAATTAAGAACAACTTCCTGTGCTGCTTTCTACTTCACTAAATTTAAAAGACACTATATTTAATTCACAGCTTTAATTCTTAGTTACTTTCTATAATAAGATTTTTCATGCAAAGATCAACATAATTTCATTTTAAACATAAAATATGCATTGTTATAGATAAAAGTTTATAAAGCAGTTAAAATACAGCAGTAAAATGCTACTTACACATTAAAGCATCAGTAATAATGATTAAATAATAAAATATATAACAATAAAAACACTTTTCCTGCGTTATAAGTGCTTTTGATACTTCAAAGGGCCAGTGTATGTTTTTATTAGTGTATAATCCCATGAAAACAAGAACCATTGTGTTTTCATTACATTAGAATGAGCCCTTTATATCTACATAGGGACGCCGCCATGTTGCACCGCCATGTTTCTACAGTAGCCCAGAACAGACAAAGCTCTAGAGAGAGAGGCCTTTCGCCTTTTTTGCAAGTTTTGCGGCCAGTGAAGCTTCTCCTACACGCTCAGAAGGGGAGGGGTGTTCAGTTGGTTGCAATCTGTAATCTCACCACTAGATGTCACTAAATCCTTCACACTGATCCTCTAAGTTCATGTTGATGATAAAACTTCTGCACTTTTTCTTAAAATTGAGATTAAAAATGCCTTGTTAACCCTTTTAGAGCACATCAGCGGTCATATTGTGCACCTATTTAACAATATATGCAAAAAAAAAACCCCACAAAAAAATCAATATCTTTGTATTCTTATGAAATACAAAATCCAATCATGTTTTCTTCCTGTATGACGTGTGTTTACATAAGCTTGAACCACCCACTCTCAACCAATAATATCATGACATCCACCCATCAATAAATCTTCAGCTTTTAGCAGCACAGAGCTGAGATTCATCATGACGCGCCCACTTTCCAACGTTCAAATCAAAATCCTCCCAACGTCATGTCCCGTCTGTCTGTTCGGTCATTTTTACTGAACTTTAAGTACAAATTGAATGCAAAACTTACACCTGTGAAGTATTTTTACACTTTGGCACTGGAAACAAATCTTGAATCATCTGAATCTGAACATTTTTGGTCTATTTCTTCTTTAGATTCCACCATTTTTATTGCTCAGGAAAATCTTCCTTGAAAATTAGTGCCACAACTGCTATTAAGATCACAATTATTAAGTATTAACCATGTTTGCTGTACGTATAAAATCAGATATACTCATCATAACTCTGTCTCTTTCTCTCTCTGCGTGTGTTTCAGGAGGTTCAGTCCTTGAGGAAGGAGGTGAAGGATCTCAAAGAGGCGATAGAGGAGCTGACCAAGCGTGTGAGCGAGCTGGAGAGCAAGCATTAAACTACAGAAGTGTGACAAAACTAATTTTTCAAAGAAATAAATCAAGAGCAGAAATCCAAAAAAAAGAGAAACTGGGAAAGAAGCAAAGAGACATGGTTTCATTGATTCTTGATGCAACATTGTAGTTGTGACATTCATGCAAATAAAGATTTGAATTTGAGAGGGAGAGGGCTGCGTATTGTAACTGTATAGTGAGACAAAGGGAGAGATCAAAACAACTGGTGTTATGAAGAACTTTTTTTTTTTTTTGGCTTGAATTTGTTTATTTGGTTTGTCTGATCAAGTTTAAAATTTCCTATTTTAATATATGCTATAGTTTGAAATAAAGTCTTCTGTATTTTCAGAACACATTTTTTGGACTTTTTTTTTTTTTATTATTTATTTTTATTTTTCACCAACACATGAAATACACAACACACACATGTTTTGAATTACACCAAGTTTTAATGGCTTATACTCATTATGATACAAAATGAGAAACAAAAACAACAAACGTTATATAAAATGTTCATGAAATGTGACGTGGACGTTTTGAGAACATTCAGAGAAACAAGTGCACACAGATGCTCCCTGAGGCCGACTGAGCTGGTTAAACGTTATTCTGGCAGCTTTTTATGACTGCGGGCGAGAAATAAACAAGTTGGAAAACACAGAATTTTGGCAGAATGGTTGATCCGAACTATATGTCAAATATGACCCACTAGTGCATTTGTTTTACCTTGAAATTCTTAGTTTAGGGTTTAGATGATCAGATTAATATCTCTAGACAAATATGCTTTTCACATTTTTATAATCTTGGATACTACTTGTGGGATTCAAATATTTCAATAAAAACAAAAATAAATGCATTTTTTGCAGCGAGGATATCATGTATATGTCAAAGCAAAAAACCTGCCCAAATAAAACATTCTTATTACAAAAGAGTTTGATTTATAGCCTAATTTACAGCCTGTGTACCATTTGTTTTACATTGACTTTCACATACAGTAGCTTATGCAAAACCCAGCACCTGAAATGAATATGAAAGAAAAAAAACTGGTTCAGTATTTACAGAAACTTTCTTCCATTTCATTCAAAGTAACCCTTGATGTCATCTACTACTACTCAATCACCCTCCCCTCCTTTCTCTCACACACCAGTCCCCTTCAAATAGGCTTTACACGTAGTTTTTGTTAGGGGCGGAGGCGCTGTTGCTGTAGTACTTGGCGGTTCCTCCTGAGCTGCCAGAATTTGGCCTGCTGAAGCAGCACAGCAGACCTCCAGCCAGAAGGAGCAGCACGCCAGCTCCCCAACCCACAAAGATACACGCTCCCAGTTCCCTCTTCAGGGAAGTGGCCACCAAGGGGTTGTTGAAGTCTCGCACGACGATGTGGGCGGACCAGCTGACGGGGATGATCACCAGGAGGCCGGCCAGCAGCATGCCCACCCCGGCCACCAGGCTGATCTTGGGCTTGGCGTCTTCGTTCTCTATGCAGGTGGTGAAGTCGGCGCCGCAGAACAGGATGAGGATGCTGAGGCAGCTGAACAGGCAGCTGATGATGGTCATGGCGCGGGCGGCCTGCAGGTCAGAGGGCAACACCAGCAGGGAGTCGTAGCTCTTGCACTGCTGCTGGCCGGTACTCTGCACCACACACTCCATCCACAGGCCTTCCTGGTTGCTCTACTCACACACAGACAGGAAGAAAGAAAATTTCAGTCGTTTCATACATCGAGTACTTCACCTAAACTCAGTTTTGTCTTTTCATTTCATGCAATACTTCTATAGCACTAGAATTCAGAGGGACATGTTGTACATTTTTCTGCACAACATTCATCTGACAGCTTTGCCGATTCAGATTTGCCTGTTATAATTTCCAAGTCAAATGTGACATCTTCAAATGTCTTTTTTTGTCTGATCAACAGTGCAAAATCCAAAATATTCAGTTCACTGTCATGTATGACAAAGAAAAGCATCAAATCTTCATATTTTAGAGGCTGGAACTAGAGAATTTATGGCATTTTTGCTTTAAAAAGTGACTTATCATTGCATCGCTACTACTTACACCTTAATAGCAATAATAATCTAATAATATAATTCATAATAGACTCACTTTTATTTGTGATACTTTAAGTACATTTCGCTGATAACGCTTCCATATTTTTATTTAAAGGACCAGTGTTTAGGATTTAGCGCCATCTAGTGGCGAAGTTGCAGATTACAACCAACCGAATATCCCTCATCCTCCCCCTCGAAGCATGTAGGAGAAACTTGTGAAAAATGCTAAAGGCCCTCTCTAGAGTCAGTGTTTGGTTTGTCTGTTCTGGGCTACTGTAGAAACATGGCGGTGCAACATGGCGGCCTCTGTGGAAGAGGACCTGCTCCCTCTGTAGATATAAAGGACTTATTCTAAGCTAACAAAAACATAACGATTCTTATTTTCAGGTGATTATACACTAATGAAAACATACTTATGAATATTATATTCTGTTTCTTCCAAGTCCGTTCCACTAAATTCTACACACACTGCACCTTTAAGTAACATTTTCAACGCTTGTATTTTGAGTATTTTTATATCACAATATTGATACTTTCCTAGTTGATTTTATTGAATTGATGCTAAACTGGACATCCTGCAGTTGATGACCAGTATAAAGTCTTAGAGGTCAAATCTGTCATTTTTATTATAACTTTTTAAAAATATATTTAAATATATAATATAAAAAATAAACTTGTTTAGTTGGTTAACTGATTGTAATTGAAACTCTGTTGTTGGCATTTTTACTGCTGTTTTTACAAACATGACTAATGTAAGCTAACAACATTAGAAATCATTGAAACTTAGATTTAATTGTTGTTTAGTGTCAGTCCATGAATTAAAAGAAGTGAAAACAGGTTTAAATCCTGTGTTTCCGATTTTGGTTTAATGTACTTTCAAGTATAAAGTTAAATACCAGCAAAAATTATGAAAATAATATGGAATACATTTATGTTTCAAGATGAAAGGAACAATTTTAATTTGATCAATCTGTACAATTTAGTAAATGATGTTTGTGTTGGTCTTTAATTGAATGTATAATATAACAGATGTGGACTCAGGAATTGTAGTGCGAGGTAATAAATTTCAATACAAGTAGAAAAAAATGAAAAGCACATATGTAAATGTTTATATATTATTTAGTTTATTTAATTTAGTTGGTTTTGTTTCGCTTGTTTGTTTGTACTTTTGTTGTTTCTTGAGTGTGTAGCTCTACTTGCTTCATGTAATTGTGCTTTTGGTTTTTGTATTCAAGTGAATAAACATTTAAAAACACTTCCTGTGAAACATGCTATCAAGAGGAGTGTGTGTTGGCTTTGAAATGTGGGTTTTACCTTTAAAACCTTAAAAACCTTCCTCCCGTTTATCAGCATTCATAACGAGAGGCTGAAGTTTTTCATTACCTGTGCAGTCACAATGTTGGATCCCACAAAGGAGGACACTTTCCAGCGAGGGACAACGCAGCACACGATGACCCCGATCAGGCTGAGAACCCCGAGGGCCACGCAGACAATCTGAACTCCAACAGATCCCATTCTGGAGAGGACAAGATAGACAGAAAGGGAGAAAAATCAGAGGCATGAGGAAGATAATTACAGGTGTTTCTGAGCTTCAGTAAATTCCTTCAATGCTATCACAACTTGTTTTCTTCTGCTTTTTAATCTTTTTAAATTCTAGTTTAAATAATCTTCTCCCTGTTTCCCTCCTCTGGTTAGAGGAGGCGTTGTTGAATATCTTCCAGTGATCCAGTATGTGTTGTAAGAGACATTTATCTGTTGTTACTGTGGTGTTTTTGTAGATCTGTGGGTTTTTTTTTTTTTTTTCTGTTATCGCATAGCTGAACATGCACTCAGACAAACACCCGCTCTCTCTGACAGGCCTTCACAGGATAATGTGTCTCTGGGCTACGTTTTAAATCATGTCCTGACAGGCCCTGCTGTCCTGCACCTCTACACCCGGGACTGGCTGAACCACTCCCTCACACCTTCCTACTCGGAAAATCTGAGTTACGTATTTATTTGAGGTTTACTGTGTGATTCTGCAATCAACATTTGAGCAAAACAAGGTGGAAGGGAAGAGATCCAACACCACCAGAAAGGGTTTGAAACTGTAACTTGCATGAAAAGTGATGCAGTTTGAGCAAAAAAACCAATAAATTTCAGTGTAAACAGGTGAAACATGCTGCATGCTTATATTCTTTCCATGCATTAAGTTCATTTTTTGTGTTACAGATACATGTCCTTTTGTTCATACAGATTATTTGTTACCATTTGAGAACATTTTATAGCATTTAAAGTCAACAAAAACATCTCATTGTGTTTCCCTATATGCACAGATCACAACTAAACCCAATTTCCCCCACCTTAAATCGACTGCAATGACAAAGAAGAGCCAATAAACCAGTCAGACTTGGAACAGCGGTGCGTTGGTTTAGACTGAGACAAAAATATCTTACTTTTGAGCATATGTGACCCGTCCCAGATCACAAACTTTTAAAAGCAGATTAAACACTGAAAACTAATCTGATGTGGGTCGCCGGATTTAAACTCAGATCTTTTTTAATATCCTCATTTTTCCTGAAAGTTCGGTCATTTTATCCTCAACATAACTTGGTGTAAATGAGCATACGTGTTTGTTTTTTTTTAATTAAGCAATGCATGCAAAGTCTTATCAAGACCTTCCCTAAAGCAGGATAATAAGAATGGTTTCTGAAAAAAAACCCTGCTGAACCCTTTCATATGCTTTTTTTCTGTTCCACTCTCACATCTGTGTTTATTTGTTCTTTTTTCATGATTTTCGTTGCCGCTCATAAAAAGGTACTCAACTAATCCTCAACCAATCCTTTCATCCTGTGTCATTTCAAGCTTTTGCCGAATCATATCTCTGTTCAGAGCTCAGATTGTCCATTTGAATGAAAAGTGGATAAAAAAAAAAAAAAGGATGCCTACCTCTTTATTCTGTGTCCTCTGAGCTGCAGTTGAAAATTGAAAAATTAGGTATTTTCTTGAGCTTCTTCTTTCCGTTCCTGTTTTAAAGATGCTGTTTGCTGAGTGTTATGCAGAGACTCTGTGATAAGATGGGGTATTTGTAAAGGAATGTGAGGTGTAGGGTGGGGCTGATCTTGAAAAGGGGAGTACGCAGGTGGGACGTCCCTTAAGACCAGACTGGACTTGTCCTATGTGTAGGTTTCCCTCTCTTTTTAGACCTTAGACCTGCTGTGGAGCTATGGAAACTCTCTGACAAAATCCACCTCAATGGGTAAAACTTTATTTCTTTTCTAGGAATAAGTTTTTTGTGATATCTTAGCATTACATCAATGTTGATAAAAACCCATATGTAGAAACTGTTTTTGAATGGTGGCGATGACAGGAGAATCATTTTTAGTTGTGCTGGTTGGCAGAAAAAAGAAGAAAATACTTGAGTCATCTGGGAAAACATCCCACTTTTCACATGCTCTTAGTCAAACCACCTGTATCTGTATACAGGTGTAAACACCCACCCGTTTCCACCTCTACACCTACCTCTGTCGAAACGGTGATGACGAATATAAAGAGTCTGATTCAGACTGAGACTGAGTGGGATTTGAGACTTTGCGTAATATTTTAAGCAGGGTTTCGTGGATCATGGGAAGAAAATGAGGACATGAAGAGGCATGTTGTGAAGCCAAATAAGTGTAGCCTCTATTTACACACACACAAGAAACACGCAGACAGAGCGTCACGCTTGGTTTAGGATTGCATAGTGTATGTACAAATTTAGATCTTTAGTTTGGGAGATGGTTCAGTGGTGAGGAGGCACACAAAGTAAAGCAAGATGTCGTTTTTTCCTACATGACTAAACATTACTTTCGGGGCAATGAGATGAACACAAACACACTAATGTTGTAGGAATTTTACATATGTATCTACTGTGTTTCAGCAGATAACTAAACTGTAATTCAATAACAAAAAAATCTGTTCTTGACAACATATAGGAGCTATTTCTGCTAGTGTAGCTCACTATTTGGGTTTGATCAGTGTCACTGTAAAGTGAGCAATAAGTTCTGATCTATTTTATATGTCAAAACAGCTGCAATGTCACAAATGCTTTTAAAACAAATGAAAAATTATTCAACACTGATATTTGTTTAATGTGCAATTGACAGATGTGGAGAAAAGCAAGAATTAAAATGTTTAACACAAACTCAAATTGCACTATTCAAACCTTTGTTATAGTCAAGATCCCAGGGTTTCCAATGATACAAGCTATGCAGTGCTGAATTACTGAAAAAATGTGTAGTTTTTTCCTCTTTTTCTGACTATGTTGAAGGTATTTAAATGTGTAACCAGGGCCTGTAGGAAAGCATCCCTGCATAGAGGAACCACCACTCTGGGAATTTCACCCAGAAAATACCCAACAGATACACAAGCTAAATGGACTGTACTTGTATAACGCCTTTCTAGTCTTCTGATCACTCAAAGTGCTTTTACACAACAAATCACATTCACACACATTCATACACTGAATGGGTACAGGGGCTACAATGCAAGGTCTCAACCTGCCCATCAGAGGAAACTACCCATTCACACACTGATGGCACATTTGGGGTTAAGTATCTTGACCAAGGACACATTGGCATGTGGACTGGAGGAGCTGGGAATTGAACTGCCAATCTTCCAAGTAGTTGACAACCCGCTCTACCTCCTGAGCCACAGCCGCCCAAGCTCTTTGATAAAGAAAGGGAGCAGAGACGTGAGTTTCACGTTCCAAAAATAGAATAAATTTATTTAGATTTTAAAAAGTCAAAAATGGTTTTAGTTAATAAAAGCTGAAATAAAGAAAAATGAGTCGTCTCTATTACCAAAATATGTTATAATTTTAAAATGTTACTATATGAATGGATTACCAGTACAGGGGAGGGTGCCAGAGAAACCCAAAGGAGGATGGGAGTGAGCAAAAATAAGCAGAAGTATATCAACACTAACCCAAAATAAGGAGGCCAGTAAGGCAAATCGTTCAAACAAGAATTTACCAAAATCAAATACAAACTACTAGAAGGGAAGATACCCAAAAGATAAGGAAATTAGGTAAAAAAAACCCCACAAAAGACAAAAACAGCAGTTATATTTGAGGAGACAACAACTAGGTGACTTTACTACATTACCTTCACCAAGTACAGCAAACTAGGTCATACAGGAAGCCAACACCATGCTCCTCGTTCCTATTATGAGAGGTGTACATTATTACCCACATATGACTAGGAATATCAGAAGAAGGCATACCTTAGAGCTGCAAGTTACAGTGATCTCGACAGCCAGCCCTGGTGAGGACATCTGGTACACACACACACACACACACACACACACACACACACACACACACACAGGTATTCTGGTCTCTTCATATAAAGCTATGCTACCTCCAGCTAGCTCCAGTCTGACTGCAAACAGTGCCTGCAAAAATGCCAGGGAAATACTTAAAACATGCACAAGGAAAACAGGTAAGGCGGATATCTTAATCTGATGTTCATCACCCTCAACAGCAATACCGAGGTGAAGAAAATGTGAGGCAAAACCTCCCTCCTAGCTCCACATGGCTGCTTTTGAAGGGACTGTTAGTATCATCTGTTCTCAATCAGTGATTATCAGATGGGGCAACATCTACAAGAGCTCACTCATTACAATCGTAATATTGGGACCACATTCATAATTAGTTAGGTGAGTAATTGTAATCAGCCGTTCTAACACAGTGCTTACAGTTAGAAATATAACTTTGGCCTTTAAAAATGTATTATAGATTTGAATCAAGCCCATTTTGAGTCGTAATAAAATCAGAATCTGACTTAATTCACCCAGGCACATTTGTACAAGGAACTTGTTTTAGTGCAGTAATAATATGGAAAATTAAGATTAAAGAGATAACAAAAAACATAGTAAAACAATTGCAAATACTTCTAAAATATTATATGATAATACACAAATATTTTGTTTACTTTATATATATTTATATAATAGTTTCTTTCCACACGCTGTAATCAGACAGTAAACAATCCCTGTGCAATAAACATGCATTACCAATACATCAACTAATCATATATGCAAATCTGATTCTGATTCTGATTAAGTGTAGTGCAATCAGCATGTTAGATAAATGCACAACGCAAGTATCCATAATGTTTAACAGTATTTGAGTACAATATGCATAACGAGCAAAGTATAGGGAATGGAGGAGATCAAGGAACAATGATCACATCAGACTTTAAACTGTCAGTCTGTGTGGTCTAAATCTAAAATCTATATACCACAGAATGGAATAGTTTTGAAATGGTACATACAACTTGAAATGAAATATTGTACAAAGGGAGTATGGACTGCACTACAGACCAAGAGATGGAGCTGCAGAGGTGGTGTGTACAGTCCTAAAACTGACCACTGTGAGATTAAAAAAGCTCTACATTGCAGAGTTAATGTATTTGGATTTTATCTGACTGTACACAGTTCAGTCCACCTCCTGTGGGTGGGTCAGATGAAATACTAGCAGAGTATTTTTAGGTTTTAAACTACAGTTTCAGTCATAAACACTGGGTGGCGCACTGTGAGCTCTCATTTGAATCCATTGATGCTATTGTAAACTGCTGGGAGGCGGGGCTTATGTGTGAGACGGACCCAGAAGGCGCCCAATCAGATGCGAAGATTCGGCTTCTAAATTCCGCAACGGACCAATCACCGTTCGAGAAACGTGTGAGGAGCTCGGTTTGATTCGGCTTCCTACGTCAGACTCTTCGATAGAAACGGCCCTCTTTTAAAGTTCCTGGGGGAAGAGTGGAGGGACCCGGACAAACCAAAGGGAAAGGGGGCCAAGCTTGAGCGTAGAGGATACATATTTACACATTATTCATCCTGGGAGGACCGTTGTTAAACTGAAGACAAGGTTCGGGGACGTTTAATCTGTTTATAAGTTATATCACATAGCTAACTAGCCGCGGATCGGTGGTAGCTACTACGCTAACTAGCATTAGCTCACAGATTGTCGGTTAACGTTGTTTAGATTAAGCCGGTGCGAGTCACTCGATGGCTAAACGATGTGAATTATATACTGTGAGTAACTGATAGTCTCCGTTTCTTGTTCTTACTGCTCTTTTAAATCTAAAGGTGCAACACGGAAAAAACGAAGGTCTCGACTGCCTGAGAACGTCAGAAAATAAAGAAAATGGCGGAGCCGGACAAATTAAACATCGACTCTATAATTCAGCGTCTCCTGGAAGGTGAGGAGGACCAAACCCACTGTGCAGAAATATACTTAAATTAGATTATAGGATGTGTTGATGATGGTAGTTTAATGTGTGTGTGTCTCATATATCAGGTAAGTCGACCAAAGTCAATGTTACAGCAGCCTAACGTTACTAATGATCGCTGTGCTCCAGAGTCGATGGTCGGATTTGGATGAAAGGTTGCATCTCTCTCCCAGATTGCCCAGCTAGTAACGTTATTTGATCGGGGAGATCATTTACAAGCTGTTTAATTAGAGATACACAGTTACTGCGAATCAAGGGGAAATGGGGGACGTTACAGAGTGAAGTAGCATGCAAAAAAAAAAGGCAGGAACATCACACATTTTATGCAAATTACACCTTGTCATACATCACTGGATTATGGTTTATGGTTTGTGATTCATGCATCAGATTTTTTCCGTAGAGGAGGTGATGCTAGCCCAAGATTTCCGTTTTGTGCTCCATATCCAGTCTGAACATTATGTGCACATTTGCCATATACAAGTGGTAGTTACTTGTTGATATTTGCATTGATTGATATTGTAAGAACAATCTTGTAGACATTGTTTTTTCGGTCCCTATTTGTCGCCCCTTCCCCATTGGAGCTTCTCAGTTACATGGGGCGGACTGTCCTGTGTTGTGCTTACTGTTTTTGAAGGATCTGATTACATTGTGCAGACACAACCTTCCCCTAGAGTGTCTTGTTAATGAGGTGTGCAAACAAAGATGCTTTGATTGGCACATGCTCACTATTTAATACTGTGTGGGGCTGCTGGTTGGCCTTCTCTGCTGTTCCGCTCCAGTGTTTGAAACAAGATACAAGTGCAGCAGTGTTGTTTTTATCTCATCCGCTCCCAGTGAAAAACAACATTTCCATAACAAGGAGTCGATTAATTATTAATTGCCAACTATTTTGATGATCGGTTTGATTGTTTTGAGGCAAAAAAAATCCAAATTCCTATATTTATATTTCATATGTTCTCTATAATTCTTATATGTGGATATTTTCTCATCTCTTTAGTCTTCTGCGATAGTAAAGTGAATATATTTGGCTTGTGGACTGTTGATCAGGACAAAAAAAGACATTCGAGGCCATCACTTTGTTCTTTGGGAAACATTTTTCACCATTTTCTGACAATTTCTGGCCCAAAGAACTAACAGATTAATTGAAAAAATAGTTGACAGATTAATCAATAATGAAAATAATCATTAGTTGCAGCCCAAGTTAGTCAGGATAGTTGTTTTTATGTTGTGACTGTGGCTTTGCATAAAAAAAAACAAGAAACCTGACATTAGGCAGCTAGAGTATGTGAGGACCGGTAATCTGTACTGACCCTACAAGTGTGACACAAACCATTCCTAAGTAGTAGATTTGAAATGTCTGAAAGCTCACTGTACACAGTGTGTGGAGACAGATTTGTTATGGTTGCAGCTGTGTGTGTGTATGCGGGAAAAACAGTGCCGTTTTATCTGCACATCCACATGATGATTGTGTAACAGGAGCCCTGAGGACATCAAACAGGCGCATAAATCTCTTCAGAATCGACTGTACAGTTCATCTAAAGAGCACAAGAAAATAAGGTTGTGACCTCTGCAGTTGTCCTTGCAGGCCAGGTGCACCGTGCGCGGTAATTATGCTTGCTTCACACGTACACCTATGTGTTTTTTTTTCCCCCCGTGGAGCTGCCGGTATAGAAGCAGTTGTTGTCTGCCTATGTTTCACAGGAGGAACATCATGTACAGTAGTCGGTTGCCCGTATGGCTCCTGTAAGTCGTAACTGATAACATGTGCTTTTAGTCACATTATCAGAAGATATGTTGCTCATTAAACGTGGAATGTTGGGTACAGAGAGAATTTCCTCTGTGAGTGCTGTTAATGAATTTGACCTTAGCCCTCTGTTTGTTTACCTTCTTAAATATAGGTCCCGCTCGATCGGCCTAAGTTGAGCCGTTGGATGTGATTGGGATTATTCACAAATATGCAAAAGTGCAGTCATAGCACCCGGAGTTTGACTTTGACTGTGGACCCTGACGGCTGCGGGAGTGTTTTGTACATGGATTGTTATACTTGGGCCGTGATAAGGTTGTCTGCCAAACGCAGGAGAAGACAAACAAGCCTGATAGTGGCAGTATTTATATCCTCTTATGTAACTCACTTGACCTTTTTTTTGGTGTGTATTCGTGGTTTTGTTGCTGGGAATAACCACTCACTGCTTAACAGTGCTATTGTGATGATCCACTACAGTAGACTCAAGTGTAACTGCCCCCTCCGCAGCGCCGCATCAAAAGATTGATAAATTATTCCACACCGGCTCGGTCTCCCAGTGTGGAAAACAAGGTAACCCTCCTGCTTGCTGCCTGTGTTTTTTTGAGACCAAACCAATTAAATGTGTTTGGATCAAGAGCGGATTCAATTGGATTACCTACATAGATCTAGAGCTAAGTGAACTCTGGGAGTGTGTGTTGCTAATAGCTGTCTGAAGAGCGTGACATCACATGAGCCCAGCCAGAACACCCTGCACTGAGTCAGGAGTGCTGGACCAAACCAACTGTTGATTCCAGCGCTCCCGACACCCCGGCGGCTTTTCTGTTACGCTGGTCCGGCTCTTTGTTTTCTGCCCCCTGATCAGCACACAGCCTTTTTTTGTCTGTACCCCTCATGATAAGCTCACTGTTTCCCACTGGCTATGTGGCTAACTTTGGAGTAAGCTCTGTCAGGGCTTAGCCTCCCGTAATCCTGGTTTAAAGTGACGAGCAGCACTGCAGTATTTATACCTACTTTCCCCTGTTTAGGACCTTGCTTTTAGTTGTCACTCGAGGACAGTGCCATTATTATTATTTTTTTTTTTTACGTCAATTTGTTGACTTCTGCTCTCTCCAAATGCTTTTTAAAAGTTGCTATTAAAACTGGATTAGTTTGACTGAGAGATGTTCGGTAATGAAGTTTCAGGTGTGTAACAACAGTTCACATGGGGTGTAGGATATCTCTGATTTCCTCAAGTTACAGCTTGTTGCTTGGACACCTCCGTTTCCATGTCTGTGCAATGATCCGTTATCTTGACACAGTTAATAGGAAGTTGCCACATAAGGGCTGCAACTAATGATTATTTTTTATTATCAATCAATTAAGCAATTAGTTGTTTGGTCCATAAAATGTCAAGATAGTGAAAACTGTCAATCACTGTTTCCTAAAGACCAAGGCAACATCCTCAAATGTCTTGTTTGGTTCCAACCAACAGTCCACAACCCAAAGATATTAAAGGACTAAAAAAACAGGAAATATTCACATCTGAGAGGCTGGAGTCAGAGAACTTTCACCTTTTTTCCCCTTAAAATTGACTCAAAACAATTAATAGATTATCAGAATAGTTGGGGATTAATTTAATAGTTGGCAACTAATCTATTAATCAACTAATCTTTGCAGCTCTATAAGCGTTAACCTGCGTCAAGTTGTGAGATTTTGACTCTCATTTAATTTTATCCACCTTTGTCTCAATGATTTGATGTGATACTTATTTATTGGGATCAGCGCTAATATCCCAAGAGTCCACGAGTCTATTGTGATAAATGTAGTCTTCTTCGTTTTTTTGGCTTCTATTGTAATATTGATGTTTTGTATTTAAATACCTGCTCCGGCTCATCACGTCAAGCTCTCTGTATCTGTATGGAAACTGCTCGACCATCAATGAGTGGAAACCTGTCTGATCTGTCACAGATGTGTCTTCTGAGCTCGCTGTGATTGACGGCAGTCCGGTGCACAGTTACATAGAGGCTGAATCCTCCTTTGTTTTGAATGCTGCTCCAGTAGTATTAGTTTAGTTGTTTTTTTTTCATATGTTAGTTAATGAGGTCAGGAAGGATTTCACGTGAAGAAAGTAGGGTACACTGGAAACCAGTTTTAGTTACTGGATTAAAAGCTGCAAATTTGCTCTTAATTTCAAATGTTCAGCTGGTATATTTTGTTGATCGGATGGAGCGTATTTATCATTTTGTTTGCTTGTTTGGCGTTTTAAAGGCGCAGAAAACCTGACAATCAATCCCGTAAACATGTTCTACTCACATCCAGCTATGAAATAAACGCCAGCGAGACAGTCGGAGGCAGTTCTGTCTCCGCTTTTACGTACGCACATGAACTGTAGCCGTAGCCTGTGCCGGGTGGGAACGAGGCTCCTCATTAACAGGCTCGTACAGCTTGTGTCGGGAGCCGCTCTGGCATCAAGCAGCACATGTAGGAATGGGGGCGTGATTGATTCTGTCAGTGATGCAAACAAACCAGATTCCAAACTCCCCATCAGGAGCGGTCTTGCATAAGGCTGCAGCACGCACACAGTCACTGAGATGTAGTCTCATGGCATCGCGTCCACGCCCATGGTTGGCATGTCAATGGGGCAAATATTTAGATCTGAAATTGTGAGTCTTTTCTAGCATTAGAGCCGTGACGACACACATTTTTGACGTGATGTGGGGGGTTTTGAAACAGCTAGGTGGGGTTGTTTGTTCATATCTTTATCATTATGTGTGACTCCATGTGTGTGTGTTTGAGCTCATGACAAGGAAAAACTTGACAAACTTCAATTAGATAACATCAGTGAAGTAACCGGAGCAGTAAGTCACCTTCATTTTTACATGATGAATACAGTTTGTGTTATCACTTATATCTCGGTCTTAGCATTAATTTGAAACAGTGTCATCACAGCTCGCCATTCTTCGCTTCTTAACAGCGCATATTAAGAGTCCTAATTATGCGTCTGCAGCTACATCAGCTGGAAACGGGGGGGAAGTGGGTCCTCACGTCGTTCTCCTGGCTTGCGTTTGAACTGCCGCCGAAGCAGAAAGATATGCTTTTTGAGGCTGACAACATCAGACTAGTTTCCACTGATCAGGTTTTGTCAGATGTTGCATCTCTATGCAAACTGCAGAGACTCAACTTGTTGTGTTTTTTTTTTTTTTTTTTTGCCAAACATTAAAAGTGTATCTTGTGTTAGTAGCTCAACAAGACGATATTCAAATGATGTGGCTACCTGCTGAAGTGGCCTGCTGAACAGAATTTGACAGCATTTGGCTGGTGGGAGGTGTTAACTCCCCGGTCTGGTGGTCTGGCTCGAAATCAGAGGATCACGTTTCATTGCTGTGCTTCATTCAGTTTTTTTTAACAGTTCTGAGAACAAGCGTGTCTTTGTCGAGTTGTTTTATCTCCCATTAAACGACTTTATCTCCCGTGTTGATGTTTTTTTTTTTCTCTCTCTCTCTCTCTCTTTCTTTCCAGTCAAGGGCTCTCGGCCAGGGAAGAACGTCCAGCTGACAGAAGGCGAGATCCGCGGCCTTTGCCTCAAATCTCGTGAAATCTTCCTGAGCCAGCCGATCCTGCTCGAGTTAGAGGCTCCCCTCAAAATCTGCGGTGAGTTTGAACAGATAAAAAAAAAAAAAGGGGGTCAGTAAGTTTCACTGATGCACGTCTGAAATATCATCAAAACTGTTAGACTGTAGACTGACTCTGATGCTCGATAAGAAGGTCATTACTTGTGGTTTTGTGCATGATTTACTAAACAGTCTGCTCATCTGTAATTGCCAGTTGTAACAGTCCCCAAGTGTTGCCTCTGCACGCAAAGGCAGGCTACACCCAGCCAGCAGTGAAAGCATGATGTTTAAACTGCACGTCTCTGCTGCCCCCTGCAGGAGATGTCCATGGTCAGTACTATGATCTGCTCCGGCTCTTTGAATATGGAGGCTTCCCCCCGGAAAGCAACTACCTGTTCCTGGGTGACTATGTCGACAGAGGGAAGCAGTCGCTGGAGACTATCTGCCTGCTTCTAGCCTACAAGATCAAATATCCAGAGAACTTTTTCCTGCTGCGCGGCAACCATGAATGCGCTTCTATAAATCGAATCTACGGCTTTTATGATGAGTGTAAGTGCAGAGAAAAGCTGTAAAAAAACAAAAAAAAACTCAATTTCTATTGTAGACTGTTTCTCTAAACACTCGTCTCTTTTTTTTTTTTTTTTTTCTTGTTGGTAGGTAAGCGACGGTATAACATTAAGCTGTGGAAGACCTTCACAGACTGCTTCAATTGTTTACCTGTGGCTGCCATCGTAGATGAGAAAATCTTCTGCTGTCACGGAGGTAGGCTTTGTTAATATAAGCCGTTAATTATACCCGCATTAAATGATGAGAAACCAAGCTAAGATGCTCGCTCTCTCTCTCTCTCTCTCCAGGCCTCTCTCCTGATCTTCAGTCTATGGAGCAGATCCGCAGAGTAATGCGACCCACAGACGTGCCTGACCAGGGTTTGTTGTGCGACCTGCTGTGGGCTGATCCAGATAAAGACGTCCTGGGCTGGGGGGAAAACGACCGCGGTGTCTCCTTCACATTCGGGGCGGACGTGGTGGCCAAATTTTTGCACAAACACGACATGGACCTAATATGCAGGGCACATCAGGTAATGTGTACAGATGAAAAGCCAGGAGGCCTCGTGCTCCTGCTAACCGGAGCTTCGGGTCATGCATTTGTCCTTTTTGAATATTTCATGAAAGCAATAGTTGTTGCACCAGTTTAACAATTTCAAACTCTTATGAAACATTTTAGATTCCTTTCAGTATAAATAAAATTGCCAGGTGATTACTGCAAAGTTGCTAATATGTAATATTTTGACATTTAGTGGTTCTGAATATTAGAGCTGCAGCAATTAGTTGATTAGTTGATTGACAAAAAAATAATTGGCTAGTATTTATTGTTTCAGTCATTTTTCAGGCAAAATTGCCAAATATTTTCTGGTTCCAGCTTCTCATATGTGACAATTTTCTGTTGTTCTTTTATCATATATGACAGGGATTTGAATATCTTAAGGTTTTTTACTGTTAGTTTGACAAAACAAGCAAATTAAAGACGTCACTAAGACCTCTAGGGAATCGTGAATGACATTTGTTTAACATTTCATAGACTAAATGATTACTTGAGATAATACTCAAGTCCTGCTGAAAATAAATCACTCTTGTTTAGTTAAAGAACCTGAAAATCTGAACCAGGATTCAAGATTTAGTTTGTCATTTTCTTTACTTGCATACACAAATAACCAAATAGTCCCAGCCTACAGCAGTGCAACAACAACAGAAAGGATAAAGATATATATTTAAAAAAAATGATAAAAACATGTAAATCTCCAAAGAGAGAAAAGATCAAACAGTTAGCAGCACAGCGCATTCAAGCGTTGCTTCTTTCAACCAGTGAAACCAAGTGAGTCATCAGCTGTCTTTCCTTCTGTCTCGTCTGTATTTATTGACGCTCTTCATCTCTGCGTTCAGGTGGTAGAAGACGGTTATGAGTTTTTCGCAAAGAGGCAACTTGTCACTCTGTTCTCGGCTCCCAACTACTGCGGAGAGTTCGACAACGCTGGTGCCATGATGAGCGTGGATGAGACACTCATGTGCTCCTTCCAGGTGTGTAAAAATACAGATTTGTTTACAGTATGGATCACTAAAAGAATTATAGTGTATAAATACTGAGTTTAATTTCTCTTCATCGTCTTTCTCACAGATTCTGAAGCCAGCAGATAAGAAATTGTATCCTTACGGCGGAGGGGGAGGAATGGGATCTGGAAGACCGGTCACTCCGCCACGAAATTCAGCCAAGTCCGCCAAGGCCAAGAAATAACACCCACTCGGGCCCCCCCCCCCCACCCCTCCTCCCACAACCTGCCACCCCCCCCCCCCCCCCCCCTCCCCGTCGGCCCACAACGCTCTTTCTTTTTTTTTTTTCCTCTACCTCCCAAACTTGTTTCTCCCTCGTCACCAAAACGGCAACAAAGCAAACAAGTGTCCAGGGTTCAAATCATGTTTTATTTTTTTCTCTCTCTCTCTCTCTCTAAAACTATTTTTAACCGTTTTGTTTGTTTGTTTGTTTGTTTGTTTGTTTGTTCGGCTGTTTGCCTGCAACATTTTTTTTCGTGCGAGTGTGTGTATAAAGTGAGAATGACACAGAGGGCAGTCGCTGTATTCTGTATTTGTGTTTTTGTTTTTTTTTTTCTTTTCTTCCTCTTGTACCCTCTGTTCTGTTTTTTCCTGTCATTTGTAGAGATGGGTTCTGCCCATCCGTGATGTAAACTCAAACCTGGTTGCAGGGGGGGGGGGGGAGGAAGACGAGGAGGAGGAGGAGGAGGGGAAGAGCAAGAGAGAGAGAGAGAAAAGGAGCCTTAGCTGTTTATGTTGAGGCCCTGCACTGTTTAAATGCTAAACACAAGCTTTTGTACATCCTGTTTCAGAGGTCTGTGTATGTCTGTGTGGTGTGGTGGTGGTGGTGGTGGGGGGAGGTGGGTGGGGGAGGGGGCAGTGGGGGGGGGGTTTGGGAACAAGTTGCACGCTCAAATGGTAACGGCACATACCACACACTGGGTGCACTGGTGGATATATTGTATGTGCAGGTGAATCGTTAAGTGAAATTCACAATGAGATAACATTTTATTTTTCTTTTAATTTTTTTTCCTTTTGAAAACCAATGACTTGAGAACGCAGTCGTGGATGTGAAATAGTTTTGTTTTTTTTTTTTTCTGTAGATACATGAAACAGACATGCTTTGATTTTATTTTATTTTATTTCTTCCTTTTTCTTTCTTGTTTTATTTTTTTGTTTGTTTTTAGTTCACTGAAAGTTGAAGATGAATAAAAAATAACCATTTATTTGACTTTTGCCACCATTGCTGATCACTTTGTGTTCGCCATCGCATTGTCATGTTTTTTATCGTTAGCTGCTGCTCTCGTCCGTTAGCGCTCTGACCTTGAACTAACAACGCAGCGGCTTCGAACAGATGATGAATGAGACTCACAGAAACTTGTAATATCGGCCCTCTGTTAGTTTAAACAAGAGAGTGATCCAGTCAGAGATAATTCATAAGTGACCAAAGCTGGTTTAAGGACCAGAAGTTTCCTGTTTTTAATCACAAAAACAGAATCTTTCAGACTCTCTTTAATACCAAATGTTATATTGGATAAGTTTAGCAGGACGTGAGCAGCTTCTCTTGCTTGTTACCTCACTAATGTTGCAGATCTGAAAGCTAAACACAATCCCCACATAACAAAATAATACATAATATATAATATAACATCACCGTCTGCAGGTGCCACAATTTATCTGGCATTTAATCTGCACAACACATGCAGGACACCTACTGTGGAGAAAAGTAGCCTGAAGGTTTGTTATATATTTTCTTCTGATCAAAAGACAAAAAAAAAACTGAAAGTGAGGTGCGACAATGAATCACTGCTCTGACCTTTTCCCGCTCAGAAGCTCTCTACTCAAGACCACTTCACTGCAGTCTGTGATATAAACAAAGAGTGGGCGTATTTAAATGTAAACCCACACCTAATGAGGGTTGCGTGCAAGCTATGACTGGGAACAAGGCAGCCGTACTTAAAAAAAAAAAAAAAAAAAAAAAAAAAAGATTTATCCATTTTATGACACAATAGTAGAAAGTCCTTTTAAACCTGATGGAGAATTTGAGCACAAAATCATTTGAAAAACAAACATTATGAATATATGTGTATGTGTGTGTGTGTGTGTGTGTGTGTGTGTGTGTGTGTGTTTGGCAGATTCCCAGTGGATTTAGCTTAAAAAGAAGTTGTGGTTCCCAGTGAACAGCTCCTGCTGTATAGCAATTAAATAAGTAATTTTATACGCTTCTTAGGTTGTGTTATTCCAAAAAAAAAAAACAAATATTAGTGAGAATATGGAAGTACTTGCATTGCTTGTGACTGCAATCATCTGCTCTAAAGTATGTTGTATTTTTCTTTCAGCAGGTTGAAAAACAACAAAAAAACAAACATTTAAGAGCCATAGAATTAAATAACTTTCAATATTGGAAGATTATCAATATGTATCCTGTGACAACTGTGAACCCTTAAACAATTGAATTCAGATGTGTGCTTTTTTTTACCACTTAATATCACAATCTACTGTGCATTAAAAGTCCAGCTGGCGTACAGGGTTCCCCCCCCCCCCCCCCCCCCCCCTCCCAGTATAAGCAGCCAGTTCAGCACAGGCTGCTGCAACTGGTTAAAATCTTTCTCTCTCTCTGCAGTATTTCAGGGTGTCTCACTGCCCATTTCTAATAACCAAATAACACTTTTATTTTATGTTAGTTTTTCCAATAATACACAACTGGTGTGTCTGGTTTTGTTTGTCTGCTGTCTGCTGTCTGTGCTCCCCTCTGTCCAAGTATGAACACATGGCACCGCAGCGCTCCAGATTGCAGAGCCAGTAAACATACTGGTCAGGTTGACTGCAGTGCATGAGCAGGTATTTAAAAAAAAAAAAAAAAAAAAAAAAAAAGCAGAAAGTGGGGAAGCTTCAAGAAGTCAGACGCTTCACATTGTCCCGAATTCTTTCCATTTTTGCAGCAAGAGTTTTCCAACTCAGTACCTCAGAAGATAAATGTTCCTTTTTTTAAAAAATAAAAATCAATGTAGGTAAGATTTAATCAATATCCTGCTTGGCTTTCTAACAATAGTGCAACTCATAACTGCGTTTAGATAGTGTGTGTGTGTGTGTGTGTGTGTGTGTGTGTGTGTGTGTGTGTGTGTGTGTAGGGGTGGACGGGGGAAGAAAAAAAACAACAACAATAATAATAATAATAATCATTGGACTTGTGTACTCATGTTCAATTCACATCCAGTAAGATCAACTCAGGAAGTGAAATTTAAATTAAAACGGTATGAAATGTAATCATACTTATATTTGTATACTCGGAAACATACCATGAAATAATAAAACACCATTATTACTATTATTAGTGAATATTCACAAGTCAGGTGGCTTTTGAAGTTTCATTTTCAGCTTTAAAGGTGGTTAAATTGAGATAAGTGTATGAGTCCATATGAGAGGGGGGAGGGGGGAGGGGGGTGGACGGGGGGGCAATGTGTTGCTTTGAAGGTTATTTCTCCTGCTTTGTAAATGATATCAGGCCGACCTTTTTTTTTTTTGTGGATAAAGTTGATAAGAAGTATGTCGACAGATGAAAATGTACCTTTTAGAGAAAATATATGTGATTAAAGTGGATAATAATAATAATAATAATAAAAAGAAAAAGTTAATATATAAGGCTTTGAGAGCTGTAATGTTTCGGAGACCAGAGTTTGTGTCTTCAGCAAATGCAAAACAATTAAATGGTTTCATGTAAAGAATTAATATAACGCGCCCATTATGGAAGTTGTAGATCTCCCATCATCTGAATAAAATGGTCCCAACTGGGCCCCATTAAAAAGTCCACTTCCATCTCCATATAGCTGTACAAACCTCTTGCTTCTAACATTTTTTTTTTAAAACTCTATATTTACCGTTGTTATTACCTCTTAAGAATCTGCTCTTAAATCACTTTTTTTTTGGTTGGTATTTTGTTTCTACTGGCTGATTTAACGCTGGGTATATATGCGAGTTTATGAGTGTAGGATTTTTTTAATCGATCAGGGATGTTTTTTGCACCATGCACTGTCGCTGGGTAGATATGAAATTATTCCAATAAATGAAAAAAAAAACAAAAAAACAAAAAAAAAAAAACAAAGAAAGAACTGAAATCAACAGTATTTTTATTTGTATTTCATTTCTTTTCAAAATCAATCACAAGTTGTCTCTGTTGAAAGGTAGAAATAAAACATAGAATTTGTATATTTTGTGTCTGGTTTTCTTTTCTAACATTTCGCTTGTTGGAAATGACCCTGGGAGTGTAGAGGTTTTTTTTTTATATGTTCTAGCCCTCGAGGCGGATTATTATTTTTTTTTTCCTCCTCTTCTTCTTTTTGTGGAGGCAGGTGTTAGCGTCTGTCAAACATTTCAGCATGAGTCAGTAGCATGGGTGGCCTCTCTCTTTATGCTTGTGTTTTCTTTATTTTATTATTAGATTTCAGCCTCTCAGACAGCACAGAGACGCTCGACTGGACCCAAAAAAAAAAGAGTTTGTGGATTGAATGTATGTGACCCTGTGTGAACTGGGTTGTGACAAAAAATGATAATAATGAAAAGGCAACATGAGTCCAAGCTACCAGCCTCTTCCTTCCTCTTTGTGGCTGGGCAGCACGCCTCGCTTCCGTCTCGGTTCCTGTTTGCAGTCGCTTTCTCTTCCCCTTGTTTATTTTTTGGTTTTGTGTGTGCGTGTGAGTGCGTGTGTGTTAGTCATGCTGTAAGTACAATAAGAAAGCTAGAGAGGCAACGAGCCAAAACGACTGCTGTAAAGGACGGTTTTTCCTCGCTGTGATCGTTCCTCCTGTTCATACTGGCTGTTGAAATATCACCTTCAAATGTGGTTTCAATGGAAGTGATGGAGGCTAAAATCCACAGTGTGTCCACACAGTTATTTAAAAGTTGATGTGAAGCTTATATGAGGCTTCAGCAGTCTGAGTTAGTCATATCAAGTGGATATCTGACACATTTACAGTCTTTTTAGCATCAAATTCCCTCTTTGTGTTTCAGTGTTTCCCTGTTGAGCTGCAGTGGAAGTATAGTAACAAAAAGAGGCACTAAAAAGACTGTAACGTTGAAAGATATCTACTTGATTTGACTCATTTGGATGCTGAAGCTTCATATTAGCTTCAGATAAACTTTTAAATACATTTTTGCACAGAGAGAGGACATTAGAAGGGTCAGTATGAACAGGAGGAATGATTACAGCAAGGAAAACATGTTTCAATGTTCATTTGGGCTCCTGACTGTTGTTGAAACTCAGTCTAATCAAAATACAATTAACTAACAACTAAATTACAGTTTAATTTAATGCAGGTATTCAACACAAAAACTCTGAATCAGTTTTGTGTTAATATGACAAAATTATGACAAATATGTATGTAGTTGGAGAGAAATTGGATGAAAAAGATCTTGTTTTTAAGCATGTAATAAAGTGTATATAAGTATAAAAGTATATGAGATCTGTATGTATATTTGCCTTCTATACAGTATATGATCTCTGCTAGAATAAGTTAGTTTACTGACAGGAAGCTGCAGTCGTAGATGTGAACTTGCTGTATCTGCAACATTCACACCAGGTCGCTGAGTGTTGTCTTGTAGATTTATGACGTCCTCTGCAGTAAAGTCACATCTGTCAGCTCATAAAACACCCTGCTGTTATATTATTACTATTATTTATTTTTTATTCCTTTAATCGACTTTATTTGTCTTTGTTTTGCTTTCTCTTTTTAATCTATTTATCTAGTTTTTTTAGTCTAGTTTTATTTGACTCATTTAACTTATTGTTATATACATATATATATATAATTATAGTTTTTAAATCCATTTGATTGTATTAGTTTGTCATTTTTATTTTTGTTGTCTTTTTAATCTATTTTTTAATCTAGTTTTTATTTCACTATATTTTACTACTATAAATTATTATAGCTTTTACATTGGTCTCAAATTGTTTGTTTTTTTCTCTTGTTTTTGTTGTTTTTATTGTTTTTATGGTACTCTGTCTTATTATCGGCTTGTCGGTCATCTGTGAGGAACTTTGAACTGCACTAACCTGTGTGAAAGGTGTTATACAAATAAAGTCTGATTGATTGATTGATGGATTGTTGAGTTATGAGTCACACTTGTGAGTCTTCACCAAACAGCAACATCAAATCCTGCGGACGCCATGTTCGTCACACTGACCACCAACCAGGAACAATAAAGCTGCACATGACGGATGGTGAGAACATGTATGTATGAAGATGTAAAAAAAAAAAAAGGAAATACAACAACTCTGACTTCTGACTGTGAGGAGAAACTGATCCATAACTGGACTATAATTATCTGTGATGAGAGAACTCATCCAGACATGAAATTCCTCAGTTGAACATCGGCGATGACGGAGTGACGATGTGTTCCTTCCACTTTTTTTGATCTGAGAGAGCTTGAATACCTTGATGGACTTTGAATTATGCCTTAAAACTACTCTGGATTGTTTTCCTGCTTGCTTACCCATAATTACAGCCTGTAAACTATAATAAATTGCCCCTCTGAAATTAAATTGTACCTCTCTGAAACACTAATCCAATGCATTGAACTACTCGCTAATTGAAATTGTATGTAAATTATAATTGTTCTTACTGTAAAATCCCTCTACACTCAAAAACATGTTTTTCTTCTTGTTCCTACGGTCGGGTGTTTGAGCTTCTCTGTGCAGAGTTTGTTTTCACATTCATCTGCTGAAAGTGGAAAGTTTTCTCAGCAGGATTTGTGATGTCACAACTAGTTTGGAGGTCAGTCCTGGACCAGTATGTAACAGTAACTTGCACATACACTGAGGATGGACCTTTACAGTAAAGTAGTAGACACCTTGTATCCAAAAGTTAAACGTCTGACATGAAATATATTTACACACAGTCTGGAATTTTTAATGAGGGAGAAGAAGGAGATGCCATTTTAAGCATTTTAAAGAGGTAATTATACGTTTTTTTTTTGTGGAAAAACCACGAGACACACATTATTGTTCCGGGCAGAGTATTTTTACATGTCTTATTACATGTCTACAGTTATTTTTATTATTAAGTTTGTGAAATTCTTCATTATCTTTATGTAACAGGACTTACTTCTCTCTATCTTAAAAACATATGCAGTTCCTTAAGTTGCTTTGATTTTTCCTTTCTTGCCAAGTCTTACACAGATCCCACAGTGCAGTGGTTTGGAAAGAGTTTTCTACACGTAGATAGACGAGTATTTCATATAGTTTATACATAAAAAACACAGATTTATCATAAACAAATTTCCAAGGGAGGTGATACCCAGGACTGTATCTGTATCATTACTGTAACATAGGCCCCATTTCTTGTCTGCATCTATACCATCAACTGTTCAATAAAAGTGAAAATGCCCAAACAAATAAGCTTAGCGTCTTAATATATGTTTAAAGGGGATCTTTAAAGTGAAGCGTGCAGAGTGATGGGATAAATATTAAATAGCAAAAAAAGACAGTACATGTACAGTATATACAGTCTGTTCATATATACAGTAATGAGTGAAATATTTTGCACATCTTGTATTTTAGACTATATAAATATGTATAATTTGTAGGGATAGTGGGTATTATAGTGTTTCAGGGTTATTGCACAGTGATTTGCACAGAATTAACCGTTCATAAGTGTGTTCATAATGTTATGGTGCCGCTCCTGGTGACCGCATCTGCACTGTCCACCGGTTAGACGTACACTAAAGCAGAGAAAACACTCACCTCTGTATCAACATAGTAAGGGTAAACCTAACCACATGGGAAGCCCCACCCATAAATACTCCAACCAATCACAGAGCTCAAAATACTGGCGCTGTGTCTGATTTGTTAAATTGACCTTGACCTTAGCGAATAGCGCAGCGTGTGGGCGGGTCCAGTAGTAGTTCGGTTGCATTGACTGGACGTCGCTCATCAACTTTTTGCTACCAGACGAGCCTTGTGCAACGCTAGTTAGCTAGCATCATAACACATACATTTCCCAGCTCGTTTGTCACCCTCCCTGCTGCACATTTGCCATTTTTTTTGGCATTCAAACTGGGATTTGCAGTCGCCAACAAACCAGCAAATTCCAGAAGTGACGAGGAGACTCCATTTTTCGTCTGGCCGGACGGACGGAGAGCTAGCTGCTGCTAGGCTAACTCTCTCCCTGCCCAGGTGAACGGGAGCGAAAGCAGGCGACAAGCTTTCGATAAACTGTCCATCTGACGAGACTTTCGTTGACTACAAAACACTCCCAGGTAGTTTTTCGACATCTTTATCGCCAGCATGCATCCCGGTAGCAGCGCTTTGCTTCACAGCACGGCTCTTAGTTGCTGCATCTCATCACCGATCCGATGCAGTCATGTTAGCCGCAGGCCGGCTATGCTAGCTGCTATTAGCTTCTCTCTCTGTCCACAGCTGATAGCCGAGCGTATTTTTCACAGCAAGCTGACGCGCTAAAAGCTAAGGCACATTCCTAACCAACACAGCCCCGTTAACTGGTGGGTGCAAGCTCAGTTTAGCAGATGCATGACGGGTCTGTGAAGCCAACTTCTGCAAATGATCAAGTAACTAATGTTGTGTCATTTGCAGGCTGGATCAGCTGAGATGCACAACTCATAAAGAGTGCATTTACATGCACACAAGTATCCTGGTTATGATCACATTCTGGATGTGGTGTTTACATGTGGAGCATGAGGGAAACCTGGTTAATCATTTACCTGCTGACACGATTCTCACAGCATCCAGGTTTCTGCTCATCTGTGTGGCCTCACCATATCATAATCTTGCAGACACATAGTTTTAATCATGTTAATATACATGCACATAGTATTTATACTTATATTTACATTGTTTTTTTGCACACGCACCTTTTATCACGTCAGTATGCAAGCGCGCAGTCCTCTCATTCTGATCCTCTTATGTTTATGTTAATTGCTCATGTTTATTGCCTTTTCTGTTGACATCTGGACCACATTGAATTGCTTGTACTTGGCAAATAAATCTGATTCTTATCTCAGCTACCCATTTCTCTACCAACAGACAATGATCATAAACATGGATGAGGTGTTTACATGCCACAGTATCCTGGTTTCTGTTGGACTAGCGTATCTAGCAGGGTAGGAAATTAACTTTTTTTTGCCCTCATGAAATATGTTTCGGGGGCGTTTTGGATCATTTCCAGCACATTTTTTTTCAAATGATGGGAAATACCGTAGTTCTGTGTTGCATGACAGACAAATATTCAATGACTCTTATTAAAAGAAAAGCAAAGGGAGCAGCTGAACTTACAGTGCAAGAACATTTAATGGGTAAAACACTGAGTTATAATCCCAGTTACAGATTAGAACTACGTGAGTGTTTTTACCCATTTCATGCATGCTTTATTTTCAAAAGTAGAAACAATAAACATAACGTTGCCCAATAACGTCACAGTTCGACATCTCAACAACATTGCTGATTGTCTGGTATGTTATATATGGCGCTCTGTTTAAAATAACATGCGCTATGACAGCTTTTTTTCTTTTAGGCACAGTGCAGACCAGGAGAGGGTCAGAGACTGTCCAGACTTCTAAAGTACTTTCATTTTGATCTGATTGTGACTCAGCTGGAAGTGTGACAGGTTTGTGAAAACGATGCATGTTGGTAACGTTATCATTAGTGGCCGTCGTGGCTGCCTCACAACCTCACAACCCCTGGAGCGGGAAGAGGGGGGTGCACGTACGGAAGCCTGACTGTCCCAGCCAGGAATACAGAGCAACATCAGGGCCACACTTTACAAAAAATGTCTTTGTTTAGCTGTTTATTTTACGAGGGCATTTAAAGACTTCTGTCATCCTCAAGTCCAAGGGCAGTTTGACTTATTTGTAGCGCCCTTTTGCTCCGAGACGCTGTTAATTTACGACCCCGATGTGTTTACGTGTGCAACGCATAACCGGGATACTTGTGTGCATGTAAACACACTTACACATGAATGTGGTTTGTTGTTGTTGTTGTTTTCCTAACCTTACTTTGACTCCTGTGATTGCAGCATGCTGATGGTGGGAGGCGATGGACGGATGCACTAGAATGAGTGTGAAGGAGCTGTGTGAGACCGATGACCTGGCCACCAGTTTGGTGCTGGACCCTCTGCTGGGCTTCAGCACCCACAAAATGAACATCAGGTAATCTCTCACTCCATCACAAATACATGTGTTACTGTGTATTCATGAGTGATACGACACCGAGACCTGTCCTTAAATCTTTCAAGTGTGTCTTAAAACAGTCGTCAAGAGCCCAACAGGTTTTTCACACTGTAATAATTCCTCTTGTTCATACTGACTATAAGAACATTTACTCCAAATACACTTGTAATGTAAGTGATGGGGGATAAAATCTACAGTCTTTTCAACAAAAATGTGTGTGAAAGTGAAGTTTATATGAGGCTTCAGCAGTCTGAGTTAGTCATATCAAGTGGATATCTGCCACGTTTACAGTCTTTTTAGCAACAAATTCCCTCTTTGTGTTTCCCTGTTGAGCTGCGGGTAACAAAAAGAGGGACTTTGGCACAAAAAAGACTGTAATGTTGAAAGATAACTGCTTGATTTGACTCAGCTGAAGCTTCAATTTAGCCTCAGATAAACTTTTAAATACATTTTTGCAAAGAAAGGAGGACTGTGGATTTTGTCTCCCATCACTTACACTGTAAGTGCATTATGAAGGGAGGAATGATTACAGCAAGAAAAACATGTTTCAATGTTCATTTGGACTCCTGACTGCTGTTTTAAGACAGACTTGAAAAATTGTAAACCTGTCCTTTTACGGTGTCTTATATATAGACACATAAGTTAAACATTTCTTCACTTGGAAAACGAAAGTAATATCAGTGAGTTATTGTCCTCGCTATGCTATTTAAAGTTTATTTGATGTGGTGAGCATTTGGTTTCACAGCAAGTTTCTAAAAAGCAGGAGCAGAGACAACAAGCAGGCGGTATCAAGCTCTTTGAATGTTGTGGTCTATGATTAAAATACATGTTTAAAAGGCAGATGAACTGATCACACAACAACATCTCTATTAGCTTCCAATCCGTTTCAAGATTGATTTTTAAGATTTTATTGAATGTTAGAGCGCTGAAGTTGACCAACCAGATGTTCTTGGATGTTCTGAGATCCAGACTGAGCCTGTGTGGTGGCTGCTTCAAACCCCTGGAACAGCTTACCTGTTCATATAAGAACTGTTAAAGTCGCTGCTGAAGAGCTTCTTCTCACTGGTAATCTATTCAAGTTGAGCTCGACACCTTGACTTTATCTTCTATTGTGCTGCAACTCTTTTATTATTGTTATTATGTTTATTGTTTTCTTTTATTCTCATCTGTTATATACTTTTATATTCATTTATTTAGGTATTAAGCCTGTTTCAAACACTTTGGTCAACTTTGGCTGCTTTAAATGAGCTTTACAAACACATTTAGACTTCGACTAACTGGGCATAACTTTAAAAACCAGCTGAGTCCCTGCTCACTGTTCACTCCACTTGATGTTAAACTTGGTCTGATGGAACTTATTGTATAACTTAATACAGCACGAACCTCCACAGCTGGGAAAATAGACAAGATGCTCGTGTGAGAACCGTCACCAATCATTTGTTTTCATCATGTAGTGATTGATGCACGCTGCTTCTTATTGTGGCTTCCGGCAACCTGGGATTTCTTTGGAGAAATCTATTATTACTTTTTATTCATAATAACAATATATTATTAGTCTTATTGTTATTAAAATATCTGTTTAATTGAGTTATTCATAAATGTGTTGAATATGATGTGAAAGTGTTTCAGTATGATTTTTGCTATTTTATCTGTATATTTTTAAAATCTTTGACTCCCTTAAGAGATGATAAACGACAAGTCTGAGCACAAAATATTTCAATGATTAACATGCGGGTTAAAAATAGTGTTTTGCACAGACACATCTGGACTGACACAGTGTTTCTGCTTTTTCTCTCCTCTCCAGTCCACCACCAGAGGTCCGGCGCTGGGGGAACCTCAAAGAGACCCTGCTGCGCTTTCAACGTACGCACGACTTCAACGCTACGTTCGAGGCGCTGACGGTCGGCGAGCTCGCCGGTGACTACTTCAACGCTTTGGGAAGCCATCGACAGGAGCTGCTGAGACAACATGTAGGCAGATGTTTAAGTTAACAAACCAGTATAAATATAAAAACGTGTTATGGGAGTTGTGTTTGGAAGTTGTCGTCTTTTTCGTGTGAGGTTTATCCGCTGATTCTTTTGAACGTGTGAACACTGAACCGTCTCCGGTGTCTGCAGGTGTATCGCTACCTCAGTGCCTTCCTGTTGGATAGCGGCGTCAAGATAGAGTCCTGTGACAGATACTCATCAGAGACCAACGGAGCAAAGATAACCTCCACGAGGCACTGGTAATCTCTCACACTTTAAACCATATATGTGTCCAAGTAGCATGTATGTAGCTGTGTGTGTGTGTGTTTGTTGTTTTTTTTTTTAAATATTGTAGACGTGTTGACGATGGAGTTGTTGCTCTGCAGGTTTGCGGGGGAGCGGGTGGAGGTGCTGCTGGGCTGCATAGCGGAGCTGAGCCCTGCTGACAGCGCCGTGCTGAGGGCGGGAGTCAACGACTTCAGCGTGATGTATTCCACACGCAAACGCTGCGCTCAGCTCTGGCTCGGGCCTGCAGCTTTTATCAACCACGGTGAGCGTGTTTGCATTCATGACTCATTCTTTCCCAACACACACACACACACACACACACATATACATATATATTTCACCTTTAAGTTTTTAAAGGTCAGTGATCCAGACGCCAACATTCAAAATACAAGATTAGAAACTACAATCACTCTTTTTAATGCGTTGAATCACAAAACACAACAATTAGTTATTTGTTTTCTTTCTGCCGTTTGATTACTGACGTTACTGAAAGAGGATTAATTTTCATTTTAAAGACACACAAAATACGATTTTTCATGTTACATCAAGCCTTTCAGTCATATATCCAAATATATTTGCAAATTACATGGTAACAAAAAAAAAAAAAAAAAAGAGTGATTAGGCCTTTATATCCACGTTGGGAAAGATTAATTTGTCAATCCGAGCGCTTCAGAGCTGGATTAGCAACAGCTTCTGATTTCACCTCTAACCAACATATAAAGTCTGATCCAGGATGTGTGCCTGCATCGATCTGAATCCAGACCAAAGTAAACACACACACACACACACACACAGGGAAATAATCTATTATGCATGTGATGCTTAATGTCCTTCTCTCAACACTATTGACTGTTTTTTTTGGATGTTTTGTTGTGTTATTAAAGTATTTGCGTTCAGGAGTTTTAGCAAAATATCTTTTGTCTTTCAAATTCAGACCAAGTTTTAACTTCCTGAATTATTAAATTCCACTTACAAATATTTTCCACTATTATTAAGTTTGTGAATTTCTTCCTCATCTTTATGTAACAGAGATTATTTCTCCCTATCTTAGAGACTTGTGCGGTTCCTGAAGTTGCTTTAGTTTTTCCTATCAGTGCAGTGGTTTTGAGAGAGTTTTCTCTGCGCAGCTAGACGAGTATTTTATGTAGCTTGTACCAAAAAAAAACAGATTTTGCATAAACTATTTTTTTTACCACAGAGAAAATGAGCAGTGAATCAATGGAGGTGGTAGCCAGGACTGTATCTGTATCATTAACATACCATCAGCTGGTCATTATAGGTGAAATGCCCAAACAAATAAGCTTAAAAAAATGCCTGCTGTTCAGTATAACTCTGTAAATGAATCATTTCATTTCATTACACGAGCGTTTTGTCAATGACAGAAGTCAGATGAACTGCGTGTCAGTCAGTGTAATGTTAACTGATGTTAATGTTAACAGGCGGTTCAGTGAAGTTCATTCTTTCATCCACTCGGAGGACAGCGTCTGACAAGATCTTTTTAATAATGTTTGAGAGTTAATCAGCTTAGCCTTTTCAGCCTTTTACCAAATGAATTGAGTACAAATCAGCTGATCAACAAAAACGTTGAGCCCCATGCATTCATCTGTCTGATTGAATTAATAACTTTACATCTTTTATCTCTTTGTTTGTCTTTCCGGATTGAAGACTGCAAACCAAACTGCAAGGTAAACATTTATTCATCACATACATTAAAGAGATTGGACAAATGCATTATGTGTAACTGATAAATGCTTTATTTGCACGATCCAGTAAGATTTATTGTAATACTCGCATTTTTAATATTAAAATCTGTATTTTAGATGCAGAATTAAACTCCTAAAAGCACATCTTCTCCTTCTGTTTACTAACTGCTGTGGTTTTTATGTCTCATGGGTCAACCAACCTTTTGTCTTTGTCATTTTTTTCCCCCCTTTTTTCACCCTCCCAGTTCGTCCCTGGTGAGAAGAACGGCGCTTGTGTCGAGGTGATTCGACCCATCTCCCCCGGGGAGGAGATCACGTGTTACTATGGTGCCAGTTTTTTTGGGGAAGGAAACGAAATGTGTGAATGCTGCACCTGCGAGAGGTGTGTCCATCATCTGATCAGAGTTTGTCTTTTAATATAGCTTAGTTCAGTTTTAAAACTGAAGATTTTGTTTATCAGATCTGAGGGGAGAAAAAAAAAAAAACCTCTTTAACGTAAGTTTCATTTTGTAATTTGAACTGCTCTTTAGGAAAGGAGAAGGCCACTTCAAACACAGAGGGAAACAACCTGAATGTGAAGAAACAAAGGACTCTGTGGGCCAGAAGTACCGTCTGCGAGAGAGATTTCTTCGTCATCACAGAGAGAAGGGGCATCTACCTACCAGGCCGATAATACCAGGATTACACTCAGGTATCTTTAAAGGTAACCGGTTTAGGATTTTCTCTAAAATTATATCTTTCAAACCAGTTATTGATACTCATAAAAAGTAAAAAGATAATTAAAATCATTGCTAAGTACAGTTAAAAGTGAAAATAACAAACTGAATATTGACAGTCAGCTAATTCAAACAGAAGACATGCGTTACTGGCAGGAATATTAGTAGCAAATGCAATTATAGAGCAGTAATATCAAGAATAACAGCTCGACAGTCAGCTCATTATCATTAAACGCTCCATCAAACTGAAAGCCTTGAAGGACAACCGACACGGCTCGTTCATGAAGGTCCATGTTGTACAAACCTCGCTGGAATCTTTTATTTTTACACGTGAACATGATTTAATTCATGTTTAAAAATCTGCAAGGTGGCCTTTTAACTGCTTTTAAACTCGTAATAACATATATTGCTGCAACTATCGGGTATTCGCGTTATTGATCAAATAATCGTTTTGTCATAAAATGTTAGGAAATAGTGAAAAATGCTCGTTATAGTTTCCCAGAGTGAAAGATGACGTCTTCAAATGTCTTGTTTTGTCCGACCGACCATCCAAAAACAAAGATATTCAGTTTAAAGATCATATATGACAAAGACAAGAATTAAATCATCACATTGGAGAAGCAGGACCCAACAAACATTTGGCATTTTTACTTCAAAAATTACTAAAATGATTATTCTATTATCAAAACGGTTGGCGATTAATTTTCTGTCGATCAACTCATGGATTAATCGACTAATTGTTGCAGCTCTGCACCATGTTAGACCTGAAACGAGCCGTCAGTTTGCTGTTAACGAACAACGTCGTCTCTTCAGGAACAGATTTAGAGCAGCTGTATAATTACTGTGAATGTAATCATCTACTTCCTGTTAACATACATACAGCTTCATCTACACTGATCTGATACTGCGGGCTTGTTCAGGAAGTAGACCGTGTTGCTTCACTGTGACACCAGGGTTCGGTATCTGCAAACATGTTTACTGACTGGTAAATAATGTTGAAACACTTTTATTCTGTTTTAGAGCTGCAACTAACAGTTCGATCGATTAAACTGTTGAATGTTTTCTCGATTAGTTGTTTGGTGTAATAAATGTCCGCTGATATTTAGTTTGTGATCATAGAAGACTAAATAAACCAGAAAATAACATTAAAGAAGCTGGAATCAGAGAATTTGGACGTTTTTTTCTTGAAAAATGATTCAAAACGATCAATCAGTTATCAAAACAGTTGGCGATTAACTTCCTGTCGATGGAGTCGCAGCTCTGTTTTATTTTGTTTTTGTCTTTATCTGTTTTAGACAAAACAAAACTTCAGCACGATAAGTTGCATATGTATGTTTATGTAACCGTAGCAACAAACAAAAAGGCTTAATCATGGAGGATTTAAAATAATTATAACACAAACATCATAAACATGAACAAGTTAGACATTAAAACTCTTTATTAGATTTAGTCAGATAAAAAAAAAAAACACATTTTACTCAAACATACCTGTATGTATGTATGTATGTATGTATGTATGTAATTCCCTAAATTACAGCAGCTACTACAGTATTGATTAACAGTATTGATTAGATTACATGTGATCTGACATCTTTTTAGCAGCTACAGTAGCTTAAACGTATAGCAACGTAACATTTGTTTATCTTTTTAAGCATGAGAGTTGTTCCTGTGGCTGTTAGTCATTTTATTTGCTGATGTAGGAAGCGACATTCCCGTCTCTACAAGCCCCTGTTAGGGGTTAATATAATAATTTAAAGATTCTATGATGTTTTATAACTTAAATAAAAAAAGTGGATACAGTAGAATCATACCATTTTTAATATATAGACAACATTTTACAGTAAGAGTCGTCTTTATACACTCTCAACACTGTTTCCCAGCGTCACCTGCTTGCTTCATACTACAGGCTATCTCGGCATCTGCTGTGAAGTAAATTGCTTACTTGATAGGAAATGAATTAAAGCAATTTAATGATTTGGTCAATTGAATCACATCGATGCGTCTCCGCGATCGCGTCTCGGCTCGGGGTACTAGGTTTATCGTTTAAGCGCCGCTCGCGTCGAGCGGTAGGAGAAATGCTTTTGTATAGAGCGGCTCAAGTTCAACAGCTTCTTCTTTTGTTGTCTTTCATTCATAGCCATCCCCTCGAGGAATTCCTTTACCCAGCAGATGAGGAGGAATGCCTTGAAGAACAGGAAACTGAGTCAAACGCAGCAGTGGAGACGAGAGAAGCACAGACGATCAGGAAAGCATCCGTTGAAATCTTCTACAGCCAAACAGCGTCGGACAGTTCCGCTTTTGTCTCAAGTTACACTGAGGGACCTTAGAATCAGAGTGAGGCGCCACTCGGTGGATTTTTTACTCAATTGTAAGGATCCAAAGAGCAAAGAAAGGGCCTTGCTGCATCGACTAGAAGAAGTGGAGCAAAAAGATAACACACCGAGTGAACTGAATTCAACCAGTGAAGGAAATAGCAGCAGTGAAAAAGGGACTGAAGAGGTAAACTTGAAGCCTTTCACTCTAAATTCCTCCATGTCGGTCCATCAGAAAAACACACGGGCAGTAGCAACTAGCACAGGCCTCAATGGGAAGTCTGTCAAAGTGTTGGAGGGGCGAACAGTTCACTTGAGGACCTCTTCAAGAACAAGGAGCATGGTTCAGACCGCGCTCGTACATCAAGCGGGGTCCAACAGCAACACAGCTAACACTACAACAGTTTGTCACCCTGTCGACTGCGACGAAACCTGCAGTGCAATAAAACAAGAGAAAATAGAAAAGGCAATCACAGAAAGTCAAAGCAGAAACGACAGCGGCGTCGAATCTTGCACCATCACCCCGGCTCAAAATCCAGCGGCGGAGGAAGCCGAGCACAAGACCATCAGAGCTTCGCCCCTGTTCGAAGTTTGTCAGAGTGTCAAAGATGTATCTAAGAAAGCTGTGGACAATCCACTAATATCACTGAAGCAATACCTTACAGTCAGCCTAACAAGGTTATCAGTGCAACAAAGTTTAGGAGCAGAAAATACCTCAGAGGACAGGAAAGGAAGAGTGGTGGTAAGAGGAAGGAGCAGGCAGAGCCAGGCCCCGAAACCAGTGACTCCGACAGTACAGCCAGAAAAAAGAGTGTCCAGATCACAGCAGAGGCAGGCAGAACGGTCGGACATCTGCACAGCTGAAGGTAACAGAGGGGTGAGGGAAATGTTTTTCAAGGCCATAGATAAAGTAAATGTGAGGAAGCGACACGCAAGTGAGACGGCGGGTGATTTATCACACGGCGAGAAAAAGGGGGATGATAAGGTTATCGAAATACAAACGGTGTCAGGAGAAAAAACACAGGGGCAGCAGCAGGACATTGTAAAAGGCCAAATTGAAGGTCAGAAAGAAAACGCTATACCTACGGTTACGGAATGTAAAGTTAACAGGGCTCTGGAAGAAGTGAAAGAGTCCAAATGTAAAAATGTATCCAGTGAAAAAACTGGAGGACAAAATAACTTGCAGTGTATTAAAAATAAATTAAAGGATGCATGTAAGGAGGACGTAGTTGTTCAACGCTCAGAGCGAACGGCAAAGAGTGTGAGTAAACAGCCAGTAAGTAGGCATGAAGATGTCGTCATAAAGCAGGCAAAGGAAAAAGTGAAAGAGTCTGAATGTAAAATTGTGTCCAGTGAAAAAACTGGAGGACAAAACAACATGCAGTGTATTAAAAATAAAGTAAATGATGCATGTAAAGAGGACGGAGTTCAACTGTCAGGGCAAACGGTTAAGAGTGTGAGTAAACAACCAGTAAGTAGGCTTGAAGAAGATGTCGTCATAAAGCAGGCGAAGGTTCTGTTGTCTGATATTTTAAGAAAAGATAAACGCTTAATAGATAAGAGATTAGATATCGTAGGAGGACGGTTATCTACCTCTGCTCTTAAAGACGTGCAAAGTCCCGAGGAGGAAGCACAACAGACTGAAATAAATGGAGGCAGGTACCATCGCTCAGTGCAGGGGAGGATTATAAGACGAAAGATGAGGCCCAGAGCAGCGAAAACAAAAGCGGAAGATAAGCAAAACTCCAAGGGACACTTGAGCGAGGACGCTCCGGCTACTCCTAAGACTGAAACGAGAGAAGATAGTTCAAAGCGTCAGTCACCACAGAGACATGATGACCCACCGGCCGCCTGTCTCAACCCTCTACCTCTTAAGTCACCAATTTCAGCAAAGGTTATTACTAATCTGCATCCAGACATCAATCCACAGGCACACATACAGTCCAACATACCTCTGAAGAAACGTACATTTCGAAGTTCTGTCGAATTAGACCCTGAACAAGGTTTGAATTCTGCTTCAGATCAAGCCTCTAAAGAAGCCCCCGAGTTAAATTCCTCCACAGACAACAGGCAGGGCATTACCCAGTGTTCAGGGGAGAGTAGTAAAGTAAAAAAAGAAGGTAAAAGCAGATATAGGAGTTCAGAAGTCCAGAGGTTAACCTCCAAAAGGACCACAAAACAAAACGTCTTTCACAGAGTGCTTCGCTCCAGAACTAATGAAGTTCAGAGAAGCCATTTATTGAGGAAAGTTCGAAGGTGTAAATTAGAGAGGCAAGATAAGGATGACGTTGACAATGCTCAGACACTACAGAGCGAAAAGCTCGCAGGGGACAAAAAAGCTGAGGATCCTGCTAAAATCCAGGAGTGTTGTATCGTAACAACTCGAAGTAAATCTCAAAAGGAAGAGGAGGTGGAAACGTTACCCCTCCAAGAAAGTGATTCGGAGGAAACAAAGCCAGACCTTAATTTTAAGATCCGCTTCAAGAGGAGGAGAGGGAAAGTCTGGGAGATGCATACGGGAGTTGAAAATATGGCATTAAAAACAGAGAAGAGAGATGAGTTGATGACCTGTGATCCTTTTAAAGCCATCATGGACTCCGTATCCATTTTAAACATGGAGATGGAGGCGGCTCAGGCTCACGTGCAGGCAAGTAAGAAGTCAAAGAGCATGTTGCATCGTTTGAAAAGAAGAGGCGAGAGGCGGAGTGAAAGTCAACCCACCAATTTCCCCACAGATGCAAAATCGGAGAAGGACCAAGACGTTGAAAAAGTTGAAAACGGACCCAGTGAATCTACCGCTGACAAAGTAGAAACGAAAGAGAAGCTCGATAGGGAGATTCTAGTCGGAGTCAAGCTGCTGCCGGAAAAACTAGAAAGTCTTAAAAATGATGTTGAGACTGTGCCGGCCGTAGTGCAAGAAACAAAAATTGAAGATCGTTTTTTAAAGAATTGCTGCTTGTTTGAAAGTGCGTCACAACATAAACAGGAGCTCGAATTGGATTTTAATGGTCTTCCATTACCAGTAATTAAACTTCGGAGGAAGGCGCAGGATATTTGGGAGGTGGACAGCAAGGATGAGGAGCTCAAACTAACTGACCTTAAAGTAGAGCCCAACATTAAGAGAGAGATAAAGGGTCAAGTTTTAGGGAAACAAAAAGGATTGCTTGATTTTAACAAGCTCAAGGAAGAGTGCGTATCTTCTCAGAGGCTGAACAGCAACTCAGCCCTTCTGAAAACAGAACCGCCACCATTTTCCTTGTCTCTGTCACCGCTGTCTCTGTCTTCCCCTATTAATGACAATAAAACTGAAGTTATATCCTCTGCTGCAAATATAACCACTGAAAGGCCAGAGATGAACAGCGGAGGAAGGAAACAGAGGCACAAAATGGAGAGGACGCACAAGTGTGGGCCTATAGAAACACCCACCACTTGTCTTAGTCACACTCTCCAACAAATTGACAACAGTCTCTCCAGGCTCTCTGAGGGCTTGTGTTCATCCCAGACTTTGGAAAAACCAGCAGCCTGTTCCAGCACCTCTAATTCTGTCATCCAGCCTCCGTCTCAGTCTCCTCCATTCACAATTGCAGATAACATGCTTGCCGGTGAGCCCAGCTTCACGAACTGTTGCGATGACCTTCTGGACTTTCAGTGTCTCAACTTTGAGGGGTATTATCAGCCACAGAACATGCTCCCATCTTCCCCTTCAGATCTGTGTTCACTAGATCCGCCCACAGATCCCTTCAGCAGTCCCCTCTCCCACAGCCCCTCTGATACGTGGACCACTGAAACGCCGTACCTTGGCCCTCCCAGTCCAGGAAATAACTTCAGCAGTGAGGATCTCCAGTTTTTTCCAGGTCTAATTTCTTCCAAAAGTGACTCTGTTCCTCTGGAATGTGAAGCGAAGGATGCCTCCAAAGACAGAAACACACCCAACCCCAGTTACAGTTTCTCAGCTCTCTGCAACCCAGAGTTGACTGCAAAAGATCGAATTATGAGTAAAAATCCAGGAATGAGGCTGTCCAAAGAAGACCTCAAAACCCAGCCCTCGTCTCTAGTTGGCAAGCCTCGTTTGTTTGGTGCAACACCATCTTCTGTTACATCTCAAACTCCTGTTACTTTACCCCAGTCCCCAATCAACGTCAAGGCGAGCACCAGCCAGTTCAAAGCCCAGTCTAACCTTAAAAACCACGGGCCCTTCCATCGTATGACCATTCCCAATAAATCCCAGCGCCTTTCTGGTTTTCAGCCAAACACAGTCAGAGGAGTGTCCCAGAGTTGCTTGCCCAAATCCGTCCAGCCATCTCAAATGGCTAACAAATTCTCATCTCCTCAACTCTTCACTGTGAGAAATCCCAATCCTCCCGACAATCCATTCAGCTTCCATGAGAAACCCTCTACAGTTATTCATAGGGTGCTTAAGTTTCAAGGGGGGACCCCGAGTCAGAACTTGTATAGCGCACCTTGTAAGGACACCATGGCTGCTGGCAGCCCGACCGTCATGTCCAGAACACTTGGCGCAAAATCAGGTGCTATTGAGAAGACGCAACAGAATCAGAAACTAGGTGTCAATACAGACAGTCACCATAAAAGCAACATCTCTGTTCAAGGGTTCGGAAAGGATGTTGACCATCTCGGTCCTTCCAGCACCCCCAACAGGTCCAACCCTCATTTCAACAAGTCCAACTCTTTCCCTCAGTCCCTTAATAAAAGTAAGATGTCATCTGAGAAACATGAAAGTGGTGAAATCAATATGACATACAAAAACTTTTCTGCGCTGCCAAGACCCTTCTTCTTTCCTAGCAAAGTGTCCGAGGGTTATTCATCACCACACGACAAGGGTTTGAAACAGGACAAATCTACTCCGTCAAACTCTCACAAACACCAGCCATGTTACGCTCAGCAGGACCCTTTTGATTTCAGCTTTGGCTCGTCTCTTTCGCCCATGTCTCAGCACAACAGCCCTCAAGTGGTCCACGGTACACCTCCTGCTACGCCAGCACCAGCAAACAAGAGTCAGTCATCAACCTCCTCAGCCTCTTTACCTTATGGCTATCAAGGCCCTCCTTACGTACTGAATTTCAGTGGAGATCATTCGTTGACCCTGGGTCTCAGGGATGGGGCTGAGGGTTACCCAGGTCTAGGCTCAACAAACTACACCTACCATTGCCTGATGGAACCTTCAGGCACCCAAGGGCGGCTGGTTCTTGAGCCCTGTGGACCCCAGCTGTCTAACCCAGCGTCGTTTTCTTTGGGTGGATTTTCAGGGCTCAAAGGTCAGGACGAACACTGCAGGAAGGACATGCAGCAACAGTGTCAGCCAGGAGAACACCAAGGCGCCCCACACTATGGACCTGTTACATCGTCTCACTCCACAGGTGCCACAAAACCCAAGAGAGTGAGGTTAGTGGTGACAGACGGCACAGTCGACTTAGATCTCCAGTACTCTGATTGATTTCTACCTGCCGAAGTCACTGGATCCCAGTGCTCAAGACGGATTAAACAGCATCTGCCACAAAATGTTTTTTGTAAACATTATAATTCATAGTCTACCAGTTATTAAAGCCCACTGACTGATTGACCTTTTTTTATAAATCATCATTTTGATGGACTGTTAATGTATAAATGACTTGTACAGGGTTTTATGTAAAGCGGGCTCATCAGCCTATTAGAATGAAATATCCACTACAATTTGCTGAGAAGACCAAATTAAAAATTCATAGAGAAAGCATTTAATATATTTGTGACCACAAGTTTGAAGTTACAGGCCCTGTAATGATTGAAAGCCCTCTTACTTGTACTGTAACATAGCTGTATGAATTTTTTCTATACAATGTATGGCAGTAGACACAGGAGCACCATCATCGGTTGCTGGTACTTGTATTGGTGGGTTTTAAAAAGGCAGCTTTGTGCCTCAGTCTTTGATATGTTCTTGTGTGACTTTTTGAAGCACCTGTTGAAACAGTCTACCCTCGTTTTTATACTCACAGTAAGCTCTTTTCTCACTTTGTGTGTGTGTGTGTGTGTGTGTGTGTGTTTGCGTGTGTGTGCGTGTATGTGTGTGTGCATGCATTTGGCAGGCAGGTCTCGAGGGATCAAAGTAGGGTACCATGTGTTTTTTTGTGCCTGATCGCGTGACAGTTGCTATGCCAGAATTAAGTAAGATCATTAGTCGTTAGTGCATAAATGAGAGGCTCATGCATGAACTGTGTACAGTAAAATGATTTCCAGACCTGACACAATATATATATCCATATATATATATATTCTAGGACAACTCTACCGGGTGAAGACATGCGTGACATGAATTGCAGCATTTCACAGCTGCTCTCTTTAGTTTCTTGTGGATGATGTGGGTGGGAGAAACTGCAATGTGTTGTTTTTTTTCTGGCCAGTAATGGATCGAGGGGTAGTACAACATGAGATCTTACTAATGGGAGTTCTCCCAGTTGCAAGTTAAAGAAAAACATTTGACCATTTTACATCAAAAAAAAGTGACAATCTTTTCACTGAGAAACTCACTTTTATCATTTATTTGTTTGTTTTTTGTTTCCCCCCCCCCCCAAGGAGTTGATGATTATTCTACGGGAAGAAGAGATGGCTAAGTTGTGCATCACCTACATGGTTACTGTCTGTTATTTTTTGTTGTTCGCTGATGGAGCTACACATTCATTAGTTGTTTATATTGTAACCAGAGTTATTTGCTGTTGATTGTGGAAGTCACATGAGCATTCCCTTCACATCCTTATGTACTGTATGTTGAACCCATTTGACATCATTTGGCAGGAGTGTTCAGTGTGACTGCACAGCCTTACATTACTACCATGAAAATGTACTGTCTCGATATGGAAAGGCCAATTATTTATTTTAATATCCTCATTCTTGAAATGGTGCTTTAATGTAATTTATATTTCACATTGATTGTTCAAACTATTAAATGTTTTTTATCATTTATTTAATGGGACAAAATATTGAACTGAATATTTACATCGAGTATTTAATTTCAAATCCTTGGACAGCTTATCCAGTTCATGTTTTCAGTTGTTACAGGTAAAACTTTGTCTGTTTTTCTAAATTGGCAGTTAGTCTTACTGAAAGTCTGCTGTAGAAATGTACAAATGTAGCCTATATCATTAAAGACACTTAATTCTTTTTTGTATTTTCTCTCTTTGACTCTTTTTACATTCTTTGTGTACTACTTTTAACACTTAATTGCACGAAATCACAAATGTACTTTGCATTATTTCTATATATAGTATTACAAGTACTATTACGGTAGTACAATAGTGTGTATACAGTATATATTAGCTGTAACAAACTTATATCCAAAAAGAAGGGGAAATTAATTGATAAATATAAATGTTTAAGCTCTATTAAAGTAAATTTGAATGATGGGATGACTAGCTTCTTAATAGATCATCTATCTAATCATTTAGTCAATTAGTTAAGACATCCACTTTGTTACTTCTCCTCAAGGTGGTACCTCATTATGTAATTTCTATACTGTGTCTGACAGATTTAATGACATACCTTTCTACATTATTTAAGTTGTGGGCTTCATTATAAGAAAATGTCTACTCCATTGTCTCTGGGATTCAGATTAAGACTGAAACAAGAAATGGATTATCATAAGAGTTGCTGATTTACTTTCTATTCTATCTATTCTATTTTCTGTTGATTATTAATTTCAGCTCTGATACAGATTCACATTCTTCAAATCAAGAACCTCAGTACTGGATAGGTGCATACATACCACATAACTGCAATATTCATAGTAGACAGCAGATATGTTGACAGGTGGATTTAATGACATTAATAATAACTGTAATCATGGCCGGATAAACCTCCTGTGGGGCTCCAGAGCAAAAGTTTGTTGCTGTGCCCCTATTGATCCCCACTGTACATGACAGAACTCTAGAGCCAAAATGATTCAAGGATGAATTGGTTAGTCGATTGACAGGAAACTAATTGGCAACAATTTTGATAATTGAGTAATCATTTTCTCACCTTTTAACTAAAAATGCCAAAAATGCACTTGTACTGACCCCGCAAAAGTGAATATTTGCTAATTTTCCTAGTTTTCCATGAAAGTAAACTCAACATCTTTGGGTTTTTGACTGTTGGTCAGACAAAACAAGTTTGTCAGATTTACTGATAATGAAAATAATTGTTGGTTGCAGCCTTACAGTATTCCTATGATGGAATAATACTATTTTTGCATGCAATTTGATAAAACACAACTCTAAAACAAAGGAGCACAACATAAACTAAAACAATTCAGGTCTTAAAACTAGATTTTGACCAAACAGGTAGCGCCGGATCTGAACAGTGAACCCAATGGGAAGTGACTTAAACCTGCATTCTCTCTAATGGCCATCATGAGGAGTCCACTGGCTCCGAAAAGAAGTCTGATTGTATAGAAGTCTATGAGAAAATGACCCTAATTCTCACTTGATTTATCACCTCAGTGATGAGTTTATGGTCTCAATCACTAGTTTCAAGTGTTCTTAAATGCAGCATGATGTTCATTTAGCAAATAATGGTTCGGTTTAATTTAAATTTGATGATAAAGCAGCGTATGCTTTAGAGCGTGGCTACGTTGTGATTGACAAGTTGTTTCCATGGTGACAACCGTTGGTTAGGTAACGTGAACATGGCGTAACCCTACATTCACAGAGTATAGGCGTAGCTACCACTATTTCAGCGTGTTTTCAGTTCATGAAAGTTAATTGTAACATTTTGGTCGCCTGAAATAATCTTGTTCAGCGTTTGGTTGTACTAAAACACCCTCCAAGGAGTCAGATGTCCAGTTTTTCCGGTAAGTACATTTTCTTTTAATTGTTTTAAAGCTCGTTTTTCGCTAGCGAAAAATTAGCATTATCATTAGCACAGTTAACCATATACTGTAAATGCACCGTGCTAACCAAGCTAGCAACTAGCGTCAGGGTCAGCGACACCCTCTCGTTCATTTCTGGCTCCAAAAATCAAAGATGGCGACGGTCAAAATACCAAAACTGGAGGCTTCAAAATGCCAGTCCAAAAAACAAATGGGTGGCGTCACGGTGGTTACGTCCACAGCCCGGGGCCACAGGATGGAGGATGTTTCATAGCTGATATTGTACTTCAGAGTTGCAAATTGATCATTAATCAAATGATGTAAACACAAATAATATACGAGTAAACCTGGGCTTATATTAACTACATTTGTGTACAAAATGTCAGCAGTGAAAAGGGTCTATTCCACCTGACAGAAGTTTATGAAACTATTAGGCTTTTAGACCATTTGTGTGTATCCACTGCAGCATATAATCAATAGAATAAGTTATTACATCATTGTTACAAGCAACAGTGAGGTGTTTTTGTTTACTTTCAAATGTCTTTTATTTTAAACACTGTCCTAGTCATTTCCTCCGGCTCTAGTGTTGTTTTTTTTTCTGGTTAATTTCAAAGCTCGGGGTGAGTGTTCACCCTCCTGGTTTAGTGCTCAGCCTTTACCTCCTTCCTCTCTACCTGTGCTTTCATCCCAACCCAACCAGCGCTTGTGTTTCTTCTTCCTCCATCCCCTCCTCTCTTCCAGCATATGACCCACTTCTGCTTCTCTTTCTAGCACTCAGTAGCAGCCGAGCAGGTAATTCAGATGCCAAGTATAACGCTTTTCTCATAATGAGGACGGAAAGAGAGGGTAGGGATTAAAAAAAAGAAGAAGAGGAAGGAGAAAATAGGAAAACAAACAAATATTAACATTAAAACCCGGTTTTTCCTCAGCTGTCACAACAGAGTAGATACTCAAGTTAGATTTATGCACTCATTAATTCAACGCTGATTTCAGTTTGGTTGCAGCAAATTATCAAAACACGACTTCTTCGGTTTGATCTGCTTTTAACCTGCTTTATTTCCTGCAGCTCTGCTTTATACAGAATACAGAGGATTTCCATTTTGCGCCACGTGAAATGTTTTCCAACCCTTTTAACCCTGCTAGTTTTACCACTGTTTTCATTATTCATAGAGCCGTCACAACACCAGCTCCTCATCTGACTCTTCCATTAAACTTTAGCTACATGTATGTATGTAGGACTCTCATGTTCTCCATGGTCGAGACTCAGGGGGGAATTAAAACCTGTCATGACATATGAGCGTTGCACGGCAGCGGCGAACCTTGTGAAAATGGCCGACTGTGTTGGATTTTGCATGAGCATGGAGTGCTGGAACCACCGTCGTCTCTGCCATTATCAGTAGCCGAGCAGGCGGCCTTTATGCGAAGCGGCGAGGAAACACTGACGCCCTGAGAAACAAGCTGTGGGATGAAGTCTATAACAGAGAGAAAAAGAGCTGTATAGAAAGGTTTCCCAGGCATTATTTCCCAGGTGACAGGTGGCAGAGGCTCCAAATGACTGAGGTGTCAGTGCATTAGTGTAAATTATGACTGCAACAAAACCCTGTGTGTCTGACAGAGGGGGCTGAATAAATATGTCAGCTGCACGAGCAGGGATATTGCTCTTATGATTATTATGGCCATCTTTCTTTATTAAGTCTGACTGTCTGCTATCAAGGCGACTCCCTCTTGTTCTCTCCGTCTCCTTGTACAAGTCACAGTCACGTGTGTCGTTTTTGATGAAGCGCAGCAATCCCTTTTAGCTTACTGCAACCCATCCAATTAATACTAACTATTGGTTCAGCTTGAGCCTGATGAACAAAACCTGATAAACACACACACTCTGATACATAAAGGCCCATTTAGTCAAAGGAGAATATGCAGAGGCTGACCAATCAATGCAAACATAATTTAAAGAAACTAATAGATCAGTTGGTTTTAATACTTTTAATGTTGTGTGAGAAAGTTTCTTCCGCTATGAGTCACTGACATTTAATTCACATCTGTTTCTAAATGCATAGCCGGGACCTACAGTAACAAGAGAAGATGAAGTGAAGGATATTCATAGTTATTAATACCACTTGCAAGAGCTGAGACGTCGGGTTTGCCTGTCAGCTTAACCTTTGAGTGGAAGCGTACGCCATACCTGCGATATGATGTCTTGACATTGGCATTTGCTTCGCTCGTGTCGCTTCGCACGTGCGGTTTGATATTTGTGTGCTTTATTTAGGATCAGTAAATAAAGCGGAGGATTGTTGTCGTCACATATACACATCACAGTCATCATACACACTCATACTTCAAACAATCACAAACGTTATGAAGAATATCTTTAAAACTTTAAAGTCCTTTAAAGAGGAACAAGCGTCTCTAACGTGAAACTGTTCATTCCAGTGGTGAGGTGCATGGTAACAGAAACCAGTCTGTCCCAGTTAAGAGTTTTGAATGAGGAACTTTTAAAGCCAAATTGCTCTGTGACCTCATGTCACGGTTATTAGCTCTGAGCTAAGGATGTTAAATAAGTCGGCAACTTAGATAGCGAGGCCTCATAAATGAAGACACAGGTACGCCGGCGCCTTCTAGATGACGACCACCTGACCTCTTTATATTTAATGTGACACACACTTATGTCCCCATATTAGTGTGAAATCTCTTTATTTGCACATCTGTGAACTCATCACATCTAACATGATGCATTACGTCAACACGGATTTTGTATTATTATTATTTCCACATTGCATATACTGTTTGTTTCCTGGTCAGTATTTTGTACATTACATTCACTTCAATTTAAACTTGTAATAGCTCTTCTCACTTAGAATATATTTACATAGTTTTTACTGTAAATTTCTATTTCCTATTATTCATATTACTTGATTTTTGTGTATATTTTGACTGTCATGCACCACAACAACAAGGCAAACCTACTTGGCAATAAACTTGTTTCTGATCTGATTTAACAAATGTAATTAATGTGGCGCTGTGGTCGACAGCAGCATCCAGCAGTGGCGGCAGTGTGAGCGTACAGGATATCACCATAATCTAATATAGATTGTCTGGTAGATTGTATGATGGTTTTCTGAGAATATATAAACACACTGAACATTTCAAACCAAAAGGGTCTTTTGTGCGGAAAATGGAAAAATAATACGGCCTACAGTAATAATAATAACAACACCTTTATTTATTTAGCACTTTTCAAAATAAGATACAAAGTTCTTAACATAGACTTAAAAAAAGACAATTAAAAGCTAATAATCAATACAATATTATAATAAAATGATAAAATTTGGGGGGAAAAGTGACTTAAAAGACATTGTGTTAGCTTCTCTGACCTCCTCTAGCACGTCATTCCAAATAATAGAGCATCATAGTAGATTTAGTAGATCCTTACTTCCTAAAAATGATATTTGTAGTGAAGAGAAAAGACTTCATGAACTGGGGAAAATATTACATCACAGTCACAGAATAACCAGCAAGATCAATCTGCGTAGACTTGCTCGAAACTATTCCAGCAGATTAAAATGCACATTAATCAATAGAATAATACGTCCGAGATGTTCAGTAAATGGGGCAAAATCCTCCCAAATTCCACAGAGAGACAGACAGAATAAATCCAGAGAAGCCATTTTCCATAATGTAATAAGAATCCACTGTAATGTAATAATGTGAAACAGTCTAATGCAGGAGAGCTCTCAGACTCAGAGGCAGTGATATCTGGTCACTATTTGACATGCGGCGCAGCGCTTGTCAACATCAGCTGAGGAATTTCTCCAGCAGATGTTTATTTTTTTATTTTATTTTATCATTTTATTTTTATAATTATGGGATCTAACTGGAATAACCGAGTGTGGAGCGAGAGCCAGCATATATAAATCACCCACAGCGACAAGAGGGAGATCTGACTGCTGAAAAACATCTGGTTTATTTTTTTTCCTGTGTGATCATGGTTATTATAGCCATGGTGACCCTCCACCCCCTCCTCCTCCTCCTCTTCTTCACCCCCTCGACTATTAAAGGGGTGTTCGCTCATCAAAGCTAGTTTGACATGCTTCACTCAACACTGATTGGCATAATAGAGTTGATTTCTACTTGCTATTCAATTCAGCTCATCAGTAGAAGACTCCCTCTCCACCCACGGTCCTCGTCGCCCCCCCCACCCCCCCCACCCCTCTCACCACCACCACCACCACCACCACCCCCCCCCCCCCCCTCCTCCTCCTCCTCCTCTATGTATGGTAATGAGCATTGCAGCAGTGGCTTCCCTCATCCTTTTATACACATCTCTTTCATTCCTAATTCATATTTCTGTGCGTGTGTGTGCGTGTGTGTGTGTGTGTGTGTGTGTGTGTGAACGTGAGAGAGAGAACACACATCTCGGCCGCGGATTGCGCTGCGTATTCTGTATCTTTGATTGGGATTTAATCGCTGGATTATGGCAGGAATCCGTTAAAAATGAGAAAAAAAATTTGCGCTAATTGATGAGTGTGGTTTTGTTATTGATACTGCCGGGTAATTATTGGATAATCTTTTATGTGTGTGTGTGTGTGTGTGTGTGTTTCTGCACGGTTGGGTGGATCCCACTGTGTTATATGGTGCTTCCACTTCTGTGTGAAGGGGGGGGAGGGGGGGGAGAAAAAAAATAACACAGCTGAGAGTCTAACTCCAAAACATCAAAGACAGAGAGAGAGAGAGAGAGAGTGAGAGAAGAAGAGGGAGGGAGGGAGGGGTATGCCCTGTATCTGGGTAATGATGGAGGAGTGAGAGCTGGAAGGTGAGGTGGGGGGGGGGGGCAAAAGAGAGATAGAGAGAGAGGGATGGGAGGCAGGCAGGGAGGGAGAGAGAGAGGGAGGGAGGAAGAGAAACCAACCAACCAGTACAAGCAGCGAGAGAGAAAATGAGAGAGAGAGAGAGGGGCACTCTGTGCACGCCGAAGGGAGGGAGGAGGGGAGGATAGTGAGCGAGGGATGGGAGATCGCCGGACTGAGCAGATAGAAGTGTTACTACAGAGCTGCTGCTGCTGCTGCTGCTGCTGCTGCTGCTGCTGCTGGAGGAGGAGGAGGACGGGCTGGGAGCCGAGGATAATGCTCCATCCCTCAGCGTACAGCAGCACGCCGGACACCTTGTAATTTCTCGCGGCGGCGGCGGCGGCGGTGGTGGTGGTGGTGGTGGCGGTGGCTGTGGAGGAAGAGGGGGGTTTCTCGATTGTTTTGCGGCGGTGATTTTTCTCCTGCCTTCCTTTTCTTTTTCTTTTCTTTTCCCCCCTTTTCACCACAGTCTTCTTCATCATCATCTTCCCGCTGCTCACCCCTCCTCACTCCTTATTCCTCTCGCGAACTGGCAATTTCTTTTTCTACTTCTGTCCCTTTTTTCTTTTTTTTTTTTTTTTTTTCCAGAGGAGGGATTTCTGTGTTTCATCGGGGATTGTAGAAGACAGTAAGAATGTCTTTTCTGCTTTTCTTTCCTCTCCTTTCTGAAGGAAGGTGTGCATGGGGGATGAAAAGGAGGGAGGGGGGGGTGGGGGGGGTGCATGGCAAAGCAGAAAAGCAGATGAGAGTATGATTTTATATGTGTGGAGGGTTGGTGGTGGAGTCAAATGGGTGTGTGTGTGTGTGTGTGTGTGTGTAGCAGGGGGTGGGAGGGGTGGTTTGAGTGGAGGTGGGGGGAGCGAGGGGGGTTTGCATGTTCAAGTTTACTGCATTGATGTGAAACACTGATTCTTCTGCCACATGGCTGTTAGTGCAATATCCTATAGCTTTAAACGAAGACGGTAGTCGCACGAAACGAGAAATGAAAAATAAAACGAAACGAGAAAAAAGCGAAACAGCCCGGAGAGAGATCTGCCGAGGGACGCGCAGAACCCGAGGAAACGGAGCGGTGTTTGGCAGCGGATTACTCCTTGATACCAGCAGATCTCAGCTTCACAGAGAGGCAGAAGAAAGAGGAGAGGAGGACAGGAGGAGACAGCAGTGGAGGGACGCAGATTTGTAGATGAGGCTCAAGACAAGGGATCAGAAAATTTATGTGGCGGCGTAAATAAAACACAAATAGGTAGATGTAGGAGAGATGCTACTTGTCAGCTCCTGGATTTATCATTGTGTCAAACTGATAATCCCTCCCACACACATATTTGCATGCCTACCAAGGACTGCTGATGATCTGCTGCACAGTACAGCTCATGGGTTCACATCTAAAGGGCTAACTAGTGCATAAAATCACCTCACACTTCGACTATGCTGACATATTGATTGTAGAAGCAGGGTATGCATGGACGGACATTGGCACAGATGCACCTTAGCATTAAAGAATGTGTGCTCAGGAGCAGATACACAGGCGTCTTGCCATGCATTAAACAGCAGATGAGTCTGATAGCGGATGTTCAAACTGCCGTCCTCTCACTTGAGTGGCTGCTCGTACAAGAAGAGGGTCACCCTGCCGACAGGAAACATGTGTTTGGCCTTCCTCTGTCATTATCTCTCCACCTGAATTTAGTCTATCTATAGAGGTGACAGTGGGTCACTTTACAGGGCGCACGTAATTACACACAAGCTACTTCTGTATGCTGTCGCGCAGAGTGGTGATGTTGGAGGTGTTCGTGCATGAGATGTGTGTTCAGTCTCAGTTTCAGAAAGGTGTGGACGATGATCACACACACACACAGCTGGCACATAGTAACTCACACATGCTGTTCATGCTCCGTATATAATGTGTCACCGCAGGGAAATGGAGGTAGAGGATGACAGAGTGGATCATCAGAGAAGACGGCCAGCGTCACACACAAGTGTGATTTGTAACAGTGGAAAACTTTAAACGGCGCCGTCAGCGCATTAATGTCGGATTCGGAGAAGTTTTATAGTCTGAACTGATGTATAAAAGTGAAGTGCTTTTGTCAATGTGTTGCGAATGTTCTGTTAAGTGTTAGTGTGCAGCAGATACATGACTCAGTCTTTGCTTTGAGTGGCGCTCTGAGTTCAAATACACTCATCACACGTCGATGTCAAGCAGTCGCTACAGGCTAACTCATTGCTACCAGCTCTCCATAGATCACTTTCATTTAAAAAAAAAAAAAAAAAAGAGCCTTAATCTGCTAAACACATTAGACTGCACATTTTGGATCAAGTGTCACATTTATATTGACCAATCTGCGGTTTCTAAGGCCTCTGATAACATTTGGAAAGTCTAGAAGAGCCACACGATTAAATTATTTTATCCCCATTCAAGTTAACAGAGAGCTAACAGGAAGTTAGCCGGCTCTGTCCATAGAGCATTCGCAGCACGCGTTCATCTGGGCAGCACGGAAACGTTAAACCTGACACCAGATTAAAAACTCTGTGAAATACAGTGAGATTTACCTGGCGGTGATAGGCTCATTCAGCATTGTGTGAACTCATTTGGCGAGGGCTTGAACGTAACAGACGTTCATTTTAAGTATGTTTAAAAGTTCCACAGTGCAGGTTTAAAGGACCAGTGTTTAGGATTTAGTGGCATCTAGTGGTGAAGTTGCAGATTGCAACCAAATGAATACCACTCCCCTTTCCAAGCGTGTAGGAGAACCTATGGTACCCGACGAAACTCGCGAAAAACTTGAAACGCCCTCTCTAGAGCCAGTGTTTTGTTTGTCTGTTCTGGGCTACTGTAGAAACATGGCGGTCCAACATGGCGGGCTCCGTGGACGAGGACCCGCTCCCTCTGTAGATATAAAGGCTCATTCTAAGGTTAAAAAAAACACAACAATTCTTATTTTCAGGTGATTATACACTAATTAAAACATACTTATGGATATTTTATTCCATTTCTGCAAAGTCTGTTCTACTAGATGCCACTAAATTCTACATACTGCACCTTTAAGGAACAGTTAATGTAATTTTTCATGAACACGCCTGGCTATGGTCGTCTCGCTCTTGTTCATTGTTTGTTGTTGTGATCTCTTTCCGTTTTTACAAGTGTCACAAACTGGCTCAGGAGGATTGTGACAAGGAGGGAATCGATGCAACAATACATAAAACAATAAAACTAAAGTTAACAAAAGCAAGAGAAAATGACACGGAGGGGAAACCAGCTGCAGAAAAAGGAGCGAAAGATTGAGAACATGGGCCAGTTTTTATAGCCTGCAAGGAACTCAATCACCTGAAGACCCTCCACTGGAAAACAGTAATACAATAATAAGAGTTGTATAGAAGCTATTAGGTTCTCTGTAAAATTGGCTTTATTTTCTTTCAGTGCCTATAAACTGTACAATTATATTTCATCACACTGGCATGAAATTATAAATCATGTCTTGATATCTGACTTAAAAGCTGTTCTCCTACATTTTTTCCCTGAAAGGAAAGTAAGAAATTCCCTAGCCAGCAATACTCAGCTAAACCTGGCTTATGCAATTATGTTAAGTTACTTGCCTAATGGATGTGTTAGTCTGATGAAAGCCATTCTTTCACATCCAGCATCACACACGACCTCTAGCTCTTCATTTAGCTTGTCCTCAGGTCTGATTTGTTCAATTTTTGAGCACTCAGAGTGACGGGGAAAAAGCAGCACCAAACAATAGTCTCGTCAAAGTGAAGTTTCGAGTCCAGATCTGTTCATTTTAAGTCCCTGGGAGCTCAATTAATTTGGTGGAAGTCGAGTTGATCTGGTTCAACAGGCCGATGCGGCTGCTGTTGAGCGTTGATTAACTGACTGTCATGTCATTTGTACTTCAGATGTTGTTTGGCACAAAGAGAGTCAAGGTCTAGCAAACAGCCATGATTTGCCGCCCGAGCGGTCGAATTGATATTCGGCCCACGTTAGCTGGGAAATACCATTAATTCCTTCTTTGGTTGGAAAGTGTTTACGGGTTGCCACTATTTAGTTCCACCACTGAAACAGAGGACACAGCACACAGTTGACATTTACACCCATGCAGATCACTCCAGATCCTTTAGGGACCGGGGGACCAAAATCTCCTCTTGCCATTCATTAAATTCAACAAGGCTTGGGGGGAAAAAGAGGGTTTATCAGCACACAGGGAAAAAGATTACCTGTCCCAAAGAGAAAAAAAACAGGATGGATGGTGATAAAAGTTGAATAATTGGCATTAATTGGATTATTTCATGCCATGTTTATTTGGATTCCTCTTCCGTAGGGGTATGGCTGGTAGAGAGGGGGTGTCTTAATCAGCTGACAACCTGTCTAAGTCCTATTGTTACAGTTTTACATTCACTGAGGTTTTGCGGTTGTATTATTTTTCATTCTCTCTCCTGGCATATTTGCCCAAGTGCAGCAAGCGGAGCTTAACTTTCTTTTCAATATTTGCCACGCTGCTCAGAGGGGGATGTAGTTCATAACTCCAGATTTAGCCATCTCGTTTACTCTCTCTCTCTCTCTCCTTTTTTTTTTTTCCTATCTCACTCATTCCTCCTCCCTCTCTTGCCGGCGGTAAACGACTGATCTGGGACAGACAGGCCTCCCCTGCGCTCTGTCCTACTTCGCCGTTGTCCTTTCTCTTGTTTCTCCTAATTCCTTTCCCTCCGTCGTTTACCTCCATCCACCTATCTCTCAGAGAGTCTCTCTGTCTCCATCTCTATTACTCATTTCAGCGTCTGCCACTGTTTCATCACACCAGAGTGATGGTTGTGTCTGGCATTAATAGATTGTCAGGGTGTTTGGGAGACAGAGGCGCCGTCATTACCAACAGTACATTTTTCTCTTCCTGGCGTGATGTAGAAAATTGATGCTTTGCCTGCCATGAAACTTTGAAGGGAGGTGACGATTAGGCCGAAGAGGAGCTTCGGAGTTTTTGTTCAAGTGCTCAAATGCTCTGTGTTATAGATGAGTAGAAAATCACCCATCAGCCATGATAATCTGTAAGGTTTAAAATACAGTTTCAGTCTCTGATGGTGTCAGGCACATGTTGCTGTGCTGGTTTTTCCATTACATTACCTGTAGTTCTCAGTGAACCAGTTTGTTTAATGCTGTACTGTGTTTTGTTTAGATTGTCTCAGGGTATCTGCAGATGCTGATCTTTATATTATCTGTTCAGCAATGACGGCTGCCAGTTTTCTGATCAATACAGCTCAAACAGTACAGCATTGGGAGGTTATGGGTTGATATTGGCTTGTCACAGAGATATTTGTGTATATGTTGATATGTAAATAGAAAATGCAGCACACTAATGTTTTGTAGGCTAAATTTCATGTGTTTTTGGACATTTTTTAATAGGTCAAGGTTAATAGTGTATATTTCTGCTGCATTTGTGTATTTATTTCTAGTTACGTCTAACATTTACTGTCATCTTCAATACTTCAGTTAATTGTTCTATTCTCAAATATCCTGCCTTATCCTACCCTATATTTGTTAAAAAAAAATGCATGTCTACAGCCATGACAGCGGTTCTGTGAGGTTGTACTTGGTTTTGAGCTACATGCTAACATCAGCATGCTTTCATGCTCACTATGACATTGCTAACATACTGATGTTAAGATAGTATAATGTCTGCTAGGGATGTGCCCGAATACAAATGCGTTATTTGGCAAATAGTGGGTTTTTATGAATATTTGTGTCATACAAATATTTTAATAATATTTGTTTTCGGGAAGAAAAAAAAACATGTCAAATATCAGCGCGCAGGTCGGTTACATCGCTATCTCAGTCTCTCTCTTCTGCTCCGCTGTTATGTCTATCAGCAGGTTTCAACGAGGGGAGTCACATCCACCTGCTACATGACGCACATTTCCTAATTTGGACATCACTCCCGGTGCTGGGGGTGTTCCCCAGAGATAAAGCTGAGCTACTGACACATGTGAAGTGCTCCCAAGGGACTCTCCATAACCTGTTGCTCCCCTTCTCCTTTCCACACAGTTAGGTTGTAAAAAAGTAGGCAATAAATGAAAAGTGCAAAGCAAGAATCACCTTTGAAGTCCCTCCCTACACATTACACGCTGTGCTGTCTCTGTGTTATGGGTGTATAAATAGGTAGAGTTCTGTCTGCAATGAGTCGATGAGTAAAGTTTTAGCTCAGTAGTCAGTGCAGTTGTCTTTGATCTGGGAGACTCTAGTTCAAGACCTGATATGGGGACCTCCTTTATAAGGTAGTTTATTCATGAACACTTATTGTAACACTTTAATTTTCTAAAATTAAAAGCGTAATAAAAACAAAAACAGGATTTTTAAGCCTCTTTCCACTTTTATTCGAATACAAATACAAATAATTTTGCTACCTTGACAAATACAGATACAAATACAAATACTAGGCTCTCTGTACATCCCTACTGTCTACTATGTACACCATCTTAGCATTAAACACAAAGTACAGCTAAGGCTGATGGGATGAGTTATGCAGGTATTTGGTTGTAGACCAAAGTATTGAGTAAGTATTTGACCTGATGATGGTGCTAGATGAAATGTAAGCTATCACATTATTTTAATTCATCATGTATTGAATGGATATCCGTACCAAATTTCATCCAATCGATCCAGACATTCCACTCAAAACTACAAATATCAACCTCATGGTGGCGCTAGAGGAAAACTTAGGATACATCCTTAGGTCATCATGAATATCTGTACAAAATTTCATGGCAATCCATCTGATAGTTGATGAGATATTTCAGTCTGGACCAAAATGGTGAACAAACAAATCGACCGACCAAACGACCTTCAGAGAGATGCTAGCGGCGTAAAAAGAATACTGGCTAATATATACACTAGTTATTAGATATTGCTTCTCTAAATATTGATATCAGTGAATGTATCAAGTTAGTTCATGCTAATTAACAAAACCAAATTAGAACAAAACGCACCACTTTAGTGTACCCGAGCACTTTTCACCACTAGTGTCTTGAGCTGCAAATACACAGTATTTCACTGTTGTGTGTTTTTATCATATATTGAAACATGGAAAAACAGAACAGACTTTTCAGATTTAAACTAATTGATGAAAGACAGACTAAAAGTTCAGTCTACATCATAACACGGGATGATGTTTGTGTTGCTGGGTGTGTTTCCTGTAACAGCGCAGTAATTAATCGTCACATGTAAATGTTCTGGCTGACTTTGTGTGTATTCATCCTTGCAGAAACAATGCCCAGCCAGTCCTCGGTCCCCAAGGGGATACCACCCTCTTCCTCACCACACACACACACACACACACACACACACACACAGAGTCGTGTTTCCATCACTTCAACGGACATTACATTGACTTACATTCATTGTCTTGGAGACTTATCTTAACTTTAACCATAACCACCACATGCCTAACCCTAAACCTTACCCTAACCTTAACATAACCCTAAACTTACACACTTACACACACACACACACACACTATATCTCTATCATTTCTCTCTAATGCTGTTGCTCTCTCTCTCATTTTCCCACCTCGTCCCCTCACAGACAGATCACATCTGTCCCGTTGCAAAGACTCCATTCATGCTAATTGGAGGGGAGGGTAGTGTTGGCGGGGTCGGGGTTTGGAGGGCTTTGGCCAGACTCCTCCATGCATCATGAATTCACTCTCAGTTTATTAGGGCTAATTGCGCCATTGAGAGGCGGAGAGGAGAGGTTTTTTTTTTTTTTTTTTAGCTCTCCCTACAGTCACCGCTGCATCATCAAAGTGGGGTTTGTTACTATATTTAGCAGCAGCAGATGCATGGCAGCAGTGGAGCAGTGCTGGCCCAGGATGATGATCAGAGTGCCGGGTGGGGTGTGATTTGTGTTTTGTGTGTGTGTGTGTGTGTGTGTGTGTGTGTGTGTGTGTGTGTGTGTGCGCGATTGAAGGCAGCAGCATCAGTATCAGCCGCAGGGTTTGATGCTGCTTTCAGGTCCAATGGGAAAAAACAGTAGATATGAGCTTCCTACTTGAAAGTACTATCAGCTTTCAGGTGGTAAGTAGGGTTTAGCAACGTCACACATGTTCAGATACATACAGTAAAGAATTAGATGTTGTTTTCATTGATGAAAAACAGTTAATGGGTTTAAGTGCTTATGTCTTTGATTTTTATTCTTTACTTGGATTTTTTTTAACTTTTAAATGCCAAGCCAGATGGTATTTTTGTGAGTTTGTTACACTACAATGCTTAATTTTCTGTACAAACCTTAGCTTGTATATAAAGATGAGAACATTTGCATCGGAGCTGGTTTGAAGCCCAGAGTTGCTGTTTATGATCGGTGCCATTTTTTCCTTCTGGAGCCATGATCTTCCAAATAAGGAGTGCGGCGTGTTGCCTGTCACGCTTTGGAAACATGCCCTGCTATTTCAGTCCCAAGCTAATGCTAGCTTACTGTGGAACACTGAGCGCTGCACACTTGGGCTAATGTTTGCTACTTTAGCTAAACTGTGCTAACAGGGCAAATATCGCAATCAAGTAACATTAAACTTACCAAAATATTGCGACAATAACAGGCAAGCCAACTGTCAATCAATGCCAACAGGTCAGACATCAAAGCTACTTATTAGCAGAGCAATAATTTCCAAAATGACCACCAGCACACTTATTGAGACCATAATGGTTACTTGAAAAAAGAAGACTGACTTAGTATTTCTAGAGAGAAGTTGATGCTTTTTGAATGGGAGTCGATTGGAGCATCTAGCGGTCGTCGGTAGCACAGCACTTTGAGGTATTTCCCCATTGGCTTCAACTTCAAGCCTTGGTAGCTGCCGCTTGGTACAAACATGAACTTCAAGGTGTCACCAGCCACTTGTATGAGTGTTAAATGTGTTAAAACCTACGAAGGATCAAACAGAATCTCCAGAAATCTCATTCTTCATTCTTCTTTTAGACACAAACACTTCCATATTTTTGCTGGAAAATCATAAGTCTTGAGTGCGGCAGTACAGCCTGACAGGACCGTGTGCAGCGTTCAAAGAGTTTCCAACCAAAGCAAGTATTTCATAATCTTTTATCTGCGAGAGGCTTATTTGATTCAACTAAACAGTGAAATGAGAATGGAAGGCTTGATCTCATCATTCTGCTCCGTACTGTATAACTTAAGGAGCATTTTGATTTTTCGACTGTCTTATGATGTTTCAATCATCAGTGAAAATCGTCCATATGTCGACTAGCTTGTTAGTTAAATCCAGGATCTTTGTGGTGAGATTTTTTCTGCTGATGTTGCTCTCACAGTGTGTGACTCCGCGCTTTGAACAAACTCAAATTGGTGTCAGGTTTTTTGCTACTTGTGATTGAAAGGTGTCGAGCTGCGTCGCCTTATTTTTGTCACAACCTAAGCCTGCTGTCAGGGGGAGGGAAGGGGGGGGGGACAGCTGCAGCCTGCGTGGTTTAGCTTCTGATTGCACATTTTCAAATGTAATGATTAGCTTTTAACGTTACAAAAACAGTCTATTATTTCCTCTCTCTCTCTGTGTGTGTGTGTGTACAACCTCTTTAAACAACAGTGTTACATCTCAATTTGTTTCTGCGTCTCAGCGAGAAAGAATAGAGCCGAATTCAATTTACCTCCTCGGAGCTACGGCCTTCTGCTTCCATATTGCATTACAGTCTTTTTCAAACAGTAACTGATCTGTCATCAAGATGCAATGTGTTATTTTTGGTTTGCCTGCCTCCTCCTCCACCACCGATGAACTTGTCATGGACAGAAGTGTGTGTTGGTGTGTGTGTGTGTGTGTGTGTGTGTGTGTGTGTGCATGTACCTTATCTGCCTGTTTATGTGTGTCAGTTTGCACCAGCAGTAGGCAGCAGTGGGTGTTTTAAAAGTTTATGGGAGATGATGAATCGGCAGTGTTGGAGCCAGGGAAGGTTTGGGCGTCTTGCTGCATTAATAATGGAAGCACAGCTGGCAGTATTTATAGTAACAGTGGAAGAGAGGGGGGGGGGGGCTGTGGGAGAGTGAATGGGAGGTGATATATGAGATACAGTACATCCTACCAGCTCGCCTGGACAACGGATAGCGCGAGTTCCCTCACGGTCGGCGGCACTAGATGTGAAATCGGCTGCAGAGGTACGTCTGACAGTGACAGGTGCACAGGTACACACGATAACAGAGGTAGAGTAAGTGTAAGTTTGCACACAATACAACACACGACCCCTCTCTGATCTCTACTGTTTCATTAGAAGAGGCGAACAAAAAAAGGACAAGCGCTGCTGATGATGAGAACATCGTCGGTCCAAGCTATAGGAGGAAGATGAGCAGATGGAGGAGGGAGGAATCGCATGGAGGCAAAGGAGATATAGCCCATAGGAGACGTTTGATGTGGAGCCATATTGATTGGCCTACATAGCTTAGATTAAAACAGTGAACATGTGATGCCTCCCCCCCCCCCCCCCCCCCCCCCCCCCACCCCTCCTCTGTTGTTTGAGTTTATGAAGCCTGATTGAATCTGTGGCTCTCAGCTGCTCGGCTTCTTCGTCCTCTTCTGTTACTGATCTGTCACTTTCCGGCCAGATAACAAGAAACACAGATGACATGAAAAGCGTCCGAGTCCCCAGTGCATTACTGACATGAAGGACGGCAGGGATGTTAGGAAATAAAGGACACTGATATCATCCTACAGCAAATGTACTGTCCCATGACCTATCAGTGACATATCTGCTTAAAGATCAGCTTTTGTACGTGCCTTCAGTTATTTGCCTGTTTTAAGAAGATTACAATAACATTGTGAACGTCACATATGAAAAAAGAGTAGAAATGTGCAACGGAGGTGTGAGGATTCTCAGTTGATTTTTTATGGTAACTCATCGTCGACAATTAACTGGCATTTGAGTCCAATCGGCAAGAACAGAGCGGGGTGAAAAAATGTGTTTAATGTGTCTATTCGGGATGCTGTATCTGTCTGAGGAAATAGATTTTCCACTCAAAAGCTTTGAAATGTGAAACCACAGACCGAAGGAGTGCTGATTCAGCTGCTGCTGAACCGCAGGGAGCTTTAAAAAAAAAGAAAAAAAAACTAAAAAAAAAAAATAACTCGCTTCACTTTGTCAAACAAGGCTTTCTCAAACCGTGACAGCTTTGTCCAGCTTTTGGCCCTCTGCTTGTTCTTCCTCATTTTGCCTGAGTGTGTATGTGTGAGCGTTTAAGGTGTTTAATTCCAACCGACATCTAAAACTTGACTTGTTAGCGTTGTCAGAGCTGCAAGCTCATCACAACCCCGGCTTTGGTCGACTCCCAGCGGTGTCGAGATCAAAACTTCCATCGCCACATCGACCCTGCTGACGGTCGGCACATTCTGACAGGACTTCAAAGGTCCGTCGTTCTGAAAGCTTGTGTGAATGTGACCGACAGCGAGAGACGGGCGCTTCGCTTTCTGTTGGTCTGCAGAAAACAAAAAAAAAAGGGACGACCCGGAGGTTGCCACATGGTCAGGCGCCTGCAGCCGTGGAAGCAGCATCCACCTTTAATATTTCACAGCCCTTCGTATGTTCAGGCGGTCCCTCCCCTACAGCTACTCCCGTTGTTGCTTACTTATTCATGAGCTCTCCATGCACTGCCAACTAATAGCCCCGATTTGGCCCTCAGTGGGGCCCCTTGATAGCAGCAAGCGGGTCCTGCCGCTCAGAGTCACGCCACCGCTTCGGCTCTTCATCCAGACGAGAGAGATGAGTCTGTGTGGTTCGGGATATTACTCAGCTCTCTGAAACAGGCTGCATATAGCTGCTAGCAGAAAACAAGTACAGATCCCGCGCGGTCCCGCAGAGGTTTAACGGTGACGACGAGCAGAGCTGATTAATTAGCAGGCTATTTGAACGTGATCTCGGCTCTCCGGCTCCCCGGTTGATTGACTTGTCTTCATCTCTTCTGTGGAGAATAGAGAAGCTTTAACAAACACTGTGGCTCCTCACTGTACACTCATGCAGAGGAATACTGTTTATACAAGAGATACATCGGCTCATAGCAATGTTTTCATATTCCCTTGAACTTCCTTTGAATCCGAGAAGAGGATTAATGTGATTTTTTTTGTGTGTGGCTGTTTTTTTCTGGAGTAATGTGTAACGTGTGACACTTTCATACACATACATGGTTCTTGCACAAATAATATGTCATGTTATATGTTATATGTTTGAGTAAAAAAAAACCCTAACCGTAACCCTTAAGGGAGGGCTTTACAATCTGTACAGCAACACAACATCCTCTATCCTTACACCCTGGATTCGGATAAGAAAAAAAGTCCCAAAAAAACCTTTAACAGGGAAAATGGAAGAAACCTCAGCTACAGAGGAGGGATCCCTCTTGCAGAACAGACCAAGATAGCAAAAAATTATGATAGATTGATAACATATATGAAGAATACAGTACTGTGCAGAATTATTAGGTGCAAAAGTTAAGTGGTGATAACTTCATACAAAGTTTAGTGAACAATAGAGAGTAAATCAATATTTGCTGTGAGCAGCTTTGTCTTTAAAACAGCAGCAGTTCTCCTCAGTTTTCAGGTATTTTGGCAGGTTGGTTGTTCTTGCATCTTGGAGAAGTTGCCACAGTTGCTTCTGCGTCTTCATGCTAATCCCAGACTGACTCCACGATGTTGAGATCAGGGCTCTGTGGGGGCCGTACCATCTGTTGCAGGACTCCTTGTTCTTCTTGTTGATGAAGATAGTTCTTCTGGTTGTGTGTTTGGCATCGTTGTCACGCGGCTGAATAAATTTGGGACGTATCAGATGCCTCCCTGATGGTGTTGTATTATGAATAAGAATCTAAATATCTAAAATGCCTGAAACTTTTGCACTGCGTAGGTGTGTTTGCACCACCTGATCTGTAGAAACTCAAGCAAAAAAAAAAAGTCAAAAGATGTTCCAGGAATGAGACTATTTAACAGGTTAATAGTGGAAAATGCAGGTTAATAGTGGAAAATGCAGTGTAGAGGCACCGCTAATTAAATCACGCAAGATTTCAAGCTGTAGATGAGTCAAGTGATAAAAACAAATTCAAATTAAAACAGCCTGTATATCATACTATTACTGCCCAAACAAGAGCTGCAACTTGTTGCTCTTTCAAACGTGGGTTTGTGACATTCATTAGCTGTCAAAATCTGACAGCTGCTTGTAAACGACCCAACCTCTGTCTGATCAATAGGTAAATAAATGAGCTCAATGGACATCATCAATCTTATAATAACATTTGTATACCAATTAATTTTGCAGATGACCTATAAAGTTTGCAAAAGGGCGAGAGAACAGAAGCTTTAAAGCAGGAGAGAAAGAGAAATCTTTATAAATTACTGTTGTTGATGATATATATTTTTTCTGATTTGGCCGTCCCTGCCTCCAGCTAACATTTATTAAATTGAGTTTAACAGTAAATGGAAACATGATTCTGACTGGAAAATACCTTAACAGTCACTTTGTTGGGAGGCTAGTTTTGGTAGCATGAGGTAAACAGTATTTTGAACCACAGGGAAATAGGCTACGGGGTCATTCTCACCCCTCAGGAAGAGCTCACGCGCTCGTTTCTTTCTTGTGTCTTTATGTAGTTTCACACACCCACTCACATCTTCACTATAAACCGCTGTTGTGTGTGTATATATAGGAAGCCCTCCAGGGGTTTGTTTTATTGCTTTTCCCCCAACATGTCTGTAAATCCTCTTCCTGTACTACAGTGTTGTTTCTTTTGATGCTCCAAAATCAAGGAGGCGGAATTGGATAGATGTCTTTGGGCTTATTGTTGGTGTGAAAGCTTTTTGATTTCTTGTAAGCATTAATGTCTTGGCTACTGTTTTGCATTTGGAGTGTTTGGCCTTGGTAACCGTGACTCTCTCAGTACGGTGTTTGAATGTAGGAAGGCCAGCAATTATTAATACATTAAGGTTTTAGAATTGAATGGAGGTTAAGGGGCCAGTGTAATCCTTTAGAAGTGCTTGTCTACACCTTTCCAACATTGGATGTTGGGGGCTGTGTAGAGACATTTCTGTAATTTATCTAAACCGATGATCTGACATTAACACCAGTGAATGTTCACACAAACCAAGTTGTTACCAGTAATTGCCTGCTTTGACTTCTATGTTTATGATCAAACTGCCTTCCTACCAGTAACTATCTACAACTATAATTGAATGATATGTATTAACACTATATTGCATTTTATAGCAATATTCAACAAGAAAATAATAGTGAAAAGACTTTAAACTCCATGCTAACATTAGCTTGTTAGCTAGCCAGCAACATTCACAAACTCACAAGCATGTAGCTGCTGTTTTTACTGACATTTAACTGTTGACTCTTTGTAAAAAAAAAACCTCCTTATGTCCATCACCTCTTTTTGTAGGACGCATTTCAGTGTTGCAAATTTGTCTTGACAATTTTGATAATTTAGCTAATAATGCTAGCAAAGGACAAAAAGCTAACACTTAATGACTTGTAGGTTATAGTTAAAACCTCTGATGATTCATTTAAGTCATACTGTTTTATAACGTGAGCTGAGATTGTTCATTTCTCACACTGCAACTATTCTACACGACTTCTGCAGCCGCACAGCTGAGCGCCAGCAGAGCCGCAGCTAAAATAGTCTCAGTAAAAACCATGGATGTCTACAGAGAACTGGATACAGAGTTGGGGGCAGAGCCCTGTTCATTTCTGTGAAAGTTTCTCAGTGGTGCATGAAGCTAAAAAAGCTACGTCCCGCTGTAAAGAGATACCCGGATGAAAACATACTGCGGACACTCTATGGGCTGCATGCGCCCATGGAGCATGCTCACTAGAGACTTCCGCTGGCTGAGACGGCTACTTCCAGTTTAGCTCTCCGGCTAACTTGAATGGGAACAAAACTATTCAATCGTGCAGCTCTTCTAGACTTTCCAAATGTGATCGGACTGAATGGATCAATTCAGTTCAATTCAATTTTATTTACATAGCGCCAAATCACAACATAAGTTATCTCAGGGCACTTTTCACATGGAGCAGGTCTAGACCGTACTCTTTAATTTACAGAGAAAGAGACCCAACAATTCCCCCATGAGCAGCACATGGCAACAGCGGTAAGGAAAAACTCCCCGTTAACGAGAAGAAACCTCAAGCAGAACCCGGCTCTAGGTAGGCGGCCATCTGCCCTGACCGGTTGGGTTGAGAGAGAGAGAAGAGAAGCAGAACAGCAACAGCAACAACAACAACAACAACAACAGATACATGACCAGCAGCAACCACAGCAGGAACAGCTGGTGAAGGACAGAAGGATGTCAACATGGCCCATCCTGCGGATGAGAAAGCACAAAGAACTTCGGGGAAGAAGTCAAGTTAGTAATATGCATTAATGGTAAAAGAATACATACAGATGAAGGAGAGGAGAGAGGAGCTCAGTGCATCATGGGAAGTCCCCCGGCAGTCTAGGCCTATAGCAGCATAACTAAGAGCTGGACCAAGGCGAGCCTGGTCGGCCCTAACTATAAGCTTCATCAAAAAGGAAAGTTTTAAGCCTACTCTTAGAGAGGGTAGAGAGGGTGTCTGCCCCCCTGGACCGAATCTGGAAGATGGTTCCAGAAGAGAAGAGCCTGATAGTTGAATCAAATTCTGATAATGAAATGAGTCATTACTTGGGGGTTGTGACGCTCAAAAAAATGTATCTGCTGATTTACAGACGTCTCTTTCAAAATGTAAGTCTATGGGAAAAAAGTCCTTTTGGGCCAGTGTACATCTCGTGACGTTGTGATTACACAGTTTGGCTGCTATGTCAAATTTGCTTCAAAGCCCTTCCTGTATCCAGTTCTCTTTATACATCCATGGAAAAAACAGCAGCTACATGTTTGTGAAATAATCAACCGTGCTGGCGAGCTAACCAGCTAATGTTACCCCTGAGATTAAAGGCTTTTTGCTAATGTTTTCTTGTTTATTCTTGCTATTAAATGCAATATAGTGGTCAAGGGTGGTTAGATCAATGACATAGCAGCCAAAGCAGATAATTACCGCTAACTTTGTTGAACATGTGCACCGTACAGCCGTGCCCCGCCGTAAAGAAATCGACTTCATGACGCCCCTGGGTGAATATGTGGTGCAGGGGAGATTCTGGGACACCAAATGGGCTGGTGAGCTTTCTGGAGGTGTCCTGGGCCTAATTCTGCGAAATTTCCATGATGAGAACACCAATGACGCTGTTACACACCCCTCTCAGACTCAAACCAGGTTCCTCCGCTGGCGCTCACCCTAGTTTAACAGCACAGGGGGACGGTTACATCAGAATGTGCGTAAAACACGTGGCTTCATTCTCCTTTCTCCTCGGGCTCCGCTGGGTCGATGCGCTTTAGATGGACATTTTCTGTGACGTACGGATCCCATGTGGATATTTTGGTGCCGGAGGATGATGACATGTATGCTCAATTGACCAGAGGGTCGACTTTTATACACATTATTAACCTCTATCCATCTGTATATGCTACACTTCATGGGAAGCGGATGTGTGTGTGCGAGCTTGTGTTGCTGCACACAAACAGGCTTTCCGTTTGTGCGCATCAGAATGCCGTTTTGTGTGTAGATGTCAAACAAGGAGGGAGGGAAATTGGCCGTTCCAGTTTAGTGGCAGGAAAGTGGGGCGATCTGTTCTTTGGAAGTTTCCCAGTGAAATTTCCTGGGGACCAAGACACTGAAAATATCTATCTATATACACACTATGTCCTACATAAAAGGGAGGGTGAACCAGAGACAGAGAGAGAGAGGGAAAGGCAGGGAGAAAGAAAGAGAGAGAGAGAGAGAGAGAGAGGGCACGTGAAGATACATGTGTGTTTAGGCGAGATAAAAAAAGAGAGACGGAGGTTAAATGTCACTGTGCTGGTGGGATATCAATCTTTCGGTGGCATCACACAGACCGCCGATAGATAGAAGCTCAGTAGAATCAGGTCAAGACTCCGACAAGTCACTTAGCAAAGTTACCTCGTTTTCCTCTACAGTTTCAGAAGAAATGCTGCCTCATAACCCCATTTTTTTTCTCCGCTCACCGTCTCGTGCTACCGATGGAGACATCATACGCACGTGCAGGGGTTTATATGGATTACATTTACACCTGGCAACTGTCTTGAGTCAACACGCTGAGATCAGATCCATCATTCCCTTGCCAAATCACAGATCTGCTAAACATACCACTTCCTCCTGTGAGATTTGCGTCCTTTAAAACAGATGTTAAATGGCTCATCTCACTTGCTCCCCATCCATGAATATCTTAACATTTCATTTTTGACAAGTGTGTTACTACCAGAGCTGCCAGCCACCTGTTTTAATTTGTTGATGTGAACATCAGTGCATATTTAGCACATTAATAAGCCGGAGATCAGTTTTTTTTTTCTCCCTGAATGATTACAATGCAACCATGCGCAACGTTTAGCACTTCCAAAAACCAGCTAGCGGTGATGTCTCTTTCTCTTACGGGGTCTGTTTTTGTCTCATTGCCACAGACAGCTGACCAAATGTAAATGAAGTGCCTGAGATATTTCCAGCTTAGTTTCATTATCAGTAAACCACACACACAGTCACTTTTTTAATATAACAGTTTACACAGTCTGTGTCTAGGGCTGCAACTAATGATTATTTTCATGATCGGTTACTCTGTTGTCATTTTCTCAGCTAATCAATTAGTTGTTTGGTCCATAAAATGTCAGAAAATGGTGAAAATTGTCCATCATCACTTCCCAAAACCAAAGATTCACATTTAAGAAGCTGGAATCAGAGAATTTGGACATTTTGTCTTTAAAAAGAAGATTAATTGATTAATCGACTAATCGTTGCAGCTCTAATTGTGTCCTAAACTCCCTTTAGAGCCAACATTTAGTGATCAGTTAAGCACAGAGTGAATCTGATAGGCACAAATAAAACAAATCCATGAAAACCACATTCAGATATTTTTGGGATTCTACCTTCAGAGCATCAATTACCAGTCAAAGTGCTGATCCACATACTGTAGAAGTCTACCAGCAGGTGATTAAAGATCCCGAGACTCAACCAGAAATAACAGTTGCACATAAAAAGCAAGCAACGACACAGCCTGTGTGTGCATAACACTCCGCTGTGTCTTAAATCTGAGACTCAACAACAAACACAATTGGAAGTGACATTGCCAACAGAGCAGATAAATATGAGAGCTGTCAGATGTGCGCGAGCCTACAAAGGAATCTACGGCAAATGTGCCATGGCAGGGGCGAGGAATCAAACACGACACCGCCGGCAGTAAAATGAGTTAAATTTTCCATTTTTTAATGCCCATAAAGTCTCTGTATAGTTTAGTATGCATGTGAAGCTCAGGAGACTACTTCTAAATTTGTTACACTGTACATTTCACCAACCAAGACCACGGCAAGAACAATATGGATTTCGATAGTTTAACTGAGGTAATGAAAGAGAGCTGAGTTGTTGATGGATGGGTTGGAGAATCCTGATGAAGGGATTAGGGACGGAGGGTTGAGGTGATGGGGGGAAGAAAGAGGGCGAGGGTTGAGGGAATGAGGGTTGAGGGTCGACGATGGATGTACAGTATTTTGTCAATTAGACGATGACGGCTGATGGTCGGAAGGTAGGAGGGAACAAGGGGGAAGGTCGAGACTCTGAGTGGGGGAAGCTGTCTCGTCAGTCCATTGAGAGGGACTGAGACAAGAGGGGAGAGGAACGGATAAAATGTGCCTAAAAAATCTGTTGTGCGGAAGTGGGACGTGTATGAAACTTCATCTAAATGACATAAATGTATATACAGATTCTGACCATCATGGCTCCAATAGAACAGAATCATTATCTCTTTATCTACAGCTATCTTATGTTCCTCACCTGTTTTAGACACAATCAGTTGATCACCAACTTTGTTCTAGACTTAAATATCTCAATAACTAGTCATAGTCACAGAGAATGAATCCCATTGAATTTTGTGAGCCTGTGACTAATATCTCAGTAATACTAGCAGGTTTATGAGGTTGACATTTTTTGGTTTTGAGTGAAATATCTCAACATCTGTTGGATAGAATTCTATGAAATTTGGTGCAGATATTAAAGGTCCGCAGAGGAGGAATCCTAAAGACTTTGGTGATCATCTGGTTTTTCCTTTAGTGCCACCATGAGGTCAAAGTTTCACTAGTCAATTATTCAAATTTCAGTAATTCAGTGACATGGTATGACATGTACAAGATGGATTAGCACGTAATGTTGTACGTTGTTGTAATTCATGGTTCCCAGATGAGGAATCCTCCCTGATGTTTCCTCTTAAATATCTCTTTTTCCTCTGAAATATCTTGTATTGGATTTATATTCAGCAGGTGGACAGAAATATGACTCCAAATGAATGATAATGTTGCTCCGTTAATGCTGGAGAAACTGAAAACATAATGATATGTCAATGTTGTGGTCATAAATTCATTGAATGCAGGGTTAAGTAGAAGGGAAACTGGCAACAACAAAAAAAAAACAATTGGAACACAAAATAATCTGCAGAATATGACATATTAATGAGATATAACAGTGTGACTGTCGCTTTAATATCGTTTGAAATGCATCATGAACTCTGTCCTTCATGCACCTGGAACATTTTAAATCAGAAAATCGATTGACTTGAAAATGCTTTGCCGTTCACACACTGTGCTTTAACGTCTCCCCCGTGGAGCGAACGTCTCTGATTCCTTGATGAGTTGAGGGTTAGCGGGGTTAATATAGTTTTAAGTTGCCGCGCTGCCTGAAAGTGTTAATGATATGACCTGAAACCGAAAAGAGCTCTCCAAGGAGAACGTGGAGAGAGATAAAGATTTATGACAGCGAGATATGAAGCGGAGGAGATGATTATCACTTGTTGGCGTTAGGTAATATCTAATCGCTCCATCGCCCTCTTCATCTTCACACAGATAGGCACACATAAGCTCACACACGGAGCATTCATTATGAAGGTCTTTTATGCGTGAGTCATGACTTTTCTCTCGGGAACTGATTATCCCTTTTTTCTCTCATAATTCGCCCTCTGTCCTGACCCGTTCCAGCTTAATTGACAATGAGTGATTCTCTAAAAAAAAGTTTGGTATTCAGCCTTTTACCTCCACCTTCGTTTTTTTCAAGATCAGGACTTAATATCTGCTAATATCAACCTTTAAAAAAAATAAATAAATAAAAAGACTGGATGGCGTGACAAACAGGTCTGTCACGCCATCCATTTTCAGATTATCATTTCATAAGGCTGATGATCACTGTGTTGGCGTGGGTGGATTTTTACTCAGCAGCTTCAAGGTGTCAGTCTGTAAAACCTGCTATGAAACCTGCCTCTGTTTGCTTTAAAGGGGGGACGTGTCATGCACATTTTTCCAGGTCTGTATTTTTATGCAGGGGCTCTACTGGAATATATTTGCATGATTCACAGTTCAAAAAAACTCCTTATTTATCTGATACTGGCTATTTATGCAGCCCCTCAGTTCAGCCTCTGTCTGAAACCGGCTGTTTTAGCTTCTGTCTCCCTCAGACAACATTTACATAAAGCAGGTTTTCAAGCAAAAATGACACGTGTGCACAGCAAATATCTCCACATTAAAATGCCCAAACTGGTAATTCGGCTGCTTCTGTGGACAGAGAGGTTGAGCACAGGTCATTCAGATCATCATCATCATCACTGGACCTGTATTTCGTGTTGTTTATTCGTCACGTCCCGACAATAATGAGGCTGTTCAACATGTTTCTTCTTCGTTCTCTTCCAATGAAGAGACACGCTACTGCCACCGTCTGTTTTTTCAGTGATATGACAGCGTTTCTACAAAGCTCTGTTTTCCCCGTACACACGCTACGATGCCAAGCCAGTATTTTCACATTCACGCGCTCTGGAGGCCATTTGGAAAATAGATAGAGGGCCAAAACCGAGAGGAAAAAAGACGTATTTACGAATATAAACGGCTCAGTGTGGACATGGTCTGAGGCCCCCCCCCCCCTCCTAACGAGCCCACTCTGTCCTGATTGGTTATCTCATGGAAGCCTCTGCCGACTCCGGAGGCCGTGTAAACCCTGGATGTATTAAGAGAGCTGGATAAGTCGACGGAGCTCAGCCCTGCTGCCAGTTTTTCCTAGTGAAGCGAAAAAATCCCCAAAAGCATTTTCCCCATTATAAAAGAGAGGTCTATAAAACTGTGAACACCTCAAACTGCAAATAAGGTCAATTAATACTCTTTGTATTATGACTTTTTAATCTGTGAAGGTTTTCTATCTGTGAAACTTTGCTAGAGCCTAGAAAAGCTCTAAATTAACATTCATTAAGTTATGCTAATGTAAAGTCTCAGGCGGGACCAGTGGTAGAAACACTACTTTAGTCGGCTACACAACGTGGAAGCTTCTACTTCAACTTTTTTGGCTCATGTGCCAGGTGAGCAATTTTCCTTTGATCATGTGCCATCTTTGAGTCTGGTATCCACTTCCTGTAATTCATTCATGACGTAAACAAACAGTGGTAGTATGATTTCACTCAAAATGTCATCTTAAATACATTCATACATGTTTGAGCCAAAATCAGATCCGAAATATGCGAGTGGACAACGCGAACAACTCGTGAAACAACCTGAGCAAAGACTACACAACTGGCGGCCATTTGTGGACGTGCAAACGGAGCGATCAAAGCAGGCTGAAGCCCTGGTTCTTGACTTGCAGGAAGCAGTTTTACTTATGTTCACCTCATGTTTTGGAACTTTGACTATGTTTAACATGGACGTCTGACATCATAAAAACATGTGATGTCCCCTTTAAGGAGTTCCTCATTGTAAAATAAATGTCATTATGGCTTTCAGTGGAGTGTTTTAACATCCCACGAGGGTCTAAACGCTGTTTCAAAGCCTTTTCTAACATGACAAGAATTAAATTCGACAGAAGAAGAGGGATTTTTTTTTGGCATAAAAAAAACGTGGAATAGGGCCTAATCCAAGTACGTTGGATACCAGGCTTTCGGCGACTTCAGCCAAAAAAAAAAATCCTGGCATCGATATCACGGTTCAACCCCACCTACATCCTCTCTGCTCTCCATCATCCAACCCTGTGAGTTCACACCTTTGATTTCACAGCCATCTCCCACATTCAACTCCTTTCCTCGCCGCTCTCCCTCACCGTTCTTACGTCTCCCTGCTTCATTAAAATACAGTAGATCTGCTCTTGTTCTCTTCTTCCTCACTGTCTTTCTTATTCATGTCTTTTCTTCCTCCATCTAATGAAACCCCTCTTACCTTACTGCATCCCTCTTGTCCTCCCCCCCCCCCCCCCCCCCCTCTCTCTCTCTTTCCCCTCTTAGTTTTCTCTATCTCTGATTACTCAGCAATATGCAAAAATACCGATTGTTCTCCTCCATGTGTTATCATGTCTTCTTCAGGTACATCTCCCAGGTTGGTCAGCTTTCTCACAAGACTGTGCCAACCTTGCTCCTTGTTCTTTCTATGCCTTTGTCTCTGTATTCATCAATTCCTTCCAACAATTAGCTTTCAAGCCCCCCCCCCCGCCCCCGTCCCCCCCCCCGTCTTTTTTCCTCCCCTGTCAGCTTCTCTCGCTCTCCGTTCCGTTTAATTTCGTCGTTTTTCTTTCATTCCTTCAGCACTCCTCTAAACTGTCAGAAATAGCTTTATATAAGAGGCCTCATCAATTTTAATTTACATTAAAGAGAGGCTTTTTAACCTTTTTTTTCCCCAAAGCTTTAAAAATCCATTTTATAGCGCTGTAGCAACATTAAAAAGGTGTAATCACTCAGGTACTGCAGTTAAACATATTTTATAATTTATTTACTTATTTATTAATCCTTTTAACTACCATGTGGGATCTTTTTCAGATTGTTAGATTTCCTTTATAGTGTTTCTCAACCTAAAATTTATCTATAAAGATATTTAACAAAAAAAAAAGCATATTTTAATGCTTTTGCTCCACTACATTTATCTGATGGCTGTAGTTAGTATTAATTTAAAGATTTGACATGCAAAATAAGATAAATCAATGTGGGTTTAACAACACAAGAAAGCATGAAGTAGTGCGGCTGATATTTAAAACTCTACTTACAGTTTAATGCATCAATAATCATAAAATACAAATGAATCATCATCTGTCGCTGGTTGTTACAGTGTAACAAGGCTCTGTCCCCTGAGTTTATTGTGTATATTAGCGGGTGACACAATCTGGATGTCGTGTCTGTTAAAATTTTACAGTTTTCTGCACACTCGTCTGTCATCTCCGTCTTTCTTCGTGACTGTGACAAAAAAACAGAAGTTTGCCCGCTAATAAGCTTTCAAAACTTGGAAGCTGAAACCCTTCCAGAGACTCAGTGTTTGTCACACCTGGTCCTGATCTCAGTGTGTTTGTTTGAGCAGAAATCAAAACACAGACAGAAGACATATATTCTCCAAACAGAAGAAAATGGCCACTTAAACAAGCCGTTTCGCTTCACATTCATGCTTAAAATTGTCTTTTCGGGAGATTGAGTCAATGATTCTGGCAAGAATGACAATTTTCTGTGAAGGAGTTTCATTTATTTCAGGTATTGCTTCAGGTAAATGTTGCTCCGCTGGTATCAAATAAAAGAATATTCTTGGAGCAAGTTGCATTATACAACCTGTGCTGCTATGTTTGTTTTTCAAAAGGAATAAGTCTTAACATCAGCCTAAACAACATGTTATAATAGATATTCCTTGCCAGACACTGTTCTGTTAGAGTAATAACTTCCCTTTTATTTTTCATTTCTCGTCGCACCCCTTCGTTTTCTACTCTCCCTTCTTTCTTCTCGTCGTACTGGACAGCTGGTCGTTTAGCTCTCGCTCAGCGTATCTGAGGAAAACTCTGACATTATGTGTCTAACACTTTTTTTTTTTTTCCTTTCACAACATGGCTCTGATTCCCCCTGAGTGTCTCTCTCTCTGCTGCGTCTCGCTCACACACACACACATGCACAGGTCCATTAACAGTTTAAGGTTGCCTCATTATACTTGATTTGCATTCAAAGTGAAATGAAAACAACTTGACACGTTTTGTCTTTGCAGTGTTCAGATCTGAGGTGGAAAAAGTTTTCAGAGCTTTGTGTATAAATCTATAACTATTGTAACAAATAAACATTATTTTTTACTGTTCATGGCTTTTAAACTTATTATAATCTGTAGTTAAAGTAAAAAAAAAAACACATTTTCATTACATTCTGTTAAGGCTCTTTATAAAAACAGCAGCTTCTCCTCTGTGGTGTAGAAGTAGAGATTGTGTGCGACTAAGTCAGGTCCATTTGACATGATTAAGGCTCTTTTCACTTGGTCTAGACTCTTAAATTAATTTCCCTAGCAGCAAGAGTGCACTCGCTGCTTAAATAATTATCCAGCAACCACAACAACTGAAGGGAAGAGTTGTTGTTAATGAACAGATTTTTACTCTCTGTCTCTGGGTCGGGTCAATAGGGATGCTGGTAAAAAGGCAGCTGGATGAATCTTTTCTGCATGAGGTTAAAGTTTTGATTAGAAACCTGTACTATAGGTATAAACAATAGGTAGGTGAGTTGTAACCTTAATGTGAGGGCTGGTCTGGATTCCTGTACGGGAGTGTCAGGGTAACATTTGCCTTTTTAGTAAATAGTAATAGTATATTTTTCTTTATTTTCTAATCCAACAGTGAATTGATTTACTTACAAGTATTGTGTGTGTATCCAGAGCCTGATATGTCTTATTCCTCTGTGCTGTAGACCTCTGTTGTTGTACAAAAACTATTAAAAACACATCAATGAGCCACACGGCTGCACTGGGTGACATGTTCCTTCACCACAAAGATTACAGTCATGTTAGTTTATTTAAAAATGGCTCAAAAGACTAATAACAGCGATGGTGTTTTCATTCTCCTGAGAGTAGTTCTATAACCTCTTGACTTTGTACTATATTGTACCTTGTTAATAACTTTAATATAAAGTCAATAAGTTGTAATATGTAGGACAACAAGCTAGTGAAACACTGTAAACAGAATCACATTCCTGCACATGCTCAGTGGCATCTGCCTTACAAAAAACTACTCTCTGGAGACTGAAGCCGTGATCATTAATTTTAATCTTTGGAGCCGTTAACATGCCTAAACTCTTCGTGGTGAAGGAACATGTCACCCAGTGCAGGAATAAGATATATCAGGCTTTGGATACAAACACAGTACTCGTAAATAGATCAATTCATTGTTGGTTTGGCTCTGCACATGAGATTTGTTGACAAGAAAAATGTAGAAAATCGCCTTAAGTACAGTTCTTGAGTAAATGTACTCAGTTACTTTCACACCAGATGTTCCCTTGGTGTCTCTACAGCTCTCCCTGCTGATTGGTCAATCTTCCTGTGTGAATGTCACTGTCGTCTCTCTCTCTCTCGCCGTTTGTTATTCTGCTGTTTGGTGCCGTGTGGAGCTGTCCAGAATGTAGTGGTGCTGAAAATCCTGGTCCAGTGTGTAGAGCCAACACAAAGCCACCGGGGAGAGATCTGTTATCTTGCTCAGCTTGTACTTGTATACAGCGCTGCATCACTGATGCTCTGAAGTGGCTTCTTGGCGCTCTCAAGGGTGATGGCAAGAGCAGGAGAGTGTACAGTTTATCATCTGAAGAGCCGTTGTCCATTAGGAGTGTCTATATTGCGGAGGCTCAGTGACGAATGGTTTTGCTGTGAAGGGCTAGACCGATATATTTGTGATGGTATTGGCTTTTTTCACACAGCTTCAAGGCAATGAATTGGTAAAAACTGTAATTAATAAACTTAATTTCATCCTGCCTGAAAAAACTGAAATAACAAAATCGTTCCGTGATGTGAATTTCAATCGATTTAACAAAAAAATGAGAACAATGTGTGAGGGAAACACAATCAGGGCGTTAAAATTGTTCCAAGATATTGACAGACAGTGTAAAATATCAACTCTCAGCAGCTTCAAACAAGCCTCAGGTCCTCATAGAGCGCTGAAAACGCAGGGTTCGCATCTAATGTGCACTGTGTGGGTAGGTTTTTGGCAACAAAAGCGCTGTGGTTAAGGTAAGTGAAAAATTGTGTTTTTGGTTAAATATTAATAAACACATTGTGCTTCAAGTCACTGTGGATTTTTCTCTGTGTTGAACAAAGACCATAATCTTTCTTTAACCTTAACCAAGTGCTGCCAGTTCTTAAACATGACTATAAAAACACATTAAATAATGCTGTAATTATCTTTTGGTCGAGCAAAGATCAAACACACTGTCACTTAATATTTTACACATACGCTCAGTATTTTTTCAACTTGCCAGATATGTTAATTAACGTGTCGGGCGGCATCACGTTTCCGTCAAAACGTGTTTGCTGTTGCAATTTAGAAGTATGCAAACATCATTTCCAGGAGTCAGGGTTGAGTACAGGCTGCCTTGTTCATTACAGACGGCATAACAAACAGGCCACTGAGTCATTAAAACCTAACAGAGTTAATCCTCCAGGGAACATAAATTTGTTCAGCAAATTTCATGACAATCAGCTGGTTTTTGCAACGTGCAGTAGGTTACATTTTAGGGCTGAAGAAGTTACGAAATATGAGGAAATGAAGGGAAAGTTCATGGCAGTCTGCTCATCAGATGAGGATACGTCCTCTTGGGACATTTAAATTAATAAATGCACCAAAGTTCATGAGAACCTACACAGTAATTCAAAGTTTTGGATGTGTTAAAATATCAGATCAGAATTTGTCTGACATCTTCCATATTTACAGAGGAGTACTTTCTTCTTTTAGGGTTTTTTTCTATGTAGTTTTGTTATAAAAAGTGTTTCGCTTAATATTACCTCAACTATAATACTATTCAAAGTAGTACCTGTGACTGTAGTACTCCTGTAAGAGGCAAAGTAGTACTATACTCTCTGTCACTGTAGTACTATAGAGTGAAATACTGGTTTGTGTCTGGCGTGTTAGAAATCATCTAGTCAGGAAGTCTGAATGTCTGGCGAGAGTCTGGAGGCTGAAAATTAACAGCATTTATACATGAGGTGTCATCATGCGGTGAGGGTTAGAAGTGCTGTATGTCTGTAAGTGAAGCAGTCTGTTACCATGGAGACCAGAGTTTATTACAGTGATGTGAGAAGAAACTTCTGTTGTTTTTGCTTTGTCTTTGTTTTTCATCACCTTGTCTTCTCCTCCTTCCTCTCCCCCATGCAGTGTCTCTCTGGGAATGATGGTGTTGCCACTGGTGCCGCCCTCTCTGTCGCCATGACGATGCCATTCAGCCCCCTGTCCAGCGACGAGGAGCAACAAAGGATGCTGGGAAACAATCGACATCTCTACCCAGGGGCCGAGGACGAGGAGGAGGAGGAGGAAGAGGAGGAGGAGGAAATGGAAGAGGACGACCGTGACGAGGACGGGGAGGAGGAGAACGGCGAGCTGGAGGGGGAAGAGGAAGACGACGAGGAGGAAATGGTGGAGGAGGTCAGGCGAGGAGGAGGCCTGTCGCGGGGGGGAAGGGGTGAGGGACTCAGGCAGTCAGGTAAACTGGCCGGACGACCCGCCGGGGACAGACAGATCCGGCCAGGGAACCCCGTGCACACCACAAACCCCTATTCGTCCAACCCGGGGCCCACGCACCAACAGCCAGCCAATCAGATACAGCAGCAGCAGCAGAGGAGGCTGAAGGAGCGCAGCGCCAGCACCGTGCCATCTGAGGACGCCCACATCGCCATGATGGTGTTTCGCATCGGCATCCCAGACATAAAGCAAACGGTCAGTGCTGTCACCGCAAACACCCACAGAATCTGCCAACATCATGGCTGACGGGTTAACTTCACAAAGGGCCTCGAACCGACCCCGCTTTTTTTTCCTTTTAGTTTCAACACCAAAGTTTTCTGAATACAGACGTGATGTAAACCACTTCTCATTATCAAAGAGTAAAAGCTCTTGGTTTTTCATATGCAGTAAGTGCGCACTCATAAAAAGTACACATTTTTCAAAAAAAAGACTAGTCTAGGTGTAGCTGCTTTTCAAAACCCAAATGAGTCAGTTGGTTTTGTTTTTAAAGGGGCACTCCACTGATTTGTTTTATGCATGAAGTTCAGTTTACTTGTCAAGGAGAGGAGACCGATGTGGTTCTGGAGGAGCTTTTCAAAGTTTAAAAAGTCTCAACTTGAGCTCACAACTTTTCAAGTCTGTCTTAAAACAACAAACCGCTGTAATCATTCCTCCTGTTCATACATACCCGTCCATTACAACGTAAGCGATGCCAAAATCCACAGTTTCTCGTTTTGAGCAAAAAAATTATTCAAACATGAAGATAATATGAGGCTTCAGCAGTCTGAGTTAGTCAAATAAAGTGGATATTCTTCCACAGTTACAGTCTTTTCAGTAAAAAAATTCCCTCTTCAGTGTTTTCCTGTTGAGCTGCAGTGGAAGTATAGTAACAAAAAGACAGAAATTTGGCACTAAAAAGACTGTAACATTGACACATATTGACCTGATTTGACTCATTTGGACGGCTGAAGCTTCATATTAATAAACTCAGGTAAACTTTTAAATACATTTTTACATTTTTTGATCAATGGGCCTCATGCAAGGATATTTTCGTTAGTTTTTGTCCTAAAACTCTATTACTTTTTTCTGTGAGGTTACGAGTGCTCCAAGCCGGATTCAACAAACTCTCTTAACTGCCTGAACTTGTCGTAAATCGCTTGTGTCAGCCTCATGAACGCCACCTGTTCATGAGGAGGTGCACGTTTGTGAGATGTGATCACTTAGCATAGTCCACGCCCCTAAAATTGTCCATGTTCTACTCTACTGTTGTAGGTGAGTTTCATTCACAAAAAAAAAGGTCCCAAAGAGTAAAAACACTGCACAGCCTCCAGAAATGACTAAACAAAGACACATTTAGGAGTGTCAGTAGTAGGAGACGTGTCATTAGAGCAGCTCTGCACTGTGACAGAAATAAAGAAGGAAATGCTTTGACATGAAGTTAAATGCTAAAAAAACATCTCTCTAAAGCAAAGGGTGGTGATGGGAGGCGGTCGTGTGACAGTCACTGAGATATTAGCGGAGAATATTACAGCCTACAGTAGATGATGTTACGATGTCTGCTGTGATAGAAGATGATACTGGACAGAAAGCTGAAGAGACACACACAGAGAGGCAGCTGTCGAAGTTTCCTGCAACGATTGAAATGTAGAAGCTGCTGCGCCGAAATATGACAATAAAAATCATAAAATCTAAAACACCTTTGGCAGCCATGATGATGATAATATGACAAACAGAATATTAAGTTTAAATTAAGTTTGTTTTAGTTATATTTTGTTAATTTCGGTACAGTTAATTCAGATTAGGGCGTTATAATTGAAAGTCAAACAAGTGTGAAGAAAGGCAGAGATGATCTATGCACAACATGCACGACATCCACGTCTGGACCACTCGTACATTTTTTTTCGTACCTTAGAGAGAATTTTAAGTACGAGAAAACTGACGAATGACACAAATTAAATCACTCGTATGTGCGTTTTAAGAACAAATCTGTTTGTACGAGAGCTTCTTGCATTGTTTTACAACAGACTAGACTGTGTTACAGCTATAGAGTTTGAAAGAAGTGGACATTTAGGCCACAGGTGGTGTTGAGTTGCATTATGGGAATTGTAGGATCCGGCATGTTTGGGGCTTGACCCATACTAGGCACTAAATATCTCGGCCTTTGCTGCTTGGATTCTGATTATTCTTATATTAATCTTTCTCTTGTGCTTCCCCAACTTGATGGAGGAGTGATACTAAATTGCCGGACTACCTCTTTAACGTACATAGCGTTAAGACGTACCAGAGGACTCAGGGATCTCTAGCCTAGAGTGTTCGTTTGATGTCGTTTTCGTGAGTTTTCGTAGAGTGTCAAAGGGCAAAAGTCTGAGTGAAAAGTCCATCTGAAAAACTGATGAAACGGCCTTCACCTTCACTTTGAGGATGTAACGACAAGGCGGCTTTCATGACATCTTCAAAAGAAGTGTTTGTACCCTCAGGCTTTCTGTAGGACAATTATGCTTCTGTACTGATATTTTGCAATATGGGACCTGGAGCTTTGAGGAGTGATATTAGGTGGGAGGGATTCGTGTTTGGCGTCCGTGAGCGTGTGACGGTACGTGCGGTCAGTTCAGTGGAAACCTGCAATGTACAATGCTCGAGAAACAGTGCCAGTCTGGGAGGATTGGGCGTATTACGTCAATTAGATTCTCTCTCTTTCTCTTTCTCTCTCACTGCATCACCAGCGAAAAAAAAAAAAAAAAACACAGAGAGAATTGCAAATACTCGTCAGCAAAGTGACTGATCTGAGAGGGAGACAGAGACTTTCAAGGTGACCCAGCTCCGGAGAGCAAAGAGAGAGAGAGAGAGAGAGAGAGGGAGAGAGAGAGAGACAGAGCATAGAAGAGCAATCGCTCTGCTGATAATATGTGGGCAAGAATTAGATTTTAAAAACACTACAAGCAGGTAAAAGGATTCACAGAGAGTCAAAGAGAGCGAAGGGAGCGGCTTAATGTCGCCGAAGAGGGTTTTAAACGGTGCGATGAAGCGCGCCGTGAAAAGTGCGCCTGGTTTTTTTTAAGAGGGTCATCCAGAATCACGATAGATCCATCCACCACCCATCCGCTTTCCATTTCCCAGATGCGAGTCTTACATCACATCGGCGAGAAAAGCTTCCATCAGAAGTGTGTCTAAATTGGCTTCACGGGCTGGAAATGCAGCTGCCTCCACCGTACAGTACGTCAGTCTCCCACTCTTGAAAATTTAGGCAATCATCAGTGCCAGACGCCCAGGCATTTTTTTTTTTTCTCCCCCCCTTCTGTGTTTCTCTGATGAGTGATCTATTCAAGTGAATCATGAGGAGTAATTCAATTGTTTTGATAATTGAATTACAAAGAAAAGGGAATTAGGGATGTAAGGCTGCATCCATGTGTGTGTGTGTGTGTGTTTTGTGCTGGAAAGGAAGAGAAGAAGAAACAGGAGGAGTAAAAAATATTTTTTAAAAACAGAGAAAATGGAGGAGTGTGTATCTTTGCTCACTGCCAGATAAAAGCTGAACCAGACCGGCTTTGTGTTCGACAAACAGAAGGCCGCGTTCCTCAGACATTAGCTGTCTGTCCTCTTTTGTCCTCTCTATTAAGCCACCGAGGCCTGTGCGACGCGTTCACAGAAACCTTTATAAATCATCAGCCGGGATACGACTCCGAATGAAATAAATGTATTTGCCGGTGCCTGTGCGTATGCGTGTCCATATTTCATATTTACCATCCCAGTGCACAATAAATGCCTCGCTTGACGCTTCTTTCTGCCTCTTGCTGCTGTATTTGATTTATTATTGATCTGTGCATGGGTGTTTTTCAGCAGTGTGCTTGATTCAGTGTTTTTTTTTTTTTTTTTTTTTTTTTTTTAAATCCGACCATAAATAATTCACCGCTGCCTATTTATTATAACAAATCGACATCAAAGTTTAATTGTGAAAAGATGGATAAATGGGAATGTTCACTCAAGGGTCTAAATTGCTGCGGTCCCAGATAGAGATAGAGAGCAAACCAGTGGTGGAAGATGTATTCAGATCCTTTACTTAAGTAAAAATACTCCATTACAAGTAAAAGTCCTGCATGAAAAACCCTACTTAAGTAAAAGTACAAAGTTTTGGCAGCAAAAATATTCAAGTAAAAGTATTTATTTCATTTCTCTGACTGATATATTATTATATTACTACTACTACTACATCTTCATCATAGCTAGTTTAGTCCAGTGGTTCCCAACCTAAGGGTCGGGCCCCTCCAAAGGGTCACCAGATAAATCTGAGGGGTGTGGTGAGCTGATTAATGGGAGAGGAAAGAAGAAAAAACAAAGTTCTGATACACAAATCTGTTGATTTTTGGTGAAATATTGGATCATTTGAACATTTATTGAAATGAAAGCATGTGAGAAGAACAACTCATAGACATGTGAAATGTGACCCCGACTACACACTGCTTTATGTAAGACGTCAAAAGCTAAAAAGGTTGGAAACCACTGGTTTCATCTTTAACAATGTGTTGTATTTTAAAAGCTTGTTATATTATCTATTGTGTCAAATCTTCATCTGAAAAGTAACTAAAGCTGTTAAATAAATGTAGTGGAGTAGAAAGTACAATATTTGACGCATATAAATAAAGTGGTGTACAGTACTTGAGTAAATGCACTTAGTTACCACTGAGATAAACTGAGGTAAAATGGGCTCGTAGAGGTGAGTGTTTGGACATCGAGGCAGAAGGAGATAGAAGAAGGTGGATGAAGTAGAGACAAAGTAGATAAAAGCACAATGAAGAAGATAGAGATAAAGGTAATGGAGGCAGACAGAGATCGAAGTGGATCAGAGCGAATAGACGTAGACAGAAGGTAGCTGAGAAAGACGGCTGAAAAGACATTAAGGCAGATAGAAGAAGACAGTTAGATAGAAATAGATCCAGGTGGATAAAGTGAAGCCGACAGAAATAAATAAAGGTGGAATGAGACTGATAGGAATAGATATAGAGAGAGTACAGATGCAGCCGTTCAGTGCAGCAAACTACTGCTGATCGATGCCTGTAAGCTGTGTTTTATGTTCATTTTCTAAATCTTTAAGTTTGACCTCATTTTCACATCTTCCAAAACATGTTAATGTTTTATTATATAACTTTTTAAATCTACATGACAGGGAGACAAGTCCCCTGAAACAGCATTTACAGTAACAGACGTTAAAAATCCCAACGATTTGTCTTAATGTCTTATAAAGAAGAACTCAAGATTCATCAAAACACATGTATACATACAGTATATATGTATATACAGTATATATGTGTGTATGTATGGGTATACAGTGTAGGTACATGATTATCTTTCTATATTCTTCCTTTTGTAGTTTATTTAGCTATTTTATCATATATAAGCAAATTTAAATCTGAACATGCATATATATATATATATAAAGTTATGACCTTCTGTCAGATTTGCTCATTACTTTACAAAGAGTATGTTACTCTTTTTGTTAAAAATAGAAAGACCTGTACACATATATAAATACATTTAAGAAGAAACTGCATTAAAAAGGTTAATAAACTTCTAATTTCATCATTTGAGGAAAAATTCACCTTTTTCTGTGATTTTTTTTTTAACAGGACAAATTTAATTTATGCAAATCTTTTGGATTTATGTGAGTGTGGCAAAGACAGGGGAATTAAATAATGAGTATATATTTTTAAGCACTTACAAGCCCACTTTATTGACTATATTGACTATTTATATGCTATTTTTAATACTATTTTAGCACTAGCATTGTTCATAACTTAAGCGCTGCAGAAAGCTTTCTGAATCCTCACATTCTCTCAACTAAGACAACACTTCGTTAGTGACAAAGTGTCTATCTGTGGAATCATATTCATTAAACCGCCTGACAGACGAGGACGCGCTGATGGATCTATATGAAATTTTTACTAAAAAAAAAGCGAAACAAAGATCCAATATATGAGTCTAACTTTATAGTATTTTTATTTGTTTCCTTCTCATCTTTCTCTTAAATTGGTCCACATGTTTAGTTTGACTCAGCGTGAATTGATGAGGAACATAAACCGGCGCCGCTCAGACATGCAGATAAACATTAACATATGAAAGAAGTAAAACATGACCTTATAGACTTCCTGCCAACATGTACTCACTCAGTACATTTTTGTCTTCCTCCCCGAGGTCACGAGAGTTATAACCCACCATCGCTCATGACATTTACTCTCTCCGCCTCCCACTCTCATCTCTCATCTCGTCCTGACTCACCCTCTTCAGGCCATTTTTTCACTTGGCTTCCCTCTCTCTCATTCACACCCTGCACTTTTCACAGCAAAAAACCTGATCACCCCCCCCCCCCCCCCCCCTTCTGGTTCATCTCCTGCCTTCCCTTCCTTCTCAGCTCCTCCTGCTCTCTCTTGTGTTGGGTAATATCCCTTTACGCTCCCAGTACATTAGGTCTGTTCTACATGTCAGCTAATTCACCCTCTATAAACTCTAATTGCCCGTTAATTGTGTTGTAATGAGACGAGGGAGTGACTGTAGCAATGCAAATGTTATGAATTGAGAGAGGAGGATTTTTAGTGACATGCAGAAATGCACAAACACATGTATTTAGTGTTATATTTACCTTTTTATCAGCAGCCACGTAGCTATTTTTTAACATAAGGTAGCATATATTACTAACGAGCGTTGTGTTCCACTGGAATTATGCGCTTTGATTAGATAATTATCTACACTGATTGACTTTGAAACAGCAGTTTATGTTATGGTTCCAGTGGGGCCGCTGGTGATTAGAGCCTGAACAAATTTTTTTTTTTTTTTTTTTGGATCTGTGTTTTTTTGGACTGTCACTGCTGTTTCAGATCAGTTAACAAAACTACACCGAGGAAGAAATTCACAGTTATTACGCTTGTAATTTCCAATCGTCGTGGGAGGACAGATTCAGTTTTATTTCATTGAATCTTTTAATAGGAAAAAGGGTTTTATGCTTCTTTTTAATTTCCATGAGTAGAGAGGAAATAATGCATATATATATATATTTAAAGTAAGTAAATGCTGGTTTTCTCTCTCAATGCTTTCAATATTTTCAGGCAGCTGTTTCACATCAGTAAACAAACTAAAAAACACAGAAGAAGAAATTCAGAGGTGACACTGGTGTAATTTTCAATCATCACAGGAGGTCAAAGGACAACTTAACTGTATTTTTTGAGGCTGATATATCAGGTAATAATCTTTTTTAAACATTAAAATATCATTTCTTTTTACATCGCAACACATGCAAACACGTTCGGCGAAGACCCCTTGAAGTACGTCACAAAGCGTCGTGATAAAGATGTGTTTGAAGCGGGATATTTTGTCACAAATAAAAACAAGAGAGGGAGCCTTTGAATGCATTAAAAAAAAAAAAAAAAGACAAAATGTGTTTTTTATTGTAATGATGTACACAGAAAAAGGCTTTGACAGGCAGTTACTCCGGATTGCAATGTGTTTCGAGCTTGGCGCTCGTCCTCAGGCGGCGTCGAGTCTGTTGCAATCCAAAGTAGCTGCCAGTCCAAACCTTATTTTGTGTTACATATTGAGAAGATAAAACGTTTCTCATTTTTCTACATTCAGTGGCTCCCTCTCCTCTCCTCTCCCTCTCCTTTTTTTTTTTATTCCTTTGTGTTATTAATGAGCTCAGAACACTGTCAGCTGTAGTCCTCGCTAATGCCGTCAGACTTTTTAGGAAGAGGTCAGTGTTTGTCACTCAGTCTCTCATGAAAACATTTTCCATGACGCTCAGAGGAAAACATCTGGTGAAAACGTCCCTCCTTCCCCCGTGGTGGGATTTACCTTTGGTGCTTTGAAACGCTGTGCAAGTCTTGTTACGGGGAGATCTTTCTCAACACTGCTGCCAGTCAGGACTGGTGCTGCTGCTGGTGGTGCACTGACAAGACATTTGTTAGTGGTGAGAAGGGATTCAGGCCAAAAAAAAATAAAAAGTTAGGTAGTTAGTTGTTTTAGGTCAAGGAGAAATTCAGTTGGATTGGATTTTATCATCTCACGCTGCGGGAGAGAGACAGATAGAATTGCTAAAGTTATTTTGCACTGTGACGGTTGATGTCCTGTCCCATTTTTATGCACTGCTGTGTCACCTCTGGCCAACTGGAACTGTGTTGAAGAAAAAACTTCCCGTTAAGCAACGTTTTGGTGATTCGCAGGTCAAAAGAAACTTAATCTGGTGAAATTATTTTAGAGGACTAAGTGACATGTAGCTCTTGTCTCAGCAGCATTTAAATGACTATATTACTGACTCGCTTCACATTGAAATATTGTCATGGAAACGCTGTTTTAACATGTACTGTATGTCCACACATCCTTTGACCTGCAAATCACCTACTTAGTGATTACTGACGGTGGTGGAAAGTACATTTACTTTATATACCTCTATTCAATTACATTTATTTGACAGCTTTGATTACTGGTCACTTTGCAGATTATGATATAACATAAAAAAAATATGATCAATTAATAAAATATGACTTTGTAGATTAAAGTAGCCGACGGTATGAAAAGTAATTATGATTAGCCGCAACATTAAATTGCTGCTAACGTGTGAATGCATCCAGTAATGTAATATATATGATTAATTAATATGTTTTTGCTGCATTTTGCACACATCTGTACTTTTATTTAAGTAACATCTTGAATGCAGAACGTCTACTCAAGTGCAGAATAGTTTTTTACATTGTAGTTTTGCACGATTATTTTCATTATCCATTGATTTGCTGATTAGTTTTGCGATAAATCGTTCTATAAAACTATAAAAACAGTGAAAATGTTTGTCCCGGTTTCCCAAAATCAAAGGTGACGTCTTCAAATTGCCTGGTTCGTTGGACCAACCCCAAAAAATGTTCAATGTCACTTAAAAAGTTCCTCACAAACAACAAGCTGACTGGAGAATGTTTGATATATTTGCTTTAAAAACGACTGAAACAATCAATCAATTATTTAAAGTTGATTGACTGATTGATTTATCAACTAATTGTTGCAGCTCTATAGTTTTTTTATGGTAGTTTTACTTAAATAAAGTATCTGAGTAGTTCTTCCACCACTTGTGAGTCCCTGAGTTGACTGCGGTGCTTGATGCACTAATCATTCCTCTTCCACTGGTGGCTGATAAAAGAGGCTGTGGTCCATTAACTCACTTGCGTGCACAGCCAGAGAGTCATATCTGTGTATCACAAGTTGTTGATATGATCCTGTTCCAGCAGGAGGTCAAAGCACTTTTGTGTCTCTCGGTTTTTATTAGATTGTCGGACTCACGCGCACGCAACCGAGCTGGCATTTGCCTGCCGAGCGCATTAAACAGCGTGAAACAAATGAGTTCTTCTCCGCTGTTTGACTTGAGCTGAATTCTTGTAAACTCTCAAGTATATAACAAGGAGCCCTCAGGCAGGATTTGGCCTCGCAAACACTTTCACGCTGACATACAGATACAAATGCTTAGATTGAAGCGCCTAGTTAAGATACGTGACCCGGTCAGGCTACAGACAGACAGTGTCTTTCTGCAGCGGTGGAGAGATTGTACGTTAATGAACGGGTGAGCCCACATGGAGACGATGAAGAAAGGGAGGGATGACACAAATGCTTGAGAGAAATTAATTTGCTCTTCTTATGAACTGCTGTGGAGAGGAAGAGGGTGGCTGGAGTGGCTGAGAGAGGCAGAAAGAGTGTGAGAGAGGAGAGAGAAGTTGACTTAAACGGCGACATGGCTGACGTGTGTGTGTTTGGTGGTGTGGTGGTGGTGGTGGGGGGTGGGGGGGGGGGGGGGGGTTATTTCCCCATAGATCTCATTAAAGACTTCTAGTCCCCCTGCACTTGGCCTGCAGAAAAAGGCCAGAGGGACAGTGATAGAGAGAGCAAGAGAAAGAGACAGAGAGAGAGAGGAGAGAGAGGAGAGACTCCTACTTCTGCATAGAGAAGTGACAGAGCTGTTAAGAGAAAGATGGCGAGAGAGAAGGATGGAGGATAAGATAGAGATAGGCAGAGGAAGATAAAGAGCAGCATGGACAGAGTGAGTGGGCGTATGTGAGTGGGAAAGTGTGATCACAGCTTTAGGAGGCAAGACAGAATTTTTTTTTTTTTTTGGTCTGCATAATGATAAAAAACCACCTCTTGAAACAGAAGAGCTTAAAGCATAAAACTTGCAGCATTAATGTAACACTGGGAATCATTTTAAAAGTTAAATAAAAGCGGCAACATAGAATATATTTGTTCTGTTTTTTTCCTAAATGAGATGAGACGACGGACACTTTCAACAAGATATTTCTGTGCAGATTCAATTAAAACTCAAAAGACAAACAGTGGTGGGTTGGTATCTAATTAACGATTCAGTCAACATGTTTTTAAGTTGCAAACTGTAGCGATGAAGGATTAAGTCTTTGGCTGGGTTTTGAGTGTTGATCCTGATTGATCTTATTTCATTGACTAATTGCAGCTTGTTAGATGAAAATATTGTCAGTATCAGCTGCTGGCGCTCGGTGTATCAGAGCTGTGCCAATTTCACCAATGAGCACTGATTAGGCAGAATGCTAGCATGAATTTAAAGGGGACATATCATGCATATCTTTAGGTCTATATTTTTTTATTCTCGGGCTCTACTGGAATATATTTGCTTGGTTTACAGTTAAAAAAAAACACTTATTTATCTTATACTGGCCCTTTATGCAGCACCTCAGTTCAGCCTCTGTCTGAAACAGGCTGTTTTAGCTCCTGTCTCTTTAAGGCCCGCCTCCTGATGAGTCCACTCTGCTCTGATTGGTCAGCTTCCACAAGCTTCCCCTTGGCAGAAGGATTGTATACAAACATGTTTGAGCCTGAATCCAATCTGAAATATGAGAGTGGACAACGTGAACGACCCGCGGAACAACGTTAACAACAACCTTAGCAGCAAATATTATAGAACAGACGACTGTTTGTGGGTATTTGCAGACAATGTGACGTCATCATGAGGAGAAAGTGTTCAGAGCAAGTTGATGCCCCGACTTTTAATTTCTTTACACATGTTCACCTCAAGTTTTGGACCTTTGACCATGTTTAACATCTGACGTCATAACAGTATAAAAATGACAGACAATCACAAAAAGCATGATATGTCTCCTTTTAAAGAAAAAAAAATCTTGGCCTTTATACTTTTATATTTTGGCACTGAAACGATATTGTCATTGTCCTACAAACCAACCACTCAGTGTCCATTTATCCTCAATGATTTACAATCAGAGCTCTCTGCCCACTAGAGGGCACTCTGAACACTCAACTTCAACTGCACCACTACAGATTTATAACAAGTTACGAGACTGTCTGACACTATGAAGACACCACCAACTGTGCTGTGAGACAGTCAACCTGCATTACAACATACATACAGTACAGAACCGTCTATTCTGTGGGCATATCGTTGGGAAAACTGTCTGTTTACAGAAGCAAGTTGCATGTCGAAGGCTTGATAAAGAGGAATCTGTGATCAGCTCTAATTGGCTTGCCAGTTAGAAGCTGGAGGATCAATCGTGTTCCTGGAGGTATACAGATCAATAAGCAGCATGGCTTCCTCGGTAAAGTCTCCCAACTATCTGAGGCATCTTGGAATGAAGGGAAATTTACAACAAGATTTCTAATCTCTGTTATTTTATGATAATTATCAGTGTTTTATAAGACGCTGACTCCTGAGTGATAACTGAATCTTTAACCGTCATTCTTCCCTGCTGGGATTGTGATTCATTTTAGAGTGTGTTTGCTTTGCATCCTTTGATGGGACTGTAAGTGCAGTGTGTAGGTTTGTTTGTGTGTGTGTGTGTTTGTGTGTGTGTGTGTGTCTATTTGTGTGAAACCTAATCTAATACAAACAGACACACCTCTTCATCCTCTACCTCTCTCATACTCAAAATCTTAGACATTCCCCTCGCTTTTACTTTCACACACACACACACACACACACACACACACACCTTCATGCACACGCACACGCTCACACACACACACACACACACACACACCCTCCCAGTACCCCATCTCCAAGGGAACACGGGGATGTCTCTATGGCAACAAGCAGCTTGCTCCACTAATGAACCGGTTGCCGTAGCGACCGGGTTGGCTGTGCGCGAACGGGAGACACTGAATAAAATAGAGAGAGAGAGAGAGAGAGAGAGAGAGAGAGAGAGAGGGGGAGAAAATGTTATGTTACTCCTCTGCACAAAACCCCCGTGCAGGGTTTTATCTCTTTCTTTGTAGGACACGCACACTCCGAAACGTGTGTGTGTGTGTGTGTGTGTAGAGAGAGAGATTAAGATGAGTGACAGTGACTGAGCGAATGTTCTGTGTTAGGAGAAAGTGTTGGCTATAGAGAGGAGCCCATGCAGTAATGCAGCAAGAGGCAGGGATCCTTGCAGCTGGCTGTAACTGTGTGGGCCAACCATCCTGCTGCCGCCTCAAGGTCAACCCACTCCACTGGAGAGAGAGAGAGAGAGAGAGAGAGAGGCTGAGAGCGAGATAGGGAGAGAGTGATGCCAAAAAACCTTCTGTCAGCCATCTGTGTAGTGAGTTACGTTCCACTTTGCTGACTGAGCTCTGAGCCGTTATACACTCGGCCATTCACGACCCCACCGGAGACACTTAAAGCTGCACCGAACTGCCATTCATATCCTGTCTGCCGCTAACCGAGGCCACACAGGGAATCACCCGCTTTACTCCGCCGCTGTCTCCCCCTGCTGGCTCAAAGATCCACTGCCACAGCGTTGGACTCCCAGCACTGTGTCCCAGTTTCTTACCACATAGTAACACTGGTGGAAGAAGTATTCAGATCCTTTGCTTAAGTAAAAGAACCAACACAGTAATGTAAAAGTACTGCATTACAAGTTAAAGTCCTTTAGCAGCAAAATGTACTTAAAGTGTTAAAGTAAAGGTGCTCATTTTGCAGAAAATTGGGGCTGTGACTGATGTATTCAATAAATTTAACAAAGTACATTGTTAATACTAACAAGTCAATGCATGAATAGCATTTTATTGTTGTAGCTGCTCGTGGTGGAGCTAGTTTGAACTACTTTGTCTTGAGATGCTAGATTAGGTAAGAAATAAGAAAACATAAAGTTCTGCTACATAAATTTGGATTAATTTTTCAGAACTTTCCTTTAATCTATGTGTTTTTTTTTTTGTGAAGTTTTACCTCAAACGGTTATTTATTTGAAACCATGTGAGGGGAAACGTCTCTTTGGTGGAACTGCAAACAGCTCATAGACATCTGAAACGTGACAAACAGACACAAACACACTCTGATTATTTCGTAAAGAGCCACGAGCCAAAAAGTTTGGGAACCACCGGTTTAAATTTAACAATCCAGTGTGATTTATAAGCTCATCATTATGTTATTTTATGTAAAATCTTCATCTGAAAAGTAACTAAAGCTGTCAAATTAATGTAGTGGAGTAGAAAGTACAATATTTACCTCTGAGATGTAGTGGAGTGGAAGTATAAAGTACCTCAAAATTGTACTTAAGTAAATGTACTTAGTTACTTTCCACCACTGCATACTAACTGTATACAGAGAGAACTCACTATACAACGAAAGTACAACTAAATGTTGTTAAAAAAAGTTTTCTGATGTGTTCCTAGAGCTGTTTCACCACTATTATTTTCTACTTTGCCCTGCTGTGGGTGCAGTAGCTCCTCCGTTTCCTGTTTGCATTGCATTGTGGGAGAGTAGTGTCAATCAATAGCACACAAAAGAGGCGGTTTAGCATGCATACTAACAGTTTTGACTATACTAAATCTGTCACTTCTCCAGTGTGAACACACACTCAGAACCTGATTAGAGTGACTGTGTGTGTGGATTTGGGACACAGCCGTGGACAGCGGCTCCTTCGATCTCTCCGAGGGGTCCTCAGATCAATTTAAGGAGTCGTATGATAACTAATGAGACAGAAAATGAGTAAAAATATTGTTCTGCTACACAAAATTTGTACTCATTGTTTTCAAGCTTCTCTCTAACATAAGTGTTTTGTTTCAACATTTCAGGCAGTCACTAATTATTTAAATGAAACAATAAAAATGAAACAAGCTCAGAGAGGAGAGAAAAAAAAAATCACTCTTTGGTGGATGTAAGCAAGTAGATACTGTTTCATTTTAAGGGGTCACAAGCTAAAAAGCTTGCTGGTTTATTTCCATTGTCACCTTCAGCTCATTAAAATGAACTGCTGTGGTTCTTCCTGCAACAGAAAGTTCAAAACACCCCAAATGTTTTGCATCCTTGCATTAGTTACTGTTTATTTTTAAGGCACAGATGGTCTGCCCCCCCCCCCCCCACCCCCCCACCCTAAAATATTACAGATCGTTTCACTCCATATTCAGCCGCCCGAGTTCCTCCAGCAGGGTCCTGTTTAAAAGTTTAAAGAATTTATATTAAAGCACAAAGTTAATTAAAACAATGTGCTTCATATTCACAGTTTCTTTAGATTGATTGACAGGGATCATTTTTCCCATCATGCCCTGCAGCGTTAAGATTGATGCACATGATGAACTTTATTTCTATCATTTTTAACATCAACTTACTTTCATGCGACTACTTATTACACGTCTGTGACCTCACTTTTGCTGCCTTTTGTATTTCTTACCTTGTTTTCATCGCTTATTTTTTAATGTCTTATAAACCACAACTTGTTAAAATGTTCTTCACATATAAAGATATTTATCAATGTGAGTAAAGATTATTTTCATCCTCTGATATTTAGTATTACTTATTTAACAACTGAACCGTGCGTCCTGTTCTGTGTCCCCCTGCAGAAATGTTTGCGTTTTAACCCGGATGCCACGGTGTGGAAGGCCAAGCAGCAGGTGCTCTGCTCCCTGACCGAATCTCTGCGGGACGTCCTGAACTACGGTCTGTTCCAGCCAGCTACCGATGGCCACGACGCCAAGTTCCTGGAGGAGGAGAGGCTGCTCAGAGAATACCCTCAGTCCTTTGAGAAAGGGGTGCCATATTTGGAGGTACTATTCCAGTCTTTTGACACATTTGTAAGACTAGAAAAGTGTATGTAGCATGAATGTCCTCAAGATGTCACTGCTCTTAATTCATCACGTCTCCCTCCTAAAAAGATTAAATGTATTTTGGGGAACTTTAACAGAAGTTTGTTCAAACGGAGAAACATCAAACATTTGTCTCGCTGTGCAGGTTCTTCTTCTTGGTCGCCTGGAACTAATGTGACATTTTGAATTTTGAGTTCAAATATTCAAGCTGCGTTTTAAGGCACTTTATCTACTGTAACTGTGTTATTTATGTTTGGCCAAGTTGTATAAAAACCTGCTTTATGAATGAAGTTTCATACACATCTTAAAAGAGTGTCACAGCAGCGTTCAGCCTCCCTGCTCTGTTTAGTTCTACACCCTCTAATCTCTTATCCAGTCTGTACAGTTACCTCCTTTTCACGCTGTATTACGACCCAGCGGAGGCTCTAAAACATCTTTAAACTGCTGTAAAGCCAGCCCATTCCTTTCACACTTCTAGTCGTCAGTGAAGTAGAAGAGGAGTTTTGTATAGCAAACCAGATAAAGCTTCTCCGTACAATAAATCTGCAGGCCCCATTTCGTGGATCTAGGCCAAAAGCTAAGAGAATTGAGGACAAAGGCCTTCTGTGGTGGATTAACTCTTCCTTTCCTTTCTCTTTTTCTCCCTCTGCTTTAGTTTCGATACAAGACCAGGGTGTACAAACAGACCAATCTGGATGAGAAGCAACTGGCCAAACTGCACACAAAGGTATAAAACCTAGTGTTAAAGTCATATGAATGTGTATGTGAGGGAATGAAAACTGATACTGTAACAGTGTGCATGTGTGTGCCACTAAGCATGCATGGTGCAGGTGTATCTGTTTATTTTACACATATTATTTGATACTTAGTGCACTTGGCTGTGCTGCAAATGCACCGTACTGTACAACACTGAACCGTGCAATTTCCTGGCAGAAGGAGCTCTCTCTGTACTCTGTAATACAGCAGCACTCTTATCTCCTCGTGCAGGCCAGCCTGAAAAAATTCATGGATTATATCCAAACCAGCGCTGTGGACAAGATGGCCAAGTTCTTAGACAAGGGCCTCGATCCCAACTACCAGGACGCTGATACCGGCGGTAAGAAGTGCCACAGAGCCAGAGGAACTGTCACCTTGACTTGTTGTCATTTAGCATTTACCTCAGCTCCACTCTATCCATCACCTGTCCATAATAACAGTCGAATACACGTGTATTAATGTTATTTTAGCATTGCGTATTTTTAGCATGTGCGTTATAAGTCAAAATCATCACACTCATGAGATAAATAAAATGGCTTAATTAAATCATAATGTAAAAAAGACTTTTACATGACTGCAAGAATCCTACTTGAATATCTGATGCAGCAGCTAGATATATAGATTAATAGATACTTTATTTGTCTTTTGTTTATCCTATTTATATTTAATTTATTAGGCAAAACTGTCAAAACTGTTCAGATGACTGGATGTGCCCTCTAGGTATAGTATTTAAAATAAGTAGATTATATACAAAAAAAAAAAAAGAGAAAAAACCCGCAAGACAAATAAATCCAGCTCAGAGCTACAGAAACACGTCCCAATTTACAAAACTGTGCAAAATAGGCTGGATAAAGTAAAAAATAAATATATGGATAAAGAAAGAATGCAGTTATTATCATTTGTGTAGATAAGACTCTCAAGGGACTTAAGAGGACCCAATTATGCTTTTAAAAATAAAAAATAAAACCTTAAAATCAATCATAGAACTGACAGATAACCAGTGCAGTAAATGTTTGGACTGGACCGATGTGATTCCAGCTGTTTGCTTCGGTTGCAGCTGTGTTTTGTTCATGTCGAGGATGAGAAAGAGACTTCTGACTGATGCCGGAACAAAGCGTTAAGAGTTAAACTAAAGTACGTTAATGAGCTGCAACAAAGACACCGAATATTAAAAGAATTAAAGTTTGATTTTAGAGATGGTTCTCAGAGGAATAAGGAAACTTTATTTACTTGTTCATCAAAGACTCCCAAATGTCTAGTAGATGGTTTAATATTGGCAAATAAGACATTGTTTTTAAAGACATAGCTTGGGAGTTAAGGAAGATACTGATTACACTTGCTACAGCTTATCTCATCCATCCATCCATCCATCCATCTACCCACGTATCGTCAGTGTTTTCCCTCATTTGTCTCATCGCATCAAACAGAATAAACATGTATTTGAGATACAAAATCCCCAAGCAGCTAAACTTCTCTGACTTGTTGCTCTGCTGTATAAACTCGACCTTTCACCTTTCTGCAAACAACAAACCTCCCCCTCTGTTTTCTGCGCTCAGCTCTGCAGCATGTTGGCTCTGACGCTTCTTCAAGGATCTGAGCCAACGCGCTTCACAATCCGGTGGCTTTTCTCAGATCCCGTTACTGTTTATGGGGCGCAAGCAGACGGTTCGTTTATAGTTCGGGTGTGCTGCTCTGTGTCAGTCCAGCCGCTGTGGGGGCAAGTGTCAAAACACTAAACACACCCTGTTATAACAGGTGTAAAACACACTTCCGCTTCTGAACACCGGGGGGCAACGGAGAGCCCTGATGAACCCCCTTCACTAACCTGCTGTACTCACATCATTCGGGAAAGACAGTGCATACAAACACCTGAAAATGATACTAATGCCACTGTGGATGTCAGGGTCTGATGTTGGACTCTGGTTTGTGGATTTGTGGAGTTAAGTGTAGCAAATGATACATTAACAGAGCTAAGGTTTGCTATAAAACTCACTATGTACAAGTGATAAAAAAAGCAATATTAGATCACCCAAAATATACAGAAAATGCAAACTGTAACATCTTCATAGCTTCAAATGGTTTCCTCTTCTTCTTGCCTGTGAGGTCAGTGTGTTCTTACAGTAAGTCCATAAACTCTGGATGCAGCATTAGGTATGCAGGGCACAGAGGTGATCAAAAGCCTTTAGAAAAACACTTCTCTGTGGTCTCGGGACTTAAATATCCCCACCTTTGTTAACACTTCTTACGTTCGACCTGCCTATCTCTCTCTGAAACCCTCTCTTGATGCTTCCCGGCCCAGCAGAGGGCTCCCACCGAGGGCCTTTAATAGGACATGAAATAATTCTGCAATATATTGAGCGTGGTTCCTGTTAGCAGGGGCTCACTTCCATCACTGCCAAGAGAAACTGCTAAATGGGAATTCCCATCAAGTCATCGTGACATGGTAACTTCAGAGGACGTGCGGTCAAAACACCCCCCCCCCCCCATTATTATTTGTACCTGAGATCGACAGAAGCTGCTCAGAGATAAAAGCCTGCAATCGTTTTCCTCTTTGCCAAAAAAACTCTCTTGTCGCCATGGCAGCCAGCGCTCTGTACTGTGTGTTTTTTTTTTTTTACTGTGAGAACACTTTGAATGCTTTTATTCTTCTAGGTGCTGTTGAATTTTCTTACTGCAGAAGTTCAGGTGTGTTAAATGAGGTTAAGGGTGTTGTGACACAGTGTTGCTTTTATTTTTAATTTTATTGAGTGTCTTTGTTGCTTTATTTGGCGCCAAAGTAACATATATAGCGGAGACGAATATGAACATTTGCAGGGATCTTCACATTTGGTTTAATTGTCTTCAGGTGTGCAGTTGAGTAACCTGTTAATAAAGCCTGATGATGACACTGGGATTCAGGACTGATGTCTTTTGTGTGGAGTAAATCTTCTGAAAACTGTAAACTCTCTGAAACTGTCAGAAACTGTACCTGAAAATTATCTCTACATCTGAAACTCTCCATCTGTCTAAAACTATACAACAGCGTCCACAAACTACCGGCCTTGTGGCCAAAATCCGCCCACGAGAAAAGTGTCATAAGGCACCCAACATGTTTAGGATGTATTGTTTGAAACTGCTTGAAACTGTTTTGTTTTTTTAATTTTATCCCATTATTATTTTAGTAACCATTTAATTTTCTAGTAAAGCGAAAAAGCATCAAAATTAGCTTTTTATGTCATATTTCACAATACAAAAGCTGCAGCGAACTTCACAACTAATTAACATAAACATATTATGTTCAATCAGCAGAACTCTGATTTATTGCAGTGCACATTTAATCATCCCCAAAAATAATGTCAACATGTTTTTTTAATGTATTTTTAATAGTTTTGTATTATTGGAATGAAGAAAAATGTAGTTTTGTCTCAGACTGCTGGGGATGTGTGTCAGTGTCTGGGTTTGATTGACGTTAGCTGGCAGGCTACCGATGTTACACAGTACAGAATAGAGACAAAGTAAACAAACTGCTGTAGCTACAGACTAACAGGGATTTTGAAGACCAACAACCAAACCAGCATCTAACAGCTCTGAAGTGTCATTTTCAGGTATATTCAGCTAAATGTTGTTTAATGTGCTGCTGCTAGCAGCTAATTAGCTATCTAGCCTGCTAACTGACATAAGCAGTGCACTTTTTCCCGGGTGAATGTTTGCTTGGTGGCTCGTTCAACAAGCTAAGCTGCAGGACAAGACGTGTGTTCATGTTTGTAAGTTAGATAAGAAGGAGACGTTAGCAGGAAAGCTAATGTGGGTTGTGTTGTGTAGCCGGATGCAATCAGGCTCAGTGTGACCGTCCTGCTCCGCCTATGGTTGCATGCCACGATATTGAACGATTTGGTTTGCTGTATTGAAATAAGGACTCCAGCTACGTGAGCGGACGGCTGGTATTTAATTGAAACAATGTAAAACTAGGGGGCATCATCATGAAATCAAATCAAATGTAAAAATATAAATTTCTCCCTTTTGGTTTGAGATTTTTTTCTCAAAGAAGAACACAAGATAGCTGATTTACAAAGCAGATAAGTACGCTGTAGTAGACAAAAAAAAAATGCTATTTAATTTCAGTTGGACTTTAAGTTTATATAGTTGAAATGTATTATTGAAACAAAAAACAAAAGTTGTTCCACCGAGTATTCAAGTCACCAACTGATTAGTCAATTGACTATTTTGATACTCGATTAATCGTTTTGAGTCATTTTAAGACAAAATACTAAAATAATTCTTTGTTCCAGCTTCTTAAATGTGAATATTTTCTGGTTTCTTCAGTCTTTTATGACAATAAATTGAATATCTTTCGGTTATGGACTGCTGGTCATGGACAAAACAAGACATTTGAGGTTGCATCTTGGGCTTTAGGAAACAGTTACCAACATTTTTCATAATTTTTCTGACATTCTATAAACTAAACGATTAATCAAGAAAATAATTAATTGATAATAATCGCCAGTTGCAACCCTCGTCGCCTCCCGAGGAGTAAACAGCCTGGCCAGTGACCTTCAAATAATTTGAGTTTGAGACCCCTGATCTAGAACAATCCCTGTGACCATTAAAACTTTAAACAATAAATCTGAATGTGTGTGTGTGTGTGTCCTCCAGAGACTCCTCTGTCCCTGGCGGTGCAGTGTGAGCCGGGTGGAGGTGAGTCCATCCGGGTCCTGGTGGAGGGAGGGGCTCATATTGACTTCCGCGCCAAAGATGGACTCACACCGCTACACAAGGCTGTTCGAGGCCACCGCCATACAGCCCTGCTGGTAAATATTTATGCATGTTCTTGTCCTTTTATGCAAAAGCTGTTATCTAACCAGTAATGAGTTCTCATTGTCACTTCATAAAAGGAGAAACTCCAACGTACACCATCTATATCTGTAAGATGGATATTTGCCCTGAATTTGATGCAATATTCTCCTCATTTGTGTTTCTGTATAAGCAAACAAGCTGAAGACAGAATAAGCCAGACCCTCCCACTCAGCATCCACACCCACCCACACACAACATGCACATGTACAAAAAATCTATTATTCTATTGTACCAGAGAGAGAAAAAAGACATTCAAATTCAAATCGCCTGGTTTTTAAAGGCATGTTATACATTTACATTTTAGGCATTTGTCCAGATTTTCAGTTCCCAATTCACCAAGAAGACAGATACCTGTAGAGAGGAAACTCATTCAGTGGGAGATAATTGCATGTGTTACATTGTCAGAGTCCATGTTTTCCACAAAGGAAAGAAACAGCTGCTAAACTGCATAAAGATTTACAGCAGACTGTGATTGAATACATAATTCTCTCCCACCCGAGGAGTTGCGTGACCTCTCTGAACCGCTGGCTATGAGTTGCCGTCCTGATTTAAAATTCCATGAATATTCCTCAACTTTCCGTAACTAAATTGAAAGCCGCCGTAAGATTTTCTTCTTCCTGCTTCTTTATTGCTGGGTTTTTAGCTCATAAAAGTTTTAAGTCATCATTAATTTACTGCTTAGCAATAGTTGCATAATTTATCAAACCTCCTGATGAATGGCCTGTACATGAGGCTTTACCTTTTCTCGCTCGGTCGCTCTGCAGGTCCTGCTGTCTCTGGGCGCCTCTCCGGATTACAAGGACCGGCGAGGGCTGACACCGCTCTACCACACTGTGCTGACAGGGGGCGACACCTCCTGCTGCGAAACACTGCTTTACCACCACGCCAAGCTGGGCATCAGGGACGAGAACGGCTGGGACGAGACACATCAGGTACATCGTGTCTGTACGTGTGTGTGTGCATGATTTGACTCCGTTTAAAGGATGAGTGCAAAATTTTTCAAGTCTGTCTTTAAACAACAGTCAGGAGCCCGAATGAGCAGCGAAATAGGTTTTTCTTGCCATAATCATTCCTCTTCTTCATAGAAGATCCCATCATAATGTATTTACTATGTAAGTTATCCATAAGCCTCCTTCTGTGAAAAGCTAGTATGAAGCTTCAGCGTCCAAATGAGTCAAATCAAGTAGATATCTTTCAACATTACAGTCTTCTTAGTGCCAAAGTTCCTCTTTTTGTTACTATACTTCCACCTGCAGCTCAACAGGGAAACACATCGAGGGAATTTGACGCTAAAAAGACTGTAAATGTGTCAAATATCCACTTGATATGACTAACTCAGGCTGCTGAAGCTTCAAATAAGCTTCACATCGACTTTGAAGGGGATCTTTTAACAGCCAGTATGAACAGGAGGAATGATTACAGCGAGGAAAACCTCTTTTAGATTCATATGGACACCTGATTGTTGTTTTAAGACTTGAACTTGAAAAACTGTGAATCTATCCTTTAAGACTTCAAGGGAATCCTCAAAGGGTCTTTAAAGGGGTTTTTCCAGAGCAGATTTGCAAGCATATAACAGTCATATCAGTGTAATTCACTATGTATTAATGCAACATAGGCGTGCACTGGTAGCCTACTGGTTAAGATGCGCGCCACATCTGCAGACTCTTGTCCCTCTTTCTCTTCATTTCTTGTCATCTCTCTCTACTGTTCCTTATCTAATAAAAAAGGCATAACGTGCCTAAACAAATAAAGAAAGCATTAAAACTGTTAAAATCACAGATTCAATTTTTTCTTCTGTTATCTTCTGTTTTATGTGTACACAATTAATTCAACAGCAAAACTGTAAGAGGGTGCTCGGGGCAAAGATCTTTGAATCTAACAGGGTCAGTGGCCTAATTTGTGTCTATTTGTGGGTTATGATATGAAAGCACCATTTAAAAAAAAAAAGAAAAAAAAAAAGTCTTGCCTTTGGTTATTTGGGGTGTTAGTTTCTGCTCTTTATATTGCAAGTGTGCAACGTCCGTGCATGCTTTTCGTAATGCACCAGTATACTTTGTGTTCCAGTATGTACAGCGTCCGTGTCTGCGTCAAAAACCATTCATGCCATGAAACACTACACCTCTCACCCTTCATCCTACCCATCCTGCCTCCGCGGCCTCATATTCCGGCAGCGAAGCGGACATCCGAGGCCAGGAGATAAAAAAAATAAAGGTATCCGCCTCTTCATCTCAGTGTAATCATCACCCACACTTCATCAACATCTGTCTCTCCTAGCAACTTGTGGCCTCCATCTTACACGTCTGTGTCTGTGTGTGTATATGTGTGTGTGTGTATTTTGTATATTTTGACTGACGCTCAATATCTTTAAATTTAGATATTTCCATGACCCCAAACTTAAAAGCATTCAATGTTTTATGTAGGTTTTCAGCCCCATTCAGGCAGCTTTTTATTGCCTCGAGGTCATGAAGATATACCGCATAAAGCAGTGACATAAGTCCAGTTATCTAAATAAAACTTATCAACGTGATACTGCACTACAAAGTTTTTCCTATGAAAGAAAATAATGGATGTGGTGGAGGTTGGAAAATTGGGACACATGGGAGTTTATCATACTTATACCATCACTACTTACCAACGAATAAAAGGTTATCATTCTTTTAATATATATATATATATATATTTGTAGTGTACTAGTGACTTGGTAGTATAGCATGAAACACATGTATTGTTGCTATGATTACCTGCAGTTAATTATAAATTACACACTGAGGTGTCCTGATATTATTTTAATGGACCTACCCACTAATTAGAAAGTGAATGTTGCTGTGATGTAACTGATAATAATTATTAATTAAGATTAAAACATAAAATATCTACTGTAAGCTTGACAAACAACTAAAAGTATGAAAAATGTAACGTTTATATGTGTAGTATTTATATCCATGTGTGTTTATCATTGTGACTAATATTATTGTTATTATTGGATCTATCTTGTGTTCTCTCACTATTTTCCCGCCCTCCGAGTTTGCAGGTGGTGTTAATATAATGCGGTGTCACTTTATAACTGTGACCTCGTGCTTCTCTCTGTGTCGCTGTCTCGTCTTCATCCTTGTTTTCCTCCTCCTCCTCCTCCTCTCTGTCCTCTTCTCTATTAAACAACCACATAAATCCTTCCTCTTTCACTTTTCTGTACATCTTGTTTTACTCTTTGCCTTTTCCACTTCCTTCTGTCCCCTCTCTCTCTCCTTCCATCTCTCCGCCATGATCTGTTCATCTTCAGGCCTGTCAGAACGGTAACTCGCAGCATCTGGAGCACCTCCTCTTCTATGGGGCGGATTCTTCCTCCCAGAACGCCTCTGGAAACACTGCCTTGCACATCTGTGCTTTATACAACAAGGTAGACTCACTGTTTCACAGGCAGTTATCTTCCTCCTCCATGAGTAGAGATCTCAACTTCTATAGAGTGAAGAAAACATTCTGGTAAAACACGTACAGAAGTATAATGATAGGTGCTGTATGCAAGAATCCTGTCTCGTAATACCACCTTGTACCTCAAGAGGCGATAGTGAGTCGCTGTGGTTTCCAGTTTGCTCTCAGTCTAACATGAGAGGATGAAGAAGCCTGTCGCCGCCCGATCGTAAGTTTCTGGGATTTAAATAAAATAATATTATCTTTGGTTTTACTGGTTATGAAATACACATTTTTCCTGTTTTGGTAAAGAATTTAATATATGGTGCTAATTTCATCATCCATTAACACAAGAGGCTGGTAAAACGCTTTCATTCCTTGAATAAAGTCTTGTTAAAAAAGCCAAACTAAATTACCTTAATTATTCATTCCATTATGAAAAATTCAATATATAATTATGCATATTTATTATGATAAATTTTAACCTAAGATACTTTTTAAATTCATCAAATTTAAGTGGACCACTAGATTTTGGTAGGATTGTTAAAGTCACACTAATGTCACACTATATTCCACCTATCGACATTAAGTGTGACTTCAACTGAAGCTTTCCGTGACCTTTTCCTTTACAAACTTCTGCATTTAAGAACCTGAATCTGTGCTTTGGTGTCGTCAAGATATAAAAATGCTACGGAGATGTTAGAGTCAGCAGTAAACAACCAAAGAGCTGCAGAGATCAGTGCATCAGATCATGACGACAGACGTTGACCGGCTGATCACATCTCCAAAAAACTTTCCAAACAGGCGTTATTTGGATAAACTGACCACATGTTGGGAATCTAAATGGTTACTTTCTCCTCTGAAAAAAATATGAAAACTTAATAAAGTGACACAATAATGGGCCTAAATTGAAAATTACAACAGCTTTTAGCCTCCCTCAAAATCTCAGCCATTGCTGCCGGTTGCTCGGGGCAACACTACTTCTTCATCCTCTCGTGTTAGACTGAGGGCAGACTGGAAACCACAGTGACTCACTATCACCTCTTGAGAGACAGGATGAGCTGAGGCTATTCATACATATTTGTAAGAATACATATATTATAGGTATATTCTTACATTCAGCTCTTTAGGTTCATCATCCTGAACTTGAAAACACCCTCATTCATAAAATCTAATTAAAATCTGTATTTTCCTTGCAAAGAAGATGAAATCAGAGCAATTAGAAAATGATTTGAATTGTACCTGATGATGAAGTGTGAATAATATTGTATATTATAAAAGTTATGTCAGCAAAACAAGGTTTAAATTTTGACAAACTAGATATTTCTGTCATATTAATGTTTCATTTTTACGTAACTCTCATCCCAGTTTGCTTTTAAATCGTTTTCATATAACATATTTAATTGCAGTAACAGAAGGAAATGCACACAGAGTCAAAAGAAGACACACTTTCTCAAACCATTGCATACATGTGAACAAATAACATTTCTACAGTAAACAGTAATTACACAAAAAAAACGTTTTACCATAAATTAATCAACGCTGTTTGTTGCAGGAAAGCTGTGCACGAATTCTGCTCTACCGGGGAGCAAATAAAGACACAAAGAATAACAGCGGGCAGACCCCCTTTCAGGTAATGGCTGAGTGTCTGGCTGGGTAATTATGCATGTTGGGTGGTTGTATGGTTTAGTGTTTTATTAAGTTAACGTAGCAGAAAGTGCCAGGGTCCTAATTTCGCTTTAAACCATTATTGTGCTGCGATGCACACAGAGTTCCCAGGTGGCAGGATTGCGTGTGACCCCTTAATCTGGATACATTAACTCTGTCAGTGCAGAAAAACACAGATGAGACAATCTGTTGTGTGTGTGTGTGTGTGTGTGTGTGTGTGTGTGTGTGTGAAAGAAAGAAAGAAAACAAGAGAAGAGAGCAAGGAGAAAGCTGTATAATTTGCTGGATTGTGTGCTGACCTGTGTAATTTGGGAAAAAAAAAAAAGGGTTGAAAGCATTTGGGTAATGGCGAAAAGAATAACAAAAATATCTACGCATATGAGAGCACTTATTAGTTTTTGCTGTATAATTTTTTTTTTTTTAAGAAAACAAGCAAATCATTTTGAAAAAACATCAAAACTAAACAACAAAGTACAGAAAGAATCATTGCAAAACCTCAGGGATGTTTCAGTCTCTCTGTACAGATCATATATATTTCCTGCATCAGGGGAATGATCTGTATGTTTCTATTAAATATGATCTAAACGCATAATAAAAAGGCGGATGGTGTGTACGTCCGACTCCCAACGTAAAGCAGCAGCAGCAAAAGAAAAGGAGAGGCTGTCTCCACAACGCAAGGTTGAAAAGTTGCAATAATTACTTTGGAGCTTGCAAATGTCATTGTGTGGACAGCTTCTCATTTTTCTAAACACATAACAGCCATTAATCTTCTGTCCATCACTTTTAAATTTGCCAGTTTGAGTTGGAAGTGTAGAGCGCTTACGAAATGATTTACTTACAATATACACAAGTGTAACGCTTCAGTAAAAGCACACAACAGGAATAGTAACCAGTCTCTTCCACCTTTATATTCTGTGCACTCATTTGCTATAAGGTAAATGTACTGTATTTATATGTGTGTGTGTATGTGTGTTTTCATCAGGTGGCTGTTATGTCTGGCCATTTTGAGCTGGGTGAAATAATCAAAAACCACCGAGATACAGATGTGGGTAAGTAGCTGAGGTGAATTTTTCATGCCAGTTTGGAGATGTGTAATATTAAATAACAGTCAAAGTTTGAATTTTTGCTGAGTTTAAATGATACACATGACTTTAATCAGCAAATAAAATGAAGCAGCAATGAAAAATAGAATCTATAGAAGAATATGCAACAGTATATTTGGAAATATTTGGATGGAAAGTCTAAATAAATATGAATTAAAGGATGTGCAAACTAAGATCTGCACTCACCAAATTCTCATTCTTTCTCCCGTTTCCTCTCACCTCCCAGTTCCCTTCGTGGAGTCTCCAAAGTACGCCCCTCAGAGGCGGGAGAGCACCCGGACGCTGGCAATACCCCACCCTCATCCCTTCCTGCGCGCCAACAGCGACAGCAGCATGAACCTGCCGGACTGGATGGCGGTGCCCAACGCTCCGACCACCAACATCGTATCAGTGCAGGTGTGTGTGTGTGGATGAAAAGGTGCTAAAGTGAGTCAGAGGAAACAAACTGTAGTAGATGATTAATATTAATGTGTTCAGTAGCTGCTTTAAAGCTTTAAACTGGATCACACAGTCCTCATCACTGCTATTAAAACTGCAGATGTTAAAACCCTCCGATATTCCGAGCACATCTAGGACTTCCTAGGACTTCCTGTCCGAGTTGAGCGTCAACGTTGATTCCTGACATTGCAAACAGTAGCTGACAAAACAATCTCACCTGAAGGTCCATTTAATAGCTGTTCTGGAGTTTTTGGCCTCTCACAAGAATTTAAATCTATCTAATGCTGCAGACAAAATATCTCTACTGACTGATTTGCGAAGTGCGAACTGCTCGTAGATGTTAGCGACTCCATTCAAGAAGGTTTTGAATGTATTTTACTAACTTGTATTTCGACACAAAGTGCACGAAGCATCATTAGCTGGCACAAGATTTAATACTTTAACAAACGATCACTGAACAAATCACAGTTATACTTTGTGCAACAACATTAAACACAGGGAAGCAAAACAAAGTTGCTAAACTGGAAATCAGGATTGATCCAGTTGAGAGTGTGTGTGGGCAAACTTTAGGACTTTTCTACCAAATTGTCCAAGTTGTTGCTAATGTGATGTGATGCTTTCTCTGTTTCTATCCAAAATGTGTCTGTTTGGGAGGTTTTATCCACTTAGTCCACTATATATATTTACTTGTTTGATACTTCCAAACTTTCTTGTGATTTGGGTTTCTGTTGTCCACTTTATTCTAAGTGTTTTATTCTAAAAGAGATAATTATGAAGGAACTGATGGAGAGCCGGTTAACCCAAAGTGAAGAAACTGTCAGGATGTCTTACGCAGGAACATTTACTGAAGTTTACTTATAATACAAGTGAAAACACTGCAGTTCTGCGGTCTACTTCTGTACATTATTTAAACCCAAATAAGATTATTCTTCACTCATAAATGCCTCTATTGGGTTTTGAACTATAAACAATACACTATGCTGATTAGAGTTAACTGGAGTCACGTAGTCTGTCACATGCAATCCATTGTAAGAGGAGACCAGGACACAGACAGCCTTATCGAGACAGCTGCATATCTCAGCCAACCTCAGCAGACAGAGAGACGAACTCCACTCTGACCTCATGACCTGCTGCTCCCAGGATAGAAGAGGACAAGAGAATGACCCGAAAAACACGAATAATTCCCCCACAATAATGACAGATGTGTCTTTTTCTATAAATCTGACAGCTTGGGGAACCTGCTAATGTCCATATAAGGAAAAATTACCAATGCATAGATGAATATGTGCTAAACAACAATTCATATGCAAATAATACAATTTAAAGGAACTTTATACAGTGGATGACCTTCAATGACCTCTAGTGGTGACCAGTACTAACTGCAGTAACTTATTTCTTGCTTTCTCACATAAGCCATCCGTGTATTTTAGTTATTATGTGCAAAAAGAAACATATCATCTTTTTTTTTTTTACAGTAGGTTAAGAGATCATAAACATGCACCGTGTAATAAAACTACATAATTCACGAGACATTTGTGCATGCAAGCTAATATATTTATCATGTTTTATAAATGTTGTTTTCATCTGTAAACATTATGAGCTCTTAAAAGAACAGTCAGTCCTCATTAGGAGAGTTTTCATAATTAATTATAGATACGGAAGTCAGAGAAAGTCGCAGCCACAAAGACGAACAGATAAAAAATAAATTGACAAATAGAAAATGCATTTACGTTTGTGCAACCAGTTATCAAAATTAAGATAATACAGAAAGTAAAAAACTATAAACAGAAGCAAAAATAACAACAATAACCAAAAAAAATGTAATCACAACCATCCAGGTTCATGTTGTTAGATAAGCGTACACATCATTGTAGAAAAATGATGCACAGCTACACAGTACACAGAATATTTGATGCTGTAATAACATGAGAACATGTGCATGGATGTAAATGAGAACATCTCTAAAAGGGCAGATGAATGTGACCTGTTGTAACACATTAATATCTGTCATGAAATATGTTTTTTTTTTTCACTTTTCTCTCCTCTCTGTCTCTCTCAGGGATATAAGCATACAGGTACTCTGCGGAGCTCCAGCAGTCCCAGAGGGGCGAGGACGCGCTCGCCGTCCCGAGGGAGGATCGGAGACAAGGAGGACCGGAGCAGGCAGAGCCGGAGACAGGGGTGAGCGGCGAAGACAGACATCTGAACAGGAACCTCTCTTTTACTTTTCTAAGAAGAGCAGAGGTTCAAATCAGTGCTTTAAGAGGCCTTAAAAATGCTCCTTTTTCTGTCTGAGTTTCTCAGATATGCCTCAAATGTTTTTGTGGTACATTAGCTAAATTTACAGTGAGGAATATCTGGTTTTATAGATTCAGTTAGGAGTCTGAGTAGATCTGAAATATCTCAAAAAATCTTTGATTTGCTGAAACAAAAACTTACAAATTAATATAATCAAAGTGTGATTCATAATAAGTCAATTTCCTGATGATTAGAAGATTGTTTGATCTGTTCTGCGCACGTAAGAACTACAAATTGCATAAATTAAACCATTTGATTTGCCAAAACAGGACAGTGTTCTGTTATTTTTGTAAAACTGTCAAGACTGAAGTTGTAAGTTTAAGAGAGACTTACACAAAGTAATTAATACATAAATGTAGTCACCTATACCTAGAGGGAGTTTTAACCTAACCCTAACTTAACCTTCTGCTGTCTCCCACACAGGCCTGCACCCGCCAGCACTGCTGGACAAACCGCCGGCCAGCGGAGACGCCTCTACAGCGCCGTCCCAGGACGAGTCTTTGTAGCTACTCGAGCACACTCTGCCCAGGGCGAGCGAGAAATCAGCTTCAATAAGGGAGACAGGGTCAAAGGTGAATATATGTGCATTTTTAATGGCATGATACTCAGTGTGTGTGTGTGTGTGTGTGTGCGTGTGTGTGTGTGTGTGTGTGTGTGTACTGGAGCTTTTTCTGTATTTTGTCTTCCATGAGAATTCAAAGTGTCTGTCTGGTTGGGAGTCAGTGTTGGTGATGCTGTTTACACCTGGTACTAACTGCAAGTCTTCTCTAAAGGTTTGTGGAAGGACATTTACATAACAGCAACATATTTATATAAATGTAACAACAGGTTACATGTGCAGTAGTCTGTCTCTTTTTGTGGCGTTGGAATAGCCCCAAATTCCTCCTTCCTCCAATATGCGAGTTGCTGACCACAGGGATTTGACAATGTCAGAGTTGAGATTAAATTATCAGCTTTTAAGCTAACACCACTTAGCTAACTGATAAAGTCTTTTGGACACAAAGCCAGATGCTCCTCCTCAATAACATTTATGACCTTTCTGTACGTGTTTTCAGCCTTTGAGTTATATGAGGACGCTGTGCTAATGAGGTTCAATCATTCATGGCATGTGTGTGGCTAAAAAGCTACGTAGGGCGTAGTTAGTATTCACAATCCTGTCATATTCACTTCAGCCTGGAGATGTTGAGGAATCCCACCAAAACTACAGCTGAATGGACCTCTAGCCTACTAAGTTTAGATCATCTCTTAAAGGATTTGGATGGCGATTTTCTATATTTTTCTTATTTTCAACAAATCCCATGTGTGAACTGATCTACTTACAAGTATTGTGTGTTTATTCAAAGTCTGATATATCTTATTCCTCTGTGTCATAGACCTCTGTTGTTGTCCTAAAACTATTAAAAACATGTCAGTGAGCCACACGACATGTTCCTTAACCATGAAGATTACGGTTATGGTAGTTTGTTTCGAAACAGCTCCAAAGACTAACAACAGTGATCACGTTTTCAGTCTCCAGAGAGTAGTTCTGTGTAAGGCAGATGGTTCAGTTTACAGAGCTTCGCTAGCTTGTTGTGCTACATGTGACAACCCTTTGACTTTATACTGAAAACTTGATCACTGTTATTAGTCTCGGGAGCTGTTTCGAAACAAACTAATTTATTTTTTTATTTATGTATTTATTGGGACCATGCACAGTGTTAAAGATAAATGTTACCATTTGATGTACTGTACCAGAGTTAGCTTAAAGCTAATTTTCATCTGCAGTCCCTTCGGCAGGTCACAATTAAAACATATAATATAGCAATAACAAACAGTGCAAAGCAAAAAACACACAGGACACATAATACAAAATACAAAGCCACACACAATAGCACATCACATACACCCACAACGTCAACTAGCAATTAATAATGTAAGCTTGTCAAATTAAAAGTAAGATTATTTGTGTTCATGAGATGAAATTTAGAGTCAGTGGTTACAGAGCTGAGTAGTTTTTAGCAGATTTTTTAATTTGGTTTTGAATGTACTGATTGAACTGCAGCTCTTCATATCATCAGGTAGGACGTTCCACTGAGTTGTGGCTTTCACAGACAAAGCTGACTGTCCAAATGCAGTGCGACAAAATGGTACAATCTTATATCTGTATAGAGGATATTTTGGAGGATCTAATAGAACTTACTGAGCGAGTGAACACAAAGTCACATAGCGGAGGAGGGGAAAAACCATTTAAAATTTTATAAACTAGGCACAAATTTGAGAATAATCTGAAATTCTCAAAGCTCAGTAAACTGTATTTCTCCAGTGTATCTCCTACAGTGATGGAAATGCAGAGTTTGTTTGTATAAGGACTCAAGAGGTCTTATGACTGTGACCAAACTCTTTGTAATGAAGGAACATGTCACCCAATGTGGCTCACTGACATGCTGTTAAAGGTTTTTGGGCAACGATAGCGGTCTACGGCACAGAGGAATAAGATAGTATTACTTTTAAAACACTGACTTACTCCAACATGGCAGGAGATGCATGTTAACACCAGGTGTAAAGGAGGTAAAGGAGATCCAAGCCAAGTGCTTTCAGATCAGTTTGTATAATCGTCATGTCCTAACATGAGTGTAAGGTCTCTATATATGTTTGTATTCAATGTCTGCAGGTATGAATATGTGTGTGTTTGTGAGTGAGTCTAAGGTGTCGCCAGGTATGTATGTCTTGGTGAGTATGTAAGAGGTTTGCATGTTCGTGTGTGTGTGTGTGTGTGTCTACATTATTTCTATTCTGTCTGTACAACGTTGTCGTCTTCTTGCGTGTGTTCATTTCTCATTGGTGTCTGTGTGTATATGTGTGTATGTGTGTGTGTGTGTGTGTGTGTGTTGGTGCGTGTTGTGTTGCCTTTTCCTGACATGCTGCTCTTTCCTGCTTCCCCCCCTCCCCCCCCCCGTCTTCTCTAGTGTTGAGTGTTGGTGAAGGCGGGTACTGGGAGGGGACGGTCAGAGGTCGCACCGGCTGGTTCCCCTCCGACTGCGTGGAGGAAGTGATGCTTCGAAGCCAAGACAACCGATCAGGTGATCACCACTCGTAGCGCACACTCACACACAAACACATAAATACACAAACACACACACACACAGGCAAAAGCGTCACTTCAGTGGGAATATCAGTTTCACATTTACACTCCTCTGAATATCCAGCAAGTTTATTCTCCTACATGAACCAGACTGTGAATTAAGATGCTATTTTTAGTATTATGTGACTATGCAGATTAAATACAATCAGCTACTATGTTATTGTATTTAAGTATATAAACATTGTGTAGTAGATCTAGCATTCATCTGCTGAAGGAGGAACGTTCGCTTCTGCTCACCTTAAATCTGATTTTAAGACATGTATCAATGAGCATGATTTGTGACATCACAACCGGTTTGGAGCCAATCGTGGTCCAGTATTCAACTTACACAACTTACGTAATGTGGAAGCTAAAAGCACAAACACTGAGGATGGACTTTACAGTAGTGGGAGTCCAGCAGTTTAACTTTTGAAATTAAGAATATTTGCATATTTATAGATTCTGGATTTTGAATGAGAGAGAAGAAATAGATGTAATTTTAAGAATTTCTAACGAGGTAATTGAACTTTTTTGTGGAAAAAATACTATTATTTCAATCAGAGTATTTTTATATGTCTTAACACAAGTCTGGAAGGTATCTTGAATATTTTAAGTGAGCAATCTATCAATTGTTTTTTCGATTAATTGATTGTTTTGTCAATAATATAGCAAAAAATAATGAAAATGCCCAATTGAAGTCCAAACTGACATCTTCACATTAATTGTTTTGTTCAACTGATGGTCAAAAATCAAACAAAAAAACCTCATAATTGATATTGACAAATGACATCAACACTAATGACTAATTGATGCAGTAATTTACATATTTGTTACACATTTAGGTGCAGGATCCAGGTCTGGTGTCAGTTGAGTTTGTATATTATCAAATGACTTGTAACAGTGAAAAGTCACCTGTAAATGAGAGCAGCTCCTATAATCAATGATTATAGCAGCAGTAATAGTAGGTTATTGATTGTTGCTCTTCATTGACAGTGTTAATGTGTGTGTTATGCTTGCAAACCAAATGTCATTTGGGATAATAATAATAATAATAAAGTTGAGAGTTTAAGTAACTGAACAGTACACCTGCATAATAATCCATGTTTATAGATCTTCTGCTGGCAGCAAGAACACTGATGTCCTTGTGGTTTTATGTTTCAGAGAGCCGTGGAGAACGAGCCAAAAGGCTGTTCCGCCATTACACTGTGGGATCCTACGACAGCTTTGACGCTCCCAGGTAAGAGCTGCCTTGCCGCCGGCCGTCACCGATCCACAGTGAACTGAACCAACTGCCAGTTTTGTCCAAAGAAGCAGTGGTATGCACAGATTGGCCGAAAAATGAATACGGGGGCCACTGTTTCAGCTCACATGGTTAATGGTAGGGGTCATGTAGGGTAAGGTCACCTAACAGAGGGGTATTTGTGCTGAAAACAAGAGCTCTTTAGGGCACTTGGGTTGACAGAAGAGGCATTTGGACTACTTTAGAGCTTGTGTGGTGTCACATTAGGACCAAAAACAAGCCCCGGATACCAACACACCTGGTTAAATAAAGGTTAAGAAAAAGAGCAGTTTGACATTCAAACCATTGCTCCACCTGACAGTCAGCACTGTTTTCTACCGTCAGCCACTAAGCAGCTCTACTGAGGCAACGAGGGGTTAAGTACCTTCACTAAAGAGCATGATGTAACTCGTCCATCCTCCCGTTGGGTAAGGAAATTCAAAGTGACAACCGTTTTCATGTGATCCGACCGCGCCAGTGTGTACATGACACACAGCACATGCTGGCAGTGGATTTGTTTGTATGGTAACACACTACTGTATCCAGATAAGATGATTCACGTGGTGATTCATAAGTTGCGGCGGTACTTTGATTTGATGTGTTGTGAGTGATTCATGCGATAGGATGACGACGTGTGAGGGTTCACCGCCTCGGGTCTAGAAGCTGATCTGCCTGCCTTTAATAATACCGGCGTCATCCTCAAGGCTGAGGTTCACCAGCTGTGTTGTGACTGGTTGATTTTGCTGAGTTTAACCAGGAGAGACAGAGAGACTTTTGTCATATCAGGATTTTAGAGGAAGTTCCTGTCGAGCTGCTTTGCCAGGTTGCAGTTTTTAAGTGGGTTGAATGTGTCTTTGATGGTTAATGTACTTTTAGACCTTTAGACCTTTAGACTAATGTGAAGTACTGTGCCCAAGACAACTTTCCCCTCTGGAACAATTAAGTTTACTCTACTCTTCACTCTGATGACTAATTCTGAAATTTCCTAATGTTTCCGATATTATAAACTATCTGAACTGATGCATATGTAATACTGCACCATGAGAGGAGCCACAAATAATCTCAGAACAACAGCTGAGATCTTTAACTTTTAACATGGTCGTGCTTTTTGTGTTGATACAGACGCAGTCATGCACTTACTTCATCAGCATCCAGTTATATACATTCTTAAAGAGGACGTATCATGTACGTTTCCAAGTCTATATTCATATTCTTTGGCTCTACTTTGCATGATTTACAATTAAAAAAACTCCTTATTTATCTTATAATGCAGCCCCTCAGTTCAGCCTCTGTCTGAAACAGGCCGTTATAGCTCCCGCCTCCCGGCTCTGGATGCTACGTAAACAAACAGTCTGATTTTGCTTCTTTTGCTTCATTTTTTTTCTCGAAATCTAAACTTCTGAAATACATCTGTGCATGTTTGAGCCTGAATCCTGTTCAGAGCAGGCTGAAGACCTGGATTTTGACTTTCAGGAAGCAGTTTTCCATATGTTCGCCTCATGTTTTGGAACTTTGACCATGTTTAACATAGACATCCGAGATTATAACAGCATATAAAGGACAGAAAACCACAAAAAACATGTTATGTCTCTTTTAACATTTTATTATTGATGAAATAGATATAAAGAACATTACCAGAACCCTGTTTCCATCCAGCTTTTTGATAATAAACGTTGCGGAAGACTATCGCTGACACTTTTCTGGATTTTCTCTGGAGATGATTTGTTGACACATGATACAGGAAAACTCTCCTGTATTGACTTTGGGGCGTGTGACATCTCCTCATTAACTCAGTCTAATATAATGTCATTCCCTTTAATGCCTTGCATCTGCATTTACGGTGAGCAAGGCTTCGCTTTGAGGCAAACTCATTTCACTGTCCAGGACTTGGACTGAGCAAAGAGAGAATTATTTACATAGAAATGAAGCCATTATCAATCACATGTATTATTTACACAGAATCCAGTCTCGCTTTCTCTCTCCTTCCCTCTTTTTTTTTTCCACCTTCTCTTCATCATTCTTTATCATTCCTCAACTTTCTCTTTTCACGTCTGCCTTTTGTTTTCTTTTCATGTGTCTTTATCTCTCCCTCTAACTGCGTTTCTCGCTCACAAACGCACACGGTATCATATATTATTAATACGCTTTTCATCAACGGTGACATTTCATGCGAGCGACGCACTCAGGCGTGCACGCTCACACACATATGTTTGTACACGCACGCAAACACACACACACACATCATGGATAATTAAAGCGGTGTACTGCAGCATAGACGGAGCCCGAGACTGAGTTTGTTTGGCCAGGCGGGCGGGCGTGCAGGCAGGCATGGCTGACTCAGAGCCGCCCTCACATGGGCCTACTTCCACAGCCTTTATCACTACATGTAATGTCTCACCTATCCCTCCTTTCATCCCTCTATATTTGGACGCATCGTTTGACCATCTCTGCATCCCTCCCTCGCTTTTCTATTCATCACTGTATCGCTAACCCCCCTGTACTTTTTAATTTTCTTTTCTATCACCCTCTCTCCCCTGCGGTGTCTCCATCTGGAGGTCAGACAGTGAAGGGCACTCTAAAGGGAGAGATGGAGGGCTGGAGAGAGGGATGAAGAGCTTTGGATGAAGGAAGAAAGACATTCTGGGTTTCCAAATAGGTTAAAAAAGAGACTTGTATCGTTTTATGTGCCGAAGCAGGTTTGAAAAAAGCGGGAAGAAAGATGCCCTCTGCCCTTTTTAACCTCCTTCATCTTGACTTTGAAGACCAAAGCAAGACTGAGATTCATTTTTTAAAGGCTAATATTATACTGACATTTATTTTTGGCTAAAATTGCCATTAGCCAACGTCTTCTCAGAGAGGAGAGGCCTCTGAAACAGTATTTAGGTCACGGAAGAACAAAGCTCTCTGTCGAAGGAACACACTGATCATTTGTGTGAACAGTAAAATTACTTTTTGATCAACTGAAACACAATGAAACCACAATCATCCACTGGTAGATCTTTGACTCTGCTGGTTTATGCTAACACATAAGCATTTGGTTGTGTGAAGTCTGATGATGCTCAATTTGGTTCACACAATTCACAGATAGATATTACAGATACATGTTTGATTTTTAATCAATTTAACAAAACCGACAGATGTTTCTACAGTTGTGCTGCTGAGTGGATGCTAACGACTGTACCGATGTCTCATATCTTGTCAAATTGTTTTCGCATCAGAAGTGGATTTTAATTTGTAAATAACCAGAAAAACTAGAATAAGTTGGTCATTATTGTGTAATAAATCTTAACAGGGTGAATCAAGATGTCAATATAAAGCAGAGCAATAATAAACAGTTAACCAGAGCACAGCTCTCATAAATAACTTGGAATATCCCTTAAAGTGACTTTTGCTGAACAGCAGCTGCAGTGGTCACATGTGACAATTATGAAATGGTGGTAAATGTTAAAAAGTCATGTAATAGTTGCACAAGTGGAGAAGAAGAATAAAGTCTGGCTCGGTAATGTCTGTTAAAGAGCAGTATTTACCTAAAGCTTGCTAACATTAAAAACCATAAACTACTAGTCATACCAGGCCACGAGTGAGACTGTAGCAGCGAAACCTCAAGAACAGTTGTCTTGTATCGTTTATGAATTCAAGTTTTAATTTGTAAGAGGAAGAACGTCTCAGTTCTTCCATCAAAATTTGCATATTAAAGGTATACTATGCAGGATTGGTTGGTTGGCGTTTGTAAACACGGCATTCAAGGTTGGCTCCTCCTCCTCAGCTCGACCAGAGTGAGCTGAGAGCAGAGCAAGAGAGAGAGAGTGGTGGTCGAGCGAGCTAGAGAGCGAACGAAGAGAGCGAGCAGCGCCGGCGAGAACAAAGCCGTGAATCATCCTGTCCGCTACGGCCTTTCTCTGCTCTGCATGTGTGTGTAGCTCAGCCCCGCCCTCGTTCAAAACAGACACACAGACCTGCAGCTCTTTATACATCCAGACACAGAGACAGAGAGCAGAGCGGACCTTGTCGCTACGCTACGAGTCCCAACCTCACAACCTGAGTGCTGTCATTGGCTGGGGGGCTACACACCCACTCCCCAAAGGTTGACGCCCAGAAGCGACCCGAACACAGCAAAATACAGAAAATTCAGGCAGAGGGCAGCCACACACTTCTAGTGGGTCATAATGATGATTGAGAGGGATTAGTTTTGTATGTATGGAAAATCCTGCGTAGTACACCTTTAAGGCAGGTTAAGTTACAGTTTTTGTAGACCGCCATCCCTGCTGGTTACAGTTACAGTGGAGGAATTTTGGACTGAAGGGCTGATATCAATTTCTTTGATAAATGCCTCACATTAGTCCAACATATTGGTTTATCTCTAATGAACAGAGTTATCCTCTCAGATCCTCACCTCCCGTCCCACCCACTGCCTTTTATTGACAGCTGGATTTATTTCGTAGCTCGGCTTTTACAGCACGGGACGAGCCGTGACATAATAGCGAGGCGTGATAACCGAAAACCCGGCAGTCATCGAGATGAACTGCTTTAACTTGATAATGCGGTGTGGTGATTACATTAACAAGAACACAAGGGGTGAGGGATATGATGACTTGGGAATCAGAGATGACAAATGACAAACAAATGAGAGAGCTTTTATGTACGTCTGCCGTGCCCGTCCACCTCAGATGTCTTTTTAATCACCTTCTCTCCCTTCTGCTCTGCCTCCCCCACCCCTCCTTGGATGGCTATATTTATATTCCCCACCTTTTCCTTTTTTTTACCATGATACTAAGGTCTTCAACAGCCAGATGGGTTGGTGAGGTACACACAAGGTGAAAACACATAAACATATTTTCAACAAATCAGGGCCCTATTTCCCGATAACAACAGATCTTAGAAGTTAAAAGCATTTCTACGAACGCTCTTAAATTTCTGCACGTGTTTAAGCAGGACTTGAGGAGCAAGTTAAGGTTTCCTGACATGAGCTGTCCGTGGTGCTGAAGACGATGCTGAATACACTTTAAATTAACTTTGCATGTTAACTGAGCTTAAGTGTAGAAATGTTTTATACTTGGAAGTAGGTCAGCATGAAAACAAAGCATAATGTGCAGTAAACTGTTTATAATTCATGTTACTGGGTAGAAGTCGTTTTTAAACTTTGATTGATTAACCTGCTGCTTGAGGCAGACATTACTCTTAAAGGGATCTATTATGCTTTTCCTTATTTTCAGTCATATAATTTTCCAATGTCAGATGTTCATATTAAACATGGCCAAGGTGTCAAATAACGAGGTAAATGTATGTAGTAATAAGTACATAATGTAGAGTAATCCCTGTGATCCCTGTTTCAGCCCGAGCCAACGTTGGTTCGTGACGGATTTCTTTATATAGTTGTCTGCTCCACACGCAAGTTCACTGCTCTGCTCTGCTAACATTATGGTGTTTTTACATTGTTTTGGGGGTAGACTGAAGTCCAGCTGTGAGTGTTTTTCAATTATGCAGCACTGTAAAGTAAAATAAGTAGTTTACCTGTTGGAGATGTGCTGGTTGTCTGCAGCTCTTCATCAAACATCATCATCACTATGGCTGTTTCTGCTTGTACTATTCCTCCCTGCATTATTTCAAGAACTCCAAATATCTCCATATGTTGTTGTTTTGACCAGTTTTTAGTGCCGCTAATGAAGTTCTGCTAATTTGATGAGGAACACATTTCATTTCCTGTAAATTCTTCGCAATAAAAGTCTAACTGTTATTTAGTCATTGAAAAGCTTTAATATAAGGCAATGAAGCAGGAAATGTTGGGTTTGCATCGGCGGTAACTTAACACAACTCTGATATGGCTGCTCCTCGGCAGGCTTCTGGAAAGCTGGCCAATCAGAACAGAGTGGGCTCATCAGGAGGGGGGCCTTAAAGAGAAGGGAGCTAAGACTGCCTGTTAGAGACAGAGGCTGAACTGAGGGGCTGCATAAACTGGGAATCATGCTAAGCTACTCTAGTGGAGTCCCAGAATAAAAATATATAGCTGGAAATGAGCATAATAGGTCCCCTTTAACTCATATTAAAAAGAAAATAAAGCAGTTCCTGTAAGTCTCATGAAGGTGCATGTCATCTATCGTGAGTGTCATCATTTCTGTATTAGACCTACTGCTTATACTGCATATAAGCTTGTGGCAAACAACATACAAACCATAAAAAAGAAAAAGAAAAGAGAAGATAAAGAACCTTAAAATATACCATCAGAGAAGTGACATTTTATCCAGAAAGAGATAAGAGAGATGGGTTACAACATACAGTCTGTATATCTTCTCTTCCATCTCTGCTGTTTAAGCTTTGCCAGAAGTTCAGACGATAACTAGCTCGCAAAACACCCCTTTTCATTCTTTTCTCAAAAAAAAAAAAAGAAGATGAAAACAATAAACTAATAGTTCATCAGATTTCTTTGTCATTGCCACAGATGCACTGAGTATGGACACAATCTGTATGCTCCTACTCTGCTAGCCCACATGAGACCATTTTGGGCCAACAGTGGGTCAGATAAGGACGAGTGAGTACACAGTTTGGAGGAGAGCAGCAGAATACCCCGATAAACGCTGCTGTGGGGGTTTGTTGCCGCTTTTCTTATGCATATATAACGTTGTCGTTTCATATACGCCTTTTCATATCTCTCTTCACTGTACTTGACTTTTGGCCGAAAAACTGTTTGAAGGTAGAAAACAGCATCAAAGAGTGTGTGTTCAGATTTGACCATAGTTACATCAGATACACAGATGCACACACTCACACACACACACACACACACACACACACACACACACACAGTCCATATCAGA